>NC_047529.1:33695756-35119089 GCF_012275295.1 Melopsittacus undulatus | reverse complement strand
AAAATAGTTTTGATTTATCTTCATGAAGAACTCATCACTAGATTTCTGGCAGTCATAGTGCAAAAAAAGTCCCTAGTAAATAAGGTAAGTAATGTAAATTGAACACAGTGAAAAAGGTAAAAATTCTTATCTTTAATCAATGAATTGCCTGAGAGTTGAATTGCTCACTATTATGTAGTGAATCTGTTTTATCAGCTGGCTTTTCGGATTTTAATTTACAGAAATTAAATTTTACTTTCTATAGACGTTAACTCCCACTGATTTCAATGTGAATAATACTGTTTCTTTGAGAAACTGAAGTAGTGCATAAGACTAGATGTAGCTTGACATGGCACAAAAAGGCACAGAGTACTTCCAGTTAGTTTTGTTTTCCTGCATAGCTAAAAAGAGATATTAGAACAATATTTTGTAGGCTAAAGAAACTCTTTATAACTCTGTGAAATTTGAAAATTTATTTATAATTTTTGTCGACAGTCCGTACATTTGATGTGTCATCATATGATTTCTGCAAAGCCAAGTTAATGGTGCAGTAGATCAATATCTTTATGTTGAAAGGAATTCAGCTAGGCCTGGATTCACCCTGCTGGTTTTAGTCACCAAGGCATATAGCTTTCAGTCTTTCAATAGTCATCAGAGAGAGACAGATGTTTTCAAGCAGTGATTCAAACAGTGAGCAATTCCAGTTACAAGAAAGTTGAAGTGCCATTTGAAGAACGTCTTTTCCTTAACATTTATTAGATAAACGTCCATGAATGAGCAGATAACTGAGTGTCTAAAATCAGGTCAAATGAGAAATGTATGCTTTCCTGTGGTTAGAGAAGTAAACAAAGAGGGTGAGCACAATGGTCAGGAGTCCTCCATCCTCTGCTGCAGATTCAATACAAGGAATGGTTCTTAGATACTTCTGAGCACAAACTTCAGTGTTGCCATGTGAACGGACATACTCAGGCATAAATTGAAAAGACATGCCAACTATCTTCCATGCCAACCTCCTGTCATCAGAGCCACTTTTGCTTGTTACCCTAGGTAGCCATTTACTTTTTCTTGGCTGGACTGCAATCAGGGCAGTTTCTCATCTTCACAATTATTTTTCTGTGTGTGTGACCAGCCTGACGACTCTGACATTAGAGCCATTGCCAGCTCCCATGCAGGGGATAATCCTCCCCCTTAATTGGAATTGCTCAGTGTAACAAGCAGAGCAAGAAACTGCTGCTGCTGCAAGATCACCTGCTGGCTGAAGAGGTATTTCAGCTAGCCACAGGGAGCTGGGATCTAGCCTGTTTCACTTACTAAATCCTTATTCCTGCAGCAAATGACTATCTTGCCTGTGTACCCAATGGAGAAAAAGAGTACTAAAGCCCTTCAGAAGAAAAATTAGTTCCTTTCACACTTTCAGCATTCAAATAGAATGTTGCAGAAATGATACTTTTATATTAAAAAACAAAACTTTCTTTTTTTTTATAAATCTTTTTTTTTTTAATTAACCTATTTCCCAGTAGGTCACAGAACATTTAATAGGTTGATTCTGTTATAACTAGGCTTGCTGGAGACTCTGATACTCTGAGATATATCATAGTTTACACTGCCACCGCTGAAATAAAAATAGAACAAAATTATTTCCTTTTGATCAAGGAAAAAAAAATAAACCCACAGAAAATGAAGGAAACAATTAAAACTATGTTTAAGTATAAAGTAATTAAAATGTGTAAATAGGTACAGACACATGATCAAGTAGAATCAGACATATAACTGCTAAAAATATAAGCCAATGTGTATAAAAATCTCTCTAATCTAAATAAGATGTGTGTGTGTGTACAAATGTATGTGCATGCATGTGTAGCTGAGAATTTCAAGAATCAGGAGAAATTTCTGTAAGTGTAAAGATCTGCATAAAGGCTTCATTAATAATAATCACATTAGTAAAACTCTCCTATCCTGGCTAGCCTTGACCTGCATAAATTATACAGGTTTCAAAGAGCTTTTCTGTTTTGCTGAATAGATGAGCCTGCTGCATAGCTAAAGCACACAACCTTTGGATGCTTTCTCAGAACACAATCAGTCTATCATGCAGACTGCCAAAAAAAAAAAAGAGAGAAAAAAAAACCCAAACAACTCACACAATAGTAGAACTTATTTTCTGTTTAAGCAGGAATCTTTTCTTGTAGTTGTTTCCAGTGCTAAGGTAAACCTGATCAATAAAGAAGCTTTCTAAGCACAGTAAGTGATATTGCAAGATGATTTTTTTTTCAGTTTTAGTGATAAACGGTGGGGGTTTTGATTACCATTTTCTAACATAAATTATGTGTCTTTTGCTGTCTGTAGTCTTCAAAGAGCTTAAGAGCTTTCTTCTCATTACCCCTTTAGAAAAAAAAACTGCTAAAATTTCCTAAATGTTATCTTAGAATTTTTATAATCTGTTTTAGTAATATAAATGAAATCAACTTCTTGAAATGTAAACAAGATTCCTAAACCTAACAAAAAAGCTAAAACAAAATACCTGTATTTGACAATACTTCTGTGCCTTTTATTTATTAGAGAGTACCCCGGATTGTACTCAGATATTTTAAAGGTGCATTTTCCTCAAGAATACGACAAACTTTACCCTACTTTATTATACGAGGCTAAATTATGTTGGCTACCAATAGGAACTGATTTAATGAATTTCGTTTTTTTTTTACCCTCTAGTACATCCAGCTCGAAATGAAGATTCTATTACCTGTATAAGTGCAGACTGAAAAAGGCACCCCTTACCCAAAAAATCTCACAGCCTGATATAAGACACTGATGCTTAATATCTGCCTATGTGTCTTAGGATCTGGTAGAACATAAATGTAAAACTGGAGGAATGGTGGACATACCAAATTATTTCAAAGTTGTTTAGAAACTGACCATTTAATTCACAAATAAAAGATAAATGATGTTTTGAAATTCCCATATACACATATTGACCTACTGGTGATGCTTCCTATATGGACATGAACCTGTGTTAAAGTCTTATTTAGTGGGACACAGAAAAGGAGGCAGTCATCTGAGTCCAGTGCAACTAATGAATCTACAGACATTCATAGATAAGTGTCTTGCTCACAATGTCTTTCTAAATGTCTGCTGCTCACAGCAGTATAAGGACAAAATTTCCAAGCTCTTTTCATCAAATTATGTAAAGAAACTCAAAATGTATAGTATGCCAGAAGAGAATAGGAGGCAGCAAAAGCCTACCCAGCATCTTAGAGCACTGCTATATTGTTGTGGTTTAAAACCAAACTGCACAGCTTGTGCACTCACTCCCCCCCTTGCTTCCCCAACTCCCGGAGAGTTAGGAAGGAGAATCCAAAGAATGTAGCCCCCACGGGTTGAGATAAGAACAGTTTAATAACTAAGGCATAACACAAATCACTACTGCTACTACTACTACAAACAATAATGATAAAGCAAATAGCAAGCGAAGAGAATACAACATCTCACCAGCCACCGACCCATAACTCACCCCACCATGCCTGACCGAGCACCGAGCGATACCTCTTCCATCCCCCCAGAGCTCCAGACCTTCCAGGTCTCTCCCGGTTACATCCTGGGCATGACGTGCTATGGTATGGAATACCTTTTTGGCTAGCCTGGGTCAGGTGTCCTGTCTCTCCTTCCTCCCGGCTTCCCCTCCTCCCTGGCAGAGCATGAGCTCAGAAAAGGCCTTGAACAAAACAAACATTTGAGCAGTAACTCAAAACATACTTGCTATCAGCAACCTTTCTCAGCCCGAAAGTCAAAACACAGCACTGCACCAGCTACCAAGAAGGAGAAAAATGACTGCTACTGCTCAAACCAGGACATATATAAAATATTAAACTAAACTCTCAAGTTTTTATTATGAAATAGACTGTACTCAGATCTACAAAAATGGAACTAACTTCCTCTTCTGCCCAGTATAAGCCCTCTTATAGTACACTGGACTATGAGAAATCTTTCTTTCAAACTCCAAATTTGGCACATGAGCAAAAGATACCACCTATATAGTTGTGACATTTCATTCATACTAGGATTAACAATGCACTGTTATTAGTCATCCACTCAAACTGTAGCAATCTTCCAGCCTTTGTAAGAAATAAGTTCTTCTTTCTCCTTTCTTATAGAATTACAAGCTTTCTCTGAAGGCAAAAAATATCCTCTGATCTCCAGAAAGGTCTTTTTTGGTCTTCAGCAGAATATCTAAAAAGAAAATAAAAAGTGTTTATACTGAATATGTAAATGCAGTTCAAACAAATATAAGTCCACTTTAAAACTTACAGCAAATGCCATCCTATAAACCTACACTCGATACACAATGAAAGACATCTGACCAACATTTTAGTTTTTGCTTGACATGCCTATTTATGTAAATTTACTTGTATATATTTTTGACATACATATTTTGATAGTATTCTGATGAAGATCTTCAGCATCTAGGTCTGTATGTAGATTTGCAAGCTTAAAAAATCTAAAAATAGACCTAAACCAGGTATTTAGGCACAAAGTATTTTAGTTTAAAACTGAAGCTTTAATTATGCTTAAATTGTTCATCTCTTCTTTCATCTTGCCCTGCCTTTTGAGATAGATAAACATGTTATTTTCTGAATTTTACACATCAGTCATGGAATCGCTTGGAAAAAAAGAATAGATTGGTAGGATCTCTGGATGTCTAAAGCAGTCAAAGTTACATCTGGCTCCTCAGGGTTTAGTCCAAAAATCTTGAAAATCTCCAATGGCTGAGATGTCATGACATCTGAGTGAAACCTGTTCTAATACTTGGCATTCTCATTAAGATTTTTTTTTTTAAATTATATCTGGAAGACATGCCTCCTTTGACCATACAAAGATGCTATATCAGATTGTGTTGAAAGTTATACTAAGCTAAGGTGAATCAAACTGGTACCTTACCCAAGGGTGTAGAAAAACACCTTCATCAGCCTGAGATCTCAGGCTTCTGGCAACCATGAAGAGAAAGGCCTCTTTTAATGATAGAACAGGTATATAGGCTGGTGAGTGCTATCCAGACAGAATATCAGAAGTGAGCAGTTACCCAATTAGACCTTCTGCTCCTGGTTACAGAACAGATGTGATTTTGCTATCTATATTTTTCTAAAGTCAGGTGCTCACAACACCAGAGCATGCTGAGCCAGCTGTCACAGCCCAGCTCCATGGAGAGCTAGTTCTGTTTCTGGTCGCAGTTTAACTCTCTGATACATTAGCGTGGTACCATATGTAGTCTAATTAGCTGGATCAATGGCGTATGTAATGTAGCTATACATTTTCCAGTCCCAAAACTTGCTGGTTCAGATTTAAGATGTAGTTTGAGGTTGCATGTTGTGCAGCCCATGAATAAGTAGAAATACTATTGATAGTTTCCTCCTTTTTGTTAATAAATGTAGAAGTTTGTTGAATTGCATGTTGTGCAGCCCATGAATAAGTAGAAATACTATTGATAGTTTCCTCCTTTTTGTTAATAAATGTAGAAGTTTGTTGGACTATAAGAGTTTGTCAACAATAATGTCAGATTCCAAGATAAAAAAAAAAATCACAAAATACATAGATCAGACAAAAAGAATTCAACAGTGGATCTGAGAATTTCAGCAGCTAGACCAGATGTGCTTAGCTCTTTATGCTAATCATCATGGTGCAGCTGCTTCAGCTGTATCACTTTGAATACAGATGCCTTTTAGCAGCTTTCAAATCCTGAGAGTGGCTAGCGTAAACTGACATGATGTTTTGCATCCCTACAGTTAAAAATTACTGTTGGTGCTTTACAAGCATTCTTCCAGTATGATAATGCTTGTTTCCTGAAAGCGTGGAGCAAATGTTTGCGGTTAAACTGAGTTACCCTTCATAAAGTTAGGAGTTTCTGCAAAGTATTTCAGAATATCAAAGTTATATATTATTTTTCAAGATGGAAATCTGTAGAATCAAAGACAAATCTTTAATTCAAAACCAGGAAGAAAGAAAAGTATCTGATACCTTCAAGAACCACTCAGAAAACTATCCTCCTCTACTGGTATTCTCATATTTTCTTTAAAGGATCATTTTATGATTATCATTCCCCTATTTTCCTGAATTGCTTTCATTTGGTCTAAAGTGTGCTATTCCCAGTATCTCAGGATGCTGGTTTCTCCTGAGTTCAAAGGCACAATGTGAATTATTCTTTCTGCACACAGCCATATACTACACAAACTGAGCTGGGGATTAAGAAACAAACAGAACATTCTCTACTAAAATATTAAGCAGTATTTTCTATCAATCACTTTGGCAGGAAAATTATATCATGAACAGACTTTTTCAGTTTTTCTTTGAAGACATAGCAGACTGAATTTTGTCTTAGGACATAATAATCATAGTATCATAAAATAGTTAGGGTTGGAAAGGACCTCAAGATCATCTAGTTCCAACCCTCCTGCCATAGGCAGGGACACCTCACACTAAACCATGCCATGCAAGGCTTTGTCTAACCTGGCCTTAAACACCACCAGGGATGGAGCATTCACAAACTCCCTGGGCAATTCATTCGAGTTCCTCACCATCCTAAGAGTAAAGATCTTCTTCCTTATCTAAACTCCCTCTGTTTAAGTTTTAACCTGTTACCCCTTGTCCTGTCACTACAGTCCCTAATGAATAATGTAAGCAGCAAGTGACTTAACTGAAGCCAACAGAATACAAAGAATTCAAAACTATCTTTAGTAAAAATTGAACCTAGTCCATTGAATTTCACTGGATTTTTATAGACATTTTTCTGAAATACACTGGAGAAACATTTTGCTTATAAGTAAGGTAAATTGTAAAGGTGTTAAATAACTGCAGTGTCTCAGTACATGCAGGTCTTGCTCAGTCAGTGTTCTGAGATGGAAAAATTAAGGGCTAAGGCTCCCATAAGAAGGAGGAATCAGCAGGATTTTGTTTTTTAAATACCAGTCTTTTTCCATGGTAACCTAAATTCTGAATTATGAGCACAGAGATTTTACTTCCTACTGCTTCTGTTACTGTTAAGAAATGTAGATAGAAGGTACCAAATCAGCTAGTGAACTACTTCTGAAAACAACTGTCACTTTAT
Organism: Melopsittacus undulatus; assembly: GCF_012275295.1. Taxonomy (NCBI): domain Eukaryota; kingdom Metazoa; phylum Chordata; class Aves; order Psittaciformes; family Psittaculidae; genus Melopsittacus; species Melopsittacus undulatus. Next base: position 35,112,020 of record NC_047529.1, on the reverse strand, counting down.
AAACACAGGCTCAGTAAAACTCAGAGATTTCAATTACTTTAAAAAGAATATTTAACAAAATTCTTCATGTAGATATAATGGATAAAGAGAATATAACCTCAATGACATTAGTAATCCTAAAAATACCATGTAAGCATTGGTAAAATGGAAAGATTCTCAAAGAAATATCATTAAAATTAAAAGGTTACGGAGTGTATACCTTTAATAATTTTACAGTCTATCCAAGAGTTCAGGTTGATTTGTAACCACAGTCGTATACATCACACTGTAATGCAAGAATGGCCCAAGATGGATCAGAACATAAGGTCCTTATGGCCCAGTATGATGACTCAGACAGCAACCAAGCCGATCAGTACGTAAATATGTAACAGTGAAGTAAAGATTGCAAGATCCTATCCTGCACTCTGCATCCTTTCCTGTCCTGTTTTGTTACTCCCAGCCACACTTGTACTAGTATGCATATTCTCAGAACTGCACAATAACATACAACGGGAAAATTACTCAAGTTTGATTTAATCCAGATCACTGCCTTGTGAATGACTGTGACTAATTGATGGATTGTAATTCATATAAACATTTTACTTTCACAACACAATGTGGCAATGCATTGCCCTTTTTGTAATTTGTTTGGAAAAATTGGGGGGGGGGGGAATTTGTTTTGAACATGATCATTATAATTTCTCATAATGCTCAAAAATGTACTTATGGAAAGAAATGAATGGTCAATGTCTTTGTGTTTTCTGTGACACACGGTCTTACCACAACTTCTGCTTGTGTAAACATAATTATCCTAACAGCTTAACTACTTTAGACAGGTATATTTTATCCTTATTTGTTTTTCCAAAGAAGGAAGAAGGACACAGAAAAGGAGCCATTGATCACTTACTCATGTGATTGGAACATACACATACTAATAAATTATCTACGAAGTATTAGTATTTGGAACTTAAAGCAGTGTCTTAGTAGCTCATCTCTGTGTTGCAGTGTTCCTGTGCTACCTGTCATGAAAAAATTCTGCCTAAAACATTCACATTCATGAGGTCAGTTTAAGTTGTTTCAAGCCTGTAATTGAGATAATGTTCAAGGGCAACACTAAATTAATTTCTGACATCTCAAATTAAGAGGCAATAAGAACTAGTTCCAGCAAGACAGAAATATTAACCAACACACAAGTTAATCATGTATTCTATTCATCAAGATCCTAAGGAGGGTAGGAATTCCCATGGTGTTACATAAATTGTAGGGAGGGATACACTTTTCACTTTTCTGTGAAATCCTTATTGTTATGCACTCTATTTTAAATGAGATAACAATAGGGACTGTTAGATAATTGATTTTCAGTGTGTGCTGTTATAGATTTTGAGTAAATTAGTCCAAAATTAATTAACCTAGAACAGATTTTCTCCTGGTTTCATCAGGTTAGTTGATTAAGAATTTGAAGCATGCCACCTTTGGCGCATGCACACACACCGTGGTGACAGCCATGGTGTCCCCCCCCCCAAACATTTAAGCCTCCAGCAAAGGTAACAGGGGAAGAGGTGGGGCCTAAGCCAATAGGAGCGCACTGAGGCCTCCAGCGGGTAAGTTGGTACCTGGCTCCAAGATGGAGGAGGGTAGCTTCCTTTCCTCAGAGTTGGGTGGCAGTGTTGGGGGTGCTGAGCTTTGGTCCATTTGTGTTGCTTCTGGTTTTCTTTGGGAATAGGCTGCATATGCATAGCTGGGTGTGGGGCAGGAGAGAAAGGTAACTTCTTCATTCTATTGTAACCATAGTGGGAGAGGCTCTGGGTGCAAGAGGTCCTTTACCCTCTGCTAAGTTGTTGATTCCTGAAGAACACCCTGCTTCTCTCTTATTTACTCTTAGCTGTCCCGTGTAGCTCTCCTGTGGCAGAGGGTGATGATTCCTAGGAAAGCAGACATCTTCTTTTCTGGACTGGTAGGGTACCTCACGTTTCTCTTTCCAGCAAAAGCAGTGTGCCTCTTCCCCAGCATTGCTTGCTTAAGTCCAGGCTTGATATGTTTCTGTACAACCTGATCTAATTGAAGATGTCCCTGCTCATTGCAGGGGGTTGGACTAGATGACCTTTGAAGATCCCTTCCACTCCAAACTAATCTAACTATTCTGTGAATTAGAACAGAGTAGCCTGTACAAATCTACATCCAGGCATAATGAAACAATGTATTTTCATATTGATGTAATAACTGGTAGATAAGGGGAGACTACTGGATGGGCTTTTGACACTGTCTCCTATAACACTCTCATAGGTAAGGTCAGCAAGTGTGGGTTAGATGAGTGCAGAGTCAGGTGGATTGAGAACTGGCTGAAGGGCAGAGCTCAGAGGGTTGTGATCAGTGGCACAGGGTATAGTTGGCCAGCAATATGCCCTTGTGGTCAAGAAAGCAAATTGTATCTGGGGTGGCCAGCAGGTCAAAGGATATAATCCTCCCACTCTACTCTGCCCTGGTGAGGCCACATCTGCAGCACTGTGTCCAGTTCTGGGCTCACTCATTCAAGAAATATGAGAAACTACTGGAGAGGGTCCAGACGAGCACTACAAAGATGGTTAGGAGACTAGAGCATTTCTCTTATGAGGAAAGGCTGAGATTGCTGGACTTACTTAGCCTGGAGAAGGGCATGCAAATAACTTAGAGGCAGTTGTCAAGAGGATGAGGCCAGATGCTTTTCAGTGGTGCCCAGTGGCAGGATGAGAGGCAATGGGCAAAACCTAAACCACAGGAAGTTCCATCTCCGTATGAGGAAGAACTTTTTTACTTTGAGGATGACAAACCACTGGAATCTGCTCCAGTGTGGGTTCTGTACAGGCTGCTGCTTCCTTCACTGCATATCCACCTCCTCCATGATGCAGTCCTCTGTGGGCTGCAGGTTGGATATCTGCTCTACTATGGACCTCCAGGGGAACAACCTGAGCCACCACGGTCTTCACCGAGTGCTGCAGAGGAATCTCTGCACAGGAATCTCTGCTCTGGTTCCTGAATCAGCTCCTCCCTTACTTTGTCACTGACTTTGGTGTCTGCAGAATTATTTGCATTGTCACTGCTCTCTCTCAACTGCTTTTTGCACAACTTTTTGTTTATCTTGGAGATGGAACTGTGCCTGTCAGACAAGGGGCAGCTCCTGGGATCTTCTCACAGACCCCATTCCTGCAGGCCCCCTGCTACCGAAATCTTACTATGTAACCCAAAAGAGCTTAGAATACAGTCTTATAATTTGTTAAGCTAGTATCACCATTACTTTCCTTAGTTCCCTGGTCACAACTTGTTTTCACAAATAAAGATAATATGCCTTAAAAATAAATTTTGAAATATTATGGCCATAAAAGTATTTATTTGGGAAGGAGGTTTCTCAACTCAGTAAGGTTTGCTAAGCAGTGTAATGTAGCAAATTACATTATCATGGCTTATTGAAATTGATGGAGAAAATGCCTATAGCGTTATAAGGATGTTTAAAGAATCTAATGCATGCATTTTAAATTTTGAAAAATGTTTTGTGCGAAGTTATTGCTATACAGCCCTTGTTCAGTGTGTTAAAAAAAAAAGGGAAGTGTATCAGATATTGTATGAATGATGTTTAGGAATTATTGCCACACTCAGTGAAATGTGAATGTGTTCAACAGCTACTTTTAACAACGCTATATTATTTTGAACCAGCCACCATACCATCATCTATCATGTCTTAATTGTTGCTATAACTGTAGTATGTAGCTTATAGTTTGTTTGGTTTGGGTTTTTTTGCTACATGTGATAGCTATTCATCATAAACTTTCTATCTTTTCAGCATCAGAAGACACTTCTCTATGAGCAGATTATAAAGTAAGTAATGGAGCAGACACTAGTGCACTTAATTCAAGAGAAATTATTAATATATTGATAACATAGCAGCTTATTTTCTACAAATTCTTGTGTTCTTTTCAGAGTTATGTTAAAGTCCCCAGGTTTGAAATATGAATGCCAACCATTTCAATGTCTGTCAGGTTCCATTAGACCAAATGCAATCTCTGTGCTTTCCAACATTATGCTTACAATACATGTCCATGCAGCATGACAGATATATGATGAGTGGAAAATAACTGTAAATTTATTTCTAGCAATCTTGAGTATTCTTTCTAACCCATTAAGTTAGGTGGACATTTTAATCTGACCTGAACAAGGACATACACTTCCTTTCTAATCAATTTGTAACATACATCACCTACTACTGTGACAAAGTGCTTTGGAGCTGTTACCTCTAAAAGGCATAAAAGAGCTTACTCTTGGAACAGGTTGAGGAGAGAAGAGAAAGCCAAAGCTTGCAAGAGGTCTGAAGTGGGAACTTCCTCTAATAGCTCATTGAGATGTGCCAGCTTTGAGCTGTGCCAGCACAAAGATATTTCTTCCCTGTTTTCTAAGAAATCTGCGAGGAGTCTTCTCTTGCTTTTCTGTGTTGTGTCTTTATCATAGGTGGACAGAGACCAAATAGTGAAACTGCAATGTCAACATTGAAAGGAATTGCATGCGGTAATGCATTTAATACCAGAGGAAGGAGTGAGTGGAGAAACACGAGAAAGTACCAAGGAAACAGTGAAAATGGGAGGGTAGAAGAGAAAGAGGCATAGGTAAACAAGGGACCTAGGAGGAACCTACAAAGAAGAGATGCATTTTGAGGAAAGGAACTTACAGAATAAAGCTTATTAAATTAGTAGAAATGTAAATGAGTATCAGAGAAGAATTAAAAAGAAATAACATAACTCTGAGAGAAAGTCCAGGAAGAATGATACCTGGAAGACAGGCAAATAGAGTGAGGGAGAAGAGCTGGTGGTCTGGTCATTTTTTATCTAAGTATATAGGGAGTCTCACTTTCAAGGCACAGCTGCTCTGAAAAATCCAGTCTCAGTTATTTTGACTTTATTGCACTGTCATTCTCATTACCCACTCAATGGGAGCCACATTGTAAAAAATAAGTGAAGTCATTAGCTTCATAGCATTTTATATTGATCCACAAATACGAATGTCATGTGCAGTTTTTGCCAGGATGAAACTTCAGCAGAAATTGGGAAGGAAGGTGGCTACCTGGGGATATTATAGCTGAAATATTACTTTGAAAAAAGCGAATGTGTTTCACCTATTAACACAACATGACCAAAACTTAGGTAACGAGTTTTCAGTTCTTACATTGTTCCATTTTTATGTATTTTTTTTCAAAATTTATCAATCACCAGTACAACAAAACCACACTTGAAATAAATTGAAAAATGTAATGAATGAAAAAATATTTTATACTTGACATTCAGAATGTAAGTAAAAGATAAAGTATGTTAAACTATACCACTGTGTTTTGAGACAAGAAATTCTGTACCTTATTACTATCATGGAAGCAACTTCTGTGGAAAATTTTCATTACTTGCTTTAATGAAACTTGTAGAACACAAATGCATAAAGCCAGCAATATATTAATACTTTAATTTTATGGAAAGTTCAGGTGCACTATTGTTGACTGTTTTTGCTGTGTAAAAGCAGACACATATTTGTTACACAGCATGCTTATCCTAAAATGTATTTTTAAATCAAGTTTAAAGTATCCCAGTTCTTTCATTGATGCCACTCTGGAGATGAATTCAGCTGTTGTCAGCTGTTTCATGCATGCCTTGAAAAGTTTGCAAACCACTGACATATTGCTTGGGCTATTTACAGAATATTTTTTTAAAGTGTTTCAATTGTTTCTTTAATATTTTACAGATACCGCATATTTGACATTGAACATTCAGCATACAAAACATTTAATACAAAATAAGTTCTATTAATATTTCCTACAAAGTGGACAGAACTAAGTTCCCCAGTCTCAAATAATTTCAGGGTACTTTGCTTACATTTTGAGAAGAATTAAATTTAAGCAGCCACAATAAAATCAAACATTATTTTAGTGTATAATTTTATTTCAAAATGGCATTACTCCTATTTATATATTCCTCATGGAATCGAATATGAACTTTCCAGATTAGGTGCAATGTTTATCTGTCTTTATAGTCTCCTTGTTCATGTTTATATCAGGTATGGATGTTGAGTGGCTCTTTCCTTCTCTTTAGGAAATAAAGCACACCTGAATAGTAGCTGTCATAATTGGCTTCAAGAGGAAGAATTTGGCATATCAGCACTTCTGCACATTGACAAAATGTTCTAAAAGAGACCATTCACAAATTTAGAGCTATCGTTTTCAAATGCTACTCAAATAAGTTACATGTACAGAGGAAGTCACATATCAAATATCTGTTTTGGCTGATCCATGTGTTCTAATTAGAGATAGACGTGAGCTGTAAATTTTGATCCAAATTAATTTTACAAAGCTTGGGAATTTCTGAAAGTAATCTGTTTTAGCTTTAGAGTCTTATTTGTCAATACCATAGTGTTGAGTTATGCAAAGAAATGCTCAAAATAAAGTTCTTAATGTTATATGAACTTGTGGAGACAGTGTTCTCACAGAGAATGGATATTTGGTACATGAACTCTGAATAACTCTGAAAGATACAGCAAGGCCATGAGAGGCATGAGGAAGCTTAAGCAAGTAAGATAAGAAGCTGGAATTCACTGAGTGGTGAGAACTGTGGACTCTTGGTAAGCTTTCGAGATCAAGTTCTCACATCTGTGCTTAACCAATTATATGTTAGTCACTAAGGGTCTTCAAGACATGTATCCAATCATGATATGCCAAATCGCTGTAGGTATGTGTAACCAATAGTATATAGGGAGTAAATGCTTTGCAATAAATGGCTTTTGGTCTGATCATATTGATCTCTGACTGAGTCCATTCCACAGCATGAACTTCTGAAAGTAATAAGGTAAGTTAAGATATGTAATGACTAACTGTTTAAAGAATAATTAAATAGAAACATTAAGTGCTAATATATTTTTAAGTGCTTTCAGTTATTGTTTATACTACAGTAATATCTGAAGAATTCAGACTAGGACCTGTTGAAAAAGGTATTATACTAATGCTAGAAACAAAATACCTTAATTCTGAACATCCAGAATTATGAGTAAAAGGAAACTAGAAAAATTATGGAGGACATTATCCTTAAAGATTATTCGTTTCACTGAACATAGAGATAGCCCTTTAGGTAAGTTACACTAAGTTAAATTCTCAATTTCAGAATCAGACAATGTTAGAAAACAGCATTCTGTCTGTAGAATAGATAAAGAGAATGATGATTACTGAAGAAATAAGTACTTTTTCTGCTTTGGGTGTTATATGATTGTGATTATGGTAACGCTCAATGTGTTTAATAACAGTGTGTTCTAGCAGATATTTGAAGTAATATGATAATAAAAAGTCAAAAGCTAGAAAGTTACACATTCACTGTGCTCTGCTTCTCAGTCCTGTCACTCAGACATGTTTTCCTCACTGGACTCTACAATGTAAGTCTTACTAGCTCATCCAACTATATCTTCTTTAATAGCTTATTAAGCAAACATTCCCTTCTGTTGTCCACTGTCAACAAGATATGCAGCATTAAAAACAGTGGTTATCCACCAGTAAGAGAATTAGAATGAAGATGCTAAGCTATGCCATAAACTGACATCCTGAAAACATACGGGTAAATGATCATTTCCAGCTGAATGCAGTTTCCCTACCAAAAATGGCTTTAATGAAGATTAAATGTGTACAGTCAGTAGAGGTAATCACATTGTTTGACTAGTTTTTATCACACCTTTGTTAAAATTGTAGTGGAATAGGTAATTCTCTTCAAAATAGTGAAGCAAATATTTGCTTTTTTGTTTTTAAATTAGATACTCAGAGTGAAATCTGCAAACCAGTAAATTTTTCTGGTTTAATATTTTTAGAAGGCTACTGGATACTACTTGCACTAAAGGAGAAGATTAGAGAAATATATTTTTTCATGTGAGATTCTGAAAAGTATCTGTAACTGTAGTCTAAGGATACCTTCTAATATTCCTCAGATTTTCCCTGAAGCACTCGACCAAGAATTTCCTTTCTACATCTGTGATAGAGGTGGCTGTTTTTCTAGTTACAATCCCAAGCATTTCATGCCTTAATCTGAGTCTATGTTTTTATGTCCTTCAAATCTTTTAGAGAGGAATGTTTTATATTTGGAAAAAAAGAATATGAGTCATATGTTTTTCTAGTATCCCAATGAGAGACTTTTATTGGTACAAAATAAGAGATGTTCAAGTGTTTTAAATTCAACACAGTTCACAGAAGCAGAGTAGCGCAGGTTTGAGGGGACTTTGAACGATCTGATTCAATCCTTCATGGAAAAGGGAAGATGAATAAGATTATCCATTACTCTGTCCAGTCACATCTTAAAAACCTTCAGTGATGGGGACTCCATCACATCCCTGGGGAGATTTGTTCCAGTGGCTGTTCTCACTGTAAAAAATACCTTTTGTATGTTGAGATGAAACCTCTCCCAGTGGAACTTGTACCCATTGTCTCTTGTCTACTCCATGTGGCATCCTGTGAAGAGAGAGGTTCTGTCCTCTTTGTAGGCACCATTTAAATACTATAACCCTTTGATGAGGTCTCCTCTCAGTCTTTGTGCAGTAAAGACCTAACTCCTTCAGTCTTTCCTCATAGGACAGGTTCTTCAGCCTTTTGATCATTTTCATGGCCCTCGTCTTGACCATCTTCAGTCTGTCTGTGTCCTTCTTGAATTGTGGGAACCAGAATGGGACACACTATTCTAGGTGCAGCCTGACAAGCTCTGAGTAGGGTAGGATGGCCATTTATCTGTCTCTGCTGGCAACGCCCTTCTGGATGCAGCCCGAGATCCAAGTTTGCTGATGGCACCAAGTTGGGTGGGAGTGCTGATCTAGTTAAGAGTAAGTAGGCTCTACAGAAAGATCTGGACAGCCTGGATTGATGGGCCAAGGACAATTTTACAAGAGTCAACAAGGCTAAGTGGTGGGTTATAACAACACCATGGCTGGTGTCACAACTACAGGCCTGGGGAAGAGTGACTGGAAAACTGCCCGGAGGAAAATGACCTGGAGGTGTTGGTCGACAGCTGGCTGCACATGAGCCAGTAGTGTGTTCATGTGGCCAAGAAGGCCAGTGGTATCCTGGCCTGCATCAGAAATAGCATGACCAGCTTGTCCTTGCCAGGACTTGGAAAGTGATTGTCCTCTTGTACTCAGCACTGCTGAGGCTACACCTTGAATCGTGTGCTCAGTTTTGGGCACCTCACTACAAGAAAGACATTGAAGTGCTGGAGCATGTCCAGAGAAGGGCTGGTAAAGGGTCTAAATCACAAGTCTCATGAGGAGTGGCTGAGGGAACTGAGAGGTACACACTTGTGACAGCCTGAGTAAAAACCACTGATCACAGTTTTCTGAGTACTACTTGTTAGCCACTCTTCTGCCCTTCTTACACACTACCCATACAATCTGGTTTTGCCTGTTTGTCCAGGAGAAGGCTATGAGAAACAGTGTCATACACTTTGCTTATGTCCAGGTAAACAACTTCTACTGCTCTCATGATGTGGACAAAAAACGTTATTTTGTTGCAGAAGGTGATCAGGTTAGTCTGACATGGCTTGCCCTTGATAAATCTGTGCTGGCTTTTCCCCATCAACGGCTTCATTTAATTAGTAATAGTTTTCAGAAACTCATTCCATTACTTTCTCAGGGATTGAAGGAAGACTAATGGGCCTGTAGTTTCCTTGGTACACTTTTTGGCCTTTCTTATAGATGGACATAACATTTGCACTCTTCCAGTTGCTCAGGACATCCCCAAATATGACTTTTCAAACATAGATAGTGGACTTGCAACAATTTCAGCCACTTCTTTTAACACCCTGTGTTGGATCCTGTTCAGGCCCATATATTTATGCGGTTTGAGCCCTAGCATGAGGCTGCAGACCAGTCCTTCCACCACTACTGGTGGGTCAACATAGTACAGCTACCTGGTCTTGTGACCTGGGGTCCAGCTGTGCCAGTAAAGGCAAAAGCAAAGAAGCTATTGAAAACCTCTGCCCTGTCAGCATTATTAGTGACTAGGTTCCCTGCCCTGTCTATGGGCCAGTGTCTTCCCTGTGATCATGCATCTGAAGAACCTCTTCTTGCTGTACTTGACATATTTGGCCATTTGAGTTCTAGCTGAGCCTTATTCTTCCTTATTATGTCTCTGCCCTAGCTGGCATGCTTTTTTTTTTTTTTTTTTTTTTTTTTTGCTTTTAAACACACTGAAAAGCTCACTGTTAAGGTAGGGTGGTCTCTTGCTCTACAGTTCATGTGGTGACTATCATGGCTGGAGAGTTTATTTCCCAGATTTCAATGACAATATCTTAAGCCAATTTTTCAGCAAATTTCATTCTGAACACATTAATATGAGCTCAGGAACAATGAAAAGTTTTAAAATCATTACAGCTTCTACGCACAATATGAATAGATGCCAGGTTCTTTTCTTACAGACTCAGGCAGAATGGGAGGTTTTTTCTACAGTTGAAGTGCTTGTAGTTGGTCCTGAAACTACTTTTAACCCACGAAACCCAACAGGCAATTTTTTTTAGGAAAAAAACTAAATACCACTTTTAAATCTGCAATGTGAGTCTCTGTGAAGATCAGTTGTAACAGGTATTTCAAATGGAAGACATACCTCTGCCTTTTCTATAACAATCCTCAGTGTTGAAGGATGCATGGGTGCTCTTTTCACTACAGGAAAGCCATGGACTTGTAAAAGAGAATATAGCTGGAGGTACTGCAAATAAACACTGTCAAAACCAATATTGTGGTTATGATTCTTCTTTAGCAGTTCTGTAAACAAGGAACAAATATTGTGACTCAGTGAAGTAGCAGCTTTGTGAAACAAGATATAGTAAGAAAGTAATCATGCTTTCTGTTCTAAAAAGTATGCTTTCCTGTGCTCCTAATGGCAGGTATTACTGAAATTTAAAAAATACCTTAAACATTGTATGAACCATGTTTTTTTTTGTTTTTGTTTTTTTTTTTTTTCAAAAGGATACCAAAGAACTAGAAAAAGTAAAAAAAAAAAAGGAATAATGAGATGATCACAAGTATGAAACAGATTCTTTTGGGGGAGAGGTTAAATGAGACAGTGTCAGAGTATTTTATAGGTAGAAAGCTATATAATGAATAGCAGGGAAAAAGCTGAGGAAAAAACAAAACAAAACCAAATCCTAGTGATTCCAATATGAAATTGCCAAGTAGCAGAATTTAAAAAAGGCTGTATTTCCCAAAACAACATGAAAAGATCCGTTGCTGTTCACTGTTTTTCTTTATAAGTAGAATATATCAGAGACAGGAGATCAAATGTACTTCTAAAGTTTGGAGTCTTAACTACAGGCTTTACAGCAATGCAGTATTTAATTTTTATTTTATATTTTATAAAATATTTTTTAAAATGTTTTCATAAGCATTTGCAAAGTTTCAGATCATAAGTTGCAAACAACTACTTTGTAGGAGAAAAATGAAAGAGAAATAAATTTATAGAAAGCAAAATATAAAAGTAACGTTTTAGATAACAATAAAAATTACTGGAGCACAGAAAATTGAAGTGTAATGTTAGTCCAAATGTCACAAACAAACTTTCTAAAAGTAATTATTTTGACTTATAGAAAAAAGTACCAGTAAAGCCATAATACACTCACCCAAGGCAGGTATTTGCACCAAGAAGAAAATCAACATTTCTTCAATTCTTCACATACATCCTGTATTTATAATCACAGAATACTAAGGGTTGGAAGGGACCTCAAAAGATCATCTAGTCCAATCCCCCTGAAAGAGCAGGGTAACCTAGAGTACATCACACAGGAACTTGTCCAGGCGGGCCTTGAATATCTCCAATGTAGGAGACTCCAGAACCTCCCTGGGCAACCTCATGTTAGAAAAATATTTGAAATTGCATGCTTGTCTAGTCTGGCTCTTTACAGAAGTGAATGCCTTTACAGATAAGTAATAGCCATACTCATAGTATTTTCAGTGCCATTGGAGTTTGATGGCACAACATTCAGAAGACAGGTAAATTAGGGGCCTTGAATAGTATGACAGAGGTGACTTATGGAACGGCATGATATGTAGATGTATGCAAAAAGATTAATATGTTTTAATACTGTGAATGATAGCAAATAACTTTGGAGGGAGGTTGTTTAATTAAAGTAAGAAATTTTAAAAGGTAAATAAGGGAGTGTGAAGTAAAGAAAGTGACAGATATTAAAAGATACCAACAGAACAACTGACCAGCCAGACTGTTGACTTAGTAGGAGAAAAGCCACATTTTTATTTTAATGTGATCCATCTTTCTTTGATAAAATGTGGACAGATGAACAAATGAGAACAGGAAAAAATAACCAAAGCCTCCATCCAAAACTGGAAGAAATTTTTTTAAATCCCCTTCTTGTTTTGAGCAGCTCAGACCTTTTTCTCAGCTGTACTGAAGCTCCAAGAGTAAGCTTATTTTGCAGCAAAGTCAAATATAACAAATGTAACCCAAGATACACTGATTTCCTGAGTGACCTCTAGAGTTTTTCAGTGCAGATATTTTAAGAGTTTACCTGAATCAATTTTCTAAACAGCGTCTTCCTGAGAATAAGTGAAGATACATTGTCCGTAGACCAGTCTAGGAAAATTCATACTAGAAAGTTATAGGTACTTTGCAGTTGTCATTTGAAAGTTCAGTGTATGATTCAAGAAAATGTTAAAGTTCAGGTATGTTTACATATAGAAAAAGAAACAGCAACAGCTAATTTTTGCTGTTTGCATTTTTACACTGAGTTATTGCTTGTTTAGAACCCTACAAGCAAGCAGAGACTGAAAGTTCTTCTCATTGACTTTATTCCCCTTTCTTACAAACTTATTTTCTGCAAGAGAAATACTGTGAATTAAAATACAATAAAAGAAAATATGTAATAATGTCCATGGGAAAAAAAAAAAATCTAGCTATTAAAAAAACAGTTCACATGACTAAGCCAAGCATGCATATCCCTTGCCAGGTATAAAAATTGACTAGGAGCAGACATGTAAGAAAATTGAAAAATAAATAAATAAGCCTCTTCATGACAACAGTAAGGTCAAGGTAGATGTCACAGAATTATATAATATTGTGAGCTGGAAGAGAGCTGCAAGGATCCAGTCCAAATCCTGATTCCGTACAGGGCAACCTAAAAGTTAAACCATATGTCTACAAACATTGTCCAAACAGTTCATGGAAAATGACAGCCCTGGGGCTATGACCAATTCCTTGGGTCAAGCACTGTCCAGTGTTTGACCAATTTTTCAGTGAAGAACTTTTTACTAATATATAATCTAACCTTATCCTGCTGTATTTCCTTGCATGCTAGGAACACGGTCACTCTTTGACATCCTCTTCTCTGAGAACAACAAACCTAGTACGCTTAGCTGCTCCTCATAAGTCATGCCCTCTAGTCCTTTCACCATGTAGTAAACAAATTTTTAGAAGAAAACAAAATTACCATTTCCTCTAAAAGGTCATGAAAACTGGTGAAATGTCTAGTATGGACCCTGGACTGTCAAAAATGATATAATTTAATATGAAGAAAATAGATTTTTTTCTTTTTGGTGAAATGGTGGGTTTGGAATCCTTACCATTGTCTTATGTTCCCTTCTCTTTCTTTCCTTTCCCTTTCTCTGCAAAATAAGTACCCAAACTTGTGGATTTTGGCTGGAAGCCATTTATGCTCTGAGACATTACAAAGTTTCATGATTATTGAAGTGGGACTAAAAGAATATCACTCATGTGGATGCTCAAAGGCATATTGCCCAGTGTTTCCAGACCAGAGTATGCTTTTAGGACCTCTGACCAAAGTGAATTTGTCATTAATTTTTTCTTTTTTTTTTTTTTTTCAGAAAGCAGTATGGTTTATCTTAAAAAAAGAGAAATAAAGTTTTATAGAGGTAGGAAATGGAAGAGTTGAGAAATCAAGGACAAGAACAGGTGTAAAACCTTTCACCATTCTCTGTATGTGTTTCCTTGTTGATTATGTTCTACACAATATTGTTTCTTGAATCCTCATAAGACAAGACAGGAAGGAGTTCATCCAGCTTGTGGATTTTCAAGGATAAAACTAAGCAGTTTTTTCAATCAATCTTTGACCTTTTTCTCTTCACTATAGAAAATATTCCCAGGTTTCCAAATATCCAGAGTTTTTCAAACAAACTTAATCTTTATTCTTTGACAACAAAGATCTGTCATAGCATTCTTTTCAATTTCTGCCCAGATAACATTCTAAAAAAATTGTATTTGTTGGATAAAGAGGAAATTTACCATGTCAGACCTGTGAGACCTCTTGTCAGACCTCCACTGTCATATAAATTATAAACTGAGATCTTCAAAACAATCGTCATGACATTTTAATTAGTTTTAAATTCTCATTAGGTGATTTGCTGAACGCCCCATTTACACTTCTTATTGCCTGTGGCATAAGCAAGAAAATAAGATTGCCTGCAAGTTCTCTTTCACAGAATCACAGAATCCCAAGGGTTATTTATTTATTTCGATTTCAGCACCAATCTCTGCAATCCATGGACTGCAACCCACGTGCTATCTGACAAGAGCTTTGGCACCAGCAGAGTGCAATAATCTTGTGGAAGTCTCAGAGATGGGGGAAAGATCATCAGAAAACTTAGATGATGTATGAGGCTGATATAGTAATGTCATAACCAAAGAAATGAAATTATATATGCTCAGAATGGGACATACATACATACATGCATACATATTCACTGTCTTCTGTGCATAACAGAGACTTACTTTAAGGTAGAAATTGAATTAGTAACTTCATATTTAAACTGTTAGGTCTTAAGGATCCTCTCATAATTTCATTATAGCTGACATATAATTTCTTATATCTCAGAAAGACTAGTGAGAAACGTTTTTGGTAACAACACTGAAGTTAGACATGAACTTTTAAAAGTATAGTACAAGAATTTCATTTGTCATTCCTCATATCAAGTTTTGAATATTTTATGGCTACATTCAGGAGCTTGATGGCTGCTTTAGAATGAATAATTAAAATTCATTTTAAAATAACTGTCTTTGGGGAATTGGTGTCTCAGTGAACTAAGCAATTTCTACTCCTGCTCTTAACATTATTTTCTTGTAATTTCCTGACCTGATTTGTGGTACATTCTTATATATTTCAGGAAAGAAATACATGTCAAGTTATCATGATGGGAAATAAAAATACTGATACTCTAAAATTGCCACAAAAATTTAGATGACCAAGCAGAAAAACCCAAACTCTCTTTCCACACAAGTTAGATCTTCCTTAAACATTTATCAAGTGTTAGGGTAGTTTTAATCTCTCCTTTAAGAAGCTTGTCTGGTCTAGGTAGACAATAAATCACTGTATTCCAGAGTTTGCCAGAGACTTTTTAGATGATTTTCCTGTCTAAAAATGGTGAATAACTTGGAATTGTTTTGTGGAAGGAAATGTACCAATCTCAAAGAAACTTTAAAGGGCAATGAAAGAGGGCTTTTTTTTTTCCATTTAGGACTGTGTATTCAGTATTGCAGAATATTAAGAAGGCAAAACTGTAATTCAGAATGATTTTTTATCAGTAATTTATTTTTTTAAATTATATTTGTAAATTGTAGTTGCTTGCTGGTATCATGACATTTAATATGTAACAAAAACATCCAGTCTTACTGCTTATTTCTATAGTGTTTCCTAGCTGGCTTGGGCAAACATTCTCCTAAAGAATAGAGCTTACTTAGCAGCTCAGGAGAAGCTATAACAGCTTTCAATTCACTTCAAAGCCTGTTTTTCTGTTGCTTGAATAAATATTGGAAATGAAGAAAGTACTGTGTGGCAAATATATGCATGTTTAAATACAGAGAACATAACTGTCAGAATAATTCTAAGCAGATATTTGGCCAGGCCCTGACAATGAGGTTTATGACAAAAAAAAAAAAGTCTGGCTTAGGATTGGCTCTGGCATATAAAATAAATATGACACACTAGAAATATGGTCAGACAAGTAACAGCTAGGGCAAAGTAATTTCTGTGGAGTTGTTCAATTCATAAGAACTTTATATGTTTTCCAGGTATTTATTGCAAATTGAGCTTCTATATCAGGGGTCGGAGTCTCAGAACATGCTCTGAAAAGAGAGTCCTAATTGGATGAACTGTAGGAATACTGCAAGATTTCAGGCTAGTGGCAGGCAGGCTAAGATTTCTCAGCTGCTATCTTTGCTGCAGTTCAATTTTTCTAACACTGACAATAAAAATAGAAAGACACAGAGACAAAGAAAAATGTGGGCTTGGAAAAGAATTTATATGTCTGGCCAGAAGCCGCATTGTATAAAGAGAAGTCATAAATCTTTTTCTTTCTTTTACTTTCTATCTATCTTGTCAATCACAATGACAGTGAAATCCCCAAAAACTTGAATATATGTAAATAAATGTTTTGAAGTCAGCAACCAACCAAGACATTGGTTGTATTCATTTGCTAATTTTTTACTTCAAGCAGTATTTTAGAATGCTGTAAGTAGAAATAAGAGTTCTGCAGTGTTTTTTTCTAGTGTTTTGAATTCCATCTTCCTCAATTTCAGATTTTATTGAAGGTCACAGGCTTTCTTAAAATCTTCCTCTGGCAAATTATAAGATTATGTGTCATTTGATCTCAGCTATTTTTCATCAGCTTGTGCTGCCATTTAAAAAGCAGACCAAACCCAACAAAGAGGTGTTGGCTTTATCATTTGGGGTTTTAGTTCAAATATGAAACTAAAAAGAGCACTCAGTAATTCAAACAAGTGTTAAATTAAAGTGTTCAAGCCATGTTTGCTTAAACCATGGAAACTAAAGCCATGTATTGTAGGACTGCAGAAGAAACATTTACTTCTATCTCACTTTTACTTTGACTGTAGTATCCATTTACTGAAATTAATGGTTATATAAAAAAATCCACAGTCATGCACTAAGAAGACAATTATCTTCATTTTTTATCCTCTTTTTTTATATACAGTAGAGGAATAGATGTTATCTGTGCTAATTTGTAATCATAGAAACATAGAATCATGGAATAGTTAGGGTTGTAAAGGACCATAAGATCGTCTGCTTCCAAACCCCCTGTCATGGCCAGGGACACTACACACTAAATGATGTCCCCCAAGACTCTGGCCAACCTGGCCTTGAACACTGCCAGGGATGGAGCATTTACAACTTCCTTGGGCAACCTGATTTGTATTCCTAATTAGACATTTTCTATTTCAATAAAAATTAGAAAGAGATGAAATGTGCTGAATTTTAGGTTGAATTTATAATATAATCGTAATTCTTTTACATGTTTATGCAAAACTGGTGATATGTTTTTGGACATTCTTCTTTGCCTTCATAACTAGTGACTTCATAATCAGATTGACAATGAAAAAATCTTAGGCTGTTTGTGACTCCATTGCTATGACTCCATTGCTGGAGTTGTAAAAATCTTTGAAAGGAGTCTGGATGTTATAGCAAATTCCTAACTTGTCTAATTTCAAGTAAGGAAAGAAGCTACTTTCTGGCATTATGCTAAGTGCCTTTTTTTTTCCCACGAAATGCTTTTTTTATCAAAACTACTTGATGTTTTGCATTGCTTTTAATGAAAGCCATATACCAAGTCTTATGTTTTCATATAAAAAAAAAAGTAAGAAGTATACTATTATATCTATGCCTAGTATGTTTGCATTTTTAGAAAGGACAATATTCATGCATAGAAAGGATTTATGAGACACATTATTTGTAAAGGTGAAAACATATTATTAGAAATAGAAACATAATGACCTCCATTATGGTTATAAAATTGCTGTGGATCAACAGAAATAAAACTGGAGCAAAGAAACTTGATTCCTGAATGATCCCAAAATATTTCTATGAGAGTTGTGAACAAAATAATTTAAAAGTTAATGTGTTTGCACTCGAACTTATATGTCTATGTTTAAGATGAGACACCATAATAGCTGTACGGAATGTTTTTGTCTTAGTACAACATAAAGTGTATATACTGACACTGAGTACAACTATGCTAAAACTGATTAAGTCATAAGAAAACCCTGACTGTTCCACCTTCATGTATACAGGAAACTAGAGAAAAGGCTTAGGATTTTTTTTCCGCACAATTCTAGAAGACAATAAAAATTAAGACAATACCTTTGAGTTGTTTTGTTATAAGGGCTAACTCCTTTCTTAAAATATTTCTATATTTGTGGAGTATCTGTAAATTAAAAACCAAAATGCCTTAAGTCAACTTTACTATCAATGCATCATAATAATTGCATAGCCTTAATTGCCACACCATTTATTTCAGGTTGAACAGTGGGGACACATAGAGAAAGAATAAACTAAATCTTGAATAATTATGACAGCATTGTTTACAGAATTATTTTCTACATGTATCTCTTTATTTTAGCAATCTTTCAAACTTAATAAAATGTCTTTCATAATAAAACAGCTGTTTTTAATTAGCATATTTAGATGTAAAGCATTTGCCAACATATTGAATTTTAGGTATTATAACCATTTTTTTTTCAGTTGTAAACTTAATGGTTTTGTAAGAAAGCTGCAAAATATGAATGGCATACACTTTTAATGATAGTTTTATAGAAATATAATGAATGGAGGCTGTTATTTATGAGAAAGTATCAAGTCACTTGGTACCATAAAGCTTCAGATATTACACTGTGTGTGTACAACAATGCTGATTTACTTTCAGACCTCAAGCAGACAACTCTAGTTAAGTATTCCATTTCACTAGGTGATATCTTTCCTTTGCAAAATTAAACAGTACCCTTTTTTTGTTTGATTTTCGCTTTTTTTTGTTGTGCCTTGGAAGGAAAGCTTAAAAAGTTGTCCTTTTCAGTCTGTTGCTGTGGCTGTTTTCTTGCTATCTAGTAGACATTCCACCTTACATTTATTTGGAAATTAAATTTTACAATAATTCTCAATATGTGCAGTTTGTGGAGGTAATTGCAGACTGGGAAAAATGCAAATTATTTTTGTAAATTCATGATAACTATCAGTTTTGAGTTAGGGCAATAGAGATGATTAAGTATTCTCTAACAGGTACTATACTTTTTCAGACTAACATCCATGGTTTTTCAGACTAACCTCTGCTAGGATATCAGGCTCTAATCACAAAATTATCTCCTTTAAAAAAAAATAAAAAATCAGGTGGAATTGCTTCTTTCATTTACAATACCGATCTTAGGATGTAGTTTTTAAATTTTTAGTCACTAATAACTCTCATGGTTTAAACCAAGTCCGCACAGCTCATTCACTCACTCCCACCCTTGCTCCCCCCCTTCCGGGTAACTCCCGGTTACATCCTGGGTATGACGTGCTATGGTATGGAATACCTCTGGCTATCCCGGGTCAGGTGTCCTGTCTCTCCTTCCTTCGGGCTTCCCCTCCTCCCTGGCAGAGCAGGAGCTCAGGAAAGGCCTTGGACAAACCAAACATTTGAGCAGTAATTCAAAACATGCTTGCTATCAGCAACCTTTCCCAGCCCCAGAGTCAAAACACAGCACTGCACCAGCTACCAAGGAGAAAAATGACTGCTACTGCTCAAACCAGGACAATAACGTATCTGTACAATTCTAGACTGAAATAATCATAGAATCATAGAATAGTTAAGGTTGGAAAGGACCTTAAGATCATCGAGCTCCAACCCCTCTGCTATGGGCAGGGACACCTCATGCTAAACTGTGTCACCCAAGGGTCTATCCAACCTAGCCTTGAATGCCACCAGAGATGGAGCATTCACAACTTCCCTGGACAACCCATGCCAGTGCCTCACAACCCTTACAGTAAAGAACTTCTTCCTTATATCCAATCTAAACTTCCCCAGTTTAAGTTTTAACCCATTATTCCCTGACCTATCACTACAGTCCCTAATGAAGACTCCCTCCCCGGAATCCCTATAGTCCCCCTTCAGATACTGGAAGGCTGCTATGAGGTCTCCACGCAGCCTTCTCTTCTCCAGGCTAAACAGCCCCAACTTTCTCAGCCAGTTTTCATATGGTAAATGCTTCAGTCCCCTGATCATCCTCGTGGCCCTCCTCTGGACTTGTTCCAACAGTTCCGCGTCCTTTTTATGTTGAGGACACCAGAACTGCACACAATACTCCAGGTGAGGTCTCACGAGAGCAAAGTAGAGGGGCAGGATCACCTCCTTTGACCTGCTGGTCATGCTTCTTTTGATACAGCCGAGGATATGTTTGGGTTTCTAGGCTGCAAGCACACACTGCTGGCGTGTATTCACTTTCTCATCGACCAACACCCCCAAGTCCTTCTCCGCAGGACTACCAGGAGTTTCCTTTTTGCCCAACCTGTAGCTGTGCCTGGGATTGCTCCCACCCAGGTGTAGGACCTTGCACTTGGCATGGTTAAACTTCATGAGGCTGGCATCAGCCCACCTCACAAGCGTGTTGAGGTCCCTCTGGATGTCATTCCTTCCCTCCAGCATATAAACTGAACCACACAAATTGGTGTCATTGGCAAACTTGCTGAGGGCACACTCAATCCCACTGTCCATGTCAGCGACAAAGATATTAAACAAGACCGGTCCCAACACCGATCCCTGAGGGACACCACTCGTTACTGGTCTCCAGCCGGACACTGAGCCGTTGACCACAACCCTTTGCATGTGGCCATCCAGCCAGATCTTTATCCACTGAGTGGTCCACCTATCAAACTGATGTCTGTCCAATTTAGAGACAAGGATGTCATGAGGGACAGTGTCAAATGCTTTGCACAAGTCCAGGTAGATGACATTAACTGCTCCACCCCTGTCTATCAGTTCCGTAGCCCCATCAGAGAAGGCCATCAAATTGGTCAGGCAGGATTTCCCCTTACTGAAGCCATGCTGGCTGTCACCAAGCACCTTATTGTTTTTCATGTGCCCTAGCATGCCTTCCAGGACAATTAAATCTTGTACTGACCTATAAAATAATTACCATTCAGAAAGGGTAGGATGTGAGGAATAGTAAATCTTAAGTCCTCTGTGAGTTTCATAAGCTATGAAGTTAGAATCTACAGGGCTTGTTTGAGACCTCCACTACTGTTCAGTGAAAATCTCCGGGGTATGGAGTATGAGGATTGCAGTGTGAATCATTTTTGTGGGCATTGAGAGGCAGCAATGGCAGACAGTTTTGCATCTCTTTTGTCCAATGTTTTTCTCATAGGTGGGAAAATGGATTAATCAGTTTGATACCTTTCTGTGTTCCCCCCAGGAGGAACCCCAAGAGGGTTCTGCTTTTGTGTTCAAACAAGTATAAATCAGAATATATTTTTTTATAAAATTCATTCTGGCTTAGAAGATGACAAAATTATTATATTTTCTGAGTTTTCTGCTCCTTTTTTTTTTTTTTTTTAGCTTCAGGATTCCTCCCCAATTCACTTTCATTGTGTTTTCTGAATAGGAGATAAAATGGTGATTTCTGAAACACCTACCCGTTACCTTTTACAGGTTTTACTTATAAAGATGTTCTTGATGTTTTTTGTAATGCAAATGGGAAAGGATGACAAAACCTTAAAGAGATGTCTTGTGAAAAATGTATACTTCATAAATCTATCTCAGTAGGTCGTCTTCATTTTGATAGGTTTATTTCATGCAGACATTTTGTAGTGAACCATAAATTGTCCAAACATAAAAGAAATTATTTCCCAAAGAATAATGTGGCAAATATTTTAAAGAAACATCAACATCTAGCAATTGAGTGAAAATCACCATCCACCAGGTTCTTCATTAGGGTAACAAAGTAAGAATGTGGCAGCTAACATAATGTATCAGCGTATGACCTTGCAGTCTTGTCAACTAGAGAGAAAGCCAGAAACTAGATGTTCTTTATAAATGCATTCTGGAAGGAAAATCAGCATTTTAAAATCATTCAGCTGATTCAAGAATCTCCTGGATTCAGCTAGGGATCTAGCTCCCAGCTAAAAATTTTAAATAGTTTTTTAACTGATGATAAAACTGCTTAGATAGCTGAGAAAGTCAATGGCTTCCTTTTATTCCTTTTCATCACATAGTCCTTTTTCTTAATAATCCTTCAGCTATGAAACTTCAGTGACATAAGCAATTGTTACTTCATCAGAGAATTTAAAGTAGTGATCATTAGGTCACCGTTCTCTCTTATTTAGAATTTATCTTGTGGACAGAAGCTTGGAAACAGTGAGATAATTATGCTAATTATAAGGAATACTTATGATAATAATAAAGAGTTTGTATATGTTCTTACACTGAACTCTAAATGCTTGATAGTAGTGAATGAAATGGCATGAATATCATCTTTTATATCCTACTTGTTCTTTCATTGTTTCCTCAGAAAGAGGACTTTGGGTCAGGTTTTATTTCAGTAGGGATTTTCTGTTTTTTCATATATACTGTTATAGTTATGGTTACATGTGGTTTAAGGTTGTTACATATAGTGAATATACACACATGGTGTATATATTAATGAAAGCAAGCTCACAGGCATGGAGTACTACACTTGGAGTGGAAAATCATGTGACTTCCTGAAGAAATGAATTATCTTTTTTCCTTTAATCTCCAAGGAAACACCTTTCCTTCCAAAGGTAGAAGTAGACTTTTATCTTGTCCTGGGTTCATATTACTGTAGAATATGTTAACACAACTTGTTTGTTCTTGCTGGTTTTCAGAGTTTCAGACATATTTAGCTATTCTGCACTCTGGTTTTCAAGTTAAGAGCATGTTTTGAACTTGACAAAAATCTGTTTGAGAAATGTAATATTTTCTTCCTAAAAAAAAAAAAAAGACAACAAATCTGGGGCACTTAATCAATGGGAAGCAAATAACTGAAATGCAGTGATGTCAAAAAAAGGTAACTAGTTGACTGGTAAATTGTCTAAGGTTCCAGTACTATGTTGAGGAGTAAAGGCTACATGCTGAGTATTAAAGACCAGCAATATTTTTCCACATGGCACAATTCTGCATACAGCAAGAGGAAATGGGAGGAAAAATATGTGAGCCAAGGAAACTTGCCTATATGGAAGGGTAGCTTCAGTGATTCAGTTATGAAGGGAAAGGTTTGCTTAAAAGGACTAAGGGCTGACTGATAAACATCAATAAAATTACCAGTGAAAAAACAGTAGCATATTATATTTGATGTGCCCAGCTATTTGACTGCTGTATACACCAGGCAACAGGGGGATTATTGTGTGATGGGATTATATCATAGGAAATAATAATTTGAACATAAACCAAACTGAAATTAGACCCTCTATCATACAGTGATGTCTTTCAAGTGAAATTTCTGACAAACTATAAAAACATCACTGTAGAGGTCTTTCTCTTCAGCTGGCCATATACTTCTATGAAGCTTGTAGGGATTTAGTATCTTTATACCTTTCTCCCACTGTAAAGTTTTTTAAAGGGAAGGCAGACAGACACAAAGAGACAATGAAATATTGTTGTGTAGCTCTTGTGCAACTCGGCCCTTGTGAAATATGGTATTTTTCTACAAGTATCCCGAATTACTTTTAGAATGTTTTCCCTTATCATCATGGGAAAGTTTTCACTTTTGTTTTCATTCCATTCCCAGAGAACGTATCTACCCAATTATTTAAATGCTCCTAGGATGTTAGTTCAATGACTATTCAATTTGTGCTGTCAGATGATTTGCTGGTATTTTTCTTTCATGATCAGTCTTGAATTTCTTGAGAGATTTGTTGTCAAATTCCAACCAGAGAAAAATGTCACAATTATAGATCCTTCTGTCTTTGTATTGATATGTGCTGAATTTCTCTGTTTTAAACATAGTTACATATTAAGGTCTGTATTTGATTGGGATGGTAGATCACTATACAAATACATCACTAGTGTAGTATTATGCTTGAATTGTGTTGCAAAATCAGTTTGCTTTTTCAAAGTCCATTATGCAAAGGAAAACCCACTGACATCAGTGGAGATACACAGATATAACCCAGAGCAGATTTTAGACTCAAATGTTAAAGCTACTAAAGAGAAGGAAAAGACATAATTATTTTTCTCAAACATTTGGGTCCTTCTTCATATGGACGTTCTCCAACCTTATCACAGCAAAAACACTCTTCACCCTGTTTAGAGAGGTAGTAATTATTCCTTGTCAATTAGATTCTCAATCACTGAACTATAAACAGCTGGTGGTGTATAACCATCATCCCAGTTTAAAATTATAGTACCCTTTCTTCTACTCTTTTTTTTTTATTTTATTTCCACATGCTCACTGGATTTCCTGCCATAAAAATAA
Organism: Melopsittacus undulatus; assembly: GCF_012275295.1. Lineage (NCBI taxonomy): Eukaryota > Metazoa > Chordata > Aves > Psittaciformes > Psittaculidae > Melopsittacus > Melopsittacus undulatus. Next base: position 35,087,809 of record NC_047529.1, on the reverse strand, counting down.
CTTATCCTGCCTTTAAAACTGTAAATAAAGCTAGGAGAAATGGTACAACAGTCTGAAATTATAATGACGGTTATGCATCACCAGCTGCTTGCACCTCCTGGTATAGTGTCTAATCGACAAGGAACAATTAGCTCTCCCTGTATAAGATGAAGTGTGTTGTCAATCCCTTAACAATATTCCTGCCTCTAAATATACATTACCTCCCCCCCTGGCAGGGCAGTTAGAACTATATGATTTCAAGGTACTTTCCAACCCTAGCTTTTCTATGATTAAAAAATAAATTTGAGGAAATTATTTAATTTATTTATTTTTTTAGGATTTTATTTTCCCAAATATATAAGAATAAAGAAATTACTTTCTTGTTTTCAAAGAATATATTATTAATAGTAGCTACTAATGAGAATTTTTATAGCAGATATTTAAAGTGTGGGCTAATTATTACAAATTAAACTATGTATTTTCAGCTCCATAGTTTATTCTGACTTTGCAAGTTAAAATAAAATTCAGTGTAAATTGTTTTCCTTTTTTTTTGTAGTAAGCATGGTTTTCTAGACAAGATTGACAAAGGAATCTTCTAAAGGAAGGGTTCATAAGGAAGGATTCATAAGGAAGAAATTCTTTACAGTTAGGGTGGTGAGGCACTGGAATGGGTTGCCCAGGGAAGTTGTGAATGCTCCATCCCTGGCAGTGTTCAAGGCCAGGTTGGACAGAGCCTTGAGTGATATGGTTTAGTGTGAGGTGTCCCTGCCCATGGTAGAGGGGTTTGGAATTAGATGATCTTAAGGTCTTTTCCAACCCTAACTGTTCTATGATAAAGAGCTCATCTGTCAAAGCAAAATCAGTGAAAACTTCTCCATGCTAACCTGTACATTCAATGCTAGTAGTTAGTTGCACTAAATGGGTAATTTTCCAACAATGAGTTCTCATCTCTTTTAACATTCCTTTCAACTCTTAACATTTCTTTTTGAGCAGAATACTGCTTAGTTCTCAGATTACACATTATTGAGAGCATGCAAGACACTTAGGGTAGAATCCATTTTGTTGCCTCAACATATGCACTGTCATTATATTATTTGTATCAGATCTTGGACACTACCTCTTCCCAGGCACTCATTTCCAGCTGTTTCTGACTTCTCTGTCCACAGTTCCATCATTTCTGCAAGCACCATGGTGTGCGAAGAGTGCTGTGAAATGGATTGGTTTCAGAATTGGGTTTTGACTACTTCTGTTGAAAAGGGAAGTCCCACTTCTACCCACAGCGTGCAACCATCTTGTTGCAAGTTTAGTGGGGGGAGCTGCATAGCGCTAGCCCACTGACTTAGCTGAAGAACAAACACTTCTGTAGATTTAATTTTCAATAAAGAACCTAGATTTCCTATTACTTTATACTAAGTCATGCCTGTTAGACAAGCTAAATCTCATGTTATGTAGACATAGTTTTTCGTAGATTCCGTGTCCTGAAAGTAAAAGAGTGAAATCCGAGCATGTAGCTAAATAATCTTTCATGATCTGAAACATCCACAGGTATTTAATGAATGCTATTTGTGTAACTCCAGCTTTGCTCCTTTTTCTTTAATTAGTTTCTGTCTTCACAGAATGAATTCAAAGGGCTGACAGTTATGTAGACAGTGGTGGCTATGACAAATGAACTAAGAATATAGGAAGGCAAGCTAGTAAATTTTTTTAGTCAATTAAAAGAAAATTAACATGAATGATACCTGCTACTGCACAAAAAGTAAACTACTTAAAATGGAGTTTCTTTAGACTAGAAACTACCTAACAAATCCAGCACAACTTGCTTCATTGTACTATCACACCACTGACCCTAGGAGAGCAGAGGATTTTGGAACCCAGTGGAGTACCTCGACTAGAAAATCTAAAATTTCACAGAATAACAGATGAAAACATAAGGCAGAGAATCAAATCTAGAAATAATACAAAGTGTGAGTGTACCTTTAGAGGCAAAGACACTGATGCTCATACACCAGTTTCAGTGAAGCAAAGTAACCAGTCTCTCAGAAGCTAATTGGGCTCAAAATCTGGTTGAGGTTTTTGTGATATAAAAAATGTGTTTTTATAGAACTGATAACTATAAGCAAATAATAAATGTTACTCATTAATGTGATAAAAAGTCAGCTCTCCAGAAAGCTCACTCCATATATATTAGTGACCTTTGCACTAATGCAATATTCTGGATTAATGATTTATCATAAGTAAGAGAATAAACAACTAGATCTCAGATCTCTGCTAGTTTTAAGTAGGTTCATATCAAGTAAGTTGCCTGCTGATTTTGCAATCCAGGCATTAAAGAAGCGCTTAGTTTTCACTTAAACAAAATACCCATTTTAACAATAAAACATTATGTGCGGGTTCCCTTGTGTTTGGTTTTTTGGTTTTGTTTCTTTTTTTTTTTTTGCTATTATTATTACTTGTCTGCTTTGCTTTGTTTATCTCCTTGTCCTGGTTTGAGAAGTAGCAGTCATTTTTTCTCCTTCTTGGTAGCTGGTGCAGTGCTGTGTTTTGACTTTCAGGCTGAGAAAGGTTGCTGATAGCAAGTATGTTTTGAGTTACTGCTCAAATGTTTGCTTTGTCCAAGGCCTTTTTCTGAGCTCATGCTCTGCCAGGGAGGAGGCGAGGCTGGGAGGAAGGAGAGACAGGACACCTGACCCAGGCTAGCCAAAAAGGTATGCCATACCATAGCACGTCATACCCAGGATGTAACTGGGAGTTACCCGGAAGGGCGAGAGCTCTGGGGGGATGGAGGAGGTATCGGTTGGTGCTCAGTCTAGCAGGGTGGGGTGAGTTATGGGTCGGTGGCTGGTGAGGTGTTGTATTCTCTTCACTTCTTCTTTGCTTTATCATTATTGTGTGTAGTAGTAGCAGTAGTGATTTGTGTTATGCCTTAGTTATTAAACTGTTCTTATCTCAACCTGTGGGGGCTACATTCTTTGTGTTCTCCTTCCTAACTCTCCGGGAGTTGGGGGAGCGAGGGGGGGGGGGGGGGGGGGGGGGGGGGGGGGGGGGGGGTGGGGGGGGGGGGGGGGAGTGTATGAGCTGTGCGGATTGGTTTTAAAGCAGGACACTCCTGTAAGATTTTCTCATTTTAGCACTGCTATGATTTTCCAGGAGCACTTTTCACTTGCAAAACTTACAAGGACCACTGAGGTTTTACATTACTTCCTTCCTTTAAGATACTTTGCTGTATCTAGAAGTTATCCTCAAGCTGTGAGCTACCTTCACTAGAGATTTTTGTGAAGTAAAAATCTGCTAGCTCAATGCAAAGTTGTATGAGTCTTTGGCTGGCATTTCCTATATTGCCTTTGAAAATATTTTTTCACTATCAAAACCTGCAATTACATGTGTCTACATACTCATGCAGAAGATATCCAAATACTGTTAATAGGAACTGATGGATTACAGCTGAGGAAATTGAAATGTATTACAGGCCATTGGCTTTGCATCTTGTTTATCATGAGCAGCTTTAATCAGTCTCCAGTATGTAATAACCATAAATTATTATTTTGAAACAAAGAAAGGATTATACATAAAAGACAAGCACAGTAATGTTAACAAGGAAAAAAAAAGTGTTTCCTAGACTTGAGATTTTCTTTAAAATATTCTTTCACAAATCTCTGTGAATTCTCATACTCATATTTCCATAAGAAGGATATTGCTTTTTACTTTCATCATTAAATTTTCCAGACATAAAAATCCACAAATTACTATGATCTACAGCTGTACATTTCCCTGTATGCCCTTTTCTTCTTGACAATATACATTTTTAGGATTTGACCCATTCCATCTGCGGTAAAATGAGAGGCGTTGGTATTGAAGAGAGCCCCTGGGGAAAATGTGTATGGGAATGTATATGGTTCACAGGTCCTGATAGCAACGTAGCTCTAATGGGTCATCAAATGGATATAGTTACATTTTTTGCAGGTCACATTTCTAACTGCTTCTATCAAATTTTTTACCACTGTTTAATGATATGTAATCCCAAGCAAAGCATAATTCAATGTAAGCTATGTACCCTAAAATGTTGTTGAAATCTCTGATTCCTTCTTGCTATGGCAGAACAAATGCTGTAAAGGGACTTTGTTAGTACATGTTGAGTGGCTTTCAAAACTTCAGGCTCTAGTTCAACTTAATCATACAAAAATATGAAGCCACATCAACTCTGAAGCAATAGGCATGATGTGAAATCCAGTAATTTTCAAGTTTTATCACTGTGTTGTAATATGCTAGTAAGCTATTTATTTTTTCCCGTAGAAGGACCTTGTGCATGACATGTTGAATCAAATGATTTAACTAATCATAATGTTACTGTAAGTGTATATGGAAGGAGTGTCTGCCCTCTTAAGGGTATCTGGTCAAGGAGATTTTCAGTGCAAAAGGGAATAACAAATAAAGGGGAAAGCCATAAAGAAGAGCATATAGAAACACAAACTTGAGGGAGGCAATAAGGAAGTCAGTAACAAGAGCAACACTTGGTCACACTAACTGGTGAATGTGTGTGGAATATGGGAACGTTTAGTTTAGTATGATTATCTGATGAAGGACCCTGTCAAACGGAAAAGGTGGAAGCTACAAGCAAGATATGTATAGAGACACAAACCTAACAGACAAACATGGCAGAAACAAAGACAAAAGCCAGACCTGATCAACCATACTAAGTGATGGGTGATCCAGAAAGAGAAGGGAAACCCAGACACTGCAATGGGTAAGGATGTGAATCTGAGGGTGCACAACAGTGGAGGCATGGTTAGTGGCACTATGCCAAGGGAGAGCCAATGTGCAGGGCAAGCAACAAAGAGGACAGAAAAGGATACAAAAGGGACTGGTTGCATGTAAAATGGAACTGGTCAGTATGCTTGTCTGGGTCCTGCTCTCGATCACCACAGTCTGTACTGTCTTCCTATTAAATTCTTCCCTAGTTATTTCTCTGTCTGATCTCACCCCCTGACCCGTGAGTGATGCAAGGACTGGCAGCTACTGGGGGGACTTGTGTGCATGGCCTGGGTGCCAGATACTGTAGTCAGACAGGGGGTGTAGGTGCTCCTGGCCTGTTATGTCAGCTACAGGAGTAAGTGAGGTACAATGACAGTGTCTGGAGTAGGTGGAGGTCTTTAAACTCCAGTCACTATTGGGGAATGGTATATGTCCTGAAAAATAGCTTCTGGGGTGGAGTGGCATGAATGAGGTGAGTGAGGAGCTCAGCATTACTGGAGTGGGACTATGGGTCCCATGTGCATGCTCCTGGCTGCTGGGGTGGGGGTGATTTTCTATATCATTCCCAATCAGGGTGTGTGTAGAGATGTGATGTGTATTCACCAGCGAACTCTAGCTGGACTCAGCAGGAAATCGAAGGCACTGGGTCTGGTCAGGGGTACCTGGTGGGCAGAGCTGGTGACCATGCTCTTAACATCCTTTAAAGTTACAAAGTAAATAAGGAGACTAATTAGATGCCTCACTTTAGATATTTACAATATAGCTATCTATAGCTCAGCCAGCTGTGTCAATCAGCCTCAATGTCTGGTACCAGCTGTTGGGAAGCCAAGTGTCTGCATCATCCCCAAAATGGGTGTGCATGGTGTTGTAGTGTGTATTTACCAGCAAACTCTTTATAATCCGTGCAATGAAAAAGTCCATAAGGAATTCAGTTAATCTCACATTAATGTGGTTGTTTAAACTGGGTCAGATAAAATTGAACCTTAAAAGGGGCTATTTTCTTCTTATTTATTGTGAAGAAAATCCAAACAGTTCAGGTGTAACTCTCTACACTGCAGATGTCTACAGTTAGGTGAAATGAATTTCATCTCAGATACCTTGCAGTATTTAGCTCCAAGCACAGGATGCTTAAACACCTTGCTCAAGCACACAGTTCAACATCCTGCATTATACAGGTACCTGAACCATGGTAACATGCTTACTTGGATACAAGCAACATTAGAACCTAAAACCCAAACAAATACAGGGAATTCTTTTGTCATGTACATTCTCACAGAGTTCATATGGTACAAGATAAACAGGAAGATTTAATGCAGTATATATATTTCTATCAAACATTCTATTTTTTTTAGACTAATTTCATCTAAACACGCCTTAGATTATCATTGAGAACTTTAATACTGCATGGTATGTACCTAGCTCAGTAAATTCTCAGCTATACTCATGTAATTTTCATCATTTACATTAGTAGAACCAGACACATATTTTGCAAATAGGAATGATCAAATATATTCTGTAACATAACTGTAACTTCTTGTGGTTTAAACCCAGCTGGCAACTCAGAACTGCACAGCTGCTCCCTCACTCCCCCCACCTCCTCCATCTACCACCAATAATAATAATGATAAGGGAAATAACAAGGGAAAAGAATATAAAACTAAAAGGGGAAAGGAAAAGAAAACAACAGTAAACACAAGTGATGCACAACACAATTGCTCACCACCAATGGACCGATACCCAGACTGTCCTGAGCAGCAATCTGGGCCTTCCAAGTAACTCCCCCCAGTTTATATACTGGGCAAGATGCATGGTGGTATGGAATACCCCTTTGGCTAGTTTGGATCAGGTGTCCTGTCCCTATTTCTTCCTCACTGGCAGAGCCTGAGACTGAAAACTCCTTGATTAGAGTAAGCATTACTTAACAGCTAAAACATAGGTGTGTTATCAGCATTGTCCTCAGTCTAAAGTCAAAAACACAGCACTGCACGGGATACTAAAAAGAAACTGAACCCAGGACACTTCTACGTTGTAACTTTAGCAATGTAAATCTCAATTTTGAACTGCTAAAAGCTGTAAAGAGGTTGGAAAGAGTCTTTTAGAAATTAGTTTTATTAATTTGATTTCTTTAACTAAACAATGTAATAGTTTAGGAATGCTACCCATCTTTTTCTGCAGAAACTATAGAGGCTCAGCTGTGCTAATCATTATTGGAAATTGATATATATAAATCAATTGACTGCAGAAATGCCTTGAATATTGTTCATGTTTAGCTACACCTTTACAAATACTACACTGCTGATGTAAGATTTTGTCCAGGTCAACTCAGAAATGCTCGAGAATTTAAGTTATCTTTTAGGAAAAATTATTTAAAATATCATTCTCTGTTCAAGCAATCTTCCCAAGTTAAAGAAAAAAAAAAAGGCAAAAAAAAAAAAAAGAAAAGAGAAGGCTTTATCACAGCTCCAAATTATTAACTGCGCAGATGTCATACTAATTATTTTAAAATGTTCTGAAAATAAGCTGCATCAGCCTTTCTGTTACTGTTTGGATGCAGATTGTTAACATCACCGTCCTTTCCAAGTACGCTGTCCTCTATGCTATATTATTGTTTTTTTACAAAATTACTGTGTACCTATTCCTCCCAATCTAATTGGCGGAGTGGTTTAACTAAGCGACAAAATTGCAAGGATTTGCATGGTAATGACACAATTACTTTTTAAAACCTATGCAGTCTCTATCTATTTTGATGACTTTTTGATCACCTCTGTGCTTTGAATAGCCTATGTGCACAGAATATTTGTCACTAGCAAGGAAGTTATCTTCACTTAGAACCCCTTTACCTGAAATAAAAATGTCTTACTGTGTACCTGAAAGAGAAGATTAAAAAATACTTTTCAGATGGAAATTATCAGAAATGTAAAAACTTCTGTATGAGTCCTGCTCTGTACATTTTTTTCCCACTTGAATTTTTTTCTCTCCTTATAAATAAAAAATAAAGTCTCAGAATAAGTATTGTTTTGGGTTTCACTGATTTCTGCACAGATTTTTCTGTTTCTTGAAAGCCCTTTTTAAATTATAAAAACCTCAGTACCTCTAAAACTTAGTTTAATGACACATGGAAGGGCAGTTGCTTCTGTCTAAAGAAGGTAGAAAGATAAGCAGTGGTGTCATAAGCATGCAAATGATTGCAGAAGCAATGTTATCACAACTATGATACTCTCTTTTTTTCTGATTTCTCCTTTCCTAAATTTTTTTTTTAAACACTTGGTAGGAGACTAGTATTATTAGCCAGATCATCCATATCCATACATTTAGTGACCTCTTTAAAGGGCTTCAAGAGATTTCTGAAGCAGGATTTCCCTTCACAGAAGCTACCTTGTCTTATATATGAGTCAAATTTATCCAGGTATTCACCAATCTTTACAAGCCTCTGGTTACTTTGCTGTAAACCTCAGGCTTTTCTTAAGATTAATATCATATTTGCCATCCCCTGGTTTTCAGACATACAGAGAATTTTAAGGGAGAGGTTCAAAATAATCTTTGGTCCTAGTGAATTCTTTCTGTTTGTTCAGTCTTTTGCACAACATTTCCATAGTAACTCTGATTTCAGAGATCCTCTGCAAAGTCACACCCTAACCTCCTCACTACCTCCAGAAAGTATCAAGCTTGAGAACCTCAACAATTTCTTCTACAACGAGGAATTTAGAATGTTTACATTCTCTGCAATGGTCTTATCTCTTCTGAGCATCTCTTTAGGATTCAGGAAACTTAACTGCTCATTTCAGGCCTCAAGCAAAAAGCTGGCCATGGCTATTTGAACAATTTTCCTGACTTTCCACTGTGTTTCTGTTGCCTGGAATTAGGAATGAATCCTAGAAGGATTCTGCAGGAGAACCACGCAACAAAGCTTTGCTAGAAGAAATGAAGAAAGATCTAAATACCATACATAAGCAAATGAGGAAAAGAGAGCCAGTAGTGCCCACTGGTGGGATAAGAGACAATGGATACCAACCAAAATATGTGAAATGACATCTGAACACAAAAAAAAAAACCAACCTTTTTTTTACTGTGAGTATGGTAAAACACTGGAAAGAATTTGTCCAGAGAGGTTGTTGGGTCTCCATTCCTGGAAAGATTTGAAACATGACTGGACAGAGTCTTTGGCAACCTGCCCTAAATGACCCTTCTTGGGTAGGGGGTTTAGACCAGATGACCTCCAGAGGTCCTTTCCAATCTGAACAACTCTGTAAAATTCTATCAAAAGTCTTTTTTTTTTTTTTTTTACTGTTTTCTTGCTGGTGCAGACTTCCAGTTTTACTGTATAGTTCTCCTTTCAAGTTAATAGAGTGCCTCTGATCTCTTTGGCACAAGTAACAGAAGCAGTTTAGCAGTAGCACAGCATTAAATTCAGGATGCTTGGCATGCTGAGTTATTTCCCTAGATGGCTGTAGGCTGAAGGAGACCAAAGAACATTTGTGACTTTGGTAGGTTAATCTCTGACTAGTTAGTCTGAAATTATTGCCACACAGTCACAGGACTACTAAATAGAAATGGAGGTAGAAACTAAGAAGAGTGCTGCACTTGTATCCAGCAAGGACTGGAACACTAATGAATTAAACACTACATTTTTCTTACAGAATATCTGAAATACTAATTTACATTTATGTTCTGTATCACTACTTAGAATCTTGGTTATTTTTATTGCAGTTTAACCTTGCACTTTGTTCATCACTCAAAACAGGCCTAGCAAATAACCTGAGGAATCCTACTTTACTGAATTTTCAACAGACACTATGATAAAATTTTATATTATGCGAATTATGCTAAATTTCTTGTATCAACACCCACAGTTCATTAACTTCTGTTCTTATAGATGACGTCTTAGTTAATTTTTCAGTTAGTTTTTGAGTCCATAATACTGTTTCTATCTCCTATTTTACAAGATTTTACTCTATTTATCCATTGCTTTTATTTCCCTTAACAAGGGCAAGCTCACCTAACATTAAACTGGTAAAATAAGGAAAATGCTGTAATTTAAGTGCATTATAAGAAGACACCTTCCTCTTAGTGTCACGTCTTTTATTTTCTTCTATGCATTTCTTCCTGTATTAAATTTACATTCAGTTATATACATTCATTACTTTTTTAAACAGTATTTACTATCAGTTTTAATGCATTTCAATAGCACTATTTTTTGTTCAGTTTGTCTGTCTCTGGATTAATTTTTAACTCAGCCTTAACAGAATCAATATTTAGCAAGTTTCTTAATGTTTCACAGGGAATATATGCCTTGCACCACTACTTCAGTGGTGATAAATGCCACTATTATCAATAATTGGATTCTGAAGGTAAACCTTTTTCCTTGTAGAGGACTGTGGAAACATGAACACATCTGCCAGTTCACAGTGTTCGTTATACAAACACATACTTATTAATCTTTTTATCAAGATTTAGGACTTCATTTAATACTTAAGTATTTATTTTATAATTCTTAATGCTAGAGTATTCTAATTTTTTTTTCATAGTGGTCATATGACAATATTTTATTTTTTGTTTAGTGAAATAAAAATGAGGTATCAATCTTTGAAAAATAAAGCACAGTAATGAATTAATTTCTTTTTAATTTCTTCTGCTTTCTTAGGATATATTGAAGAGGTACATTTGTTACTAGAAAATTTGGTCAACAATACTTTGTTGCAAGAAACCCTTCAGCAAAATTATTTTGTAAAGCCCAGTACCTAAAAAATATTCTACTGCTCTTTATTCAACTTTTAATTCTATATCACAAAATAAAATAAAGCAAATAAAGAAATCCAAACAAAATATGTTGAGCCTTCTGCAAAGGAATTAAAAAATGTTCACAATATTCAGTATTTGAAGCTGTTTCCACCATTTGATATTTGATATTCTCAAATAAATTATTATTTTTCATATTATATTCATCTTATATTTAGCCTAATTGCTCAATAATGTATTTTCAGATGTTTGAACAGGCATATAGTTCATTAATCCTTTATATTCAAGATGGGGAAATGAAATAATGTGGAATTAAAAATGCCTTCAGCATGTAAGGACAAAGGCTTATATTCTGAAGATAAGATGATGAATTCTCAGTAGTGCACTTTGCTTTGTGATACCATGTGTGTCCTGGGTTAAGCAGTAGCAGTCATTTTTCTCCTCCTTAGTAGCTGGTGCAGTGCTGTGGTTTTGACTCTCAGCCTAGGAACAGCACTGATAACACCAATGTTTTTAGTTGCTGCTCAGTAACGTTTACTCTGACCAAGGTCTTTCTGAGCCTCATGTTCTGCCAGGGAGGAGAGGAAGCCAGGAGGAAGCAGAGACAGGACACCTGACCCAAACTAGACAAAGAGATATTCCATACCGCAGCATGTCATGCCCAGGATGTCGAACTGGGGGCAGTTACCCAGAAGGGCTAGATCACTGCTGGGGTTGGGCTGCATATTTGTCAGTGGGTGGTGAGCAGTTGTATTCCATTGTTATTTCTCTTATCATTATTATTGGTGGTAGCAGCAGTGGTTTGTGTTATACCTTAGTTACTGGACTGCTCTTATCTCAACCTGTGGGATTTACATTCTTTCAGTTCTCCTCCCCATCCCTCTGGGAGCAGGGGAGGAAGGTGGGGGGAGTGAGAGAACGGCTATGTGGTTTTTCTGAATTACTGACTGGACTAAACTACGACAAGCACATAAGGACAAAGGTATATATTTTGAAGATAAGGTGGTGAATTCTTAGTAGTGCATTTTGCTTTGTGATACCATCCGCTAAAAGTTGGGAAATCATTTAGAAGAAAATCACAAATTTTAGATACACTACTAAGCACAGCATTATTTTCTGCAAGTGATATCATTGTACATATTCCTTCTCAGGATATTTTTACTTTCTTGGGTATTTCTACAACAATTTTCATTTCTATTTTGAAAGCAATCAGGCAGAAAATGTATTGCTCCCATATGACTATGCAGTAACAAGTGACTTTGAAACATTTTGCAATTTCTGTGTTTCTAGGTATTAGTACCATAGAGAAAAATATGCTCTTTTTCAACAGACTTAACTGCCTCTTCAGTTGAAAGAAGATGTAATATGCTGTTAGTGACATATGAAGCTTTAGTGTTATCAAGAGGCTTCACTTCAGCTAAGAGTGAATTCTGGAAGGCAACTTTACTCAATTTTTTGTTATAATCAAATAATCTGTGTAAATGACTATGAATAAGGTGATGATGCTCATTTGTTGCTTCAACAGCAATCGGTTTTGTCTTTTTCATGTTTCTACATTTCTTATATATAAAACATTCTCAAGCCTCACATTCCTGAACCCCATGTTAAAATAATTCTTATTTAGTTTTGCCCTAGTTTCATGCTGTCTTACAGCTGACAATCTATCATGAATAATGAGATACTTCTTCCTCACAAACCACAGTGTGTTTGAATAGCCATTACTATCTTCACTTATCCATATAAAACCACGTGTCTGCACAGTGTTTATTGGATCTTCATTGATTTTCCAGCAGTTTCCACAATCATCACAGTCATTGCAATTTTAAGAGTAAAGATGTGCCCAGTACTGACATATTTACAAAATGACAATACACTCATATTAACATAAGCATTTGTTAAATAGCTAATAGATTGCTTTTCAAAACTGCCTGTCCAAACTTTGTAGGGCTGCTGTAGTTATTTATGTGCAAAGCTTATAAAAAAAAAAAAAAGGCAACAAACAAACCCCAACGAAGTCTTGGTTTAAAGCTGCTATATATATTATTGCTGTCTGACATCAGGTATGGTACACAAGTCAGTCTGGAGAACCAAAAAAGCCTTTAGCTAAGACAGATGAGAGCTGATCATTCAGCAGTCCCCCTTGGAAATGAGTGCCCTTATGACTTCTTTTATTGATTTCAAACTTTTTTTTTCTCACTGATCAGGTTTCTCAGTACTCAAGCACAAGTCTTGTTGTAGGATCCAAAATAATTTTTTATAATGTCTCAATTCTCACCTCAGTGCTTCTCTGAAAATCATACTTAGTTCTCCTCTAAACTTTAAAGGCCCATTTTCAGCAACCAGCAAAGCTTCTGCAATCTTCTCAAAACACTACATATAGAAAACACAGTATAGTTCCTAAAGACCACAGCCACCTGTTTGCTGAGTGTTAAGCCTTAATAAGGCTTCTTGGGAGAAATTAAAGTCACTGATGACCACCTTGTTTCAAAACTCTGTCCTGTAAATAGTGCTCAGAGGTCCTTTGAAGTAAAACTAGTTAGGGAAAACACACGGCAATCATTTACTCTCTGTATCCCGTTGAAGCATGTTTAGGTTCTTCCTGCATATAACACCCAGTTTGCAAATTCAAAAAAAATGAAAGCTTTGATTTGCTTCCCAGTTTTACATAGCAGGTCTTGAACTTTCACAATATTTGTTTCAACTGTGAAATCCACTCCAGTCTCAAGACAATCTGAAATGAAAACATTTCTCTCTTTTTTGAGCCTTGTGGCTTATTGGTGGAAGCAGCAGTGATTTGTGTTATACTTTAGTTACTGGACTGTTCTTATCTCAACCCATGAGAGTTATATTCTTTTGATTCTCCTCCCCATCCCTTCGGGAGCTGGGAAGTGGGGGGGGAAAGAAAAGGTGGGGGATGTGAGAGAGAAATTGTGTGGCTGTGTTTAAGCCACAACATATGCTAGTGAAAACATGACATATATGAAAGAAGTCTAAAAATCCTGACCAACATGTAGGGGAAGCTTTGGAACTGGTTGCTCACTTTTTTCATATGAGACCTAAGAGACATCAGAAAAAGTTAGTAAAAATCAAAGTCAAAAAGAGTCAAAGAGATGGTTCTTACTATATCAAGAAACCACAGAGCTCCTTGACTTAAGTTTTAGTGGATGCTAAAGAGTTCACATGAGGTACAATGACACTTTTTTTTTGCAGAAAATAAATCCTCATATTGCTAGTATATGAAATAATTTCAATAGGTTTCTGCTGTTGGCCACTTTTGGTGGCAATGTCCTTTCAAACTATACTTTTGTTCTGATTTATGTTGGTCATATCTATCTTCTTATAACTTCTGATGTGGGAAGCTCTGTTGTAAGAACTTCAGCAGGCACAACCAAAATTGCCTGTTGACTTTCATAGTTTCTTTTAAAGCATGCCACATAACATTTGTTTCCTAAGCATTACAACAAGTCTTCCTTAACTATAATTTTGGGATATTTTTTAAAAGGTTTCTGTTCATATTTGCAATTAAATACTAGGTTTTGAAACCACTGTCATTATATACTGACCTCTTATCTCACAACTATCCTTGTAAACTATTCTTCCCCCTCCCATACTGGGTGCACGGCCACTGTCACAGGTCTTATATTTTTTCAACATGATCAAAAAGCTAAAGAAGTTTAACCTCACTTCTTTTACATCCTTTTGAACTACTTGGACTGGATAACAGAGCTCAACTCTCAGCAAAGTATAAATCATTTGAATAATTTTTGAATGTCCTGGTCAATTTGTTCCGTGACTCTCACCTGCTCCTGTGTCATGTCATCAACATTCCCTAGATATGGACAAACACTGTATGTATTCATAACCTTTAGAGAAAGATTACCTGTCAAGCGATGTTTCTCCCTTTCATGATGGCAAAGGAATTGTAAAGAATCTTCACTTTAAAAATTAACTCAATTTTTCAAGAAGTTTTAAAGAGCAGCAACTCTGCCTTTGGGATTATCACTGCTATGTTTGGATTTTTTATTTTTTTTTGACACCTGGTAATGACTTCTCCAGGGACAGACTATTGTGAATGCTTTTCCTTTAGCACGCTGCTATGATACAAAAAGCCTTATCCTGCCAGTGTATTATTGTAATGTGCTGGTTATTAAAGCTGCTTTAATGTTTCAGATCTACGGTAGATTTTGTGACCTGGAGTTATATCTTCTCTTATTTATTACAAGGATGTAGTGTAATTTTAGGTGGAAACAGCAAATAATCTATTAGTGATATTTACAACAAGCAGTAACTATGTGAAAAAAAGGTGCTACATCACCTAACGCATGGTCATAAACTATGTTTTTCATCATTTGTACAATACTTGTATGCAAGAGTTTACTATTCATGCTATGCTTTCAATCTCGTTGTCCTGAGGGTCCCCTTGGAAAAGGCTCATCAGATCTACAGGATTAGTATTTTACCATTCATCACCTGAATAGCTTAGACTACTAGAATACTAATATGCACTCTGCTAGGCCAGATTTGGTAGACACTCATAGACAATGTGATGAACATGAAAAGAGGAATCAGAACTAACAGTAATGAACACCACAGCAAACAGCTGCAGCTGCTGACAGCAAACAGCCAAATATAACAAATTGATGTTTCGTATGCCACAAAACTCTTGCAAGAAGATTTGGGAGCTTAGTATCATCTCCCAAATCCAGTTCCAAGGTTGTCAAACTTTGATGATGAAGTGTCTTAATTGCTCCCTCTGGGAATACATGGAATTGGCCAGGTTTGCTACAGATGAGTGCCTTTTAGAAAGGAAACAAAGTAAGTCAGAGATTTTGATCTGTACTGGGTGATTTTGGAAGCTGCGTGGTTTTAATTCAGGACTATGTCCGCTGTTGGGTGAGCCATTTGTCAGAATATAAACAGTCACATGAAGGGCGTGAAAGAGAAAATGAACAAATGAAATCTTGTCCTGTGACCAGGACATTTATAAAGCTCAGTATACTGATGTACTCAGATGTACCATATATTGTACTGGAAACTTGTTCAATACTGCAGAATGAGCCATAATTGTCTCTGGTCAGAGAGAAAAATCTGAATTTGCTTGGGCCTTTTGAGAGTTGTATACTATATTCAGAAAATAGACAGCAACATATTACTATAAATTAATATATTTGCTAGCAGGCATTGAAGAGAGCTGAAATCTGCCTTGCCTTTTATAACTACCAGAAACAAATACAGCATTCCTCTTAAACAAATTGACTCACTCAGTGAGCCATGTTTGGAGCTTGCAACTGTTTCAAATAGACTGTAGCCCAAAAATCTGATTTTGTCAGATCAGATCTCCATTGAAAGCTAATCATAAACTGCATTCTGTTTCCATTCCTACAGCTATATTAGTTAATGACAGATCTAGGCATGCATCTGAGCACTGACCTATGGTCATTTATGCTGTAATATTGTTAGCACATTTCTTGTTCTCTTTTAGGTTGGACCAGCTAACTTTTTTGGCCATTATCCAGACATGGTTCTGGAGAAAGCATGTGTCAGGGACCATCTCTAATTGTCTGTGTGGTTGCAGACTCCCGATTCTGCACAGTGAGAGTGCTCAGCTATGTGAAAACAAGGCATGCCATACCCCTTGGTCTCAAGGCAGGAGAATGGTTCTTGAATATTTTATTTTATTGATGAAGGCATAGCCTACATGAACAAAGTTCATTTTTTCCAAATAAATTTCCACCATCAAGAGTAAAGCACAGACTGAGTAGCTCATTAATATTCAGTATAATTTTCAAGGTAATTTTGATGGTTTCAGTCCTGTGCTGACCAGCAACTCTGTAGTAGAAGAATTGGCTCTTCTATGTACCTGTATCTCAGTGTTACTTGGGACTCTCATTTTGTACTTCTCATACAATGTTTCATTCAGTGTTGCTTCCCCAATCCTGCATTCTTTTCTCTGCACATTGTTGGAAGATTGGTTATTCACTGTAACTATTAACACGTCAGATAAGCCTTTCTTGACCAGATATCTGTGTGTGTTTGCCACTACAGTCCACACCAGACAAAAATGTTTTCTTCTGCCAAATATAACCCTGGTATACCTGTACAATTGGTGTTTGATATCACTTTCACTATTAATACACAGAAGGAAAATTAAAATGTTAAATTGTTCTTGCAGTTCTGAGATACAAATGGTGGCATGGACTGTGGTGTCCCATCACATGGCAGTTCTTATAAGGCTGTTCCTTGGGGCAGTGGTTAATCTCAAGTACAGAGGCTGGTCTCTGAACAGATCAAAATCATATAAAGGTACTTTTACAAGGCTGCCATTCCACAGTACAAAATCTTAGCAAGCAACAGCCTAAGAGTCATGCAGTCTGGGGTACAAGATCATGTGTTCGTGGTACCATCAACAAAGTCAGTTTCGCTGGTGCTCTTCCCAAATGTGATTGCCTACCCATGCATGAACTGGTTCACAGTGGTATTAAAAAGCAATCCAGAAGCTTGCAAATTCTAAACAATAAAAATTTAGAAGCATCACATTACCTTAGAATGTTAAAGACAATTTAATATTAATATGTCCAGCTGTTGAAGAGGTAAAAAATATCCCAGTAAATACCACTTTCCTTGGAAAAATCTATCCCCCTGCCCTCCCCCCCCCCCCCCCCCCCCCCCCCGTGAATAATAGAAAGTGAAAATTCGGCTTATTTATTCCCCATCTATATTTCCATATATTTACAGCAAAGTGGAGTGCTTTTTTACTGTGCTGCATGCAAAGTTCTCTGTTCTCATAAGATCAGTCAAACACATTCCCTATAGTCATAGCAAAGTGAAATTTTGTAAGTTACAATGAGGTTTAGTTGACAGTGAATCTTGGGCTTGATGGTATTCTAGCTCCATTATCTTGTCATGCCTCATTCAGGAAGAAAATATTCATACCAGATTTCTTTTGAGCTATTTTATATCAGCACACATTTCTTCACTATCCTTTTACATTCTCAAGGGAGAGAGAGATGAAAAAAGGAACTATATTTAATCTTACTATGTTCCTTCTTTGACATTTGAACTTGTTCTTATCCCAAATAGTTTAGCAAACACAGAAATACTTTTGCTGGTTAATTCTGTACTCAATATATTGCTTTCAGTAACACAGTTAATTATTAAATTTAAAAAAAAATATTTAAATTAACTTGTCATTGCTGCTGGATTTACAGTTATACCTGAATGACTAGTTTTCAAAGTGACTATGACAATATCTATATCTAGAAGGCTGCAAGTTTTGTGCGCAATAATCAGCCTACTAATGAGATTCCTTAAATTCAGGAAATTCATCCTCCCAGGGCAAAGTAGGATCCATCTGTACAGTACTTAAATGTTGCTTATAGTAAAAGCTTATTTCAACTTGCTCTACTGATGAGAACTATTTTCAATTTATATCTTCAAATGTATATATAAATGTGTAAATACTGTGTGCCTGTGTGAGAAAGGAAAAAAGTGCATAAAAGTGGCAAACTAAAGCTTACATTGTCATTTAAATAGTACAAAAAAAAGTTTTGATTTTTGCTTTAGTTAATGCCTAAGATATTACTTAGATCACACATATGCTAGAAGCTTGGCAAAAGCCAGTGCAGTTCAAGGGCAAAACTAATCACAGAAATATTCTCTCATAAATGTTACCTCATTCTAGTAAGAAATATTATTTCATTAAGAGTCTAACAACATGACATTTTTTACTCATTTCAAGAACATACGCAATGTGTTCAGTTCACATGTTTTAGAAAGGAATATTTGCAATATGAAAAAAAAAAAAGAAAAAGAACTTTCTGCTTAGATTTGTTACTAAAAGTATTTACCAGTGGACAGCTTGATCCAGTGATGACAACAAAGTTAAGGCGAGTAAGAGCCAGTGGGTCAGAATAAGACATGTCGAAGCAAAAGAGTTGCAATATTTAGCTGAAGTACTATACTGCAAACAATGGGAATTCTCTCACTGTTAGTTTTGCAGTGATTTGTCTTATGTTGTCACAAACCAGACATTTAAGATAAAACGTCCTGTGAGGTGATAAGGGATCAGTTTTATAAAGAATATCTTTTTCATGTTTTTACAATAATGCAATCACCCTCTTACTTGCTACTTATAATAGACAAGAAGTTTTAATAGTAGGTGGATGGTGACTCACTGCAGATGGATTATAAAATATAGAAAACATATATTAGTGTTTTTGCATCACAATAGGGCAGAATAATAAATGTTAAATATACCTTGTCTCTAAATTGGACAGACATCAGTTTGATAGGTGGACCACTCGGTGGATAAAGAACTGGCTGGATGGTCGCACTCAAAGAGTTGTGGTCAACGGTTCAATGTCTGGCTGGAGATCAGTAACAAGTGGTGTCGCTCACGGATCGGTGTTGGGACCGGTCTTGTTTAATATTTTTGTCGCTGACATGGACAATGGAATTGCGTGTGCCCTCAGCAAATTTGCCAATGACACCAAGCTGTGTGGTTCTGTTGATATGCTAGAGGGAAGGAATGCCATTCAGAGGGATCTTGACACGCTTGTGAGGTGGGCTGATGCCAACCTCATGAAGTTCAACCATGCCAAGTGCAAGGTCCTACACCTGGGTGGGAGCAATCCCAGGCACAGCTACAGGTTGGGCAAAAAGGAAATTCATGGTAGTCCTGCGGAGAAAGACTTGGGGGTGTTAGTCAATGAGAAAATGAACATGAGCCAGCTTCAGTGTGCGCTTACAGCCCAGCAAGCCAACCGTATTCTGGGCTGCATCAAAAGGAGCGTGACCAGTAGGTCGGAGGAGGTGATCCTGCCCCTCTACTCTGCTCTCGTGAGACCTCACTTGGAGTATTGTGTGCAGTTCTGGTGTCCTCAACATAAAAAGTACATGGAACTGTTGGAACGAGTCCAGAGGAGGGCCACGAGGATGATCAGGGGACTGGAGCACCTCCCGTATGAAGACAGGCTGAGAAAGTTGGGGCTGTTTAGCCTGGAGAAGAGAAGGCTGCGTGGAGACCTCATAGCAGCCTTCCAGTATCTGAAGGGGGCCTGTTGGGATTCTGGGAGAGGACTATTCATTAGGGACTGTAGTGATAGAACAAGGGGTAACGGGTTGAAACTTAAACAGCAGGGGTTTAGACTGGATATAAGGAAGAAATTCTTTACTGTTAGGGTGGTGAGGTACTGGAATGGGTTGCCCAGGGAGGTAGTGAATGCTTCATCCCTGGCAGTATTCAAGACCAGGTTGGATGAAGCCTTGGGTGATATGGTTTAGTGTGAGGTGTCCCTGCCCATGTCAGGGGGGGTTGGAACTAGATGATCTTGAGGTCTTTTCCAATCCTAACTATTCTATGATTCTATGATTCTATGGATGAGGTCTACAGTGCATATAAAACAGCTCTTGATGTGACTTTTTGGCAGTGGGTGCACTCAATCCCACAACCTAAGATAATAAAATAGAGAAGAAAAAAGAGAGAGAGAATTTCAGATGAAGGTTCAAACTAAAGAAAATAATTATTGATATTTAGACCTTCAATAATTACAAAATGGTCCAGTCAGAAAACTATTAACCTCATGCAAAAAAAATATCTCACTGAGTAGTACCACCAAAAAAAAGAATTCGAATGCCAAAAGTTGCTGAAGATCTACATCAACTTTTAGAAATTGAACAGTTCTGAAACATCACTTTGTACCTGGGATCCTAAGGGTTAAACCCCTTTTTGAAATTATCATCAAACTTGTGTGGATTTTGAAACTCTTTATACACGCTAGATAATCCTCTCATATTTTTCTAGGGGATTTCTGACATTTATGGCTTAGGAAAGCAGAATCCACTAAATTTTCTTTTAGAGGTAGAAAAATTTAAGTAGTTTCTTTTTCAAGAGTTTGTCCTATGTAGGAGGAAGAGAGCAATACTGTTTGTGTATTTTTGAAGGCACAAGCACAATACAAATAAAAAATATTTAGGAAGCTCAAAACTCCAGAATCTTACTAGATAAAGGAATAAAATAACAGGTTGTTAGTTGTTAAGTCTTGTTTTGTTTTGCTTTATTTTAAAAACGTATCTTTTTACATATTGTAACAGAACTGTTCAGGCACACAAAGTAACGAAAGACATAAATGAGTCTAGGATATCACATGCAGGTAATAACATTCTGCTTCTTTAGTTGGTGAGCCTGTGTCACTTCTTCAAATCACCTTGTGCATTCACTCCAACCTACCATCACTGTTTCTTTCTGGGTGGTGTTTCAGGCACAGACAGCCCTTTTTAAACCTCAGCCTCAGCTTACTATGGAAAAAATCAAGCAGCTCCATACTCCATGTCAACTGAAATAGAGCCGTAGAGTTAAGTGCCATTAGTGTACATCTGGCACTAGCAGGTGCATTAAAGTCTTTCTCCCTTCATACCATATTGTCATTGCAACTCTCCTCCAAAAGTCTGTCCACATTTTGCACACTGAAAATTTCCTTTCTTACAGCTACTTAATGTCCAAATGCCCTTTGGGATATTATTAGTAATTTGCTTTTCTTTACTGTGTATCCAATATTATTCCTTGTTATAGGATTCTTTTTTTTTCAGTTATTCTTTTATTCCTGCTTTTTTAAGGTCAGGGATACTGGGGGAAGAGAAATTCTTTTTTTTTTCTCTGATTATTTTTTCTTTAATTTGGATGGTTGTCTTCATCACTAGACACCAAGTTTGTCACTTTGAATATCAGTCTTCAGCATCATATTATTAAGCAAAACATTTAATTGAGTTCCAATCTTTTCAGGTTTCCATAGTAACTGCTGTTTAGTACAGATTCGTGTAAACTGACTAAACAAAGTCGCTGAAGCTCTGAAAAACTGACACATCTGGATTTTGTTTTATTACTAAAAATGTATCCTTTTATAATGTATGTTATGGTCAGACATGTCAACTCCAAAATGTCAAAAAAATGTGCACTTGTAGATACATTAATATATATAATTATGTATTTTAGCATAATAAATGCTTATATAAATATCAAGTGTACACAGAATATTGTGTGTTATATATATATGCTATATATTAGAGGTGAGAATAAAGAATAAAAGTACAAAGTATGAAAAAACATTAATTATGAAGACCTGGCCACTACACCAATGGAGACACTTGTTCAAGAGTAGCTGAATCATTTTCTCCCAGAAATTTAGGGATTCAAAGGCAGAGCTGTCAATCGTCACTGAGTCTCCTGCTATACATAATGCTTAACAATGGAAGAGTTCCAGCTAGCTAATATACCCACATGTAACTATAAGAAGGCAACTGTCAATTTTATCCAACTGGTTTATGACATATTTGAAATAAATTGGTGAATGTCAGTTCAATAATTCGTGCTACCACCAGGAAACACATTCTATCAGATTCCCCTGTTGATTGCTTCAAAAGGCAGCAGTTGTAAAACTGACACAGTAACCAAATTACTCTTTTCACCTGGTCAAAGGTGAGACAGAAAACATCATTAAAACAGCACATCGACCCTTAATGCACTCACACAATGTTTTGTGTAGGTCAGTTCACTCTGCAAAAAGAAAGAAATTTAATATGGATACTAAAAATGGTTGGAAATGTCAAGAAAGATGGTGCAGAACTAGAGATACTCAGCCTATGCTTACAAAGATGTAAGGGGAAAACAACATCTGTCTGTAAAATTTGTGGGCCATCTGGTGAGATTAGTGGAAAGCAAGACTAAAAACAAGTTCTCCTCCTCTGCCACACTTAAAATGTGAAAATCACTGTCTTTATGATCATCATGTCTAACCATCAGCCTAATACTGTTAAGTCCACCACTAAACCATGTCCACAACTACATGTCTTTTAAATACCTCCAGGAATGGTGACTCAACCTGCCTGGCAGCCTGTTCCAATGCTTGGCAACCCACTCTGTGAAGAAATTTTTTCTAATATCCAGTTTAAACATCCCTTGGCACAATTTGAGGCCATTTGCTCTTGTGCTATCACTTGTTACTTAGGAGAAGAGACCAACATCCATCTCACTACAACCTCCTTTTGAGCAGCTGTAGGTAGCAACAAGATCTTCCCTAAGCCTTCTTTTCTCCAGGTTAAACAATCCCAGTTCCCTCAGCTGTTCCTCATAGGACTTGTGCTTCAGACCCTTCACCAGCTTTGCCACCCTTTGGACCCACTCCAGCACCTCAAGGTCTGTCTTGTAGAGAGGGGCCCAGAACTGAACACGATGCAAGGTGCGGCCTCACCAGTGACAAGTACAGGGGAACAATCACTTCACTGGTACTGCTGGCCACACTGATACAGGCCAGGATGCTGTTGGCCTTCTCAGCCACCTGGGCACAAGGTGGCTCATATTCAGCCTGTTGCTGATGAACACCTCCAGGTCCTTTTCCACTCGGCAATTTTCCAGCCACTTTTCCTCAAGCCTGTAGCATTGCATGGGATTATTGTGATATAAGTGCAGCACCAGGCACTTTGTCTTGTTTGAACCTCATACATTTGGCCTCAGCCCTATAACCCAGCCTGTCCAGGTCCCCCTGTAGAGCCTCAAGCAAATCAACAACTAAGTTGTTATCAATATTATTCTCATACTGAATCCAAAATACAGCTGTATTATTATTATTATTAAATAACTGTACCAGCTACTCAGAAAAAAAGTTACTCTAACCCAGCTGAAACTAGAACAGAAATGCAACCAGCTCTCTCAAGGGCTGATCAGATGATCCTCAGGCCCAAGGGCCAGGGAAAAAGCCCACACCAGGAGTCAGCTGTGGCAGCCGAATAATATTCTTTATTCTACCAAAGAAAATTATGTTGAAGTTCCTAACTGTCTAACACCAGCATTTGTTCCCTTTTGGACTCAAGGCAACTTTTAAGCTGTTTGGAGACTCTTTTAAATGAATGACAAGTTAGGAAAAAAAAACCCCAGACCTGAAGGCCAAAGAATGTCCCCTGTTGTTCATTAAGATCATTAAAAAAACAAATATAGCAACATTAGAATCTCAAATTTCTCTTTATATTTCAAATACAAATTTATACTTATTTTTGCACATTTATATTTCAGATAGATCACCTGGACTTAAAAAATTATCAAACAGGGAGAATACAAATGAAGATTAAAAAATAATAAACATATTCAAGGAAGATGCATAAATACATAAAAAGAATCACCAATACTGCATACATTTAATTACCTTGCTTCTGCTTAGCATTTTTTCTATTGAGTAACTTCAACAAAAGTGAAATATGAAAAGCATCAAAAGTAACGTCTCAGCACATTAACCATCAACTAAGTGAATAAAAATTAGATGTTTTGAAGTGTGCGGCCACACTATTAAATGTATTACTAATTATTGTGGTTTAAACCAAGCCATGCAGCTCGTTCACTCACTCCCCCCCTTCCTCCCCCAGCTCCCGGAGAGTTGGGGAGGGAAATCAAATGAATGTAGTTCCCATGGGTTGAGATAAGAACAGTTTAATGACTAAGGTAGAACACAAATCAATACTGCTATAACCAATAATCAGAATCATAGAATCATAGAATAGTTAGGGTTGGAAAGGACCTTAAGATCATCTAGTTCCAACCCCCCTGCCATGAGCAGGGAAACCTCACACTAAACCATATCACCCAAGGCTTCAGCCAACCTGGCGCTGAACACTGCCAGGGATGGAGCATTCACAACAATAATAATGATAAAGGAAATAACAAGTGAAGAGAATACAACACCTCACCACTCACCGACTGGTAACTCACCCCACCGGACCAAGCACTGACCTATACCTTGTCCAACCCCCTAGAGCACTAGTCCTTCTGGGTAACTTCCAGTTACATCCTGGGCATGACGTGCTGCGGTATGGAATACCTCATTGGCTAGCTTGGGTCAGGTGTCATGTCTCTGCTTCCTCCCTGTCTCCCCTCCTCCCTGGCAGAGCATGAGATACACAAAGTCCTTGGTCAGAGTAAACATTACTTAGCAACAACTAAAAACATCGGTGTTATCAGCGCTGTTCCCAGGCTGAAAGTCAAAACCACAGCACTGCACCAGCTACTAAGAAGGAGAAAAATTGACTGCTACTGTTAAACAGAGGACACTAATGGAAGTTTCCCTATTTTCTAATATCTAACATATTTGCTAATATCAGCAAGTCATTAAATATAAAATGACATTTTTGTCAGTCGTATTGATCTTTCAAATTAGTATAATACATGCAATGCATGCAAGGAAGTGAACTGGGATTCCTAGAAGTGGATAAAAAAAATGACAATGAACATGTAATGACATAAATGGCTTAACAGATCACATTTCTCACTTCTATCTTCTATGGAAAATTACTGAATTGGAATTCAAGTCATTTCACTCTTGAAAGAAAATGGTTTTATTTACATCATTAAATCAAGCAAAGTAATAGATACACCATTTAGAAGAGTTTCATAGTATAATCAGAATCTACTAGTTCATACTGTAAGCAGTATAAGCACATCACTAATAAACTGAGCTTGCTTATATGTTAAACTCTACATACTTTTTCTTCCATTTAGAATGAATGGCAATGTTATCTGCATCATTTGTTAGGTAGTTAACTATGGCTCAAAAACTACCACCAGTTACAATTAATCCTATATTTTTCATTCAATTTATAACCCTAAATGGCAAGAGGCCAAGGATTCCATCAGAGAATTGAAAAATAAGCATATCTGATTATATCATGTCAAAAAGCCTTCTGAATAGAAGTTTGCAGGAGAACTGAATGAAATAATAGCAGGAGAATTGGAAGTTTACAAAAAAATGAGAAAATCAATTTTCCATTTTTGAAGCCTAGAGGAATTATCATATTCTAAGACCTGTTAACAAAATTTGGTATTACGGCAACTAAATAAAGATTCCAAGTACAATATTTAGCAAATTCTTGCCAGGTCTCTAACTTTAGAATAAGTACTTCAGACTAAAGGAAACTCTGAATCAAGCTAGACTTGGTATATCAAACTTCTGAGCAGTTTTCGTTTTTCAGTTAAACTGAATTTCTTAATTTTTTATTTATTTTTACTTGTGTTTGTACCTGAAGCATCCCTAGCCATGATACAATGATACATGGTACTTCAGCAACAAAACAGTCTTGCAGAGTCCCATTCACCTGCCTCCTAGTCACTCATTTCTGCACAGCCCATTGCCCCTTTACACATGAAAATAAGATCAGTTCCTTAAAGTGATTTCTAATGTGACTTTTTTATCATGATAACACAGCTGAGAAAACATGTGAATGCCTGCCCATAATCAGGCAGTTTAGCTGCTGAATTCTCCAAACTATCAAGGTATATCTACAGATTTTGTAAACTGAAAAACTCAGCAGGACTTCATGACTAAAGCTGGGTAGATTGACTCTGTCATTCCCTATCCTAGTGGCTGAAGTGGAGACTGGACTGCATAATATCTCCTGACCCCTATGCCAAAAATTGGGCATGTATTTTGCACAAAGACTTACACAAAATTTGTAATCAGGCTGTGGAATAAAAATTAGACCTTGCCCTTCCTTATCTTTCAGAGAATTACTGCAGCTACTAAACACTGTAGTGTTGAGGCTAGTTCTTTTCTGATCAAATTGGTTTTCTTTTTTTTTCACACAAAATAGACCAAATTCAGTCAAAATCTATATCCTCACTATAATATGTAACCTAAAGATGAAGAAATAAATCATGGAAATTAAACTATGTTTTTTCAGTACTACCAGAAGGCAGAATAATCAGCAGATTTTCTAGATCACAAAGAAGTGTTTTAAGTGCTCTATCTGCTAATTCATTGTTTAAAACTATAATACTATCTCCATTTAAAAAATGGTTTAAATACAACTAACCTTACTAGTTATACAAAATAGACCTTTAGTGCCCACTTAGAGAGTTTTATTCAGTTGGAGTCTTGGTGCCTCCTAAAATCATATTGTATTCAATCAGTATTCAAGAGGCAAGATGTACATCTTTGCCTATGCAGGCTCCCAGCACTGTAAACACAGTTCTGAGGCAGCCATTTCTCCCATACAGTTTAGACATTTAATTAAGGTCTTAATTTCTACTGTGGGAGGTTCTTACCTGAAAGTTACTCTTTGTAAGCCTTCATCACCGCAATGCTTGTTTTGGGATTCATGCAGAAAATACTGAGGATCTGAGCAAATATGTGGCTAAGTATCTGCCTAGATTACTTGGCAGTATCTGGTTATACACTAACTCAAAAAAGCTGTGCTCTCTTTTATGTTATTTTTTTCTGTTTTGTTTGTGGGTGAGGCACCTTTCACTAAACCAGGTTGATCAAAGACCCATGCAGACAAATACTTTACTGTTAGCGTGGTGAGGTACTGGAATGGGTTGCCCAAAGAGGTTGTGAATGCTCCATCCCTGGCAGTGTTCCAGGCCAGGTTGGATGAAGCCTTGGGTGGTATGGTTTAGTGCGAGGTATCCCTGCCCATGGCAAGGGGGTTGGAACTAGACGATCTTAAGGTCCTTTCCAACCCTAACTATTCTATGATTCTATGATTCACTGTAGTGTAAATCTTGATTACTACAGCTTGCCTACGTCAGAAAGGCAATTGGAGGGTTAATGTTATTTCACAGGTGGAGTAGTTGAACTGACAAAACAGTAGTTAAAACTGAACTCCTTAAACTGTAAAGGAGTGAAAAAAAGCTAATTTATTAGCTTGTAGAGGTTGAGAAAATATTAAGAAAAGGAAGCCCCCTTTTAAAATGAAGGTGACCTGTATGCTGAGTTAGAAATATGGTGTAGTAGTTTTGCAATGCTGAGTAAATACTCCAGTTGAGCACAAGAAAGGTAATACTTATAATCTTACATAGATTAAAAGGAAAGGGTAACATGGAAGGAGTTCAGGAAAACAGTGGCTGTATTGCACACCACTGTTTTAGTTATGACCTGAACTTGCAATCAAGTAGAGATTTAGAGAAATTTATATACTGAAATGTCCGCATAGCTTATTCACATTCAGGTCAAATGTTTGCTCAGAAAGTCATGATTTCTTAATCTTAATCCTGTGCTCAAATCAGTAGCTCATGTTATACATACACATTAGCAATTTTTCTCTTATTATACAGGTAATGAACTAATAACATTATTTTAAACCAAGTCCCTTTGTATATCTTTCCTTCTTATCCTCCTTTTTTTTTTCCTTATGTTTATCATAATTTCCCTCTTTCCTTAGCTTTCTAATTCTCTAAGACAGCAGAGGAGAAATATTTTCAAGTTTTTGTTTTCCTCTGTAACAGGAAGAAAGTCTTATGATGAATCAAGACTTGAGTTTAACAGAAGTCAGATAGTAATTTAAATAACCACTTTCTACTTTACTTTTTTGTTTCTTTTAATAATTCACCACAAACTGCTGCTCACTAATTGCTTTTAAAATGTGCATAGGCATTGATTTTAAAATTAAATGGAGACTTACTTGCCTACTGAGATTATTTATAGTTTAAGGAACTATTTATTCAACATGAACAAGTGTGTTTGTTAGAACCAGATCCTAAATAGAAGTTTCTCTTCAATTTCTCAATCAAACAAAACCCTTAGTCTTTGGAGAGAAAACTAGCAAGAGTTATCAAATGAGATTAGAATGTGATTAGAATGTGCATTTTGCATTATTATTAAATAGACAACACCTTTTGACTAACCAGTGAATCTAATTCATCTCATTAATGCTACCTTTAAAGCTGTGCATGTAGTACTTGCGTAACAACAGAAGGCTTTAGGTCATTGGAGTACAGACAGAGATGTGGATTATTTCTTATCATACTAGAGTGAAGTCTTCCATTGGTTGCTCTTAAAAGAGTGCTTACATCTCAGGTCTACTAAAGATCAGAATCTAGTGGGCAAATCTGCAATCAGCTGAATTACAATCTCAGTAATCTTTCATCAAAGAGCATTTTTGACAATGGCAAGCTTAATATCTTAAGTTGTGTTTTCCTCCTCAAAACATGATACAAACATTAATTATCACAGATCATTAGCAGAAAAAAAAACCCCAACATTCCCTTCAGCTTATTCCAGGGCAGAAACTTCACTGTGATTTCAGAAATTTGTGCTTTCAGCCTCCATGTTACCTCTTCCAAAAGAAAATTTGAGCTAATAAGTTTTGTGAAAAAAACCCTCAGTAGCTCTTCATGAAGTGTGTGAAATCTATTTCACCTCTAACCCTGGCCATTAAGATGCAGTTTATGCTAATCTATGAGAATGGTGGAATAGGACTTGAACAAAAATTTAGATAGCCATTTAAAGAATTACTTTCTACTTCTTTTTTCCTTACCTTTTAATAATCAATCACTCTCCTTTCTGTAATGGAGAGCAGACACAGTAACTTTCAGAAGCTACACTAAAAACTTCAGATGCACTGAAACAAACGTCAAATGAACAAAAGATGTTACTGAATAATAATATTCTGACATGCAAATAAGGTCTTAACTTTGAATGCACTAACATCAGCCATCACAAAGATCAAAACTGTTCAGTAGATAATATGATATTGAAACACAAATAATCTGTATTAAGATAAAATATATGTGTGAATATATATGTATATTCCTTTTAACTAAAGATGTTGGTTATTTAGCTATGTTCTGCAGCTTCTTTTTCATTAGATCACCTTTCATCTTACAATCAATGAAAACCCTTCATAATTATTTTAATACTATAGATTTAAAGAAGCATTATTAAACATTTCAATAAATACCTTCAAGAAAATAATGTAGATTACTTGCATATATATGAGGGAAAATATGTTAATTCCAGTAATAGCTTGAATTTAAGATTTTAAAAACATTTTTTTCAGAGGTTTATCATCCCTTTAAAATTGCTTTTAATCTTTTTTTCTGTGTACTAGTGAATCAGAAACAACATCCTAGTGTGATTTAAAAGCTACCTGCAACAGTGTCAGCTTTATTAACATTCTAATATTTTCTCACTTTAAAGAAATTCCCACATTGGAGATTCACATTATTTGCTGTTTGTGACAAAGAGACAGGTATGACATTGTGTACTTGTAACTGTAGATTAATTTTTGAAAGAGTGATAGGAAAAAAATCCTCTGGTTATTAGAACTGAATGCAGAAATTATAACTCAGAACATATTCCTGTCTCCATCTCTTTCAGCAAACTTAGACCAACCTTGTGCTTTTCAGCATTCTGGGAAACTGTTTAATGTAACCAGGTGTCTCACCACATATAGAAACAGGATTCCTTCAGGTTATGTTGTTGCCTGGTGCTGGAATCTTTCTAAAGGATTCAGTGTTCTTATTGGTGAAAAAGTATCTTAAACCTATCTGGCTAATAATGTGAGCTAGGCTGCTCTCTTCAGCAATTCAATGTCTGTCCCATAGCATTCAGTCACTGTGACGTGAAGGCACAAGGTAGTGCTTCGTCAGTTTTGTTAACAAAAATGTCTAATGTAAGGAAAAGCACATTGCTAACCTACATAAGCAGCCCAATTCAATTGCTTATGCCTTAGCAGCTAGGGCCATCTGAATGCTTTGTGGTAGCCAAGTACCATACATCTGGTCTGGCAGATGTTACACCAGCCATGCACTTTTCTAGAGCTGTAGATGAAATCCAGTTAGGATAGTCTAGTTCTCTTAGCATGAGATATATATATTTAAAATATTGAATTGAGTACTAAGTTTCTCTTGATATTTTAAGCAGAAAAGAGGCAAGAAATAGCTTCAAATTAAAGCTTGCAATATTCCCTCGGGTGCCTTATGAAGAGAAGTCTTCTAGTAGGCTTTGGGATCTCTCTGTGGATCTGTAGGATCAGGTTAGACAGAGTCCTAATGGTAATGGTTCAACCCAAGTTAGGGAAAGAGGATGAGTTAGATAACACCTTTAGTTTTCCCACTCCAAAATTCTCATTGTTTCTTGATTGCCATTGGAATTGAGAAGAGAAATAATGGCATGTATTTGAGCGTAACTTTGTGAATTATTGTGTGATATTGTTGAATACTTGTGTTTACCTAAATTGTCAAAAGAAAGATTTTTCTAGTTGCAAACCTTGTAATTATCTCTGCAAGAAATTAATACTAAAAATAAAAAAGTTAAATAAAATGGTGTTTGAGCTATGCAAGTTTTGTTATATTAAAGATCAATACACAACAGTTTGATTCTTGTAATTAAATGCCACTAGAAACAGTAATGTAGTATCATTCTTATATTTTTTTAAGATGAATTATGTAAGGCATAATATAAATTCCTGTCTTCAATTGTGCTTGTCCCAGTTATAAATTTTGAAATGCAACAAATTGACTGTTTCAGATTCAGTCTGGTAAAAATTAAAATGCTGTCTGTCTGACTACTACCTTCTATCTCGTTCTGTCGATGACATACAGTGCTATTAAGTTCTTTCTTCTGAGACTGAAAAGTCTCCCAGGAATCCTACAGAAAGAAACTGATTCTGAAGTAAGAAAGCTCATACTTTTATGTCATAAATCACTTGCAATTTTGAAATACCACTGGACTTCTTCATGGAAAACTTCAAACACTCTCCAATAAATGAAGGCTGAAGAGTCCGTAGGCTTACTCCAAATGTTTTATGAGTGTAGGCAATAAGCAGAAATCACAAATAAATACAGTTGTACATGGATCAAGCAACACATTCTAATGTTACTCTCTTTGCATTTATATCTATTCAAATGAGTGAAAATATTTGGAATTTGCATTAATGTGCAAGAGGTAGAACACAGGATAGTTTGTTTCTAATACATCTTATTTTTGCAAAGCATTATTATCATCACTACTTGTATGAATATGCATACTGTATGTTACATATGAACTGTGTGTAGTGTAGTGCAGCTGATCATAAATATACAGATACAGGTTTTTGCTTATAAATATATGCCTGGAAACTTCAGGAATCAAAGCTTAAAAAAATAAATGGAAGATTTTGAGGCATGTGAGAGTAATTTGTTTACTGCATTGTGTTTAATACAATTTTCATTATTTCATTGGAAAAAAAAAACATGCTATTTTTTATCTGAGAGTACAAATTAATTCACCATAAACACACCTGAAGTAAGATTCTTTTTCCTATTAGTAAAGAAAAGAATTAAAGTTTGTCAACCCCACAAACACTAAAGTAGAATTTCAATCCAGTCTAGGACTGTTCTACTGAATTTTGAATCATACCCTTAAAGCTGAAAAAAAATTTTAAATTTTGCAAGGTAATAGGCAGGCAGCCAGCAGACATTAATTTCCCCATGCTTAGGCACTGTCACACCCTTCATGACAAAGGAGAAGAGACTACCATTGCTGGGTAAAACAGCTGCACTGGTCAGAGGAATTCCTGTCCAGCAAGGAAGTTTAACATATGTACAGTTTTGTAGAGCTGGAGTCTCTGTAGAAATATTCTGGTCAGCAGTGGCATTCAGGCAGGCAGGAAGGAAGAGAGGGAGAAACGAAGGACATGTATAGAGGGAGAAAAGGAGGAAACATTATACCTCAAAAGGGAGCATATGTACATCATGCTTCAAACTAGTATCTGCATATGGTCTCAAAGCTGACTTTGTGCTGAGCTATAGGATAAAGTCTGGGTCAGGTTTGTCATTAAGATGATATCCCACTGAGGCCGTAACACAATTGCAGTGTTACTGCTGTAAAATTATTTATGACACACTAAACCATGTCACCCAAAGCTTCATCCAAACTGGCCTTGAACACTGCCACGGATGAAGCATTCACAGCTTCCCTGAGCAACCCATTCCAGTGCCTCACCACCCTTACAGTAAAGAATTTATTCCTTATATCCAATCTAAACCTCCCCTGTTTAAGTTCCAACCCATTACCCCTTGACCTATCACCACAGTCCCTAATGAAGACTCCCTCCCCAGAATCCCTATAGGCCCCCTTCAGATACTGGAAGGCTGCTATGAGGTCTCCACGCAGCCTTCTCCAGGCTCAACAACCCCAACTCTCTCAGCCTGTCTTCATACAGCAGGTGCTCCAGTCCCCTGATCATCTTCGTGGCGCTCCTCTGGACTTGTTCTAGCAGTTCCATGTCCTTTTTATGTTGAGGACACCAGAACTGCACACAGTACTCCAAGTGAGGTCTCACGAGAGCAGAGTAGAGGGGCAGGATCACTTCCTTCGACTTGCTGGTCACACTCCTTTTGAGGAAGCCCAGTATACAGTTGGCTTTCTGGGCTGCAAGCACACACTGAAGCCAGCTCATGTTCATTTTCTCATTGACTAACACCCTCAAGTCCTTCTCTGCAGGACTACCATGAATTTCCTTTTTGCCCAACCTGTAGCTGTGCCTGGGATTGCTCCCACCCAGGTGTAGGACCTTGCACTTGGCATGGTTGAACTTCATGAGGTTGGCATCAGCCCACCTCACAAGCATGTCAAGATCCCTCTGAATGGCATTCCTTCCCTCTAGCATATCAACAGAACCACACAGCTTGGTGTCATTGGCAAACTTGCTGCGAGAGGACTCAATCCCACTGTCCATGTCATTGACAAAGATGTTGAACAAGACCAGTCCAATCACCGATCCGTGAGCGACACCACTTGTTACGGGTCTCCAGCTGGATGTTGAGCCTTTGACCACACCTCTTTGCATGAGGCCATCCAGCCAGATCTTTATCCACTGAGTGGTCCACCTATCAAATTGCTGTCTCTCCAATTTAAGAGACAAGGATGTCGTGTGGGACAGTGTCAAACGCTTTACACAAGTCCAGGTAGATGACATCAGCTGATCCACCCCGTCCCTCACTTCTGTACCCCATCATAAAATGCCACCAAATTGGTCAGGCAGGATTTCCCCTTAGTGAAGCCATGCTGGCTGTCACCAAGCACCTGTTGTTTTTCATGAGCCTTAGCATGCCTTCCAGAAGAATCTGCTCCAAGATTTTGCCCGACACAGAGGGGAGACTGACTGGTCTGTAATTCCCTGGGTCATCCATTTCCCCCTTCTTGAAAATGGGGGTTATATTTCCCTGTTTCCAGTCATCGGGAACTTCACTTGTCTGCCATGATTTTTCAAATATGACGGCCAGTGGCTTAGTAACTTTATTCTCCAGCTCCTTCAGGACCCGCGGATGGATTTCATCAGGTCCCATGGACTTGTGTACATTCAGGTTCTTAAGATGGTCTCAAACCAGATCCTCTCCTACAATGGGACCAAGGTCTTCATTCTCACAGTCCCTGTGTCTACCTTCCAAGGCTTGAGTGGTATGGTCAGAGCCTTTGCCAGTGAAGACCGAGGCAGAGGTCATTAAGAACCTCAGCCTTCGCCAAATCCAGGGTAGCCAGCTCTCCTTATAGCTTCCGGAGGTGCCTACATTGTCTCTATTCTGTCTTTTATTTGCAATGTAGTTGTAGAATCCCTTCCTGCTATCTTTCACATTCCTAGCCAAGTTTAATTCTTACTGGGCCTTAGCTTTCCTGACATGGTCCCTTGCTTCCCAGACAACATCCCTGTATTCTTCTCAGGCCGCCTGTCCTTGATTCCACCTTTTTTAAGCCTCTTTTCCCTTCAAATTCTTCTCAGCAGCTCCTTATGCATCCAAAAGAGGTCTCCTGGCCCTCCTGCTGCACCTTCTTCTAGTTGAGATGCAACACTCCTGTGCTTGTAGTAGGTGATCCTTGAATATCAGCCAGCAGTCTTGGGCCCCCCCCGCCTTCTAGGGCTATATCCCATGGAACCTTACTAAGCAGGTTCCTGAAGAGCCCAAAGTCTGCTCTCTTGAAGTCCATGGCAGTGAGCTTACTGCACGCTCTTCTCACTGTCCTGAGGATCTCAAGTTCGACCATCTCGTGATCGCTGCATCCAAGGCTGCCCTGGAGTGTCACATTTCCAAATAAATAAATACATACAAACATACATAAATTAAGAGAAGAAGTAGTAATGCATAAAAGACAAGTTGCTGTTACATACCAAGGCAAGATGTTATCTATAACAGGGCGTCAGTCACAGGCAGGAACAGCAGAGAAAATCATAGTGTCAGTGAGGTGCAGGCTCAAAAGAGATGAAAACTCGATAGTCAACAAATGCCCAGAAGGGGAAATCTGAACTATATCTATAATATCTCATTCTTCCTGGAAGAAGAAACTAAGTCTTCACAGAGAAGGTTTAAATAAATGTCTGATCAAGATAAACAATTAAAAGTCTTGAAAGCTAAACTGATACAGCCTTGAAAGATGAGCTAAAAAATTAATCTGACGATTTTTAACCTTCTGAGCTTTCTAGGCTGTTATTCATAGAGAAAAGCATATCAATACAAACTTTGAGATAGATATATAATTTTTATCCTCTCTCTGTTGAGAACTAATTTATTGAAGTTATTTGCCAGAAGTATTCAAAGTAAAGAGCAGAAGAATGGTACCTTATGTGGATTTCATAGATCTATGTGGACTTCCACCACAAAATCATGACTTTTATGTATGTATTTTTATTAGGAATTAGAAAATATCAAGGATATATATTAAGTAGCTGTTACTTTTTAATCTCCAAGCTGTAAATACCAGAAACAGTTTATAAGAATACTTTTGTGCAATGTGATCAGAAGAGAAAGCAGTCATGTCTAAACTCTTATAAACAGGTAAATATGCATATTTATGTGTTTAAGAACATATATGTATGCATATATTCTCACTGAAAAAGATCTGGGCATTGTTCTGGTAAAAGTAAACAAACTGTAAAAAATATAAAGGCATTATAGAAATGTAACAATTGCTAGTCTCACTTTTTAGTATGCAACTGTCTTGGCCTCAGCAGTAGCAGTCATCTTTCTCCTTAGCAGCTGGTGCAGTGCTGTGGTTTTGACTTTCAGCCTGGTAACAACACTGATAACACCAATGTTTTTAGTTGCTGCTCAGTAATGTTTACTCTGACCAAGTACTTTGTGAGTTTCATGCTCTGCCACAGGGAAGAGGGGAAGCCAGGAGGAAGCAGAGACAGGATACCAGACCCTAACTAGCCAAAGAGGTATTCCATACCACAGCACATCATGCCCACTATATAAACTGGGGGCAGTTACCCGGAAGGGCTTAGATCACTGCTGGGGTTTCCTGCATATTAGTAGGCGGGTGGCAAGCAGTTGTATTCCCTTGTTATTTCCCTTTTCGTTATTATTATTGGTGGTAGCAGCAGTGGTTTGTGTTATACCTTAGTTACTGGACTGCTCTTATCTCAACCTGTGGGAGTCACATTCTTTCAATTCTTCTCCCCATCTCTCCAGGAGCAGGCAGAAGAAGGGGGGGAGTGAGTGAGCAGCTGTGTGGTTCTGGGTTGCCTGCTGGGCTTAAACCATGACAGCTCTTTGTGGCATCTAATGTGGGGTTTGAAGGGTTGAGGCAATGATAGATCTGACCGGAGTGTGTCTAACTGTATTTGTGATAAGCATTCATTGTTTTGGATTATTAGTCAGTCGTCACAATGCTGATTTATTGGCTCTTAAGGTTGTTACTCTTGATCTCAGAATTTAGCAGGTAGCACCTTACTTACAGCTGGTATTTGCTGTTTTAGTATTTATCAGCTAGGGGGCTTGGGCTAAGGTTCTTATTTCACTGTACCTTATGGTAATGACTTGTGATACAATAAACTCATTGATCATGAAACTGATCTGGCTTGCGTTCCCAGTGTGGTCACCACCTCTATACTTTGGGAGGTATATAATAAAAGTGTATAGCAATTACACATCTTTTTTGTCCCTCCTCAGGTGGTCAATATATGAAGAAGATATGGCCTTACCTTCCCAGCCCCCCCCCCAAAAAAGACTATTTACACCATTATTTGAGAGTTCTGAAGGTTTTGAATGGCCTTTGAATACCCTTGAGACTTGCCTGCTGATTGTGATGGGGATCAGCATGTTGGCACCCCTACAGAGTGTGTTTCACCCACGACCATTTCATCTGATCTCAAAAGTTAAGCAGAGTTGAGTTTGGTTCTTATCTAGGGTTAAACGACTATATAGGAGGACCAAGAGATTTTCCCTGAGGCTGGACAGTCATGAATGGCAGGGTGTGTGGGATAGTAGGGGCAAATATCTAGGCCAGTGGGCCCCTCCAGTGCTTTGGAACTTCACCACTGAACAAGTGCAAAATCCAGAAAAAATAGTAAAACACTTAAATGAGGTGTGTTGTCATCCTGGTCATACCAGAGAGGGACAAATCATGGCAACGTGCTGGGGCCTGCCTTATGCTTACAGAGCCCTGTTCAATGATATCCAGTGCCTTCAAAGGAAAAAAAAAATGTCTCAGGATCTGATGGCAAAGCAAGAGACAACGCAGCTACTTCAACTCCAAATACAGCAGCTAAACCAGCCCTACTGACAAGTACAGCAGCTACTCAAACTGACAACAGATGATGCAGCCACTCCAAGTACAGCAATTACACCAACCCCAGTGACAAGCACAGCAGCTAATCAAACTGACTACAACAGTTGATGCAGCCACTCCAAGTACAGCAATTACACCAACCCCAGTGACAAATACAGCAGCTACTCAAACTCCGACCACAACAGACAGTGCAGCTACTCCAGCTCCAAGCACAGCAGTTACACCAGCCCCAGTGACAAGTACATCAGTTACACAAACCCCAACAACAGATAGTGCAGCTACTCCAACCACAGTGATAATCACTGCAGATAAACCAGAGAACCAACTCGTGCCAGTATCAGTTGCCCATATATGGCAAGGGGAAAAGAAAAAAAGAGGCAAGAAAGATGAAGTAAGATGAAGAAACAATGCACTTACTACCCCGGACAGCATCTGATCAGCAGTTATTAGTACATGAATCAGAGGAAGAAGAAGAGGTGACTTCTTGACCCTGGACCTCAACTGAGCTACGGCATATGTGAAAAGATTTTACCAGTCAACCAGGGGAGCACCTGGTTTCTCCAATGCTGGGACAATGTGGCCGACTGTTACAAACTAGAGGGCAGGAAAGCCAAGCAGCTGGGATTACTTGTTAGGGAAGGGGGGAATTGAAAAAGCAACTGCAAAAGAGAAATGGTCCCTAAGCCTTTGGAGGTGACTCTTGGCAGCTGTGAAAGAAAGGTTTCCATACAAGGACAAAGTTATGAATCATTAGGCCAAGTGGACTAATCTAGAGAAAGACATTCAGTGTCTGAGGGAATCAACCATTGTAGAGACAATCTATGGCAGGCCAGATCCTGGGAATGCAACCATAGATTGAGATGAAGTCGAAAGTACACGGCCCATGTGGCGGAAATTTACACAGAATGCTCCATCATCATAAGCCCACTAATTGGAAGCAATAACCTGGAATGACGTAGCACCACCAACAGTGGATGAAATGATTCATAAACTCCAAAAGTTCAAAGACAATCTAAGCCCTTCCATCATTTCAGCTGTGGAATAACTGTCCCAGGAGTTCAAACAATTGAGAGATGATCTATCTGATCTATCTAGCTCCCCACGTGTACCAATGCATGTCTCAGCTATTAATAAGAGATTTTTAAAAAAACAACTTTCTGGGTATATGTAAAGAGAAGCAAGATACAAGAAAGTAGTTTAATTAGTGTTCCAGGTTTGTAGGATTCCCATGTACAAAAACAGGACACCAAACACAATGGAAACAATAAAATGCTCTATTCTAGTTATCGAGTTACTAGTGCAAAGGAAATATATATATATATTAATGCAAAGCACGTTACATACATAGGAACCCTTGGTTGCATGGGGTACCGCCAAGCAAGAGAGGGAGATGGAACATGTTTCCTTGTCAGAGGGGTGGTAGGCAGTGTGTTTTCAGGGCCTCCCCCAAATCAAGATGCGCATCTGGCCTTCTCCCCCGTCCGTCCCTACACAGGTCCTTATATCCTTCCTCAGAATGGAGTGGAAAATTACCAGTGGCAACATCAGCACACATGTGGCCAGCATGTGAACAGATGTTTACCAGTGTAAGACTCCATTTTGCTAACGGCGGTGTTAACTCCCCTGTTTTCGAGGTTTTGTTCTCCCAGACCATGCCAAACTGTACGTTTCTATTTTTGCGTGTTTCACCAAGGGCCATTATCTGTTGTCACTGACACAATTAGGTTTTATTTATTAAGGGATTTATTAACTCAGTGAATGTTCCCTGACAGCATCTCCCAACTACTTCTTTAACCAGTTACATTGTTTAAGGCGTATATCCATCATCATATCATCTGTTCATACTTACCGGAAACCTCCATATAACATGCCTGTATTTAATCTAATTGTCATGTTTCTTGTAAAAAAAAATGTATCTTCCTTGGGGTGTAAGATTCCCTGATAGCTTTTGAATATCTGTCATGTAAAGTTCTATTAGGAATCTGCTTTTTTCTGCCAAATCAGATATTTGTTTTTTCCCCAAAAGACTCAATGGCT
Source organism: Melopsittacus undulatus (assembly GCF_012275295.1). Lineage (NCBI taxonomy): Eukaryota > Metazoa > Chordata > Aves > Psittaciformes > Psittaculidae > Melopsittacus > Melopsittacus undulatus. The sequence goes on along the minus strand of NC_047529.1, from coordinate 35,048,999 downwards.
TCTGTTAGTCCTTTATCCTGCAACAGCTGGTCTTAGCCTCTACTGAGGAGTCAGAGTTCTTTAGCCATACATGAGGGAGGAAGTAAAAGGGGATATAATGTTGCCTGTATTAGGGTTTCAGGATTTTCCCCTAGAATTTCTATGAGGAAGAACTTCCAATATTAATTTATTCTAAATCAGCAATTTATGAAATTAATATTTCTGTTAGACGGTTGCCAGCTGATGATAACAGCAGGAAAGCTTTCAGCCTCCTCTGTCTCTTTCTCATTAACACTGGTCGAAGTAAGTTGCAACTTAAGAGATACAGTCATGAATAATTGAAGTAAATTATGTAACTGATTTTTTTTGATGAACAAACAAACTTGGATCCAATCAGCTATGAACAGAATATTGCACCACAGATGCCTCATCTACATTAAGTGCAATGCTATATTGGAAAATGATAGTGTAGAGTTTTCTTGATATCTCATACCTAGAAATTTAAGCCTGGATTACAGAACCTTTGCCACTGTAACCTGTTCTTTAAAAACTATCATGATTGCCAAGAAATTCTTCTTCTTGGCAATATACATATCTCCTGAGCTGTATTAAAAGAGAAACACAAATTCATCCAGTAGCTTATGCATTGGACTGCCCTTTTCTGACCTATTACTGGGTGGTTAATTTGTCACAACTGATAAAGACTGGGAGTTAGCCATAAGGAATTATGCTTGCTCATGCCTAAAGTCAAGCAAAGACTTCCTACTGTGCATTTAATTAATATTTTGATGGGTGCTTTAATGCAGTGGAAATTCATCAAAGTAGGAATTAAACCTGATGTGAATAAGAGCATCTGTATGCCACCATAGCAGTAAAGTGAGAATCACCCATCCACTTATTGTGCAGTAATTTCTAGCAATTTAGTATTAATTAACTAATGCTATATAATATAATAATTAATTAATTAATTCATTCATTCATTTAGATTTTATAGTAAAAAATCGACCATGACCATAAAACATAATTCAAGGTGGAGAGATAAAAACAGAATAGTCAGGAAATATTCCTACCACCTACCATAAAAACCTTTGTCTTTTCCGGTCATTAATGATTTCCTCTCACTAATAACCAACAATAAGTCAAACAAGGACAATCATACCTCCAGTATAAATCATTCAGTTCAAACATTCCCTTTGATTTAGACTTCTCAACCAGCTCAGGGTATTTAATTTGATTAGTTGCGCTTACACCATTAGTTAATTTAAAATTTATAAATTTTGTAGCTTATGGTGCAAATCCTAAATTTAACAACAGACTCCCATACATGTCCACCCTCAACAGTTCAAATACAGTTTAAGCTGCTAGAATTAATGGAGAAAAATAGTACTGTCAAAGAAGAAATACTGTTTTAAAGGCCAAATTTGGCTGTGCTTATTCTGTCATTCTCTTCTCTCTCTTTCATAACCATAAAACAGCATAAGACATTAAAGTGCAAAAGACTGTTTATGGAAAACAGATTTTTACATATAAACTGTTTACTCCTGAGAAACTCAGAAACTAAAATTATTTTCTGACCTGCTTAAATTTCTTTATTTTCCTTCATCTTTTCCTTACAAATGTAATTTTTCTTCTTAGTATATTTAATGAATAGATTTAATCTTATTTACATATTACAGCTCACTTTTCATATATTTCTTGATAAGGCAGTGATATCAGTCCTGTTTATTTCTTAGATTCTTATGCAGCAAATATAGAACAAATTTTTTATTGGTATTATTAGAACTGATTTCTGAAAATAATACTACCCATCAAATATTTCAAAAGAGAATAAAATATGATATCCAAAAGGTATGTGCAAGATCAACATACATTTGTATGTTTTACAAATATTAGTATGAAAGTAAGTGGTTAGAAAGGAATATTCTTAAACATTTCATGTGCAGTTTGACGCAACACAACTCCTTCATCATGGCATGGAAAGTGGAGAAAAACTGTGTAGTAATTACAGCAATATGGAGAGAATAGTTACATACTGTCTTACAGAACTACGCCCATCACAAAATTAATGAGAAAATAGAATTATCATAGCAGATATACTACACTGTAGTCTAAAAGTCTAAATTATCCTTATTTCCAGTGTTTTGCATTTTTTTGGTTACCTGCAATACAACTGACATACCCTTCACCCCTCCCTTCTCCCCCTCCTCCCCCCCTAGTAAATTATAAAAGGTGAAATGGAAAAATTCTTTGAAAAGACAAAAGTGGAAAGCAAATTAATGGGTTAAATATTCCATCACTCACTTTTGTTTTTCAATGCTGCAGGATTTACCAAATGTTTCTAAGTGCTTCCATTCACCAAGCGTTTTCCCTGAAATGCCTCTGCTGTATTTCCTTTCTGTACTGGGGCAGTGCGTACCACAAAGGTATGCTCCTGCAAGATCAAAGAATGCTTTAGTTAAAGATAAGTTGTTGGTACTGTGGCTGTATCTGAGTGAAATATATTTCACCATGATACATATTAATAAGCAGTCAGACAAACTGACTGTTTTTTCCAGTCTTAATAAATCTATAGACTTTCTTTGCCCACTTTTTTTTGTTTTGGTTTCATTTGTGTTTTTTTTTTTTACAATCTATCTAGCATTATTGGTTTTCTAAATAACAGAATATTTGGAGGGCATCTGGTCCAACTCCTTTCTCAAAGCAGGGTTACATTCAAAGTTGAATTGTGTTGGTCAGTGACATGCCTAGACATATTCTGAAAATTTTCAGGAATGGAGATGGTACAATATCTTTTGGCATTCTGTTCCAGTGCTTGACCTTACAAATAACAAAGGAATCTCCTTTGCTTAAGCTTGTGACTGTTACATCTTCTAATTCTTCTCCACATCGCTAAAAGTCTGGGTCCATCTTCTCGCTTATTATAAATTATACAGTTGAAGACTGTAACTAGATTTCTTTTTAGTCTTCCTTAGGCTGCTCAAGTCCATTTTCCTTAGTCTCTCCTCATGTGTTAGGTGCTCCTGGTTCCTGACCATCCTGGCAGCTCTCCACTGGACTCTCTCCAGTTTATTAGTCTCTCTTGTACTGAGAATCTTCAAATTAGATAAAGTATTCTACATCCAACCTAATGAGTGCAGAACAAGGGAATAAGCACTTTCCTTGGCTATACTTTTGCTAAGACAGCCAGCATGTCGTTAGCCTTCATGACAAGGGTTCATTAAGAATTATATTCAGCTTTTTCTTCATCAAGACCCTTTCTACAGAGCTGCTGCCTCATCAGTCTGTTTCCAGCTTATATTAGTGCATGGGTGGCATGGTGTAAGACTCCACATTTGTCTTTGTTGACCTATATTAAGTTCTTGTTGCTTCATTTCTTCAGACTTCTGAGGTGCATGTGGATGTCGGCCCTCTCCTCATGTACCAGCCATTCAGGGCAACTTGATTTTATCTTCAAATATGGAAGGATGCTTTCCATTCTGTTGTCCAAAGCATTGCTAAAGACAATAAAGAAATACAGTTTTCATGGGTTTTTTTTAGTTTTGTTTTGGCATAGGGCACATCCTAGAAACAGAAAGAGTATGAAAAAATAGTGATTTCTTAGAGAAGATTATTTCGACAAACCCGTACACAGTTTCTAAACTTACATGCTCTCATACTATATTAAAGATGATTCCATGCTTACTGATTCATAATAATTTGTTCATTGCCTATTGGTAGATTAGACAATGAAGAATCCAGAAAATGCAGTAACATCAAAATGGGTTCAAAATCAATTTTTTTTTTGTTTTTTTGTTTTTTAAAGGGAAATTACCAGAACTGTTAGAAATATTAAATAGATAAAATATGAAAGTCTTATATCTGGATTATTTCTAAATATTTTTTTTTTTTGCAATGTTTTTGGCTTAATTTGAGCAGACCTATGTTTTGTCTAATGGTGGTGGTTAATCTCACATACAAAGATAAATACAGCGAATTAATATAAGATTTATTTTTTTTTGTACAGAAAATACTATTTTTGATGTAACAGTGCAATTTCAATTTGGATATGTTTCCAGTTCCGTTCATGTCTCTTTAAGAACTTTTAGAGTTCCTATTTTTTAGCAACACAGCAAAGTTTGCATCTTGTAATTGCAAGTAATCAAAAAGAAAATCTTAATGAATATATATGTCTGCAACATTTGTGTTTTCCTTTGGGATACTAATGAAAACTATCACTAATCTGCTAGAATCCTGATGGAAATGTCAGCATCTGAACCTGTCTGTGGCAGTTCTGGATAACAGGAGAATAAATTTTAGCAAACAATCCACTATACTGTTGACAAATGGAAAACTGTAATAAAAAGACTAAAAACATGTAGACTCTTTGTCAAACTGTGTGTTAACATAGCATGAGGGGCATTGTGAAGACATACCAAAAAGCTGTCACAGAAGCCCAAAGAACTTCAGGCTTCAGTGCTTGCTTCTCAAAAGGAGATATGTAAAAGGTTACTGTCGGCTCCTGCTTCAGATTAAATAAGGAATAAGATTCAGGCTTGTCTCCCTCTGTTTCACTTAGAACACTGAATATCTGCAAGCATGAGTGCATCTTATAAGTGTAGTCAGAAGCCATGGGAATTTAAGATCTGTCAAGAGCTGTTCTCATACAGGCAGCCAAAAAATAACTGCTTGCCAATATCTATGTTTAAACTTCTTTCATTAATAACCTTCATGTAGTTTTAATTAAGTATTTTGAAGACCCCATTGTACAGAATTTATAAATACTTTATAAATAATATTTGTTTCTTCCTCTCTGTTTTACATCACTGTTGTGGGGAAAAATATCACTTACCTGATTCTGTAGAAGACCAATTAACTGAAGAGTATTTTAGTTAGGCTTTTTTAAATTCCAATATTTATTACTGTATATCTTTCCTCACACTTATTTAAACATAACTAAGGCATTTGCAAGTGCAATTCTCTGCACAAATAATGTTATAAGCAAAGTGTAAGACTTCAATCTATCAAACTACAAGTATATACCTACTTCATTTGATGTCCCCTTAAGCATATGCATAAATCTTATGGCAATTAAACTCATATTACAGAATATTGTTGCAGATACTATACCAGAATTTTAGTATAAGCACTATTTTCTCTCCTCTCATATTGCCTACAGTAACAGAAATTGGACCCAGCTTATAGTGTTGGTAGCAGTATTACCATTTCTGTTTTCTGAATCTTAAAAAAAAAAAACAACTGCATGTTTAATTATATGCCATCTATTCTTTCTTTTCAAGAGCTTAATTTTTAGCAGTCCTTACTCAGCTAAAACCACCTTTGAAGTTAACACATGTTTTACAGAAAGAAAGACTGTGGGATCAAATTCCAAATGTTCTGCTCTGAACTCTCAGGACAAAATACCGATGATATTAAATAATCCTTTTTCTATTTATCATAGAATCATAGAATAGTTAGGGTTGGAAAGGACCTTAAGATAATCAAGTTCTAAACTCCCTACCATGGGCAGGGAACATATCACACTAAACCTTGTCACCCAAGGCTCTGTCCAGCTGGAGCCTGAACACTGCCAAGGATGGAGCATTCACAACTTCACTGGACAACACATTCCAGTGCCTCACCACCCTCACATTGAAAAACTCCGTTATATCCAATCTAAACTTCCCCTGTTTAAGTTTTAACCAGTTAAACACTGTTCCTTCACTGCAGTCCCGAATTAAGAGTCCCTCACCAGCAGCCTTATAAGCCCCCTTCAGATACTGGAAGGCTGCTATGAGGTCTCCATGCAGCCTTCTCTTCTCCACTCTGAACAGCCCCCATTTTCAAGAAGGAAATGACCCAAGGAATTACAGACCAGTCAGTCTCACCTCTGTGCCTGACAAAATCTGGGAGCATATTCTCCTGGAAGGCATGCTAAGGCACATGAAAAACAACAAGGTGCTTGGTGACAGCCAACATGGCTTCACTAAGGGGAAATCCTGCCTGACCAATTTGGTGGCCTTCTATGATGGGGCTATGGAAGTGATGGACAGGGGTGGAGCAGTTGACGTCATTGACCTGGACTCATGCAAAGTGTTCGACACTGTCCCACATGATATCCTTGTCTCTAAAATTTGATAGGTGGACCACTCAGTGGATAAAGAACTGGCTGGATGGCCTCATGCAAAGAGTTGTGGTCAATGGTTCAGTGTCCAGCTGCAGACCCATAACGAGTGGTGTCCCTCAGGGATTGGTGTTGGGACCAGTCTTGTTTAACATCTTTGTCAGTGACATGGACAGTGAGATTGAGTGTGCCCTCAGCAAGTTTGCTGATGACACCAAGCTGTGTGGTTATTATCTGTCATAATGTATTGATAATGTATTCCATTTTGATGTACTCAGTTCTATTTTATAAAAGTCACAGTAGTGACTAAAGTACAACCTACATTATATTTTAATAGTCATAGCCTAATAATACTGTTAAAACTTTTATACACACACTTTCTCCTTCTTCCCTTTCTCTTGCCTGCTGATTGATCTAAGAAGGCACAGGTAGCTAAAACACTGCCTATAGAGTTGCCTTGACACCCTAATTTGTATCCAGAATTGCTGTGAATGTAATTGATGCCTAGGACAGTTTGTTCACTCTCCCTTATCTCTACCTCCTGGAGTATGATGCAGCTGTAATTCTTACACACCAATATAGCTAAACTGTAGCAGAAAGTAGAATGATTACGTTTATAAAACAGCGTGCATTGCAAGGCTGGTTTTTTGTTGGCTTTTTTGTGTGTGTGTTTGCCCTTTTTTTAAGTTTTGATTTTGTTCCCCTCCCCTCTTAGGCTCTATTTTCAGTGCCACCTAAAGAATACAAGGGTAGACAAACACTGGGTAACTTTTAAAGCATTATGCAGTCTGTCTGTCTTCTAGAGGAGGCTATTTCCATTCTTTGGTAGACTGTTGACAAAATATTGAACCAACTGCAATCAATACATCTGGCCAAATTTACTAGTTACTGCTTATCTTCTGAAAACCTGATTGTCCTGGGTTCAGCTGTAACAGTTCTTCAAGGATCCTCAAGGCCAGGAGCTGATATCTCCCACTGGCTCTAAAAGACTACTTGCTCTTTGTTTTGATGGATTCAGTTGTGTTATTTTTTCCAAAACGCCACCAGCACTGACTGAGAAAGGCTGCTTGTTACTTAGCAAGGGGAAGGCATGATAACCACTGCTTGTTATGTTAATGGCCCTGCTGATATTATATTTCAAAAAATAAAATATAAAAACTTAACATCAATACTGACTCTAAGCAACAGCTAATTTGTTGCTTTTTAGATATTTTTACCAGCAAGTTCTATGTGTAATGACTTTTCCCCTTTGAATTTTACCTGAGAGTCTAATCACACATGACAAGAAATGACATATGCTGTTTCTGCCATATAACTTCAGACATCACTTCTTAGAAAAAAAGTTCTGAGTAAAAGTGGTTGTTGTTGTTTTATCAGCTGTAGACAGGGTTTGTCAAGGTTAATATTTAATACAACCTTCTCATGCTGCTTTACATAAGTCTCTGCAGAGTTATTAGAAATAAGGCATTATGGAAAGTAAATAAGGCACTCTATTTGTATCAACTCTGCCTCTTTGAATTATTGTTCAAATTACAAGACATTTATTGCCATTGTGATGAAGTTTTTTCTTTCTTTGTTTGTTTGTATTTGGGCAGCTGTCCAACAAAGACCTGAGATGTGTAAAAGAGAGGCAATTACATAACTTATAATTTGGCCAATATCTTTTCAGCCCTACATCTGTCTAAGGAAAATAAAGCAACCCCTCTGAAATCCACTGTAAGGAGAGATAGATAACAGCTGGGTCTCAGTACAATAATGACTTTTCTAGGAGACATTAGTCTACAAAATAAAGCATAAAGGAAGATAATACCTACTTTCAATACAACAAGATCTTATGGAAATGTGTCTGTTTTCCTGTTACTGTTTCAGTAAAGTCAGTACAAGGTGAATAACTTGAAAAGATTCTAAACAATTTTTTGAAAGGAAACTTATGCTAAACACATCTTTCTCACTATGTTACCTGACTGATGAACATAGTAAGTGCTCTAAATATATAATTTATTAGTATTAAAAAATAAATATACCAGAAGAATAATAATTAATAAAAAACCCTCTTAGTAGCATATGATGGGCAAACTTAGAGGGTGGAAGAGTCAATTTGGAATTGATAAATTTATAGGCTTTTGCTGCTTATCTAACTGTCCAGACCACTGATATCTTAAAAAATATACTTAAAATTCAAAATGTTTCAGAGGAAACATGATCTAACATGTCAAGAGGGCAGGCACACCACTTTTTACTACCTAAGCATATAGCTCAGTCTCCATCTACTCAAATGCCATGAATTATACAGATACAGGGCACAATCAAGAGGCACTAACAAACAAAACCCAAAGCATGCATGTTCTCCTGGTTGCTATTGATATTGTGGTCTGAAGTCCAAACAAAATTCTCTCAAGCACCAATCGTTCCTTAAGCGGTCCAAAATACAGACATATCTGCACCCATATACAATTAGACATGGTACTCACCTTATATCCAGGTATAAGTTCCACTTATAGCTACCAAACACGCAGTCCTAGGAATGTGAGGCCAATGCAATGTACCAGTTGAAACTAGCCTGGTAGATGAGATTCCAGCAATGCAATGTGACACATATACCACCAGGGCAGTTTCACAGTGTGGTAATAAGAAGTGTTTGCTCTCATGGTGAAGAAAAGCAAAATGAAACCATATACAGTCCATCTTCACATGATTGCTACTGTAGAGTGCTACAAATGTACTGTGGCAGAGATAAGAGGTTTTCCTTAGGTATTTCTAACAGTTTAATTGATGAAAAGACATATAAAAACCTGTATTGCTGCCACACTACCCAAACTTCTCTGTTCTGAAAAATACAGTTGGGTTGGTAAATTACTTGTAAATGACACACAATAAAAATGACAGAGCAGTGAAATATTAATTAATTCATTTGGAGCTCAGGCACTGAGTGTCCAACAGCAGCAACACTGGGCTGACACTCAAGGGAGGATGAACAAAAAGGGGAGTCCATGACCTTTCTGATTCAGCCTGAAGAAAGGAGAGCAGAGCAGTGATGGTATCATGGGTCAGCCACATTTTAGTGATTTCCAGGCAAGTCTGCGGAGACACCTGTAAGAAAAAGTCAGGAAGTCAAGTCAATGGGTCAGGATGGGGGTCAGTGGTGTGTATGGCCAAACACAGGCATGACTCCAGCATAGCACAGGCAGGGACCAATTGTGAGGACCTGATCTTAATTGTAGCTCTTATGTGAAGGAGGGGCTCACAGCTCTGGTCACAGCAGCCTGATTACATGTTGCACAGCTACACTGTATCAGAGCTGGCCTTGAGCACAGGTAGCCCAGCCCTTCCTAGGCCTTCACAGGTATACTCCAATGGCATTTTAGTTCTCTCTAACCCCTCTTCTACAAAATATGCTATGAAGAACTGTACACAACTGTTTGAACAGATCTTGATAATATGATTTCCCTAAAGTAACTCATAGGTATCTCCAGTGTTAACCTCTTTAGCATATGTAACGAAATGAGAAGCAAATTCCATCTTACTTAGGACAAGCACAGTAAATTACAAAACAATTTGGGTATGTGTTTCTGTTGTGATGATATTCATTGCATGATCTATTAGACCTTTCCTCCTCTTGAGTTATGTTAAATAGTTTGTCACTTTTATTAGCCTGTCTTTAACTACCAATCCTACCAACAGCTCACCTTTGTAAAAGTCACAGGAAAAATATTTTCTCCTTTGCATCCACATCCGATTTTTCCCTCCCTCTCATATTCTTAATCTAATGCTTGTCTGAAGTGATTTTGGATCCTTGTTTAGAATGTAGGATTTACTAAAGACATGATATAAAATACTGTATTTCACCAGGCAAACACTCTGTAAAGAATGCTTCTTTCCCCCATCCTTTTCTGCAAAAGGACTCTAACTTTTGAATTAAACACTTGATCACTATTTATAACATTTCAGAGTCATTTGGTCTAGTGATTTTCTCTACAATCATCCTTTAATCTATTATTGCCAGCTAAGTAGTGTAAAATGAAAAGGTAACAAGAAAATTTATTGTTATGTTAGATGAACCATGTACATTTAAATGGTTGTATACAGCACAATTATTCTGGGGTTTTGATTAAGTAAGTAACAGACTTATTGGTGTAAGTAAGTTGGCTGGTATAAGCAATGGTTGGCAAAATTCGTTGGAGCTCTACTGTTGCTTCGCTGATTTATACTTCTCAGGATCTAAGCTAGTATTTTTAAACATTGTACGGTAGATTATTTATTATTTTAAATATGACACATAGAGCAGTGTTACTTTGCAGTTCAAATGTAACATGACATATATTGAGGACTATACCCTTATCTGTTTGCTTGCTCTGCATTATTCTGGAAAAGAGCAAATTCGTAAATACAGCACCTTGTACAAAACCACATAAATCACAGTGAAAATGTGGTGGCTGCTGTGTGTCTTATATTGTTTATGCTTATTTTTGTACAAGGAATTTTATATACAAACAGCATTTATTTTTGTCAACACAACTTGGCTGTATGTTTTAGATATATGTATACTTATGTATATACATAATGGATATGTATATATATGTAGGTGTATATGCACGATTGTCCTCGTTTTAGTTGGGATAGAGTCAATTTTCTTCCCAGTAGGTAGTACAGTGTAATTTTTTTGATTTAGTATGAAAGTAATGTTATTAACACATTGATGTTTTAGTTGTTGCTACAAAGTGCTTTACTTAAGGATTTTCCAGTTTCCCATGCTTTGCCAGTGAGGAGGTGCACAATAAGCTGGGAGGCAGCATAGCCAGGGCATTTGATCCAAACTAGTCAAGCTATTCCATACCATAGAACGTCATGCTCAGTACATAAACTAGTGGGAGGTAGCCAGAAGGGGTGATTGCTCCTCAGAGACAGGCTACATATCAATAGCAGGTGGTGATGAATTATATTATGCATCACTTATTGTTGGTTTTTTTTTTGTTCTTTTTTCAGGGGGGAGGGGAACTATTCCTTTCTCCCTCTCTCTCTTTCTTCTTATTATTGTTTTGTTTTTTATATTATTATTATTATTATACTTTGCTTTATTTCAATTATTAAACTATTCTCTCAGACTACAGGTTTTCACCTTTTTCTGATTCTCTACCCCATACCTCTGGGGGAGAGGAAAGAGGGTGTGAGCAACTACCTGGTACTTAGCTGCTGGCTGTGCTTAAACCACAATTATGTATGTCATTATGCATATACATTTATATACAAAATTCTATATGAAGTTTAATAAATGTAGTATAACTACGTCATTGTAGACATATGAAGCATAACTTGGAATATAGCTGTTGCAGATCAGACAAACAGTACTTGTAAATTAACATGCTAGATGAAAAGTCATGCTTTATTTGATGGAAAGATACCAATATCACAGAAAGAGCCGAGGGAACTGACAACATAGTTGCAGTTTCCACAAAGAGACCTAAAGATTAAATGAGCTGGATGATGCAGATCTGGCCCCTTGGAGAGAAATTTAAAACAGTGCCTGGCTTGTTTGCAGGACTTAACTGCCAATGTACAACTTGTATTTTCAATATCTGGAAAATAAGTAGCAGATTTAATTTTATAGTTTCCTCAATCCTGAGTCTTTCATAAACATACAGTGTAGTTGAAAAAGAAGGCTAGGGAAGACATAGAACAATTCACTGCAGGCTATTTTGCTGCTGGTCTAGGAAGAAAAATTGACAGTACTATGTAAACTAAAATAAATCGATTCTAAGGGCATATATTTACCCATTAAAATCTTACTGGTTGGATTAAGCATTCCTGATATTAATTTAACTTTAAATGGCACTAGAGAAGGAAATTGATAAATAGACATTCTGACAAATCTTTAATCAAGGTCACTGAGTGCAAATTGTAATGACCATATCTCAGTGCTGTCTGCATTCGTCACTAGATACTATGACACATTTGACTATAAACCGATCTTGACAACAGACAAGAGTTCTAGCTAAAATCAACAAGGACAATGGTGACTGGAATAACAATTGGCTTCACACTATCAATCTTTAATTTGTTAAAGCTGAAAATGTGCACCAAAATCTGGCATTCTCAGTTATGGGCAAAAGACAGTAAACATTCTCTGAGCTTTTACTTCACAATTCTTTCACCTTTTTTGATTCTTTGGGCTATTGACTTTTTTTTTTTTCAGCTCCTTTTATACTAGTACTTATGCTTTATATGTATGTGCACATTCCAGGTCTATCATGCAAAAGTGGTGATATCCCCTTGTTCTAGTCAAAGATATAACTATCATTTAATTTAATAGGCATACTAAACACTTGTTTCATGTGAATAATTTAAATATGATTTGTAGCTACATGTTTTCTATGTGTTTTACAGGAAAGGCTTGAATGCATATTTGGTAGTACTCCCATTAATAACACTGGAGTGAAACTCACGAGTTTTGGTTCTGTTTCTCTGTGAGTTTACACAGGATAAGTTGGTTTTAGTTGCCTTGTAACTTTACTCCTCAGTTATATCACCTGAACCTCATCAGCCTTGAGAATGTGACCTGGATATGTGATCTGATTATATGAGGTGCTCATGACACAGAAATTCTTCATAAAGAGAAAATCTGCTCAGCATCTACTTCTCTGAGATATTGTTAAACACTGAACCTGGTGGGCTGTGGTTTAAGCCAGAGGGTTTTAAGAAAACCCAAATGTTTTCTCAGCCAGGGGCTACTCTGAAACTTCAAGAATTATTTATTGGTGAATTTAGATGTATTGCACTGATGTGGTTATAACAAGATTGTTGTGAGGATGGTGTCCTGGACTCAGCTGGGGTTAAATCACAACAGATATGACTATATGTATATATAAATAAATGACCATAGCATATAAAGGTTGAGAGATGTTTTATATTGCTGTAATATTGCTGTAAATAAAATAAAACCAATATCTACAGTTTCATAGGGTTGAAGAATCTTAGATCAGTTTGGGTTGGAAGGGACCTGACTTTGAACACTGCCAATGATGAGGAATCACAACTTTGCTGGGCAACCTGCTCCAGTTTCTCACCACCCTCATCATAAAATATTTCTTCCTTAAATCCAATCTAAATCTACCCCCTCTTAGTTTAAAACCATTGTGCCTCATCCTGTCACTACAGTCATTGACAAAAAGTCTTGCTGTCTATTTCTTATAAGTCTCCTTTGTATATTAAAAGGTAACAATCAGGTTTCCCTGGACCCTTCTGTTCTTTCAGGCTTTCTTCAGAGGAGCAGTGTTCCAACCCCATGATTATTTTTGTGGTCCTCCTCTGGACTTGGTGTTGGGTCCCTGGAGCCAGATGTAGTACTCCGGGTCTTATGAGAGAGGAGAGAACGAGAGAATAATCTCCCTCAATCTGTTGCCCACACTTCCTTTTGTGAAGCCTAGGATATGATTTTTTTCATGGGCTGCAAGTGCAAATTGCCAGCTCATACCCATTTTTATATCCACCGATATCACTGCTTCCTTGCCCACATAGTTGTCCTCGAATAGTTCATCACCCAGACAGTATTGATATTGGGGATTGCCCCAACCCATGCATAAGAAGCTGCATTTAGACTTGATGAACTTCACGAGGTTTGCATGCACCCGTTCCTCAAGCCTGTCAAGGTCCCTTTGGATGGCATCCCTTCTGTCTAGCATATCAGCCTCACCACTCAGCTTTGGGTCACCTTCAGACTTGCTGGGGGTGCATTCAATCCTGCTGTATATGTCATGGGATTAGTATTGGTCCCAGTATGGACCTTGAAGGACACCACTCTTTACTGGTTTGCACTTGGACATTGAGCTTTAGATTATAACTCTTCGGATGCTGCCATCCAGATGATTCCTTATATGTCTAACAGTTCACCTATCAAACACATATATCTCCAATTTTGTGGCAAAATTGTTGTGGGGTGTCATATCAGAGGCCTCGCTGAAGTCCAGATAGATAACATCAGTTACTCTTCCTTAATTTACCAGTACAGTCACTCCATTGTAGAAGGCCACCAGATTAGTCATGTATGCTTTGCCTTACACAGTAGCTTAATTTGCTTCTACACACATGATCCATAAAACAGTAAAAGCCTAGCCAAAGAGCTGTAGCGATGATTCAAAAGAAATAAACGGTGGAAGAGAGAAACAGGGAGTGAAATACACACAATATCTGGAGGATGTCCAAACTTACATTTAATACTTAATCCTCAGCAGAAAGTACAATATGAAAACCAGTAGTAAGAATGAAAACAGATGGAATTAGTTTCACAATGCATAGCAACCTGTGCTGCGGAATGGACTCCGTCAGAGATCAATATGATCAGACCAAAAGTCATTTATTGCAAAGCATTAACTCCTTATATACTATTGCTTACACACACCTACAGCAATTTGGCATATCATGATTGGATACTTGTCTTGAAGACCCTTAGTGACTAACATATAATTGGTTAAGCACAGGTGTGAGAACTTGACCTCGAACGCTTGCCAACAGTCCACAGTTCTCATCACTCAGTGAATTCCAGCTTCTTCTTATCTTGCTTGCTTAAGCTTCCTCTGGCCTTTTATGGCCTTGCTGTATCTTTCAGAGTTATTCAGAGCTCATGCACCAGTGAGAACACTCTCCACAAACCTGTTACTGAATTAGAATGATAGAAACACTGTGCACTGGAAAACTTGAGTTGGGATGGTACTTAAATTTGACAGTAATCACATACCTTATGGCTATAGAGATTGCTAAATATAACTATTGTTTTCATAAAAGTATAATCCTAAGTAATGTTACATGCTTTGGAGATGATTAGAGGGACATGCAAATAAAGAAATGGCTAGTAGCACTTCTAGACCATTACATCAGTCCTGGATAGATGTTTGCAGGGCCCTACTAGGTGTAATCGCAGACCTATCAATACTTTGAAATTTAAAAAACAAGCCAAATTTGTGGACATGCAGCTGCCTGGTCTGTTTTTAAGGACCAGGATTCCCTCCCAATATTCCTATCTGGGAACTCTTGAACTTAAGGCTGCTTTTGCAGACTTTATTAAACAATTGATCCTTGTAAAACATAGTATGCCATAATAGTTCTTGCCATATCACACTGATTGCAACTCCATAGAGTCTGTCATGTCTGGGCATTTCAGACTTGTCTTATTTGTGCTACCTGATGTCTGAAGCTAGGCAGAAACTCAGATGTCTGGATACCTGATTTTCTGCAAGTGAGCATATCAAATACTTAGGTGGTTGGTATGTTCTGAAAGTGTTTGACTCATACTGAGTAAATCTTCAAAAATAGATTTCAATTTACCTAACCTGGGGCCACTTATCTTGGATTTCTGGACAATCAGCAGGGTGATGTGAAAGACTAACAGTTTCAACCCTAACTGGCCTATTAGCCTTCTGGAAATCCCAGGCAGATGTCGGGTTCCCTGGGATTAGTTAGTATTCCTTCAAAGTTAGCACAAAAATTGAAAAGAAAAATGTAGAGGACAGAGACCAAAGTACAACATCAGTTAAGTCTTGAAGTTCACATATCAGCTAGTTAATGCCTATATGTACCATCTAGGGAATGGATTATATGCATCTGTAAAAGTAGTAGCCAAAGCACCACAGTGCCTTAATTCTAGAGGCTCATTGAGGACTATTTTGAAGCCTTATCATCAGCCTTCAAAGAATCATCACAGAATCAGATTCTCTCAGTCCCTGCCTTTGCCTCCTGTGACTTGGATGTTGCGGCTGGAGCCCTTGCCAGTAAAGATTGAGGCCAAAAAGTCATTGAACACCTCAGCCTTCTGCATATGCTCGGAAACAAGCATATGTTTCCTTTCCTTTCAGAGAGTGCCCATGTTTTCCCTAGTCTTCCTTTTATTACCAGTGTATCTATAGAAGATTTTCTTGTTGCCCATAAAGTCCTTGGCCAGATTTAGTTTCCTTTCAGAGAGTGCCCATGTTTTCCCTAGTCTTCCTTTTATTACCAGTGTATCTATAGAAGCTTTTCTGTTGCCCATAAAGTCCTTGGCCAGATTTAGTTCTGTCGGGCATCTGGCTTTTCTAACCCATATTGCTCAGACATTTTCTCTGTATTCCTCCCAGGCTACTCATCCTTGTTTCCATCCTCTGTAGGCTTCCCTCTTTTTTAGAGTTTGTCCAGGATCTCCTTGTTCATCTACACAGACTTCCTAGCATTTTTTCCATGATTTATTTACACTATACACAAGTATAACAAAAGCAGCAATAATGTTCTCATAATGAAAGTTGAAGCAAGGCTAATACTTTAAGTAGAATAAATTTACAAAGTCTGAAATATTCATGTTTCTGATTGGAACATGTTAAGGTCATATTGGAGTTTAACATACCAGTAAAAGATTAAAGTAAATAAAGCTGGAGATGCCCATAAACATAATTCCCTAATACAAGAGAAATACAAATAGAAAAATAAGATTTTTGTCACATTTCTTTTGGATTTTATATTAAGAATTAAGATAAGGCTTTTGAATAGCTAGGTCTTCCAGGTGTGAATGATACTCAGCTTTATGTGCTCACACTTATTAAAATATGTCACCCAGTGTCGCAGTAATGTTGGCCAACCTGAAACAGAATATAATGAGAAGAATGTGTAATGAATGCTGATTCTTATAAATTGTATATAAATAGTTTACTAGATTAAGTGAACATATATTTTGCGATCTCCCTTGTTTATTCAAGTACTGTAAGTAAAATTTATATTTTTTTACAAGGACTTGCTTGGTAAAGTGTCCTGTCTAGATTATGAAGTGTTTTGGTTCAGTATGAATAACTCGGCTTTTGCAATTAGTATAAATTAGTATAAAACTGGTATATCTGCTGTGGCATAGATGCTACTTGCTATGACAGGACAGAAATGATAATGGACATCAGGAGAGCAGACTTGCACTCTGAAATGATGAAAAATACAATGTGAAAATTATGTATACGGTATATTATGAAAAGACAATAATATGAAATGGACTCAATTTATGAAATAAGTTCCGTATTCCTTATTCAGGTGTTTCACCCCAGTTTGCAACTCTGTATGCTCTTCTACATACCTTTTTTTTCTGAAGTCTGACGTAGATAAGTCTACTGCCAGGCTGTTTGAGGTCATTTACTGCTAATGAAGAATACATTGTATTACCTTGAAATGCTCATTTCATCTTCCGCAGAGTGAAGTAAAGCAGAAGAAATAACTGAAAAGTCTGTTCAAATGTTTGAGACAATGTGCATCAGAGTTCACAGATTATCTCCAAAACTCCATTTTATGGATAAAGGCAAAAATTTTACAGAGTGAATACACAAGTGACCTGTAATTCCTTTATGTTTGCTGTCTATGGGATTACTGAGAACACTCTGCACTTTAATATAATATTCATAAGCCTGTGTACAAAAAAGTACACTTCAGATCTATGTAAGTTTTTATATTTAGAAACTTCAATAATTCCTCCAGATGTTCTGCTGAATATTTACGACACAAGAAA
Organism: Melopsittacus undulatus; assembly: GCF_012275295.1. NCBI lineage: Eukaryota > Metazoa > Chordata > Aves > Psittaciformes > Psittaculidae > Melopsittacus > Melopsittacus undulatus. Next base: position 35,031,420 of record NC_047529.1, on the reverse strand, counting down.
AATGGGAAGATAAGACACAATTTGGGAAAATGGGCTTTAGTCCTCCTTCATTGCATTTATTCCTATATTTCATCATAAAAAAATCCAACAACTTTTTCTTGTAGCAAACTTGTAGGAATATCCATGAAAAAGTTGGGTTTGTCCACGAATGGGCAAAAGAATTTGAGAAGCAAACAGTCGAAGTAGTAGTAGAAGCATGAACACAAGGCTAAGATACTTCTTCCCCCCAGAAAAAGAAAATAATTAAAAAGCCCAACAAAACAAAACCCAAACAAACCCCAAACAACTAAAACCAGAAAACTACAAACCAACGAACAGAAAAACAAACCCCTTTTATTTCAACAACATCTTGTCTTTGCTCTCAAAGAATAAAGAACTGGAGTTCAACACAGAATCAAGAAGACCTTGATCACTCCTTGTTTATGAGTGTTTACTGATAATCTAATAGGAAATAGAAATTCAGTAAAATAAAAATTAGAGTAGAATAATCACAGAGTTAAAGTGCCATTAACAGAAGGGTACAGAATACACGGTCTAAAATGAGACTTTTAGCTGTGTCTGCTTTGCAAGTTCACAAATTCCTTGGCAGTCTTATCTCCAGTTCTGCAGATTCATGACTTCTACATACGTAGAAATTCCAGTTCCAAGTTTTATTACACTTTCTTCTAAATCACATTTGCATTATTTATGTAACCCATCTTTAATCTAATATTAACATCTATTATTGATAGACCCAATTACAAATGTAAGAGTCAACATACATCTAGTACTGTCATTTAATTTGTTGTAAATCAATGGTGCACCTCATTCCATTATTTATAGATGCGTTTTCTATTTTGCGTTAGGAATCTATCTACATAATTTTCAGTTTCAGTGAAAAGGCTACTTATTGAAACTTACAAAAGAAGACAGAAATAATAAAAAGGATCCTTAGAGGTATTAAAATTAAGGACATTTTTATGTTATATTAGAAAAGAAAAACTACTGATAAGTAGTAGCAAGTATTTTCAAACTTAGCATACATCCTGAGTTGTATTACAATTTCCTGTTTTAAACTTGATCCTCCTTGTCTTTACACTTGAGTGAAAGTATCAGAATACTAAATGAACTCAGGTGAGTGAAGAAAAAAATGCATCTTTTCATTTGAGTACTCAAAATATAATTTCAAAAATAATTTTCTGGAGGAAGACAAACACATTTATCTTTGTTATGGTTATATGGTATGGCAGTGTTGCTGTGTGGCTTTAGCACTGTATATCCTACCTGTCAAAGGAGATATGAACTATGTTCTACTCAGTCAAATTCATTTTTTAAATCTTTATTGATATAGACAAAATTTAGAACTACCTGTTCATTCACACTCCTGCTATATCGCAAATAACTAACTATCTTCCATTTCAGACTGAGATTACTTTCTTTTAAAGGAAAAAATTAGTGGCAAGAATTAGGTATGCAATCCATTTATTTCGGCACATATATGCATTAATATTCCTCAAATGCAAATTTCCCAAATACTACAGGAAACAAACAAGAGATAACAATTTTTTTTTTTTAACAAACAGTTCTTTTTTTTTTGGTTTTATATCTTGTTAATTTTGTGACACTAAATAGCATGTATTCTAGTGGCCCAGTGCTTTAATGCCTAATCCAACCCTATTTTATTTATTACAGATGCACAGCTTAATTAAAAAAAAATCCAATTTTTCAGTGATTTTATACACATAAAACCAAGCACACTTCTTATGTGAAGTCTCACTTCAGCATCATCTTGAAGGTTAGTAGCTTGTTTAATGTCTACTCCTAAACAAAAGAGCTATAATATCTACCAGCCCTGGCGATATTTAATGATGTATTTTTGGATAAGTACTCCTACTAAGCAATAAAAATATGAGCTGAATCTCAGAGCAATGTATTTCAACACAATTAAGTAATATAAAGTTAATCATAAGTATAACCCTTGTGCCTAATGAAGTCTAAAACTTTGTAAGAGAAATCCGAGGCATACTTGAAATACCATATGGAAAGGTTAACTTGATATTTGTGTGATAGCAGAAATACATCCTAAATGCCATAGAAATGGCAGTAACATGGAATTTGTCTTATGAGAAAAAGCTAGAATGATCAGTCATTTACCAAAATTTAATAGAGAAAGATGCAGAAGAAGGATTTTATGTCTGAATTACCCATGAAAAAATTACTAATAAATATAAAACTTCATCTTTTTTGAGTAGCTAGTTGTAGAGGAGATAGCAGCCTTACTAATACTAAAGTCATACACCATCTGGAGTTTGTTGCAATGATGCTGCAGTGGTAATTTGATATTCTCATTTATGTTTAGAAAAGAGAAACTTGTAGATTAAGAAAGAAATTAGACAATCTCACTATAGCTTTTTTATATGCTTTACATTGAATTAATCACATTTACTAGGAATTTGTAATTTTTCCAATTCCCTCACCAGATCCCCATTATCAGGTTTTTGTCAAAACAAAGTAGGTTTTATGTCCGAGACAGAAGGAAAATACACAGGAGGGGGGAAAAAAAATGTAGTTTGCTAGAAGATAGTCCTTTACCTCCTTTTACATTAGAAAGGAGCACACAATCACTAAGGGTGACTCACTGCGTGACACAGGCAAAATTTTTCTGAGCAATAATTCCTTCATTCATAACTTCTTGAGCCCAAATATTAGAAGGATGGTGGTTTAAATATGAAAACCTAGAATAATGGAGAATGTATATTGTTTAACCATTACTAGTAAACGGCTAAATATCTTCATTATTCAAAATACACACTTTATTTTTAAACTAAGGTGGGATTTTTAACTATCTTTTATCTCATTTATATTGCTATTCTTTTGTGTGATAGGTTAAAGTTTTGTCTAATATCAGTTTTGCTAAGCAGGTAATTACAGACTGTGATCAAACTACCAATTAATATTACCAATTTGAGTGGTTTGAACTCCTTTTATCTTCTCCTGTAAGGTAGAATTTTTAGACTTCACATAATTTTTGCACATCTTTTGTGAACCCTCTGTAATCTGTAAATAAAACATAGACACCAGAAACTGAATTTCAGATTTTTAGTAAGGATCTCACAAAATACATTTGAAGGCAATGACTTCTTTTTCTAGTTGGTAATTTTTTATCTAGCCCAAGGGCTGCTTTTTTCCATTATCTGTACCTTTGAGTCCAAAGCAGGACTTAAAATTTTCCAAACCTATTTTGCCTTACAGGTGTGACTACACTCTCAAACAATGTTAACAATTACCTATTTATACTACTAATATAATTCAGAAAAAATATAATTACTGTGGGATGAGGGAACATCCGATAACATTTATACCACTCTCCTTACCAAACAAATTGATTTAACCAAAAAAATAAAGCCTCAAGTAAGAGGTGTTACATTGTTGTGCTCATAACAGCTGTGCATTTTCCCTAACTTAGTACCTTCAGGAGAAGAGCTGTGTTTATTTCTAAGTTTGTATATTATCTGACAGCATATTTATATATGTTTTACAGAGTTAGAACTGGCAGTTTCTAAGATTTCCTTTCTGCTTTACAGTGAAATATACAGGTTGGGGGAAAAGTTAGAGAGATTTTTTTGAAGTACAAATTTAAATGTGCTGTAGGAAAACAAAGCTTTAAAGTTATGTGCAATTAGTTTCAGATACTTTGTCTTTGACAGATATGTACTGTCTCAGCTACTGGCAGGCTGAAGAACAAAGGTTTATAGAGCAGATTTTCCTGTGAGACTTAGAGAAGAGGGAATTCATTATTTACCGAAACATTTTCTCCGTAGTCATATTACAGCCTTCAGAGTACATGTCCATTTTTATTTGTTCTCTGCTCTGGAAGCCAATAACAAGCTCAGAAGTCTATGTGAGGAATTAAAAGTGTAAGAAGAATAAAATACCTGAAGGAGGAACACCCCTCCCTTCTTTTTTTTTTTTAATGACTCCAAGGTGAGCATACAATTTATCCTTTTTAGTGCATCTGTTCATGGTACATCTGAGACTGACATTTACAATTTCAGCAATTATTCTAGTTGGCCTTGGATTTCAGTTGTCTGCAAAGGACTTGACTTCTGACTTTTTCTCTCCCTTCCTGCTTACTGCAACTGCCCTTTTCATTCTCCCATCCCTATTACAATTCTGAGGCCTCTCAAACATTTCAGTAATAATGTAATAGTGAAGGCATAATATTATAGCTAACCCATTCTATTTATTTGGATTTCAATGGTTTCAGAGCAATAGCATAATAAATGTTGTCACAATCTGGGAGAGTATTCATTTTTGGGGAAAAATCAAGCAGGTACAAGGTGTAATGAGATGGTGATAGTCTTTGTGCTCTTATGGTAGCAGCTAAAATGGCACATGGAAACATGCCATAAAATTAGTTATAAGGTATAAGAAAATGAAGTGTCACTGAAAAGTGGGTTGAATTTTACTAAATATATTGGTTTTATTAATTTGCTTGTAGACTTTACAAAGGGGAAGGAACTGGCTGTACTATTGCTTGCTATTGGAAAGATTCTTTTTCTGTTGGGAGATGAACTGTACAGAGGCTTAGTAATCATATTTTGCTTTCAAATTTCTTCACAGATACTACTGAACCAATACCCCAGATTTAAGTAATATTAGCAGAAGTGTCACAATAAATTCAGTTAAACCAGTATAACTGCACACAGAACCATTAAAATGACCAAAAGCAGGTCAGTAAAACCTTGGACTTAGTTTACCACCTTGGAAAGAAAAGCTAATAAGTATTACAGTAAAAGGTGATAAGTGACACCATGACATTTCTATAGCATGCTTCCCAAACTATGAATAGGAGCAGTTGTGCCAGTACATATACCAACAAAATTACTGTAAGTAAATGAAACATTTTTTATCATTCTCCTACAAAATAAATTTTTCAGCCCCTAAAAAGTACTTCCTCTTTTAAATTTTATTAAAACTTTTTTCCATTTTCAGTTAAAACCCCTGAGCTGCATGAATTACAATCATATTTCAGTTGTCTGGGTTTTTTTTGATAAAAATAGATAGCTATTGAAAGTCACTATTTTAACCACAAAAAAAAATTATTTTGCATAATTTTAGAAATAAAAATATTTTAAATAATATTGTTCTTCTTTTTAGAAGGCAAAACTAAAATATAACTACAAGATTGAAATTACTATACATTATTTTTCATTTTCTGCCCCCAAATAAACTAGTTTCCTAGTAACTTAAATTAAAAATCACAATGATCCGACTGCTCATTTATCTGTGCCTGACTGAACTCACGTTGTCAAGTGGAATTTGCCTCTACAAATACAAAGCAGATTCTGCCTCTTTCTGAATGTCACATAATAACAATACTTTAATACATATTTTTAGATATGAAAGCAATTTTTTCCTAGGGTTCAAATAATACAAAGAACCTGGCAAGAATAATACGTATCTCTTAATTTCTTGAGAAATGAGAAGTCATAAATGAGGAAAAAAAATCCAACTCAACAACAACTGCCTCTCCCCAATCAATGAAAATAATAAAAACTTTAAATTCCACTACTGAAATTTTCAGGTATGTAGTAGCTGCTGCTTTCTTCATATTTTAATTTTTTTTTATTTTGTTTACACTCATCATAAGAGGAATTAGAGATGTGTGCACATCCACAGGGGTATGATATAAGAGGCATCACAGAAACATGGTGGGATGGCTCCTACGACTGGAGCGTTGGAATGGAAGGTTACAGGCTCTTTAGAAAAGACAGGCCTGGCAGACCCGGAGGGGGAGTTACTATTTATGTTAGGGATAGGCTGGAGAGTATGGAACTCTGTCTGGGGACAGGTGAGCAGTCAACAGAGAGTTTGTGGGTAAGAGTTAAAGGGAGAACAGCGATGGGAGACATTAATGTGGGGATCTGTTGCAGATCCCCTGATCAAAAGGTCTCTGTGGATGAAGCTCTCTACAGACAGATAGGAACAATCTCACGCTTGCAGGCCCTTGTTCTCATGGAGACTTCAATCACCTTGATATCTGTTGGAGTGATGGTATGGGCCGGCACAAGCAGTCCAGGAGGTTTCTTGATTGTGTGGAAGACAACTTCCTTCTGCAGGTAATAGAGGACATCATGCTCACCAACAGGGAAAGGCTCGTTGGAAATGGGATGCTCCAGGGAAGTCTTGGATGCAGCGATCACGAGAAGTCGAGTTCGAGATCCTCAGGACAGTGAGAAGAGCGTGCTGCAAGCTCACTGCCCTGGACTTCAAGAGAGCAGACCTTGGGCTCTTCAGGAACCTGCTTAGTAAGGTTCCATGGGATATAGCCCTAGAGGGCAGGGGGGCCCAAGACTCTTGGTTTGTATTCAAGGATCACCTGCTACAAGCACAGGAGTGTTGCATCCCCACTAGAACGAAGTGCAGAAGGAGGGCCAGGAGACCTCTTTGGATGGATAAGGAGCTGCTGAGAAAAATTTGAAGGGAAAAGGGGCTTATAAAAGGTGGAAGCAAGGACAGGTGGCCTGGGAAGAATACAGGGATGTTGTCTGGGAAGCTAGGGACCATGTTAGGAAAGCTAAGGCCCAGTAAGAATTAAACTTGGCTAGGGATGTGAAAGATAGCAGGAAGGGATTCTACAACTACATTGCAAATAAAAGACAGAATAGAGACAATGTAGGCACCTCCGGAAGCTATAAGGAGAGCTGGCTACCCTGGATTTGGCGAAGGCTGAGGTTCTTAATGACCTCTGCCTCGGTCTTCACTGGCAAAGGCTCTGACCATACCACTCAAGCCTTGGAAGGTAGACACAGGGACTGTGAGAATGAAGACCTTGGTCCCATTGTAGGAGAGGATCTGGTTTGAGACCATCTTAAGAACCTGAATGTACACAAGTCCATGGGACCTGATGAAATCCATCCGCGGGTCCTGAAGGAGCTGGAGAATAAAGTTACTAAGCCACTGGCCGTCATATTTGAAAAATCATGGCAGACAAGTGAAGTTCCCGATGACTGGAAACAGGGAAATATAACCCCCATTTTCAAGAAGGGGGAAATGGATGACCCAGGGAATTACAGACCAGTCAGTCTCCCCTCTGTGTCGGGCAAAATCTTGGAGCAGGTTCTCCTGGAAGGCATGCTAGGGCACATGAAAAACAATAAGGTGGTTGGTGACAGCCAGCATGGCTTCACTAAGGGGAAATCCTGCATGACCAATTTGGTGGCCTTCTATGATGTGGCTACAGAACTGATGGACAGGGGTAGAGCAGTTGGTATTAACCTACCTGGATTTGTGCAAAGCTTTTGACACTGTCCCACACGACATCCTTGTCTCTAAATTGGAGAGACATCAATTTGGAGCTAGATGATCTTAAGGTCCTTTCCAACCCTAACTATTCTATAATTCTATAAATACAATCTTAGCCTTGGAATAAACTGTAACTCCATATGCTTCCTAATAGAACCAGTTTATAACCTTTACAAGTCAGCACTGTTTTCATATTTATGTTTAAGAATGCTATTTTTAGCCATCCTCATTATTATCAAAGAACATTTATATTTTATAAAGGACTAGCTTTGAGTGTGAATTCCTCATTATAGTAAATGCAACCTTTGGTATATTTTGATAACTTTGCTAAATTTGAAGATTGTAGCCACTGATATAAGAAGCTCAGTAAGCTTGCAATGTGAAAGACAGAACCAATCTAAAATCTAAAATCTAATGTATGCATGTGTTTTTAAGAAAATAATGGCTGTTCTGATGAATGTTGCTATGAACAAAGATCATAACAATCATATGCAGAAAGAAAGATACATAATACCCAAGACTAGAGAAAAGATAGCTAAATTCAGTAAAAGCTTTGAAGGATCAAAAGTGGTTGGAAACCTCAAAAGCCTGTTAAAATGATGTTTGCTTTTTACTCTGGTCTATGCTAGACATAAAACATCATTAAAGATTTTATGTACTTGACAGCATTAGGTCTTTTCCAACCTTAATGATTTTATGGTCCTATTATTCTTTCTTATATAATCAGAAGTTACATATCATTAAAAGTTTGAATCTGGAATGATAGATTATTTAATTTTCATTTCAGAGCATTTGTCTGTCTTGATACACCTACACAGAAGAATTATGATCTGATATATTGTGTTAAGTCCATCATTTGCCCTGTGTTACGGTTGTTGTTTCACCAAAGCCTTCCCATTTGTTACTGTCATATAAGAAACCTTGGAGATATCTGCACACCATCTTCACTTAAGGTTGATTCAAATGTCACTCAAGAAGAAAACTTAAAAGCCCTAAATAATATATAGAAGAAAGCTGTCAGGGTTTCAGATGCCTGTTATAAAGGCAAAAGGCAAAACAGTTTATCCAGCTAGAAAGCTGCCTGTAGTTAAATTAGATTTTGAGAGAGAGCTTCCATAGAAAGTCTGCAGAAGCCCATTTTAGGCAATGGAGTTCTAGATGAAACAATTTTAAGTGAATTCAAGGCATTTAAAGGAATCTAGTTAACTTGGTAATCTAGTCCAAATTTAGAATTATTCCATTACACTAAATACTAAAACAAAGCATATGTTTGCTTTTTCATAGTGATAAAAACAATGTGCTAAATTGAATGGAGTAAGCAAAGTCATTGCAAAAAATTGATGAGCCATGCTGACTAATGATCATGAATTATTAAGCAGCAGATGTTGAAAACCTGGGAAACATGCATATGAATCATTGTACTGATTTATATCATCATAGTGAATTATAAATAAAACTAATTTCATCTATTTATAATCACTGATCTGTATGTGCTTTCTATAAACTTGTGTATCTGTCTTCTCTATATAATTCAAGTCTAAACTTTACCCAGTAGCCTGTTACGGTTTTTTTTTTGTGAGGACTTAGTGAGATATATTTTTAAAAATGCGCATCTGATTTGAGGACTGTGGGATACAATATTAACTTTAAATATACAAAGTGTCACATCATATTATAGGAACTGGAAAGAAACCTCCAGGAGACAAGTAAATATGTGTTCTTCAGCAGTGGAAATTAGCCAAGTTGAAGACTGTTCATGGAAAACAGTCCAGAAAACATGAAAGAAAACCTGCAGGGGATATTTCTAAATCAGTCTAGCAGCAAATAGTCAACAGACCAATTCTTTTAAAAGCCTCATTCCATAATCCAAACTAGACTGAGGCAGAACCATACCATCACTGGAGAATTGCAGACAGTCTTAGATGAAACTAGCTTCACTGTGCTGCAAGCTCTTATTCTGCCTTCATTTACAGCCATAAGCAATACAAATAATGAAAGAAATCTGAACAACTTGAACTTGAATTTAGTAGGTATAAAAAGAATCAAAGTATATATGAGCAGGTACACAGATAATGCTGTAAGTTGGACAAAGAGATTTAACTAACCAGATATGTAGAAATGAATGAAACTATCTTCTAAGGCAAAAGTCGGAACCAGAAAATAATTTATGCTAAGTTGAATATGTGTTCAGAAAATTAAGGAAACTGTGCACATTTTAACAGCAAAATTTGTCACTGGGCAAACAGAAGTGAAGACAGCAAATTGCTCCCCGACTAAATTACAGACACTGTGGCAAACATGGCAATTTACGTTGCTAATGCAAATGTCATTTTATCTGTAAAACACAAAGCAGCTAGGAGTTTCAGAATTTTCAGTCTCAGGAAAGCCAAGGATTACCAGGATAATACAGACAGTCTATGTCCATTTATAGTGAAAAGCACAGTATTTCCTTCTACCTCTATGAAGTGAAAAAATGGAAAACAATAATTTAATAGACAATACAATACTTCAAAAAGTATGTATTGACCTTTACATTCATTGACTTTGGTAGTCAATATTGTTAAACAAATTATGTGGGACCAGAAGATTTTTAAATAAATCCAAGGCCTCAGAGGGATCATAGGAGAGTTCTCATATTTGATTCACAGGTGAAACTTTTCATGTGAGGATAAAGGTCCATGAGATACTAGTAATGCAGATCCCCTCACTGTGCATTGATTACAAAGAAAACTGTGCACAAAGACAGAACAGAAATTCATTGACTTTAAGTAGCAAGTCTATGTTTTTATTTTTGCTTTGAAGGGAGAATTTTAGGAGCTACAGACAGATGGGACTTGGACTCCATAACAATCTCCACTAAAAAAGAAAAAAAAACAGAAAAACAAAAAACTAAAAACAAAAAAAAATCCAAAACCAAAGTAAGACCTTTTACATTATGAATTAGGAATGTTAAATTTAAAAATAGAAAAAAATCAAATGTTCTCCTGCCTGCTATATTCTTTTTGGTGATTCATTGTTTCCATTAAATTCAATGACCTATTGTAGAGTTTAGGATGTGCATATTGCTAGGACATCTGTGCTGTAGCTGCTTACTTTCTCCTGCTTTGAACCTCTGGAATGTTCACCTCCATCCAATAGGTGCCATAAAGAGATCCTGTTCTTCTGTGAGAGATTGACCTGAAATCAGACTCCACTGTTCATTGTCTCAGAGACTGGTCTGAGGAATTGAGATGGGACTCCAGAGAATATTTTTTCAAAGATGGCTGGCAAGAGTTGATATTAGACTTTTCCTTCTATTGCCTGGGAGAAGGGAGTTGATGGCAGTGAGAACATAATTGTAAAGTTTCATAGAATTATAGAATCCCAGTTTGGAAGGGACCTTTTGGAGACAGGGGTGACATTAGCCTTCTTTGAGTCATCTAAGACATTCCCCAATCTCCATGACTCCTCAATGATTATGAAGAACAGCCTTGTGATGATGTCAGAAAACGTAACACCCTCAGGTTGCCAGGGCCCATCAATTTGTAGGGGCCAAGTTCCTGTAATAGTTCACATACCAACAATTTCTTCACTGATAGCGGGTCTGTGCCCGTGCCAACAAGGATTTTTTGTTCCCAAGGCTTGAAGCTCAACAGTGTTGGTAAAAACAGAGGTGAAGAAAGCATTGAGAACCTCTGTCTTTTCAGTGTTGTTGGTAACTAATGCCCCTCTCCAGCTTAACAGCAGGTCAATATTTTACTTCTGTTTCTGCTTGTTTATGTACATGAAGAGCCCTTTTCCATAAGTTTTGACATCTCTGACTAATTTCAATTAGAGCTCAGATTTTGCTTTTGTAACTGCATCTCTGCAAACCTTGGCAGTAGTCTCATAGCTCTCAAAAGATATTAATCAATTCTGATGTACTTCAATGCTGATGCAAAAAAAATTATGTAAAGGAATTAAATTAGTTAAACGATAGAGAAGATTCATATAAAAATTGATGAAATTGTGAAATTTCTCACCCATTTAACTTCAAAATTAAGAACATAAGGGCAACACCCTTTCAAATCAAATATTAATAAATAATAAAGAACCAGCACCTGTAACTGTTCTGATAATTTTTTTTTAAATAGTTTCTTTTGAGGAAGTAAAATACCAGGTTTTGTTTTAATTTGCAAACATTAAAAGATTGTGTGTGAGTGTTCATATTATAAGTCAGTTCACGGCACCAAAATAATGACAGTCAGAGAATTTAAAAATAAATTAATAAAGGGCAGGTTCCTTGTGTTGGAAATTGCAAACAAAATCTAGAAAAGCATGTCATACCAGGAAATTGACCTTTGACACCATTTTCGTGTGTCACAAATAAAATCTAACATATTTTACAGAAAATAAGAAATTTATCTAAATGATGCATAGCCTTGAAAGAAGAAAAAGTTGACTTTTCTTCAAATATTTCCAAATGATGATGACAACTATGATGGATCCCAAGAATTCCTTGCATAAGATATTGCATGACTCTTGCTCAGACTCTGAATTATAACTATTTAGATTTGTTAAACCAGAAAAATAATAATTTAAAAAGCCTCAGATGTTTCTTTATTCACAATAATTTACAAATTTAAATTTCTGGAGGCTATTATTTTCTCTAGCTGCTGTTATCACATATTAAGAAACATGTTAGGCATGAAGAGCTATGATTTCCAAGGTCTTGTTCACATTAGATTTCATATGGAACATAATCAATATTGATTTTCTCCCTGAAATAGAAAAAGGACTAACTAGGAAGGGGTTAATATAGTATAGACTAATAAGCAGACACAGAATTCAAGGACTGCCATCTATCCTATTGGTTCTAACAGGATTTTCAAGTATATGTAAAGGTTACAATTCTGTAACATTCTGCTCAACTGTTACTCTCACAGACAGTTTAAAAACCAGAGAAGATTAGTAAAACTATACAATGGACTATAGCAAGCACAGTTTGTAAATGATGACAGGATTATACCATCATTAGTCTGTCAATCATTTATGTTTTATTAGATAGCAAACTAAAGTCTTTTCCTGAGAAGAATTTTGCTTTTCAAAGTAGGAATAAATGTGATGTAGGACCAAAAATATGATACACAGAGGAATGTGTTGGAGAGAATATTGGGAAAACATTAGGGACTGTAGTGATAGGACAAGGGGTAACGGGTTCAAACTTAAACAGCAGAGGTTTAGATTGGATATAAGGAAGAAATTCTTTACTGCTAGGGTGGTGAGGTACTGAAATGAGTTGCCCAGGGAGGCTGTGAATGCTCCATCCCTGGCAGTGTTCAAGGCCAGGCTGGATGAAGCCTTGGGTGATATGGTTTAGTGTGAGGTGTCCCTGCCCATGACAGGGGGGTTGGAACTATTTGATCTTAAGGTCTTTTCCAACCCTAACTATTTTATGATTCTATAAAATGCATTTGGTTTGAATAAACAAAAATTTTTTCATCCTGTATTTGACAATAAATTTTTAAATTATTAGAAAGCATTTTCTGTCAGGTTCAAGTTGATTCTGTATATAAATCTATTTTTTTATATACAATACAAAGGGGTAACGTGTAGACCATGTGAGTTACGGAGTTTAAAGTGTTGGAGAAGGGCTATGATGAATGCAAAGAAAACATTGTTGCTCCTTTAAACAATGTAGTTGCCATCTTCTCATGCTGCCTGCAGTTTATGCTCTCCCCTTGGTGTATAGAGCAGTTTGGCCTGCGGCTTCAGTCCTGTTCTAGCTGGATGCACACTTTATGAAAAAAAAAAAAAAGGTGTTTTCGTATTTTATGTTGAGAGTTTGCAGCAGAGCTGAGTCTTGCAGTTTCTCCTACAGCAATGCAGAAGACAGTTTCTGATCTGTCCTCACCTCTGGTGTGTCTACAACCAGGAAATCTGCCAGATTACCAGGGACTGGTAATTTTCGCCCAATCCATTCTTCTGCTTCTGTCTTAGACACAGTTTAATCGACAGAAAAAGGTTGGAAAAGGAATCTGACAAGTTCAGATTAGAAATAATGAAGAAAGTTTTAACTAAAACAACTGGAACATCTTACCAGGGACAAAATGAGAACTGCAAAATATATTTAATCTCTTCAGTTAAAAAAAATGTTGCCCTGTTAAAAGTTGGGAGTCTTTTTTTTATTTTGTTCAAATAACATTCAAATAATTGGAATTTTGTGGTCAGAACCTGATCATGTACCAACAGTATTACCATCTGTTCTTATACCGCTTGAAGGATAGCACCTGTCCTAGTATAGACATTTAACAAGTAAGAAGCTTGGAAACTTGTCTGCAATCATTGCTTTGGTGCAAATCGTCGTTCTTTTGCAATCTGTTTCATATCAGGAAAGGCTGGAGTCCTGGTGTCAGTTACAGCATGGTTAGCTGATGTAGGGCCAGCACTGATTCATCACTGCTTCAGGTTTGTGAAGGTGCAGAGGGGTTGGTGCCTTTCCAGAACTTGGTGCATCTCAAACTGTATAAAAATGGACACCTTTTTCTGTCCATAGTAGAATTACACTGCTATGTAGTGTTTACCCTGAACAAGGACTTTTCAGGCTTTCATGTTCTGCCAGTGAGGAAAGGCACAAGAAGCGGGGAAGAAACAAAGTCAGAACACCTGATCCTAACTAGCTGAAGGGTATTCCATATCACAGAACATCATGGTCAGTATATAAATGTGGCATTTCACGACACGGACTCAAGGTGATGCAGAGACTCAAATCCTCATTTATTACCATCAAGCCCTTTTTATCCCCTTGTTTGGTACTTTCCCAATCTGCACATACATACAACATTCAATCTCACTAGCCACTGTGAAACTCTCCGGGTAAATAGTCCAATCACAATGTTGCAGACCCTCTGACAACCCCCATGTCCTTTGGCCTCCAACTGATATTCCCACCACTACTACATCCTGGCCCATCCTCCCAAGGCTGCTTGTTTACCTTTCCTGTCCTTCAACATTCCAACTCATTGCTCCATGTCTTGTTAAAGCACAAAGGCATCAGAGCACATTCCCAAACTCTTTTTCATGCAAATCTTATCACCTTCACTCCCCACATCTAAACTGGGAGGAGTTACCTGGAAGGGACTGATAATTGCTTGGGAGTGGGATGGGCATTAGTAAGCAGGTGGTGTATCACTGTTTATTTTTCTTCTGTCCCCTGTTAGTTTGTATCTCCTTGTTATTTCCCTTTTCATTATTATTATTAGTAATAATAGCAGCAGAAGTAGTAGTATACTGTACTTTATTCTAGTTATTAAACTCTTCTTTTCTCAACCCATGGGTTTTACATTCTTTTGATTCTCCTCCATGTCCCGGCCAGGGTGGGGGCAGGGGAGGGTGTGAGTGAGTGGCTGCATGGCACTGAGTTACTGGCTGGTGTTAAACCATGACAATGGTATAGATTAGTCTCATTTATTTTGAGGATTATCCTTTTTGTTACATATTTTTAAGTTTTACTTTAAAAATAAATCCGTCACAGCTCTCAGTGGAATACATATCCAAGTAACTGCATTCATTACAAGAAGCTGTAATTCCTGATGTCCCACTGGAACCAGCTCTGCTATGAAGCAGCAGCTGCACCAGCAATTTGCTAGGCTGCCTCTACCTCTTCTACATGATTCTCACATCGTTAATGGTAGTCAAAATAATATTTATTATCTATTTACAGAAATATACCATTGAATTATCTTCTCTGTCAGGGCTTCTGCGAGTCACAACATGATGGACCTGTTCCAGATCTTTACAAATTGAAGACTATGGTGGAATATGGCTAAGATGGTGTTCCCATAAGCAAAATTTACTCTTTTCTGGTGTAGCCTTTCTCCAGAGATGCAGTTTTAGAAGCTCTCTCATATATTTATGCCTAATACATAGTTTGTGACACACCTGTAGATTAAA
Source organism: Melopsittacus undulatus (assembly GCF_012275295.1). NCBI lineage: Eukaryota > Metazoa > Chordata > Aves > Psittaciformes > Psittaculidae > Melopsittacus > Melopsittacus undulatus. The sequence goes on along the minus strand of NC_047529.1, from coordinate 35,016,222 downwards.
ATACATCATTAAACATCTTCACATAACCTTATACAGTGCATGCATTTGTAAAGATTGAGTTCTTTTCATGGACAAGGTGGCAGAGTATATATTCTAAATAAAAGTTTTGAAGTAAATATTGTAATTAGGACTAAACTAGATATATACACACAAAAGCAGTAACGCTAGTTCAGATAATCTCCAAATATTTTGTATTCTTCTGTGTTATCTCAGAAGCATCAGGAGACATCTATTGAGCCTAATTTCAATAGAGTGAAGCACATGGCATATGGTATGTCTTCTTGGTGGTCAGTATTCTGGTTTTACTACTCAATAATATCTTCCTTTTATATGAAGCACAGCAGGTTAACAGTATTTCTTTTGTAATACAAATAGTTCTACCTGGATTATAAGTAATGGCACTATGCAGCAGCCACCTAAAATACTGTTACATGTATAATTCATTGCTATTGCAATAGGAAATAGAATACCACATTAAGTTCTCAAAGTGTATGCACTGTAAAATTATAATGATGATTTAAAGAAATGTTTCATTCTGTTTTTAAAAATGTGATGAAGTGTTGAGGTTTTGGGGGAGGGGGTTGTTTGGGGTTTTTTTTTATGTATTTTCAATATATTGTTACACATCACAGCTCTTAACCTGGAGAAGAGAAAGCTGCATGGAGAACTCATAGCAGCCTTCCAGTATCTGAAGGGGGCCTGTTTGGATTCTGGGAAGGAACTATTCATTAGGGACTATAGTGACAGGACAAGGGGTAACGGATTAAAACTTAAACAGGGGAGACTTAGATTGGGTATAAGGAATAAATTCTTTACTGTTAGCATGGTGAGATACTGGAATGTGTTGTCCAGGTAGGTTGTGAATGCTCCATCCCTGGCAGTATTCAAGACCAGGTTGGATGAAGCCTTCTGTGGCATGCTTTAGTGTGAGGTTTCCCTGTCCATGGTAGGGATGTTGTAAGTAGATGATCTTAAGGTCCTTTCCAACCCTAACTATTCTATGATTCTATGATTCTTTTAGCAGTAGACATGAAAACAGGCTAGTTCCTTCCTGTTTGTACCTAACCTTTCTGTAATTGTGCCCCAACTAGACTTTCAGCAGAATAAACAATGCTTCGCTTTTTTCCTGTAAGTGGTGTTTTCAGGAAGTCTGTTATTCTCATTGTTTTTCCTAGTGCAGTGGCTAAAACAAGAGGCCTAATTCTATCAGTGTATTTATTTCTATGTTGTGAAAATATCATACTTTTATATGCATTCTAGTGTATATACCATGCTACCTTTGCAGCGTTTTATTCACTGTCATCCACTTAATGATCCAATATCCTGCTATAGCCCCACCTTTTTAACAGAAAAATTTTGCTACCAATTTCAATTTATTATGAATGGCTTCTTCAAGCCTGCTAGAACCACATTTATTTCATCATAACTGAGCTTCCATAAGCTAATTGTCTTCTTAACCCCAAACTCCACCAGGTAGGATAAAGATCATTAGTTACTCACTCTACATGAGCATACGATGATCTGAATACCAAGTTTCTTCCTCCAGCAGTGTTAAGTTCATGACAGTGGATGACAGGGCTAAACTGTGTGCCATTCTGTCCAAGTTTAGCCTCTGGCCTCACCCAAGGAAGAAAAAAGAGTTTAACAAATGAATCAACTTTCAAAACATCCTGCAATAATCATGTGCCTGACTTTTATTCATCTTGATATAATTTGATTTTTGCCAGTTTTGAGACAGATTACTTTTCTTACAGCCAATGAACAGATGTTACTGTTCAGTAATAATTTGTCACAAAAAATTAAGCCAATTCAGAAGACTGTGCTCAATTTCCTGCCACATAACCATATTCTCTTAGTTGTCATATTTTGTTTATTTTTTATTTCCTTCTATGCAGAAAACAAAATGAATGAAAACAAAACACAACGTAAAGATGTTGGGATGTTCAAATTGCTTTTTCTCTAACTCTTTCTCTCAAGTTTTAGGCTGTGAAAAAGTACATAGAAGTATGCACTCTCTCCTGTATTCCAGATATTTTTTTTTATAGATTTAAGCTTCTTACAAGAGGTAAGCATGAAATACAGGAATGATTAAAATTATACAGCTGTTGTGGTTTAAGTCCAGTCAGTTACTCAGAACCACGCAGCCACTCTCTCACTCCCTCACTTTCTTCCCCTCCACACCCAGAGGGATGGGGAGGAGAATCAAAAGAATGTAACTTCCACAGGTTGAGATAAGAACAGTCCAGTAACTAAGGTATAACACAAACCACTGCTGCTACCACCACTAATAATAATAATAAAAATAAAGGAAATAACAAGGGAAGAGAATACAGCTGCTCACCACCCGCCGACCGATACCCAGCCTGACCCGAGCAGTGATCTAACCCTTCCAGGTAGCTGCCCCCAGTTTATATAGTGGGCATGACATTCTGTGATATGGAATACCTCTTTGGTTAGTTTGGGTCAGGTGTCCTGTCTCTCCTTCCTCACGGCCTCCCCTCTTTCCCACAGAGCATGAGACTCAGAAAGTACTTGGTCGAGTAAACATCACTGAGCAGCAACTAAAAACATTGGTGTTATCAATGCTGTTCCCAGGCTGAAAGTCAAAACCACAGCACTGCACCAGCTACTAAGAAGGAATCAAACTGACTGCTACTGCTGAACCCAGGACAACAACATTGGACCAGGAATCATCAACCTCTTATGAAGTCTATTACAACAAGGTAAACATCAGAGGATGTGGTAGAAAAAATAAATATCTTTTCTAGAATAAACTCACACATAATAACACAAAATATAATATCAGGAACAATCACTGATAGAAATGCTGTTTATATAGTTTAGATGACCTCCATCTTAATCTGTAGTAGCTATGAATTTCCAGTTATGAGTCATACTTTTATGAGTCTACTACCATTATGAGTCTTTTCTTATTTGATACTCATCTGTCTCTGTCTGTATTTCCTTTGCATAGTGCATAGAGTTAGGAAAATATCAAGATAACTTGTCATGGTGAAATGTGTGCAACCAAAAAACAAGCCAGAAGGACCCTGAGTTTATAAAAACTAGATTGTACCAGAATATGAGATGGAATAATTTAAAACAGGTTTATATATATATATTATTCATACTTTAAAAGAGGGATCCAAAGAGTGACTTGATTAGAACACGGAAGAGAGATCTAGGTGTGATTGCTAAATATACAAATGATAACAGGTCAGCAAATTGGCTGACATAAAAACAGTTGAGAGAAAATAGAATGTGAATTAAATGTGTGATATATTCCCATTGGTTTTTAATTAGGTATCTCTTGGTTGAAAACTAGACAAGGATCAATCAAAAAGGGTCATAAACAATTGACCTCTCCAAGCATTTGTTTCAACCGAGTTGTCAACTTTTGCATTTGCAATGAACTCTGCCCAGTTCTTACCAGACTCTTAAATAGGATATACATGAAGTTGGTCAGAGGGCTGTATAAAGCAGGAGGTAGTATTGATGGAGGTACATTTGTGCACAGAATAAAAGCAGTGTAAAGTATTGGTTAAATATATGAAATTGACCTGCTGATGACTTTACTATATGTGAGGAATTCGAATATTTCATTCAAATAAATTTTAGTAACAACATACCGTATAAGAATCATTGTTGTAGCTTTATGGCCTGTGCTATACAGAAGGTTATTGAGATGATAATAATCTAAACCAGATGTAATCAAAAGGCTTTTTATGAACTTTGTAAACACCAGACATAACTGTTGTCTGGTCTTTCAGAACTAGGGAGAAGATGATAGTAAGTCAAAATATCACCAAAATACAGATCCATCAAAAGGTTTTCTTGTTCATCTTCATCTTTTCAAATGAATTCAAAAGAACTTATTCTACCTTTTTTATGAGCATCACATTGTTAATACCTCTTCAATTTGTGGCACACTATAACTCCAGGCCATTTTTTAACACAGCAAAATTGCTTAGCCATTTGCAAGCACCACTTGCATTTATATTTTGGATCTTTTCTTCTCTAAGTGTAGAACATGAACTTGCCTTTACAGAATTTATTTTTATTGATATCAAACACTTTCCCAAAGTAATTCTGAATTCTGATGTTGCTTTCCTTCACAAGGAGATGCTATACCAAGACTATAGAAATGCACTATTCCATCCTCCAGGTCATTAACAAAATTATTGAACAGTACTCAGGAACAGTCTCAGTGGAACCTTTCTTAAAATATCCTCCCAGCTTGACATTGAGTTATTGGTAAGTAGTCTTTAGTAAAACCTAAAATTTATTTCTAATTCTATCTGGATTATGGTTTCTTAGTTTGCTCTTGAGAATAAGAGAATAATTTGTCTAAGAAGCTATTTTAAGACATTACATCTAATGTTTTCTTCTCATCCACAAAGCTAGCAACACTGTCAACAACAGAAATTGGATTAGAATGATGCCATTCATTCTCTTTATGCCAATTTTGGATTTTTTTTAATGTAATACTTATAAATTCATTATTTAAGAATATGTTCCAGTACCTTTCCTCATACTGAAAATCACCTACTAATTTATACTTTCTTGGTGTGCCTTTTCATCCTTAAAACTGTCCTACAGTGTATAAACTTGTACAATCTCCCTGCATTTTTTGAAATCATAATCAATTAAATTGTTTCAGATAAATTTTTCATATCTTTAAGATGAATTTAGGTTAGTCACACTGACTTAGAATGTTTAGATTAAGTAAGCATTCTTTAATTTGTTAGTTTCCTATTTGGCCTGTGTTTCTACTGTTTCGTGGTTCTTTTATGCCCGTGTTAGCTAACAGTCACAATTGTCTCAGTCTTCCTTATGTCATGATTCATTAGTTCACCTTTCTTATTAAGCAATGGATTAATGTTTTCTTTTTATCTTACATTGTAATGATTTATAGGAAATTAAATAACAACTATTTATGCTCCTGACTTGACTCGAACACTTACATTCTAGACTAGTAGTGTTCACCAAATCCTAAAATGTTTGGACTAGTTGACTAGTTTCCATTTCAAAGCAATTGTTTTCTACACAATCCTTATTTACAGAAGGTTAGTTAGGATTTTTTAACATGTTTTATTTTCAATTACACCTCAGGCAATTTATTGTTACTTCACACATAATAACTTGTATAGCATTGTCATTCCAGTGGGTAGTAAATGATGGTATTAGCTGAATATTAAGTTGATAATGTATTATGCATTGTATCCTGCCAACTGGAAGAATATAATTCACATATGTATATTCTTTTTAATAACTAAGAAATGTGTACAAGTGCAAAATGGGATTGGCAACACTGTCTCTTCAAATGAAAAGAAAATAACTAAATATACAATGGTTTATATTTAGCATGCCTTAATGGCTCCTCAACGGGCATTGGATAAAATCTTTGAGATAGCTATTTAAAGTTTTTCTTTTATTTCTTTTTTATTGTTACTGACATTTGATCTGTTGTAGTATAGTAACATGAAAATTATCTGAATTTATACTGTGTATCCTTCATTATTCTACATTCAGTATAAGCGACATACAGCTTGATGGTCAAGATCTTGTGTGGAAATATTACAGATTTCTTTCCTTTTTTTCTTTCTGAAGAGAAAAACACCAAACCACCTCTTCCTTTGCCTTATTAGGCTGCATAGACATTTTTTATAGTTAAACCAGTGGTTTGAGCCTAATTCCAGACTTCAAAATCAAGGATATTAAAGCTATGCACTTTCTTGGTTGGTTTATTGTTGAGCCAATAACAAATCCCCAAGCTCTCAAGAAGCAACAATAAAACTGAGCCAACTCCAAAGTCATGGCTCTGTGAGTTTCTACTAATATTGTCAAATGACATCCAAAGGGCTCTTAACAAGCTGATTGTGTAGTCTCATCAAAATTTTGTCTCAGATTTAGAGATTTCACTCATTGAAGAGTTGACAATCCAATCAATCATGATGGTCCCTTCCAACCGCAACCATTTTGTGATCCTGTGATTCGATTTTGTGATTACAATTGTGCACTGGCCTCCTCCATGCGCTTATTTTGCCTCCATCAACCCCATTTTGTTAATACCATACACAGCAACATGACACCACAGGCAAGATAAGGAGAGGTGCAAGCTTGAGTACTGCTAGGAAAAAAAAAAAAAGGTAATAAGGATATGACTTATAATGCATTCCTCCAATTTTATACTGAAACTGTCCTAAAAGCTAAGAGAACCTTCCTCATCCTTTCAGTTAAAGTAGCCAAGTCCAACCCCAGAGTGCTACAGAGATGTGTATGTTGGTTTATCAGTCCTTACTACCTACAGTTCGCAACAGAAATGAGGGCTGAATGCAGTGTGAATTACTCTCATCTTGAACATCATGAACTGATTCTATTTATATCCAATAAGCAACAACCCACCTGCATTTCCAAAGCTCAGAACATTCATTAATCAAGATACACTGAGCACTTGCAAGATTTACAGACCAAAAGATGCAAGTTTGCTTCAAAGATCTTCTGGTTATTAGAAGGTGTCATGGTTTGAGCATGTTTTGAGGGTGTTTTTGTTCAAGGTTTTTTCCAGCCAGGTGGAGTAGGGGAGGCTGGGAGGAAGGAGAGACAGGGCACCTGACCCAGGCTAGTCAATGAGGTATTCCATACCATAGCACGTGATGCCCAGGATGCATACTGGGAAAGAGAGAGCTGGAGAGAAAAATGGAGGAGGGAGCACACGGTGCTTGGCCGGGCAGGGTGGAGTGAGTTATGGGTCGGTGGCTGGTGGGGTGTTGTATTCTTTTCACTTGCTGTTTGCTGTATCATTATTATTTGTAGTAGTAAATGGCAGTAGGGGTTTTGTGTTATGCCTTAGCAATTAAACCGTTCTTATCTCAATCCGTGGGGGCTACATTCTTTGGATTCTCCTTCCTAACTCTCCGGGAGTTGGGGGACTTGGTTTAAACCACAACAGAAGGTCATGCATAACTAGAATCACTCTTGCCCAGAATAGGATACAATTTTATTTTAAGTACTCAGCAGTCCAGATGAAGTCTTGGATATTTTGGCTGTAGGCAACTAACACCCTTGGGCAAGCTTTTAATTTCTTAAAAGCATATGAAGTATTAAACTAGAATTATCATTACATTTCTATATAATAAAAGCTGATATTCCAGCCACAATGTAATCTAGATTTGCACCAGGGCAAAACATCAAAACCAACTCAGTTACACTTATGGTTGATTATGTCCTGTCAGTGTTTTACAGAGAAGTTCTTATATAGCAACTTCTTAATTCTATTTAATGTTGTTTACCATGCACAATGTTTGAAGAACTCTAGCTAGCTGAGAATGTGGCAGCGCATTTCTTCAACATTATTAAATAAAAAAAATTCCTAAAACCTCCTGTCAGATTACTTTACAGACAAGAATTTTTCATCAAATTTTTCTTAGCTTCATTTTCATTTAATTCTATGTCTGGGGATCAGCACAATCATAGGCTTTCTATTTCTTTGAAATAGACTGGGGCTGATATTGGTATCATCTGCCATGAAAGAAGTGAAGTAATAAAAGTAATCTAGAACTCATACTATTTACAAGATATGGCCACAATTAAAATCTTAATTTCTTCCAGGTACTTTGCTTCTCCAAGTACAAAGCATATTTCATCAACTTTGTTTTACTTACATGCATAGAAACATATAACAAAAACAACCACAGACCCACAAAAAGATATGATGCAGATGCTAGCAATACTGCTTACTGCAGGACAAGAAAGCCTTAAATACTATAGCACTGATTGTAATTTACAGTTCAATTAGTTAGAAAAAAATTTAAACTCTTGTTCAGTTATACAAATGTCATTAGTTACAAGAGGACAGATTTTTCTTAGAATTTATAGCACATTGTAACTAATGTATGTACTATTTAGATTTTTCCAACAAATAAAAACTTCACCATGTGCAATGTTTATATTACTAAGCTCATAATGTCAACAATGAAATTTTACATTACATTGATATAATTTACTTAACTGCTACATTTTCCTGGTTTTGGCTGGCATAGTTAATTTTCTTTCTAGTAGCTGGTGCAATGTTGTTTTGGCTTTAATCTGAGAATAATGCTGATATGCACACACCGATGTTTTAGTTGTTGCTAAGTAGCACTTTCCCTGGTCAAAGGTTTCAGTTTCCCATGCTCTGGCAATGAGGAGGGACACAAGAAGCCAGAAACCAAACAAAGGACACCTGACCCAAACTAGCCAGAAGGGTATTCTACATTATAGAACATCATGCTCAACATGTAAACTGGGATCCCTGGCTGGGAGGGGGTAATCAGTGCTTGAGGTGGGGCTGCGTAATCCTTAGCAGGCAGTGAGTAATTGTATTGTGCATCACTTGTTTTTCCTGAATTTTATTCCTCTGTCTCTGTTATCAACTCTTTATTTTTATTACTATTGATGGTGGCTTTGTATTTTACTTTATTTCAATTATTAAATTTTTTTTATCTCAAGTCATGGGTTTTACTTTTTTCTGATTCTCCTCCCACCCCCACTGGAGGCAGAGTGGTCTGTGAGTGAGAGGCTGTGTGGTACTTACTTGCCAGCTAGGGTTAAAACACATCATATATTGTTCTGAGGTGTTACACTAGGTAAAGCCATTTTTTCATGGACCTTATGCATATCAGGATGTTCTCATCTGTTTCTTCAATGCTGCTTTCAGACTTTCTGAAGAATCTATAAAGTACGAATAAGACTATTTGCAGCATACAGAGCCATCCGTAATAAGAGGTTTTTTAGAGGGTAGGAGGAAAATCCAGATTCATTCTAACTTGTTCCTTCACCCCATGTTTGCACATTTTGCACCCAACGTATGGTTATTTCATCTAGATAATGTTTTCTTATCTTGCTTACCAAAATTGAAATTTAAGATGTATGATATCTACTGCACCTCCAATATTTACAGGAACAGTTAATCTGTCATAAAAAAAAAAAAAAGAAAAGAAAGAAAAAAATGTGATTCATTTGTTGCTGGTTTGTTCAGCTCTCCTGTGAAGAATGTTCTATTTTGCATATGAAAATCCAAGTTATGGTAGTATTTTTGATTTGGATGTTTACTTTGGGTGTCAGCTGCAGCACTTGATGGAGTAGTTGCTAGACACAAAATTTACCAAAAATGACTGTAGAAAAAATTAATCCTGGAATCCCATATTATGTCCTAATCACAAGGTTAAAGATTTCTATTTTTTGTCCAAGTAGGTTATTAATCATATTCTCCAGCATGGATTTGCATAAACTTGAGAAAACTGCAGGTCCTAATCCCTTTTTATTCTACAGTCTCTGTCTGCTTTTACAGTCAAAGTCTACTGATTTGTGCAGTCTTCTGAGAATTGTGAAATTTGGTGGGAAAAAAAAGTCCATGTGGTGAGAAAAGAATTGAAAAGGTGGGCTGTAAGAAACAGAAGCCTGGAAAAGATTAATTTAAAAATACAAACATTACTTTTTATGCCTTCATTTTAAGGTAATAACCACCATGCTCCTCTTTTAACTAGTGGCACTTAGCTAAATATCCAAGAACTAGTTAGAGGATAAGAATGAAGATATTTGTACTCAACATCTCTTTATAATGTCTAGTTACCTTTATGGTTGTCAATTACTGTTTATTGTGCCTCTCATTCTGAAGAATGTAACTCTCCACACACTTTGCTTGGAGTGTGGGCACCTAATGCACTGTCACATGCTCAAATCATAGTCATTAAACAATGAACATTATGTGCTTAAACTATGTACTGGATCTGTCCTTTGATCTGTGCATCTTTTAGTTGGAAGGCTTCTTGGATCAATTAGTTATATGTTCAGTAAGTATGTCTCAAAGAAAGTTTCTGGAATATGAATATGATGCCTTATTTAGATACGTACATTTAGATACATTTAAAATGAAGTTCAGCTTTTCCTCTACAAGCTTTTGATCATGTTACAAAGTTTATTTCTCCTTAGAGAAATCATGCATGTCTTAAAATCAATACCAAATAAGAGTTCTCTTAACTGTACTGCTGAGAATCATCACAGGTCAATTAAAGATTACCTGGTTTTGTACTCTGCCTGCCCGCCTAAGCTATCAACAAGTGTCTTTTGGCCTTTGTTGTTTCCAAAACCTTCCAGTCAAATAAATGAATATGCAAGTCTTTTCGCAGGCATGTTGTCTCATTTGTAATGTGTTTAGCCACTTTTGTATTTCCTAAGAAAAGATTAAACTACCAAATTATTTGCTTGTCAACACAATGATCTCCCAAATAAAGTGGTTATTCATGTTTTCACAATGAAGTCTTTCCAACACTATATAGCATCAGACACAAGCATACATTGAAAATTATAGCTGTGATGCAGTACTTTGCCTGTTAGGTACAAACATATTTGAAGGAACACAGTGTATAGTAACTCGTTCTGAAATACCATATTTTTTCATGATTCCCCTCCTTTCATCTACCAGTAGTCTAGACCCTACTTTTCTGCCTTTTATTACATGTCATTCTTCACTTTTTTTACATATTTTCAAATCAATGTACTAATTGTTCTGAGAAGAATTTAAAATCTTAAAGATTTCACAGCTTTGTACCCAGCAATATGGATGTCAGTGCACAGAACTGAATCCAAAATAATGTCCAGGTTTTGTCGGTTGCAAGGTAAAGGTCTCTAATCTGATTTTTTTATGTTTGAGGTAGTTATCTAAACTGCTTCTGCACTCTGCAGCTAGAAGAAAACACTTCTGTAAGATTCATCACACTTTAAAGGACACTTCTTATAGGTCAGATAAATCACACACTAAAAATGCCTACCTTTCTCCACCAACATAGAATAATAGATCACTGGGCAGCATAAATACACATTTAGTCAAATGATTCCCTCATAGGAATATGAAACTTCTGGGTTTTTTTTTTAACTGCAGCTGACTCAGAGGTATTTAGAATATATGCTTTGTAGGCTGAACAAGTTTTCTGCAGTACTTCATTCTCTAATATTGTAAACAATCATTGTATTAAACGTAGTCAGTGTATAACCGTGTAAACTGAAATATGCCTTCTGAACTTATAGTGTGATACAGATAACAGCAACAAAAATATGCCTTTCTAGGGGGGATTTTTTTTCTTTTAATCTTTTAATCTATACTAAGAAGGAGAAAAATGACTACGACTGCTGAATCCAGGACAGCATAGTAAAATCTAAGGGTGGCTACTTTTAGGGATTACAGTCACTACTAACAGCCATCTAAAAGAGATACTAAACATTATGTTTTGTGATGTAAAATAAACATAGAGACCTCTTATCAAGGAAGGACAGTGAGAGAAAAGTTAATGCAGAAGATGTCCCCTCATCTCTGCTGCAATGTTTGCTTTCTCTTACTGTGAAGTACCTGAGTTTCAAAAGCAGAATCACTAGCCCTAGCTGTCTCCTCTTCTGGGTGTTTATATTTCAGAAGAATTTTTGCTTCATTTGCTTTATCCAGTCAATCAAATAATTCAAATTTATACCTGACATAAATCTTTAATTTAGTTGAGCTTCACCAGATTTTATGTTGCCTGAAAAAATATCCCTTATCTTTTTTCCTATGTTCCTACATAAACAAAATAGATTATACTCAAAAGGAAACAATTGGGTAATTAGGTAGTATTTAATGAAATACTCTAGTGAGGGCCTGAATTTCTTTTTCTAAATGGGTTTTCAGCAAATCTGCTGACTACTAGACACTCATATTCATTCAATTTTTTCACCACAGAAAGGAAATGTGACATGTGTTAGCATAAAAGAGATATCACTAAATGTGAAATCATTTCACTAAATGGCACTAAATTTATTAAGCTAAAATGTTTATGTAATTCTGGCATGCTGGAAAAATATATGTTGAATGATACTTAAGTTTACCTTTGAATCTTTTTAGAAGGTTAATGTCGGTGTGCTGTTAGGTTGTAAAATAAAGCATATGAGGCTAGCAGGTGCAAAAAGACCCAGGAGTGCTTACATTCCTGGAATCATAGAATGGTTTGGGTTGGAATGGACCTTAAAGGACATAGAATCATAGAATCATAGAATAGTTAGTGTTGGAAAGGACTTTATCATCTAGTTCCAGCACCCCTGGCACAGGCAGGGACACATTCCACTAGATGAGGTTGCTCAAAGTGCCATCCAACCTGGCCACACTGTATGATTTTCTTAAAGTCATATATAATCCACACAAAATAGTAATTCTTTGCTTTTACTATTAGCAATTATTTTCATAAGAATAAAACAAACCTTAAGTTCTGTGATTTCAATGAGTCAGCCTCAAAAATGTAACTTGTGTAGTCCTTGTTTTCTACATGAATTATTATATTTGAGTGGTCTTAAAAAGTGAATCATACTATTTGGCTGATATTTTTCTCTATTATTTCAAGATGCAAAAATGGTGAAGTTTGTGTTTGATTTGTAACTTAATTTACTTTTGCATGCATTTCAACACTTCATTAAAACCCAATAACTCATGAACTTTGACCATAGCCACCAACTTCCTGGTGCTTCAGGTCATAGTCCTGATGAATTTTGGGATCCAGTGAAGCTAGCCCAAGAGCAAGACAGAGAAGTGGAGTGAAAGCCCACACATTAATTATGGAGGCAGGGTGAGTGAAAGGCACATGTTGGGTAATGAGAAGGCAATCAAATCATTTTACTTTCAACTTATAATTTTGTTGTACTTTGTTTGTAGTACTAATTTATAGGTTAATGTCTAACTTAAACAGAAAATCCCAGTGTTTTGGCATAATACACGTAATAATACTCCACTAGACTATTTTCATCTACATGTCAACTTACTTGTAGAATATTTTCAGTAAAAATACAATAGGGATATCTTGTATTTAATGAATATAAATTGTCAATAGCTGCTAAGAAAGGGTACATGTATCATAGAGTTAAATAAGAAACTCTTCTCCTGAGAAAAATAATACATTTAGTTATGCCATTGAATAAATGATTCCTTTGTATCAGATCAAATTTTTAATAAATAATTTCTTACCCCAGAATATATCAAAATATATATACATGTATATCAAATCCCAAGGCCAGTAATCAAGTATATAGACTGCAGAAACATTTCTATAATAATTAAAAGACTTATGTCCTGTTGCCAAAATGACCATATCCAGAAAGGACACTGTTATATTTGCAAATATCTTAAAGGTATCACTTTGGGTATAGGGATTATAAGTAGAGTTAGGCTTTCAAGATCATCATGCCTTTAACAAGGAAACTTAGGTACTTGTGCTAAACAGGAACTCAGCATCTGAAACTCCTGCTTCCTGCTTGTTGCTTTTTTTTTTTTAAATTATAATTCTAATAAAAATAGCAAACTTGCTCTTTTCTTTAAAGAGAGCTAATGAAAGAGAGGGAAGGTTCAGGATGTATACTCTCAGGTCCCTGAAGACAGTAATGAGCGTGACTGTCCTGTTCAGCTCCCAACCCACCCACAACCCAAGACCCCATTTTAGCTCCCCCAGGACTATAAATACTTCTGAGTATTGGGGTGAAAACAGTCATCCTTTCACGGGTGCCTCAAGACTGCCATGGGGAGGGTGCACTACTCCCATGTACGCACACTTTGCATGGGCTAACCCAGCCATAACTTCCCCTATTAATGGAACTTCTTTTCAGTGGAAATTCTGACTTGCAGAAAGCTGAGGGTTTAAATCAGCACTTGAAGAATCAGATATCAGGTCTGTACATATATTTCTTGTTTGTCTCAGAAGTGAGATCCAAATAACGGTCACTCAGCATGATTTCCTATTTTGATCCTTTTTGAAAACTACTTTATGGCATTCATTAAGAAAATTATGTAGCTTTGCAGCACCATATTATGCAATTAGCAGTTCCCTACATCTACTGAGCTTTCAACACTAGCAGCTTTTTAGAAAACCTTCTGTCTTCTAATCTGCAAAGAGAAAATGTGTTTGCAGGGAAATTTAGTGCATCTCAAATAGCAGGCTGAAATAACAAGGAGAGAATAAAATGTAAAGTATGCAAAACACAGTCAACCATTTCTGTGAAATGCTGAATTTTAATTACTATAGCTAATTACAATACTGCTACATTACTCTCACATCACAGATATGTACTGAGTTAATGTAGATTTGGATAAAGTGCTATGAAGAAACAGAAGCAAAAATGGATACTGATCCATGTTTATAGAAAGAGATACAGAACTTTTCCCTAAAGATCTGAGCCTAAGCTTCTGACATCCATGATACCAGGGCTTTAGCTGAATGGCTAGTTCCACTAGTAGTGTGGTGATATACTAGCTCTTCAAGCTCATTGCCAAGCAGCAGCTGTGAGAACTCTTATTCTGTGATAAATAGCCATTTGTTTAGTAATAATCTGTTTGAAACATGGTTTATGGTCCCATCAAATTACTCTCTCTTCCCTCCCTGAAACTAATAACTAAAAATTACTCTCATATTTTATACAATATTTTAATTTTGTTAAGGGCTGTTCTTTGTTAAATAGTAGTAAACTCTACTAAGACAAATATCCTTTGACTATAGATAATATCTTCAGAAAGAGTAAGAGATCACTGTGATAAAAAATGAAGCATTACTTTCCCCTGTTTTTTATAAGCAATTTCTTTGCTGCTTTTTCTCATTTCCTGTAGCTGTCCTCTGTTTGGAAACAAAGAGAAGTTAATTAATGAGAGTTCTACTGGGAAAGTTGGAAAGGAGCAATTATTTAAAAACAGAACTGTGAAACATGTGACCAGGTTAGTGTGAGGTGCTATATACCTTTTGCTCATAATTTGCAAGATTTTTCTTCTCTTAAGGCTGAACTAAAAGAATTAAGGTATATGGCTGCTTTACAGTCCTTTGTTAGAGGGGCTGCAGTATAGGCAAGAATGAAAACTGATGGTACAACAAAAAATGTAATAAAAGACATTTTGCATGCAGGTGGTAAGAGAAGTCCTACATTCAAAGCACTGCCTATATGTTTCCCACTTAAGAAGTTCACAGGACAATACTGAGAGATGAGTAGATCTAGTTCAAATCTCTGACTCCCTAGGCAAGAATTCTTCAGTAGATTATTGCATAACACCAGAGTTTAGGGAAAACAAATACAGCCAATGATAAGAGATGAAGTCTAACCTTCACAAAAGTGGGAACATGAGGTCAATGGGATTTTTAAACTTGAGTTCTCTAGTCTTTATGAAAAATAATCTAGCTTTGTTTTCTACCACAAAAAGTCTATTTCTATTGAAGGAAAGAAAACTTTCCAGCTCTTGTAGAAACTAGAAAATTTATTTAAACAGATTAATAGAGTACTGCAAGAAATACATTTCTTGGGAGGACAGAATAATGGTAGAAGATGAAGTATCTGGAGTATATCTTCAGAGCAACTCCTGTATATATGAATGTCTTGCTATTGACAAAAAATTTTTCTGTATAATTTCTTCCTCCATAGTGATGGAATATAATTTTCTGCAGCTGTCTGGGTCATCTGGTAATAGGTGAGTCTGGACCATCTGCAAACTGTGACAGAATTCAGAATTCATCATTTTTCTCATTGTATGTGGTCCTTTGATAAGAAAATCGATTAGATCAGCAGAGGTCTGTCACCATGTGATGGTCTCAACATCAAAACAATTTTCATTTGATTGTGGAGCACAGAAAGAAAAAGTCACTGCCTTGTCATGAACTGGTTATCAGAGTTAGCTACAGAACCTTTTCCTCCAAGCTTCTGTGCACCTACCATTAAAAAACACTGCTTTGGACATGAAATATCATTTTTGTGTAGATCTTCAATGTCATTTTTCAGTACTAAAAATTCCTCAGGGTGTGAACTGGATCAAACTTAGAGCTCTCATAAAAGAATTCTTAGTAAGTGAAAAAAAACCCACGAGTGTTCAAGACCAGGTTGGATGAAGCCTTGGGTGATATGGTTTAGTGTGGGGTGTCCCTGCCCATGGCAGGGGGGTTGGAACTAGATGATCTTGAGGTCCTTTCCAATCCTAATTATTCTATGATTCTATAATGGTAGATCTGTACAATTCTAGAGGTTTTACTTCTTCTACAAATTTGTTTTAAACCAATTACAGGGGCTTTTTTAAAGACAGAAACCCCACCAGCATTGGACTAGATTTGCATCATTTAGACCATACCATCATGGTTCTTCAATAACCCTGTTTTGCTGAGCACAAAGTTCCTTGCCTTATATTTTGCCCATCTAATAGCTCTTCTCCTTCTCTGTGGGACTTTTTATGTTACAGATAGCTTCACTTGCAAGAAATCTGCCTGAAACAAGTCCACAGTTCTACAATCTTGATTTCTTGACCTGTATAGTTCATTATCACTATCTGTTCCCCAGTAATGGACACAAAAGTGTCTCTCTCTGAAGAACAAAAATTATAATATGGACTGCTGTGTTGCAGCCTGCAAGGTACCAGCTAAGTGAACGAAGTTCATTCGCTTAGCCTGAGATGAGTGAAACAGACATTCCTTATTCAAAAAGATGCAGGATGTCATTGTTTGGACTTAAAATTCACTGTGGGGTTTTTTTTGTGGTTTTTTTTGCTTTGTTTTGCTTGGTTGTTTTTCTTTTTCTTTTTTTCTTAACTGTCATTTCAGTGAACATATCCTGGGGTCAGATTCTTTACTTCTCATACCACATATAGGCATACAAGACCAGAATCTCTGTTTACTCAATGCAATATATTTGATGATTTCTAGTTTATGCTGTTGGAATGTTACACTAGGCTTTGAGATCCTCCAGGCTAAATGGTGACCTCGTCGATTTTTGCAGCCTAGCTATAGATATCAGCCTCCAGTGAGACTGCCCTACTATAATCAGGGCTACCCTTTGTACTGCAAAATTTCCACTGCTGGTGTTAATCTGTGACCAAGTAAAACCTTAAATTGTCTCTAGAAACACAAGGGCAATTCAGTTCTTGAAATTGGCATTCACAGAGGAAAAAAGAAAAAAGGAAAGCTGAGCAAATGTGATGCTGAAAAACTGAAGTCGCTGACAGGGAACCTCAAGGTGCTGGGCTTACAGTTCACCTTCCAGACCAGAACACTACCTTAAGGGAACAGTCAATAACCAAGCTGTCTTATGGGAATAAGCAAAAATATTTTTCTCTCTGCTTCTGATTTTCTGTTACTAGCCTAGTGTTATTTTTCAACTGTTCTTTTCCTATTGTCAATTCAATTTCTTAACCAAATTATAAAAAAAACCCAAAACCACACCCAACCGAAAATATGAAAGGAAGAAAGAGAAACATTGAATTCAGAAGGTTTCTATATAACTTATATGACATTTGATTGCTGATATTCTATGTATATATTATGGTCCTTTGAAAGAGCTATCTTGTGATGGCCTTCATTTGGGAGTAAAGTTAGGAAGAATGCAGTCTGTTTATTAATGAAGATGGGGAGGAAGTAGTTTTGTGCCCTTCTCTCTCCTGTGAGAGTGTTTGGATCACAAAGTGTTCCTGAGCTGTACCAGATAAAGTTATGTCTCTGCAGTCCTGTAACCAATTTAGAGGCAAATTGCTGTGTTTTGACCCCATCTTTTCCTCTGCATATCAAATCAGCATGAGGATGCTTGAAAATGTACTAACCAAGCAGCACTTGCATCTATTAGAAATCATCATAAGCATCTGGTACTGTCCATCAGCACTCAGATCAAAAGTTTATTAATGTGAAATTCCTGCATGATCCCTCTACTGATCTGATCAGGGGGTCACAAAAAGAACAAGGCTGCAGAATTTGTAAATGTTTGGTTGAAACTCCAAAAACAATAATACAAAAGAGTCAGGATTAAAAAAAAATCCAAAACAAAAAACACCAGCAGTGTTGAGTCCTCTGATTGTGAATTTGGCTGTGTGCAATGCTGTTCAGAAAATGCTGTGCCTGCTGTTTTTATAATAGGATGACCTTCTCCA
This sequence comes from Melopsittacus undulatus, assembly GCF_012275295.1. Lineage (NCBI taxonomy): Eukaryota > Metazoa > Chordata > Aves > Psittaciformes > Psittaculidae > Melopsittacus > Melopsittacus undulatus. Next base: position 34,998,293 of record NC_047529.1, on the reverse strand, counting down.
TTGCAAAGATACAGCCATCACAGCCATTAGTAAAGACTAATGAATAGCCTCCATTTCAAACAAGAGTAGCAAGAAGGAAACTCAAATCTCCTACATCCCTTACACTTTACAAGTGTGAACTCTAAAATCTCACTGAAAACACAACATTTCAATGAGAGAAATACCAAGAATGTTACACAGAAAAATTACTGCAACAAAATTTTTAATTTGCAGGCTTTTAGTGTTTCTCTTTCGTTACGCATGTGCTTAAAACATCTGAGCAGAAGTTATTGTTTGTACTATTATTGTGCCAAGGAGGCATGATCCAGGTGAAGCACTCACTGAGTTACCTAATGCAAAGATATATGCTTTTCTTGACAGATCTTGTACTGCCATCTCTGACTAGTCATGACTTTTTTTTGCCAGATTTTGACACTCTTGAAGGCTATGAACCCTCAAGAGGTGTGGTTAAATATCTGATCAAAAGTAGTAATCTCTTGAGGTGCTGTAAAAGCACAGCTCTGCTTTTGTTTTCTCATAAAAATGCATGACAGAAGACTTTCTGTAGCCCCGATATTAGAGGTAGAGATCATGTTTTACCTTCAGCTTATGGAAGTAAGGTAACACATTTAGTTTGCGTAAAGTCTTGCTGGACAGAGATTGCTTTGAATTTAGCTGCGTACAGAGAAAGATTTTCCCTAATACCCAAATACTGTGCAAAACAGGCTAGAGAAGAAGTCTTTCTCCCTTTTGAATTCTGTGGTGAAAAATCTACATTATATGAGCTGACAGTTTGTTGACTCTGTGTTTTTTCCAAAAACACTCTTAATGAGATCATTCTTTAATTGAAAAATTAACCACAAGAGTAAGTCTGTTTTTTAAAGTATATCCTTTAACTTTACAAAGAAAATAAGAGCAGAGATTGAAAAATATATTTTCCAGGATTTAGAATTGGTTTAAGGACATTTGATATGCTCACATCGTAGTCAGGTAACTTTTACTACTTTGGGAAGCTCACCACTTGTAGCAGAAGCAGCACGCCTGATCATGCAGGGACACTTATGGTTATCCTCCAGACCTGGAAATATCATGTTACCTTTGGAAAGCTCCCCAGAGCATGGTCTATGTAGCTTGATTTCCTTGATTTGAGCAATTTATTCCTGCTAATATCTTTGAGACATCAAACTGAGTACTATCAGTTGACCTGTTAGAATGGATTTGGAAAAGTTCTGCATCCTTAATGATGCAAATAGACATCTGTTAAAAATTTCAGAATCACCAAACCAAATAAGATAATAGATTGCCATAGGTGTCAGTGGAAAGTCTGAACCTTGGCTTGCATTGTTGAGTGTTTATATATATATTTTCTGCCCAAATCTTTCTATATATTTTAGCAGTAAACCCCTAATAATCTGAATGGAAATCACATTACTTATGAAATAATTAAATATTTTCAAACACAAATAAAGTTTGTGTTTGAAAACAAATCTTAAACTCTTATAGTTTAATATAAAATATATTATATATTTATATATATGGTATGTACTATTGACATTATTACCCAAGTAGGTAGCTGTACTACAAAATGTATATACTATATGTATATGAATATGTGAAAAGATTTGTGAGGCTCTGAGGAAGTTACTCAGTTTTTACCAGCTCAGTTATATAAGTTCCTTCATTTTGTGCTGCTTGTTCACTCCATCAGCTTTTTATCACATTCATGCAATAAAAAAATGAAGTTATGAGCTAGCGTAAATTATATCAAAAGTCACTACTCTAGTCTAGTGTTTTTTTAATTTGCCTATAAATTAAGCTGTGAAATGGATTTTTTAAATATTGATTAAACTCACTAAAGACTGTTTCCAAAAGGAGACAACTGTGCTAAGCTTCCTTCTATAAAGAACTTTTATAAGTAGGTCATAAACCCCTGAAATTAAGTCAGAAATGCTGACAGACCCCAAACTTTTAGAAGCTCTGTAAGCTCCAGTCTAATCATGTTCTCCCAGAGGGGGAAAATCTTTTTCTTGAGACCAAATTGTACACTGTAAAATTGTTGTTTTGTCACGTAGAGCTCTGAGTCTACAGTAAAGAAATGTACAGCAAAGAAGAAATGTGTTGTTACTATAGCAACTAAAATTAAAAAATATATTTGAAAATTACTTTTTTTTCTAAATTTCTCCTATGAAACATTTCCCAGTCTTGCCTAATTGTGTTATACAATATAGCTTTAATTTATTAATGTGGATCAGAAAAATTCTGAAACTATAAAGAAATTACTGGTATTCACTTTGTCCCCAGTGGACCTTGCATATACTAGGGTATGAAAGAAAAATACATGGAATTGAACATCTAAAATTTTTGTGCTATAGGTATGTGAACAAATTTGCTTCTTTTACATGATTTTCTTCTAAGAAAGGACTATTTGTTGTATTGTGTTTTTTTTTGTGGTTTAGCAGCAGGCTTTGACAGAAAACATTCGTGGGTTTTGCAAATTTTTTATATGCCAGGTATGGACTTCATTTTCTAAATGTTTGGATTTCATAAGGAAAAAAAAGGCACAACATTGATTATTGTTGAACATTATTTCTGCACATTGCGCACTATGGAGTCTATATTGACAGGAGATCAAATTATTTAAATTTCTTTTTGTATTTGTTTTATGTAAAATAAAGCCAGAATAGATAATGCATTTGCAGTGGAGAAGAGTAACTAGAAAGTCATAGGAAAGATCCACAAAAGGTCACTGAGGCCATTATCCTGTTTCCATCTGTAAAGCAGAAGTGACAATTTCTGTCTGATATACTGATTAGTGCTATAGTACAGCTGCAACACCATGGGATTTTATTTTATGCTATAGTGGAAAAAGTACACTTGTGAAAAAAGCTCAAAACAAACAAAAACCAAAATCCAATAAACTTTCCAACCTACTGTGGTCTTCTTGAAGCCATATTAACAAGATAAAACTTAGAACATTTTATTGTGAAGTCTTTTATGTTCACACTTTATGGAATTTGAAGCTTGTTTGCATGTGTACATGTATTGTTCTGTTTCCTTTGTACTTTATTGTTTTTCAGTTCACTGACTTCTTTATACTATAATAAAAATATTTCCTATTATAATGATATATTCTGTGTTTGCACACTTGTTGGACAGATAGATTATATGTGTAGTTGATGACCATCTCTTTCATGAGGTGCCTATTAAAAAATTAAAAAAAAAAGAAAAATTGAGATTCCATGGTCTCAGATTGTGTCAACAACAAAACATGGAGTAGCAGAGGCATCCGTTGTGAAAGAGTGAGAGGGCAATTAATTTTGCAATGGTTTCATTAACAGCTTCAGATTACTTTAGCCAAAGAATCAACAAAATACATAAAAATCCATCCAACATTTTCAATGCAAACAAGTGTGTGTGTCTGTCTTGGTTCAAAAAAGTTTTGTGAACAGGTCTTGTTTACAAGCAACAGGTCTTTTGCTTGTAAACAGGCTTTAGTTAGAATGATTTTGTGTCCCCTTTAGGTTCAGTTATCCCTAACACAAAATCTGAAAAGATGACTTCCATTGGGTTTGATGGACCTAATAATAAAAACAGCAGAAACCCCATGTTTCCTTCCATGAATGTTGAGACATTTAGCTCTTGACTTCCATACTGTTTTCCATTCTCCACTCCTGTATACAACAGATACTTGAAAGAAGCCTTTATTAATTAAATTATATTGTATTGCAAGTAACATTTTTAGACTCTGTTTTCTTATCACCTTAAAACAATTTTAAGTTTTAATGTTAAATATTTACTGAAATTTCTAATTTTAAAAACACCTAAACAACCTAAAGAAACACAACTGAATGCACATAAGCACATAGACCAAACAAGCAAGCCTCATTGCTGCCCTCCCACACACTCCCCAGATAAAAAGTTCCCCAGTTTAATTTCCTCCTGCAGAACTGCATGAAGTCCCAAGGTCAGGTAGTAGCAGCATGTGTCTCTGTTCCTAAACCTGTGCAAATAAACTTCAGTGCTAATCTTGAAACAACCCCTACTCCCTTACTTACAGTGACTACAGATTCCTCATGCTCATTCTGGAATATTCAAGACAGCAAATAAGACAAACTACCAAAGATCATGGGAAGAACTAACTTGATGTGCAATTCGCCCCCATATAATTAAAACTTTTGACTTCTCAGTCTGCCTATCATCTCCTTAATCCTATTTATTCACATATTTAAGGATTTAATTGTCCTTCAACTCTCTTATATTCATATTATCTACTTTATTTACTTACTTCTCTCCCTTCAGTCATATTACATCTACCTAAAACTCCCTGACTATTAAAATATGATTAGCATGCTATTGGATAAGATAGATATCCAGAACATCAAGGAAAAAAAAATCAGATATATAGCAAACCAAACATATTCCTTTCACTATTTTTTGGTTAAACATACATAAATTTTAGAGATAATCCTCATTATTAGCTGTGTGTTGCAACCCCTATAAACAGCTGTGGGAAAGGCTTCTAATAGAAAGGCAAATGCTAAAATACAGGAACTACACAAACACTAAGGATTACTATTCTTTAGTTTTTGTATCATTTAAACAAGATATTTTTATAAATAAAAATAAAAACTTTAAAGAATTAAAGCATGTAGTCATTTGAGATTAAAACTGAGGGAAGTACATATATTCTAAATTATAATTTATTTCTTAAGACTATTTTTAAAATATATATTGTCTATATAGAGCATCTTATACACACCACTGTTTCAACAACTTATATATGAATTTATTTATATCAGAAATAATAACATCATAACAGTTGTATTGTAAATGTTAGCTGAATACTTTCTGAAAGCTGGGTGTAGCAAGCTTGCCATCTACCGGTCAAAAGAAAAGATCTTTGTTTGCAAGGTATTTTTGTATACCATGTTCGGTTTGAAACTCTCTTTATGTGATGAATGAGTACTTATGTATTTAAATAGATCAGTTACCAGTGCTCCTTCAAGTCAATATAGAGCCTCAAAAATATTGTGCTAGTGTGGATTAAAGATAAGTTGCTGAGGTATTTATACCAGCTGAGGACTGAGACATGATTTTATTCGGTATTTTAGAACTTATTTGTCTTCTCTTGTAACAGTATATTCCTAGTTTACAGATATTCTGATGCAGCTAAAACATTATTTTATGAATAATATGGCAAAATCAGACAAATATTCTCACTTTTCCTAATTCTTTCCACTGCACAAAGAGATCTTCACTGGTCCCCTGCCATCCGCCAGTTTTGCCTCAAGTCAAACCTCAGGAAATTGCAGAAAATCTGTTATGTATGGTATATTTAGTGCTGTACACCCTTATGTGCCATTCAGATGTTCTTAGGCACTGAAGTTGAAATTCACAGTTCTGTCATATGTACTACAAAGAAAAGTATTTACCCTCTTTTAGGAGAGTCTTTATAGGTTAGGGCCCTATATATTATCAGTACTATACTATGTAATTTTTCACTTTACAACTATTCCTTAATTTAATTCAATGTAGAATTATAGTAATATGTATTACAAAGCATGAAAATGGATGACCTGCGACTAAGAGCAAAACAGTGATGTGGACATATATGTAGCATATAATGCCGTCAGAATGGGTGAGGACATAAACCCACTGAAATTGATAGATCAGAGAAAGATTGAGAGAACAGTATATGCTCTTTCCAAGCACATGAGAAAACTTGTCTTTCTACCTATACTATCTAGTTTCAGTGGCAGGTTATTTTTCCACACAGTTGCCATGTAGATCACATGGATGAACTTTTTTTAATATCTTCCTTACTCCTCTACTGGACAGTAATCTTCTGGAAGTTCAGTGTTCCAAGTCTGATTCTTATTTCACTTGTACCAGTGTAAATCAGGAATGGTTTCACTTCAGTTAAGGGATTTAAAATTACCTCTGTTAACTCCAAATTTAATGAATGTGGTTTGCTGCAGAACATGCCCTAAAAAGGACTAGGATTTTTAAATTTCATGGGTCTATAACCTAAATGCAAAATGTCCCAGAGTCAGTTGCAGAGACTAAGATATTTCAAGAGATTTTCCTGCAGAAATGAATGAGCTTTGTGAAATAAATTTCCTAGCTGACATTCAAAATCTCTACCACACCCACTGCACATGGCTTTGTACAACTAGCAGGTTAAAAATCTGTCCCTGGGAAGGGGTAGGAGGAAATATGCAAGATCCTGAATATTTTGCTTGTTTGCTCTTTAAAGCTACATTACTGTAACCTGAAAGTACTCTGCATTTCTGGTACCAGGTAGGTCAATCTCTATTCTGGGAGGGCTTTGAGTGTGTTGAGTCATATCCATCCTGTATATCAGCAGCAAAACATCACAGTGTGAAAGCTAGCCCAGAAAGCTTTGCACTTGAGCTCTTTAGAAACACCATGGCTCATCTGCTTCATCCACACTCCAGCAAATGCCAGAAAAAAGGTATGCATGGCATAGCTCCTTAAACTCTGTGTTGCTTTCCCCAGGGTCTACTTGGCCTCAATGTGCTGCTGCCACCCCTAGTAAAGCCTGGACCCTAAAAAGCTGTTTCCAAAGCATCCCCAAGGGATCCACAGGACAGGTGGGTTGCAAGTGAAGTTGATAGGGTGTGATGGGACAGTAACACTGTTATGGACACTATGCCGTTTCATGCCTCACTTTCTTTTTTGAAGGAATTAATTAGTTAATTACAAAAGAGAGCTTCGAATGAATTGCAGTATATTAACTATGGATGACTGGAGTTGATAACCTCTGTGTAAAATGAGAATAAACTAGTAGACAGTCCTTAAATCTAGGATTATAACTACTTTTATGTGCCATCGAAGTTAAAAGGAAACTGATGAAGGGCATAGTTTTACTGTTTTATCTCTGTGTCTAACCAAACTGAAGAGAAGGATTTGCACATTAGACAGAATTTACCTGAACTGAAGGGCATAATGAGCCTGAAAATATGGAACCATCAAAATAATAAGGCTGTACATATTGGGAGAAAAATAAAGAAGCAAAGTTTATATAGAAAGTTTCTTTAAGATAAAGAAAGGTGAGGTTCTTTCAGTGTCAAAATAACTTCAAAATAAATGCATACTTAAGCACAGGTAGCACAATCAGAAAAATTGAGAAAATACTTCAGGTATGTTTGATCTTTGAAAAGAAGCTTATTAAAAGGGGTCAACTTCATTTTTGTAAGAAAATATTAGACCTCTGAAGTAGGACAGCTAAGACAGAGAATAGCAAATTGATAATTAAGTAGTAGATTCTAGTTATTGTGGCAAAGTTCAAATAGAAGATTAAGTAAATATAGGGTTTGGTACTTTAGCGAAATTGCTTTAAAGTAAACTTTTACATTGATTAGCATTATAAGTCCAAAGATGCCATTTCACAAATGTTTCAGAACATATTTAATTATACTACTTACGTAGAGATACCTTCTTTAAGCCTTCTTTGTGATGCTACACTACATACAGGTCTGAAAAAATGAAAAAACATTGCTTTCTCCCAAAGCTTAGGTCAGACTTCAAACATGAAAACAAAAGGCACAGCTTGCTGAATGAGTCTGTTGTCATAACTGATGGTTATGACAAAAAGGATGGTGCAGTATCTCCTGAATGTTGTAAAAAGTGTCCAGGATCAAGGTCCTTTGAATTTGGAGGTAGGAGGAGGAGCTCAGGCAGTAACAATTCATTTTCCTGGCTTATTTTAAGTGGCATTGCACTGTAAAACTTCATGTAAGATGCATTAAAGCATAAAAATATATCTTAAAATAAACTCATATTTTATTAGAAACAATTTTTTTTATTGCTTTCTGCTATAAATTTTATTTCTAGGACTTTCACAACTGACTTATTAAGTGTAGCTCAGCTGGAATGGTTAGATTGAAAAAGCTGATATTTTTACTGTTTTAAACAAGATTTTTGAAGCAATTAGCATTCTGCATGTTTTTATTTTCCCACATATAATTTAAGTCTCAAGCAGCTGCTGTTATTCCTGTGACACACTTCTTCCCTGCTGTTCAGTGAGAAAGATGAATATGTGATTCTCTTCTTACCTGTAGAGTCTTATTCCCAGTGCCAAGTCCAGAAATATAGATCAGAACTACTCTGTTTCTCTAATGTAACATGTCTATTTATACAGTATAGTGGACTAAGTCCAGCACTATGCTTTCCTGGCTTTACCAAACTGTAATTCATACAGGAATTATACTGAGGAAAGACACAGAATAAACAAGGAATAAGTTAAAATCATTTTATTCTTCAAAAAAATAGCAGAAACAAAGCATTTAATGAATCACTGTAAGAGGTAGTTAAAACTCAGGGGTTTTATGAAAGACATATTTTTAGGACTAGCTTAAGACCAAACTCCAAGTAAAACAAGGATGAGTGACAGATATTAACCCATTTCTAACATATTCTCCTGCTTGTATTGATACTGCAATTGAAAATACCTCACACCATTCCTAGAATATGAAGTACAGACCATGAGTTTTTTACAGCTTCTTTATGTTATGTCTGCTACTTCTAATACAAAATATATACTGGGTATTTATATACTATATATATATCTCCTGTTTTTACCAAAGCTATCCATCATAAAGTACTTTTACATGAATTACTAATTTTTTTACAGTTGCAAATTGCTTACTGTAATTAATTAATGCATTATGACGTGCAATTTACTGGCATATGCCTAAATAAGCTGGGACTAAAAAGTGTTTACTAGGCATCAGATACTCTATAAATGTGATGCCAAAACCTGACCAAAATTGTACCTGTATTGTTTAATTTTCTGTGATTCTAAATTTATATTTTTAAAATCCTACGAAAATTCAGCACAAATCTTTGTCTTACTGCAAAACTGAGGCAGAATGGTTTTCTAATTATCAGAAGGATTAAAGTTTTCAGGTTTTGTTACCACTGAATAATTAACCATGCAAAGGAAAAATGCTAAGGTAAACCTGTACACTTTCTGTCCAGTTCTCAGCATGTTCAAATGTGCTTTTCATACTTCCATCAGAAGTATTTATATTAAAAATCATGTACAATCTGTCTTCAAAACTACATTTGATTTTATCTGTTAAGCTTGTAGTATAATACTAGAGCACAGCAATTCCTGACTTGTGCCTGCATGAACTACTGGAATTTGAAATTGATTACCCAATCTTTAACTGAGGCCACTGCAAACATGCTGTGGCCTGTCACACATCCCTTAGTAGTGTACTTGATGTCTTGTTGCTTAACTGTGAGAAGCATCAGTAAAAACATAGGTTATAACATTAGTTTCTCATTAAACACCAATACACTTTCATCCTTACTATGAAGTCATTATGTATTAATAGCCAGATTTTTCTTTGTTATCCAGAAGTAGATGTGCAATTTGTTTAAAATTTACAAAAAGTTGGCTTTTTGTCCCTTTTGGATGTGAAAGTAATAAATGTTTCACAATGCACAATACATTATAAAGTTCTGCTAACTGAAGCTAAGAAGCTCTCTGACTAGTGTTGACTGTGCTAACTGGTTTATTTTATATAGTACTTTATCTATATGTTTGTGTGCCCAAGAAAATTTGTATGCTATTTTTGGTGCAAGTGCCAAAACTCACCTGGAGAGAGTGTGTTTCTATGGAGAGACATATTATATTTTCTTTATGAATGGAAGTGTAGGGAAAACAACATGAATGTCAAAAGGTAGCCATAAACTCCTAAGAACTGAAATTCTTTGAGCCTTAGTTTGTAGTGGATAGGGAAAGATCAATGGACCAACATCACAAGAAGTCATTTGTACTGCAAATGACTTCAGCAATTAACTCCTGAAGGCAATCAATATTGACCTCGTTCCATCTTCTACAATCCTGTTGCAGAAACCTATTTCTCCTGCAGTTGAGTACCTGCTTCAGAGTATATGATTCAAAAAATATTTGTGCTCTTGGTTGGTAAACAGAGGAATGAGAGGTTAAGGCTTCAGGAAATACAGAACTTTGTTGTTCTCCCATTACACTCTGAAAAAAAAAAAATCCAGTGTAAGAGTAACCACTGCTATTTTGTTCACACTATTGTAAGTGGTCCAAACCTCCCTCTCCCAGAAAATCTTCTCTGTATGGCTCTGTGCATGTATTCATGCACATGTTCTTAGAAGGGAATTTGAACTCGTCATTTATTAAGCCCAAATTTTGGGTGTGGGTATATCCCCCACCAAGACCAGGTTAAGTTTCTGGTAGGTAGAGGCAAGATTAAATTGCAGGTATTTAGCATTTTCACATTTTCCCGCAGCTAGGTTTTCAGTTTCTCTGCAAATCTTCCCAAAAACATTTCAGTTATATAACTAATATGTAGAAATTCAAGTGTGACCATATTTGCAGTCATCTCATTTCTGACCTAGTTTTTCAGTGCAATCTTCTTTTCTCAGCAATTATTTCCAGTTAGATATGATGCAGCTGTAGTATCTCATGGAAGAAGACTCACTAGAGGGAAATACTTATGTAGTCATCAGGGAAAAAAATGGGGCTGAAGTCCAACTTTACTGAGATGCTCCCTGACTTCAGCACCCTATGAGCTGAATTGTTTTAGCTTGATAAGGAAGACAATTTATGAGGACAGTTTTTTTCAGGGTTCCTTCTGATAACTGTTCCAGTTTTGTTCAGAAACTAAAAGAGAATGAAAATTGGTAAATGTAGATATAATCAATTGCTATGGGATCATGGAAAAATCTGAGTGAAATTAATACTAAGTAACACAGTGAAGGGACTTACTGAATTCTCAATCTAATTCCAATCCTTAAACAGCATGAAACATCAGAAAGGAAGCATCCTGAGGCAGTGTAACCCCAGTTATTCTCTTCATTTTTTTTGGCAGAGGATATAAACTCAATTCGAAGTATTTTACTAAAATTAAATTTTATTTTATCTCTTCTCTGTTGTATGCCTTCCTTTCTCAGCTGGACTTTCTGGGTTGTACAGAGAGACTGATTATGGTCATATAAATATAGTGAGGTTGGTCTGTTGACCTAATTTGGTAATTGTAGCGAACATGTTAATATCCTTACATAGGAAGGTAGCATTGCCAACACTAAAGATAGCAAGGTTAACTTCTTCCATATTAACAAAGAAAGGCCCTTCCATATATATTGATTGACATAGAAGATGTCTACAAATGTCATTTGCAAACAGGAAATACTTAATTGAATGCCATCCATTAGGGGGCTTCTTCCTTCTAAGGGAACAATCCCTCTAAGATCAGTAGTGAGAAAGACTGGTAAAGAGTCCATTTCCCCAGCCTTGGGGGAAAAAAGTACTGGTACCGGGAGACATGAGACCTCAGTTCTTGGCAATAAGGTACATCAGAGTAGCATGCAGGGACACCTGAGTTAAAGACGAATGATGTTAGCTTGTAAATAATTGTATGAGCAAGATAGTTGTATATTACTTGAATTTTTTATTACTTGAAGAGGACATCTTTTCAAAGATCTACACAAAGATCTATCCTTGGTCTCAGGATATTCAAGTATTTGTCTCTTCTATCCACAGCTGTTGATTCAGGAGCACTGCACAAACATCTGAGTTAGCTATATGGAGAATTATTGAAGGCCTTGTGGAACTAGATATTGGAAAGACTTGGGGGTATTAATGAGAAATTCAACATGATCCAGCAATAAATGCCTGCAGCCCAGAAACCAACCATAGTCTGAGCTGAATCAAACCCACTGTGGCCAGCAGGTCAAGGAAAGGGATTCTTCCCCTCTACTCTGCTCTCATGGAACCCCACCTGAAGTACTGTGTCCAAGATGAGAAGGACATGGAACTGTTGGAGCAAGTCTAGAGGAGACCATGAAGATAATCAGAGTCCTGGAGCCATTTTCTTATGGGGAAAGGCAGAGTTGTGTTTGTTCATCCTGGAGAAGAGAAGGCTCAGGGGAGAACTTACTTAAAAGGGGCCCACAGGAAATGGAGAGGTACTTTTTACCCTTAGGGCATGTAGGAATAGGACAAGGAGAAATGGCTTTAAACTGAGAAAAGATAGATTTAGACTAGATGTTAAGAAAACGCTTTTTACTGTGAGTGTGGTGAGACACTGAAACAGGTTGCCCAGGAGAATTTGTGAATAACCTTTCTCTGGAAGTGTTCAAAGCCAAGTTGGAGGGGGTTTTGAGCATCCTGGAGTAGTGGAAGGTGGCCTTGCCCATGGCACAGGGTTGGAAGTTAATCTTTAAGATTCCTTCCAAACCAAACCATTCCATTCTACAAGTCTATTTTGTCTTCTCACTCTTTTCTACTTTTACTTAACAGGGTAGGCACTTCTTACTAATTAGAATTAATGTTTACATCTTTATATAAAAATATATATAGAATGGAAAATACACAATGTCTATTTAAAGTGATTTGCCCAAGATTACAACAATAAAGCAAAACAAATAATACAAAAGAAAACTCTAGAAAAAAATAAAATTTCTAAGACTTGAAATACTGGTATTATAGTAAAACATTCATTTTATTCTTTTAGTTTTGGTTTATTTTGCATTCTTTTTTGGTTTTTTTTTTTTTCCCCGAAATAAGGGAAACTAAAATATGCATAGTATGTAGAGAAGAATAAAGAGTTTTAGCTATGGGCAGTTCTAGAAACAATTGAATTATTTTTTATATACTGATTACATGTCAACTTTTAGTTTACTGATTCTTAGAATTCACTGTTTTACTGCTTTCTGCCTTTGGAAATACATATTTGAGATGTCTGATTTTGTAGCTTCAGCCTCAAAAGTTGTTCTGACTTTCAACTTGTATTGGGTATGGCTGAGATGGAGTTGATTTCCCCATAACAGTGTGTTGTGCTTTATACTGGTAACTTGAAAGGTGTGTATAATGCACCAGTGATTCAGCTACAGCTGAGGCATGCTCGCACACAACATCAAGGCTGTCTCTCCAGCATTCACTTCTCACCAGTAAGCTGGGGGTTAGCAAGATCTTGAAGTGGACACATCCAGGAGAGCTGACCCAAACTGATCTAATGGATATTCCATACCATATGACATATGTTCATCAGTAAAAGCTGAAATAAGGGAGAAGGATGGAGGGAATTTGTTCTTATGATGCTTGTCTTCCAGAGTAACTGCTACACTTAAGCTTCACTTCCTGGGAAGTAGTTGGACATTCCTGCTGATGGGAAGTAGAGAAATAATTTGTTTTCCTTTGCCTCTGCATGTGGCCTTTGCTTTTGCTTAATTGAACCTTGACCTATGAGTTTTTCCATCGTATTTATTCCCCCTGCCCTATCCTGCTGAGGAGAGGAGTGATAGAGGTGTTTGGTGGTCACACCTTCTGTCCTGCCATGGTCAACAAACCACCATTCTTTTTGTCCTTCAGGGTAGTCCATGAGGAATAATAGTAATGGGGAGAGATAACAGAAAAAGCATGGACTGAATAATGTTAGAGAGCAGAATAATTATGTGGAATTTCTGCAGTTGTAATTGTGGTGAAGAAATGAGGAGTGGATTGTGTGTAAGTTGTTCACTTTCATTTGATGTTGTGATGATGTTATTTTGTTTTTGGTGTGGGGAATTCTCTTAGGTTGGTGTGGTTGAAGTTTGTGAAGACTGTGTGATATATGTGTACTTTATTTCAAAAAAATGTGATTCACAGAGGTAAGGGGTAGAATGTATTGGGTTTGTGTGGCAAGGTTTTGGTAACAGAGGGGCAACAGGGGTGGCTTCTATGAGAAGCTACTAGAAGCTTTCCCTGTGTGCAATATAGCCAACACCAACTGGCTCCAAGACAGATCTTCCACTGGCCAAAACTGAGCTTATCAGTAACAAGGGTAGCACCTTGTCATTATATTATACCTAGGGATAACATATTTTAGAAGGTGAAAAAGTTGCTGGGATAGGGGAATAATGTGAGGAGTCCTCCCCCTGAGAAGGAAGAGGAAGCAGAGGCAACATGTGATTAACCGACCAGAACCCCCATTCCCCATCCCCCTGTGCCACTGGGGAGAAGGAGGCAGACAAAATCAGGAGTAAAGCTGTGCACAGTAAGAATGGAAGGGTGGGGGCAGGTGTTTTTAATATTTGGTTTTATTTCTCATTATCCTACTCTGATTTGTCTGCTAATATTTTATTTTTTTTTCCCCAAATCAAATCTGTTTTGCCTGTGATGCTAACTGGTGAATGATCTCACCTTGTCCTTATCCCAGCCCATGAGGAGAGGATTTCACTGTATTTTCTCTCCTCTGTTCAGCTGAGGGGGGCAAAGATAGAATTGCTTTGGTGGGTACTTGGCAACCACCCACCACACTTATACTAGTAAAAACATATTAAGGGTACTAACTGAAGCATAGTAGAGTTTGAGATTTTCTTCAAAGTGAATTAAGTTTTCGTGGTTTGCATTTTTCTTTTCTCATTCTAAGTATAAACTGCTGTTTCTGTTTCTGTTTGTGTTTAAAATTAACCTGTCAGCTGAAATTCTTTCGCTCTTTTTTTGCTGGTCTTGTTAGCTAGAAATCAAAGTGAACTCTTGAGTGATACAGAGACATAATTTATATAAAAATTCTTAAGATTTTGAAAGCACTAAATGAACTAAACTAATTTTATTTCTCTCAATTTTCTTTGGCCATTAATATTTTATAACCTTTAATTATAATTTAGTATGAAAGATACATTGACCTCTATGTAACATTAATTCTGTTCAATGCAAGCTGCATCAAAATGCAACAAGAATAAAAATATGGTTTGAGCAATACACTTATGAAGAGAAATTGCTTTGATTCTCCTGTGTTGTGCTGAAATTTGCAGTACCTAAGATTCTGTTGGGAGTATTTTCCACTAGATAATTGAAGAAAATCTGTGAAAGCTTTAAAAACCATTTGAGTGCCTCACTGAAAAACTGTATATTGAGACTTGGTAAAATAATTGTGATTTGTGATAGTCTGACATTCTAGTGATATTTTAAGTGAATGGTTTCATTAACATTATTTAAAGTTTCTTGTCAATAATTTAAATGATGCCTTATAACATCAGTTTAGAAAATATATGAAACTTTAGCTGATTTTTTCTAGAATATGATAGCTGTTAGTCTCATTATGTTGCTGAGGCATATCCTTAATCAGTTTCCAGTCAATATTTTCAAACTGAGAATTGATTCTGCATTATTGTGAGACCAGATATACAGAGGTGGAAAAGAAACATGTATGGCATATATGTCTTTTCTTGAGGTGGCATACTATGATCATATAATGGGGCAAGACTGAGAAAACACAGAATTTTGTTCATTAAACATTTCTGTTGAGTTTCAAACAAAAATAAAATCAAAACAAAAAATAAAACCAAATCAAAACAAAAAAAACCCAAACCACAAACAAACAAACAAATAAGCAAAAAAACCAAGCCAAAGCAAAAAAAATTTTTTTTTAAATTCTTTTTACTCACCCTTTGTTTTGGGAAATCTGAAGGTCAGCCTTCTCAGGTTTCCTCCTTAATTAAATTATATGCACATACACCAAGCAGAAAGGTAGTTTAGAAGAATATGTAGACATGTTTATTTAATGGGTAAGGATCAAGTCATTGTTGTGAAAATTGCTACACGAATGAATTGTAATGTTGATATACATCTGGGTAATGATAATACTTATATAATCCTTTGAGCAGAGTCAGACTGGGACAGGTGAATAACAAAGGCTGATGCAGTTAATGGAGATCTATGAACCATATCGAGCACCTGTTTCCATTCCATCCTCTCTACTCTGCTGAATTAGTTACATTTTTGTACCTTCTGTATTCAATGTACATGGAACAAGGTCTGGTTAAAAAGGGAAACTCCTGCTCCTGAGCAAGTAATCATGACAAATGACTGAAATCCAATATTCTAAATTTATGTCCCATGGCTCAGCAGCAGGCTGGGGCAAGTATGTTACGTATAAGTGATCAGGCTATTCTACAAAGTGCAAGAAGTTTTAGTTCCCTATAAGGAGTGTGTCCTACTCAAAGAGCAGTGATTAAGCTTTGCTTGATAATTGTTCTAATTATTTTACCAGTTACATAAGCTAGTTTAACTTGTTTTTTAAACTGTCAGCTTTCCTTCAGCAGAAATATTACTTCAAATTTTTCTTTCTTATAGTTTTTGTTTCTTCAATTTCCACTTTTTTAGTATGTTCTTTCCAGTGTATCTAGTTTTGTCATGATAGACAGTTCTCAAAAATGCTTACTACCATTTTCATTGCAAAGCTTTGAAGAAAATTGTTTCTTGGAAGCTTCACAGCTCAGCCCTGTGTTTAGATGCTCAGAACATGACATATCTGGGTCATTAGAGGAAAGATGACAACTAAAAAGATGAGACTCTAATACTGGCATTTTACATCCATTGCAAAAATTCCATGTTATTGGGTATTTGTGTTCAAATAAAAGATAAAAATGGTTTGCCCAAATTCCACGATCATATATTTACAGTCTTGTTAGACTGTAAGTTATATTCTTGTAAATTATCTCACAATTTATTTTTTTTTTTTAATTACAGTTCCTTTTATGGGATTCTCTAGGTAAAGAAGAATTTGATGCTAAATCCATTTTGACAAAGTCATGCAGTAATACATTCAGTATTGCACATCAGAAAACATAATACCTTGTTGCAGTACACAAACATCTTCTGGAACTGTGTAAAAATGTATACTGGTTAGACTGACTGCTTACTTAAACACAGATGTTTTTCAGATTTGTTTAAAGGAGATACCATTTTGGATTTTCTGAATTGCATACTATTGATAGGTTGTTATTCAGGCAACTGACTGAAGGTTGATATGTTACTTAGGAAATTAAAAACAGATCTCTGAAAGTTCCTGAAAAACAAGGTTATGTTATTTTGATCCTAGGATGGATCTGAATTTTCCCTGTAGTATAAATATATACTGAACATTTTTACCAGTCTTTCAAATATGGGATGAGAGATATTGACTTGCAGGGCAACTCATCATAGAAAACATCAAGTTTTTGCCACTATCAAGAAAATACTGATGAAAGTAGGCTTATTGGCAAACAAAACATACCAGTTTTCTAAAAGTGACATCATAAGTAATGGGGACTTTTATGGAGTAGATGAGTATATCTGACCCCAAGCTGTGTGGTTCTGTTGATACGCTAGAGGGAAGGAATGCCATTCAGAGGCACCTTGACACACTTGTGAGGTGGGCTGATGCCAACCTCATGAAGTTTAACCATGCCAAGTGCAAGGTCCTACACCTGGGTTGGAGCAATCCCAGGCACAGCTACAGGTTGGGCAAAAAGGAAATTCATGGCAGTCCTGCAGGGAAGGACTTGGGGGTGTTGGTCGATGAGAAAATGAACATGTGCCGGCTTCAGTGTGTGCTTACAGCCCAGCAAGCCAACCGTATTCTGGGCTGCATAAAAAGAAGTGTGACCAGCAGGTCGGAGGAGGTGATCCTGCCCCTCTACTCTGCTCTTGTGAGACCTCACTTGGAGTATTGTGTGCAGTTCTGATGTCCTCAACATCAAAAGTACATGGAACTGTTGGAATAAGTCCAGAAGAGGGCCACGAGGATGATCAGGGGACTGGAGCACCTCCCGTATGAAGACAGGCTGAGAAAGTTGGGGCTGTTCAGCCTGGAGAAGAGAAGGCTGCATGGAGACCTCATAGCAGCCTGCCAGTATCTGAAGGGGGCCTACAGGGATGCTGGTGAGGGACAATTCATTAGGGACTGTAGTGATAGGACAAGGGGTAACGGGTTGAAACTTAAACAGCAGGGGTTTAGACTGGATATAAGGAAGAAAGTCTTTCCTGTTAGGGTGGTGAGGTACTGGAATGGGTTGCCCAGGAAGGTTGTGAATGCTCCATCCCTGGCAGTGTTCAAGGCCAGGTTGAATGAAGCCTTGGGTGACAAGGTTTAGTGTGAGGTGTCCCTGCCCATGTCAGGGGGGTTGGAAATAGATCATCTTAAGGTCCTTTCCAACCCTAACTATTCTATGATTCTATGATTCTATGACATTTCACAAAAAGACAATGTCTCTTCACAGAAGCAGCTTGCTAAGCCACTCTCCATCAACAGTCCTGGTCTAGTGGGCAGGTCCCAGGGGATTGGAGGCTGGCCAGGGTGACGCCTCTCTACAAAAAGGGCAGGAAGGAAGACCCTGGAAACTTAAGCCACTAAGAATCAAATGAAGCCCAAAGCATAGGAATTGCAACTGCTTTAGATCAGAAATGCAATTAGTCTGCTAATTAGTATTGCTATACATTAGAAATGCAGTATGTCTGACAATGACTAGTATCAGTTGCAGTAAGAGTCCTTCAATAGGCACATGTGAGAATTTTTTTTTCTTTCTAATTTACTGTGATCAGAAAATATTGTAAACTAAAGTAGGAAGCTTTGTCATCTTAAAAAAAATAATTTTGTGAAAATTTTTATTCTCATATACTAACTCAAACTCTAACATTTTAATAATTATAAATAACTACCTGAATCTGACTATATCCTTAACTTCAATGATCTTCTGTGACACAGTTCTATGGTCTAGTCACATCTTGCATAAAAAGATTTCCTTTTTTATCAGTTTAGAATTTACTAACATGCAATCTCAACATGTCACAACAACTATATTTGTATGAAACAGGAACGACAGTATTTTGATATCCATCACTGGATTGCAATTGCAAACTATTCATTCTCATGTTCAACTTGTTTTCTGCTGTTAGTCATTTTTTTTTTTTTTCTTGTGAATATCTGCTTCTTTTTACTTTTCTCTTGAACACTAAGTGGATTTAAGGTCTTTGCCATTTATAAATTAAGAATGAAGATTTTACAAGAATTGTGAAGATTTTATTGGTAATAATTTTTTTTTTCCCCAGATCAAGTCTATTTTTCCTGTGACAGCAACTGGTGAGTGATATCTCCCTGTCCTTATCTCAAACCATGATCCTTTTTTTATATTTTCTTTCCTTTTCCATGTGAGGAATGGGAGTGATAGAGTGGCTTTGGTGGGCAACTAGCATCCAGCCAGGGTCAACCCATCATACCAGTAATGAGTGCCTCAACAGTCTGTATTGGTGCCAATACTGTATAATATGTTCATTAATTACATAGTGTTTGAGTGCACTCTCAGCACATTTATAAATTACGGCAAGCTGATGGGTGCAGTTGGTTCACTAGAGGGAACGGATATCATCCAGAGGGACCTTGAAAGGCTTGAGGAGGTTGGTCCATGTGAACCTCATTAAATTCAACAAAAAAAGTGCAAGGCCCTGCACCTGAGTTGGTGCAATCCATATCAGCACACACTGATATTGAGAATTAATTCATTGAGAACGGAGTTGCAGAGAAGAACTTAGGTGTATTGAAGACTGAAAAATTGAACACAAGTCACAAATGTCCACTTGCAACCCAGCTACCCAGTCGTCTTTTTGGCTGCATAAAATGAAGTGTGGCCAGCAGGCTGATTCTCCCCCTGTACCCTGCTCTTGTGAGACCCCACCTGAGGCTCTGCATCCAGCTCTGGAATCTCCAGCACAAGAAAAAGGAGGGCCAAAGGAGGGCCACGGAAATGATCAGGAACATCTCTCCTCTGAGGAGTGGCTGAGAGCTTGGTTGTTCAGCCTGGAGATGAGAAGGCTCTGGCAAGATCTTGTTGTGGCCTCTCAATACTTAAAGGGGCTTAAGAAAGATGGAGAGAGTTCATTTACAAAGGTCAGTTAAGACAGAAAAAGCAGCAATGGTTTTAAACTGAAAGAGGGTAAATCTAGAGGGTAAATCTAGAGGGTAAATCTAGACCAGGCATAAAAAAAAATAAATTTTTTACAAATGTGGTGAAACACTGGCATAGGTTGGCATAGGTTGGCCCAAGCTGTGGTTGCACCATTGTTGGCAGTGTTCAAAGTCCGGCTGAATGGGGTTTTGAGCACCTGATTTAGTGAATGATGTCCATGTCCGTGCCAGGGGTTGAACTATATGATCTTTGAAGTTCCCTTCCAACCTAAGCCGTTTGTCGTGGTTTAAACCCAAACTGCACAGCTTGTTCGCTCACTCCCCCTCCTTACTCCCCCAACTCCCAGAGAGTTAGGAAGGAGAATCCAAAGAATGTAGCTACCATGGGTTGAGATAAGAACAGTTTAATAACTAAGGTATAACAGAAATCACTACTGCTAATACTACTACAAATAATAATGATAAAGCAAATAAGAAGTGAAGAGAATACAACACCTCACCAGCCACCAACCCATAACTCACCCCACCCTGCCCGACCAAGCACCGACCGATACCTCCTCCAACCCCCAGAGTCCCAGCCCTTCTGGGTAACTCCCAGTTACATCCTGGATATGACGTGCTATGGTATGGAATACCTCTTTGGCTAGCCTGGGTCAGGTGTCCTGTCTCTCCTTCCTCCCAGCCTCCCCCCCTCCCTGGCAGAGCGTGAGCTCAGAAAAGGCCTTGGACAAACCAAACATTTGAGCAGTAACTCAAAACATACTTGCTATCAGCAACCGTTCCCAGCCCGAAAGTCAAAACACAGCACTGCACCAGCTACCAAGAAGGAGAAAAAATGACTGCTACTGCTGAACCCAGGACACTGTTCTAGGATTCTAGGAGTCTACAAAATCTGTCTCAGAGAATGACTGTGTTTATGTTCTCTGAAAAGCAATATTTTTGTTCTTAAGACTATCACAAAACAGTTCTTAAATACTCACAAAAGCCTTTTTAAAATTTATTTATCCTGAAAAAATGAAAGGATGACTTGCACTGAACACCAGAAATGCCTAAGATGTAAAATATCTTGCTTTTGGTAATAGTATGCGTAGCTTTGTCCATGTCTGTGAAGCTGCTTGATTCCTGCACAGTTTATAGCTAAGTAGCACTAGCAGGTACAGCAGCAAGAGTTCCCTCCAACAATCCTTTAAGCAGAATGTCTGCAACTAAACCACATGCTTACTGATAATTTTTGTTGATGGATTTGATATCAGATTACCCATGATATTAACACAAACACTACAGTTCCAAATAAAGTCTATGACAGTAATTAAGGACAAATATAACTAGACCTTTTTCCAGAATGGAATTTTGATGCAAATGAAAGCATATTCAAGCTTTACTGAATGAAGGTAAAAGGGCATACAAAAGTAAGCATGGTTTATTTTTTAATTTAGTATTATACATATTTTGCATTTTTTAAAAGTGATGATTTTATCTATGGTTTGTGATCACCAATTAAATGAAGTCATTAATTTGTTATTCACAGAGTACTGTGATAATCAAAGGATAATCATAGAGGAATTATGAACTCTAATTGTAATTAGTGGGGAATAAAAAAGTATGGTTCATTATGGTGCACCTTTACAGAAAGAAATGATCACTGTGCAAAATATCTAGTTTAGTTTGAGATCTAATTACACTCAAAACTAAACCTGGGGATTTTTATATTTATATGACCAGTAAGCATAAATAAAAATTAAAATCTTGTGAAAAGTTGTCTTATTTTTTATTTTAAATTCTCAGTTAAGTATTTTTCTGAGTAGGAAGGAATATATTCCACAGATTGGAAATTATATTAACTTTATATTTATATCTCTCTATATATATAATAAATAAATATATGTAAACATCAGGAAGAATGTACAGTTAAAGAAATTTAGAAATAATGAAATGAAAAATACTTGAATATTTACTTGTTTTGAGAAGTTAAAGTCTGCATTTGTTTTTATTCCCTACAGCATCCAATCTTTTCAGTAACAAAATACTATCTTCTCTGAATCTCTCTGTGTTTTATTACTCCTTTACTCTTTATTATTCCTGTTAAGTCTTGTATCATGACAGGACAAGTTTAGTAAATTACTGTCCATATTCCAACAAGACTGTGAGTGAGTGTAGCTCATTGTTAAGTATAAGGATATTAATTTTTAAGTAAGAACTTGTATGAGTGGATCAGGGGTGAAGGATTTTAGCATTTGAAGTGTGAATTGTTGGATAATAATATTTTTAATCACTAATGTTCCATGACTGTAAACACACATCAAAACATTTCAAAATATTCACTTCCCACGGATTCAGACTCTTTTGTTGCCAATAATATAGCTGTATTTTCTTAAATGATTTTGTTAACTTCTTGCTTATTGGCTATTTTGATACTTAGGGCTGTTTTTCCCCCACATGTGGAACTGGAAAAACAGAGAAAGAAATCATAACTGATAGCACTGCGTAACACTGTAGTCCAAGTAACATATTTCTATGTTATCTCCTGATTTTAATTGGTTTTTAATTAGTAATTAAAATTCTCCTATTTATTTATCTTTTATACTCTGTGCAATAGCAACAACAATAAAAATCCCTCTACTCTGTTCCTGCAGAACCCCAGAATTCTCTTGCATAGAAAAAATTATTCGTGAGACAAGGGATGCATCAGTTCAAATGTTAAGTAAATGATTGAAATACTAGTACTTCAAGTAACTACTCTGATATTCATTGCAAATAATGTGTAATATTACTTCTTTTGTTCAGCTTACCTTTCTCCTTTGTTTTAGAAGGTCACCTTGCAAGTTTTAAGGATATCATGTGATTGCTTTCACTTCTTATAGTCTTAAAATCCTTAAATTATTCTGAATTTCATTTTTTTTAATGGGGAAATGTCAAATATTTAAAATAAGAATTACCTCATTATGTCTTGCTTTTAATTTACATATCCTTATGGTTTTATGGAGAAATCTTCTCCCTTATGCTGTGTACACAAGAGAAACAAGAGCTAAGTGGTTTACTTGAAAAATATGAAATTATATAATTGTTTTTTTCTTAATATTTCATTAAGAAAATGGAAACATTTTAATGTTACTTTTAAGGGAAAAAAATCACCTTCGTTTTGTCTCTTTCTCTCACTCTTCACTTACCATTTATAAAAGGTTCACAGTATTAAGAGTAATAGAATATGCATTCTGTATGCTGTGAGAGAAGACTAATCTGCTATTGTTATTGATGGTTTGATCTTTTAATAGAAAACTTCACATTATGTTTTACAGATTTCTCCAATAATAAAGATCAGTTCTTTCTGAAATTCTTTATTTAGTCATTTACTCGGCGTTTATGGGTTGACCATATACAGGAGTTGAGGGTGTGTGTGAGTTTAGGAGAAGATAACATCTAATTAGTACCCACTCTAAGAAGCAAAGATTTGGATACATGTTACTGAATCTAAAGCAGTGAACTGGATTGGAAAAAGTAATGCAACTCAGAATACAAATTGAGTGATTTAGACTTGTGGTATGTGATATTTTTATCCCTCTTGACATTTAATTAATCTGTGTTATTACAATAGAAACACTGATGTATCTTGGCCCATTCTTAAATCATTACAAAAACTTGATGCTTAACTCAGTATAAATGTGTGATGCTTAATTTCAATCCTTATGTGAGCCTGAACCACAAAATTTTCAAGAATGAGAAAATGTTTGTGGGAAGTATCATCATGTAGCTGCCTAAACATCTGTTGCTCTTAAATATCTGTTGCTGACCACATCAGGGAAAGGACCCTGGGTTAAATGAAGCACCCATGTTTGAGTAAAAATAATGTCTGGGGAAATGAAAAAGCTAGACTCCAAAAGTAATCCAGAGAACTGCAGCTCAAGTAAAAGAAGCCTCTTACACCTCCACGTAGGTGGGAGGTTGTTGCTCAAAGACTGGCTGGGCATTGGCTGGTTTGTGGTGAGCAATAGTTTTCATTCATATTACTTGTCTTTCTTGGGGTTTATCTCTCTCTTTGTTATTTTCCTTTTCATTACATTATTATTATCATTATTGTTATATTGTTATTATTAATTAGCAAGTTGTTCTTATCTCAACCCACAGGTTTTCTCACTTTTACACTTCCAATTCTCTCCCCTCAGTAATGAGCCTTCTACTATCATCACTGTTAGTTCCCAATAGGCAATTACAGTAGAACTAGACCAGAAAATGGCATTGAAATGTAATCTTCTGTCTGGTCAGGAAAAACAGACTGTATGGTACAAGCCTTTATGTAAATGGAACAAACCAAAGAACACTAATACCACTTGTTAGATCAGCAGTTATAACTAGGTAAAGCAGAAAACCCTGAAGAAAATACTCTTCTGAAAGGCATGACTACTTTCAGTAGCTTTATAATTGAACAAATACATTGTCTGAACTCTTCAAATATATTGCTGCAATGTTTTCTTTAAAATAGGTCCAATTACAAGTCTTGAAAGCATGATCCAAATACCTTTTCCAAAAACCAAATGAACATTAAGTAAGAGGGGTGAATCTGGGTGAAGCCCTTAACCTACTTCACTGCTAGAGAAATGCCCTCTACTGTGCAAAGTACTTTGCTAATCCCATCTAGTAGCCTAGACTCCTTTAGTGAAATTAATTTCACTTACCTTTACATACTTATAATCATCTAATTATTCTGTATAAAGACCTACTCAATGGTCATTGGGGACAAATAGACACTTCCAGGCATTAGTGATTTCGCTTGATTTTAGCAGTCATTTCAGGACAAAATATCTTGTGCTCTAGAAAATTTGTTTGGTTTTTTTTTTTTTTTAGGGAATCTACATGACCAGTATGAATATGAATATTTAGGCTGTAAACATCTAAACTGACATGGGACAAATTACTCAGCATTCTGCTAAAAACTCTAGGCCAGGGACAATTCTTGGTAAACAGTTCCTGTGTGTCTTCTTGACGTAGGAGGCTAAGAATTTGAAAGAAAACCCTTTCTGTCAGCTGGCCTTAGTGTCCTGACTGTTTAGTTTGCTAGTGAAGTTGGATTTGCTAGCAAGAAGTGTTTGTTACTGATAATAAGTAAGTATCGATACTCTGTAAATACATGGTACAGAATAGGATAGTTCAATTTTTTTTTAATCAGTGCTCTATTAGAATAATGACCAGTTAACATTTTTATATTTTAAATCAGATTTCTACAGGACTGTGTTCTTACGTTAACATTGTCTTACTGGCTTTATGTTTAGTAGCTGGCATTCAGATTGCTGTGTTTATTTTTAAATAACACGGAAAATACTAAGAATTCTATTGTTTTCCTGCATTTACTCTGTGCCAAACTGCATGTAATACTTCTTACCATAGGCAAATGCTTCATAGAACAAAAGTAATTTAATGATTAAACCTAAAAAGTGTTTATCAAAAGGAGATTAAAATAGCTTCTCCATTTTCCTAAATGATAAATGGACTTGAGGCTGTGCTGCTTTTTCTCAATGGCAAAAAAGATGGAACTGGAAAATCTGATTTTAAGAGAGAAAACTGTTCTGCAGTTCATGTCTTTACAGCCTCCTGGAGAACATCAAATGCAATAGATAAATTACACTCTTTTGTATCTCATACATTTCGGGATGATCTGTGGTTCTGTAAGAGAAGCACTAAAATGTGTTTATTATTAGATAGTTTAGACTATTGGACTAGCCACAGAATTAGGAGTTAGAGACTCTTTAACTTTGTGATCTTCTACAAAATCCTTAACAACCCTCCACTGATGTGAGTAGAATTTATTCTTTGGCATTTACTACCTCATCTATAAGAGAAGGATAATACTTTTCAACCTCACAGGGATTATATAGGATTAATTATTTAATAGTTACACAGTGATGTAAAAAGAAAAGCATTCTATTGTTTTCAAAAATAGTGAAATATGACACTGTCAGTTTCTTGTATCTAGTTAAGGTGGAAAGAGACAGTGTCTATTGTGTCAGCAGTAAAGTACATGAAAAACTGCACCATTTTTATGTTTACTGAATCAAAAAATAGGTTTTCAGAACAGTAGCTTAGCTCCACTTCTGAGCAAATTTTATACCCTATATGCAGCTTGAGTAAGATGGGCATAGTGAAAAGACTGAAGAATGTTAAATAGTAGCTAGGGAGTGCAGTGCAGGCCATACACATGCATGCAAAAAATAAAACTGGAAGACTCACAGATTCGTCATTATTTTCTGAGAGAAATTCACGTGACAGATATACAAGGATATTAGTTGGTCAAACCATTGTCTATTTCTTTCTCCACGTGATCTGAATAACCATTGTCTATTTCTTTCTCCACTTGATCTGAATAATGAGAAAGGGCCTTAAAATACAGCTTGTCCTTCAATAATTTTTATACTGGAAAGTTTCTGTAGTGAAATATTTCTAAACCTAGGCAGATGTCATAATGCACAAAATACCTATTTCAGTTTAGAAACTCACTGTATTTTTCTTCTGGTAAATGAGGAACTGACAGCTATTATTCATGCTGACAGTAATGAAAGAATTTCTCAGTCCCTATCTGTAAATGGCTACGAATCTTCTTCATTTCAAAACTAGAACTATTGAGGAAAAAATAATACATTCTTCAAAGCAACTTTTCCTAAGTAATTCAAAGTCAAAACGGCATCATTACCTTTTACAATGCAAAGTATGTTAGCATGTATTGATTTTTAACATCAATAAGTATCAAATTTTAAAATTCTAAATTGATTGGTCTACTAAATTATAATAATTCATTTTGTACTAAAGAAAAAAGAAGAGGTAAACTTCAAAAAGGAGAGATACCTGCAGATTATAAGGTTTTGTGTGTACTCTGATAATTGAATAACATATAGCTAAGCATATCCATAAGAAAATAGGATGCTAGACAAGATGATTTTAGCAGCCAATAAGAGCAGAAGCCAAGCTTATAGTCCACTTTTCTCTGTAGCTGCAAAAAAATAGTCCTGTGCTGTACTTCCTGTGATGTTTATAAAAGTGCTTTTCTGTTATCCATATCTTTCAAGAATTTGAAATTGTACAATATAATCTTGATAAACTATAGTTAGAGAATATTTAAATTTATAGAATTTATAGTCATTCTGGAATACATGTATTATATATATTTAATTATATTAATATAGAATATATATTGCATGTATTTAATTATTTTTCCTTTCACTGTCTCGTTTTTCCATTTATTGCTACTTTGATGTTTCAGTGTTTTGGAATTTGAAAGAAAAACAAATCGTTTTAACATTGAGACTGTTAAGGCTCTTGAGTTAATTTGTAGAAAAACTATTATTAGTTCTTCTAACATCTAAAATAGTAAACAAAACTGATTAAAGTGATCATTTTTAATAGAATCTTTGTGTGCAAACATTTAAATCAGTTTAAAAAAATCCACCAAATTTAGTTTATTCATTATTGTGTACAGTCTTCTGAAAGGATGAAAGCCATACTTCAGGCATGCATGTATGAAATCCCAGGAATGAGTACTCATAAACAGAAGGTGATTTGGTTGGTTGATTGATTAGGTGAACCAGGTCATAAATGAATGAAGCCACAACTGAACAGAAAAGAGAATATGTATCTCCCTAGCTGAATTCCCAGCTTCCTTTAAGGGATTGTGTTACTCAGTTTTGTGCTCTGTTATTATTCACATTTCACTGTAGCTGGGAATAGATTTTTACCACTCCTTTTCAAGCAGTTGGATATTAATTTTTTTTAAAGTAGCTAGAGAAGAAACAGGAAATTTTTGAGACATTTACTTGCCAAAGATATTCAACTTAACAACAGAAAAATGCTGATCAAAATAGTGACAATGTAGGTGCCAACACAGAGGACATAACAAAAGAAGCTTGCTAGCATAGAGAGGAATCACAGAGTTTTTCCATATTCTAGATAAGGAAATAGAGAAAGTTTAGGTTAAGATGAAGCGTAGCCTACCTACAGCTGACAGGCAATATGTATCACATCGTTCTACATATGCGACATGCCTTGTCCATTGACCGTTAGCTAGGCAACTCGCCCCCACATCAGCAGATAATCTGAAGGTAGTGGAAGACTTCCACATATATTATTTGCCTTTACATTGATAATGAGAAGGGTTTTTTATTTTCTAAAATTAAAATGCTGAAAGATCAACAAAGAATTATGATTCTGACTCTGAATCTTCCAATATATGTGGGTAACTTTACATATCTGAGTAGCCGCATTGATTTCATTATGACTATTCATACAAGTAATGCAAAGTACAGATGCTAGCAGATGAACCCTAAGGCAGCATTTTCTGCATTATGTGTTTTACTTCATTGAGTGAAGTACTTCACTTATGGTGTAAGTCAGCAGTTGCCACAGTAGTATGCATTATTACACACATGTTTTTTACTTTCCTTTCAGAGTGATGTGAATATATTTGCAAAGTAGTAATTGGCAGAACTGGTTCATGCAGTCTTTTGTGATTTTGCCAGT
Source organism: Melopsittacus undulatus (assembly GCF_012275295.1). Classification (NCBI taxonomy): domain Eukaryota; kingdom Metazoa; phylum Chordata; class Aves; order Psittaciformes; family Psittaculidae; genus Melopsittacus; species Melopsittacus undulatus. The sequence continues at coordinate 34,970,103 of NC_047529.1, read as the reverse complement.
TCCAAACTCATTATCATCTATATGTATTCATAAGTGACATAACTCTAACCAGATTTTCACTATACTGTCTAAACAGTTAAATGTACAAAAAAGCTACAGTAGCACTAACCCAAGTCACAATACCCATGATGTGCTGCTGCACTGTTTTATGAGGCAATAATATAGTTCTGATCTTGGAATAAAGTGATCATCCTTCAGCCTCATAGTTTGGGAACAGGATTATGACCTCATAAAATAGCACAATAGTACTATTATCATATAATTAGAAAATCAGGCATTCTAGTGTACCTGTTTGTTGTAGTTTTATTAGACTTCTGTAACTACTAACCTTCTAGCATCAAAAAAATGCCCATATTTGTTATAAAAGTGTTTCAAAAAATTGCTGGTTTAAATTTGTTTCATATCAAGAAGGAATTTTAAATACACAAAAATATACACAGATAACAGCTGGGATGTCAACTAGGAGTATGTGTTTATTCTTATGCAGTTATAGTGTCTGTAATTATTTCCCCTGCATTGTATAGTGACATGTGGTATTTAAGCCACCTAACTCCACCTGACTGTAATGGAAATTAGATAGCTAAAACCATTTGACTTTGAGGAAAAAAAAAAGTATAATATACAGGACGTTATGATAATCCCATTACAAGCTCATTCACCTTTTCTACCCTTCTCATAAAGATGCTTGTCGAAATAATTCACAATCCTGACCCTTCTCTATGGAGTTACTCCTGAACAAAACAATGTTTTAACCAGAACCTGATAAAATTACATTCAGTTTGTATTCGCACTGCATGGATATAAATGGCTACTCAAAATGGCATGGAACAGCAAATTAGGGTAATAGCTTTTAAAAAGCATATAAAGACACCATCAATATGAAGAAAGTTATGGAGACTAAATCTAAATGTGGTAGGAAAAAATTGTTTATCCTGGCTTCCATTCATATATCCATACTATAAAAAAAAAAAACCTTAAAAACTGTAAGGAAGCAAGGGAAAGGACAGTAAGAAGACATCTTTGACATCTGACAACATAAACTTTGGGAAGGGCCATTTTTAAAGTTTGATGTACAGGTTTGAAAGCCCATGAACAGTCAATCTGTTTCAGTTTTGGGCAGCTCTAAGCATGCCAGTACTAGCCAACATGAAAACACAGCTAAGCATAGACTGACCACAGATGTTTAAAGTTAGGTACCAATTTGCTCAGTGCTCTACTGAATATTTTCTCTGCCAAGTTTTCTTTGTTTCCAAATTTTTTCTTGAGTGTTGATGCTTATGACATCATTGTTTTCATCATCATCTTAAATCTAACTGGCTATTATAATGGTTAGTCCCAAAGAAAGAACTCATTAAAAGAATCAAAATGGCTCCAAATATTTGACTTACACTGCAATAAGGGAACCCTCATTACTTTTTTCATTAATTTCTGTAACCTTGCTTGACAGTAAAATCACCACTCTTCAGACAATGTGGAGAAAACCTCATAGGCCTAAGCTGAAGTAGCATTTGAAATTTGTTAACATCCAGCTTTTGGGAGTTTTTCATATTCTTTATGCCAGGTTGAATTTCACAGTCTTTTTCTTTTTTTTTTCTATGTATTTGCTTATGCTAATAAAAGAAGGAAGCTGTTTATTTTGTTTTATTTCTTTGTATTTTCAACTGTGAGATCAACATTTTGGATTTTCTTCAAGGCTGCATATCATCATAAGATCATTAAACAAATTCTAGTCCTTGAGTCATTTGTCAAATTTATTGCACTCCAGTGCAAGACAGTCAGTCCAGATTAAGGTTTTATGTGCACAAACCAACATGAGATTCTCAAAGAAGTTGAGCTTCAGATAAACATATGAATGGATAATATTGATTTGTAAAGTAATTGTCCATATATCACATATATCAATTTTCAGTTCTGAGTCAATATTTCCTCATTACTGCAGTGTGGCTAAAATGAAGGTTTTTTCTTTTTTTTAACAGTTAACTTCAAGAATTCCTGTGGATAATTCAGAATAGTTGAATATGGCTATCAAAAGCTTTAATCTTTTCACTTTTAAACTGATGGCATCGATATGGAAGTTATGGAAAATATGTAAAAGCCATTATACACACTTTAAGATGCAAACTCTAGAGATTCCTTAAGAACTAGTAAATTTTTGTTTGTAAGGTTATTGAATACTTTAAGATTTCTGGATAGAAAGGTATGTAACTGTGACTTGAATGACCATAATCTGACTTCTCATAAGCCCAGATCAAAAATCTTTTCATTTATTTTAGGATATAAGTTCTAAAACAGTGGAATGCTTTAGGTAAAAGAAAAACTGTGATGTTTTGTGTTAGGAAGTTCACATTTTTAACAACCATATTTATGCATTTTTAAAAAAAATATCTGTTGTTCAGTGTTATTCTGTAAAATGCAGTTATTAAAATATACATATATACATATATAAAAATGCATATAACAACTGCAACTAGTATATTAAACTAATAACTTGCAACATAGATACTTCATACAGAAAACAGACACCTCACCCCCCCATCCCCCCCGCATTTTCATTCTTTCACTAACTCTCAGGGATTTAAGGGTAATATTTTGTAAACCTCTCCAAATTTATCATTAAATTTATTTTTAGAGAGAAAATAGGATTATAGTTCTGCCTAAAGAGAGTTGTGGTAAACTAGCTGATAGAAAGGACAAATATTGATCAAAAACACACTAAGTGAATAATACTAAGAATGTTATTTGTGTCAGCTGAAAAATATCTCATGTAATTGAATTTTATGTATACATTCCCTTAGATAACTGAAGTCTTCACCTAAATCTGTTGAAAATTGGGTAGTGTCTACTTACATACTCAATAGAGTGATGGTACTGTGTGGTTGTGTAGGGCAGTGTAGGGCAATCACTGAAAGTCAGGCTCATCACTGACTAGAGTAAGAGCTCTGGGAGCCAAGTACAGGGGAGTCTGTAAGTCTGGACTGGGTAACAAAGATCAAAAAGTCTCAGAGCTGGCCACAGGAGGGACCAAGGGCATCTGTGACCAGTTACCCTGGCTGATTAACAGACCTCCATATTCTGTTTCAACTGATCTGAAACAGAATATTATTTCTTATCCTTGTGGATTAATAGCATTCACACATGTTCTGTGTTTCTCTAGCTTTATTGCCAGCTTCATTGGCAACCTATTCCTTTGCCGCTCTGGCTCTTAGCTCCACAATACAACAACTAGAAAAGCATGTAAACAGAGAGATAGGTTTTGAAAATTCATACCGGTGTAAGAAATCTATGGTAACAACTGATTCTCATTTATTTTAACTTTATAATAATTTACCATTTTTCAGGACAATGAAATAAAACAATATTATCTTTGAATTGTCATATTGACTTGATCCACACCTGCTGGTTAAAATGTTATTATCTCTTTTGCTCTCTGCTGGAAGAACCCTTTTTACATTTCATCTTGTTATAGTACTTGGGGGTGTTGGTTGATAAAAATGAACATGAGCTGGCAGTATGTGCTCGCAGCCCAGAAAGCCAACCATATTCTGGGCTGCATCAAAAGGAGCGTGGCAAGCAGGTCGAAGGAGGTGATCCTGCCCCTCTACTCTGCTCTCGTGAGACCTCACTTGGACTACTGTGTGCAGTTCTGGTGTCCTCAACATAAAAAGGACATGGAAGTGCTGGAACAAGTCCAGAAGAGGGCCACAAGGATGATTAGGGGACTGGAGCACCTCCCATATGAAGACAGTCTGAGAAAGTTGGGGCTGTTGAGCATGGAGAAGAGAAGGCTGTGTGGAGACCTCATAGCAGCTTTCCAGTATCTGAAGGTGGCCTATAAGGATGTAGAGGATGAACTCTTCATTTGGGACTGTAGTGACAGGAGAAGTGGCAATGGGTTAAAATTTAAACAGGGGAACTTTAGATTGGATATAAGGAAGAAATTCTTTCCTGTTAGGGTGGTGAGGTACTGGAAGTGGTTTCCCAGGGAGGTAGTGAATGCTCCGTCCCTGGCAGTGTTCAAGGCCAGGTTGGACAGAGCCTTGAGTGACATGGTTTAGTGTGAGGTGTCCCTGCCCATTGTGGGGGGTTGGAACCAGATAATCTTATGGTCCTTTCCCACACTAACTAGTCTATGATTCTATGATTCTATAACTGTGTGTCTCTATAACTACTAAGGAGTTAACAACAGAAATTAATAAAGTGGTGTTTGTATCAGTGAGGTATATACAGGATTTTTTCTTTGTGAAACAAGGAAATTCTGCTAAAGAAAGATTGTAAGAGTTAGCAGACACTGTTTAACACAGTGAAACAAAGAGTCTATACACTTGGGAAATCATCCCACTCAATATGCTATATTTGTACTTGCTGATATCCTGTGCCATACACAGTAATATTTACACAGTGTTTGTCATACAGGCAGGTTAAAGTTAGTTTGCTGCTTTTCAAGATTGTCGGCAAAGGTCATGTACGGTTCATTCATATTGTTTAACAAATGTCTCATTATATAACAGTTATATGTAGTAGGGTGTAGATTCTTTTGCAAAGGTTAGGAACAGTGCCAAGGTATCTTTTTAGTTTTGTTGTTTGTTGAGATTTTTTTTAATCTTCAGATTTATTTAATTTCCTTTGGGGGGGGGATGATCATGTGGTAACAAACAGATTTTTTTTTTTTTAATACAGAATTTCAAAATTTATTTTAAGCTATTTTATCATTAGCAGGTTTTACATTGTTCCTTTTTGAAATTAATTAAAACTTGTACAAAGATTCTAAATAACATGATGCTGAAAATAGCTAGATATACCTCATGCTGTGAGTCAAAAGATAGGATGTCAATGCATGACAAGTAGATCAAATATTTTATATATAATCCTCAAAGGATAATGGAATTTTTTTGATCTTGGAAACTTTTCTCTCAACCTATGCTTAAATGTCACTTCATCAGTTTTCTGTCTACTGTAATTTTCTTTGAGAAGCTCCCATAGATTTTCTTTTACTTTGGGTGCCACTTCATATTGATTCTTTTTTTTTCCTTTTCACCAAGTCATAAGTATGTATAAAAACTGCACTCAAATGTAAGATTGTTAACGTTTATTTTTCTAAAAGACTTTTATTTGTGTAATTCGTTCTCTCTCCCTCCCCCTGCTTTCTTTTATCATGTTAGCTACTTTTGTATTTCCAGTTTGAGTGTCAGTTGTGGACAGCTGGGACAGAAAAAATACAGGACATTAAGATGAATGGATTGTTCACTGTCACCTGGACTTTTAAACATCCTTGACACTTGCTCCTCTATATATTTACTTTTTGGGTTCTTCTGTTGGACAGTGAACTTGTTTTAGCATTAAATAACATTCACTGACCCAGGAGATGAGATCACTTTCTACTTTCCCAATCATTCATTTTGATCAGGAAACATAGCCAGACCCGTAAAGAAAACAGTGATTTGTCCTTATTTTCTAGCAATTTTGAAGTCCCAACCTTTTGATTTTTTAAGTTTTTCTCTGTAGCAATTGCTTGGACATGATTCCCTGATTCATATTCCCTAACTATGATATGAAATGGAAGAGATCTTTAAGTCCCATGGAAATAATACTCTCCAGACTGACTGACAGCTATGGAGAGACAAAGAAAGGAACAGTGAGAACATAGTGACATGGGTATGAAACATAGCTTCATGTATGAAATTTACCCTTCTCTGGTAAACTGTTGTTAGGCAAAACCAAGCAATAACAATTATGTTGACAGCACTGGAATAATATTTTTCTGAATTAAAATCACTTATTAAAAAACCCATGTAGAATAAAAAAGTAACATGCTCAGGAAAGGAAAACAATAAACCTCCCCTCACATCTCTGAAAATAAGAAAATAAGTACTGTGAGGATCAGACATGCAGGCAATTAACTCTGCTAAGAGAACCAGTATAGTGTGCAGGAAAGGGAACATTTAAAAAAAGAAAAAGTATTAATGCTCATTTTCTTCTTGCCTTAATGATCACAGATATTAAACTGGGAAAAGCTCTGCAGTAATTATGTTATCAAGTTCAGACAATGACATGTAAACAGGAATTAAATGTTCTTATTAAGAACAGAATGAAAATAAAACTGGTGAATGTACAGGATGAGGTTTCAGAAAAACCTGTGAAGAAACAAGAACAGGCAAATGCTACTAGCCCAAAAGTACAACTAAAAGAAATTAAGAGCTGTATTATTACCCTTGTAATATCTTTAAAGAGTTAGTGGACACATTCATAAAAACAGTGTCTATGTGTTACATATGTTAACAAAAAAATCCAAGAACCATCAATAAGAGGAAAAATGTAGTGATCTGATCATGAAAAAGGAATCAAATTATTGAGCAGATACTTAAATGCAATATTGCTTTGTCTAAGCTATCCAACTTAAGTAGCATGGAATTCTCAGAAAAGGATAACATTAAACCACTGCATTGCAGAAGTCATAGAACTTAAGGTTATGGAAGAAGTACTTCACAGAGATGCCTTTCATTTACCATGTCTATTTCATCTTAACATTAGTATTGGTGTATTACACATCTTAACACTGATATATTACACACCATTCTTAAAAGCAATGTATGTTCCACTAAATAATGTTATGTGTGGAATATGAAGCTGAATGTATATTAAAAAAAAACCTTTAATAATTCTATACTCAAGCAAATGAGCAGAATTCTTACTAGAACTGTTGGATTTTGTCCTTGCCTATTGGAGAAGTCATTGATTTAATATGTATCGCATTTTACTGTCATTCATCTCTTAGTCATGAAACTGCTTAAGAAGCTGTAAGAAGAGAACTGAAGAAGAAACCGGACTGTAGAATATTAAAGCAAAACAGTAATTTACCACATTATACAATGATACAGTAAAATAAACATATAGCACTAACTAAAACATTATTTTTTAAGCCTTCTATTTCAGAGTTGGAATTTTAATGAGTTTAGTAACTTAAGTATTGTAAAAATCCTGGATTTCACTGGCTGAAATGAATATAATTCATAAATCAGTTATGTAAACTCCCCTCCCTTATCCTGTTATCTATTTCTTAGGACATATGTGCACAACTCAGTATCAGAATCATTAGTCATTTAAATTTTATTTCTACTGCATTCTCAAACCTCTGTTCTCCAAAACCCAACAGTCATTCTGAGAACAAACTAGGTATTTGTTGTCTAAGGTTTGGTCTAACAGCGTGTCTATTAATTATACTGCAAGGTCTGTCAACCTTTTCAAAGAAGAAAAGAATAAGATTGTATGTGTATAAAGTGTATTGTTCTCACTGTGTATCTTAATATATGTGTTTCTGTAAATTTACATTTGAATCAAGAAAAACTCAGGTACTGCTTTCATTTCAGAAATACAGATAGTATAAGATCTGACCACCAAGGGCCCTGAAATTAATACTGAAACACTGAACAACAACATTAATGAAATAACTTCAAAAGGGATTTTATAAATATATTTATTAAGTCTTAAGTTTTCACTGGACATTTTTATCAGGGCAGAAAAAAAAAACAAACTCTTTAGCTGATGCGTTAAGTTTATTGCTGACTGGTGTCATGACTCATGATATAATGTATCTAGTCATGTATGGGAAATTCATCTTGGTCTGGATAAGCATGGCTGCTTTCATTGCTCCTCATTCAGCTGCTGCAGAAAAGAATGTGCCATCTGACTAAGTGCAATTGCCATGTTACAACATTTTTAACCCTTTTGGTCCAAAAATAATGAAACTTACCCCAAGCAGCTTTCAACAACAGATAAATGGAGACAGTCCATCACATGTGAACTCATTCTGGTAAGATAAAATATTTGGGCTGATGCCAACCTCATGAAGTTTAACCAAGACAAGTGCAAGGTCCTACACCTGGGTCAGAGCAATCCCAGGCACAGCTACAGGTTGGGCAAAAACGAAATTAAGTGAAGCCCTGCGGAGAAGGACTTCAGGGAAGGACTTGGGTGTTGGTCAATGAGAAAATGAACATGAGCCGGCTTCAGTGTGCACTCACAGCCCAGAAAGCCGACTGTATTCTGGGTTGCATCAAAAGAAGTGTGACCAGCAGGTCAAAGGAGGTGATCCTGCCCCTCTACTCTGCTCTTGTCAGACCTCACTTGGAGTATTGTGCACAGTCCTGGTATGCTCAACATAGAAAGGACATGGAACTGTTGGAACAAGTCCAGAGGAGGGCCACGAGGATGATCAGGAGACTGGAGCTCCTTCCGTATGAAGACAGTCTGAGAAAGCTGGGGCTGTTCAGCCTGGAGAAGAGAAGGCTGCGTGGAGATCTCATAGCAGCCTTTCATTTTCTGAAAGGGGGGCTATAGGGATCCTGGGGATGGACTATTCATTAGGGACTGTAGTGATAGGACAAGGGGTTATGGGTTAAAACTTAAACGGGAAATTTAGATTGGTATAAGGAAGAATTTCTTTACTGTTAGGGTGGTGAGGCACTGGAAGTGGTTTCCCAGGGAAGTTGTGAATGTTCCATCCCTGGTGGTGTTAAAGGCCAGGTTGGATGAAGCCTTGGGTGATACCTCGGTGGTACTGAGGGGGCACCAAGGGGCTCAGTGTGGCTGTGGGGCTGGTGGCACCAGCACCAGGCTGGTCACTGGGGTGAGATGTGGAGCCCCAGAACGGGTGTGAAGCCAGACTGAGGCTATAGCCTGGCGATGATGGTTTGGGCACCAAAAAGAACTGTCGTGTTTTAAACCAAGTCCGCACAGCTTGTTCACTAACTCCCCCTCTTTGCTCCCCCAACTCCCAGAGAGTTAGGAAGGAGAATCCAAACAATGTAGCCCCAAGGGATTGAGATAAGAATGGTTTAATAGCTAAGGCATAACACAAATCACTACTGCTACTGCTACTACAAATAATAATGATAAAGCAAATAAGAAGTGAAGAGAATACAACACCTCACCAGCCACCAACCCATAACTCACCCCACCCTGCCCGACCAAGCATCGACCGATACCTCCTCCAACCCCCAGAGTCCCAGCCCTTCTGGGTAACTCCCAGTTACATCCTGGATATGACGTGCTATGGTATGGAATACCTCTTTGGCTAGCCTGGGTCAGGTGTCCTGTCTCTCCTTCCTCCCAGCCTCCCCCCCTCCCTGGCAGAGCGTGAGCTCAGAAAAGGCCTTGGACAAACCAAACATTTGAGCAGTAACTCAAAACATACTTGCTATCAGCAACCGTTCCCAGCCCGAAAGTCAAAACACAGCACTGCACCAGCTACCAAGAAGGAGAAAAAATGACTGCTACTGCTCAATCCAGGACAGGTTTAGTGTGAGATGTCCCTGCCCATGGCAGGGGGGTTGGAACTAGATGATCTTAAGGTCCTTTCCAACCCTAACTATTCTATGATTCTATGAATTTGAACATGAAATAAAATCTTGAACACCAAGAATTAAACTGTGGCAAATATCTCTAATGCATCAATGAAAAAAAAAAAAAAAAAAAAAAGAAGGACCCAATCACATCAAATTTTGCAGATTGCCAGTAAAGCCCTATAAAGGATGAATGAAGAATAGGGAAAAAAGAAATTGAATAAGGTATGGAGAAGCTGTAGGTGGGAACTGCAAATACAAATCTTGTAAATTTTCACTTTAAATTTAATTGTAGTGGGATCCTTTATAATTATTAGAAAATTTTAGGCACTTCTAGGTGGTATGATCTATACAGTTTCCGTCAGTGGCATCACACATCATGGATGGTCCCTTAAAAGTGTCTTTCCATCCATTAACTACTGAAGAAGTGCAGGATGACTTGCTCAAATCAACATATATCTTATATAGCTACACAAAATTAGATGACATTAAGCCTGCTTTTATTTCATAAATATGCAAAATTTTAGTGCTAAAATAGACATATGTCCTGGGTTCAGCAGTAGCAGTCTTTTTTCTCCTTCTTAGTAGCTGGTGCAGTGCTGTGGTTTTGCCTTTCAGCCTGAGAACAACACTGATAACACCAATGGTTTTAGTTTTTGCTAAGGAATGTTTAGTCTGACCAAGGACTTTCCGAGTGTCATGCTCTTCCAGGGAGGAGGGGAAGCCAGGAGGAAGCAGAGGCAGGAGATCTGACACAAATTAGCCAAAAGGGTACCCCATACCACAGCACATCATGCCCAGTATATAAACTGGAGGCAGTTAGCCGGAAGGGCTAGATTGCTGCTCTGGTTAGGCTGGGTGTTGTTCAGCAGGTGGTGAGCGGTTGTATTCTCTCCCCTTGTTATTTCCCTTATCATTATTATTATTAGTGGTCTCTTTCATGAACACCCCGTTGTCTTGGGGAAAGAGCTTGTGTACCCTTGTGAGGTTGGGAGCTATGCTGGTGGTGGCATATGCCTCCGGTAGAGTCTCCCATGCCAGACAGGTCTCAACTGAAGCGTCAGACAAAGTGTGTCCATGGGCAGGGTGGGCTCACTAGCCTTTGGGCAACCACCCTAGGAGAAGGACAACTCTAACTTCAAACCCTGACAGATGGAGCTCGCTTAGTCCTGTAAGGTCATCCATTTAAGAGAAGGATACTCTAATCAAACCTACAACCTGAGGACTTTGCTGCCACCGTCCAAGCTTGCTAGGCCCTGGCAGATAAACCTCAGGTGTAAAGGGTGGGGCCAGTTTCGTGCATGCTGTGCCTCACCTAAAAAAATCTACTGTGCAGGCCCGAAGGGTTTACTCACACTTGTAAAGCCCTGTAGCGACAGGCGAAGGACGAAACGGCAGGTAATAAGGTGCACTGGAAGTCGCAGACCCAACCCTGCATGTAAGCCGTTCAGGACACTGGTTGCTCAAGACTGACCCAGGGGATGACAGTCTTGATCGGTAGCATCCTGAATGTCTAAGCAGCCTTTTTTCAAGGACAGCACTGCTTGCTCCATATGGAGAGAGGCCTAGAAAAGGTGGCCTAACCAAAGCTCAGCTCCACCTGGTTGGCTAGCCGCAGCCAACGACATCTTCTGTTGCAGTCAATTAAAGACAAAGAGACAAAGGCATACACCTGCCTTCAAAGCTGTGTTCAGATTGACACTTGCATGTTGGAACATCAGAACCATGCTTGATGCAGTGAACAGTGGGCACCCTGAGCACCATTCTGTGCTAATTGCTTATGAACTGTCACGACTCAACATTGATATTGCTGCTCTCAGTGAAGTTCAACTTCATGAGGAAGGTAGCCTTAAAGAGCATGGTGCTGGCTATACTCTACTGGTCAGGCAAATCCAAAACTGAAAGTAATCTTTCTGGAGTTGGCGTTCGCGAAGTCAAGCCATGATGATGATGATGATGATGATGATTAGTGGTAGCAGTAGCGGTTTTGTGTTATGCCTTAGTTACTGGACTGTTCTTATCTCAACCCGTGGGAGTTACAGTCTTCCAACTCTCCTCCAAATCCCTCTGGGATTTCTGAGTTACTTACTGAGTTTAAGCCACAACAGCATACATTGCTTTCCTACATAGTACTAAATGCTATTAAGAATGTAAACACCATTGTTAAGCCAGCATTACTATTCAATTGTTGTTGTCAGAAGTGATTTAAACATCACTGTGTTTTTTTTACTTCATAATGTGGTTGTATCTGTAGTTTTTACATTGATTACCGTCTCTAGTGAGAATTTGTGTTCAGCTGGATATTTTACCAATAGCCATTCATGATACAGTGCAAAGTATACAGGTATTTCAAGGAACAGACTGGGATGCTAGTTTTGTCAGTCACAGATAGGTCAGGCTAAAGATCCTTCTGGTCACATGTCCTTTTCGTTCTTCACTCCAGAATGTCTTGTTTCCAAAACGCATGGTAAAATATTCCATGCTGCATATCCCATGAATTTTAATTTTGTAGCGCTTTTGCAGCTTTGACAAAACTTCAGCGAATACTTAAAATACTAGACACTTATGTAAAAAATTAAGGGGGAGTAGGCTACTGCTTGTAATTCATTAGGTATCTACCTTTGAAAGAAGGTTAGTTGTAATACACCAAGAGTCCCAATGGATGCCTAAAAGTTCCTGAACACTTGCTGTACCATTTGAAAAGCAATTCAATTAACCAGACATGCTTCTCACCTGGAGATTTTCTGTGGACTTATGTGAAACATACACATTTACTTTGGGAGAAATTAATATATTTCCGGTGCTAAAAGCATAAAATTCAAGCCAAGCACTGTATAAAATATGTGGAATGGATCTCACATTGTGAGTTTTTAATTTACATGTCTTTTTTGCTTATTGCTATCATTGAGACAGTGATTTAAACTTTTAAACTGTTTAACTGAACAGTAGTTCTGTAATGAAAGTAGAAAGGAGAAAGTACACATAAGCTTAATCTGGAGTCACAGAGAAAAAATTATTTTCTTTTTCTAAGAAAGGAAAATTCTAGTATTTACCCTCTCAGGGTTTCAAAACAGTGATCCTTCCTATTTAGATTCTAACAGTGTAGATAACCTATGCATTCCATTAATAAAATGTTCGTTTTTCTTCTGCACAATAGAGGAACTAACTAGGCAGAATTTGGATTCTTTTCTTACCTAGTCTGGGCTAATAAAAGGCATGCATTAGTCAGAAATTGCATCTAACCCATCTTAATTATATTACTAAAGCATTAATTAAGGAAAATAAAATCTTCCTTCCACCAGCTAGTTTTTTGAAAGAAAAACATAAATAAGATCTTAAAAAGTCACTTCAAAGCTCATCACAATCTTTGTTCCAAGTGTAAGGTAATTGTTATTCTCCTTTCAGTAATCACAAGCAAATAGAAAAGCAGACTTTTTTGTTTTATTTTCATTTAGCTTTAATAATTTTGGGGGGACAGAGGATGAGAAATGTCTGCATATCAAATACTCCTCTCATCAGCTAAATTGTTTTCAGAGATTTTCACATCCCGGAGGGAAGAAGCCTGATGGAATGAGCACGTCTATCAGTCCCAGAGTGAAGCAACATGCTGCAGCAACAGCACAAAGTGCAGCCTTTTTTCTGGAATATCAAGAATCCTCCTTAATGAGTTCTTTGATAAGACAAACAAACCTTCAAATTTAATTTTACAAGTACTTGAAACTTCCAGACTTGCTTCTTAACCCAACTGGACAAGTTTAAATGGTATTTAAGTTTTCCCAAGTAAGCCTATGAAGCATTGTTCTGTTCATGTGATATCTCTGTCTTACAAACTCCTTCAACTTTTTTACAAAAATCAGCTTACAGCTCTTTGACAGGTTGGACCCCCTTAGAAGCAGTTTGTTTTTTCTTAGTGGGCTTTCATTTCCTTTGACTTCTGTGTTTCAGATCAGTAATTTCATATTTGTTTTCAAAGCTAAGGTGACAATACAATTGCTGGAAATATCAGATATTTTGAAACAATACAAATAAATTTGTTGCCATGGAGTCAGTGTTTATTTCACTAATAATGGAAGTCTAGTAGCTGAAAGAACCGAGAAAGCTAATGGCATCCCAGACTGCATTAGCAAAGCATTGCCAGCAGGGAGAGGGAGCTGTTCGTTCCTTTTTATTCAAAACTGGTAAAGCAGCATCTGGAGTGCTGGATCCAGTTCTGGCCTCTTCAGTCCAAGAGAAACATAAACATACTGGACAGTCCAGCAAAGGGCCACAAAGATGGTGAAGGAACTGGAGCACAAGCCTGTAAGGAAAGCCTGAGAAAGCCGAAACTGCACAGCCTGGAGAAGAGAAGGCTCAGAGTGCTCATCCATCAGTTCAAATATATGAAGGAAGGGTCTGCAGAAAGATGGAGCCAGGCTCTTTTTAATTATTTTAAGTCTAGATTATTTTCTAGAAAGCTTTTTTATCATCTAAAGTACACAATAATTCTTAGACATTTAAAGTGGCCTTTGGCTATGGAAGTCAACATCATGTAGCTGATGTAAAGGAAATGCAAAATGTCTAGTTTCAGAAAACAGATACAGATACTTAAGTTCCACCAAGTAAGACTGTTGAGATAGTTGTTTCGAGACAGTTAAAATTATGCTTGAGAGAAGGCAGAAAGAGCTTTTTTTTTTTTTTAATATTATGGAACCTTGTAGACAAGACTGACATGCTTTTTTACTGATCATGCTGTATCTGAGTAAATTGAATGCAGTAGACATTCCATGTAGGGGACTATCCTGGTATACAAACCAGTCTCACAGTGCACCTACATTTCTTGTGAGTTCCACAAGACTAATAGTGTGCCTCCATTCAGCAGCACGAGCTGTGTTAAGATGTATAGTATGGCTTTAATGGAGAAGCGTCTTCCAAGTTCTCCTATGCCAAGATACTGCAAATTTCCTGAAATACAAAGTGTACTCAGTTCCCTTTAGGGTTGGGGCCACTGAAAACATGACAAATTTCAATAAATATAGACCAGAAAGGAATACATGATGTTCTAAATTAACTTTGTGCTTCATGGAGATCATGAGGTCTATATACACTCTATCAAATACAAGTACTGGGCAAAACAAAGCTTTTCATATACCAGCATGGATAAATTAAGTAAGGAGCAAGGAAAAAATTATAACAAAACATACTGGAGGAGAAAATCTCTTCAATTACAAAAAGTAGATTAGGTGGAGAATGTCAGATCATCTCTGGCAGAACAGAAAAATCCTTTCACCTGCTGCAGAACAGGGTAGAAGCCCACATGACTCTAAGTATACCAGCTGGGTCTCCCCTCAAACTTGTAATATGAATAGATAAGCCTGCCAGATCCAATATAGGAGGGATTCAGATCACAGAGTAAAACACATATATAGATATTCGCATGTCTGCTGTGTTTAAATTACAGTTATAGTCAAGAAAGATCAAGATACTGGATCTTTTTTGCCTACGCATAGATTCTTAATCACAGTTGTAACACTCTTAGGCAACCTGGTCACCCTGTGCACAACTGCAGATCTCCTGTAGCTCTGGGGCTATATCTGACAGCCACACATGCTGTCTTAGCTACTTTGGAACATCATAGACATGTATGTGTTTGGGTAATTGAATTAAGTCTTTTACTCTCATACCAGATCTCATTTTGAATCTCCCAGTTATCCAGATATAGATTTTTTTTTTGTATTGTCCAGAATGCATAGTAGTAGCAGTTCCACCTCTTGTATGTCTTGAATTCCAAATTTGAGAAGGGCTTAAAGTAGTCTTATCAATACTGTGGCTAGAGCCTCAAATTATCTCACATCATTAGTCATTACTATCTCTTGCAGTAGTAGAGGACAGAGTAGTAAGATTCAGTTCAAACAGCTGACTCAACAAAATAGTTAAAGATTTTGTTTTCATGGTTGGTACAGTGGTTGATATAAGAAAACTCCCCTAACATATTTTAAATACTCTACTAAATTGCAGTATTACATTTAAGTAGGTTATATTTGCCATCTTTCTATATGCAGAGATTTATACTTACACATTCTTTCAGTGCGATGTGGGTGTAGATGTCAACTAAGAAATGAATTATAGATCACTGATTAATGATTTTAAAAGACTTCTTACTACCGGCAGTACATACTGATGACGTGATTAGATTTGCTAATGTACCTCTTCATGTTCTCTGTGGAAAGCTCCTGGATTTTGTTGATTGGCAATTTTGAGTTTATACTAAACTTTGGATATTATGACCTAGAGTAATGTTATTTCAACTGAGATAAGTGGACATGGTCATTTACCTTCTTGTCTGTTTAGAACTAAGACACACATTTTGTTTATTTACATGTCTCGTACTGCAGTTTTATAATCAGTGTGATTTGTGAAGCTATTTGCATATTTTTTTCATAAAACTGCTGTATTAGAAAAAAAGTTCAGAGACCATGTTCAATGTTAACGTGAAGATTTAAGAAGGTAACACAGGAATGGCTTTTGGATTCATTACTATTCCTTAAATACTTAATATTACAAGGAGCTTAAAATAAACCTCAGAAAGCACAACAAATAAATTTAAGGTGTAGTTATAATTCTAACTACAAGGTATATCTATATGTATCATCTATAACAATGCAGAAAGAAAACAAGATTGACTGAAGAAATAAACTTAAAACGGTGCGATGTATCAGAAGACACTTGAATCAGCAATATTATGCTGCTGCAGAGAATGCAAATGCCATTGTGGGATATGTAAAAACAAAACCTGAAGATAATCAACGAAGTGATAAAACTTCCATCTGCGAGACAAATATTTTGGATAATCTGTTACACTTTGTGCATTTCTAAGATTTAAAGCAATTTTTAAAACTCCAGAGGAGTGGAATGCACATAACAGCAGTTCTAGAAATGTTTATTTTTGAGAAAAGACTGATCAAAGTCACTTTAAATAATCTAACAAACTAGAAATTGATGTGATTATTTGCTAGTTTTCAGAAAAGTTAAACACAAGTAGAAAATCTTAGGGAACCAAACCAGTGGGCAAACCAGAGACTTGCAGCTTCTTTTCTCCCATGTGTTTTCAGGAATCATAGAATCATAGAATAGTTAGGGTTGGAAAGGACCTTAAGATCATCTAGTTCCAACCCCCCACAATGGGCAGGGACACCTCACACTAAACCATATCACCCAAGGCTTCATCCAACCTGGCCTTGAACACTGCCAGGGATGGAACATTCACAACTTCCCTGGGAAACCACTTCCAGTGCCTCACCACCCTAACAGTAAAGAAATTCTTCCTTATACCAATCTAAATTTCCCCTGTTTAAGTTTTAACCCATAACCCCTTGTCCTATCACTACAGTCCCTAATGAATAGTCCATCCCCAGGATCCCTATAGCCCCCCTTTCAGAAAATGAAAGGCTGCTATGAGATCTCCACGCAGCCTTCTCTTCTCCAGGCTGAACAGCCCCAGCTTTCTCAGACTGTCTTCATACGGAAGGAGCTCCAGTCTCCTGATCATCCTCGTGGCCCTCCTCTGGACTTGTTCCAACAGTTCCATGTCCTTTCTATGTTGAGCATACCAGGACTGTGCACAATACTCCAAGTGAGGTCTGACAAGAGCAGAGTAGAGGGGCAGGATCACCTCCTTTGACCTGCTGGTCACACTTCTTTTGATGCAACCCAGAATACAGTCGGCTTTCTGGGCTGTGAGTGCACACTGAAGCCGGCTCATGTTCATTTTCTCATTGATCAACACCCAAGTCCTTCCCTGAAGTCCTTCTCCGCAGGGCTTCACTTAATTTCGTTTTTGCCCAACCTGTAGCTGTGCCTGGGATTGCTCTGACCCAGTTGTAGGATCCTGCACCTGGCATGGTTAAACTTCATCAGGTTGGCGTAAGCCCACCTCACAAGTGTGTCAAGGTCCCTTTGGATGGCATTCCTTCCCTCCAATGTATTAACTGAACCACACAGCTTGGTGTCATCGGCAAACTTGCTGAGGGCGCACTCAATCTCACTGTCCATGTCACTGAGAAAGATGTTGAATAAGATCGGTCCCAACATGGATCCCTGAGGGACATCACTTGTTACTGGTTTCCAACTGGACATTGAGCCATTGACCACAATTCTTTGTGTGCAGCCATCCAGTCAGTTCTTTATGCACCGAGTGGTCCACCTATCAAATTGATGACACTCCAATTTAGAGACAAGGATGTCGTGTGGGACAGTGTCAAATGCTTTGCGCAAGTCCAGGTAGATGACATCAACTGCTCTGCCTTGGTCCATCATTTTTGTAGCCCCGTCATAGAATACTACCAAATTGATCAGGCAGGATTTGCCCTTAGTGAAGCCATGCTGGCTGTCACCAAGCACCTTGTTGTTTTTCATGTGCCTTAGCATGCCTTCCAGGAAAATCTGCTCCAAGATTTTGCCCGACACAGAGGGGAGACTGACTGGTCTGTAATTCCCTGGGTCATCCATTTCCCCCTTCTTGAAAATGGGGGTTATATTTCCCTTTTTTCAGTCATCGGGAACTTCACCTGACTGCCATGATTTTTCAAAAATGATGGCCAGTGGGTTAGTAACTTTATTCGCCAGATCCTTCAGGACCTGTGGATGGTATTCATTAGGTCCCATGGACTTGTGTACATTCAGGTTCTTAAAATGGTCTCGAACCAGATCCTCTCCTACAGTGGGACCAAGGTCTAGATTTTCACAGTCCCTGCGTCCGCCTTCCAAGACTCGGGTGCTGCGGTCAGAGCCTTTGCCAGTGAAGAATGAGGCAAAGAAGTCATTAAGAACCTCAGCCTTCTCCAAATCCTGTGTAGCCAGTTCTCCCGATAGCTTCCGGAGGGGGCCTACGTTGTCCCTATTTTATCGACTACATACCTATAGAATTCCTTCCTGTTATCCTTAACATCCCTCGCCATGTTTAACTCTAACCAGGCCTTATCTTTCCTAACCAGGTCCCTAACTTCCCAGACAACACCCCTGTATTCATCCCAGGCCACCTGTCCTTGTTTCCATCTTTTATAAGCATCTTTTTTCCTTTGAATTTTTCTCAGCAGCTCCTTATCCATCCAAGGAGGTCTCCTGCCCCTCCTGCTGCACTGCCTTCTAGCTGGGTTGCAACACTCCTGAGCTTGTAACAGGTGACCCTTGAATATCAACCAACAGTCTTGGACCCCCCTGCCCTCTAGGGCTATATCCCATGGAACCTTACTAAGCAGGTTCCTGAAGAGGCCAAAGTCTGCTTTCTTGAAGTCTATGGCAGTGAGCTTGCTGCACGCTCTTCTCACTGTCCTGAGCATTTCGAATTCAATCGTTTTGTGATCACTGCATCCAAGGCTGCCCTGGAGAGTCACATTTCCAACGAGCCCTTCCCTGTTGGTGAGCACAAGGAATGACAGAAATACTACGAATCATATAGAACCAAACCCATTTTTAACAGCCAGTGGTAAAGTTTAGGTTATCAGGAAAAAATCCACTCTTTGCACTTTTCTTAGGCTGAAAAAGCACACTTTATGTGCAAAGCCAAGCATCTAAGGCTATTGCAATTAAAATCTTAAAAATCCAATTAAATTACTAATTATTAGTCCTGTTACAATATTACAGTCCAGATTATCAAATTATTACAGCTCATTCCCAATAATGACACAGTTAAAACTGGTGTACAGTTTTCTCTTTTCTCTGTGTTATGCTTGCCTCTCCTATATTCTTCTGGATTCAAAGACTGATGAAGAAAGGTACAGGGCTAGGTAGAGTTATTAGCATTCCAAGTTATTTGCCAGAGGAATTTAATATTAATGTTAATGGTTACTTACTCCTAACTCTAGAGTCTGCTTAAGGTTATTTTGTTATGTTTTGTAATGTGCATTACACCTTAACCTCCTTTATGGGTTCATTCCTAAATTTTAAATCCAAATAGACTACATATGGTGTGGTTTAATCAGTTTGGATACGTTTTCCTTGTTCTCTTTGTTATCCTTAAAGCAATTATACCCAGATCCCATGGTTTCTTTTTAATGACCAATAACTGACAATGGGTGGGAGGGCCTGGGGCCTCTGTTTTCATCCATGGCCTTGTAATTTCAATGCCATTGCTAACATTTCATGCTTGTACTTCTGGGGAATCCTGATAAATCCAATTTTTTACTTAACAGCTCTCAACCTGTGTTTTCCTGATAATGCAGCTAACGTTAGAACAACCTTGTCAGGAATAAATATTTAATAGTTCTATGAAAACAGTGTACTGGAAGGCATATACACATAAACACACTTAAATGGACACATACAATGGTAACTGATAACTGGCTGCCACCAATATCTGATAACAGGAATTACCGCTGTTGCAAAATGGCTTCTCAGTGCTATTACAGTTAAAAACTGTAGCGTGTTTGGATCAACGTGAATGGGATCTCACATCATGAATTTAATGAGTGTGAAGATGATGTTCACATGCACTTCTCCAAGAGTGACAATAAACCTTATGCAAGTTAACAGGAACATGTAATATGTGTCATTTGGAGACGAGATTCAAAGCTGTACCGATGAAATTTATTGTGAACTCTTCTGGAAACACTGAGTCATGATAGGGAACAACAGTGAGATCACCCATCTGAAAGGATTACAAAGACAACTGTCCTGGGTTCAGCAGTAGCAGTCATTTTTCTCCTTAGTAGCTGGTGCTGTGCTGTGTTTTTAACTTTCAGTCTGTGAATAGCACTGAAAACACCAATGTTTTTGGTTGTTGCTAAGTGATGTTTCCTCTGACGAAAGGCTTTCTGAGTCTCATGTTCTGCCAGGGAGGAGGGGAAGCTGGGAGGAAGCAGAGACAGGACACCTGACCCAAACTAGCCAAAGGGGTATTGCATACCACAGCACATCATGCCCAGTATATAAACTGGGGGCAGTTACCTGGAAGGGCTAGATTGCTGCTCGGGTCAGACTGCGTATCAGTCGGAGAGTAGTGAACGGTTGTATTCTCTCCCCTTGTTATTTCCCTTATCATTATTATTATTGGTGGTAGCAGCAGTGGCTTTGTGTTATACCTTAGTTACTGGGCTGTTCTTATCTCAACCCGTGGGAGTTACATTTTTTCAATTCTCCTCCCCATTCTTCTGGGAGTCGGGGGAGGAAGGTAGGGGATTGAGCAAGCTAGTGCATGGTTCTGGATTGCCAGCTGGGCTTAAAGTATAGCAATTCAGATAATCTTGAGTTGTCTTTACAATCAGTGTTTGAATTCATGTCTGTCTGACAGCACTTTTCATCACATAATATCATGACAGCTGTACTGAATAACCTACTAAAATTATGTATATGTATGTTTCATTAATTTTTTTAGTAATTTAAAGCATCGGTGAGTATGAGTTTTGTCTGATTTATACAATGTATAAGATGTTCTTTCCTTGAAAAATAATTTTACTCAGAATGTGCAAAACCAGTAAGAAATCCAAGCACTGTTTCTGTTTATGAACTTGTTCTTATACTTAATATATAATTTGGAAGTTAATAATGGACATAAAATGGAATTTTACTACCACTTATTTTGTATAGTTTGTTAATATTAAAACAGATGGATAGAATTTTTAAAGCTTAAAAATGTCAATGACTATTTCTCCTAGATATGATTTTCTATTCACAAGCAATATAAATCATTAATGATACTAATGACAAAAGAACAACAATGAAATGTGTATAATTTAAGTCTTCTTTCACTCTGTCACCCTCATAAGTCTCACCTTTGTGAAAATTATTAGCTATGAGGCCTCTGTTGAGTTCCTATCTAAGAAGTTCCTATTGTACAAGAGCATTCTGTTCACATCGTTCAAAATTTAAGAGGCTTTTTCAAGATAGAAAAAAAAAATTAGTTATTCACAAATGAGAAAAAAAACAAATAAGGAATTCCAAAAGTATTTCTCTTTACAGTCACACAGAGTTATAATAATTCTGAAAGATAAGTAGATTATTCTAATCAGTGGGTTCATAAAAAAATAATTAAAAAAAAAGAAAGTTGATCTGTATTTACTTAAAAGAAACTCAAAAAACTTTAAATTTCTTAAAAGGTATCTTGGCATTGTTGATGTTCTATAAGCTCAGCAGCCTGAAAAGGTGGGAAATGTTATGTGAAAAATAAAAACATTTGCAACTTATTAGAGCGCACACTAGAGTTCTCAGATTTATAGAATAAATATGACTGAACGCATTCTGTATTCTATTGCTTCAAATTTGCAATTGATATGAATCAGAGGATGCAGATAGCTGAAAAATATTATTTGCCTTGAATGTTGTAAGAAATAAATTATTAGTAATACAGCTCCTACATTTGTGGGGTGACAAAGGATTTGCAAGATATCCTAATATAACATTCAGTGAAAAAAAAGTTAATAAAAATGATCTGTGAGAAATCAGTATATAAGGTTTTTATCAGTTCAAGATTTTAATTTCTTGATTATATAAAAAAGCATGTGTCAGTTACAAAGAAGATTTTGAAGACTTCTGGAAATTTCCATAGCATAAAAAGAAATAACTTCTACTGGAATTCAGAAGAAACAGAAATCCATACTTTCTCAAACTCATTGCAAAAAAACTATAAATGCTCGGTTGTGTTCCAAAAGTTGTAAAACTATTGAACAATCAAAAGTGATAGATTATAGGGAAACAAGAAATAATAAAGAAAAAAAAGTAGTTTCAAAAAGACAAACACCTTCAGTACCTTATGAATTTATGAGGTATTTTTAATTTCTTTCTTCTCTGAATCCTTTCAGAAGAGAAAGAGGATTATCTGAAGTCAGAGAATGGGTAGAATGTTAATAATTATGATCTCATATGATGTGAGTGCAAATTATCTCAATGTTATCATTGAAATCATTAATATGAACATTCATTTTGTAGCAGTAGCTCATTTACTGAATCCAGAATTGCCCCTGGTATATATTTAGGGATAAAGTGAAGTTTCTTTGCATAAAAAGTTTGGCTACAAAATGTGTGAAACTGGAAAAAGATATTATTATGAGAGTCTGGTGTATACAAAAAATGGGAACAGGGTTTCACATGAAAAAAGTCAAATGAAAATCTGTTTCTGAGCAATGCTGTTTTTTAGCTTAAATGAAACTTCAGAAGTTTCTTATAAAAAAATGCACTTATAATATGTAGCTAAAGCATACAAAAGTTGAGAAAGACAAATAATGTCCGTTCAATGTATGTTAATCAGCTTTGTCTTTTCTACACGCTACTGCACTTTTCTACTGTATAACCTGCAAAGCTGAAATTACTAACTAAATATGAGTCTGACAATGGTTTCAAAAATATGGTTTTGACCTACAAATTACTGAACCACAGAAGAAACATACTTGTCATTTTCTCTTTGATTCCTGAAGCTTTTAATGGAAAAAAAGAATTGATAGAAGGTGCTATCAATCATTTATAGTCAGTGAAAATGTTTATATACATGGAATATAATTTCTAATCAGTTAAACTGAAATTGCCCATAATGAGTTAAGAGATGGAGAAATTATATGCCTTTTAGTTATTTGCAAATGAGAAAGGATTTAATCATTCTACATTATTTAGTTCTGATGTCATCTACCTGGACTTGTGCAAAGCATCTGACACTGTCCTGCAGAACATCTATGTCTCTGAACTAGAGAGGCCTGGATTTGATGGATGGACCACTCCACGGGTAAGGATTTGCTAGATGGTTGCACTTGAAGATTTGAGGTCCACAGTTCAATGTCCAAGTGGAGACCAGTGATTAGTGGTGCCCCTCAGGGGTTGGTATTGGTAATAGTGCTATTCAACATTGTCAGTAACACAAACAGTTGGATTGATGCACCTACAACAGGTCTGCTGATGACATCAAGCTCTATGGTGTGATCCACATGCTGGAGGAAAGGGATGCCATCTAGAGGGACCTGGACAGATTCAAGATGTGGCCTTGTGTGAACATCATGAAGTTCAACAAGGCCAAGTGAAAGATCCTGGACGTGAGAAGGGGCAATCTCAAGCATAAATACAGTCTGGGCGAAGAATGGATTGAGAGCAGCCCTGAAGAGAAGGACTTAGTGGTATTGATTAACAAGAAGCTCAATACAACCTGGCAAAGTGCTCTTGCCCCTCAGAAAGCCAATCATATCCTGGGCTGCATTAAAAGGAGTGTGACCAGCAGGTCGAGGGAGATGATTCTCCCCTTCCATTCAGCTCTTGTGAAAACCTGCTTGGCATACTGTGTTCAGCTCTGGGGTCCCCAACACAAGAGGGATGTGGACCTGCTTGAGCAAGTCCAGAGGAAGGCCATGAAGATGATCAGAGGCCTGGAGTACTTCTATGGAGACAGGCTGAGAGAGTTGGGCTCGTTCAGCCAGGAGAAGGGAAACCTTAGGGCAGCCTTCCACTGTCTGAGGGGGCCTACAGAAAATCTGGAGAGGGTCTTTTTATGAAAGCATGTAGTGACAGGATGAGGGACAATAGCTTTAAAGTGAAAGAGGGAAGATTTAGATTAGATATTAGGAAGAAGCTCTTTATATGAGAGTGGTGAGACACTGGCTGGACACTGAACAGGTTGTCCCCAAGAAGCTGTGGATGCTCCATCTCTGGAAGTGTTCATGGCCAGGTTGGAGAGGGCTTTGAGCAACCTAGTCTAGTAGAAGGTGAGCCTGCCCATTGCAAGGAGGTTGGAAGTAGATGACCTTTAATGTCCCTTCCAACCCAAAACATTCTAGATTCTATGGTTCTGTGAATAGACATTTCTGATCCTTTAGGTCTAATTTCATTGAATTGAGCTTTTCTATTTAAAATATTTTTCCTTTTCATTCTCCTCTGCACTATCATTTTTATTCTTCTCCATTGCTCCATCTCAATTTTCTCTCCCAACATTTTCTTATGTTTTATAGCTCTTTCTTCCTCATTCCATTCCCCTCCCCCCTTTTTACTTGTTTTCATTTTGATTTCTCACACACAAACAACGGTTTATCTGTGTTCTGTAGTTTTAAGTAATCCTGACTTACTGTGAAGCATGAAAGAATTATAAAATTAAACTAAAAACCACAATGCCTTCTGTTTCTACAGAATCGGGAGTAGGACCATTTGTCGAATTGCATCTGAAAAATACAGAAAAATCCACCCAAAACCCCACCCAAACCTAAATTGATATGAGGGAATGCAACACTGAAACCAATGTACACCGCAATAAAATTTGGAGATTGGGAAAGGGAGGAAGGAACTTGTGCTTTTTTTACTGCCACCTGTTTCCCCATCTTAAAGTAAAAAAGAACAAGGCAATTGTTCATGCTGTCTGGAAGATTTATGAACAGACATGTGGACAGAGTTTCAGATGTGTTTCCCACTGTTATAGAAAAAAAATATTTTCATTATTCTTCTGTTGGTCATTCACATTACTGCATGTGTGCTGTTTTGACTGTGCTGGCCTCTGTACTCTCTCTCTACTGTACTGTAGAACAGTAAAGTTAGGTGTCCAGCCTCAGTTTAGGAATTCTGGGAATTAGGCACCAAAATGTGAGACAGAGCATTAATGAGTCTACAGATGCTTTTGTAGGCACAGACTTTGGTGAAATATCACAGCTTTTGAACATAATGTTTTAAAATGCTTCAGGTATGAGCTGAGGCTATCATCTGTGTAAGACGGAAGAGATTCTGAGACACGACTGCTGCTTCTGTTAGTCACTTGAAACCAAGTTGCTTGTGAATGTTCAAGCAGCAAGTGATGGAAAAGTTGGGTAAGCTAGAATTCAGTTAGTATTTAATGAACATTTACAGGTGTATTTAATTCTGAAAATCTACAGTTGCTATTTTGATTCCATTTTTTACTATAGGCAATAGTATAAAAGATTCTTGTTTTTCAGTACTCAGGCTTGCTGAATTATTGCCAAAACTGTGGACAGTGAAGTTCAGCCTTATTTAATTTTTTTATACATCCTTGTGAAAGGACTAGTTTCTAGCAGCAACTCCACAGCCTACCTTGTGTAATTTAAAGTTAAAAAAGGCTGATTAAAGGAAGTTCCCTGTATACAAATTTAATACTCTGCTGTAGATCTTAAAAATACAATTTTTTAAATACTGCATTACTGAGTCTAATTTAGCAAGCAGTGGATTTTATTTCTAAAAACATGTCAAAGGTGGGACCATTAACTAAATTAATATACCCTTTGACAATTAATGAATAATTCCTTAGTCTCATTAAGGCAGAACTTTAGATTAGATTTAGTGCATACACGTTACAAATGCCGGAATATGTTCTTGTCTTAGGGTTCCCAAAGATTGAGTGAGGGGAAAAAGAATTAGTTATTATTTTGAAATACACCTAATGCTAATAGTCTACTGATTTTTTTTTCAAATTAATCGTGCTTTGATTTCATATAAAATTACACAATAAAATCTTGATCAAACCCAGCTAATACTGTTCCAAGTGCAAATATTTTTTAATTTTCAACACACATATGTTCAAAAACCCCTTTTGTCTGCTAGAATAATTTGGGAAAAAAATAGCTTATTCTAGTAGCGGTATCATCCAAATTAGCATCACTGAAAATGAAAAAATAAAGACTTCAGTTGAGTCTATGGAAACAGACTGTTTATAAGTAGTATAGTTAACAAAAAACCCCTACATAGGTTTTCATGGACCTTAATGGGTTTTTTTCTTAACCTCTTGAGTATTTCCTAATCTTTCAATAATTTCATCACTTCTCTACCTAATGAAATGTATTTAAAGGATTCCCAAAATATTTCTATTATCTCCTGCTTCTGTAAGCCATCTTGCCTTCCAGTCTCTGGGGCCAATAGAAGCTGCTGTTCTTTTGATGAAATATTGCAGAAACACTAAAGTTCTCAGAGCCCAGTTAGAGTGAAATGTCAGTCTAACAGGTTCTTTGAAAGAAGAGCAAAGTGTCTAACAACTGCTGCAGGAGCTCCATTTCAACAGTTAATAGAGGATTTTCAGCAGCCTTTTAGAAAATATTCCTAAATTATTTTTTCTTGGTCTATGATAAGGTTAACATTTATTCATCTCCTTTTTATACACTTTTTTTTCTTTATGTGTGTGCTTCTGGCTTGTATGCTTTTGTTTTGCCTACTTCTTTTTTTAATTTCTTTTTGAGTATACAACTTAATAAATGTTCTCTAATATGTTCTCAAAAGTAATGAGTTTCCTTTTTTGAAGGGAATAATAAAAATTCAACTTTTTCTTGAGAAAAAAAAAATCCTGCCTTTTTTTCAGACTCAAAATATACTCCCATCTCTGTGGAACGTGCAGTTTTTGAAATGGTACTAAAAATACATGAAAGGACATAATATTTTTGTTCCTGACCTGTCTTATCCACTGCAAAGAACAGAACAGTACAGGGAAACACAGAAGAGATCTATAACCACATTGCTCTCACTGAATACAAATCAGATATTTCAAGGAGAAAGCTTCTGCAGAAACAACTTCATGTGGGTGTTGGAGTGTGAAGAGAGCCATTGAGGGAAGTAGACTAACAGAGCAGCTAAGGAGTTCAGATCTCAAGGTGCTACTGAAATGTGTAAAAGCCTACACTGAAAATCATACCAGCAGGACTGTGGTAAATTGCTAAGTATTATTGACTTATATACTGCTAAGAATTACAAACCAGAGTTAAGTATTCAGGTGTGGTACTTAGAATGCAGTATATATGGTTTATTGATTTTTTTTTTATCATCTCTGATGTACTGTGCTTGAGGGATGGTTGAAAGAGCTTGTGTTCTAGTAGCCCCCAGGTCCCTCCCTTCCTGACATACTCAAGTTTAATTGACTGCTTTCCAGACACACAGGACTACTGAGATAAGGAGTATGATACTTGTAGTTATTTGGTAGGAGTGCAAATCTTTCAGTCTCACCAGGCTTGTGGAATTATGGAAAGCTCAGCTCTAGGAGCTATAGAGTATGCCAGTATCAAAAAAAACTTTGGTTGAAAAATAATGGAGAGTATGGAATTTTCTGCTTTTTACTTTTCTTCAGATGGCTGGAAAATAGGCAGATCAAAAATACTTTGGGTGAGGGAAGAACAGTTTTGCCTTTTTATAAACTGTTTTTTTTTTTTTCCTTTTTCAGTAACAGCAGAATGAAGATTGCTTTATTTTAAAGGAAGAGGTCTTCAGCATTGTAAACTATCAAATGTATTCACTTTATTAGACCTTTTTCTAAGAATAAACTGGAGAAGAAAAACTTTAAAAACCTTTATTTTTTTCCCCTTTTGAATTTATTTAAATAATTTCTTGCAGAGAAAAAGAGTACTGTTATATTTCCTGGTCACCTCTAACCTATCTATATATAAAATTAAGTATTTTTTCCTGATGCCTATGAAAAGAGTCACAAACAGGTGTACAGTATACTTGTTCAAACCAGACCTTTCATATTTATTTTGCACATCATTCTTCAATGATAGAGGTAAACCAAAAGTTATCATTGTCATGATACGTAATGCAATTGGAGTGTCCAATTGAACAGTGACTTGTTGACTTGATGGATTTTTAGAACATGTTGGGTTCTATCACATCATGGCACATTACAGTTACTGTTTAGCTGGTATGACAGCAAGCAGAGGCATATATTACTCTGCTGTGTGATATGACATTACCTTATGAGATCTCATAAAACTTAAAATAATACTTGATAGTATTTATAGCCTTTCTTACTGAGTGACATTTCATTTCAGCAGGTGACATCACCTAATAGGTCTCTTGAAACATGTTTCTGAAATTAGAGACATACTGATGGTTAATTAATGGTATTTATAGGGGAAACAAATAATGTTAGCCTTATCTTAACTGCAAGTACAGTAAACATCTTTTCTCTTACAAATGTATCTATGTCAGATGTTTTATCTGCAAATTGCTACCTTCCTAAAACTCCTTTCTCTTATCTTAATGATTTTTCTGCCATCAATATGTCTGCTAGTGCAGCCTAGGATCTTAGGATCTCTGGGAAAGTCATAGTCCCCCTAGAACGCATTTCTGGGTGCATGAAACAGAGGAAATTGATCAGGTATAGGCACCATGGATTTACTAAAGTCAGCTTAATTGCATTCATTGATAACATGGTGAGTTTGGCCTTGTCTGGCTGCAACACCCATATTCTGCTCTCTCACTCCCCTTCCTCAACATGTTGGAGGGGGAAAATATGATGGAAAAGCTCATGGGCTGATATAAAGACAGGAAGATCACTTACCAATTCCTGTCATGGGCAGAACAGACTTGGCTTGGGGAAGATTAATTTAATTTACCTTACCAATTTTCATTTAATTTAATTTAGCAATTAATAACAAAATAGCAAAGTAAGAGGAAAAAAAAAGGCAAACCTAAAAATGTCTTCTCCATATGCCCACCTTTTTCCCAAGCTTTACTTCATTCCTTCACTCTTCCTCCTCCTTCTGCTCTGGTCAGTGCAGGGGAATGAGGAATGGGGGTTGCAGTCAGTTCATAACTTCGTCTCTGGCTGCTCCTTCCTCCTCACACTGTTTCTTTTCTCTAGCATGGAGTCCTTCCTATGGGAGAAACTCTTTCATGAACTGCTCCAGCATAGACCCTTCCTATGCATTGTAGTTCTTAAGCACTGCTCCAGCATGAATCCTTCTCATAGAGTACAGTCGACCAGAAACAGACTGTTTCAGTGTGGGTCCCCTATGGGCCACATGTTGGGCCAGAAAACCTGCTCATGTGTAGGCACGTCTGTAGAGAACACAGTTCCTGCCAGGAACCCAGCTGTGCATGTGCTTTCCATATGCTACAGCTTCCTTCAGGTCATACCCACCTGCTGAGGTGTGGGGTCCTCCATGAGCTGCAGTGTGGCTATCTGCTCCACTGTGGTTGTCCATGGGTTGCAAAGAGACAACCTGCATCAGTATGGTGATATTGACAGGCTGCAGGGGAATCTCACCTCCAGGCAGGCCAGTGTCTTCACAGCAGTACATGAGAAGACAAGAGGCAGAATTAAAACAAGAGATGCTCAGACTTGTTATAAGGGTTTTTTTTTTTTAATTATTTTTTTAACTAGAAGATAGTGAAGAATTGGAATAGGTTGACTAGTCTCTGGCTTTAGAGGCTGTTAAGACTTGCTTGAATGAAGCTCTGAGCAGCCTCACCTTATTTCTTTACTAATACAGTTTGAATAGTCATTCAGACTGTAGGCCTTCTAAGATCCCTTTGAATCTGAATTACTCTAGGATCCTGCGATGGATATAATGATTTTATGATAAATATAGAGCTACCTATCTCTTTATATAACTATCACATATGTTAGATTTAAATATATGTGCATATATATATATAAGTATGCAGGTAGATGGATACCAGTCATATACATAATACAAGATCCATTGTATATATGACAGATGAAGCTATCTATCTACATACCTGGAACATGTCTTGCATCTATTTAGCTGCATACCTACATCTCCTAGGTTCTAACTATACAATAGTGAAGGTCTGTAGAAACCTACTAATATCAGGGTGGGGGAAAATACTTACATAGCAAGACATACAAATATTTTCCTCTTTTTCCCTAAAATGCTACTGTATAACATAGTACACATGAATCTCTGAATTATCTTTCTTGCATAGGATGCACTGAGATTTCCAAAATCAGTATGAAAGGGATAGTTAATTTTATTGTATAGTTCTGACCTTGACCTATGAGATGGTGGTTTAACAAATAGGTTGTAAGCTCCTTAGCTATTATCATAAACTAACTCTTCCAAACCATTCATCGGTTCTTCTATTGTTCCCTCAGTCCTTTCCAGTGAGCCATTAGCCTGGCACTAGAAAAAGAATGGCAGAAAATGAGCAGTGTCCACTCTATTGTTGTGAAG
This sequence comes from Melopsittacus undulatus, assembly GCF_012275295.1. Lineage (NCBI taxonomy): Eukaryota > Metazoa > Chordata > Aves > Psittaciformes > Psittaculidae > Melopsittacus > Melopsittacus undulatus. The sequence goes on along the minus strand of NC_047529.1, from coordinate 34,939,925 downwards.
TAACATTACAGAGACATGTGAAGCTAGAAATAGCCTAGCACACGCTAACCTTGTTCTTTCATTCTGTGCCACTATAGAACAAATTATCTTCATTCCACTGTTCGTTCAGAAATAACAGCTTTTTTTTCCATAGATGAACATCATGCTCCCTTCATAGATGAGTTGAGGAGAGTAGAGGGGTTTAGTCTTTTTTTTTCTCTTCCTGGTTTCTAATCTACATATCTCTTGCAAAACAGTGGGAGATTTTTTTTTCCTGATAGCCCAAAGAAACAGCCTTAAGTGACTGTGGGTTAGGTATCAATGTAGTTGAAATTAGAGAGACTTTGATACATAATCGTCTTTAAGAATAATGGGGGTTATAAGGAAGTCAGAAAAAATCTTTTTACCAAGGTCCTTAATGACATGACAAGGGACAACAATTTTACACTGAAAGAAAGTAGATTCAGATTAAACATAAATTTTTTAAGATGAGGGTGGTGAGACACCAGAATAGGTTGCTGAGAGAAGCTGTGGATGCCCTACTATTGACAGTCTTCAATGTTAGGCTGCATGGGGCAACCTAATTTAGTGAAAGATGTCAACGCATTTGTCAGGGGGGCAGGACTAGATGATCCAACTTCACAAGTCCTTTCTAGATCAAACTGTTCTATGGTTTTATGTTTATATGAATACTGTACCATCTGAACCCTCTAGAAAACAGGATTATAAACTTTAATATTTGATGATGCAGGTTCTATGCACCTGCAGAAAAAAAAATATTTTTTGCTTCTAATGTATGACTAGAGTTCTCAGATTCTGACTGCACTGGTAATTTTCTGTGCACCTTTTAAAAATGCAGTTATCATCCAAGCAGGTTTTTTTACTATTAGATATGTATTTCTAAGAGCAGAGAAGTGTTGGCTACATTTGCAACTCAGTTTCATTGTGTTTGCTGTTTATGATTTTTATAAGCCTTTTACCCTTTTTCTCCGTCTCCATAGTCTTTGTACAAACTTATTCTTTTAGTGCAAATTTATTTAATGTTCATTGTGATTCCACTAATATATTTATCCTGTTTTCCAGATAATTTAGATAGCAAAGAATGGCTTTGATATTAACTAGATATTTGTGGATATTCAACAGTTCTTAAAGCAGACTCAGTAGTCTTAAACACATTCTGGTTGCTTCAGTTGTGTCTTCAAACACAAAGGAGTAAAAAGTGCTGTACATTGGAAGTGATGTTAGAAGACTCTCTGTATTATCTGCCTGCTATTGGGTAGAAGTTTTAAAAGGAAACAAGTCAGAGAATAATGTAATAGTACTATTTAAAACCCTGGTATCGCTGGAGTCACTGTTAAGTATTTTCCATGTATCTTGAGATGTAACTTCCATGCTTCTACCTTACTAGCCAATGCCTCAGTGGAAAAGAGGATAATGGAAATTTTTCATTTCTTTGAGAAATGCCACGCTACTATGTGTGTGAAATTTTTGAGTTAAAACGCATCTTAACAATGCAGCAAATAGATGACTTATTTTAAGCTTATTGCCAGTTTCTTTTAAGCTGTAAAAGTTACTAAAATTCCAGTTGCTAGATATGCTTTCTCACTGAAAATATAAAAAATATGTCATTGTTTCTTATGCCTTGCAACTGAAGCTAAAACATAAACATCTTAATCTGTCTGATTAAGATTTGTGTCAACAATGAAATATTAGATGTCTGTAATGACCTACGGCTTGATCCAAATACCTCTGAAGTAAGTTGGATTCTTTCTCTTTACTTCATTGATTCTGGAATAGACTTACACAGTTCTTTTAAAATGGAGACAGACAGACAACTCTGAATAAATCAGTATGTAAGAACATAAGCCATTATGTTTCAAGATAATTTAGTAGGATGGCATCATTTTATAGAACAAATTTAATGTTTTAGAGGATGAAGGAAGAAATTATGCACTAAAAGAGCCAAAAGTAATTTGTGAGGCATATTAAATATTCCTGCTATGTACTTTCTGCTGTTTTGTTTCTAAAAACTAATAGCTAATTAAAAAAATGAATGCTGCATTAATACCAAGTAGGTATTAATACCAAGTAGAGAAAAAAGTCATTGATCAAAAAGTCACAGCAAGTTCAAAGACAAATATAATTGCTAATGAAAATATCATCCAGGAGTACCTGAAATGGTATCTAGAAATAAGCCAGATAAAGGATTTGTGCCAAGTTTCAGGTTATTTATTTCTCACCATCAAATGGGATCCATCATTAGTCAGAAGCTTCAGAAGCTCTGAAAAGTACACCAAACCTTAGGAATGAAACTTCCGACTTGATTATAAAAGCCTTTCTCCTTTTCCAGGACATAAAAAGCAGTAATTGAAGTTCTCATGTCATTATACTGGTTAAAAAAAAAAAAAGAAAAAAAAATCTTATTTGTAAATTTCTATTAATTTTAATGAAATCAGAAATTTTCTAGAAAAATAGAACAAAATTATCTAATCATAGGTTTTATATTTCAAGGAGGATGATGTCTATGAAAAATTCCTATACCTGTGGAAATGATGACTGTAAAAGAGTTGCCATACCATAGTATTTAGAAGATGTGTAGGTGTGGCATTCAGGGACATGGTTTAGTGGTGGACTTGGCAGTGTTGGGTTACAGATGGAATTAACTGATTTTAAGTCTTTTCCAACCTAAATGATTCAATGAATATCAGAGATGGGAAAGACACCAAAACTAGACAAGAAGCCTGGATTAGGGAAAAGAGAAAGAAAATGGAAGGAGTTGGGACATGAGCTGAGATAATACTTGGCTACAAGACAGACACTGGATTACAGAAAGAACACATGAATATTCAGTCAGACACTGCATAAAGAAAATATAATATTAGTATTTTAAACACAATCTTGTATTGTCTACTTAGAACAAGACCAGAGGGGTGCAACATTATTTTATGGTAATTAATTGATTTTATTTATTATGAGAAAGGATTTGGGATTTTGATTTTCCATGCTGCTATTCCTTTTATCATTTGCTTCCTGCCCACATGTGTGTGACTAAGACATGGTTATACATAGCTTTGTGAAACACACTTCATGTCTTTACCAGAAGTTCTTTTACTATTTTTTTTAAGTGGAAACAATGTTTTCAGCCCATTGGAGAAGAAATGGCTGAGTTTAAGTTGTCAGTTTAGGAATCTGCATTCAGTTCTCTGTTAAAACCCAAAGCCTTTGATGACTTTCATCAAATGTTAATTTTTCTGTGTTTTATTCCCATCTGCAATTGACAGATAATAGTATTTCTTTTTTTTGTTATCTTTTTCTGATAATTTTGACTGCAATGTCTCTCTTTACTGGGTAGACCTAATACTATTGAGCATTTATCTAATTTATAGACTTGGTACTTTTCATTGGGTTTAATTTCTGAGACTAAAAGCTGATGATTTCAAATTGCAGTGAGGTGAGGAAATCTTAGACGATGGATCAAGCTTATCTAATACAAAAAATATTGCACCTCTATTACATCATTAATTGGTCTGCGATTCAGATTGCTGATACTAAAGCAGTAGTGGAGGTTTTTCGCTGGCAAGGTTGTGTTTCTGACCAGAAAGACCCACACCTTCATTCACCATCAGAAAACATTGCTGCTAATTTGGATGTGTTTTAAAGTGACAGCTGCTAAGTAGAGCGTAGGCATGTGAGCTTTTACGGTGTTCTTCACATAGTTTAGTAAGCAATAATTGTTTTTTCTCAGACTGTGCTTTGCTAAATAGTAGTGGTAAATTAATTACTTAATCTAAAATCTAAATGTATAACTATTTGAAAAATAACATATCTTTTTTAATGTGAACTCTGTATATAAGTACTGGTAGGCTGCTACAAAGTCTTTCTCTGATCTGATTTAATGAAAGTTGTCCCTATTCCTGTCCATGGTGGGGGAGTGCTTAGGGGGATGGAACTTTTACGATTTAAGTCTATTATTTATCCTCTTTATTATTAGACTTTAAGATAATTGCTACATAAATGTTTGGGTATTTATATATATATATATATACACACACATAATTTGTAAAAGTGTAATATTTGCAGAATTGGACCCTACAGAAACCTAAATACTTGCAAGTTCCTGGGTAAAAACCATGTATAGCAAAATCATGAAGCATCAGTTTCTGAATGTAATGTAAGTAGTATCTCCTACAGCATTGTCTAAGTGAGCACAAGACAGCAGACACTGGAAGATTCAATACAATCATTATTATTTGAACATTAGAGAGAGCTTTTAAATTACTTGTTTCTGGTTGCCTCTTTCTAAAAAACCCACAAAACTGCATTACAAAAATGCATTAATTTTAAGAAAAATTTTTATTGTGTTGTGCTATTCAGGACCAACAGGAATGTTCCAGCAAGTCAGTAAGGTTTAAAAGCAACATCAGGTAAAATGTGATTTGACTGTGGTAAGCATTAGTTTGGGAACTGGAACTAGAATATGCACCTTTTTATAACTGTCTTGTTATTCTTAGTATAAATTAAACCTGTAGTTCAGGTTGTTATTTTTTTTAACTTTTGCAGGGTAGTCAGGAAACCAGATGCTTAATTTTCTGAAGGCTTTAGGTGATAAACTTTTGGCTTCTTACCTAGAAGACTTTTGGAAAGATACATGGTGGAAATTATGATTAAATATGTCAGCTAAAGACTTTGGAATATTGGTCTTTGGTACTTAATGTCAGCTATCCAAAATCAGAGTTAATTTTGCATTACGCCCTTTTGTTTCTAAATTGCCTATGTGTACACACTCACATATGATATTATTTCACCAGATTTTGTGTGAATTACTGCAGTATTCAGCAAGAGTCAAAGGCTTAAAAAAATAAAAAGAAATTAAAATTCTGTTTTTATAGAATGATTTGAATACCAGTACATGAAATGAGGCCTGAGAAGGCTTGAACAGTGATGGCAAAACAAATAATTTAAATAACATCTTATGAATTACATGCTCTAAATTGTGTGAAAGAAGTTTAAAATGAAGCACTTTATCTAGAAATATTTCATAATAAATTGGACAAGTTTATTCCAACATTGGCAACAGTGGTCCTGGTCACTGAAGGAAGGAAATGTTGGGAGCTGAGTAGTATCAATTTTGGGTAAACTAAGAACATATGTCCAACATATGTAAGCATTTTATATTTGATGAAAATATAGATGTATTTCTCAATACAGTCTTTAAATATAAAATTAATGAACATAGAGATATATTTACGAAGTTCCTGTTGTCATCACTTGCATCACTTCTATGTGGATCCTGCCCACCACCCAAAAGTACCAAATCAGTCATTTGGTTGTTTCCATTATTAGCTAAATTCTCCAGAAAGGTTTTACATTTAAGACAGTACAACACTGTGTTGCCCTCAGAGTGTCTGGCTGATTCTGGCTCAGGGTGAATTTACAAAGATATCAACAAGGTGCAAATAAGTCCTAACACCAAATTCAGAAAGTGGGAGGAGAAAATAAGATTAATGCATAAATCTGTTTTTATATTTTTTATTCATTGACCAACTTAATAAGTAAAATCAGATATTCTTAATTCCCAACTAAAATTTCTTTAAAACCATTGTAAAATCTTCATTTCTTGATTCTTTTTCTTTAGGGTTGACCAAAACCGGAATGTGAAATGAGAGAGTTTTTATTCTTTTTCATTCTGTAAACCAAATAATCTACAGAATAGTTATTGCAGAGTTTACATAATAACAATTAGCAAATATCTTCAGAAGCTCAACAGCTGTTTAAGCAATTGAGATGGAATTCTGCTAAGGAAGGTTTTATATATAAAAAAATGTATCTTCTGCACAAATTTGCTTGGGAGCTGTAAAAGGTAAAAGGGTGTAAGGGATGCAGACCTGCATTCTGGATTCTAAGCATTTCTGCACTATTTAGAATTCTAAGATGCCTTACAAACACTGATGAGAGATCTTTCTAAGCAAGTTTTAAATATTAATTGCTTTATTAACTTTTTTTCTAAGTTTCAGAGAGCATATATATAGTGACTTGGAGTTTATTTTGATCTTTCTATGTTCTGAAAAAAGGACTTACATAACAGGTATATCAGTTGCCTTATTTTTCATTAAGAATTGCAGATAAATTGATATTGGGTAGTCATGCCACTGATATCAAGAAAGTACCTTGCTCTTCCTTTTGGCTCTGCTGAATGTTGGGTTGTGGAGTAGTGCATGCCGACTTTCACAGCCCCTTGAAATGAAAAGTGCTGTGCTAGTATAAAATATGTAGCATTAAAACTATTTTTATGGTAAAACTATGGTTTTCTTGTTCTGCAGCAATTTTGGGTTACAAAGCACCATTCTTTCTGCCCCCAAGCATTTTATAGTCAAAAAAAGTTTCAGTAAAAATTTAGGGTTTGAGTACTTCAGCTTCCTTAAACTTCAAAAACCATTTATTTCTCTCCCAGGAGCAGAATTATTAACCAAAGATTACATAAAAATCTTATTCTCCTGCCCTCAAGCTAGTTTAGATCTCATTTTGGATATTTATTCCATTGATTTGTGAACATTTTCACATATGTGACAACATGTGACAATCCCCTGGATGTGTATAGCTCTAAACAAGCTCTCTGCTGTCACCACCCCCTAGAAACACATAGCTGGGAAATATTGCTGAGACTAACAGTAAGGAGTTTGATCCGAGGTATAAAGTTTTACCAGGTTTTATGAAATTCCTAATGTACCAGAATTCTGCTGACCATTGGGATTTCAGAGCATCAGGGAACCATCGCAAAAATGGGAAATTTTGCATCTGAAGAAAGAATAGTTTGAAGATTAGCCATCAGAGTGCAGTATGGTTAACCATCCCTGCATGCTCTTCACAGACTCCACACCTGTAGACATCTAATAGCCCAAACAACTTAGTCAACCATTAAGCTGAAATCCTTTTGCAAGTTACTATGCACTATTCTAAACGTCTGTAAACTGCAAAAGTCTTCTACAGCAATCTGTACTGATTTCCACAAAGCTACAGATTAGTTAAATTCATTTCAAACCAGGATACAATAAATATAGAATAATAAATCTGGAATACATCTAGAACAAGAAACATACTCAATATGAAGCATTCTATAAACTATTTAACCTAATACTTATCTAAATATCTTAAATGAGACTCAAAATGCAAATTAATTTCAGTAGATCGGTATATTTAACTTGAAAACCTGTGTTGTAAGTAAGAAATGGATAATCCTAAGTGACTGGACAGAAGGAACAAGATCTGAAGATTAGGAGTTCAAAAGCAGTGTTTGTAGACACAAAAAAAGGCCCTGATCAATCAACTGCTAAGGGAAGTCTCATGGGAAAGGGTACTAGGCAGTAAAGGGGCTCAAGATAGCTGGTCAGCATTCAAGGACCACTTTTTCCAAGCTCAGGATCAGAGCGTCCCAATGGGTAGGAAATCAAGTAAGGGAGCTAGGAGACCAGCGTGGTTAAACAAGGAACTGCTGGGCAAACTCAAGTGGAAAAGGAGAACCTATGGATTATGGAAGGAGGGGCTGGCCACTTGGGAGGAATATAGGGCAGTTGTTAGAGGATGTAGGGAGGCAATTAGGACAGCTAAGGCCTCCTTGGAACTTAATCTTGCAAGTCGGATTAAGGACAATAGAAAGGGCCTCTTCAAATACATAGCAAATAAAACTAACACAAGAGGCAATATAGGCCCACTGCTGAACGAGGTGGGTGCCCTGGAGACAGAGGATATAAAGAAGGCAGAGGTGCTGAATGCCTTCTTTGCCTCTGTCTTTACTCCTGCAGACTCTCTCCAGGGACCCCAGATACCTATAGCCCCAGAAGGAGTCAGGAGTTAGGGATCAGCTATGCAATCTAGACATCTATAAATCGATGGGTCCAGATGGAATACACCCACGGGTGCTGAGGGAGCTGGTGGAGGTCATTGCTAGGCCACTCTCCATCATCTTTGGTAAGTCGTGGGAAAAGGGAGAGGTGCCTCAAGAGTGGAGGATGGCAAATGTCACACCAGTCTATAAGAATGGCAAGAAGGAGGACCCAGGAGATTATAGACCGATCAGCCTTACCTCCATCCCTGGAAAGGTGATGGAACAACTAATTCTTGACATCATCTCTAGGCATATTAAGGATGAGGGGGTCCTTAAGAACAGCCAACATGGTTTTATGGGAGGGAAGTCATGTTTGACCAACCTTATAGCCTTCTATGAGGAAGTGACTAGGTGGAGGGATGATGGTAGAGCGGTAGATGTGGTTTTTCTTGATTTCAGTAAGGCATTTGATACTGTCTCCCACAGCATTCTCATAGATAAGCTAAGGAAGTGTGGGCTTGACGATCAGGTAGTGAGGTGGATCAACAACTGGTTGAAAGGAAGAAGACAGAGAGTTGTGCTCAATGGGGCAGAATCTAGCTGGAGGTCTGTGACTAGTGGAGTCCCTCAGGGGTCAGTGCTGGGACCAGTGCTCTTTAATATTTTCATCAACGACCTGGATGAGGGAACTGAGTGTACCCTCAGCAAGTTCGCTGATGACACTAAATTGGGAGGAGTGGCTGACACACCAGAAGGCTGTGTTGCTATTCAGAGAGACCTGGACAGGCTGGAGAGTTGGGCAGGGAGAAACTTGATGAAATTCAACAAGGGCAAGTGTAGAGTCTTGCATCTGGGGAAGAACAATCCCATTTACCAGTACAGGTTGGGGGTTGACCTGCTGGAAAGGAGTGAAGGGGAAAGGGGCCTGGGAGTCCTGGTGGATAGGAGGATGACCATGAGCCAGCAATGTGCCCTTGTGGCCAAGAAGGCAAATGGCATCTTAGGGTGCATTAGAAAGGGTGTGGTTAGTAGGGCAAGAGAAGTTCTCCTCCCCCTCTACTCTGCCTTGGTGAGGCTGCATCTGGAATACTGCGTCCAGTTCTGGGCCCCTCAGTTCAAGAAGGACAGGGAATTGCTTGAAAGAGTCCAGCGCAGAGCCACAAAGATGATGAAGGGAGTGGAACACCTCCCTTATGAGGAGAGGCTGAGGGAGCTGGGTCTCTTTAGCTTGGAGGAGACTGAGGGGTGACCTCATCAGTGTTTATAAATATGTAAAGGGTGGGTGTCAGGATGATGGAGCTAGGCTTTTTTCAGTGTTACCCAGTGATAGGACAAGGGGCAATGGGTGTAAACTGGAGCATAGGAGGTTCCACGTTAACATCAGGAAGAACTTCTTTACCGTAAGAGTGACAGAGCACTGGAACAGGTTGCCCAGGGGGGTTGTGGAGTCTCCTACATTGGAGATATTCAAGGCCCGCCTGGACAAGTTCCTGTGTGATGTACTCTAGGTTACCCTGCTCTTGCAGGGGGGTTGGACTAGATGATCTTTCAAGGTCCCTTCCAACCCTTGGGATTCTGTGATTTCGTGATTCTGTGAATTCACTGTGATGACAGAAAAAAAAAATAAACATGATGACACTTATTACTGATTTAATTCTGCTTGGACGATATTTGCCTGTCACTCAGTCAAATGTTGCCTAAACATAATCCAGAAAAGGCTTTTGTTTATTTCTATCAATATTGGATTGGGTCCGAAAGTATGAAAATTTGTTCTGTCACATACACTGATCAATAATCACTCTTCTCATTCCCTCTTTGATTGTACTAATATGTTTCAAAGTTGGTAATTACAGCAGCTAATGCAGCAAAACATGCTAAGATCTAACAAAAGCAATGTGGCTTTTTTTAACATTTTTCTGTATTAAGTTGTTACACCCTTTCTGTCATTTGTTATGACTAATTATGAGGGTGGTAGGGGAAGCAGAGTAAAAGTTCGTGATATCTCAGATCCTTTATTTGTTGCTTCTGAGGAGAATGTAGCTTCTGAAGATGCCAGATTCACTTTTAATGAGTACTGTATCATTACTGAGCTAATTAATTTTGTAGGGAAAGAAAGAAGTCTGTGAACAAAAATCAGAAAGAGGAAAAGATGCAAGTTCTCATAATAGATCTTTGAAGTCTGTATTTTAACAGCTCCTTTGAAAATTGACAATGATTTATCTTAATGGAGCCAGAAAACAGCAAATCCTCAAAACATCAGGAACTGAGCTTAGAATCATAGAATAATAGAATCAGCTAGGTTGAAAAAGACCTTTAAGATCATCAGGTCTAACCATTACACCAGGACTGCCAAGACCACTACTAACCATACAACTGAGGGCCTCATCTACATGATTATCATTTCCACCCATAACATTGTTCCCTGCTATTTCCCAGCTATTATATATATGTTAGTTCTGCAACATATCAGTTATTCCATAGAACCGTAGATTTATTGTAACATGTGAATAGAAAGTCTTGAATCCACCTAAATCCTATTTTCAGACATGACTGACTTTAGATTTCCAAAGATACCTGGATTCTTAAGTCAGATCAGAAGTTTTGAGAAGTTAACAGATAGGTTGCAAGAAGTGGCAACTGGAATAAGTGTAACAGAAAGATTAAAAAAGAATTATAGAAAAATTAGTGAAGGGATATCTATTTTAGGAATATGCAGAGGGTTGCAGCCAACGGCTCGATGTCCTTATGGAAGCCAGTGCTGAGCAGTGCCCCTCAGGGATCAATGATGGGACTGGTCTAGATCAACATCTTTGTTGATGACATGGACCATGGGACTGAGTGCATGCTCAGCAGATTTGTGGTGTAGTTGACACACTGGAGGGAAGGAATGCCATCCAGAGGCACCTTCACACTCTCGAGAGAATATGAAGTTGATAAAGTTTGACAAAGCCAAGTGCAATGTCCTACACCTGGAATGGGGCAATCCCAGACACAGCTACAGGTTGGGTGGAGAAGAGATTCAGAGCAGCCCTGCAGAGAAGGACTTGGGTGTCATGGGTTCAGCAGTAGCTCATGCTCTGCCAGGGAGGAGGGAGAGATAGGGCGCCTGGTCTGGGTGGTCGGGGAGGTATTCCATACCACAGCACGTCCTGCTCGGGGAGGGGACTGGAAGCTGGCCGGAAGGGAAGGGGTTAACACTCCAGGCTGGGCTCAGGGAGGCAACTGGAAGCTGGCCAGGAGGGGGGGGGGGGTGAGCTCTCTCTTCTGGGCTGGCCTCGTGGTGGGGGGTGGTATCGCATTCTCTTTCCCTGTTTGTCTCCTCTAACATTGATTTGTTATTGGTACCGGTAGTGATTTCTGTTATACCTTGATTGCTGGACTGATTTTATCTCAATCTGTGGGAGTTGTATTCCTCTGGCTCTCCTTCCCATCCCTCCGGGAGTGGGAAGGTGGGGGGGGGGAGGGGAAACAAAGGGGGAACTGTGCATATTTAGTTTAAACCATGACACTTGGGGGTGGTTTTGATGAGAAAATGAACATGAGCTGGCTTCAGTGTATGCTCACAGCCCAGAAAGCCAACCGTATCCCAGGCTGCAACAAAAGGAGCGTGGCCAGCAGGTTAAAGGAGGTGATCCTGCCTGTCTACTCTGCTCTCATGAGACCTCACCTGGAAAACTGTGTGCAGCTCTGGAAGGACATGCAGCTGTGGCAAGAATTCCAGAGGAGGGCCATGAGGATCATGTGGGGGCTCCCATACAAAGTCAGTTGAAGAAAACTGGGGCTGTTCAGCCTGAGGAATGCTGCAAGGAGACCTCATAGCAGCCTTCCAGTATCTGAAGGTGGCCTACAAGAATGCTGGAGAGAGACTCTTCATCAGGGACTGTAGCTACAAGACAGTGGGTAATGGGTTCAAACTTGAACAGGGGAAGTTCAGCTTGGATATAAGGAAGAAATTCTTTACGGTGAGAATGGTGAGGCACTGGAATAGACTGCCCAAGGAAGTTGTCAATTCTCCCTAGCAGTGTTTAGGGCCAGGCTGGACAGGACCTTGAGCAACCTGTTCTGGTTGGAGGTGTCCCTGCCCACTGGGGGGATTGGAACTTCATGATCTTAAGGTCTAGCCATTCTATGATTGTATGATATGATTGGATATTGTAGCTCTAATACAACTCTGAGAATAAAGATTATATAGCACATCAGATGCCTAAAATTGCTAAAAACAAGCTAAGCAGAAGAAAATAAGAGCAAAGTAAACATATTCAATGAAAAAAAAACTAACTATAACAAAATAGGAATTAATTCTTGATAAAATTATAGTGCTGGATATGTTTTACATCAAGAAAAATGCCTGGAGAGCATAAGCTTATGCTGCTGTTAGAGGAAGCAAATTCTATCTACTTACAGTGACTTTCTTAGGGAGTTAAAAAGTTTTGACAGAAGCTGCCTGAATAATGGAATGACAAAAAGAAATACGATTGTCATTTTGGACACCAACAGTAGGAAGACAAACTCTTCTTTTCACTGTTCTTTTTTTGCTTTTTTTACTGTTCTTGCAGTCAAATTCTGCTGTCAGATACATGTGATTCATGTGATGGCAGCATTCAGCCCCAGAGCAAAGTGAAAGGTGATTTAAAAATAAAATTAAATGAAATAAAATGAATTATAATAAAATAAATAAAATAAAATAAAATAAATAAAATTAAAATTAAATAAACCTCAGCACAATAATTAATATAAAATATTGCAAGAGAAGAATTGTGATCTTCTTGCTAATCTTGGAAGAACACAACAAAAATACATCATATATAGGTACAAGAGAGAAATTAATACACTTCAACCTCTGTACTTTTAGTATTATGTTAGAAGAAATGTCAGTAATAAAAATTGGTGAGGGTTGTACATATACTGTTAGATAAGCTAGTATCTACAGTCATAATGTGAGTAAAAATACACTGAGATTATTTTAACAATTATATTCAACTACTTGGAATGGTATATTCAGTTTTTGTCATCCTTCTTAACTGTAAGTAGTAGGAAAATGCAGATTTCAAGGCTGATGATAAAAAAGTATGTGGAAAGATTTCACTAAGAAAAAAATCTAAAAGAAATTTTAAAAGTTATGAAGGCACTGTAACAAAAATATTGAAAAAATATTGAATAGTCCAATTTAAAGGACCAAACATTCTGCTTACACCTTCTAATAACAGAAACCAAAAGGTATCCCATTAATTTAATAATTTAGAACTAATTGTTTCAAGATATATGTGAGATCAAGAACTTGAAAGTTCAAAAAAAAGCAGAACTTATATATATATATATATACATATATATATATTGCGGTTTAGTAATAGTAGTAGTTGTACATATAGAAGCGACTAAATGTAACTTTAGTCACATATACTCTTATGCTTATATATTATGGAGTGCATAATGTTTTGGAATAATTCATACCAAAAGTACAGTCAGGGGGAAATAATTGTATTAATTAGTTGAAAACACATTTAATTTTTTTAAAATATTGATATGCGCTAACCAGGCAAAAGTTATAAATATGTATTTTTAAAGACTGCTTAAAGCGCTTCATTTTTTGTTTTACTTGAGAAAAAAAGTGACAGATGAATCAGAGACAACTACCAGTATACGCAGTAGCTGAGGCATTCTTTTAATGTGGGAGATGGATCCAAATTGTATTCCCCTGAAAAAAAAGGAAGCAGATTAAGCCAGAGAAGCAGAGAAAGACAGACTCCATCAGCATTCAGTATGGTGATGCAGACAGATGGCACTAAGATGGGTTCTAGTCACTCAGCTCTTTCTTTGTTTTGGTTTTGTCATAAATGCTAACCTAGGGAACATTTCGGAAACATTTCATTGGGCTCATACAATTTTTCAAAAGTTCAATTTTCCCCATAAAAAAACAACTTCATAAAGATAATTATGAAATAGTTCTGATTCTAGCTGCATCCAGAGAAGCCTTGCATGTTTTCAGTTTGTTCAGTCACAAAGACATACAGCTCAGATAACCAGACTACTTATTATATATCTTGAAACAAAGAATTCACTTTTTTTGTTGTTGTAGAGAAGCTAAGAAAACACTTGTTTCAGTAGAAAATTATTGGACGTACTCTCTGTGGTTGTGTAACTTATCTCTTCCAAGTAAAACTTGTTCAGGATTGGGGTCAAGATACTGGGATATGTGTAGCATCATTTTGTCTTTCTAGAAATTTAATCAGCAGACAAAAATGTGGTCAGTGCTGTTGTGCACAAATATAAGTTTTATTAAGTTTAATTCCAACAAGAAAATAAAAACATTGCAGCTCAATGCCATGCTTCTGAGATTTTCCTTTTAAATACGTGTCTTGTGGAAATAAGAAAGTATCATTTCTGGGTTAATCCTTTTCAAGAAACAAAGGAGGGTAAACTTTATCCACTTACTTAACTACAAGAGAATTCATTTTGTTTCAAAACTTTTGACATGCCTCCAAAAAAATCAATCTCAATAAATGTCAAGGAACATGGAGATAGAGGTTGTTTGTCTATGATCAATTTTTATGTGACAGAATAGTGAAATTGTGAGAAATTAATGTCTTCGGTAACACAAGTCATTCTGAGAGAGAGATAAATGTCCTAGATATTCTGGGTCTGTATGAAATTACATTATTTGTTTTATGAAAACCAGAATAGTGGCAATTATTAGTTTTCTGTCATAGTCTTATAATATATATGCTTGTTTTTAGGTTGTCCTCTGTTTACACATAGTCTTTTTCCAAGGTTCTGGCTGTTTTTTTTTTAAGCTGATTTGTGGTACTGAATTACTTCAATATCTAAAATTGAAAGGTTGAATAGATAGTATCATTTTTCCCTTGGTGTTGTTTTTCTTTCTGTATACTTTACCATGTTTGTCACTTCACCAGATCTCAGTCAGAACCAATATAAGCTTATAAACCATAGAGCAAAAAGGTTATTTACAATATGATCTGCTGATATTCAGTAAGTCCCAGGTCCCTGAAATCAGGAAGAGAGTGTGGAGAAAGAGAGATTCACCTTCAGTGATGGAGAATCTAGTTAGGGAAGGGTTGAACAAATTGCACATGTGGAAGTCTGTAAGGCCTGATGGGATACACTCACAAGTGCTGAAGGAGCTGGCTGTTGTCACTGTGGGGCCACTCCATCATCTTCAAAATATCATGATGACTGGGGAAGTCTTCTGAAGACTGGAAGAAAGTAAATGCCAGACCTACCCTCCAGAAGGGGAAGAGGATTTGGCCTCACCTCTCAAAGTTCAACAAAAAGAAATGTAAACTCCTACACCTGGGGAGGTATGTCCTTAAGCACACGTGTGTACTGGGTGCTGACAGAGTAGAAGGCAGTTTTACTGAAAAGGCCCTGAGAGCCCTGGTGAGGGTCAAGTTGAATGTGAGCCAGAAGTGTTCTTTTGGAGTAAAGGCCAACAAACAGAAGAGCTGTAGTGTAGTAGGAAGAGAAGGCACAGTGGAGAGCTTCTCATGGTGTACCTAGTAAAGTGAAGTGAAGAAGCAATCAGAATCACCATGCAATCTAGTGAAATTGCAGGTGCCAATGAATGAAAACCAAGCTACAGGAATTTCTATTTAACTGATTTACTGTGAGCATTGTCAGACACTGGAACAGGTTGCTTTCTGGTCCAGGTTATCAATCCTTAGATTGGACACAGCTCTCAGAAATCTGCTCCAAAAGGGTGTATCAGACGATCTCCGCAGCTCACTTCCAACCTCAACTATTCTGTACCACTTTTGTCTTATCTTCTTCATTCTGGTACAAGGTACAATATCTTCATTTTCCCATCTGTTCCCTTTTATTCCACCACATTCTTTTAAAACCCCTTTGGATTTCCCAGGGTTTGTCTCCCACATTGTGTATATCATCTACATGGCTCATATTTTCCCACTGTGTGTGAGATCTTGATATTGTATACATCTTCCAATGAAGCATGAAGTAAGCTTTCTGGCAGAACACAGTTCCATAATGTGCTGTCTGTCCCCAGTAATATAGTGCACCTTCAAGCTGCGAATAGCCAATGAAGCCTACAGCAACCTCAGTGTACTAGTTAACTCTTTGTTCAAGTTCCAAAACAGAGCTGACATCTGTGAAAATGGCTTCTTTGTCAACACATATGCATCATCCATAAATGCCTTGTTGAAGCTTTACAGAAGAGATTCATCCATGGAATATGTGTTACATACTTGCTTCTATTAGATGTTTAGATAATAAAGAGAGATTACAGCAGAAGAAGATATCATTCCTTATGAATTACAATATATATGGTTTATGACAAAAAGACAAAATTAGTATTTGGGATTGATTAGTGTTAATTTAGGTGCCTAAGACTTAAACTACAGTCGTGGTTTAAACTAAATCTGCACAGTTCCCCCTTTGTTTCCCCTCCCCCCCCCCCCTCACCTTCCCACTCCCGGAGGGATGGGAAGGAGAGCCGGAGGAATACAACTCCCACGGATCGAGGTAAAATCAGTCCAGCAATCAAGGTATAACAGAAATAACTACCGGTACCAATAACAAATCAATGTTAGAGGAGACAAACAGGGGAAGAGAATACGACACCACCCGCCGCCACGAGGCCAGCCCCGAAGCCCCCGAGAGCTTCCCCCCCTCCCCTCCTAGCTAGCTTCCAGTTGCCTCCCCGAGCCCAGCCCGGCGTGTTAACTCCTTCCCTCCCGGCCAGCTTCCAGTCCCCTCGCCGAGCAGGACGTGCTGTGGTATGGAATACCTCCCCGACCAGCCCAGACCAGGCGCCCTATCTCTCCCTCCTCCCTGGCAGAGCATGAGCTACTGCTGAACCCATGACAACTACACATCTTGAATAACAAAAAAGAATATTTTATGACTAGTGCAGTCTACTAGTTTAATAAACTTGTTTACCTAGGAACTTTTCAATACTTAGCTCAATTACTTCTGTGTCAATAATTACTTCATTATTTTGAAGGTTCTAATTAGGTTTAAGAGACAAGAATTTTTGAGTTGTTGTTCCGCCACTAATAAGACTTGTTAATGGTTTTCTGTTGGCATACACAGTGCTTAAACAATTTTGGATGAGATCCATGAGATCTTTCTTCTAGGTTTTCTGCTAGGTATGGAACCCACAGCTAAAATTTTCAAAAATAAACTGCCAGGTAAGCATAGGATAGGTTCCAGCAAATGTGATGGGGACCTGGGAGAAGAGAAGATGAAGCTTGAAAGACTCAGTACCTCAGGATAGTCCCTGCACTCCTATACAGATAATAAGAGTTGCCTTTCTGAAAACAGGTATATGTCTTCTATGCCTTTCTAAATATATTTTATTTATTTTTTTTTTACATTTTACAGGTGGTAAAAATGAGGATATGGTAGAGAGAATGATTTATCAGAGATCACAAGGCACTTTAATTTCAAAGCCAGGATTTGATGTGAAGTCTGGGTACTGTTTAATTCACACATGACGCTATTTAGACTCATAATTTTTCCTCTTTTTTTTTTTTACTTTCAACTTTCATATTTTTTTTATTAAAGTAAAAGGAGAAAAGGAGTGGATATGTTGTTCTTGTCTTTAGCCATTTTACATTTCCACTGAAGTAAATATATTGCTCTAAACTTTCCATTACAACACCACAAGTCCAGGATGGTGTATGTTTTAAGGTTTATAAGACAGTATTTTCTCCTTTACTTACATTATTTTTGTTTCATCTTCTTTTAGGTGTTTCAAACTCTTCTACTTGCAGGAAACAGAACTGTGAAATGAAATGTAAACCAATGCAATGATACAGTCTGAGACCAAAAGTAGCCTGAAACAAAATTCTATAAGATGTTATCCACTCCATTTATCTCAGTCATGGATGTGGAATTAGGCATTTTTCCATGTTGGAACATAATAGAATTTTCTGTTATGACATTCATGATTTTCTTTAGCCCAAAACTCACCATGGGTTAGTTACAGTAGTTCTATTGGGAGCAACATGATCCTCCCTTTTTATCTTTCTTTTTCTATGTAGCTGCAGCAAGGAAGATTTCTTATTTGGCAAAGAGCAAAAATGTATTTTTGAAATTTATGTAATAGAAGGGATTGTACATTCTCGGGTGAAACTTTTAATAACTGTTATTAACTGTAGGCTCTTCAGTTAGCCGATGAAACCTTCAGATTATGAAGGTTTTCTCCTATCTGGCACCACTGCAGATAGTAAAAAAAGGTTGAGTATAACTGGAAGAATTGATTATGCTATCTAGGAGGATTAGATGAAGAAAAGCTTCATCTTTTGCTACCCCTCCCTTATTTTCCTCATAATTTTAGATTAAATTTTCAATTTTTTGCCTTTCTCTTGAGGGAAAATTAAAGAATCCCTTTTACTTTGGATCTCAGATTTTAGAATATTTTGTAGCACACTGCCTATTCTTATTTGCAGTCAATAACTGCTATACTTCACCTATATTATAAACTGCCAGACCAAACATAGAAATGAGAAGTGTAAAAAGTGTAAATAGCATAAGGTATTAGATTTTTGTTGGTTTGTTGCTTTTTATGTTGTGTTTTTTTGGTTGTGTTTTTTTTTCTACAGAACCAATTAAGCTAAACTTCTAAGATAGATTGCCAAAAGTGAGTGTTTCAGAAATTAGACTCATATATGTAGTCCTCTTTTTGGAGGTAGGTTTAGGGATTATATCAGGCATAGGTAATATATTATATAGGTAGGTATAGGGTAGTTTAGGAGCTATCCCAGGAAAGTAAATCTTTCCAACAGACACATGAAGTACCTGGGAGGTGTTTCTTTCTGAACAGGTAGTGTAAGAGATTAAACTCCTACCTTCAACACTTCCATTTTGATGCCTAAAATAAAGTAATGAAATGGACCTCCTCATTTATATGTGAAAGGAAGCCAGCTCCATAGACTTCATATCTTTAATCCCTAGCATTATGTTATATTTAATCTGCTGATCATGATCAAATAACAATAATTTATTTCCCCATTAACACAGTCAATGTAAAAATCCATGGTATGGCTATACCCATTTGTGGTCAGTCATCTGGTAATTATTTTGAAAGTTGTTACTTTTTAAGACAATGAAACAAAATTATAGTTTTCCAGAATGAATCCCCACATACGAGATGTCAGGCTGTTTCACAGTCCACTGATGCAATGTGCTGAGGGGGTAAAACTGAAAAAAAAATCCAAACCATATGAATTATTTCAATAGTTATTTCTTTCCACTGGAATGAGCTTGCATTACCATTCTTCTTGTGTTGGTGGTGCTTGTAACATCATAATGAAGGAAATACTAAGCTTTAGACAAGGGTCCAGTCCACTACATTGACAGTCATTTTAACACTGTTTAAATACATTGGAGTCTGTGAGTAAATAATGTGCCAGCATAACAGCATAAAGTAGCTGGTAAAGCAATTAAACTTTTTTTTTTATGGTTTCTCTGACATAACTCTTCTCTAGTTTAGACATGGGCCAGGCCTCCTTGTCTGCCAAGCAGCTGTTAACTGCCTTCTTGCAGCTAGAAATACTAACTTTGAGCACAGAAAAGAGAGTATGCTTCCTTGTTGCATGTGGCCTGCTCTTAAAGAGCACTTCAGTGCCCAGTGATGCTTTTTTTTTTCAGAGACACTGTTTTAATGGGCAGAACTTAGGGCTACTTAGCCCTTCCTAATACCCCCCAGTATGCACCAGATTTGCAAGAGAATTGTTGGAGCAGTTTCACACAGGAAAGGTGGAATGTCACTGTATTATTTATAGTTTTTCTTTATCTAATACTCTAGAACTGAATGATTTGGATTTTTTTCCTGTAGTTTGATTAACGAATAAGCAACTGAAAGTAAAGTGCTGTGCTAAGTGAATGAACAGTGCGGGTTATACAGAAAATGTGATGCCTCTTAAGTGGCTGCCCACAAGAATAAGAATGTCTACAGCTACTAATCCCTAAGGAATGTATAAAATGGTAAATATATTGCATTACGAATAAGCTGGCAGGAAACTATGAAAAGATTCTGTAGAGCTGTAATGTGAACTAGAATTCATTTGGTGTTTGAATGGGGCAATTAAACATAAAATCATTGTTTCTGCAATTTGACATGATTCTCAAACATGGATGACAGACAGATAGGAACATATTTTACCTCATGGTGATGTTTCCTCTATGTATTATGTAGCACTTAACTTAGTAATGATCTTCTCTTTTTCTTCCCAGTAGCTTCCAGTCGTTTCTTGTTAATTCACATCTTGTCTAACAGCAGTGGTAGTACTGTGATAGCAAGGTGCATGCAATGTCGCACTAACAGCAACTTGAATGTAGAGCAGCAGTGTCAAATCAGGTTTAAAAATCATAATAATAATAAGTAATAGTAAATAATTTGGAAATATGCTTTCTCTGTAAAAACAATAACAGAAATAATACAGTTTAGAAAAGACTAAAAGCAAGGGTGGAAGATAGAAATTGTATTTAAAACAACCTATTAGCATAATTGAGTATTGAGCTAAATGAGATGTTTGTAGGGAAATGGAATTTCTGGCTGTGTCAATTTAAACAGCTTTTCTGGACATGTTGAAGTTGGTCTAACTTGAGATATGTCCTCTGCTCTCCTTTTATTCTATTTGATTATTTGCTTTTCAGGTTGATCTAATGCTGCATCCTCTGTTCTTCTATCTTGGTTTGAAGCCTTGTCAATTTGCCTTATAGAAGAGGCCTACTTTACTAACTATGTTTTTACAGCTTTTTCTTTAGTTCAATTTAAGAGAAAAACTTCTTCCTGGTTCTTTTTAATTCCTGTGATTGCAGCCATGTATGTTTGTAGGTTCAAAGAGTTTTGATATGCAACACTGCCTTCCCAGCTCATATTTATTGATGTTTAAATGAAGCCAAATGGATTCATACAAACTCACCTCTTGGTTCAAGTTTTTTATAAAAGTGACATTATCTTTTTTTGTCTTCCCAGTCAGATTAATGTTACCTAATATTGACTTAGTGAATAGTGATTCACAGTCTACTTCCCTCAGGACATGACTTATTCAATGAAAAATAAATATAAGTAAGATATTTTATGATAGATTATGATATAACACAATTTTAAACCTGGCCATTTTATGTTGATGGTTTTACTTTCCTTTTTCTATGAACAAAACTAAAAAATTTAATAAGACAGGTCTTTTTTTACCATACATAGCAAAGCAATACTATATGGAGAACACCTCAGGGAAAAAAAATCTCCAGAAGTTAACAAAGATTTGTTTTGAAGATCTTGGACAAAAATTTGTGATGGGAGAGAATAATATAAGAGAAACTTTAGGATCTGGTCTGTAAGTAAAAGCAAAATCTAAAAATGTACTAGTTGCATGATTACAAGGATATCTGCTAATGTAGACAGGTTGATTATGCTTCAAAGAGTGGAAAATAACCAGATTTCCTGTCCTCATCTAAAATTTTATGCTGCTGCTACAGGGTAGGAAAAATTGACATTTTCATCCTAATTTCTCTACATTCCTCTTGGAATAGTGCAAGCTAAAGAAGAAATAATTTGGCAGCAGACAATTTTGAGACCGTTTATTTAGGACAGTCATTGAGAAGAGAAAGATTGAAAAAGTTGTTTGAAGTCCTGCAGGGAGATACTCCTTGGAGTATTTTCATAGCTTCTTGGGTATTTTGGAAAAAATGCTTTTAGATAGAAAACCACTATGAATCTTTACAGAAACTCATTTAAAACTAAGATCAAATCAGAACTGAGTTATAAAGTTCTATAGAACTCAGGCTATGCTATATAACTTACATATATATCAACGCTTGATTGTAGCATATTTCATTTAAGTATTACATTATACTATTTGCAGCAGACATGGAACCAGTACGTAATTGCTAGAAATGAAACATCTTGCAAAACTTAAATGTGTTACTTAGATACTAGAGAAAACTTGATAGTTGCATTTTATGCATGTTTTACTCTTAAAAGTACAGCATGTGTAAATCTGAAATTAAAATGCATTAATCATTGAAAAACAAGTGCACTTACAGAAAAATGCCATCTGAAATTAAATTAAATGAATCAGCTAATACTTTAAAATATTAATTTTATTATTTTTTAAAATGTAATTTTTACTTCAGCTGATGAAGTGGATATCCCTCGGTTATTTGCTGTTTTCTTCGATTTCACTGAAATACAGAAATGGCATGGAGGTGTACCTTCACTTAAATTTAACTAATAAACAAGCAATTTCTGTGAAGATGAGTCAGTTTAGCTATAACCTGATGAATTCAAACACTGAAATATTTGCTAAACCATACATTGCATACGTTACTGTTTACATAGCAATCCAGTTATAAACAATATGGTAGAAAACTGCAATATAAAATAGCAACCTATTATTTAAAGAATTTAATCCACTAACGAGCAACTCCAAGTCTTTCAGAATATTGCAATTTTGAGATAATTGTATATGATACATGGCATTAGGTTATACAAAATATAAGAAAAAGCTCCTCAAAAAATAATTACAAGGTTTTTTTGTGATTCCCTGCACTACCCTGTAAGTATAAGGTCTATCCTATGGATACCAAGGCAGAACCATACATATGAACCTTCTGAAGTCATCTCGGGTACAGTGTTCTGAGGTGTTACTTGCAGCAAATTCTGATTCCCAATATAGATATAGGAAACACCCTGACTAGCATAAAATAATTTCATGAGGGGAAAAAAATAAATTTATCTCGAAGTTCTTGGAGCTCCTTGACTTCTTCTAAGGAAAAAGACCTTGTCTGAATGGAGACATTTTTTTAAAGCTAATTACGTGTAGAAATATTAACTTGTTATGAAAAAAGGTCTTGTCCAGGAAATTTGTATTAATCCTCTTACTCTGGTACCTGTAGAAAAACACTCTCAGCTCCCCTTTTCAGCCAATTGAGGTGATGATGTAAAGCTTCTTATATTCAGTGGCTAGATGCACTGTCTTTTAATACTCTCTTTGAACTCCTTGGATTTCAATAACTTTCAATAATTTTACTGACACAGGTACAGTAGAATGATTGTAGTTTTCATCAGGGTCAATCTACAGTAAGGTTCTGCAGTATTTTTAAAGTTTGTGTCTGTTCTCTTTAAGAGTAATGTGGCCAATGCACAATGCAGCAGTATCTCGAGAAGAAAAAAAAAGGTCAGTCTCAAAGGTCAGCTTTTGCACACCCTGTATTTACCATACGGGGATACAGAAGGCAATTTTTATTTACCTTCACTGAGGAGTTTTAAACTAGCAGAATTTTTATTCTGCTTTTTGTATAGCATTTCTGGCTGCCAATTGTCTTGATGCCCTTATTCAAGTATCTTAAGATGCTCTTTCCCTCTTTTTGCTGTATAGTGATAGGCAATTTCTAACAACATGAATAAATCAATTTAATTGACCAGTGATTTGATTCTGGGGCATTTAAAGTAATAGTTCCAGAACATGACAAGAGGATACCATCTAAATCTAAGATGATCCATATTTGGATAGGTGTTTAAATTTTTAATAGTCAGATGTTACCATGCAAGTCAAAGAAGTTTGCAAATATCATTATTTTGAATAACACAGATTTATTTTTTTTGTTCACTCCATCATTGTAACTTTGCTAAATATGAATGATAGAATTGTTTTCTAATATGTAAAATTAAAAAGATCTTAATATTACAGAAATATGGCATTTATACTTAGTGAGGAGTCTTGAGGAACAAATGTGTAAAATAAGGAAGCTTATCAGGAACAAGTCATTATGAAGATGTCCGTTTCTGGTTGCAATTTGATTTTCGATATCCATATTTTAACCTGTAAAATATGGAAATAACTCCTAACTTCCTTCAAAAACACTTTTCAGGTCAGGTTCTGAATAATAATTTTAGTTTCAGTGGGAATTCTACATTTATTATAAATTTATAAGAAGGTTATCATTAATGAGTGATGCTGTCAACTTAGATGACGCTTACTTATTTATCATCTTCATTATTGCTTTGATATCTACAGAAATTGGACAACTTTTCCTGAAAAAAATGGGTTATTATGAGACAATCAAGGAAAGTCTGTACCTTATTCTGTATCATAATCCAGAAATATAAAGAAGTATGAACTTTTTTACTCCCATTTCTGTTTACAACTATAGTGATAAATTAAGATCTGAGAAGCATTTTTCATTTTTCTATTTAACTGAAGACTGACAGGAATAAAATTCTTCAATAATTACAATATTCAAAATAACACTTTGAATTTAGATTCTGAAGATCAGACTTTTAATAGTCTCAAACCCACCAGTTCCTGTATAAGCACTGAACTAATTAGCTTATTTCCATTTAATTTTATTTATTCATTTTGCTCTATTTTTCTGTAATAGATTTTGTCCATTTGTTACCATTGCTTTACCACTTCTGACAGTCATACAATGCAAGCATATAGTAAGAAGTTCTGATAAATTTCTGTGTCAGTGTAGATGGATGGTCATATGCAATATATTTACTTAACATAGGGGAGTATCCGCTGCAATAAACATCCAGGGCTTTTATTATAGATGTTACTGTATTTTTGTTACTGTAAATACTGTATCAATCTCAATTGTCAAACCGATATGAACATGTTTGAGAAAAAGACATCTACATCCTGTATGTAACTAAGTGCATGAAAGCAATTACCCCAAAAATCCCTTTTCAGAGTTTCCAGCAAATTAAATATCACTTCTATGAAATTAACCTACGGATGACATTAACTTTGTCTTCCATACACATAGCATAGAAAAAAATACATTATGCAGATAAAGGATCTCTTGCAGTTTTGTTTGTTTTGCAGCACTGTGGCACAATTGTGTCAGGCAGGAGACAAATGAGGCACCAGCTGGGTGGACTGCTATATCGACATAGAGAAATTCAGGAATCATTGCATGTCATAGTTTGATCCTAAGTTAAAGAAAGGATTGATACACAAATGAAGCCACATCGGATTGACAGGAGCTCAAGTAAGGTTAATATTGTGAAGACAGTGTTACATATATATTTCTGTGCTGTGCCTGAGGCTATTTGAGATATATTTGCTTACATACGTCTTTAATGTTGAACAAACAAGGTATTTTAATATTGGGAACTCTGATAACTTGTCGTTCATCTCTGATGCACAAAAAAATACATATGATCAAAAGTGTCAAGCTATTTTTAGATGAGGTAGTTTAATAACTAAAAGGCAATTCAGGTACTAAAAGAAAAAATGAGATTTCCTAGGATCCTTCTGACTTTCATACAATATTTTGGGTTAGAAGGGGTCTTTAAAGGTCATCTAGTCCACCCGCCCTGCAATGAGCAGGGACATCTTCAATTAGATCAAGTTTCTCTGATCTAGCTGAACCACATGCAGCCTGGCTTTGAATGTCTCCAGGGAGGGCACATGTACCACCTCTCTGAGCAACCTGTGCCAGTATTTTACTTCTTTCTGGCCCCAAAAATATGTATAACATGTAATGGTATAAACTAGTTCTCTACCTTCATTTTTCTATCAAAAAATAAGAATGCTCTATCCTTTACAGCATGCTAAGAGCAGTACCTAGCTCAAGCCCAGGCATTGCTTGGGACAGGCATGGGCTCAAAAAATCATAGAATCACTTTCTCCAGAGAGAACCCCGGAGGTTGTCTCATCTACACCTCTGTTCAAAGCAGGGCCAATTTAGTTAGTGTGGTCTAATGATATGCAAGTGAACATGTTAACAACTTAGCACCTGTCCTGGTTTAAACACAGCCACACCCCCACCCTTCTTTCCTTCCCCTCCCCCCACCCCACTCCCAGAGGGATGGGGAGGAGAATCGAAAGAATGTAACTCCTACGGTTTAAGAACCACTACTGCTACCACCAATAATAATAATGATAAGGAAAATAACAAGGGAAGAGAATACGATGCCACCTGCCGAAACGAGCCCGACCCAGAAGAGAGCATGCCCTTCTGGGGAACTCCCAGTTACCTCCCCAGGCATGACATGATGTGGTATGGAATACCTCTTTGGCCATCTTGGGTCAGGTGTCCTGTCTCTGCTTCCTCCTGGCCTCCCCTCCTCCCTGGCAGAGCATGAGACACAAAGTCCTTGGTCAGAGTAAACATTACCGAGCAGCAACTAAAAACATTGGTGTTATCAGCTCTGTTCCCAGGCTGAAAGTCAAAACACATTGCTGCACCAGCTACTAATAAAATTGACTGCTACTGCTAAACCCAGGACAGCAGCTCAAACAGTTGTAACAGCATTTGTGTCCATTCTCTCACCCTCCTTATTGGATTTATAGTTCAGTGTTCCATGGGAAATGTTCTGGCAGGACTTTTTATATACCTGTAAAACTTGAGATGTTAATACAAATGTCTTCCATATTATGGAGCAGAAGATGTCAGTTTCCAGAGAAACCACCCAGCAGTTTTCAAGAGTGCTAATTTCAGAAGCATTATATATCCACTCTATCTCTCTATTCACTCACTCTAATAGGTACCCTATCTTCTGATAGAAAAACTGTAGATCTGGGCTTTTATCTCTTAGCTGGGGTAGTTAGAACTTATAGCAGCAGGGGCAGATATGATCTCCAGAACTTTCTTAACTATTATTTCTGGTCTGGAGTCATTATTTGATAATGGCTTCAATTAAAACTTGTAAAATGAGAACTGAGTCTTACTGATTTTGTAGACTCTAAGGCACTCCTGTTATTTTGTAGCCAGCAGACAGCTTAAAATTGATATCCTCTGATTTATTGCAGAATGACATATAGAGCTGAAATAGCTTAATAATATGTCAGTAACATCATCTCTCCCAATTACATCTCAAATGTGCATGAAGAATAAATAAACCAGTAACCTCACTCCATTTTTCAAAGATAAATGTCTGGTTTATTAAAAGCATATCAAAATAGAGGTATTATTCTGTGGCCTGAATATGGGCAACAGGCTAACATTTCCCGAATTTTAATCATAGTCAGATAATGAATCTGAGAAAATGCCACAATAATCTATACAGAAAATAACAAACATACTTAATGGTTACTTGAGTTCCCTTAGAGAGTCACTTGGTATATGTCAAAGACCAAATCCTAGTGCAAGTAGCATGATAACTGTATGGTAACTGGAGGCAAAGGTGCTTAGGAACTTTAAAGACAGAAAAGAAGCAATTTTACTTGTAGCTAAACTGTGAAGTTACAAAAGGGTTCTTTCATCTTCACTTTTTCCTGCCATGGGAGGATTTGCTTAACACAGTTGTGTACTTCTATACAACATCCTCAATACTAGCCATTGAAAACATATTCCTCTCACAGGGACTTTTCATTTGCTCTTTACATTCTGCCTTCTACAGACCACAGCCCTTTACCAGTTCAGCTCCAGTTAATCTGCAATTTTGTTAGTGATAACATTCACAAATAGAAACTACATCTACATCACATGTAGAATAAGAATGCCATGATTTTTTACTTGGAGCTAACCCAAATACTATGGGCTCACCATATTCCTCCTGTAACTTCAGAACAATTATTCATTCTTTAGTAAAACCCAGGCTTTGTCTTCTGATGATTAAATATGATGCTCCTTTACATCAATGTTTAGTTAGACAATTTTGAACTTATCAACATAATGTATTTTTTCCACAAACGATTTATGTAGTAAAGTAAGAAAAATCTATCTGTTCTGACTTTTAAACCTTATCTGACAGCACTAAGCTCAGCCTCATCAAGTTGCATAAGTCTAATATGAGATATTAAGAGGATAAATGACAGATAAAGTTATTGTGTCAAATGGATCAATAAGGCATTAATATTTTACTTCATTTCTGCTTGTTTCTTTGCTGCAAAATAAAGTCTATGTAATATTTAAAGACACCAACCAATACTTAACCACTTATTATTTAATGTCAACTCTGAGAATATTCAGTTTCAAAATCATTTATTGTAAAGTGAAATTAATTATTCTTTAGAGAGTTATAATTTATGTACCAAGTTTATCCTCGTTTTCATCCACAAAGCATAAATGTAAAATTCACAAGCATTCATAAATTTTCACGTTCTTCTATTATTTGTAAAGTATAAGATTTATTACAAAATAATGTTTACTTCAAGTTAACACATTACTATGCTTGCAATTATTATGTGGTACATGCTAACAGTGGATCTAAAGTATTGTCACACAAGAAAATTAAAATGCATAATGAAAAAGCAGATAGCTCATAATATTAGAACTTTCAGAAGCAATATTAGCATGTAAATAAATTTATATAACTAAATAAACTGACTGCCTAGCAGAATTTTATTGATTTAACCAATACATTTGATGAAAAAATGTAAAAGTTGTCCCAGGAATATAGAGTTCACTGTTTTCCTAATCACCTGCTCATTCTACTGATCTAATAAAGTATGCTTCCTGATACTGAATTTTATCTAGCTTTATTACTATGTTATTTACTGTTCTTGTCTAATGTCTAGATTAATGTTTAAGTTCCTTGCCTGGCATGATCTACCCATGACAAAATTCTGCTTCCTGAAGCAGAACTGAGTTTAGAACCCTTTTTCTAATCCCTTGGCAAATGCTCAAAAGTGAAAATGGAAAAGCATTAACATTATAATGGATAAGAATTCCTTAATGGATTTACGTGGCATTTAAATTTCTTCTCAACTACTTCTGAACTGCTCAAACTTCTAAGCTCCGTCTCAAACAGAAGCACAAACTCCTAAATACAGATTACTATAAACTTTAATGCAAGAGCCTGTCTGTATGTAAACTGGTGACTTTCCTGTCCAAAATGAAGCTTAGCATCTCTGGTCAAGACATTCTGAATGGCTGTCTTGATCTTAAGAATTTCCTTTCCACCTGAAGGTTCTATACGCTGCATTCAGAGGCTGAAATAAGTCCAAGAGGATTTTTTTATATATATTAGTCAATCATAGAATAAAAAAAAAAAATCTTCAATGCTAACACTTGCTTTCAAAATAGCCAAAGATAATAGATGGGAACCTTAAGAGGAAAGAATCCATATACAAATTTCTGCTACGGTTGACATAAAAGGAAGATTTAAAAATAGGTCCATGCATTCTCAGAGGGCATGCATTATCCTGAGTTAATGCCATGGGGTCAGCAACTGAAAACAATGCAATTGGACAGTACCTAATCCTTGCTAACCTTGAATTTCCACCCCCTTCCTCAGGGCTCTCAATTTGTTAAGTCCATATTTGGATATTTATTTCTATAGCTCCTGCTTGTCTAGTTTCCTAATGTGTTGTACTTATGACTTAACTACAACTTAGCATTGTGTTTTCTACTATCAGAAAGGCACCTGGGAGTGAGAGATTGCACCATTCAAGTTAGAGCTCCTAAATAATTTTACAGCCTGGCTCTTAATCTCTCTGTGCTTAAGTTCCCCATCTGTAAAACTGGTAGCTGTATTTGCTATCTTGTGGTGGGGATGGGGGAGTGTTTAAGTATTAGTATATAAAAGTTACAACAGTACTGTGGTTATGCACCAGACACAGCTATAGAAGGTGAAGAAATTCCGAAGACAAATGTTCTACACTGATAAGGAAAACACATCATGGACAGTCAGATTTAAGAAACAATGCAGATTTAGGAAACAACATTGAAACTAGTACTTTTATTTTTCTTTTCCATGAAAGTAAACTCCTAGGAAAAATCAAATTTGCATGAAAACACGTGACTTTCCTGAATCTCAGCAATCAGTATGTCCCATCTTTTAGCATTCTACTGTCAGAAAATTTGATATCCAGTTCCTTATTGCCCTGAATCATGTTACAGAATGGCTTTATTGCAGTCAGGGTGAGAGGAAAAATATTTTCTTCTATCTCCCCTGCTGATAGCTTTCCCAGATGCATTTGAATAATAAAGCATTTCAATATTTAATTTGAAAAAATACATACCACAAAACAGTTGTCCCTAATCTTAACAATATACTTCATAAAGATCAGACAAGAGAAGACATTGGATTCTCCCTCCTTTTGTTCAATAACTACTCCAGCAGAGCTCTGTTTCAAATGAAGTGGTAATGCTGCTTACTGGGGATAGCTCTTTATTGCCATATATTGAAATATCCCATATCACATCTGAGATCTTCTCTAAAAGATGATCAACAGTTATTGCCTCATGACCAAACTGGTTTATCTGTCACTAAGCAAGCCAGCCAGCTTTGAATTCACTTTTCTTATTAAATTGAGTGATTATGTATATGGCCCATAAAAATCTCAATGAATTAATAAGAATTTTGGAAATAACTTCCAGATAATAACAAAAATGGATTAACCAATGAAGTGGAGCAACGCCATGGAGCTAAAGTAACACCACATGCAGGAGAGATGACGTTGTATTTAGATCTATGAGCCTTAAACAAGGCAATCAAGCAAAAAATTTAACAGATGCCTAAAGTTGTGATGTAACAAATGTATTAACTGATGTCAGCATTTTAAACACTCTGAATAGCTCTTAAGGGTAATGCCTGAAGAAGTGTCAGTGTTAGAGTACGTTTATTACCTCACTGGGGAGACATAGATTTACTCAGTTACCCTTTGAGTTTTGAGCTCAACACCTTTTACAGAAGCATAGACTTTGTATAGATTATATATTTTAAATGGTTTCACTCTTATCAAGATGTGCATTTCAGGTGTTTGACCTATCAATGAATTACAAAACAAAAAAAATAATAGTCAACAAGAATAAGAAATTGATTGTAAGGAAAAGATCAGAAGCTTGAATTTGGTTTTATTTTTTTCTGGTGATTATATTTGACTATTATACTTACAGTAACTAAAAGGAAACCCAGAAATCAATTATTTATTTTTTGTGTGTCATAAAATGTTGGCACAATTTAATCTCAGTTGTTCCACTGTGATAGCATCATGTTTGTTTATTTGAAATTTAGGTCAAATAATCTTTTATGCAAATTGAGAGGAAATAAAATAGACTTATTTGCTGATAAGTGCAGAACACGCTACACATTAAAATTACAATTTAATTAGGGCATTTTCTATAAATGGCTCCACTTAGGAAGGTATAAGAAAGACACTGAAAGATGAAATTGCCAAAATTTGGCAATTAAACTTATTAAAAGGTAAATGATTAAACCAAGACATTTTGCTCTTCAGGTCAGGAAATCACTTGAGTGAAGACTGGTAGTAACAAATGAGTAAACCTGATTAATTTGAAGTGAGTGAATTATGTTCAAAAGTACAGACCAGGAAAACATATACCAGATATGATAGCATAAGGTCTTGGCAGGGCAAGCAAAGAGAAACCATTTTAAGTGCAAGCTAATTTAGTTGTATACAATATATATATATATTTTTTTTTAATCAAGGAAAATAAGCATTTATACCGTTGCTAAAGCAAAACAGTTCTGTGTATTACACAGGATACAAACTGAAAGAATTTAACCATTATTTAGGAATCCCAGACATGGGTCATAACTCTTCCAGCAGGTATATCTGGAAAATCAGAACTTTAAATTATTACACTTAAAAGATAAGGCAAATGAATTAAATTATATGAGTCAACATGGACAGATAAAGGAAAAGTATTGATGTAGATAAGAAGTCAGCATCAACAGTGGTCTCTGAGGGATCAAATCTTAAGAAATGCTTGATGTATTAGGATGTCTCTTTCACTGCTTACCAGGGAAAGTGGATGTGGATCACTAGTGGATTACTAGGGGAATTTCAGAGTCTCAAAATCAAGGGTGATAGCAGAATTGTGTAAAAGTAAATTAAGGCAAATGAAAGAAAATATTTGAGCATGGCCCAAAAATATGGAACAGATGGAAATGAAATAAGATTTAGACTGTTTGCTTGCTTTTCTTTTAACTACTGTTATAGCAGCACTTGGATAAATCCTGTAGGAACATTATATTGGAAAATATCCAGAGGAAAACAAAAAGCAACAGATCTTTCAGCTCAACCTCAATTAAAGAGTATGATTCCTGAATAATTATGAGAGACTAAGATAAAAGCGGCTGTAGACTAGTAAAAATTTATGACAGAGGACATGAATAATAAATAAGTGATTAACATAAGGAAATAAGAATAGGATATTCAGAATTATATCAGTACGTACCATAAGTATTTGATAAAAGGTTTTAATATAATCTCTGCAGCTAAATAAGAACATATGAAAATCTTTGTGTCTCTCATGTCCTCTTGCTAGCAGTGGCTCTGAGTAGACAACAGTATGAAAACTGCAATGTTCTGTTTGCAGCTCAGTGGCTTGCTGATCCAGTCAGTCTTTACACAATTAGTATTCTAAATCCATTTCTTTTATACAGATAGAACCTTTTCCTTCTGTAGGCATGCAATTTTTTATTTCCACCATACCTTTTGATGAAGAATTCTACCCTTCAGAAGAACATTTTCTTTGTTTTAATCTGACTTCTGTTATTAGTCTCTGACCTGGAAGAAATACTAAATCCTCAGTCCCTATCCACTCCATCATATCTTTCCTCTTTTCCATACTAATTTAGCTGTTCTTTGCACTGGAACTAGCCCATATTTTGGATCATCCTTATCTTCCTCCAGTTTTTAGTTCTGCATCATCCTTTCAGGGGCTGAGGAGACCAGAACTGTGGACAGTATTCAAAGTGTAAATAAACATTCTTACAATAGTTTTTTTCTTTTTTTCTTAACATTTAGTTCTCACTGCTATTGAGCACTCAGTTGACATTTTAGGGAACAATCTGCAGTAAAACAAGATCTGCTCGTAAATCGTATTGGTGCATTCAGAGTTCATCATTTTGTACGTAACTTTTTAGCTGCATTCTCATATTTATCTACACAGAATTTTATCCATCATTTAACTTCCCAATTACTCAGTCTCATAACTCTTCATATCTTCAGCTGACCCTTGTTCTTATTACTCTAAATAATCTAGTATCTTCGGCAAAATTTTTTATCTCTCTGCTCTCTCTGCTTTACATCATTTATGAATATTTTGAACACAGATTGAAGCACGTATCTCTGATGAGTTCCACTGCTGAGATAATTATTCTCTCCTGAAATATTTACTCCTGTTCTGTTTCTTATTTTAGCTAGTTACTTACCCATGTGGGGACTTCCTCTTGTGCCCCACTAGCTTGAATTCTTTAGCTGAGAGTATTCGCCAACAGCTTGCTGGAAATGCAAATTGCCTTACTACATCCAGGTTTACAGTTGCCCAGGCATGCAGAAACAGTCACCTCTACTGTTGGGACAGGTTTGCGCAAAACCCATGCACATTACTCTTTAAATTGTAGCCTACATATCACATGTAACACAGGGTAACAGTTTACATATGACCACTTAGTTAAATATGCAAAATGCAATGAATGGTATTACTCCTCTTTTCATATGAGGATGTGGGGACCTCCAATAGGTTACTGGCAATATGCATGCAGTGCCCTTAACTGGGAGAGGCACTGCCAGAGCAGTCACCTTTTCTGCTCTTCCTTTTTTCCTCTCTTCATAGGAGCTCTGATATCATTCTGTGCTTTCACTCTTAGATATAGACTACCAAACAAGTTTCCCACACCATCATCGTCATTATGGACCATCTTGGTAGGTCAGGTCCACTAGTTGAGATTTTTTTAGATATTTTGTTTGTTTGTTTGTTTGTTTGTTTAATCTCTGTCTCTCCCACAGGTTTGACTTTTTCCAATTCTCCTCCTTGTGGGGCAGGGAGGGGAGGATGGGGAAATGAGTGAGCAGCTGCAAGAAACTTAGCTGCCACCTGTAGTGAAACCATGGCACTAGCTTTAATCTGTCATAATTTTGTTGTTCCCACAGTGTTTTACCTCTATTCTTCCCCATTATTGCCCTTTGACAATTAGGGTTTTATAGATCTCAAGTATTTTTGTTAAAGGAGAACAATTTGAAAATCCACTTTGTACTTTTTGATCAACTTTGAGTTTGTTATTTATCTGCATTTCATAGAATCATAGAATGGTTAGGGCTGGAAAGGACCTTAAGAACACCTAGTTCCAAGCTCCTTGCCATGAGCAGGAACGCCTAACTCTTGACCATGTCACCCAAGGCTTTATCTATCCTAGGTTTCTTTAAATATAATTATTTCTATGACAAAAATCCCTCCTGCAATTCTAAAACTATGTGATATACATTCTGCATTGGTGGCAGCTACTTTTTCCACCAAGCCTTTGGCCAAATACAACTAAACACTGATATTGGTTCATTTCCTTTAATAAGCCTATTGCTAATATACATATTTCCCATCAGAAAACGCAGACTGAACATAACAAATCCATGTCTCTAACTGTTTTTAAAGTCATCCATATTCATTTATATTTAATGCATATTAATTGAATTAGGGTTTGGAATTTTTTTCTGAGGAAAAAATATGTCATTTGAAGCTGTGCTGAGCAATTGTCATACAGCAGACTGCAAGGTAAAAATTAACATAAATTTATGAGCAGCCTATATATTTCAGCACAGCTACTATTCTACTAAGAAAAGGGATTTCTAAATCTTTACAGATATGATTTTCCCTCTCTTGGATATTTGCTCTTTGCAGTCCTGACACGGATACGAATAACATATTATTAGGCTAGTTTGAAGGATTCTGGCTAAAAACTCTTAGTGCCTGTTAACTTAGGACTTAGTCAAGCACCAAAATTAAGCCCTGACTGACAGCATTTACACTGACACAATATACTTCTAAGGCTCTGAAACAATTATACAGGTTGTCCATGCTGTACAATGGTATTCTTAGCCACCATAAGCTATTTTACTGTGGATATTAATTTGATGAATGTCACACTGAGTTAGGCATAATTTTTTTCTTGAGAAAACAGGTAAGATATCCCTAGAAATTCATACATGCAAATACCCTGTTGCTTGATCTTAAGCAACCTGACACAGCTTTCCTGGTTACCTGTAATATTTGTGTGAAGGCTATTCTGAGCTTATCTCTACCAAAGTCTCAGGAATTACACTCTATATTAAATGTTCTCTTTCACAAAGACAGCCTAACTGAAGACTGTATCCAGTCCTGTAACTCCCAGAGACAGAGTTGGAATAAAATCCTAGAATTTAGTACAAATGATTTTTATACCTGAGAATTTGACATGTATACAAATAATCAGATGAAAAAAAAAGAGAAAAAGAACGTAGGTAACAGCCAGAGATATGGGGGTCAACTTGATTGGGTTTTTCTCCCTTTTAACTCAGCTGCAATGCAAGTACTAGTAAAATAAGATGAAAAGTAAAAGGAGTAAATTATCATGCTTTTGTTCTGGGAAAAACATTAAGGTAATAATTATTTGTGAATATGTATTATAATGCTAGCAAAAGCATGCAGACTGCAGCAAGAAAAACATTTGTAATAAAGGCATTTCCCTAGCTGAGCTATCCCCTGGGGTTTTATGAAGACTTAGTCAATGAGAAAACATTACAATCTTTTCTGAGTCAAATTGCATATACTAGCAGAGATTCATGATATAGCTGACTATTCATCAATCTAGTAAACCATCAGTTTATGCTCATATATAAAGACTCTATGTATGTGAGAGAAATGAAAAATTTTAGTCTGGAGATATCCATTAAATCTGTCATAACTAGAAATTTTAAAGAAATTGAATAGAACTTCTGGATGGGCTTTGTGAATAATACTATTTTTATAACCTAGATCTTAAATAATTCACAGAATAGTGTCTGGGAAAGCTGTTGAAATGTACAATGTACATTTTTTTTGGAAAATTGTTTAAATTCATTGGAAAGACTTCTAAGGGGTGCTGTTGTTTTCAGGGTAAGGGGGCATTTTGCATATTAACAAATTGGAGAACAACACTCTGAAGGATTAATTGTATAGTGTGCACTAACCAAAACACTGAGCAGGGCATAAACAGGAAAGAGGAAGACAGGAATGTATTTGAAGAGTTTTCACACAAAGTTCCTGTTGCTAGGGAAACCACTTCCTTCATCTGTACTTCTTCCAAATCATCTATCTCAAGGTCCTTCAAACAGTGCAGATCACAATCTGGTATCTTGTGAAATGGAAAAAAAAAAGTGTAATTTTGTTTGCAAGTATTTTTAAATTACTCAAGTATTTTTCTTTGTTGTGTGCCTAACTTCCACTGTGTCACTGTTACCCTTATGCTTGACATTTTCAAATATATGCGTAAGACATCCTACTTTTATTAATTACTCACTGGATCTTTCAGCTTACTAGATATTATTTTCCAAGGAAGAAGGAATAAATCTGGCTATGTATATAGCTTCCTGGCTTGATCTCAGGATTTGACTCAGAGACCAAATAGATCCATCACAGTTGTGCTTACAGGCACAATGAGAGCACCAAGATTCAGCAAGCACTGCCTGCCATCACTTTGCCTCATTTAATCTTCTGGTTCAGTGGAGTAGAGAAGTTCACAGAACTAGGCATCATTTCTGGTTGAGAAATGGTAGGTTTTCAGTATCTGTCATCTCCTACATAAGGCTGAAGTCTGTCCATGTAAGTTGTTTCACTCCAGTGTGCCCCACCTTTGATTTAAAAAACAGTTTATGCCACCACTGGAAGGGCAGATCAAAGAAACATTGACAGAATGATTTAAGATGGAGAGCAGAAACTAATAGCATCGTTCTCCCTTTCAGACTGGAGCCCATCACATCAACAAAGCACTTGTAGCTGTCTTTGACATGAAGTGAGAACCACAAGTGTGCCAAGAGACACTCAGGCTCACTCCATGCTTAAAATATTGTCTTCTGTCCCCTAAGGAAGAGCAGCTTTCAGAACTCAGCTCTGGTTTCAGCTTGAAAACGGAGGTTGGAAACACATACTTGAAGAATTTATCAGTGTGGCAAGATATAATGCAGGACATAATCACAGGTTCTATCTGGTTTAATGTGTAATATAAATGTGTGATTATTATACCTTCTGTAACACCATAGGAAACGTCAAAATTGAGAAGTTTGATGATCCATTTCTGTAACACATCTTCTAGTGAAATAGCATACATTGTCTCTTTTAGTACTATGTTTATCCATATTCTTCAAACAAAACCATAATAAGCAACTCCTTACCTTCAATTTAAGCATGAAGTGCTTTGCCAAACTAGAGTCAGAGAGAAACCTGATCTTTTGAAACATTTCTTTAAGGTGGAAAAGAGGTGAAACCAAGAATAGGTCCTGATTCAAAATTAAAGCAGCTTTTAAGTTCTGCTCCCTCTCTATTTCTACTTTTTGGTTTTGATTACCATTGATGACATACTTATTGTACAGGAATGAAAGAAGACAGCCACAGTGGAGTGACATTATAGTTTATATCAGAAAAAAAAGATTATACTCAGGCAAAATGCTTTGGTTAGAACACAAATTTGATTGAAATCTGAAGTTTTGGAAAAACATCCTAATTGTTTTTTGGTGGAGAGTCAGTAATAAGAATGATAAATATTTGGATAGTGACAGGTACTAATGTATTTGGAAGGAAAAAAAGTTGTAAGTGGGCAATTTTTTCCAACATCTATATACCTTCATAGTTGATAACACTTGATCAATATTCCCCATATTCTGACTCCAATTCCCCATAACTGACTCCACAATGTATATTTCCCATTACTAAAGTAAACACAAGAAATGTCTGGTGCATTAACTGCCATTGAGTAACAAAGTGGTTGGTA
Organism: Melopsittacus undulatus; assembly: GCF_012275295.1. Lineage (NCBI taxonomy): Eukaryota > Metazoa > Chordata > Aves > Psittaciformes > Psittaculidae > Melopsittacus > Melopsittacus undulatus. The sequence goes on along the minus strand of NC_047529.1, from coordinate 34,902,495 downwards.
TGTAATTTTAAATCTGCCTCTGTTGGCCACAGACTGGAAGGCAGGCAGCCAGGTTGCATGTCACAGGGACAAGTCTGCCTGCATGGACCAGCCTTCCTCCTCCTTCAAGGTTTTTTCCCAGTCTCACCACACAGAAATTACTTATTGCAGTTGGAGGTAGCATGCTGGATGCAGGCCAAGCAAGGGATCTTGATTTTAATCAAGCTCACTGTGAAGACATCTCTAAATTCGAAATTTGTGTTGGATGCTGTTTCAGGAAACTGATAGATGCCGAGATGATAAACTAGCTATACTTTATCACTGCTAGCTGTGCGATCAACAGCAAAGTAACTGCAGTTTCCAAACAACACAAAACATAAGCTCAAGAACATACAGTAGAAAAGCTAACTCTAAGAAATTGTGATCAATGGCTGTTTTAAGGTAGGTTCTGACCAGGCTGGGCTGTGTTGCATATATCAACGGCATATTGTGTTCAGTTCTGAGGCCCCGCAATATTCAAAGGACATGGACCTACTCAAGCAAGTCTACAGGAGAGCCACAGATATGATCAGAGGACTGGAGAACCTCTCCTAGAAAGACAGGCTGCAAGGGTTGGGCTTGTTGAACCTGGAGAACAGAAGGCTTGGGGGATACCTTAGAGCAGCCTTCCAGAACCTAAAGAGGCCTACGAGGAGGCTGGAAAGAGACTTCCTACCTTCAGGGCAAGTAGTGATAGGACAAAACAAAATGGCTTTAAACTAATAAAGGAGAGATTTAGATTACACATTAGGAAAAAACTCTTTGCTATGGGGTGGTGAGACACTCAACAGGTTGCCCAAAGAACCTGTGGCTGCCTCATCCCTGGCAGTGCTCAAGGTCAGGTTGGATGGGGCTTTGAGCAACCTGGTCTAGTGAAAAGTGTCCCTGCCCATGGCAAGGGAATTGGAACCAGAGATTTTTTAACATCCCTTCCAACCCCAACCATTCTGTGATTCTAGAATACAAATTTTTATAACATTATCACTACTTTTAATCTTACACAGGTTAGTAGGACATCTATGTTTTCCTATTCATATCCCATAAAAATTAAGTTTGATTACCTACCTTGTCAGATCACTGATATAACAGGCATAGTTACAGCAAAACAACAAGCATGGATGCTTTGAGAAAGGGTTGCTTTCTTAGTTCAACCCTTTACAACCAATAAACACCATACAGACAAGAAAACAGGCTACTGCTCCTGTGTCTGTCTTTATACCTGCCTGTAGTTTGCTTCTCCCCATTCACATGGGATTGTGGAAGGGGTAGTGGGTGGGTCTCACAGTACGATATACAGTCCCATATCAGGGACTTGCATGGTTCTGGGTTTTTCTGGGGTTAATTTTCTGGTGTGCCTTCAGTCCTTTGAAGCTTTTGAGTTGCCTGATCTTTTGGGGCAGTTGGGTTTTGATGTTTAGAGAAGCTGTGGTGAGATTTTCAGGAGGGATCAATGTTCAGAAATATGTCTGTCAGTAAGGACTATCATAAGAAATTCTTTTTCTAGGTTAGTGGTTTTGTATTGGGGTTTTATGTATGGTGAGATAACATAATAATATGGTTTTTTTGTAATTCGATATGTTGTAATTTCCTGGAATTCATTACTTTATTGAAGATGGAACTATAGGGGGGATTTTTCACAGCATTTGCTGGTGAATATGTAAGTGGCTGTTGTGATTTCTCTTAGCAGGACCAATGGTGAGATTATCAAGCAGTGGTTAGGGTGACCATTTTGTGTGCACTTGTATGTAGAGCTCTAACATTTGTCAAGGAAATTACATTAAAAAAATAGTAATTCTCACAGTATGGCATGGCTTATTGCCTTTTCTGTTTAGAGTACCACACTGTTTCTAGAACCTGTGATGCTTGCTGTAGGCTGCTAGTAGATTATAAACATCATAAATTCATTTATGTGGTGGGCTTGCAGCAGAGCCCATTATCTCTAAGATAAGAGGAGCTGCAAAATGCAGGATATGGCTCAGGAGAGTAGTTCTTAAGGAGTAGCTGCTGCAGGTGTTTCAGGTGAGTGAATACTGTGATCTGTTGGGAAGGAGCAGGTTTCCTTCTTTGGGTGTTCAGGAGCAGAAAATGCATTTATATAGTAAAGGGAAGAGTGTTCATCAGCCCTTTGTACCCTGTTTTTGCAGTCAGGTTGTGGTGCCAGTGAGGTCTGTTTCATTTCTGCAGCTGATGGCAGGTATGACAAAGTCATGAGAGTTGCAGCACTGACCATCTGGACATGTGCACCTTTATGCAGGGCTGTGCAGCAGATTAATATCATCTCATAAATCAATGGTGTTGATTCAAGCAAGGAGAGCAATGACAGGTGGGCTGAAGCAGCAGTTTTTTAAGGTGTAAGCTTGGTGAAAGTAGAAGTATCCCTGGCTGGTTGTATTTTCCAGGTGGTATTAGAGCCTCAATGTGGGTACCTGTAAGTGAAACAGGTAGGTCAAGTGAGCAGCTAAGGTAAAGAAAGAAGTGATGGGAATTGGGCAATATCTCAGGCTGTGTAATCCACTTTATTTATTGCAGGGGCTCCAGGCAGGCTCAGAGGGCTGAAGCTGCACACTGATGAGCATCTGAGAAGATGAAGTGATTGTCTCCTGAATCTGCATTTAAATGCAAACAATGAAGTAGCCAGGTTGTATTGGACTTTGAGCAATCTGGTCTAGTAGAAGGTGTCACTTCCCAGGGGGGTTGAAACATTTAGGTACCTTCCAACCCTAGCCATTCTCTGATATCACATTGAAAGTTTCAAACATCAGTATTGGTAAAACATGGTTGGGTGTTTTTGCCCATCTGAAATAAAGTTTTGATGCCATGCTGTTGAGCAGCAGTAGGTCTGCACAATGACAAATTGCTCTGCTACAGCTGTGTAAGCCGGACATAGGAGAGGAAAGGCCAAGATCAGGCTGGGTCCCTAAAACAGTTCTACTGTACTCCTGAACCAGTACCAGTTCCCACTGAGTTTATGAATCCTTTTATCCATAAATCAATGGCATCATTCTTCACCTGGAGAACAATGTGATTGCATAACTCAGAGGAGTTGATTTCAGCAGCCTCCAGAAACCTGTCAGAGATCAGTCAGTGCGACATTTGTCACTGGGACAGCTGGCTTTGTGGAGACTGGTGACATTGCTCCCATGACAGCAGGTTAATGTCTTTTCCTGGAATGTAAAATCGTTTGGGTTTTCTTGGAAACACCATAAGGGAATGGAACACCCTTTTGTATCTCTTCTCAGGGGTGACCTCACAAACTGATGTAGCCAGATCACTATACTGGATTGCTATAATTGTATTATAAAAAATAATAATAATTACATTAACTTCATAAAATTAATACTCCTCATATTATCAACCCTACTAAACTTTGAATGAATCTGTCTTTCTGAACTGTGATTGGCTTGAGGTTTGAGATTTGTAAAAAAAAATAAATAAATCTGAACCTTAAAATGTCAGCAAATGTGTTTAAAAGGACACTAACTTAATAAAAAGAAACTACATTGGTACTTAAGGTACATAATGGTACCTTATCTTAGACAAAAAAAATTGCTTCTGATATTGATTCACTATGCTGTAATAAAAACATATGTAACATAGAGTATGTGAAACTTTACATATATCCCTATAATGCCATCTTTACTTAGACACAAACATTATCTGCTTTTAAAAGATAAAGCACTTCTTTTACCTTGTGCATTGTTATTGCAACTTTTCTTTTGGATTGCCACAGATTGTTGCTGAATTCAGGGTAAGTTGTTGTTTGGCTTTTTTTTTTTTTTGTATTAATATTTTTCTGTCTACTTTTGGTGGACTGACACTTCTTCTTGTAGTGATCTTTTGTGATGACTGAAAAGAATGACTGATGGTGTTTTTTTCCCAAGATACTTTTAATTGAATGTTTGTCAGTTTTCTATTCCTCTAAAAACTTCACATCCACTATTTCTGTGCTTAATCTCTGTTGTCATTTCATCTCTCTTGTCAGTCAAGGTTGAAGGGAAGAAATAGGTGTTTTATCATCTACTTTTTTAATAAAGGGAAGGTGGAAAGAGTGCTTTTCTGTTTCTTTCTACATAGATTCTGCTGGGTAAAAAGCAAAACAAAATTATTCATATATTAAAAATTAGCTTTATGTATAAACCTGATTTTTATGTGTAAGCCATAAGTAAAAAATTTAAAATCGTAATTAATCAGATTTATTCCTTACATACAATCCTCATGAACAAGTCTCTGCAGTGTTAAGAAAAGCATGCATTGGTATTTTAATTCTACCAAAGTTCTATTAAGCCAAGGTGTTGGTTTTCCATATTTCCTCCAGCACATATGTATCTATATCCACAGTATTTCAAGCAGAAGAAAAAAAATCACTTCATACCTAGTGAAGGAATGGAGTTTACCACTTCTTACAGACAATAGGCTGCAAGGTTCTATTTCTTTGGTTTGGAAGAACATGTGTGTGCCCTCAGTGTTTATACAGCTCTTCTGTTGGCTTACAATGATCTCATTCCAAAGGGGAAAGGTAAAAACCTCTCTCTGTATCTCACAGTGAAGGTGAAAACTTGTTCAGATGCTACATGAATCTCCCCATCTCCTTTTAAAATAGTTTTCAAGATCTCTGAAAAAATTCACCCTTAAAGTAGTAAGAATGTTTCATTTTTCCACTGTGTTTGAAGTTCTGGAGGAAATAGGCCTCTGTTTTAGGGGAGTATTTATAGTGCTTTCTGTGGTACAGATTTTCTTTAGGCAAGCTCTGAGCTCACCTTGGAACTGAAAGTGGAACTGAAAGCAGAACTGGTACATGAAGAGGATGCCAGAAAGTACTCACAGCTAGTCAGCAGAGCATCCTCCTGAAACCCCTCTCCTGAACTTCTCTCATTGCCTTAAGGACCTTTCTCACTTGCAGCTGGTTTGGTGAATTCTTGCATTGCACCCTGCAAACACACCTCAGGTCTTGATTTCGACTCTGCAAAAATCTCTTGCATATCTCCTTAACATTCAGCAAGCATTCTTCTATGATTTTTCTGATTAGAGGCAAATTACTGTGAAAATCCCAGTTGGAAAACTGAATGCTAAAAATCTTACTTTTCAGCATTCCATAGTGAATTCCTATTAGCTTTGAAGTTACGAGATTATACTTAATTTCTCCATTTTATATTACACTATGAGGTATGGGTATCCAAAGACAGCTAGTATCCTTGTTTTTAAAAAAACTAATGTGTTTTTATTGTAGATTTGCAGCTCAGGACAGATGCTGTTCTTTGTGGTGGATTACCATTAAAAGTAGAGGCTACTATAAGACTATTTGGAATTTCATAATCTTATATTGGCAGTTTGTGCTTGGAGTATTTTTTTCTAGTGAATGGGTACATAAGAAAAAATTCTGAATACACTGAATGATATTTTAACAAAGGAAGGGAAGAAAATGAAAAAGGGAATAGAAAAGAAGAAGGGAAGGAAAAGTATTAGTCTTCTGTTGTTGGTATTCTCTTTTTATTATAGCACTGAGCTGAACAGTAAAGAACAGAAATTGCTGATATAAATACCATAGGGGAAATTCTTCTCTAAGTTATCTGATGCAAGCCCCATTGACTTCAAAGGGAGCTTCAGACATGTAACCGAGGACAGAACTGACCTCAGGAATTTAAATCAAGGTCTTGTTTCACACATGCATCTAAATCAGGTCATGAAATTTCTGAGCTTCTGCTGTGTTGTCAGTCAGGTATTTTTCAACAAAGAAGTTTCTCTTTTCTTTATTTTTTATTTTTCTCTGAGAAACACAGTGTCCAGATGATTTTTAATGCCTATGCAGAAGCCATAAGAGGTCTCCTTTCGTCAGTATTTTTTTTTTTTGTTCTAGTTTTGTCTTACTAAAGCATTTCCCTTTCTCATGTATCTTCTTTTTCTGAACTATTTACTTAGAAATTGTACTCCGGGATATTGACTCCCACCTGTGCACCTCTATTTTGCTCAACCATAATGGGATTTAGTGGCAAGACTCAGTCATGCAGCCTGCAGAATGCTGTTGCTTATTTCACACAGACAAACACTTTGAGTAATATTTGGTCTGCTCAAAACAAAACTAAACCTGTATTTTGCTTCTGTGTCTGGTTTTGTAATCATTCTTCTTATACATACAATTGCAATAGCATCAGCAAATTTATTCTAGGCTAGGACCAGCATCTGCTATGTTATCTTCCCTGTCTTTCTACAATATCAGGATCCCACAGATTACTGGTTTAAGATACATAGACTTCTAACTTGATCTAGTATTCTGTAATGGAGCAATCACATCTATGCTACATGATATGGGAACACCTGCTGAATTGGCTGGTACTAACTAGAGAGAACAGGAGGTAGTAAAGGTTGACCTTTAAGTCTCCCTTTTATCATTTCCTGTGGAGTGCTCTGCAGATGGTCTGCAGAGTAAGCAGCAATATTTACAAATCTGTCATCTCACTGCCATCAGAGAGGAAGTTTCAAAGTGGAAGTGGTCCTTTGTTCAAAACAACTGGGAAATGTTTCAGTCTCAGCTCAAGGATAGATTTAATAATCTTTGCAAAATCTATGTATTAAAAAATGCAAAGTATTTTGAAGTAGGAAGGCAGAAGAATTTTGTTCAGATATTTATAACTTCTTTTCTGTCTGATTCATAATTTGCAGAACTTAATGGTAAACGAGGACAAAGTCCTTTTTCTTCTCGAAATAAAATTCAGCAAAGATTACTAAGTTTTAAATTCCCAGAGTGTGTTATGATATCTATCCTGATCTGAAAAATTATATGCTATACAGCTTCTGTCAGAAACACTTGCACTGCAATTTGGTTTAACCTGTTTTGTGTAGCTGGATTTTTCTCATATACCAGCAGATGTTTATGTTATAGACACTTACAGCTGCACTAAGCACTTATGCTGCCTTTAATGTCAGTGCAATACTTTTAGGATGTGGCTGACCTGATCTATTTCAAGTGTCACATTAAGATAGAATAAATTGCATCTCTCAAATGTCTGATGTAGGCATATGCAATGTAGACATCAGAGCATTATAAAAATTGTGAAGTAAACTGTTCAAAATATCATTTTCTGTATTAAAATTGGCTAGTTGAATTATTCAGCATCAACATTAGTTCACTGGCCATTGTTATACTTCATTCTCCTGGTTTAGAGAGATATCAGCTGCCTGCTGTTTCTGTTAGTTGAGAAGCTTTTCTCCAAGACATCCATTTTCAGAAGGGTACAAGGGCTTAGAAGAGTGCTCTTTCATTAGTTTTCATGGGTTTTCTTTCTCCACATAATCTTTTTTATATCTACTCTTGTGTTTTATTTCAAAAAATCACAAGAAATTGAAAAGATCTAAACACAGGGCAGTTTGTCTTCTTGTTCCCACTATTGCAAATATGGACTAAATTAGCAAAAGAATGGAATCACATTAGATTTAAAATTCAGTCAGAGATCTGTTAGTGGTAAGTAAAGGTATTCAAATTTTGTGCTTATTGCATAACCTTTAACGTTTTCTTTGGCGGAAACACTTCAGCTTGTTATTTTACATATTACTCTTAAGCAGAACTCTGAAAAAATGTACAGATGAACATAAAATTTCTTCTTCTTTTTCCTCTTAGCACACTGAATGATTAGTGACAGAAATCTCTGGTAGCCAAAGTTCTGTCAGAGCTTAAATCCACAGGGATTTATATGGCTGTTAAAAATTGGTGGTGATGCTTTCGGTTCATACTTCAGTTCATAGAGCTATCATACCTCTATTAATTCATATATGCCAATTTACATCTAGGCCATAACAGAGGTATTTTTAATTAATTTCCTTTTATGTAAATTGATTTGGATACTTTTTATTTTAAGATATTTAAAGTCATACTACCAGATATGTCAACCACTTTGATGGAAGTGGACAGCTTTAATCTCTACTGCACTTGGGTCCATAGGTAATTTCCCTTAGGAGAATATAATGAATCACTTGATCTCAGCTAGCTTAGATGAAATTCTGAAGTGGAGAACACTGTACCTCATATCACTGCAATCACTTCAGGTAGATTTACTAGGCACACCCAGCATTTTCCTGATAATTTTTACTAGTATAAAATTAAACTTGCCAGAAAGTAACTACTGGTTCAAAAAGTAGCAATATGTTAATTTCTAACTGTACAATTATTCCTTGCTTTTCAGAAATATGTGCAGCAGAGATATGAGAGAAGGTATACAAAAGGCAAAGCACAGCTAATTATAGAAACATAAGAACTGTCAGAGGCAGGAAATACAATGCAGAGACTTAAAGACACATTCCAGGACAGTAATTGATTTTAATGGGGAAGAAAAAAAAAAAGAAAAAGTAGTAAAAGATACATTTATAGTATGTAGCATATTTCTAACTTCTTTCCTAAGGGATTCCTTTCCAGTCCTTGTGTTAACACTCTATTTAACTTCTGTTACAATTGGTCAATAATGCACATAAACTTCCAATGAACATAGGGATTTGAATTTAGCCTTTTGCCATATTCTTTTTCCTTAACTTATGCATCATTTTTGATAACTTTATTTATCACTGCATTTCACATTTGTTTGTGTTACTGAGGATGCTGAAAAAAACTACATGGGTTATAAAGAACCTTTTAATTTTTTTTATTGTTATTTTCATGATCACTCAAGTTTAAAAAGCTGCCTGAAACAAAAGTATCTACATTATTAATATTAACAATCTGACACAATCCAGTCAGAAAAGAAAATTTATAATGTAGTACTAAGGTGCTTAAGCCTCGTGATCAATAAATATTGTGAAAGAGGTGTGGAAAAACTACAGATAATCAGTTTGTTCTCTGCACCTGTCTGGAGAAATCTGCAGATGTTATCTACCTAGACATTAGTAAAGCCTTTGACACCATTTTCCACACATTTTCCTGGAGAAAATGGCTGTTCATGGCTTGGACAGATGTACTCTTCACTGGGTAAAAAAGCCTGACTGTATGGCTGGGCCCAAAGAGTGATGGTGGATAGAGTAAAATCCAGTTAGCAGCCAGTTATAAGTGAGATACCCCAGAGCTCACTATTGGAGACAGTTCTGTTTAATATCTTTGTGTCCTGGGTTCAGCAGTAGCAGTCATTTTTCCCATTAGTAGCTGTTGCAGTGCTGTGGTTTTGACTTTTGGCCTGGGAGCAGCACTGATAACAGTGATGTTTTTAGTTGCTGCTCAGTAATGTTTAGGCTGACCAAGGACTTTCGGAGTCTCATGCTCTGCCAGGGAGGAAGGGAAGCCAGGAGGAAGCAGAAACAGGACACCTGACCCAAACTAACCAAAGAGGTATTCCCATACCACAGCACATTATGCCCACTATATAAACTGGAGGAAGTTACCCAGAAGAGCTATATTGCTCCTCAGGCTGGGCTGGCTATCAGTCGGCAGGTGGTGAGTGGTTGTATTCTCTTCCCTTGTTATTTCCCTTATCATTATTACTATTGGTGGTAGCAGCAGTGGTTTGTATTACACCTTAGTTACTGGAGTGTTCTTATCTCAGTCCGTGGGAGTTACATTCTTTCAATTCTCTTCCCCATCCCTCTGGGAGCAGGGTGAGAAAGGGGGGGAGTGAGAGAGAGACTGTATGGCTGACTGAGTTTAAACCACGATACTTTGCCAGTGATTTGGATGAGGGGATCAAGTGCACCCTCAGTAAGTCTGAAAATGACACCAAGTTGTGCGAGAGTATTGATCTGCTTGAGGGTAGGAAGGGTCTACATAGGAATGTGCAGGGGCTGGATTGATTGGCTGATGCCCATTGTATGAGGTTCAACAAGGCTCAGTGCTGGGCCCTGCCCTTGGGTGTGCTGGGCCCTGCCCTTGGGTAACAACAACCCCATGCAACAATACAGGCTTGGGGAAGAATGGCTGGAAAGCTGCTAGGTGGAAAAGGACCTGGGAGTGTTGGTGGACAGCTGGCTAAATACGAGCCAGTAGTTTGCTTTAGGTGGCCCTGCTTGAATAGGGAGGGTGGACCAGATAAAGTCCAAAGGTCTCTTATGTCCTGGTTTGAGCAGTAGCAGTCATTTTTCTCCTTCTTGGTAGCTGGTGCAGTGCTGTGTTTTGACTTTCGGGCTGAGAACGTTTGCTGATAGCAAGCATGTTTTGAATTACTGCTCAAATGTTTGGTTTGTTCAAGGCCTTTTTCTGAGCTCATGCTCTGCCAGGGAGGAGGGGAGGCCAGGAAGAAGGAGAGACAGGACACCTGACCCAGGCTATCCAAAGAGGTATTCCATACCATAGCACATGCCCAGGATGTAACTGGGAGAGAGCCGGAAGGGCTGGAGCTCTGGGGGGATGGAGGAGGTATTGCTTGGTGCTTGGTTGGGCAGGGTGGGGTGAGTTATGGGTTGGTGGCTGGTGAGGTGTTGTATTGTCTTCACTTGTTATTGGCTGTATCATTATTATTTGTAGTAGTAATGGCAGTAGTGATTTGTGTTATGCCTTAGCTATTAAACCGTTCTTATCTCAATTCGTGGGGGCCACATTCTTTGGATTCTCCTTCCTAACTCTCCAGTAGTTGGGGGAGCAAGGGGGGGAGTGAGTGAGCAAACTGTGCAGATTTGGCTTAAACCACAACACTTTATAATCACAGCTCTTCTGTAATTCTGTGATTGCTGATATAGGTAAAGACTGCAAAAGTGATGATATTTTGCTAGTAAGACAAGGAGAATGAACAGTAATTACAGATAACTTAGTTTAGCTTCAATCCCTAGAAAAATCAGACAAAAGATGATATGGAAATCAGCTGATAAAAATGTCAAGTGCTATCATGTAATTAGTTACAGAGCAGTACAACTTTATAAAAATGAGGTTTTATAAAATTAACCCAATTTCATCATTTTACTCAGTCACAGGTTTGGCTCTGTCATGCTTTAATGCAGCCCACAGCTAAACCATACATAGCCAATCACCAATACACCCCATACACCCTTGCAGTGGGGTGGAAGAGAGGATTGGAAATGGAAGTAAAATTTATGGGTTAGGGTAAAGTCAGTTTAATAGGATATAAAATGAAGGGATAATAATAATACCAGAATACAAAACAAGTGATGCACAGTACAGCTGCTCACCACTTACTGACTGATGCCCAGCCAGCTCCTGAGCAGCAGCCCTTAACCCATCTTTCCCCTTAGTTTATCTACTAAGCATGACAACATATGGTATGGAACATCCCTTTGGTCAGTTTAGGTCAGCTGTCCTGGCTGTGTCCCTTACCAGCATCTTGTGCCTCCCAGCCTACTCATTGGGAGGGCTGTATGAGAAGCTTAAGAATCCTTGACCACTGCTTAGCAACAACTAGAACATCAATGTGTTATCAATGCTATTCTCATCCTAAATGCAAACCACAGCACTGCAGCAGTTACTGGGAAGAGAATTAACTCTATACCAACCAAAACTAGAACAGACTGAAACAAAATTCTGTTTTGATACAAAGTGTATGCACCATTTTATGCAGTTTGGTACAACATTCTAAGAAAAACAAACACAACAACAACAAAAACAACAAACAACAGTGCGTATTAAATCACTGTGGTTTGTATTAAATAGATTAAAAAGGAGTTAAGGCTCTAATGTTAAAATAAAGTTACACTGCAGACAATTCAGTTCTGCTGTCCACAATTATAGGTTAAAACCTCATAGCAAGATGCCTATAAATAAGGACAGACGCTCTATATTGCTTTTTAACATAGGGGTTAATAATAGAGTGCATAAGACAAAATGTAGACTAAACCACATAGGAAGAAAGAACACGCATTATACACGCAGGATGAATTTATCCCCTGAAGATAAGAAACTGATAAAATGACTATACAACATACTGCTTAACATCTTACTACATTTTAATGAAGATTAGCTGGTGCTGCACATTACAGTAAGCAGTATTTTAAATGGACCTGACTACCTGGCAAATATCCCACAGTAGCTGACTAATGGAAGTACCATGAATGGAGTTATTTCTATGAGATTCCAGAAGGACTAGAAATAAGCCTAAGGCTATTGATCATTTAAATCAATTATCTGGAAGTGAATGCAAAATTACTACTGACAAAATTCTGTAGATACCACATCTAGAGTTAAACAATGGTGAGGATAAGACAGAGGGACATGTTTAAGAGAGGAAAATGCATAGGCACATAGAAAGAAATAAGACAGAAAGGATCACTGAATTCTGAGGAAAGTAGCTCTGGAGAGAATATGTATTTATACAATGTAACTATAACCTGCTTCATGAAAAGAAGGCTGAGAATTGTCTTGATGGATCATCAATTGATCTTGATGGAGAAAGGATCTTCCTGGAGAAATTGAGTTCCTGTTATTCTCAGCTCTAGTTGAGGAAGTTATAGCAGGATGGAAGGGGTGGAAAGCACGATGGGAAGACACACAAATTTAAATAAATAGGACACTATTTTAAAGAAGGAAATGTAACAGAATACTAATGAAAACAGAGACTATTAATAACAACCCTTATCTGAAAACAGGTATTTTCCAAGTAAAACATACTTCAGTGAAATCAGGTGTTACTGGGCACTGCACGGAAGTAAATGGATACAATCCAGTAGACTTATGTAGGAGATGAAATAAAATGCTCCATTGATTTCTTCTGGCCTTAATTGACAGACAAATAAACTCAGGAAATCAAGTTTGTCTTTTTCTTTTTTTATTGTCTGATAACTCTATGTTCTGTAGAACAAGACAGAGCAGAAGCAGGAGCCCAAGGGAGTCAGACAAGGACTTCTAATGAATTTTAGAAAATCCATTTGCAGCCTATTTGGAAATGCCATTCCCAGTAAACCACAAAGAAAAAACACCTGTTCTCCAGAGTGCTTTGCAAATGCAAAAATACTTAAAAGTTCTGGCTCCAAGTCTTGAAAGATTACACAGATACCCTACCAGTTGTCTTTATTTGGAAGGCTACACAGCACTGCTGGTGAAAGCTGGCAAAACTATGGGAAATCTCATCTTAAGGCTTGAGTACCAGAAACAATCTGCTAATAAGTAAATAAGTGGTGATGCTAGAAAGTCTAGCTTAGCCACACAATTTTTGAAAGAGGAAAGTTTTTCTTACAGTGCACAGTACATGACTTGCATTCATCTTTGTTTAACTTGTGAAATAATGTGAAATTAAGGTCCTTGGGGACTTTTTTTCCCCTGTTTAAATTTTCTTATGTAATTGATTAGTTAAGCTTTTTAACTGATTTCATCTAATTGAAGAAAATAATTATATATTAGCTTATGAAAAAGGAGAACCTCATGCATTAGCCTCCCAAGTGCCCACATAATCATTTTGTCCTTGCCTTTATTATGTTCTTTTACTATTGGCATTTTATTCTGGTAAGCAAGTAGAACAAAACTATGGAAATGAGATTACGTGGTCACTTAGGACCCTGCTGTCCTCAACAGCTTTTGTATCAGGTTCATATTTTGCTAGGGACTAGCCCTTCAGGAAGTTCATGATACCTAAGAAAATTATTTAAGAAATGCAAGGAAGATAACTAGATATATAATTTTGAAGTGATGACAGAATATGCTTCAAACCCTCAAAAAAAAAGAAAGAAAAAAACAAGCTTATGTTGATCACAGAATCACAGTCTGAGGTTGGCAGGGTCCTCCAGAAGCCATCTGTTGCAAATCCCACCTTTTCAATATCTTGAAGGATGCACAACCTACTTGGGCAACCTGTGCAAGTACTCACCACCGAAAAGAGCCTGACTCAATCTTCTCCCTTCAGGTATTTATGTATACTGACAAGACTCCCCCTAGGCCTTCTTTTCCCTTGACTAAACAGTCCCAGGCCTCTCAAGCTCTCTTTATAGAAGAGATGCCCCTGTCCAGTCTTTGCATCCTGTTTGTGACCCTTTGCTGGATTCTAGCTAGCATGTCCATGTCTCTCTTGTACTGAAGATCCCAAAACTGGATACAGTTACTCTAGGTGTGACCTTAACAGTGCTCAATAGAGAGGAAGCATCACCTTTCTCAGCCTGATAGTGATATTTTGACTAATACAGACCATGATACTGTTCTTCTCTGCCTCAAAAACACACTGCTGGCTCATGTTTAACTTAGTGTCCAATAGGACCACTGGTTATACAAAGCTGCTTTCCATCCAGCTGCCCCTCAGAATGTTCCTCCCTAGGTGCAGGAGTTTGCATTTTCCTTTGTTGAACTACATGGTGTACCTGTTGACCCATTTCTCCAAAATGTCCAAGGTCCCTCTGGATGGTAGCAAGACACTGGCATATCAGCCATACTTCCCTGTTTTGTATCATGAGGAAACTTACTGAGAATACACTATATCTCATGATCCAAATCATCAAAAGAATAGGACTCAGTATTGACTCTTGGGGCATACTGTTGTCCTCCAACTAGATTTCATCTCCACCCTCTGGGTACAGCCAGTGAGCAAATTTTCAATCTACTTCATTGTCTGCTCATGTAGCCTGCACAGACACAGCATCTCTATGAGAATCTTATGTGAGAGAATGTTAAAAGCCTTAATCTTTAAAAATAATTATAGAACCTCCTTTATTGATTATGTTTAAGTAGTCACCTAATCCTACATGAAAAATTACCTGTTGCCATTTGGCATACTTATATACAATAATTTTAATCTACAAAGTGCAACCTTCCCTCTCTCTCTGTACTGGGATTCCAGGTAAAAATAATTTATTTTGTATTTATTATATGCATGGCTAACTTCATAGCTCATCTTGATTTCACTTTTCTCCACTCTTTCCTCATTTATATAAATACACTCCAGCTCAGGATGCTGAAAACACACATCTGTTCTTATTAAACTTAGGTTTAGTAAGACTAACTAAACCATCTTTCAGAAATGATGTGTTGGAATTAATAATTTTTTTTTAATAATAAATTCTGAGTCCTCATCTACAACTGGGCTCTCAGAATACTTTTCCTTTCTATTTTTCTAGGTATAATTTACAGCTGTCTACACACAATATATACAATGTCAATTAAATGGTTTGGGAAAGTTGAAGGGTTAGATGAAGACCAGTAAGTTGTATTCCTGCCTACCCTCATGTACTATGAGCTGTCTGGGAAAAGCACTTTGAAAGGCAAGGGATATCTGTAACAGAAACAGATCCATTTGTCCATAGCTTACTTTAAGGAGTTTGAAGTCTACAGATCTTCCAAATGACTTCAGCTGTTTCTAGATGATCATGTAAGTGTTACAGACAGAATGACTGGCTTTATTTATAGACTGCTTGAAGCCTAGGCTCATTTCTTTTAGATGGCAGCCCTGTAGTTTCATCTATGCCTTAGTCATTTCAAGACTAAAGTTATATTGGTACAGTAAAAGAGTACTACATCTTTTAGGGACTAGATGTAGTGCATCATTTGCTAAACAGTGCTTTTTCTTTATGAAAGCATATTATGTGTCTACACTATGATCTATATTAGCTGTTATTGGAGCTGTCAGATTGATATTACGATTTGGGTTTAGATCTATAATGGCTAGAGACCCATACACATAAGAGACTTGACTATCTTTCACCCTCTGCTGCACCTATATAATTCTGGGATGAAACAAAGCTGACCTGAACTTCAGTATATGTAAGAAAAAATAGCTGATATTTTTTTTATTACCATTTCACTATCAGCTCTGGTACTGCTTCCTGTCTTGGTTCAAAACATCTGGACACTGTTATTTTTTTTTAGGACATACCATAAAACCTATTATATTTTCTATGCTCATAAAAACACAGCAGTTAGTTAAAGTTTGACAGCAATTCTTTATAGACATTGTAGGAAGAGCTATTATTATTTTAAAATTTCTTTGTTGTTAGGATCCTTCATGTGACTGAGGGTAGATGAACTGTATTAATTTGGTTTTAATATTGTTATACACAGAATGCTAGATGCATATTTTTCATTGTCAGACTGAAAAATTCAGATAAATAATTGGATAAAGAAATCATCATGGAGACTGTGAAAGGTGTCCCTGCCCATGGCAGGGGGGTTGGAACTAGATGATCTTGAGGTCCTTTCCAATCCTAACTATGCTGTGATTCTATAGTAAACTACCAATTTAACATTTATAGAACAATCTGGTCTTTCATTTCTGGCTTCATAATGACTAATTGCTTAATTCTACACATTTTGCCGCCCCAATAATTTCTCTGATTTTATTTGTAAATTCAACATTAACATACCATATCTATAATAATGTTACAGTTTTCTTTTAAGGTCTTTTCTTCTAAATTTACCATATCTGATATATTGGCTAGAGTAGAAATAGAATGCCATTTGCATTATGGTTTTTTTTCAGTGAAGCATTTTTAAGAAACAAAATAATCATTTTTTTATACAGAGCTTAGTTTGAGTCTTTAAATCATCAGCTGTGAAATTGGTGCTTCTTATTAATCTATTATCTTGATTCACTTTTCTTTTGAGAGCCAATAAAACTCCAATTAAAGAATCTTGTCTAAACCATATACCAAAATATATTTCTGTAACTAAAGGCCAAAAAATATCCTCATGGTACCTTAAGTTAACTGAAATGAACACTGTTTGGGGGAATAAGCTGCAGCTCAAGTACAGAATAGATATATTCACAGTATTATGAAATATTTCCATTATGGTGGTGCATTGAATCCTTAGTCAGAATCACAGTGCTGTAAAATATTGTAGAAATTCTTGATAAATATAAAAAGTTTAGAAGCCTTTAAAAAAAAATATGAAACAAACATGTAAGACTGGCAATTTCCTAATTCAGCACTTTTTATTTTTTGGTTTAGATGTTCCAGTCTATGATCATATGAAACACTGCCATCACTTTTAAATAGGGACTTTGCTGAATTAAGACCATCATTTTAATCCTTCAGGCTGAATCAACTTGTTGCTTTTCACTCTTGGAAACTATTCAGTCTTATAGAGAATTTTCTTGTAGAAAGCCATTAGATTTAAGTCTGTTAGGATTTTACAGTATTAGAAAAATATCAGTGTGAGTATGTTGAACAGTTTGTCTTCAGGTCATGAGAAGTCCACTAAGTAAGGGATGTTTTGCTGTCTTCCTATGTGTCACATCATGTAGACACACTTCACAATTACATTAGAACACTGACCCCTTTCAGGGTATTTGCAACAGGAAGAGGTGCTAAAAGGACTACAAACATTAATGAAAACAAGTATTTATGAAGCTTTGACATTTTTAAAATAATGACTTGGGCAGAAATATTTGTTTTCGGGTTCAGATCACCAAGAAATTGCAAGGAGAGGCTATAATTGTTGAAGGTAGGAGGTAATGTCTGGTTAAGAGTTTACGTTAAATGCCTCAAGGCAATTTTGTAGCATTTTTTCAGGGAGCAATGCAAAGTAAATATGGCTCATAAATTATAGATCAAAGAGATATTTCTTAAAAGTCACTAGTGAAATTCTAGCCCTAATGGAGTCAATGGGATTTTATTTTACAATTTTTTGTGAGTTTTTTATTTGCTCAGTGTTTCCCAAGCAGCAGATTAAAACACCTGAAAAATGGCACCTTCAGGTAATTTCAGCAAACCCCATGTTGGCCTTTTTATAGAATGTTAAGAAAAGATTCAATAATTGAACTTGTAATGACAAGATAAACTTTATTCTTTACCAATTAAGATATTGTCTTCATAATACATATCACCTAATAATCATGAGAAGTATTAGCTTTGTTCATCTGCTGTTGCTTGAAGGATGACTAAACAAATTGTTGGCAGAAGAGAAAGACCAACACGTACATCCCTCCCTCCATTGTTTGTGTGCTCTGCATTCTTCAGTCATAACAAAAAGATCAATATATATTTCACATTTTAGTTTCTGCCTTTTATTCACACGCATTTTCTCCAAGGCCCTACACTATATATTCCCCTATTGCTTTATTGGATTTATAACATTGTTTTTATTTGTTTTCTGTTACAGCATGGATAATAAAAATGCATGGAACAATAGTGGCATATATAAAGAGCACAAGCACTGACTGGGAATACAAACTGTTGCTATTTTTTGCCTCACAAGAAAAAATGGATATGATCTATAAACACCTGTGAGACAGTGAATAAACAAGAATTATCATTAGAGTTCAATGCTAGTTGAACCTGAGAGAACTATTGGTAGTTCTTTCAGGTTCTGCTTCCTTGTGAAATCAGTGAATAAAGTCCATAAAGTACTCTCAGTTTCTGGTGTTTGCTGCTACTATTAAATGGAAACCCAAGCCCCAGCAGGATTCCTACCATGTCTGGGGAGAGAGCATAGACTCCACTGAAGTTTATAGAAATCCTGTATCTAAACTAAGAATTGTCTTTATTATAAGACACACTAAACACGCAGAGCTATCATGAATCACATGGAGTTTAGGCATGTAACTGATCTCTTGAGATCCTGAGGCTGGGTACATCAATCTTTGCAAAACAAAGCAAAGCTGACTCTTAAGAAGGAACAAACAGTCTGCTGTTCCATTCCGTTTTTAAGTGCCTGTCAGCTGTATCATTCAAACAACAGACTGGAAATTTAATGCTAATTTCATTCTCACACTGAGCAGTTTCAAACTCCATGTCTTCCCTGTTCAAGCCTATGTAAGAAGGTCAAAGCTGAAATATCCTTCACCTTGAACCTTTTCATGGAAATTATTTTTGGCTCTGAATGCTGTAATGAGTAGGCTACTGCGTAAGAGGTAAACAGCACCTGTGGGGATCTCTTTTCTTTAAAAAGTGAACATATTGCATTTCATGAAGGAAGTAGTGACATCAGTGTGCTAAATAAGCTCTGATAAAGGCTGTCACAATGGGTTTCTCAGGTCTTTGAGAAACATCATGTCTTCTAATTCTCAGACTCACTCTGTATTTAATGTTACACTTGACTCTTGTAAAACTCATCTACAGTCCCAGAAGAAGAAAACAGCTCTCCCTTCTGGCACAGCCCATTTCTTCTCTGTGCTGTTTTATACGTTGACACCTAGAAAACAAACCAGATTTAAATACTGTCAACTGTAAGAGGAATTTAAACATGCATCATCTACTTCTTGGCCAAATGCCCCAAATATGAGGCTGTTACTGGAAATAGCAGGTGAAACAAGCACCACTGGTTTCCTTCTGGCATAACAAACTTCTTTTCCATAGTATCCTACAGTTTTAAGCTGTTACAGCTGAAAAATGTTCTAGTAAACTGAAATAGTTGTAGTTGGAAAAAAGCAGCTGAGAATTGCTAGCAATGTAACAGTTTGAACTCCTATCTTCTAGACTGCAGCTAATTTCTTTCTCAGTCTGCAGATGTTTAAATCCCCATTACCTACCAGCTGTCATACAGAAGTTAGGGACAATTCTAGGCAGGGCACGCCTGTGTGTTTAAATTAATTTTGGAGGTTTCTCTTATTTAGTATACCAAAATATAAGGAATAACTGCATTTGTGTACAACTAAAACATGCTTTCTTAGGTTTGAACTTAGAACATACACCTAAATCTTGTTTCAAGCCCTTGTTTCAATGTAGCGTATCAGAGTCTGATCCCACCATCACCGATATGTATTTAATTACTCCTCCTGATGCTAATAAGCCATGAATTTAACCCTTAGGATGGTTTGCAAATCATTATTCAACAGTTTGGTAAATTAATGAGAATTATTTCAGGTATGATATGGTTGGACAAAATTTGGTAAAAATTTGTTGAAAAGTTGTTACATTTTTATTTTCACCACTTGTATACATCTTGATCTATTAGCCTCACTGTCCTAAAGATCAGTAAAGCCTACGGCATGCGAGCTCTTGGGAGAGAAAGAACAATCTGCAAATGTCTCAAATGAATATTCTCTATGATGTTTTCTATGAAGAAAGGTGTTAGATAGTTTTTCTTTTTTGTTTTAAAAATCTGACATAGAACAAGCCCACTGGACTCGAGAATTACTCTGTTATTTTGAGAAATGAAACAAAGCAATATGAATTTTAGGTCATTGTCCTGCAGAACACTTGAGACCATTTAAGTTGATGATTGGATGAAGCCTTGGGTGATAGGGTTTAGTGTGAGGTGTCCCTGCCCATGGCATGGGGGTTGGAACTAGATGATCTAAAGGTTCTTTCCAACCCTAATTATTCTATGATTCTATGATTTGCAAGTGGCAGGAACTCAGTGTCCCTCTAGAAGAAGCTGTGCAACAACCAAAAGTGGTTTCTAGAAAATAACTTAATAGATTTGCCTCCTGGTTTAAAAAACATTGTAGGCTTTGGTCCTTGCCACTGGAATCCTCAGGTCTTTGATTTATGTGCATTGTGTTTGTTACTTTTATGACAGATCTTTATAAAATTCAAAACACTAGAATCAACCAAGCAGAAACCTTGCTTTTAGAAGAGGGATGCTGAACAGCCCCTTCCCTCCCACCTTGACAGCAATCATCCAGAAATGGCATCAGAATAGGTTTATTTAAAAAAAAAAAAAAAAGTATAGAAAATCTTTCAGAGATGGACATAAACATGCACTGGAGAGTCCTGAAATATAAATAATCCTTCATGGCTGACAGTTCTGTATCTGACAATGAGATGCTTTGCTGAAGATCCTAGCTCATGAAGAGTATAAAATAATCATATGTATCTGTTACTGCTTGAAATACATTATAAGGATAAGGTAGTGGGGAATACAAAGATTAATGTTACCCCTGAGGATAACTGAGAAATTGACTATTTTATTTCATTATCCTGCTCTTCTCTGCTTCTTTCAATTTTTATTCTCTTTTTGTCTTTGTCATTTAAAAAAAAATATGGTACCCTTTCTCAGGGTACTTCATTTTACAAGTCCCACCAAACTAAAACTGTCTGACATATCACTTGGCATAGCTTTACCTGTCAGAACTAGCTAAAAATAATCTTTGAGTCCCTTTGCTATCCTGCATCTATATAAAATCTTTTTTTCTCTAGCAGTGACGGGGAATTATCTTGCATTATTAAGCAAATACAAGTTTTGATATGGCCATGAATACGAGATCAGTATTTTTGTGTCTGCATCCCACTATTAGGCCTTTCTAAAATACTAGTCACCTGTATATACTGTTAAGGGATAAAGAGTGTTTCTGAAATATGCAAGCTATTGAAGGCATTTCTAAACTCACAGGATCACAGAAACCCAGGAGACCTCTAATCCAACCTGCTGCTTAAAGCAGGGCCAGCAATGGGGTCAGACCAAGCTGCTCAGGGCTTTGCTTAGTTTTTGAAGCTTTCTAGTTATGCAGACTGTACAATCCCTCTGGGCTATCCACTCACTCTCTCTCAACTCTACTAGTTGGCTGCCCTTATGGTGAAGAAGGCTTTCCTTCTATAAGCACTGCTAAATGATTTTGACATTATTGTCCACCACAACCTTGAGGTCTTGTTCAGCCTTCAACCAGTTATGTCCCAACTGGTGTCAATATAATAGCCTCTTCTTTCCCATTCCTCCCAGCAAAGGCTTTTTCACTTGTCAGTACTTAATTTCAAGAAGTTCTGGTGAGTCCATTCCTCCAACCTGGCTAGGTCTCCTTGGATGCCAGCCCTGCTATTGAGCAGAGCCTGCTGTCCCTAATTTGGCATCATCAGCATACTTGACAAGAGAGAACTCTATTGTTTCTTTGAAAGTATTGAGGACACAATAAGCTTTGAAGTTTACACAGGACAGATACCAGGATAAGCCTCTCTACCTCTTAATTTTTTAACTGCCTCCAGAGTATGACTGATTAAATCATGAACCTCTGAGGATCATTCTCATCATT
Organism: Melopsittacus undulatus; assembly: GCF_012275295.1. Lineage (NCBI taxonomy): Eukaryota > Metazoa > Chordata > Aves > Psittaciformes > Psittaculidae > Melopsittacus > Melopsittacus undulatus. The sequence goes on along the minus strand of NC_047529.1, from coordinate 34,880,737 downwards.
CATTTAGAAGTCCACCCTTCCAGACTGTAACATCCTAACACAAGTACAGGAAAACTTTTTATACTGGCAGCAGCCTTACTCGGCTTGAAGTGACAACCACTATTTTCACCAAGCCAGTCTCTCTGGTCTCTCCAACAAAACAAGCCTTACAATAGAAGGCAATCTGGTTTGTTGGACATGACTGTCCCTTGGTAAATCCATTTAGGCTATTCCTAGTTACCTTATTCTCCTTCATTTGCTTAGAAGTGTGCAGCTAGAGGCCTTGCATCATGATTTGCTCAGGGCCAGAAGTGAGATTTACTTCCATACCTTTCCCATGCCCTTTTTCAAAGGTTTTTCAACATTTGCTTTTTTCCATTTGTCAGGAGCCTCTACTGATCTCCATGAACTTTTTAAGGGAAATGAGGTGGTGAGTATAAGAAGAATGTAAGAAAATTGTAAGAACTTAAATACAAATTTTCTCGAGAAAAATATTTTTATTTTGATAAAATTTCCATCTGATTCAGGTTGGAATAACTGATGATGAGTAGACTGTGGGTCTATATGTCTACCTGAAACTCTAAAATTTTGTAAGGATACATTGCTACACAAATACAAGTTACGGTTCTGATGCAAAATGGATAAATAATATTCTAAGCTACAAGTTGAACACTGAATTACAAAGCCATGTTGTTATGAAAGGAAAATAAATATCATACTTATGGGAGCAAAGTAATATAGCACATAAAACACATGAAGCAGCCTGATCTTCTGCTATGTACAGAAAACAGCTCAGCTATTGCTGAGGTCAGCTCAGTGCACTATAGTGCACACAGCTCAGGTGCACTACCTTGGGCCCTATAATTCTAGAAAGATGTGCTATTATATAATAGGTTTCAGACACAAGACTGGATTCAGTAAACAAGACATCTATCCTTTCTCGGTGTGTATATCAAAGAGTAGAAAAATAAAGCACTATGGAACACATTATGAAAGACTATGCATGGAAGCATCATATAGAGCTTTTCTAATGACAAAATTTGAAGCTGCAATTGACTGAGGTTGGCTAAAAGTGGCAAGAGTTAACTTCCTTACTAGAGCTCTTATGGGTTATCATGAGTGCCTATGTATGTGTGTGTGCCTATGTTTATATCCACACACACATATAGATATGTATATTCCTGCCTAGAATCAAGAATAAGGACCTTTGACAGCATTTTAAAGACATGATTCTGTAGCTATGTTGGTGGAAGTTTTGCCTTTAAACTCAAAATAAAGAATCTAGGGAAAATTAATTGGTAGATAGGAATTGAGTGAAAACATACTAACTAGCATGAAATCACTAAAAAAAAACCCCAAAAAATAATCAATATTTCTTTAGTTCTTTACAAGAATCTCATCTGACGCTTTTTTTTCTCTAGCTTGGACAACAACTACGTTCATTCAATGTGAAAGTTCAGCAAAATCCTGAACACCTGGATTTTATAGCACTGGAGATTTCTAAACGCATTTACAACAAAACTGGTGCCAAAGCATTTATAGCTACATCTGTGTTTTTTCATAAGAGGCATCCTCCTTTCCTGAGCTGTTCATGTATATATGTAATTAAAGTATTGAGTTTGTTTAAACAATCTAGTTAACTATGTGTATAGAAGTAGCACATTGGTAAGTAAAAATAGAAAGATAAGAAAGTAAAAAGGGCAATGTAATCAACACAGTTTAAACCAGTCCAAATTAATTAGCAAAAAAAATTTAGTGTCTTTTCTGCCAACCGGAAAATAGGCAAATACGTAAAAAGATGGATAGAAATATGGATACATAGAAAAAAGCTAAACCAAAAATTATACACCTATTGAGTATAGATTCAGAAAACTAACATCAAACACTTTGGTCAGGATCCTGTAATCCTATAATTATAGTCAAGTATTGTAGAAATATGTTGTCAACCTATATAAACAACAAAATCTGAACATTTGGTTTGATGTCATTTTAACCTCTCTGATTCTTTTTACAAACATTTTTATCAGGCAATATTTGTTCTAAAAATGTCATGGAAAGAGATGGTATTATGAATATTCATGGAACATAGTTTGTATTAGTGCAAATATTCCAACCAGAATTGTTCTTTTTTGCCATTGTACATGTCCTATAAGCTTGAAAAACATCCAGCCATGGAATAAAAACAGTCTTGTGTCTCACCATTAGTAAGAATTTGGAATGCAGAATATGCAAAATGGTTATTGAAAATTATTCCCAAGTACTCTATATGCTGAAAGAGATTTGTATTTCCGTAATTATTTAAGTTGTCACTGAGTAATTTAGAGTGTTGAAATTGTTCATGAAAACAACTGGACTTGAACATACAGCCATTTTGCAAATATGGTGTTCTAAGGATTTAGCATTACTCTTTTGCTTGTTGTTATCCTTTTGAGGTTACTGCCCACGACAGCTGAAAATAGTGAATAAGAACATGAAAGCACATCCTTGCATCAATCACAGATGAAGATAATTTGAATTAAGATGGTTGATCTAAATTTTGTCAAAGTCTGACTCTGCCAAAGTAAATAGAGAGAAAAGAAAAGAACAATAAATGTGAAAGTAATTAGTAGATACGTTTGGTGGTTTTTTTGAGATCCTTTATAATGCAGAAATTGCTTTTGATGAAGAGCAACTAGTATGTTCCTTTGAAAATGGTATTTGAAAGAAAGAGCTTAAGTCTAGCTCAGGTTTGCCTGTTCCTGTAAGAAGAGAGGCAAAACAACCATATAACCCAAAAGAAAGGGTTTTAAGTGAAGAACATTTACATACCTACAGTTATGTCACATGCTAGAACAACAAAACTATCTTTTTTATAACTGATTTGCCTTTAAAAAGCAATAGATGCTCCCTGAAGCACTCACAAAACTGACACAGTGTATGTTCATAAGCTAAATTGTTATTAGTGGGGACAGTGACATTCAAAACTACTAATGAATGATACAGGGAACAAGTGAAAAAAAAGTATCGAAGTGTCAACTTTATTAGCAAGTAGGAAAGTCAATAATAGACATCTGTCTACTAATACATAATCAACTATTGCTGCAAAATCAATGTGCAATATAAAAATTATGACTAGAATTACGAATCAGAAAAAATGACAACTTAATTAACCATATTCAATTGGAAATCAAAACAGATTTTTTCATTTTAACCTGATTTACTTCACAAATATTTAAGAGTTTAAATATTCTCTACTACTTCAGTGGGACAAAATGAAAATCTCCGACTTCTTGTTTGACATACAAATAACTGCTGAAACAAATAGACCAAATAATTTCAGCTGTCTAAAAATGAGTCATCCACATTTAAGTTAAACTCTTAAAGTAATTTGCTCAGTGGTGGAAAGAAGTAGAATCATCCAGAAAGATACCAAATACGCCTTTCTTAGAGATCTATTTCCAGATGGGATGAGTATTTAGTAACACATAAAACTTCCTACATTGTTCACCATGATTTTATAAGTCTCTGTGTATACACTGATAATTTTGCACTTGGGATGGTGTAACAAGGGTTGTATATAAATATGGGGAGACAAGAGGCTAGTCTTCAGCCTTTCAGAAAGGGATCTGGGGGTTTTATTTCATGGTAACCTCAATATGAGTCAACAGCATGCACTGGCAGCCAAAAGGGCCCAGAACCTAATCTACTTGAATATCCAGTCTGGCCTTGAATATCTCCAAGGATGGTACAGTTACCACTTCCCTGCACAACCCTTTGCCAGTATTGTACCACCCTATTGTAAAAAATTTTCTTCACGTTCAGCTTGAATCTCCCCTCTTTTAGTTTAAAACCATCACCCTTCACCCAATCACCTAATCTTCCACACTAAATATTTCATAATTAACTTCATATAAAATTTACCTTCTATTTTCTAAGCTGGTAAAATATTTCTAAGCTACTTTTTGCAGCAAGATTAGGTTTGCGGGGGGTGGGTGGGTTTGTTTGTTTGTTTTAGCTTATTTTCATGAGGATGTTTTTGTAAGAAAATTTAGAATTTCTTGATCTCAGAAACTACGCTAGGAAAAATACATCAAGGTACATTTTTTTTTACCAAGAAGTAATACGACTGCAACATGAACACAAGCCATAACATAATAGGTAATGACTCAACTGGCAAATAATTTAATTTTGTTGGTGTGCAAGAAATTCAAATTCTTCTTGCCTTTCCCGGTCAATATACAGAAGTAAGGTTCACTTTAGGAATGCTAAAAGAATCTTTAGTTAGTAGCACTGGAGTACAGCTGCTGGAAAATATGGATTAAGTAAATGTAGAAAATAGGGTAAATATGTAGAGTTTTGTTTATCTTAAAATTATTTAAATCTCAGATTTGTATTATTCATTATCTTATAGAATCATAGAATCATAGAATAGTTAGGGTTGGAAAGGACCTTAAGATCATCTAGTTCCAACCCCCCTGTCATGGGCAGGGACTCCCCTTATATATTAATGAAATTCATGACTATCATAAAGCATATCTACAAAATGGATGTGGCACATGCAGCCATGGACCCAATATTATTATGTGTTTTGCATATGAGATGCATAGTATTTGCATGGCCATGCATGTATGTATGTGCCAATATTTACCCACACAAACGTATACCTTGATTTTCAGTTATCTTAGTATAGAAGCAAAGACTAAAGAGAACATCCAGAAGCACTCAAGACTTCTGTAGGCTAGCGACTGCAAGCAACTGCAGCAACAAAATCAAGGTGTATGCTGTTGCCTTATGGTTATAGTCCACACACAAAATACTATTTGCACTTTTTTGCAAAGCAGAAAGCTAGCTATTACGTCTTTCAAAAGAGATATGTTTTTAGAATACACTTCTTAAAATATTATTTTAAATAAAAGGCTTTTAAGTGCCTGACACTTGAATATGGGAAATTGATTTATAAACGCAGTCTTTAATAAGTGTCTTTATGGTACCCTATAATGTCTACTCTTCTCTGAAAAGGTATTAAGTTTCAATTTCATCAAACAGAAATACCTTGAGAGGGATATTTTAAAATATTTAAAAATTGAATCCAATCCTAATTCCACTTTGGGTCTCCAGGTGCCAGCAGAGAGAGAATGCAATTCAGGTTTCTGTAAAACCTTAAATTTCACATTTCTCTAACTTGAGCACGTGAAGTGGAATGGGATAATAAGTAATTTAACTGAAAATGTCCACTTTCTCACCACTGTTTGCTTTCAGGTTCTTTTTAACACTGGCCATTGTAATAGGGGGGAGCTGATCCACTGTTGTAACAGATGTAAACTGGCACCCAGAAAGATTGTCATTGCAGTTTTAGAATCTTGCTTGATTCAGGCCAGCAAATAGAGGGATAACCACTAACTCTGACTGTATTTGAATGTACCTTTTACTTCAGTTTTCAACAGGCCTGGTATAATGCTACTGCAGATCACACTCTTTCTAAACTCATGTTTTCACAGACTTTTCATTACATATTTACAGCTGCAGTGAGACAATTCAAAGTAAATTTCTTTCATTTGAATAACATGGATGGAAAAAATAATAGAGAGAATATATATTTATTACTCCACATTGTTTAGGTTAGCTACAGCAGCAATATTCTCTCCACATCAGTGTACATAATTCTCTTATTCCATGACCTGCAAGTTCTATAGCCTTGGTTACTATCATTGCTGCTAAAAGACATGGATAAATGAACCATACACTGGCTGTATAAAATTCAAACCAATGCAAGAACAGTAATGTTTTATTAACACCTCCCATTACAAATACCAGGAATTTATAAGCAATAACTGTAAGAGCCTGCAAACACTGTGTTGAGATTTTTGCAGCAGACTATTATAAGACATGTTTCAAGCAATGCAATATAACATGACATCTAGAATATGAAACACTGATTTTGTATTTCAGGCTAAGATACAAGCCAAAAGCTACATAATCAAGCAGGGACAGTACTCAGACAACTAACCTGTACATTATGGTGGTAATCTCAGATCAGTGAAATTCTGCATTAACTTTGGATATCCTGATACTTGAATGTGTATAAAAGAGCAGTTTCATATTAAGAAATGGAAATGCTGCAAAGTTTTAATGTTTTTTATGTCTTTACAGTCCATGGCAAAACCAATAACTGTACAGAGGTTGTAACTCAGACATAGCTTGCAAAACAATTCTTTAATTTAATTTAAAAAGCTTTATTATAAAGTAAGCACAATTTCATACTGTGAAGACCAAGGTCCATGTCTTCACCCTTACCAAATCTTATCCATGCTATTTCAGTTATAGCAAGGGCCAACACCTGTCCTAAATCCAAAACAGTGGGTACTGAGCTGGCTGTGAACCAATGTAAGCAGTCTGATAATCCCCTTCTTCACACCCCTACCTGTTATTCATGCATGTAAAAATGCTTTTGAGTTAGTGTTAGGCAGCAACTTGAGAATAGGCACTCCATAGTAAAATTCATTTGACAGCACTTCTCAGAGTGTCTGTTTCCTTAATAATTTATGGTTCACAGCAAAGGTGTGAGAGACAGCCCTGTACATAAGGTCCAGCTTTTCGAGGTAGCTCACTCAAGATAGGATAGCACTAGAGGAAAGCACCTCCACAAGCAAAACAGCACTCCTCTTGACATTCCTTGTAATATCCAAACATAGCTATTAAGTGGTCATGATAAAGCCTTAAAGGCTTCTCTATGGCACTGAAAACAAAACAGCAAGTTTAGCTCTTTCCTACTGGAGTTGCTCTCCTGGGAAGACTGGCCATCCAATAATAAAAAATTGTACAAATGGGAAAGCATCATGGAAAAACAGAATTTGCAATTAAAATGCCACCATAAGAAAAATAAATTGAGAATTCCCACTTCAAAATCTTCCACACTAATTTTTCTCATTTCCATGATTTACTTAAAATCTCCTTACAATAGCATCCTGCCCTCTTCCCCACGCCAGTCATCCTCCATGCCTTTCCACTTCACGGGGTAGAGTAGAAATCTTCAGCAACTTTTGACTATCCTTCAGCAATACCTTGAGACCTCTGTACTTGCTTTCCATACTCTTAGAACAGGGTTGGGTTCAGTTTCATTGTTGAGAATGAGGTGGCTTAAGAAAAATCCTGCTGTGTTACTGTCTGTGCACACATGTCTGTTGCGGCATGAAAAGCAAGTCTGAATTTGCATGATGTTAACTAGTTCTGTATTACCTGCCTATGTGCAGATTTTTACCCAGTTTTATGTTACCTGCAAAGGAGTTTTTTCTTGTTCATCCTGACAGGCAAACTTTTTAGGGCATGACTCAGCCTTATTTTAGGCATGTACTTTAGCATGAGATAAACTGTCTGCTCAAGGTGTCTATTTTTCTTTATTGACAGTAATGGGAACCTCAATGGTAATTACAGTTTATAGTCATTGTATTTAGTTAAGTTAATCCTACCTGAAAAGAATCCACTCCTTTTGCATCATGATGGTAACTCAGTTTCATGCCCATACCAAAGAACAATAATAGCCAGTGTTAATTTAATTCCCATACTGTGTTTAGTATGTCACGCATTCATATAGGTTTCAGTGTTTTTTTTGCTAGAGGTGGACAAGAGAAGCTACAAGTTCTTAATTAAATTATGTAATATCCATGGACATGCTGTCCTTTGATCGAACACAGTTCAAAACACTTCATGGCTCAGTTATCAGGAAGGAAAGATGAAGCATACTCTCATCTTTGTCTGAAGCAGTATGGCTAAATGTCTGTTCTGTGTAAAAGCTTACATGTGAAAGATCTCTCAAATCCAGAGCTCACTGAACAGTAGCACAGAATTTCATCATTGCCACAATCTGACTGTTTTCCACCTACCTGCTACTTATTGTTACTCTTCTTGCTGCTGGCAAGACATGCAAAGGGTGAGATACTTATGTTCAGCTCAGAGGAATTTGCAACACACATTGAATCATCCATTTTGCTGCTCCTTGACAGGTGACAGAGATGTGCAACCTATTAAAGGGAATTTAAACTATATTTTCCATATGTTTCTAATTTGCACTTCACTGATGCAATTCCAAATTAACTTGATGGCTGTTATTATAGTTTTAGTAGTTGTAATTAAAAGTATAAAGCAGAATTTACATTTAATTCATACTATATTTGCATTGTTGACATGAACATTCTTTTCAGATGATTACTGCATTGAAAAACAAACATCTATGCATAACACTTAAGAATTAAGCATATCAAAATACAGCAGAATTGGTGGCATTTCATTCTTAAAATGAAAGTGTTTGTATGCAAGCCAGGCATGTTGTTTAGGGTATTTGACTGTCACCTGGGACACTGTGCCCTGTGAACTCTAGGGAGTCCTGCAGATGAAAACCTGAAAAGAGCATCTTTGACATGACATGGTCAGATGAAAGCCTGAGTCATTCTGAAACCATGTCTGTAATGCAGTGAATAGGATATTCTCACTGCTAGTTAAAGGACAGTCTTTGCCTTGACCTGACAGAGCATGATCTCAGGACTTGTTTGGGATTGTCCTGGCATATGTTAATTTTACCTTGTTCTAGCTGTGGTAAAAATTATCTAAACAAAGTTGGTCTAGATAGATGTACCTTATAGAGTAGTTAGCTGTTATTCTGTGTAGAATGACTTATCTGTGTTGTTTGCAAGTGTAAACACAAAATTGTACAAGAGATCCTGGACTGTAAACATAAATCTCAGTGGCCTGTGAGCAGGTCACTGTAGGAGTAACATCTTATTCAAGCAGTTTAGACAGAATAGAGAACAGAAAACAGAATGACTGAGAACCAAGTGAAAGTTCACATATGCAGTATGTTAAGAAAAAGCATAGAAATAAACCCAGTGTGAGTAAATTTGAGGCACTACACATAACATCTTATTTAAACATGCTAATATATGTGCAGCCATACATACCTGAAAAAAAAAAAGTGGAAATAAGTGTGACTTAAAGCTTTTTGCTCAGGGAGTCATTTCTACGAGTGTCACTTGAAGGGGGGAGATTTTCTTGACCCCTAGTGTTTGATCTATAAATCAGCACCCCAGGAAAGCTGAGATCCTTGCGCCCGACCAATATGTCAGGTTCCATTATAGGGACCCTTGGCTGAGCAGTCCTGTTGGGTTGGAGAGTGATTCTACTGACTTGTTCAGGGAAACGTGCCAACAGTATAAGGGGGACCACTCAGAGTGTCTTCCCACCATATGATTTATGCTGCCAGTGATTGCTAGCACACACAAAGGACTAACAATTTATGTGATAACACTATTAATATAAAATCATGACAAATTAAGGTTCATGATAGCCAGTAATAGGGAATGTCTGTAAAAACAAGCTTGAAGTGATACACAACCAGATTATAATCTTGGCTAGGGATGTTAAAGATAACAGGAAGGGATATTATAGGTATGTAGCTGCTAAAAAACAGACTAGGGACAACATAGCCCCCCCTTTTCCCCCCCCTGGAAGATATTGGGAGAACTGGCTACACAGGATTTGGAGAAGGCTGAGGTTCTGAATGACTTCTTTGCCTCGATCTTCACTGACAAAGGCTCTGACCGCACCACCCGAGTCTTGGAAGGCAGATGCAGGGACTGTGAAAATCTAGACCTTGGTCCCACTGTAGGAGAGGATCTGGTTCGAGACCATCTTAAGAACCTGAACATGCACATGTTCATGGGACCTGATGAAATCCATCTGTGGGTCCTGAAGGAGCCGGTGAATGAAGTTGTAAAGCCACTGGCCATCATATTTGAAAACACATGGCAGTCAGGTGAAGTTTCTGACAACTGGAAAAAGGGAAATGTAACCCCCATTTTCAAGAAGGGAAAAATGGATGACCCAGGGAATTACAGACCAGTCAGTCTCACCTATGTGCCTGGCAAAATCTGGGAGCAGATTTTCCTGGAAGGCATGCTAAGGCACATGAAAAACAACAAGGTGCTTGGTGACTGACAGCATGGCTTCAGTAAGGGGAAATCCTGCCTGATCAATTTGGTGGCCTTCTATGACGGGGCTCCAGAACTGACGGATAGGGGTGGAGCAGCTGATGTCATCTACCTGGACTTGTGCAAAGCGTTTGACACTGTCCCACACAACATCCTTGTCTCTAAATTGGAGTGTCATCAATTTGATAGGTGGACCGCTCGGTGGATAAAGAACTGGCTGGATGGCTGCACACAAAGAGTTGTGGTCAACAGCTCAATGTCTGGGTGGAGACCAGTAATGAGTGGTGTCCCTCAGGGATCGGTGTTGGGACCAGTCTTGTTTAACCTTTGTCAGTGACATGGACAGTGGGATTGAGTGAACCCTCAGCAAGTTTGCTGATGACACCAAGTTGTGTGGTTCTGTTGATAAGCTGGAGGGAAGGAATGCCATCCAGAGGGTCCTTGACACACTTGTGAGGTGGGCTGATGCCAGCCTCATGAAGTTTAACCATGCCAAGTGCAAGGTCCTACACCTGGGTCGGAGCAATCCCAGGCACAGCTACAGGTTGGGCAAAAAGGAAATTTATGGTAGTCCTGCAGAGAAGGACTTGGTGGTGTTAGTTAATGAGAAAATGAACATGAGCCAGCTTCAGTGTGTGCTTACAGCCCAGAAAGCCTTCTGGGCTGCATCAAAAGAAGTGTGACCAGCAGGTCGAAGGAGATGATCCTGTACCTCTACTCTGCTCTCGTGAGACCTCACTTGGAGTACTGTGTGCACTTCTGGTGCCCTCAACATAAAAAGGACATGGAACTGTTGGAACAAGTCCAGAGGAGGGCCACGAGGATGATCAGGGGACTGGAGCACCTCCCATATGAAGACAGGCAGAGAAAGTTGGGGCTGTTGAGCCTGGAGAAGAGAAGGCTGCGTGGAGACCTCACAGCAGCCTTCCAGTATCTGAAGGGGGGCTATAGGGATGCTGGAGAGAGACTATTCGTTAGGGACTGTAGTGATAGGACAAGGGGTAACAGGTTGAAACTTAAACAGCAGAGTTTTAGACTGGATATAAGGAAGAAATTCTTTCCTGTTAGGGTGGTGAGGTACTGGAATGGGTTGCCCAGGGAAGTTGTGAATGCTCCATCCCTGGCAGTGTTCAGGGACAGGCTGGATGAAGCCTTGGGTGCTATGGTTTAGTGTGAGGTGTCCCTGCCCATGGCAGGGGGGTTGGAACTAGATGATCCTGAGGTCCTTTCCAACCTTAACTATTCTATGATTCTATGATTCTAATAAGAGTGAGTTAGTTATTCAGTTCTCGTAAGATAAAATTCTTACCCAATAGGTGTCCTTATGGGGGAGGAAACTGATTCAGCATATTGTCTGATCCCAGAAGTTATGATGGAGTCTTCTCTGCTTTCCTACTTTCCTAATTTCACGTCTTTATACAATTTGATTCACATTAGTAACTCTCCATAATAACCCTCCCACCGTGTACAGAATGGTCAGTTAATTTGCATTTGTCAAAAGGACATCCTGGTCATGTTTTGCTGACACATGAAGCCATATGTTGATAACGTCCATGTGCTTCCATGATGTACCAGGCATCAAGGATAGTCTTTGCTGATTAGAGATTCTGTTAGCTCTAATCTAAATTCTAACAGTTAACTCTGTTTCTTAATTTACCTACACAAGGGCAAAGCCTCCTTTCCTGCTATCAGTTCTTCATCCATCAGTGTTGTTCATCCTGACCTTTAAGGAAGCCCTTATATCTGTCCAGGCTTCTCCATAGTAACACAGGTTTCAATTTTTTAACTCTATGCCCATGGAGCTTGAATGACCCTAGCCATACGTACTTTGTTACTGATGGGTGTAAAATCCTCTCATTTTGTTTTTAAAAATACAAATACAGTTTCCTTGTTTGACAGCTGCTGTGCAGTTTATCAGTACATGGTGCCTTCTAGTTCAGAGCCTGGCCACGACTCTGTTATATAGGCTTTTACTCCATTCCACACTCTGTTCAGTTTCTCTTAGCATATGCCAAGGTTGCAGGGTTGCCTGGGGAGTTATCACCAGGTAGATTCCATGTGTGCCAATCACATCCCATCTTGGAAGCAGCAGTTACATTTTACCCTAAGTTTTCCTTAGTGTTACAATATAATGTTGGGGGACTGGGGGAAGGTGATCTCTAATTTCCTCTATTTTTCCACAAGTTCAACCCAGGTGGCTGGTAACTGAAAACTTTGGCCATCTGATAGCTATTTTGCATCTCGAATTTAGTAAGTTGGCAGTTTGTCCAGTTCCTAGCAGACAGATGCCCACATTACAAAAAAAAAAAAAAACACCATCATAATTGACACTGACACCATTGTACAAGACTAAGCAGTGAAAAAATAGGCACAGAGACCAGACTTCCCAAAGGTGGTTCTTCCTGGTCACAGCAAAATTATATTGTCTGGGCAATTTGAGAAAATGTGCATTACTTCTGCTTGGGATGCCTCTTTTCTGAGACTGAATAGTGCAGTCACATGAGCTCTGAATTTGCCTGCAAAAATAATTATAACAAAAAATGTTTCCAAAATATTATGGTCCCTCATCCTGCTTTATTGGGCAGATTACTTTGTATTAGAGCCATGCAATTGACAATAAAACGACCTAATATTCATTCTTTATAATTTATTTCTGAACTCATATCCAGAAAAGACCATTTCAGCAAATAGCTTATTCTGTAGTTAATATGCACAATCATTTACTGGTCAGAAAAACAGCACAGGCATAGCAAAAAATTTACACTGAAGTTAGATGCTTCTGCATTCATTGTTACAATTTTTTAGTTTATTTAGAAAGCAAGGCCTCATTTTCAAAGGTATTTTCCTCTCATGTGTATCTTGAAGACTTTAAGTGCTCAGGTGCAACAGCTGAAAAATTAATCTCTCAGACCTGCTGCTAAACTTCTCCCTATGTCTATACATGGTTATGCGCCTGGTCCTATCTTTGTACCAGTTGACATTAGCATTGTCATCCCATCTTGATTTCCGCATTAAGTTTTGCAGTGACTTTTGGCTTCCACAGATCTACATGTGTCACCGGAAAACCAATTTTTTTCCTTTGGAAATATTCACTACATGGTCTTTCTTCATTCACCTTCAAATATCTTTTAGAATATTACATGCAAAGGGAAGTTTAGTCAGAATCATAAGTACCTGAGGTAATCATAATGTTTTCATCTTAATTTGGAAAGTCTAATAAAGGGAATATTTTTCCATGCCATGAATAACATCACACTTGATTATGTTGATTACTCTGTTGCTATACCAGCATTATTGTTCTGACAGAGAGCACTGCAAGTTAGTAATACAAACTGAACTTTTCAGTTGTGTCAACAAAAAACATTATATGATCATTGAAGAGTGTAGAGACCATACTGAAACTGGAAAACCACACTTTTTGAATCTAACATTAACAGGATGAGAGAACTGATCTTGTACCACATGCTAGTACTGTTGAGAACAGAAATTGTGGTTTAGTTCCCTCATTATTATTTATGGATTTGAAGTAGATCTTGTGCATTTGCAATCACACTGGGGTATAAATTGGACATTCCTCTTGTATATTCTGAAAATGACTTGAGCTTGTTCATTCATAAAGTCAGTTTATAAGTTTTCTTCCAACAGAATCCACAGAAACATAGCATGAAATCAGAAGACAGCACCATCCATGAACTAAGTCTAATCATCAGAAAAAATAGATGAAGACTTGAGTAAGGAAAAGGCTACAACGTATATGAACAGAAGATAGAAAATTATAGAAGGATAAAAATACATTATAATTATACAATGTATTGTCACATATCACAGCTGTTCACTAGCAAATAGAAACTTAAGAAACTGTTCCATCTCACCTGCTTTGAATACCTGTTCATGGATGACATGAATGATGCTCTCTTAGGTTCTTTCTCTTATGTTTATAGAAGAAGCTTAGAAAAGACCAGTTAGACATGTAGGATTAGAGCAACTCCATCTTCAGTATCACAGGGCAAATGCCTGCTGCCTGGTCAACAGACACATTGAAACTTTTACATGTAACTGTACAAACATTTGGGGTATCATATGATACATTGGTAAGGTGCTAATCTAGGACCAAGAGGAAATACCAGGATCTGATTTGCAGGTGAAAAAACAATTTCACCCATTTTGTTATACACAAAAGAAAATAATGTGTTCCTGTTAAAATAACATCTTCTTCTTCTGAATTTCCACACAGTTAATGAAAAAAATATGTTTTTTTCAACTGTTCAATTTAAAATTAATTAGAAACTTCATGAAGGGCAAATATTTCCATATTAATATTATGGTTTTTACAGTATGTTCCTTATAATTTATTATTTTAATAATAATATACATTTCATTCCCTTTGCCTACATAATTATCTTATTCACAGATTTATATATGAGAAAAAAAGCAAGGTAATTCGGAAGTTATTAGTAAGCAAAGTTAACTCTTAGATAAAGAAAATTCCATCTAATCACTTCAGTAACTTTTACATGAGTAATCAAACAACAGAACTAATTAAACCAATTACAACCGTTTTTCTATATTTGAAAACAACAGTTTTATTCTGAAGCTTTTGTGATGCCTTGGAGTGAAGGATGGATATAATTTAAATTAAAACAACACAATTCAAAGGTACAGTTATTACATGTGGTCATTATAGAATCATAGAAACATAGAACAGTTAGGGTTGGAAAGGACCTCAAGATCATCTAGTTCCAACACCCCTGCCATGGGCAGGGACACCTCACACTAAACCATAGCACCCAAGGCTTCATCCAGCCTGTCCCTGAACCCTGCCAGGAATGGAGCATTCACAACTTCCCTGGGCAACCCATTCCAGTACCTCACCACCCTAACAGTAAAGAATTTCTTCCTTATATCCAATCTAAAACTCTGCTGTTTAAGTTTCAACCCGTTACCCCTTGTCCTATCACTACAGTCCCTAACGAATAGTCTCTCTCCAGCATCCCTATAGCCCCCCTTCAGATACTGGAAGGCTGCTGTGAGGTCTCCACGCAGCCTTCTCTTCTCCAGGCTCAACAGCCCCAACTTTCTCTGCCTGTCTTCATATGGGAGGTGCTCCAGTCCCCTGATCATCCTCGTGGCCCTCCTCTGGACTTGTTCCAACAGTTCCATGTCCTTTTTATGTTGAGGGCACCAGAACTGCACACAATACTCCAAGGGAGGTCTCGTAATGTAGAGCTTATATTGTTTGGGTGTTTTAACTCAGCATTACCATATCTTATTATATTTTTATGTGTAACAGTAAAATTACTCTTCCTGACTTTGTATTTCATGATGTTGCCATGCTCAAATGATGGTGTGCTTACTCAATTCTATTTTTACAGATCTTTCTAAGTTTGTTTTTTCTTGAGATACATACAGTGGTTTTGTATTCTATATTCTTGTCAGCAGCTGAGGAGAGAGAGAATGCAACAGTCAGATAAGCAAAGTCAAAGCAAATTACTTTATGAGTAAAATCTGAGTTAATATTTTCAGTGTTACTCCAGTTCCACTTTTGAGATTGATTAGCAGTGATGACAATACTTGTATTCTGACCTGACCCTTTACTAATATAAGATGACATATCTAATATCATGCTTTGTGTGGCCACACTGTTATGCACAAAAGCCTGTCTGAAGCAAGTCCTCAGATGTAAAACATTTCCAGGGATCATTTTCTAAATTACAGTATAAGAGATACATTCAGCAAGCTTGAGAGGCACTAGTCTCTGCATTGAAGGGCATATCTAGCAGTAGAGCTTGCTGGCTGACCGATTTAATTTGATGTGATACTAACGTTTGTGATAGCAAGCTGGTATGGTTGGAAATGAATCTCTTTGTTATTCTCATTAAGTAGGTTCTTCCCCACATCCTACCATTACTCAGGGATAGAAACAGGATGCATGACTCATTGTGTAGCATAAATTATTTTGGCTATAGCTTTGATACTGAGGAATATTTTAATTAAACTCAACAGTTTCAGTCATATTTTGTTTTCCTTTTCCTCCTGTGTTAGACATCATGCATATATGCATGTATCTGTTGATTTGGAAGAAAGGAATCGAATATCTGTGCACTTCTGTAACAGAAAGTTCTGATGATGCATTAACAGTTCACCTCTGAAGCGTTCTGGTCCAAGACTGTGAAGGTGATACAGCTCCATCTGACTGTACTTTGAGATAGATGGCACTACTCAAAACCAGGATGAATTAGCCAGGGAGAAAAAAAACAAACGCACTGATGCAGCTTTCTCACTTTTCGACTATGGCATTGGTTTGAGTACTAGCATTCTCAGAGGTAGTTGAGGAGTCTGCCCCAAGGATTTGCACAGGCATCCCAAATTAGCAATCTCCACACTAAGTATTGTGAGCACCAGTGGCAATGTAACAGCTGAGGATGTGGTCAAAGGCAGAGTGGTCCTTACAGCAGAATAAGAGGTTATAGCTTCAGAGAATTTATAAACAACCACTAAATCTTTCTGTAGATTCAAGCAACTAGGTTAAAATTATAAAAATAAGTTAATTGGTTTTTATTTCATGTGTAACACTAATTATGACAAATTTTTCAAAAATTCTTTATTTCAGGTAAGGCAATAAACAGATAAGTGGATGAAAATTATGGGTTGTATTTGATTGCACCAGTTAAATTTGCCTACAAACAGAAAAACTGTTGAATAACTTCAAAATTAAAAAAAAACCAAACAACTCAAACCTTAAGGCTAAAGGGAATGCTCTTTCCCTTTTACCATGCTCATCTTCCTTTCTCTGAATATTCACCTTGGTGGTATCCAGATAGGGTGTCCTGGTTTGAGCCATAGCAGTCATTTTTCTCCTTCTTGTAGCTGGTGCAGTGCTGTGTTTTGACTTCTGGGCTGGGAACAGTTGTTTGATAGCGAGCATGTTTTGAGTTACTGCTAGGGTGTTTTTTGTTCAAGGCCTTTTCTGAGCTCATGCTCTGCCAGGGAGGAGGGGAGGCCGGGAGGAAGGAGAGACAGGATACCTGACCCAGGCTGGCCAAAGAGGTATTCCATACCATAGCACGTGATGCCCAGGATGTAACAGGGAGAGAGCCGGAAGGGCTGGAGCTCTGGGGGGAATGGAGGAGGCTTCGGTTGGTGCTTGGTCGGGCAGGGTGGAGTGAGTTATGGGTCGGTGGCTGGTGAAGTGTTGTATTCTCTTCGCTTGTCGTTTGCTTTATCATTATTATTTGTAGTAGTAGCAGCAGTAGTGATTTGTGTTATACCTTAGCAATTAAACTGTTCTTATCTCAATCCGTGGGGGCCACATTCTTTGGATTCTCCTTCCTAACTCTCCGGGAGTTGGGGGAGTGAGGGGGGGAGTGAGCGAGCGAGCTGTGCGGATTTGGTTTAAACCATGACATAGGGTTTGAAAATTATTTGGTGGGGGTGAACAGAAGGCTAGTGTCATCTACAAGATCACACCCATCTACAGGAAGAAAATTTTCCAGGAAATTATAGGCCCATCACTCTTATGTCAGTCCACAGGAAGGTTATGGTACAAATAGTTCTCAGGGCTATCACAAGTCAAATGAAGCATGTGACTGGGAAAAGCCATCATGGATTCACTATGGATAAATCATGTTTGACAAACCTGACCACCTTCTATGACAAAGTAATCTGCTTGGTTGATGTGGGGCAAGCAGTGGGTGTTGTCTACCTGTATTTCTCCAAGGCTTTCAATATAGTTTCCCACAACCTCCTCCTAGAGAAACCAATGTGCTGCAGTCCAGCCAAGTAGTCTGTGCAGTGGGTGGGGAACTGGCTGACTGGCTTCACCCAGAAGGTGGTGGTGAATAGCTCCTTTTCAAACTGGTAACCTGTCACCAGTGGGGTCCCACAGGGATTGGTATTGGGCCCAATGCTGTTCAATGTCTTCATAATTGATTCAGATGATGGGATCAAATGTATTCTGATAAGTTTGCCAATGATACCAAACTGAGTGGGGAAGTGGATGCTTTGGAAGGGAGAGCAACCCTGCAGGATGGTTGGAAGAGCAGGCTAACGAGAACTTTAAGAAGATCAGCAAGGACAAGTGTAAGGTCTTGGCTTAGCACAATCCAAGATTGCAGCATAGGTAGGGATCTTCCCTGTTGGAAAGCAGCTCTGTGGAAAGCGAGAGGGGGGTCCTTGTGAAGAACAAGCTCTATATGAGTGAACAGTGTGTTGCTGTGACAAACAAAGCCAACAGGATTTTGGGTTTCATCAAAGAGGATAGCAGCAGCAGAGGTAAGGACATCAGCAGATGTCCCACTCTACTCAACACTTATCAGGCCACACCTGGAATACTGTGTTTAGTTTTGGTCCCTGCTATACAAAAAAAGCTGTGGACAGGAAGGAGGGGGCCCATAGAAGGACCACAAAGACCACAAAGGATTGGGAAGCCTGCTGTCTAAGGAAAAGCTGAGAGAACTGGGTTTGTTCAGCCTTGAAGAAAGAAGGCTCAGGGGAGACCTTATCACCATGTTTCAATATATAAAAGGTGGCTGCAAAGAAGATGGAGACTGCCTTTTTTTACAAGAAGCCACATGGAAAAGATGAGTGGTAATGGGTAAAGCTACTCCCAGGGCAATTCTGACTGGACACAAGGAAATTTTTTCACAATGAGAACAATCTATTGTTGGAATAATCTCCACAGGGAACTGGTGGATTCCCCAGTGTTGGACATTTTTAAGGTTTAGTGGGACATGGTGATGGGCCATCTTGACTAGACTGCTTTTGCTGAGAAAGGTTGGTCCAGGTGACCCTTGGGGTCCCTTCCAACCTGATATTCTATGATTTATTTCTATTTCAGTAGAAGTAATCTTGCATTGCTTAGAAGTTCACATTAGACATTTATTTTCTGTTCTACTCTGCATGTCCAAAGATCTGTACTAAAAAAAAGCAAATATCCTCACAGCATCACAAGCTATAAGTATCAGATTCATCCACATATAAATTTAATCCTTCCTGCTTGTAGTGTTCATCCTAGAGTACTATTATACAAGCAAAAATGGCCAATGCGGCCTATACCTCTATATTGTGAGTATTGTGCAACTTCGAGGTCTATCTAATCAGTAATATAAATCAATATATAGTAAATTCATGTGCATGTAATCAATGTTATTGTTTTATCCATGTTTCAGAATCAGTTATTGTCTGACTGATGAACCAGTTCTGTGAGCAAGCCCCTGTAATGCTTTTGGCCTTAGAGCTGCCAAAGCTCACCAAGGACAGGATCTGTGCAGAATGCCATGCCCTGTCCAGTGGTCTGTCCAGTGCTGCAGTATCTCAGGTTTCTCTGAACCAGAAGGGATTTAAGATTTTATAATTTGATATCACCTTTTCGATCACTGTATCAGTAAAAAACTATCTATTTGTCTTGAAAGTGTTTGAGCCTTTCTTGATGGGACCTGAAGAGAGTTAGCACCTCCTGCTTCTACCAAGAAATGAGATAGATTAATTTTATTCTCCCTTGCTACATATTGCCAGCTTCTTTTTCTAAATTATGAGTAAAAGATGGGGTATACAAGCAAAGCCATTTGCCTTACCAAACTCATACATTTTTAATTAAGAATTATATATATATAAGCATTATGAATGCCTGGCATATATTTCAAATCTGAATGTTTAACAAAAAAAATCTGAAATTGTATGGCTGTTAAAATGGGCTGTCAATGGCACTGTATAATCTAATTTCATAAAGTATTGATATTGATAGTAAAAAATTCTCTAGGCCATTTCTTTTCAATATTAATTTTAATGTTTGTGGGATTTTTTAATTGCTGGTTTTATTTCAGAATAATTGGATTAAAATTTGGATATATTCTAGATTGACTCAAGTTTTTCTTTTTGTGTTTGCAACAGCCTCAGATTAAAAGGTGATTTCTGAGAAAAATGGTGACATTTAAAATATCTGCAATCTTATTCTTTCAAATAGTCAGGAAGAACATGCTTTCTCAAATGTGATCACAAAAAATGACAAAAGAAGTTCTGCAAGGATGCACTATCACAATATGTTTTACAGTGTTTCTTATAAAGCATATTATTTCTACAATTTATTAAATATACTTTTGAGTATGACACATTGCAGACAAAATGATGAACTCTGAAGGAAAACACTGATGACACGAATGACCTCCTGTTTTCAGGCTGTCTTAGCTCAATAACACTTCAGAAGGACTAGACTTTCTTTTTAATGTAAACATCATTTTAAATTGGGGAATGAATCTAACCTGAAAGGTACTGAAGCTACCTTTATACACTGAAGAGACTGAGGAAGCTGTTTATCTTATCTGGCTTAGCTGCACCCATCACTGTATCATCATCAGAATTCCTGTCTGTTGGCGAGACAATATTTAGTTGATAATGACATTCAAACTTTATTTTTAAAGGACATTTTCTTCATCTCTAAAGCTCTTTCCCCCTTTCTGCTTCAGAGGAGATAGCAAGACTATAGTGACACTTTCAAATGGAAAATAGTAAGATAGCAGTTAACACTAAAAAGTTTCTCAAACAGGCTTTCCTTCTCCAGATAAACTATCTTCACCCACTGTACATCTTCTATGTGTAACAACATGTCAAGTTTCTTGTCTCAAACTCAGAAGTAACCCCTGACAGCTCCCACCCAAGAGAGGCATGTGAACAAACAGAGCAATAAAACAACTGCAGAATACTTTATATGCCCTAAACTTTTCTAATGAGGTTTTCTTTGCAGCTGATGTCTGACAAATGAGCCTCTGTCCTATAAAGCATGCTCGCTGGGGAGCTGAGAGCTGGCAATTATCAAGTACATAATGTCAGGAAGCAGATGTGTGAGCTGTGGTCTGATTCTGACATGTGTCATGTCAGACTACCCTGAGCATCTCCATGAGCCTCTGAGGTCCTAATCTTGCTTTCTTTATTTAGGGAAAATCCCACTGAAACCAAGGCAGGGGTCGCTTAATTAGTATGCAAAAATCAACAGCTGACAATTTCAATCATCTCAAGCACTTTTAAATGACTTAAAGCTCAATACCTTCCTTTAAAGGCAAAAAAGAAATTAATAAGGTCCCTAAATACCTTTAAAGCTTAGGTACTTGACTGCCATTTCAGGAATCCATGAGAAAAGTCTGGGGTTTTCTTTAACGCTGTGCTGTGTTGTTGCTTAATGCTGAAGACAAAACCTACAGACTTAATTTTCATTAGCAAAGTGCCCTAGACCATACTAGGAATATGCTCAAACATCTCAGACTTAAAATTCTCAGAGGTTCAGAGCCTAAGTCTTAAGCAATGTTTATAATGTTGTCATGTGTACGTAAACCACAAGAATGAAAAGGGAAAGGTAACGCTGTGGCAGCCATCCAGGAAACCACTCTTTAGCCCATCCATTTGAGGTTAGAAAATCGTCTTCATTCCTTCATCTACTTTGAAGCAGGTGCTTTTGAAAGAATGACTGTTAATAAAATAAGTAAAAAAAAGCTTCAAGAAGGTTCATGAAATAATCTAAATTTGTGTTCCTGTCATAATTTCCTTCTTATTCTTCAGGCACAGTGTTAGTGAAGATCTGTTCTTAGAGACCCCACATTTTCTGGGCAGCCAGTTTCAGCACTTCACTACTGCTTTCATTTGATTTTTTTTTCTTAAATGTAACATAAATTTTCATTATTGGAGTAAATCCAATTGAAAAAGAATAAATCTTTTTCAATTGGATAACAAAATGTTCTCTTCCTCTCTGCAGCAACTTTTTACATACTTAAAGGTTGTTTTCACATCCCCATCAATCACCATTCCCTTCCCTCAACTGATAAACCCTAGATATTTCAATGTTGTTTACATGTTAGGTTTTGTAGTATTCCAGTTTTTGTCATTGCTCTTCTGTGGATACTTGAACCGTAGCTCAAACTGATCATAGAATTCTATCTGATTTTTTGCCCTCATAATTTGTTTAGAGATTAATAGCAACTGGCAGCAAAGGCAGTGGTTAAGAATTGTATTCCAAAGCATCCAGGTTTTATTGTTATTTATGAAGATCTCCGGCTATGTTATGTAGCCTGCTGTGACATAACAGTATGAATTTCATCCCATCTGAAAGTGTTAATTTCACTACACTAAAAACATCTAGATTAGACTGTCTCATAAGGCATTTGGAAACGCTAAACTAACATCCCGCTGGATAATGTCATGTTCTATATTTAACAAGATGAGCCACCTTTTGTTTCACCAACCAGAGCAGAACTTCACATCAATGTGAGGAAAATGCATTCATTTAAATCTGATAGTCTCAGCAGTTTTGAAAATTGGGGGATTATTTTTAGAAAACAAATTTATAAAAGAAAATAAAACCAGAATTTAAGACAAAAGATTTGTCTCTTAGGATATAGCAGTAATTAATTCAGCTTTGCCAGCAGTACTACAACAGAGAAAATCAATAAAGACCCTTTATAAATACAGACTATGAGCTTGAGTTTTGTCTGGTTTTATTTTTTATGCCTGATAGTCACTCTATTCCTTTGATCCATAATCAATATTAAATTAAAATAACTGTTCTATAAATCCACAATAGTGAGGCTTTTTGGCTTCCATAATATATCAAAAGCTTTTCTAAGTTTATTATGTTTGAGTGTAATCCTTTGTATGCTGTATGCAGGTAGTTTGTGCAAAAGATACTCAGATAAAAATTTCTTACTTAGAAATGTCATTGCCTACCTTAGAAACATTGAGACTGTTCATCATGGCTTTATATACTGCAGGAGGGAAACCAGAAATGCGTATTTATTGCCTATGGGGGAAATGACCCTTGACATTATAATGGGGAAGAACAGGGAATGTTCCTGAAGCTTTCAGTTTAGGAAACACATTTTGCCTAACCAAAAGACACTGGGGCAGACTGCAAGAAAGAAAGAAAGAAAGAAGGTAACTATAAAGAAAATACAGATGATTTCCTGAACAGAGTGAAAACCTTTCTTTCCCACTAACTGCAATCTCAAAATAAGCATTTGGGTTTCAAACAGCTATCTCTATGGGCTTTCTAGATCCAGAATTTTCATGTCTGACTAGTCAATATTGGATTCTTATCATACTCTGAAATAGAAGGGAGCAGGTGGATAAAATAAGAGGATTTTATTCCCAACCAGGCAAATGGCAGATCTCCTGGGAGCGCCACAAACTTGCCTGAACCAAAAGCTGAGGACTAAGCATTATCAGCCATGGCAGACAGGGCAACTCAGACAAGAACTGAGCGGGATGAGCCTTGGAAGGGGCTTTTCACCAGCGACACCTAAGACTACTGATGTGATGCAATGTAATATCAATCATCATGCACTGACCTGACTGATGGCTTGTGCCAACATCTGTCCTCTCTGAACTTCTATTCTTCTCCCAGATTAAAAACTGGGGGAAACACCACCACATGGGTGTCCAGTCCAGTGTATGAACAGAGCCAAGCCACTGACCAGATCCTGACACTGAGCCTGACCAGGGTGAGCACTGTGTTTCCCCAGGCTGAGATGTGCCAGTGCTCCAGAGTGCTGCCAGTAAGGGGCTTTTAACTAACTCCCACTCTGCATATATGTGTGTGCATGTAAGCACACAGAGCTTTTCCTGACACAGCCTGTCTCTGACCTGGTTCACTTTGTAAATTGAACTTAGCAGTATCCTTGGCAGATGTTCCTTTTTGCCTCATTGAAGTAAAAAAACTGGGTCATAGGACTGTAACCTATAGAGTTGTATCATGCACTTAAGCCTAAGTATGCCCTTCAGTTGGAAAAGATACTTGTTACAGTTCCCCGCTTATTAAGAAAGCATCTACTTCCATTTACTGAAACACCTTATTTACAGAAATTTTATATAATTATAATTTCAATCCATCATTTTTAACAGGTTCCAGTAGTGCATTAAGCAATGTTATTAAAAGCTATTATATATTTCATTTCTACTCTTCTGAAAAAGGTTCTCGCCCTTTGACCTGCTTTCTAACAGCATCTTGAGAGGTAAGGGGCCAAGGTGACACATTTGTTTGAAAAAGCAGAGCAGAAACGAGGAATAGCTTAAATAAAATGTATCTTTTTTTTACATTTATACTTAAACTGACATTTCTTAGATGTAGTATTTACCTAAGTTACTAAA
Source organism: Melopsittacus undulatus (assembly GCF_012275295.1). Classification (NCBI taxonomy): domain Eukaryota; kingdom Metazoa; phylum Chordata; class Aves; order Psittaciformes; family Psittaculidae; genus Melopsittacus; species Melopsittacus undulatus. The sequence continues at coordinate 34,856,672 of NC_047529.1, read as the reverse complement.
GTTCAAATAAAATTATCATTATAACACTAGAGAACACAGTTTTATGGGAAACTAATTGTTCCAAGTTTCAGAATTTAGTGTATTTGGTGAAGACCAATAAAGGCAGTTGTTTGATTTAAAATAGGATAAAAACAAGGAAATAAATAATGGACTTTTTCATAGATAGTTTAAGTCAAGAATTATACATGGAATTATACATTTTAAATACTGGTTTTATCAGAAACCTAATCCTGCATAAGAGGAATGCATATTCATTCTACATATACACACACATATTTTGCTTTATCAAAAAATTCTGTTGTTTAATTCCATGTTTCTTTATGTTGGTGGAAGGTAGCAGAGATACAAGGAGGAAGGATGACTAGTTGCTCTTTTTTTAAATTTTATAGAACCTAGTTTAACTATATTGTGAAGTCATCACTGGTATATACGTACGCTTAATAATGTTAATTTTATTTTTTAATTAATATTTCTATTCTTCAAGCACAGTCTTAAACATTTTCTTGATGAATTTAAACATCTATTTTTTGCTTTAAGGAAGTTTGCCACATAATTAAGTTTCATGAGTGGGGACAAAATGTTGTCATTTTCTCCAGTGTGTTAGTCAATTTGATTAATTTTGTTTTCTGAAGGATGTCTGCTCTTGTAATAGTATTATATTCTCATTCTTACTACACTGTTGTGCTGCCTCCAGTATGAGATCTATAGTACAACAATTGATAACTCACTTGTGGCTTTCATGACATGTATTTTCTCCAGGCTATACTGTCCCTGTCCCTACCTGTAAAATCTTCATACTTGATTCATATTGCCATCAATTCTGTTAACACTAATTATCTTCATTATACATTTCTGTTTTCCTCTCTGCTGGACACAACTCCTCCAAACACCACATAGGGTTAAAATTTGATATAGACATAGAATATTTTGTCAAACTGAGCTTTTGCAATTTACTGTACAGAACAAGACGATAATTAACACTGCTCTGAACAAGACCTTTGGGTTGTTATTTGTCTCACTGTTTGAATAAGAATGTGCTTGAAGTTATGATCTAAGAGGACATTTCTGCCGCCTTCAAAATGAAAAATAATGAGAGGAAAAAAACCCTAACAATTTTATACCAGTCAAAATCTCCCAGATATTACAAAGCCCTCTATCTGTTTGATAGACAATATTAAACAAACAAACAAAAAACAACACATCACAAACCTTTAATAAAATGTAAGAAAGAAATGGATCACCAAACAGATGACATATTTGCTAACCCAAGGAAATAATTCCTAGTATATACAGTCACTCTATCTGTTGAGTGCCATGACACCTATTATGAGATATAATATAACTTGGAAAAGACCTATGTTGTCCTCTTGAAGAATAATTAGTTTTTCACTGATCAGTAGATTATGTCTGAAAGCACAACCATAGATGGAGATAACAAGGCAGAAAAACAAGCTTATATGAAGTTGAAATTATAAAAGAGGGAAAAAAAGAGGAAGATCAGCACAATATTTTCACTTTTAAAATGTGAAGCTTTTTTTTTCCTGTTCAGGTATCTTGACATTATTTGGATTTAGCCAGCAGCAATCAATTACAAATAATTTATTTGTAGAAAAACAGCTTCTATTTGACTATATAAACCAGCTTTAATGACATAGTATGTTATTCTGAACAAAAGGGCATTCTAGTTTAGGGAAAACTGGCCACAGTCTGGTGAAGAAAGATTGCATGCAATATCAGTTTATAATTTTGTTCACCATGAATCTTTGCATAGAATTTTCCCAAGGCCTGAATCTACACAGGTTGGGGATTTGTTCAATCTTTTCTTAATACACTTAAAACTAGTATTAGTGAGAATTCCCATAACTGTTTACTATATAAAATCAAGTCACTGAACCATATCCTGAGAGCTAGATGCTTACACTTTTCAATATTTACAACAAAGTGTTTGGTGACAGCCAGCATGGCTTTACTAGGGGGAAATCCTGCCTGACCAATCTGGTGGCCTTCTATGACAGGGCTACAAAAGTGATGGACAGGGGTAGAGCAGTTGACGTCATCTACCTAGACTTGTGCAAAGCGTTCGACACTGTCCCACATGACATCCTTGTCTCTAAATTGGAGTGTAATCAATTTGATAGGTGGACCACTTGGTGGATAAAGAACTGGCTGGATGGTTGCACTCAAAGAGTTGTGGTCAACGGTTCAATGTCCAGCTGGAGATCAATAACGAGTGGTGCCCCTCAGGGATCGGTGTCGGGACCAATCTTGTTTAATATCTTTGTCGCTGATATGGACAATGGAATTGAGTGTGCTCTCAGCAGGTTTGCCAATGACACCAAGCTGTGTGGTTCTGTTGATACACTGGAGGGAAGGAATATCATTCAGAGGGACCTTGACATGCTTGTGAGGTGGGCTGATGCCAACCTCATGAAGTTTAACCACGCCAAGTGCAAGGTCCTACACCTGGGTCGGAGCAATCCCAGGCACAGCTACAGGTTGGGCAAAAAGGAAATTTAAGGTAGTCCTGCAGAGAAGGACTTGGTGGTGTTAGTTAATGAGAAAATGAACATGAGCTGGATTCAGTGTGCGCTTACAGCCCAGAAAGCCAACCGTATTGTGGGCTGCATCAAAAGAAGCATGACCAGCAGGTCAAAGGACGTGATCCTGCCCCTCTGCTCTCATGAGATCTCCCCTGGAGTATTGTGTGCAGTTCAGGTGTCCTCAATATAAAAAGGACATGGAACTGTTAGAAGAAGTCCAGAGGAGGGTCACGAGGATGATCAGGGGACTGGAGCACCTTTCATATGAAGACAGGCTGAGAAAGTTGGGGCTGTTGAGCCTGGAGAAGAGAAGGCTGCATGGAGACCTCACAGCAGCCTTCCAGTATCTGAAAGGGGCCTACAGGGATGCTGGTGAGGGACAATTCATTAGGGACTGTAGTCATAGGACAAGGGGTAACGGGTTGAAACTTAAACAGCAGAGGTTTAGACTGGATATAAGGAAGAAATTCTTTGCTGTTAGGGTGGTGAGGTACTGGAATGGGTTGCCCAGGGAAGTTGTGAATGCTCCATTCCTGGCAGGGTTCAGGGACAGGCTGGATGAAGCCTTGGGTGCTATGGTTTAGTGTGAGGTGTCCCTGCCCAGGGCAGGGGTGTTGGAACTAGATGATCTTAAGGTCCTTTCCAACCCCAACTATTCTATGATTCTATGATCTAAAGCCAAAAAAAAAAATCTCTAAAATCCTCACGTCATCTGAAAATTTGTGTTAGATTTTTCTCCAGCAATATCTGAAATTCTGCTACTGTATAAATTCAAAACCTGACAGGTCTGATCATCTTACACTGGTATTAAATCTCAGAGGATAGGAGCAGGGAGAAATTACAGGGGGTACTCACTCCATTCCCTGACTCAGGGGCAGATCAGCTGTACTTGTATTATTCAAAATAGGTTATTACAATTTGGTTTTAAATAACTTTTCATTAACTATGAGGGTCTAGCTCAGCTGCTTGGGATGCAGACATCTAAAAGTAGGTGAGATGAACCCCAGCTTTTGTGCAAGGAACAGGAATATATAAATATAATGAGAGAGAAGAGTGGTAAGAAAAATAGGTTTAAAAAAGCCAAAGAACTGTACTATGTGACAGTTGTGTGCCTGTAAAGACAGCGAGGACAGTTTTGAGGTGCTATCCTGACATGTTTCACAATGGTGTATTGCTTATGACCATCAAAGGATATCTGCCCAGCAGAATATCTAACTAACTGACAGTAGCGTGATATATCCATTTGTGAATTTAAAGGTCACACCTAGAGAAAAGAAAAAAGATTGTAACAGAAACTTGGACAGGAAAAGATATATAGAGTATTGTCTGTAGCAAAGAGGTTGGGGTTGGGTCTCAGAACTCTACTTCCATGCATTGCAGACAAGTGCTGGATGACTAAATTATTCTTTCTGTTCTAAGTTATGAATACACTTCTAAATAAGACTTATGGTACTTTTTACAGGGCAATGCTCTCTTAGTTCAGCTATGGAAAATACGTTTGATATTGACATGACTTGTATGAATTCTACTGGAAACAAAATGCCTTTTAAACTCCAAATGAAATTTTTTGTTGAAGCAAATGAGGCAGAACCGTAACAAATACTGAGACTTTTAAGTTAACAAGATCTTGTATGAAATGCAGCACAAAATGTGAGATTTTTTCATTTCCGCAAAATTCTGATTCAAGAAATATAATTAAGAGATATTTGGCAAACATTTAAAATATCCCAAAGAGATTGAGAATTTCAGTGATTTTAACTTCCTGTAATCTTATTTTCAAACAGGAAAGGTCAAAAAAAAATAAAAACACAAAACCCCAAAACCCACAAAAAACAAACTGAGAAAATGACGGGATACTTGAAAGTCTAAAGAGTTAGCAGGCAGGGTGGGTATTTTTCTATGAGCCACAGATTTCTGTGTCAGTTTATCTGATGTGTCTTTCCACCTGCCCATAAGAGAATGCCTAGCTTCCATGCAGAAATAGTCTGTTTTGTAGCATTGTCTAGCATTTGTAAGTCTCTAAAATCACCTATGTGCTTGTTGCATGGGCACCTGTCACTATGAAAAATGTTCAAAACTTTGTGCTGTGAGAAAAAAACATGCCATTCCTTATCTTGAGCAAGATATGCTCTAAGGACTCGCCAAAAAAGAATAGTAAACCTCTAAGTACCCTTCGCTCCCACATCTTACATCCCTGAATTACTGCACCTGTAGGTATTCTGAGTGAAAGCATTTTTCCTGCTCAAAGGAAACTAGAGAATGAAGAACAGAAGAAAACAGGAAGTAGTAAGCCCTTATCCTGAGGTTATAATCAGGGCACCTGATAAAAGAAAAAGGCTTAGGATCAACATTCCTTTTCAGTAATCACTGCTGGTTATTGGCCAGTGGTAGCTAGTGTAAAATACAGCATCACTTTGTTCAAATTTCAGACATCTTGTTGCCTCCCCTCTGGTCATGCAACCCTAGCACTGCTAGCTGCAGAAGAGTTTTGCTTCAGACAAAAGAATGAAAAGTACCTTTAGCCTGTCTGCTATGCTTTCAACTTGCTAAGGCTGAGAAGAACCTCATGTCCCAGGCTCTTGCTTTTACTTTGCTTTCACAAAACCTTTCTAAATTATTCACCATTCCCTACAGATTTTAGTTATATTTACCTTAAGATCAGAAAATTCCATATCACCAGTGGTTAAAATGCGTGGACTATCGTTCCCTGGGTTAATGCAATACTCAGTGGGTATCTGGTCTTCTAATAAAACTTTTCTTTGATGTACTTTATCACAAAGTTTTTTAATGATTGTGTATTTTTATATTTTGAGACTTATAATATAAGCATATCATTTTGATAATTAGAATTTGTGCTATACTTGTCATGTTTATAATAAAGGCTAAACTTGAAACTGTATCCTGTTTGTACAATTTAAATATGAAGCATAAGGACACTTGTTTAAGGACTGAGGTTTGTGCTTATTCAGTGAAAATCACCCAGCATAAATAACTTGCAGAAAGTTTATAGCCTACTTAAATGTCAGGAAAGCTTTATTTAATGACTTAGCTGCTAACACACCAAAGGACTTATGAATACTCTGAACTTAAAACACATAAATGAATAAAACTCCCTGTGTGCTTTGTTAGATTTTATGTGAAATTTCAGTTCAGTCAGTTACTTTATTCAGAGGTTTATATTGATGATGATCAAATAACCCCTTCTTTTTGGTATTCATTTATTGGCCTAATCAGTTCTTCGACATTATTCAGCAAAGAATTTCAATATGTGAAAAATAAAATATCAGGCTTGTTCTAATACTACTCACTTGAGGAAGAATATGGCTTGGAAACTATTCAAATGAAATCAGTTGTAAACAGGAAGAAATCATAACTTATCAAGAGAAATAGTGTTTCTGAAGATTACACTGATTACTCTTTGAATAATATAGAACAATTCAGCAGATTTCACATGCATACCAGTGTACAGTGTCATTTTAGGATAGGCTGGATGGGGCTTTGAGCAACTTGATCTAATGAAAGGTGTCCCTGCCCGTGGCAGGGGGGTTAGAACTAAATGATCTTTAAGGCCCCTTCCAGCCCAAGCCATCCTGTGATTTTATGATTCTATCAGTGTCGCGGTTTAAACCCAAGCCGCACAACTCGTTCACTCACTCCCTCCCTTTCTCCCCCAACTGCCAGAGAGCTGGGGAGGAGAATCCAAAGAATGTAGCTCCCACAGGTTGAGATAAGAACAGTTTAATAACTAAGGTATAACACAAATCACTACTGCTACTACTACTGCTAATAACGATGAGAAAGGAAATAACAAGTGAAGAGTATAAAACACCTCACCACCCGCTGACCCATAACTCACCCAACCCTGCCCGACCGAGCACCGACCAATACCTCCTCCAACCCCCAGAGTACTAGCCCTTCTGGGTAACTCTTCGTTACATCCTGGGCATGACATGCTATGTTATGGAATGCCCTTTTGGCTAGCCTGGGTCAGGTGTCCTGTCTCTCCTTCCTCCCAACCTCCTCTCCTCCTTGCAGAGCATGAGGCTCAGAAAGTCCTTAGCCAGAGTAAACATTTGAGCAGTAACTAAAAAGCATACGTGCTATCAGCACCGTTCCCAGCCAGAAAGTCAGAACACAGCACTGCACCAGCTACCAAGAAGGAGAAAAAATGAATGCTACTGCTGAACCCAGGACAATTAGCATCTAAGAACATACAGTGCCCATATAAACTTAACTGAAATGGAAAGATAAGACTCAGTTAAAATAATCTGTCATGTTACACAGAGTGACTGCAACAGGGAAGAGCTAACCATGGTTTATTCTCACAGCATTTATGGAACAAAACTCAGGTTTTCAGTTAAGAGTACTTACTTCTCTAGACAAAGTTAAAAACAGTAAGAAATACAAATGAGAACCCATTAAATTAATAACTGATGGGAACAGGGATCAGACGATATCTGGGATATCACCATTATCACAATAGGATAATGATATCCCACTGACTGGGTATCATTAATCATCAACAACAACAAAATCAAAAAAACCTTTTATATTATTATTATTTTTAAAAACTCCAAACAAACAAATAAACAAATAAACAACCAAAACCTAAGAAAGTGCAGTGTTTTTAACAGAAATGACCCATTCACAGAGCAGGTGAATAGAGCTGCATATTAACAGCATGCTTAAATTAAAGAGTAGGAAAAAAGCAGGGGAGGGAATATTCCTGAATCAAGGAAATACAGTATTATATAAAACCATAGTATCAAGCCCGTAGCTATTCTCAAGAAAAGGGAATGCACAGGCAAGTTAGAGAGGCATTTATGATCTTTCTTTCCTAAGACTATATTTGAAAATTAACATTAAAGAATGAAAATTACTACTTTGTTTTAAGCATATTAATTGGAAGAATCAAAGTGATTTATTATAAAAAGTGGAATTATATTGGAAAAGTGCCACAAAATTTGGACAGAAATTTATGCTATAAGATGGAATATGATTAACTGCGGAATAATGAAAAGCTCCAGATATCTAATTACATAAACTCTATTGTACATGGCAGGAAGCATTTACCTCCCCCATATTGAGTGCCCCTACAGAACTGTGCAGTCCAGTTACAACTTTGCACACTGATTTAAAGGTAACAGGAATATGGGTAAGGGCATAGCAAGGATACACAAGTGAAAATAACACTGCCTTTGTAATTCTCAGTTGTCCAGATCTAATACACAGTCAAAAGCATTTGTAGATAATGGTGTTTTAAGGTATGGGTGGTTACACAAAAAATGCAGTGGAAAAAATCATGGTAAATAAAGTTTAAGATCCATCTGCCTTTGGAGTTAAATAAACTCTTGCAAATTCTTCTAATAAATTCTGTCAAATAGTAGCAATTTGTTGCTGTCCTTATGAGTCATATGTAATATTGTAGTGTTGGGTCTGCAATGTTAATAAATCTACCTTAAGGAAAAATTCATGCTTCTCTACAGAAAAAAGCCCTATGCAACAGAAATCACACTCGTTGATCCCTTTAATTTTCTTCCTTAATGCAAGTATGTATTTTTGCAGAAAGGTGTTTCCTGTACATGTCAATACATTCCTCAGATTTACTTTTGGGACATTGTCTTATGAAATTATGTTACATGGTACAAAATGTGTGTCACAGCTCATGATATTCTGATAATATCAACAAAGCTTTCTTTCATATGGGGAGTTTAAGGTAAATGGAATCTGATTCTTTCCTGAATTCTGATTACTGTATGTATTTTACATGCTAGGCCTGGCAGTTAAACCTCAGGTGTAAAACGTGGGGCCGGTTCTGCGCAAGCTGCCCTCACGTAAACAATCCACTGCGCAGGCTGGAAGGGCTTGGTCTCACTTGTCGGTATGGACAGGTGAGGGTCGAATCTGTAGGTGACAAGGTGCATGGGAAGCTGCAAATCCAACCTTGCATGCGGGAGGACCAGAGCATGGGTTACTCGAGATTGCCCCAGGAGTTGGCAGTCCCAGTCGGACACTTCCTGGTTATCTAAGCAGCCTTTTTTCTAACCAGATTTGCCTATCCCACATGTCCTTGGTCATCATGCTTACAGTAAGCGTGGGTAAAACCCTTCCCAAATCCTAGCTTGCAAAGTCAAGCCATCAATGTAGTTGTATTAAATAGATTAAACTGACAAGGTAAAGTTTTATTTAGCACAACAGTTACAAATAGATTTATGTAAAGCAGTAGTTAAGCAAAAGCTAAGTAAAGCTTTAAATACCTGCATTTAGAAATGGCTAGCACTGTTGCCTATTGACTTGCTTCACTGTACCACAACTGCAGGATGTCATAAAAGCATATTTCATTTTGCATGGCTCACACACAACACCCAGAAATATGCTAAGTCATTCACAGACATAAACAAAAAATCCCCTCTCCAGGAGTTCTCTTGTCTATTCTTCCTTGTTTGCGTGTTACCTTTAATCTAAAATTAAAGTAATTTACATCAATAATATATGCTTGCTTCTTGTATATTGAAAGCAAAACATAGACTCTGGTGTTTGACCAGGCTGCAGGATCAAAAGCTTCATCACTGCCTGACAGGCTATGAAGTACTTGCCCTTAGAGTAAGGCTGAACTTCTGCTCCTACCACACAATTCCTTGCTGCAGAGTCCGGCAGACCTCCTCCCTTGCACATCAGGGTGCATCCTTGGCAGCTTCCATTGTTAAAGAAAATAGAAACAGCAGCAGCTACTTTCCTCCAGGCCGTAAAACACATCTTCAGACAACTAATCTCCATTAAGAGGGATGTAGTAAAAGGCCTGCTCTTGCAGGAAATACAGTTTTAATTAATGGCTGGTATAAAGCGACGGCAGAATTGCATGATAATCTTAATGACATTTTGAACTGTTGCAGAGAGAGCTTATTTGTGCCACTCCTGCTTCCAGCTGGAGCTTGCTTCATAAAAATGAGGCCCTGGGGGCCTGATCTGCCAAGGTGCAGAGCTCTCTCATGAAGTACTGAGTGCTCTTAACTGACATAGAAAGCAGAGAGAATTGGTCACACTCAGCCCCCCACAGGCATGCCCAGAATGGACAAGATCAAGTGTATCTTGAACTGTGAACAAAAGGCAGGCAGAAAACAATCTTCTGATTAGTGCCCAGCTTCTTTATCTCTTCCAAAGCCCCTGCATGGCTGATTAAAAATGCACCAAAATTACAAAATATCAACCATTCCAGTTAGTGATGCTGATATTTCTTTCTGAATATGTTGTCCTGTACCCAGAAGCATCTCAGTCTGAAGTCAGCCTCCAGCTGTATCATTATTCCTGTAATTTATAGCAGGAGAACTGACACAGATTTCAACAGCAGTATATTGCTCTGCCCACTTTCTTCCAGAGTGAGATTTCAATCTCGTTCTTACATTTAGGTGTATCAGTCACTTTTCATTTCATTCTCTTTGATGGTAGACGTACTACAATTGCTGTAATTCTGCTATCAATTGGCAGTGGCTCTGGCTTGTCCTTTAAACCACTATCTGTCTTTGCCTTCCCTTGGTCCTGCTGATGCCACCTGTGCTGGTAACTGGACACCATTGTTGAAAGATTGTCTCTCACCAGTTCACACTACTCACAGAGGAACTCAACATCATAGAAAAAAAAAAGTGCTCATTATACCAAATCTTACTCAGTGGTTCCAACTGATGGCCGCCAGACACTGGCACCTAAGGAGAGTCTAGTAGCTGTGTTTGTGCTGGGTTCAGCAGTAGCACTCATTTTTCTCCTTCTTGGTAGCTGGTGCAGTGCTGTGTTTTGACTTCTGGGCTGGGAACAGTTGCAGATAGCAAGTATGCTTTGAGTTACTGCTCAAATGTTTGGTTTGTCCAAGGCCTTTTCTGAGCCTCATGTTCTGCCAGGGAGGAGGGGAGGCTTGGAGGAAGCAGAGACAGGACACCTGACCCAGGCTAGCCAAAGAGGTATTCCATACCATAGCAAGTCATATCCAGGATGTAACTGGGAGTTACCTGGAAGGGCTGGAGCTCTGGGGGGATGGAGGAGGTATCAGTCGGTGCTCGGTCGGACAGGGTGGGGTGAGTTATGGGTCGGTGGCTGATGAGGTGTTGTATTCTCTTCACTTGTTATTTGCTTTATCATTATTATTTGTAGTAGCAGTAGCAGTAGTGATTTGTGTTATGCCTTAGTTATTAAACTGTTCTTATCTCAACCCGTGGGGGCTACATTCTTTGGATTCTCCTTCCTACCTCTCCAGGAGTTGTGGGACAAAGGGGGGGAGTGAGTGCACAAGCTGTGCAGATTGGTTTAAACCATGACAGTGTTGGGGTATAGAAATCCAGCATATGAACTCAGTAACTCTGAGCAGCCCCAGAATGAGCAGCTTGCATGATGTTCACAAAACCAACATCAATTACACTAGGTCTTTTTCAAGGATTTACTTAATGGAAAACTTTGTAATTTTATAATAATTATTATGGGGGTTATGTGCATTTGTTTGCATGCATACACAGAGCTGAAATGGTCATGCAAAAATTCTGTTTGGTAATTCAAAGACCACTGCTTGAAACCTCTGAGAGTCTGAAAAGAGTCAAAATGCATGTTTGGAGTGCACATGTTGCCCACTGCCTTTTATTACCCGTTATACATATATGTATATATATATATTTATCACCTAATAAATATAGTTGAGAAGTATGACATGCATACACAACTCCTGAATTTTAAAGATTAATAACCTTCTACTTTTCCTGTTCTATATTGTGGATTGTTTCCATGTGTGCATCTATTTATGTACTCTTAATGCTGATATGCTGTTGATCCAAGTCTCTGCCAGATATTTTTCAGGTGTGACTAATGAATGTATCCATTTATCTGCATTACTGGATTTGTTTCTGATTTAAAATGTGAAGAGGCGGCAAATCCAGGTGATGGTTTTGTGCTGAAAGTCACATGAATTTGAGATTATTACGTGTAGTAATGGAAAATCTATTCCAGCTATCCTAAATGACAATCAGTATAAAATTTATGGGAAGCATAATATTTGTGTGCTTATTCATTCTGTGGTATGACAAAAATATGATTTAGGGATTTAGGTTTTTTTCATTTTTCTTGGTGTTGGAGGTAGTGCAGTCCTTAGTAGCCCTTTGTCTGTAAAACCAGGTGCAATGTTTACCAGGAATTCAACTACCCAAGACACACATTGTCATAAAAGCCCTTAAAACAGCCTCTATTGAAATGTCTCCACTGTAAGACAAGATAGAAGGACTCTTTTCTTAGACTAAAATTGGAAATGTCATTTGTCATTTGGAAACTACAAATATTTCCTATCCCTGGTTTTAGATTATGGTTCCAAAGCTTTTTTTGCATTACCTCTTAAACTACCACATGCATAAATACATACACAGATCTGCAGACAAATCATTTTTCCAAATCAAAGCAAAATAACAACTGCTTAAGACATAATACTGCAGATACTTGTGGGCAGGAACAGTCTGATTTGTCCATTGCATGAGTATAGATTTTTGATTGCAGAGGTTATTCTGCAAATGGAAAGATCATAATCATACTAAGAGATGCTTCACTGAAAACTTGCACTCTAAAAAAACAGTGGAAAACCCCAGTTCAGCTAACTAAAAAAAACCCAGCAATTACTGTTATCTCTGCCCTTGTTTCTAGAGCCTAGTTGTAAATGACCTTAAATGTCTATTCACATCAGTACTACCTAAGTAGCCAAAAGTGGAATGTGGGAAGTTGGGCAAAAGAGAAGGAAAAAAAAAAAAAAAGAGGAAAAAAGAATTATTAGTCTAGTTGTTTTATGCCTGGCATGGACTTGGCCCCAGCTCCTCTCCATCATCCATTTCAGAAGCCTGGGAAACTGTAAACAATGAGGGGCAGGAACTCAACATGCCAGGAAAAGAAAAAAGAAAAAAAGGATTTGTAGATTGTAAAGAAAAAAAAATTTACAAATTCAAGACCTGCTGATGTGATTCATGTCACTGTCTGATTTGAAAGTTCCAGGAAGCACCCCACACAGCATCAGTGCACATGTACAACACCCTGGGCTGTGGGGCTCATTTAATCATGTCAGGATACGGGAGGTAGACATGCCAATAACCCACAAAGCTCCTAATCCCACTATATATACACAGAGTTTGTCTAAAATTCACAGGCTGTAAAAAAAAATTGCAGATGCTGCTTCCACCTTCTTCAAAATGAAGAAACTGTGGTTCTCCTGCTGACCTTTGGTATTACAGTTCCCTGACTAGAGCACTCATTCTGCAAACAAAAGACCCAAGGTCATTTTTCTGCTCAGCATGAGCAGATTTAACCTCACATCTTCTACCTCCTATGTGAGTGTCCTAAATATTTGACTTCAGACTTTTCTCTGCATGTGACAAAGAAAGTATCATCCCCTCCTACTGAAACTGCAGTTTTGCAGCAAAAACTAAAATTCACTGGAGTAATAGTAGGATAAAGAAACACAAAGAAATTATCAGCTGATTTTTTACCTAAAACTACCAGCTTTGTGGATAAGAAAGTCAGTTTGGCATTAATCGGGATAAAGCTGAAATACTGAAGTAGGGATATCAGAGCACTGTCACCTGCATTCAGAAAGCATTAGTCATCCTTCTTGTCTTATGGGAAAATGATAATTCTGAAGATGTCATACAGCCAGAGCATACATCTCAGTTCAGTTCTTCTCAAAGGACTTACAATAAGGAACATGGAACCCAAGGAACACAATCTGCACATCTGTGAAGAACAGAGTAAGCTCTTAACAGTTTAATTGGGGACTGAAAACTGTTGTGGAGCTAGTTCAAGGGAGAGCCACATGAAATGCTGTAGATGCTGCCCATGTTTCGGTTGTACCAAGGAAGTTTTTAAGATAATTCTGTGGAAAGACTTATGGGGGAACTGCTAAGCAGGTCCCCAGCTCTAGGGACCATACTACACACATACATACCTACCTACCTACATACATACATACATAGAATCGTAGAATACTTAGGCTTGGAAAGGACGTTAAGATCATCCAGTTCCAGCACCCTGCCATGGGTAGGGACACCTCAGACTAGACCGTGTCACCCAAGGCTCTGTCCAACCTGACCTTGAACACCCTCAGGGATGGAGCATTCACAACCTCCCTGGGAAACCCATTCCAGTTCTTCATCACCCTCACAGTAAAGAATTTCTTTATATCCAATCTAAACTTCCCCTGTTTAAGTTTTAACCCATTACCCCTTGTCCTACCACTACAGTCCCTAACAAAGAGTCCCTCCTCAGCATCCTTAGAAGCCCCCTTCAGATACTGGAAGGCTGCTATGAGGTCTCCATGCAGCCTCCACACTGAGCAGCCCCAACTTTCTCAGCCTGTCTTCATATGAAAAGTGCTCCAGTCCCCTGATCATCCTCGTGGCCCTCCTCTGGACTTGTTCCAACAGTTCCATGACCTTTTTATGTTGAGGACACCAGAACTGCACACAATACTCCAGGTGAGGTCTCATGAGAGCAGAGTAGAGGGGCAGGATCACCTCCTTTGACCTGCTGGTCACGCTCCTTTTGATGCAGCCCCCCTTCTGGGCTGCGAGCACACACTGCCGCCTCCAGTTCTTCATCAACTAACAACCCCAAGCCCTTCTCCGCAGGGCTGTTCTGAATCTCTTCTCTGTCCAACCTGTAGCTGTGTCATGTACATGCATTACATACAAAGTCTGTATGAAAGACATAGAGCATACAGCATAATTGTACACACAAATACACGCTGCATAGATCACAACTACTTAAAGCGGGTAAAAATCGTTGGACTACAGAAACATCTTGTGGTAGGTTGACCCTGGCTTAACACCCCTCTGTCATTCCCCCTTCTCAGCTTGACAGGGGATAGAAAATGTTGGCAAAGGGTCATTTGGTTGAGATAATGACAGAAGATCACTTACTGATTACCATCACTGGCAAAACAGACTCACATTGGAGAGGTGAAATAAAATCAAATCTTAACATATCTTCTCCCCAACCCACTTATACCTGGCCTGAATTTTATCTCAGAATTCTCTGCCTTTTTTCTACCCAGTGGCAGTGGAGGAAGCAGAATAGGGTGTGGGTCAGTTCATCACACTTTTTCTCTGCAACTCCTTTGTCCTCAGTGTGGGGACCCTCCCACAGGAGACAGTCCTCCAAAACTTGTTCAGTGCGAGTCCTTCCCACAGTCTGCAGTTCTTCATGTCCCGCTCCAGTGTGGATCCCTTCCATGGGGTGCATCCTTCAGGAACAGGCTACTCCAGCGTGAGACCTTTTCATGGATTCAGTCCTTCAGAAACAGACATCTCCAGCATGGGACCTTTCCATGAGTGCAATCCTTCAGGGACAGACTGCTCCAGCGTGAGTCTGTTCTATGGGGTGCATCCTTCAGAAACAGCAATGGGTCCCCTGCAGGGTCACAAGTCCTGCAGCATACCTGTTCCAGTATAGGTTTCTCTCTCCATGGGACCACAGGTCTTGCCAGGAGCCTGCTCCAGCCCAGGCTTCCCATGGGGTCACAGCCTTCTTCAGGCATCCCCCTAACTCAGTATGGGGTCCTCCCTGGGTTGCAGGTGGGTATCTGCTCCACTGTGGAACTTTATGGGCTGCAGGGGCACAGCTGCCTCACCATGGGCTGCACCATGGGCTGCAGGGTAATCCCTGCTCCAGTCCCTGGAGCACGTCCTCCTCACCTTCTTCACTGACCTGGCTGTCTGCAGAGCTGTTTCTCTCACATGTTCTCATTCCTGTCTCTGGCTGCAATTGCTGTCGTGCAGGTGTTTTTTTACACCCATTCTTAACTATGTTATCCCAGAGGTGCTACAACTGTCTCTGATGGGCTCAGCCTTGGCCAGTGGAGAGTCTGTCTTAAAGCTGTCTGGCATTTGCTCTGTTGGTCACAGGGGAACTTTTTAGCAGCTTCTCACATGAGACAGCCCTGTAGGGCCCCTCACTCTCCACTACTAAAATCTTGCCATGAAAACCCAATACAAACCATCTTTTGGATCTCATCGTTAATTTGCAGATGCAAAGATTTGGGGTTTTGTTTGTTTAATAAATGTAATTCATTATAGATAAAAAGAAATAGCATGTTAGAAATACCACTGAATACTGCCATGTGATGATGAACTGTGCAACAGAGCAGCATCAAAATGGCAGCTTTTTCAAATTCAACCATCCCAAAATTTTTTCATTCCAATGAACTTATCACGTTCAAATTTGCAAAAATATTTCCTGCCTTAGAAATACTGCTTTTTAAAAATATGCTATGGTCCTTTATCCTGTTCTAAGAATTTTTTTTTGTTTGTTTGCCTTTCCTTGTTCTTTATTCATCATTTTGGTCACTTCTGCTTCTTCTGAATAAACACAGAGCATCATCTTCTCAAATTGCTACAGATTTTCTGTGCAGAAAAAGCCTTGAACATAAAGGTATTCTATATTACAGCTGAGTCTAGCTAAGTTAAAATGAATGCTTCACTCCTTTACTCTGAACATAGAAAGCAACTTTCTTTGCAGTTATTTCAGTAATCTAAAAGGAGGTATTGACCTTGAGAAAAACTTTATTTAAATCCATATTTACTTATGTTTCCATTTTTTAGGAATTTCAGTAATACACTTTTTCTCCACCAGCAGCTTTAAAGTACATCAGGTCTAGATGAAAAGCTTAAAAGTCAAAAAACTGTTTATAAATTATGTGTAGGATGCAGGTTCTGAATGCACACAGCTGGAAATGTGATAAAGCTGCACTTTTTAATCTCCCTGTGATCAGCTTCATGATACTGCTAGATATTCTGTACTAGATACTTGTTTGAAGAAGTGGTTCACTGGTGAGGAGGAAAATGGGTAGCTTTTCATTTCTACTTTGCCATAGTGTGGCTTTTTCTTGAACTGGCCTAAACCCATTTCCATTTTGAGGAACAATAAGCAAAACAATGAAGGTTTACTAAAATATAATACAGAGCACACAATAAAAAAATGTGCGCAAAATATAGAATCATGTTATTAAGTGGAGCAGCTATGTTTGATGAAGCAGTTTCAGCTTTGTAACTCAAACAGCAGAGGCAGTGTGTTGTGGAGTAGAAACACGTACCAGCATGCCTTAACAGAACATGTCAAAACAGGATTTTGCTTTCTTACCATTGTTACAGAGCTGGTTACAGCTTTGTCTTTTCAGGACCTCTGACTACATTCCTGAAATGTTAGGTGTCTTTCATTGTCTTGGTATATAACTTAGATGTTCTTCACACACACTGAGCAGAGAGCCCAGCAGTGTTCAAGAGAGGGAAAGGTTATAAGAAATTGAACACCCAGTGACACAGTCCCTTCCTATTTTAGCAGTCACCAGCTTCAACAGTCCAAGCTTTAACAGTCTCTCGGAGTGAGAGACCACATCTCAAACACTGTGTCCATGTCTTAAAACATGCACTAGGGTTTTTTTGTTTTGTTTTGTTTTTTTTTTCCTTTGTTTTCCATCCAGGTAAATCCTTACCTCTGTGACTGCCTCTGATGCTCACATTCTCAAATCCCAGTGCCACAGTGCTGACTAGCAGCTATTAAAACAAAGTTATTTGAGGGTCTGTTTCCTTGTTTATTCAGTAACTGGAACAAAATAGCAGGTTAAGGGCTTTTAAAACAATCAGCCTACAGACAAATTTGGTCTCACATTATGCTTTCCTTCAAGCACAGTCAGATAAGCATTCCTCTTGAGTTATGGAAATGCAGCTAAGTCAGATGACATTCAAGATTGCTTGTCCTAGTGGCCTCTGCCTTTCTTAATTTGCATACATCTGATTCTAGGAATCCCTCTGTGTTTGCTGAGAGTTTCTGGGCAGTTATGATAACGATCAAGTCTCTTTGCTTCAGTCCCCCTGGTGTATGAAGTCTCTGGGGGTTGAAATTGTTTTGTTGTTTTATTGTTTTCCTTGGACTGATGAAAATCTATATAGCAGAGGTTTATCTAGGAGAACATCACCTAATACTTGCTCAGTGGCTTGGAAAGCTACACCTATAAAATCCTTCTCATGAACTGTCCTAGCCCTCCTGAGGCTTTGGTGTGTGCTATGTATAAGAAGTTTAAAATCATTATCATTTATTGGTCTTATGCAAAGTCCTTTACTGGTACCTCTTCTCTAGGCAAAAATGTGTGATATTAAACAGTCTCAAAATACATAGTTATTATTAATTAGTGAAAATAAAGGTATAAGGGAAGGGAATTTTCAGTTCACTAAACATGAATCTAACTGAGCTGAGAATTAGAGGACAGCTGAGGCTATCCTTCAAGCTAACAGATTTTAAAAAATTACTGAAGCTGTTAAACTTTGCTAGTTTTCAAGAGATAAGTGGCATGAGTGAAGAATGCCTGTTCTCCTGGGACCCACAATCTTGGGTGATATGGTTTAGTGTGAGGTGTCTCTGCCTATGGCAGGGGGGTTGGAACTAGATGATCTTAAGGTCTTTTTCAATCATAACTATTATATGATTGTATGATTCTATATGACTCTCAGCTAAAATAAGAACTTATTTAACTTTTTTTTTCTACAGAAAGACACTATTTTACAGAGTTGTGCAAGTTGTCCTGCTGTAGGAAATGGATGTGCTAAGATATGGGGAAATAAAGGGAAAGCAGAAAGGAAATAGAAAGCAAATACACTTCTCCAGAAAACATTGAAAATAACATTAGAAAATTGAACAGTACAAACTTTGCATAAAGAAATGAACAGGACACAGAGACAATGCCTCTGTTTGTGTACTGGTGTTTAGAATTCAGACACAGAAGAGGATCTTGCATGCACTGATTCAGTGTAATTGAACTCTAACAGAGAGGTTCAGAGCCCACACAGTAAGGCTGTTAGACTTGTCAGTCTTGTTAAAGTACTGGAATGAATTGCCTTCCTTGGTACAAGACTAACTCTACAGAAATGTTAGACTATCACAGATGAGTTTAGGTTTTTTTCCAGAAAGAAAATGTTCTTTAATAAAAAATCACAACAAATCTTTTTTTCAAATCTCATATAATAGAGATAATCCACAAATGCCTTGCCAACATAAAAAATGAACTGCATAAAGATAAAAAGCTACTTTCTGCAGGAACATGGAGGATGTCTCTGGAGTTATTATGGGAAAAGTGAGGGGCAACAGTAGAGGCAGGGTAGTTTAGGAAAAGAATGGTGGGGTAGCTGTTGTGTTTGAAGTTATCCACAAACCATTTGCCATTGAAATATCGAAAATGCCATATAAACTGTCAAAAACTGAGCACATTTTCTTCTTCTTTTTCTTTCCTCAGTAATAAAAACAGCAAGCCTTAGTTTTACATATGTGAATCTTTGGGAAAATTATTTTATTATGAAAGAAATTATTTTCTCACTAACAGAATATTGGCACGTAAAAGCAGTAAGGCTTACTGCCACAATTACGGGCATCAGTTATATCTGAAGACGCCCAAAAAAAACCCGAAATGTTTTTTAGACTGCTTTGAAAACTCTACTTAATTTCCCTACTAGAAATATTTCTTCCCATAACCTGAGGCTTTTTTTATTGCTTAAAAGTTAGGACTTCTGTCTGATGGATTTCAACAGGAAGCTTGAGCACGTACCTAGCTTTAAGCTTTATACTACCTCCATTGACTTCACCAGCATGTGTCATAGCCCAGATTTGTCACATGGATCAAAACCTAGCTTGGAGACAGAAAGTAGAGTTTGGGATTAAATGGCCAATTTTCATTCCTAGCAAAAGGTTAATAGTAGGGGCCTCAAGGCCCAAAAGTAGGTGTCATGATGCTTAATGATCTGGAAAGGGAATGAGTAAGTGAGAAGCAACTTTTGCAGATGCCACAGAGATGCTTAGGATGGTCGAGCCCATGCTGTACTGTTTTTTAGCTTTTTCACAGGGGCCTAAAGAAGCCAAGAGGTTGGGCAATATGACAATACAAAACAATACAATGTTTTTTCATTGAATATTGATAGATAGAAACTATTCTTGAAGGAGGGAAAATAAAAAACCTATCCTGCATGATGGCTCAGCAAGATTCAAAGTCAATTATCATATCATGAAGAGAACTTTAAAAAATACATAACCACTACTGTAAAAATTCAGATGTTAGATGCTTGGAGATGTATAGCTACAGTTATAAAAATCAGTGTTAGGAATACATAATGACTGGGTGATTACTACGGATATTGAGCTAGATAAACCTTGGATATGATTCAACAGCATGAAGGCATGTTTCAAGCAGACAAGGACCTTTAATGAGTAAATCCAAAAAAATATCTAGTAAAGAAATTAAAAATGCTGTGGGTTTCCTTCCTTTACAATAAATAAAATTTGCTTCAGCTTTGGCTTGATGGTTCTTTAATTCAGTTGTGAATACCTTTTCAAAAAGAAAGGTCAGAAGAATTAAATTAATTCAAGAGGTAAGAATATTGGTTCCACAGTTGTTGATAACCTTTGAAAAAAGATACACTTGAGTGTTTAGGGGAGATTGGGTCCTAAAGATGGATGAGCGAGACCAGATATTTTGCAGCATTTACTGAGTCAAAATAATGTTTTGAAAGCACAATGGGAAAAGCATCACTATTGTAATAGTCATTTGATGAAAAATACTGCCTGTATTAGAGAATCAAACAGAAGGGGCAAATTATAGCTAGAAAGAAGTAATGTCCTTTAAAAAGAGGAAGTCATCAAAGCAGAGAGAAGCAAAGGGCCTCTCCTTTTCTTCTGATGCAAAGGTTGCACTGACGTTGGCTAGTGCACCACTGCTCAGTAATCACTAGGAGTGGACAGCATTCCTACTATACAGCTTCAATCAGGCTATAGGAACTGTGTTCCACCTAGTCTTAAATATTATGTATACCAAAGAAATTACACTTGAGGAAATTGTTGACCTAATTGAAAAGAAAAGAGCTGTCTTTAATGACTGGAGAAAAATCACAGAGAAGTAGCATTACAGAATCACAGAATCGCAAGGGTTAGAAGGGACCTCGAAAGATCATCTAGTCCAACCCCCCTGCAAGAGCAGGGTAACCTAGAGTACATCACACAGGAACTTGTCCAGGCGGGCCTTGAATATCTCCAATGTAGGAGACTCCACAACCCCCCTGGGCAACCTGTTCCAGTGCTCTGTCACTCTTACAGTAAAGTTCTTCCTGATGTTAACGTGGAACCTCCTATGCTCCAGTTTACACCCATTGTCCCTTGCCCTATCACTGGATATCACTGAAAAAAGCCTAGCTCCATCATCCTGACACCCACCCTTTACATATTTGTAAACACTGATGAGGTCACCCCTCAGTCTACTTTTCTCCAAGCTAAAGAGACCCAGCTCCCTCAGCCTCTCCTCATAAGGGAGGTGTTCCACTCCCTTCATCATCTTTGTGGCTCTGCGCTGGACTCTTTCAAACAATTCCCTGTCCTTCTTGAACAGAGGGGCCCAGAACTGGATGTGATATTCCAGATGCGGCCTCACCAAGGCAGAGTAGAGGGGGAGGAGAACCTCTCTTACCCTTCCTAATGCACCCTATGATGCCATTTGCCTTCTTGGCCACAAGGGCACACTGCTGGCTCATGGTCATCCTCCTATCCACCAGGACCCCCAGGTCCCTTTCCCCTTCACTACTTTCCAGCAGGTCAACCCCCAACCTGTACTGGTACATGGGGTTGTTCTTCCCCAGATGCAAGACTCTACACTTGCCCTTGTTGAATTTCATCAAGTTTCTCCCTGCCCAACTCTCCAGCCTGTCCAGGTCTCTCTGAATGGCAACACAGCCTTCTGGTGTGTCAGCCACTCCTCCCAGTTTAGTGTCATCAACGAACTTGCTGAGGGTACACTCAGTTCCCTCATCCAGGTCGTTGATGAAAATATTACACAGCACTTGTCCCAGCACTGACCCCTGAGGGACTCCACTAGTTACAGACCTCCAGCTAGATTCTGTGCCATTGACCACAACTCTCTGCCTTCTTCCTTTCAACCAGTTCTTGATCCACCTCACTACCTGATCATCAAGCCCACACTTCCTTAGCTTATCTATGAGAATGCTGTGGGAGACAGTATCAAATGCCTTACTGAAATAAAGAAAAACCACATCTACCGCTCTACCATCATCCCTCCACCTAGTCACTTCCTCATAGAAGGCTATAAGGTTGGTCAAACATGACTTCCCCCCCATAAAACCATGTTGGCTGTTCTTAAGGACCCCCTCATCCTTAATATGCCTAGAGATGGTGTCAAGAATTAGTTGTTCCATCACCTTTCCAGGGATGGAAGTAAGGCTGACCGGTCTATAATTACCTGGGTCCTCCTTCTTGCCTTTCTTATAGACTGGTATGACATTTGCCATCCTCCAATCCTCAGGCACTTCTCCTGTCACAGATATACAAGTAAAAGGTGAGAGTTATTATTGCTTTTTAAATATTGCATCTCCTATTTTATAATTTTTCTGTGTATGTTTTATTCAGAAATTTAAATATGTTCCAATCACATTCAATGAACAATAGAAATCTCTCCTAATTATTTCCTGATTAGTTATTAAAGCACCGTGTAGTGTAGAAACAACTAAGGAGATATGAACATTCAGAAGTTTATGGAATTCACTTTCTGTCAATGAGAGATTAATTTCTGGGGGTTTGTCAAACAAAATGAAATTAAATTTATAAAATTACATTTAATCCAAAACATATTGTTCCTATCTACTTGCCTGTTTCTTGATCTAAGACAAAAATACCACACTAAAATCCTTTTTTTTTTTTTTTTCCCCAGTTCACAGCCCATCTTTCAGATGGGAAAGATTTTAGTGGCAGAATAGGACAAAATCCACCATCTCTGTTGCAAATGAGACATACAACAGCACAGAGACAGTGCTGGCAATGGCTGCTTTCTAATCTGCCTCAGAGTGTTATTGCTCTTCTGGGACCTATTGTCAGATGGAGCCTGATATAAATTTGGTCCCAAAATCAAGGATCAACAAATGATACTCTGACTTGGCCATAGTAGGTGGGAATAAGCTGTGACTGCAGGACTGCAGCTATGACTGTGATACCACAAGGGATATGGCAGCTGCATGACAGTTGTTACAGCATCCTGCTGCAGATAAAGTGTTGTCAATTGAAAATCCCTCTGAATTTTCCCTGAAATCTGTCATCATTTGACCCAGTCATAAATGAATGCCTGATTGCTTATTCTGTGGAGCCAAAGGCAGTCAATTATGATGCTGTCCTTATCGTACACTTGTGTTTTCCTGGCTAGAAAGACTGGTATGCCTGAACCAATTAAACCACTGAACCATTTGGGCTTACACAGCTCTTTGACCTCCACCTATAAAGGCATGTTAGCCCTGCCATCCATCAATAGAAGTGCTGCAGGGCCCAATTAAGCTTCATTCTGCCATTTAGACTGTTAATCCAGTTCAGATACTAAAGCTAGTTTACTTTTCATATTGACAAACTTCAGCCCACAAACCCCATTCTTTCAGTACAACCTTGGACACAGTACTTTGTAGCCACTGTTTGCTGTGTGATAAAGGAAAATATTTATTTTCCAGTATATGTACATGCTGCAGGAAAATCTTTGGTTCTTGTAGTTTCTCTGGTATGTTATTGTTTGCAGATAATTTCCCATCAGGCTTCCCAGCTTTCTGGGCTACCTTTCAGGTGGATAGTGGACGTAACATATTTTCAATCTTTGAATTTGAAAATATTCCTTAAGGAGACATCTGATGATCAAAGTGTGTCAGAGGACGTCTGAGAATGCATGTAGTATATTCTAAAATCCAGCTATCAGGGAAAAAAAAAAAAAAAAAGAAGGAAAAAAGTGAAGAACAATTTTCCTGCAGAAGATTGGCAATGGTAACATTGGCACCATTTTCCAGAGTAGATCAAATCTCATATCTTTTTAGCCTCGCATCTACTTACTTAAGTGGCAAAAATAAACATTTACTATTTTATTTTTGTTTTATTTCTCTTAGCCCTGCAGAAGTAACATAACTATTTGAGGCAGATGGATAGTGTTCCATCGTCAGCACCATCAGCAGAATTGCTTGCTAAATCCCAATAGCTACACCTGTTCAAAAGCCTTGCAGGCAAAACCATCACACAGGTACCACTAAGAGCACAATTTAGCCCTCAGAAACTTTGTTACTAGTGATGATACATGATGTGGAAACAAGCCTACCTATCTTGGACCCCAGAATAAGTTTCAAAGGCTGGTGCTTAGGAAAAGCTGGTTCTCTTTAGGTAAGTTCCTGGGTTGTGGAAACAAGTGTGACACCTGGACAGAAGGAGAAGACCTTCAGCTCAGAAAATGGGCTAGTTACACCATTAGTCTGCCAGATGAAGGGGTGACTTGAATTTTACCACAACTGCTATTCGCAGCCGTAGTGATCACTGTGTCAGTTAGACAGCTCACCTAGCAAACGTGAGCTGATGATATGCAGGTAAATATTATGACAGAAAGCTTGCCAGGAAAAGATATCTTCTGTGAGCAAGTAATTTAATATAGGAGATTACTATTTCTGTAACACAAAATACATTAAGTACTTGGTGTCAGCAATTTCAGTGTATTCTTTACTGGCGTAGTAAGTATGCCTGTAAAATCTGACTCATAGTATGACAGGATTAAACCGGTGAAACCAGTGGGAGACAAAAATTGTTTTGTAGCCTCTGTGGTAGAATATGAGGTACTTAACACCAGTTGTCCCTCAAAGAACCATCATTGTTCCCGCAGTGCCATCTACTGGTACAAACTCGAGGTCTACCGAAAGTAACAGATTTCCATGGGTCTGTCTTGCAGATTAATGATCTGATCCTGTTTTAAAATACAAAGAAAACAAATAACCATGATTATTCTAATAGTTTTTCTCATTTTCCGTAATTTTAAGTTAATATTCAGGATTTCTTTTATAGACAAATAATTAGTATAAAGGGTGCCATATGGTACAGAATGCTTTCAAAAATGAAGACATGTACTATACCTCAGCTAGAAATAACCCCACTTAGCTTATATAAATACAGAGATAAACATTTCCTACTTTCTTCCTATGTCAATGCAGATGTGTGTCTTATTTTCATTAAAAAAAAAACAAATAGGTATGTTCTATCTCACATGTACTTTACAAATCTAACCCAAATTACTCTAAATTTTTTAAAAGTTCTTAGCTCTGTTAATATCTAATGATTTTCCTAGAATTCATGCAAGAATTTTAGAACTTATGTGGGATTTCATATAGTTTGAAATCTGTACAGGATTAGGGTAATTACATCAGTTATAAATCCCTAAAATTTTAACAGGATGTAAGTCAGATCAGTCCTTCCATTGTAGGAACTGTTGGTGAAATACTGTGCTTCTCATTCTGTGTGACCTTTCCTTGGGATGGGTAATATTGGTCGACAACTATATTGGCACCACTTCCAAACCTGCAGGAAAGCAAGCATAGAATAATATCACAGATTTTTCTTTCACTTAGCTCTAAGTATGACAATAGCAACAGTTTCCCCATGCACCTCTTCAACTATGGAGCCCTGCAAGATTTATTCTTATGCTATTTAACATCACTCCATTAGTGCTTAGACGTGTTTTGAGGCAACATAAGCTTAAGTGCAAGAAAGGCAGTGATAACTCAATAATTATTTTATAAGAAGCACAAAGCAGCATCTCATCTCAACAACTAGATGAAAGTAGCATCTGGGTGAAAAATAACTGACAGAAGCACAAAGTTGATGTAAGTGTGCTTATTCTGAAAATTCAAGACTAGAACTTGTCATTTTTACAATACCCATTTCTGAAATAATCATATACCCTAAGAGATAAATTTGCTTTGTGGCAGTAGCCACTAGTTGCCCAAATAACCAGTAGAGCAGAAAATACACACAGACTTCTGTACCCTGTCCCAAGATAGCAGCTTCTCATTTTAGACAGAGGTTCATGATCTCCTTTCTTGTATGTCAGTATTTATCACAAGTAGGAAAGACGTCTGTGTTGTACATTAAGTTCTCAAAAGAAGCTTCATAGTAATATTTAGTAAACTACATTGAGGAAATCAGGATAATCTAATTCTGTATTCTTCAAATGTGTGAGTTTCTGCTTTTTACTTTTACTAGACATGGGGCTCAGTGGTCATATATTCCAGTATCAGTCAGTTTCAACACAGTATATCTTCTAAAACAGGGTGTTTGAATGCATACACAGTAAAAATTGTTGAAAAATGTTCTTATACTTCCCAGTCATCTTCAGAATGTCTTTAGTGATTAACCAACAATGTGTCTGAACTGAACTATCACTTTTTCTTTTTTACTGTTAATACTTAGAAAGAGGGTTTCTATCAGTCTGCCACCCCTCTGAATGTCTGCATCTGACCTCTTCTTGTCCTCGTGCCATGAGGTTTCATTATTTATTTTGACAGTCACTGTCTTTCCTTTTCCTTGACCACACAGCTTCATATTCTTTAAGTCTTCTATCCATCAAAGATGAATTTATTGCTCAACATTACTTATTTCTCTTTTCCTCCTTCCTGGCTTGATATACATGCCTAAAGCTAATGCCTCTAGAAATCTAAAAGGTTCTTGATAGAAGTCACTTGAGTGACTATTTTTCCTCAGTGTCACTGATGAACACACTGACTTTTCTTATTGTTTCAGTGAGTTTTGTACTAGCAGAATAAAACAACTCCCATTGTACTCTTATGCAAGCCATTGTACTTTTATTCCATCTCCATGATTTCAGTTGTTCTTTTTGAAAACTTTTTTACATTTGCATTTTTATATTGCCATTGCTAAAAATTTCATGGGTATAGAGATGAAGCCAGAAGGCTATCATACAAGGAGTTAGAGATCAACATACTTGCTTCCTTGTCATGTATGCAGGTGCACTTCGAACAGCTTGTGACCACTTACCAATTTATGGCAGAGTATCCATGACTTCTCAGATAGATGCCTCTGTATCACACATACCACACAAATGCTCTACAAAATAGTATAATTATTTAATGTATGCATAATAAATACATATTTAATCAATGTAGATGTATTCAATGTATATTCAAACATAAGTATAGTGCATTGTCTCCTTGACCTGAAATATTATTTGTACCTGTTTGGGAACTGTAAGTTCATTGACACTTCAAGACTAGGTCCCACACTCCAAACTAGAAATACCAAAAAGCTTCTGAACACATTGTAAACATGGTAATAGTGTAGAGAGAGATCTTTTACAAAGGGCTTTTAAAACAACCAAAGGAAGAATCACACTGAAGGACAATCACTAAGGAATAGTCCTGGGCTTTAGGAGAATATTAGTTCTTCCCTTTACATCATAAAGGAATTCCTAATTCAAACAAAATAACTGTCAAGTAGTTTTGGATATCTTTGAACATGCTTTGTCATAGTCATTCCACAAATTCCTTACGAACATAAGTTCTCTTATCAGTTCACTGCTGAGCCAAATTTATACTACGACAGATTTTAACTAATTGGGCCTGATTGTCTTCCCAGTTAAGACCAACATGAGAGAGAAATCCTACTCATTCAAAATACATCAACACAAAAATGGAAACTACACAGAAGACTGAGTCCTGTTGTTGCAAATATTCTATTCACTGCAGGAAATGGCTTGATGAAATATAAAGGCAAAAAGGCTTTTGTGCAAGCTCCTGAATCTGGAGGGACAGGTGGAACTACAAAGAAGTGAGAAAATTTTGTCTGGAAACCATAGAGCTTTCTGGGCAGACAGGATTTTCTGCTTTGGCAATTTGACTAAGATTACCGCTTTATCTGTGTGCTGTGGTTGGGGACATAGACCCTCTCATGCTCTCTTTTGTTTAGGGTCAGACCTTCTACATAATCAGGTAGAAAGTAGGATTCAATCCATCTTTTTCTAGAATTTCAGGATTTCCAAAAGGGTGCATCTCAGCCTAGGTGAAATTCAGATACTCAGGAAGCAAGGGCACACTTCTTGGATCCAGAACAGGAAACAGTTAAGTGCAGGTTGAAAACTGAGTACTCATGTGATCCTGTGATCTCTCCTAGTTCATTGTGATTCAAAGCCAAGCTTAGACCACTTTAAGCAGCTGTTTAATCTGCTTGATTTTGCAGTTGGAGTCACCTAGTCAATATAAATGTGGTACAGTGAAGCACCTACCATTTACTGGCTATACTTCTCAGCCATTCACTTCTGCCAATGATTCTAGCCTGCAATGGTACAGTCAGATTGGTCAGTTTAACCCACAGTGGTTTAAGCAACCCTGTTTGATTTTGTACAATAGCAGAGGATGAGCATTCAGGAAGTCTTATCAGTGACAAAATGACAAATAGCAGCTCATGGTGGTAATGGCTATACCTGACTCATAAGGCTCTTCCCATCCAGACTGAAGCTCAGCAGATTAATTTATCTGCTGGGAGTGTCAGTTGCATCCTCATTCTCTGTATAATGCTCTGTCTTTCTAGTGTAGAGAGAGAAACTCATGGCTTAAGCCTACTTAACTTCATACTTGTGTATGCTGCAATGGAGCAGAAATTGCTGCTTAACTATTTATTGAGCTTTTTCCGACAGCTGGTTTGTTACTTAGCACAATTTATACTGAAGAAACCAGAAGATTAACTAGCCCAAGGTTCTGATCCCATATCTGGGCTAAACACACACCAAAATTCATCTCTACTACATCCAACTTCTCTCAGTGTCATCTGAGCAATACTATTCAGGACAACAAATTGGTGGGAAGGAAGGCAATATTTGTCATCCATAGTTTGCTATATTATAAATTCTTGGCAATAGCCAAAAAAAACACCAAAATAAAACGAAAAAGCATATTGAATTCCACATCCTTGACTAACTCTGCAGGACTTGCTCTTGAGATCACAACACTTCTGTGTGTAAACTGTTTAAATTTGAAATGGAAGTTGTTGTGACACAATGAATATGGAACAGTGTCATTGTTCAAATTAGGAATGCCTTAAGCTTTAACTCACAACAGTCTTTTTACTCCCTCCTCTAATTGCATATTCTGCCATATTAAAGGTCATGAAACTGTGAGTTAGGACAGCATGTGAGGGAGAGGGATAGAGCTCCTTTGGTTTAGCTTTGACCTAAATCAAGCTGACAAGTCAACCAGCCTTTTTAACACTGATGTTTCTGAGTAAAGGATTTCAAACTCTGAAGCAATTTTCTGAAATCAGTAGACAATGACCAGCTACCAGAACCCAAGGCTTGGACATGTGAACTCATAATTATTTATACCTAAAACAGATAGACATTAATTTACTTGCCCAGTATTATTAAATCCCTGAGTTATATGCTGATCTATTTTAAAATTGACTACAAGCATCCTACTTATTCTAATGAAAATTTTAATTCTTTTATCCTCTGACACTTTTTAGGGAAGACAAATATAAGAATTCCCATTTATTATCTGTTAATGCAGAGATACCCATGACCTAATTTTAGTGGATTTACTTAAATCCTTGTAAAGACAGGTGCATATTCATTGAACATTTTCAAGTCTAAGATCAGCACCCTAACAAAAGAGCTTCCACCCTTAAAAATTATCAATATTCATCCTCATTGTGAGATTAGGGAAATGCTGAATTCATTAGACAGACTCCAGGTGAGAGTTTAGGAATAGAAGTGATCTTGTCAAGAAACTAGGCAAGCCTTAAATTTCCCCAACTGTACTCATCCTAAGGCCATAGCTAGTAACTTTGTGAGGGTTATTGTCTTATTACATACCTTTTTTTTCTTGAAAAGTATTCAAATTTATTTTTTTTTGCTTACCAGATCATTCATTAAAAACATGGTCAATTTCTTTTAGAAAGTCTCTGTCTTATGCTTGATAGGTATACCACAGGGGTTTGTAGTCTGTGCTCAGGACTTTGTGTGAAGAAGACTTGGGGTTTTGAGAGTAAGAAAGTCATGAAATATGCATTGGAGAAAAGAAGGTTTTAAAGTGGTGCAAAATCTATATGCAAAAATCCCTTGCTAAAAAGAGTCTAAATTAGATATAAAATTATTCAATGGAAATGGGGGCAAAAGAAGGGGAAAAGAATATCTCAGACCACTAAGTCCTCTTACAGGTGAAATTCAGCGGTATACAAACCTATTATAAAGATGTGCCACAGGATACAACCTAGAATTCCAGTTTCTAGTTTTGAATCAGGACAAATTTGAATTGTTTATTTGACTGTTTTAAACAAAAGCGTGAGAAATTTGTCTTGTTTATAAAGCCTATGAGTAAAGGTGAATGTATAATTTGAACATTTTCCTTCTTTTTTTTTACATTTACAGTATCTTTTATAATGAAACTTTAAGTCAATAATTTAAGAATAAACAGGAATTGTAGGAACTATTGCATGTGTGTCAATATTTACTTGTTTAAAATATTAAAATATTTATATTTTCATGATGGGACATGATATTTTATTAATGGATTTAAAATACCATTTAAATAACAGTAAGAATTACTTTTGCAGACTCACTAAACATGTATTTGATACCTTTGACAGAAGGTCCCAGTACCAACAATATTCATTCCACTGCGGCTACATGGCCATCAGCTAAATTGCTGCCCAGCTGCAGCTTTGAAGACTAGCAAGTCTCTGACAAAATTCAGAAATAGGTGGAAAGATGATCTTCACTTGGAGCAAGTATGATTGTCAACAGTAGTCATTATGTCTGGTTGGCTGCTAGAACCTATAGAATAGTATGAAAATAATCCTGAAAAATTACAAAAACAAAAAGAAAGGAAGTTGCACACTATGGTATGGACAGCTAACAGGAGTCACTATATCCTCACACGGATGCTGCTTCCAGTTCCTGTGGTGCTACAGCTCAGATACTCTCACACAGCCCAAAGTAATTATTTTCAGGGGGCAGTAGCTGAACGCTGGTATAATAGCAAACGACCAAAAAAAGCAGTGAGATGATATACCTCCCAACACCACTTTGAACATAAGACTGCTTCCAACAATTCAAATAATGTATTTGTAGAAAAGACAACATAAGATTTCTATTTACTCTACAATTCATGGACTTCATTGACCACCAGAAACAGAACAAAGCACATACACTGTGCACAGTCCTCTCTTCAGACTAGCACTCTCTTGTGAGACTACCCAGCTCTTTCACAGTCCCCGAATCAGCAGTGCTGTGGCAGGCTCATCTGTGTGCATGCTGTCCCATCACAAGAGAGGAGCTGGCATGACATAGAAAGATGCTGTATCACTAATGTTTTCCACTGTAGCAGCTTAGCCCTGGCACATGACCCATCACATAATCTGCTCCTCCCCGTGTACATGCAGCATGTGTTTGGCGAGAAGATGTAAGATTTCAGGCACACATTTTATATGCCAAGACAGTAGGAACTTTCAGGACAGTCTATCTTATTTGTCTGTTCCACTCACAAAAAGTAACACGTCTTCAGCACTCTCAGAGGACCCTTAGGAAATCAGACATTAATGGCAAGATAGAAATTCTCCTTTCTACATTACAGATCTTGTTCCTGTGGCCCCCAGGGTATCCACTTGTGCTGGGGCCCTCAACAGTTCATTTGTTGGTAGCAACAGTTAGTCTTCCTTGAAAATACCAGTCATAAAAAAATAGGTGCCTTAGGGAGTTTAGGCATACAGGGAGATTACTGCTAGCTCTGAATATGTTACTGTTGCCTACCTGGTGCACTTTGGTGGCTATTTGCTTGTTCAAGTGTCAAAATCACTTTTAAAAACCTGTCCAGAGGCTCTTAGCGCTCAATATACAAACAAGCAGATTAAAAGGCTGTCATTGCTGGACTGGTATTCACAGCAAGATTTCCATATAAGAAGCTAATAAATAAATAATGACAATAAAATAATTTCTGTTCTGCATTTGCTTCTCTAATATCATTCTGCAGTATTTCTTCCAGAAAGACAAAAGAGACAGAGATTACTTGAGGTTTTCCTGTCCCACATAAAAATTCTGGCAGAGGCAGCTCTGGTTTACTTGGGTAGTCATGACATCTGAACAGAATTGCATATCTGGACTGGATTATTTGTGCATTTGCTCTGTGTCTATGAAAACAGCAACTTAGAAAAAGAATAAAGAAACACCCCAAAATATATTACAAATCAACCTATTTTCCCCCTTATCATCTGCACCAAATACTGTCCTGTGGAACAGTTACTAGTGCAAAGTAAACAGGGACTGTCAATATCTTTTTTCCATTCTGCCTTCATACCCTCAAGAAAGGCAGTCCTGATGCAGCTGTAATGCTGACACAGCTAGTTTCCAGTGCCCCTTCTTTTAGTAAGCAGAAGTAGCTATGGAGATAGGGAGGGATAGATGGGAGGATGAACTTAAGTGAGTTCAGACATGTTCCCTCAGAAAGTATTCAACGGTTAGTACAAATTGCAGCAGCTCTTAAGATGCTTTGACCTTCCTTTGAGTCCTTTGGACAGAGCATGTATTCTTATCATGAAGTTAATCAGCTTGGCTGTATCGAGCACACAGTGCCCAGCATCAACATCTCTAAATAATTAAATTAGACTATTAACATTCAGCAACAGCACCACCTGATTCAAAGCACATGGAGCAGCACGCTACCTAGATGTCATAAGTATGGATGGAATATATCTCCTGCATCTCAAAGCAGGAGATGTCTGATAATCTTATTCTGAACTGCAGCTTCAAAGGTCAAAAAATCTCGTAGGGGAAATGCAGCAGGGAATATAGTTTATATCCGATAACAAGGAAAATATGAAGTGTACTGAAGAATATTGAATTTAAATAGCCTTAACAAGTGGATGAATGAAAACAAAGCAATGTAAAAATAAACCTTTAAACATAGATTTAGGGAAGGAAGAAAAGATAAGGCTTAGATGATAGTGGATCCTAGAGGATGACAAGCATTTAAGAAAGTTATTAAAGGTCATTCAAACAAAGGGAAAAAGTGAGCAAACAGGGGGGAACAGAGGGGTAGGACCAACAACTTAAGCAGTTCTGAGCCACAAGCAAAAAACAAAATAACAGACTTCAAAGAGCAGTATGTAGTTTGAAACAACTTGGCACACTGCTGAAGAGAATGCAAGCAGGGCACAACCTTGCTGTTATGTTCATTCATCTCCCAACCTGCAAAGCAGAAGAAGGAACACAGCAAAGAAGAAAAACAGGGCAAGCAGTGAAAGAACATGGTAAAGAAGTGAAAAGACAACCAGTCACCTGTTAATGATTTCTTTTCTTTTTTTTTTCCTCAAAACAGGTCTTTGCTACTTTTCCAAAACCAAGGCATTCCTCTTTATATTTTCTACACACAACTTTCTTTACATGTTATTGAAGAAGGTTAACGAATAAAAACAAAATAAAGAAAAAGAACATCCCCCCAAAAAAGAAAAAAATAAGATATATCAATATAACATTACAGAAAAATAAGAGTGCTTAAATAAAAGTGTTTTTAACTAAAAGATCTTCCTACTCTATGTTGCCACTTTTTTGGAGTTTTTTTTTTAGAAAACTCCAAGGACAAAGAAGGTCAACATCCTGAATACCCTTGCCCATTTTTTTTTTTTTTTCACATTTGCTGTAGCTATGTCTTCTCTTTTTCTTTCTCTTTCTTCTCCACCACTTTCTTAAATGTTTTTTCTCTGTCTCTGGATCCCAGCATATTATTCAGTCACAGACTGCTGGACTGCATCACAGCTTTGCCCAATCACCTCATCTAAATCCACTTGCCTGTTGCTCCTGCACACTTCGGGAAATCTTTAAACTTTCCTCACTGCTATTCAGTCTATTCTAAGCACTCATTCCGACAACCCACAGAATTTCTTTTTGTCACCCTGCTGACAAG
This sequence comes from Melopsittacus undulatus, assembly GCF_012275295.1. Taxonomy (NCBI): domain Eukaryota; kingdom Metazoa; phylum Chordata; class Aves; order Psittaciformes; family Psittaculidae; genus Melopsittacus; species Melopsittacus undulatus. The sequence continues at coordinate 34,823,335 of NC_047529.1, read as the reverse complement.
TAGTGATTACATGGGGCTCCTCAATGGAAGTCTGAACCCTGGTTTCTGCCAGGTAGCAAAAGGCTTGCACCATGCAAAACTCCTTATAAGTCAACAAACACCACAGACTAAGAAATTACATTGACCAAAAAGGAAAAAATCTGTTAATGCCACCACAGAAGCATGTCAAAATCAAGCCTGCTAACTGTGATATAGGCCAGAAATTATGTCAGCATCTGAAGTTAAGTTTAACTAACTGATGAACACAATAGTAGGTCAATGAGCCTATAACCATCTTGGTAGTGAGGGACAGAATTTTTTCCCTGGCAATAACTTCAGGAGAACAGATGGGTGCAATAGAGCAAACACTTCCTGAGATTATCTGAAACACTGTAACCAAATTACGACTTCATGGTTGTATACCAAGAGATGTCCTTGAGAAACAAAAGAATGAGGAGACAAAGGATGTCTAAGTGACCTAGAGAGGTTTGTACCTTGTTTCCTATTTTTCACGACAAAAGAACTAAGGAGTTCTGAGGAAATGTACAGACAATACTGGCTGGCACCTGGTAATGAAAGATTTAGTATTCTTTTTCTGTGTCTTGTCCAATGTCTCTTTCTCTGGTAAACTGATTTTTTTTTCTTTAGTTCACTCTTCTGCCTTCTGTTTAAAAATTTTGCCTTAACCAGACTAAACTGCCTCTTACACAATGTGACTATGAATTTGTGACTAAAAAAGGAACTACTAGAAACAACCCAGTATTGGAACGATTTTTCTAGGTCTTTGATTGACCAGTAATACTCTGTGGTTTGCCTGCCCCCTGTTTGCTATCTGTTCTTTCGTCTTCTCACTGCATGTTCCTTTTGCTAGGTCTTCCAGGAAGTACAATAGTATTCCTGTGACAAATTGAATTACTACTCCAGTTCAATTTTTTTTCCTAAAATAAAGGAAATCTTTGATGATCTTAGTATGACACAAAAAGGTTTGTGAAACATTGGGATTTACTTTATTTTCTCCTAAAGACAAAGAGAAGAATTACAAATGTTAGAACGAATACCTTACTTTGTAGTTCACATTTCCAAGGGTTTACTGTCCTTCTTAACTGTTTTCAAGACTTCCAGCTGTCACTGTTTGCCATGAATGAACTAAGGTTCTTCACTCAAATGAATGTGACGTTCCATCTTACTGGAATCACAGCAACACTCAGACTAACATTAGGACATATTCCTGCTATAGACAGTTAAATATCAATACTAAGGCTTTCACTGATATTCACTGATGTTCAGTGATGCAGTGTAATATACTTTGTTAATGTTCATAAAAAAAAAACAGTAGAAATATACTAAGCAGTAGAATCTGTATTTTTACCCCCCCTTGCTGAAAACCTGCTCACTACATGGTTCTTGTTTGTTTTCTCCCTCTCATAAACTAACTTTTTGAAAGCCCCTTTGTGTAAGAGCACATTGACAAAGGAAAACAGTAGGAAATTAAAATATTCTTTTAAAACTGCTATATGGGAATTTCAGAGTCCCTTCTAAACCAGAGTGGCTTGAGGACTTAAGTGCTGCTGAGGGGTTTTTTGGCCTTGCAACAGGAAAGAGAATTTGGTATATTTTGCTCTAGATAAAAGCACCTACCTTTGAAGTCTAAGCTCTGTATTTTGCAACTACGCAAACACAGTTTCTGGTTTGTTCATCTGGATTTGAGCACCTAAATTCTAAATTTTTCCATTGGGTTCTAAAGTAACATTATGGCTTTGTCACCCCATATTTGTAAGGGACATGTAAAAAAGAATAAAAAGCAAGAACACTAAGATTGCGATGATCTTTCTTTTTACCAACTCTATTGCATATTTTATTGCAAATACGTGATCCATTTCAATGAAATAAAAATACCATGAACATTCTGAAAATGCTCACCTTACCTGTCTTACAAGCAGAAGTACTTCATGGCAGATTTATTTATTTTTTTTTCTAATTTCACAGGTGTTACGCAGGCTTCAGTGCCAGTTGAAAGTAACTCTTTTTTGGTATTTGATTGAGAGATTGCCTTTTATTTTATGTTCACACGGCACCACATAGTTGGGTACTGCTCTGTCACTCAGGCTCATAAATGCTATGATTATATAAATACAAAGCGGTAACAAGGTTATTGGCCAAATATAAATCCCATTTTTTGAAAGAACTCGGGAAGCTGTAGAAAGTACTCTTAAAGCATTGATTTCCTGAGTGAGACTCATTTTGAGAACAGTGGTCTATCAAAGGCAGCAAGTACAGTTTCCAGTCCCTATCAGTGGCTGCTGGATGGCAGAGGACTGAAAGCAGTAAAGATTTCCATTCGCAGTACTACTGAACAGGAAGAGAATCACCAATGAACTCAGAGTCTTGAAGGAACTTTCTCACCTGTGAGAATTATGCTGTCAGTTACAGGCATGATTCATGATCCAAGAGGATTATAAGTACCAAAAGCCCACTCCTGCAAAAGATAACTCAGATGGATTGAATTTCTCAAGCAGAAGATAATTTTTCTTAAACTTTTAAGTGTTTGTTTGGTTTTTTTTTTGGTGCTTCTTCATTGATATTCCTGCTACAGATGAGGAGTGGTTGGCAGCTTATAAAAATTAAATTCAGTCTGAGAAACTATTGTGAGTGCTGTTCCTCTAGGGAGAGTATGTTTATATATTTAAAAAATAGTAACCTGAATTCATCCTGCCTGGAAAATTTCATGGCCTTCTATGACAGGGCTACAGAACTGATGGACAGGGGTAGAGCAGTTGATGTCATCTACCTGGACTTATGCAAAGCATTTGACACTGTCCCACATGACATCACTGTCTCTAAATTGAAGAGACATCAATTTGATAGGTGGACCACTTAGTGGATAAAGAACTGGCTGGATGGCCTCATGCAAACAGTTATGGTCAATGGCTCAATGTCCAGCTGGAGACCAGTAACGAGTGGTGTCCCTCAGGGATCAGTGTTGGGATTGGTCTTATTCAACATCTTTGTCAGAAACATAGTGGGATTGAGTGCACCCTCAGCAAGTTTGGTGATGACACCAAGCTGTGTGGTTCTGTTGATACGCTAGAGGGAAGGAATACCATCCAGAGGGAGCTTGACACGCTGGTGAGGTTGGCTGATGCCAACCTCATGAAGTTTAACCATGCCAGGTGCAAGGTCCTACACCTGGGTCGCAGCAATCCCAGGCACAGCTACAGGTTGGGCAGAGAAGAGATTCAGAGCAGCCCTGCAGAGAAGGACTTGAGGGTGTTGGTTGATGAGAAAATGAACATGAGCCAGCTTCAGTGTGTGCTTGCAGCCCAGAAAGCCAACTGTATTCTGTGCTGCATCAAAAGGAGTGTGACCAGCAGGTCAAAGGAGGTGATCCTGCCCCTCTACTCTGCTCTCATGAGGCCTCACTTGGAGTACTGTGTGCAGTTCTGGTGCCCTCAACATAAAAAGGACATGCAAGTGTTGGAACAAGTCCAGAGGAGGGCCACGAGGATGATCAGGGGACTGGAGCACCCCCATATGAAGACAGGCTGAGAAAGTTGCAGCTGTTCAGCGTGGAGGCTGCATGGAGACCTCATAGCAGCCTTCCAGTATCTGAAGGGGGCTTCTAAGGATGCTGGGGAGGGACTTTTCATTAGGGACTGTAGTAATATGACAAGGGGTAACGGGTTAAAACTTAAACAGAAGAGGTTTAGATTGGATATAAAGAAGTTCTTTACTGTGAGGGTGATGAGGAACTGGAATGGGTTGCCCAGGGAAGCTGTGAATGCTCCATCCCTGAGGGTGTTCAAGGTCAGGTTGGACAAAGCCTTGGGTGATATGGTTTAGTGTGATTTGTCCCTGCCCATGGCAGGGGTGTTGGAACTAGATGATCTTAAGGTCCTTTCCAACCCCAACTATTCTATGATTCTATGACTGCAATGAGTTTCATGTGGATAAATCTGCATAGTGTCTCATTGGATACTAAATTCTGCAGTAGTGATCCTGAAGGTAGAGGGTGTGTGCTTTGCATTTTTCCTTCCTAACTGTTGTAATAGCTTAAAAATTAGTTTACCAATAACCACACAGCAGTTGTATATTCTGTTTTGAGGTATATGAGTATTATTATTGTTCATCAGTTCAAATTGAGAACATCCTTCATGATGATAAAGCAAGGGTCACACTTCAGAAATTTCTTCTTTTTTCATTATTCTATATTCTAACTAGTCTTACAGGAATAAAGAACAGAAATCAAAAGATGAATGGTCACGAGATTTCTTGTCATATGAAAACACTCTCAACAAAACTATTTTGGAAAAAGTACTATAATTCATCGGAACTCAAACTTTAAAAGTTCAAGCACAGCATAAAATGAGCTTTGCTTAGGAAAAATAAAAATAAATACTGTGAAATGCATAGTTCCCAAATGATTGAGCAATAGTTTTGACCCTGCACTTCTTTGGTTGTATAAGACTTAACAACTGAAAGAAACCCAGCATGAAGTCCTCAAGGGAATCTGAATCTACTGCAACACAGTTACTAAGGGGCAATTATTTGTTTGTATAAAATGAGTAAGTTCAGCAGCTGTTTAGCAAGACTAAAGATCAGATTTTGCTGTGTTCAGACTAGGACTCAAACCCATGTGTCACACCAAGACAGTGGTAATCTTGGTCTCAGCATAGGGGTCGTAGACAAAACCATATAACACCATTGCTTATCATGCTCACATTTCTGTTTTGAAAACCAGAGGAAAACTGTGGCAAAGCAACAGGATTAACAGGAGTACAAAAGGAGTGAAAAAAGAAAATGCTGAAATGTTGGGTTTTTCTTCAACATGGTTAACTAACAACAAAGTTGCAGATGAGAAGCATAAATCTATAAATATTTGATGTCTCAAGATCAAGGTTGAACCATGTTAGCCTATTGTCCTGGAATGAGACAGTCAATTAAGAAATGTAGGTTGGCTAGCAAGAAAACATAATACCTTCAACAGAAATTGTCCATATTATAGATCTTCTGTTTCGTAACTGTATTAGCATGGCTTGCACACTAGTCCAGGGTTTTCTGACATCATTACCAAAGTAACATGGATAACAAAAGCTAAACTCACAAAAACTCTCCCCATTTAAGATAGCAATGTCAAACAAAGTGTGACTTATGTTGACTACAGGAAAGAAAGGAACAAAATATTGTGGTGATTACCTAACCTTATGAGTCTAGATATTTTTGAAGCGAACTAACGGAAGAAAGAAAAGTGTACAACAAAAATTAAAAGGACTTACTCCTGTGTACCTTTGACAGAATGAATGGATGGATTTCAACTAATTTCTAAGAAGTCCTGGTTCCACAAACCATATTAAAATATAAAAGATGCCCAGAGTTCAAAATAAAAGAAAGAATCTCTGTATAATATTTTAGTATCTGTGTTTTTATTGTACATCTTTAAATGTAACAATCTTTTATTAGATTTCACTTTATTACTTAGTAAAACTAAGGACCTTGTATTTTTGAAGTAGAACATTAATTAAGAAATCAAAGTAGAATAACTAAAAAAAAAAAAACACAAAGAAGACGCTAATGAACCTGGGGTTTTTTAGCTTTGAGAAGGAAAGGGGATGGGATAAATCTAGCAGCCTCTAAATAGGGGCTACATAGATTATGGTAAGGATTCTTCTCAGAGCCTCACAGCAAAAAGACAAGATGAAATGGTTGCTGTTTGCAAAAAGGGAAAATCTAATTGGTGTGCAGAAGAAATTTGTCAAAGTGAGAGTGGTTCTACACACTCTCATAGGAACAGTCTACCCGCAGAAATTATGGAATATCTATTTTTGGAAATTTCAGGAGTAAGCTAGAGAAGGCTCTGAACAACATGACAACAGCTTTGAAAATAGCCCTTCTGCCCACAAGGTTGGCCTATCTTGCTTCCAGATCTTCATTTTCTTCCCACTTACATTTTTCTATCAATTTGTGAATTCCCCCAAATAACATTGTGTCAGTTTTCAGTCTTTCCTGGGTTTGCTTGTTTACAAACAAGATTTTAAAGTCAGAAAAAAGTTATCAGGTTGTTTATCTCCACACATTACTACACTTTGCCACCACTGAACCCAGGAAAGTCCAAATCTACTATTGTATAATAACAAGGAAATCTATTTTATCTCAAAACTGACGTTTAACTCTCTCAAGTACTGGCTTCTTTGAACAGTATTCTTTCACTATAAACCCTCTTTCTCTACAGGTCACTGTGTGATATGTTCAATATTGTTCTTAAAAGTAGGGAAAGACAGTGAGAGAGGCTACACTGCAGAAATTTTTCAATCATGAGACTTACAAATTCTATGGGAATAAATTTATACTAATCTGTTATTCAACTCTATATGGCCCTGCAGCATAGGCAACCAAAGAAAAAACATTCTCACTGTCAAACCTCAAGTGACTTAGTTTAATATATCCTTTTATAAATATTTGTTAGATTTTAAAAATGTTTGTTTATAAATGTTTTATAATCCCTGAATAGTGATGCAACTAAGATCCCTTGAATAACCTTCTAAAAGTTAAGACATAGAATTTCAGAGAGTTGAAACTAGCCCTTTTATAAAGGCAGTGTAATGCATTCATGCAGATATAGGTTTAGCTAAGGTAAATCAATTCTGTGGTACAGATGTGGACTACTGGTTGTCATCAGGATAAAACTGAAAGCAAAAGATATTGAATCTTATTGTGCCATAGGATTCTTTACTGTCTTATCAAATTTTAAAGAAAAGATATAAATTAAAACATTAATTTTATTCAATCTGTCTAAAAACATGAACTCACTCAAAATTCCTCAGGTTTCATACATAGATGCTGATGACAAAGTACTTGTATTTAATTATTCATGTTCAGCTCCTGTCTGAAGTGAACAGACATCCTTTCTCCTACTTATGAAACTGTTTTTGCTTTGCTTTTTTATACCAGCAGACAGAACAGCAGTTATGCAGCTACAATATTCCAGTTCTTAAACTGCCCATAGCCCTAAAGTTGCTGTTTGCATATATTCCTTTAAACGTTTTCAAACATTGTTGCTTCTATATTTCATCTCAAGCATCATTCTAGCATAGTTTCAGCATACAATGAGATATTGATAATTATCTAATTGAAAATAAAACACATTCTCATCTCCTCATACTACAGTATTCTATGGCATACTTTCTTAGGGAGACTCATCTAGGTACCATATTTTAGTCAGTTTTTATAATACTATAATACATATAGAAAAATAAAACAGAATCAGGGAGCACGCATTAAAAATTGTCATTAGTTTTTTCATTAGTGCCCTATCTTTCCCCTCCTTAATAGCAGAATTATACTCAGAGAAAGACAGCATGAACTACATATTCAAGCAGAAACAGAGATAAAATCCAAGGCCTGGAGACAGACACATGGAGTACTGTTGCTACATAAGCATTAGAAAGCCTGGATGTTATCCAAACTGGAGGAAGTGGGATAGATGAGGCAGTCTGGATGATTAAGTTGTCTCATTTCTTCCCTTTTCATGACACTATTTCTATACTTGTAGACATAAATCATAGAATCATAGAATAGTTAGGGTTGGAAAGGACCTTAAGATCATCTAGTTCCAACCCCCTTGCCATGGGCAGGGACATCTCACACTAAACCATGCCACCCAAGGCTTCATCCAACCTGGCCTTGAGCACTGCCAGGGATGGAACATTCACAGCCTCCCTGGGAAACCCACTCCAGTGCCTCATCACCCTCATGGTAAAGAATTTCTTCCTTATATCCAAGCAAATTTTCCCCTAAGTTTTAACCCGTTACTTCTTGTACTGTCACTATAGTCTCTAAGGAATTGTCCCTCTCCAGCATCCCTATAGCCCCCCTTCAGATACTGGAAGGCTGCTATGAGGTCTCCAAGCAGCCTTCTCTTTTCCAGGCTCAACAGCCCCAACTTTCTCTGCCTGTCTTCATGTGGGAGGTGCTCCAGTCCCCTGATCATCCTCATGGCCCTCCTCTGGAGGGCACCAGAACTGCACACAATACTCCAAGTGAGGTCTCACGAGAGCAGAGTAGAGGTGCAGGATCACCTCCTTTGACCTGCTGGTCAGGCTCCTTTTGATGCAGCCCAGAATACGGTTGGCTTTTTAGGCTGCAAGCACACACTGCCAGCTCATATTCATTTGCTCATTGACCCACACCCTCAAGGCTGGGGATACCTGGTACCTGGGGCTGTTTTCCTCTTCAAAGGTTATAGGAGATATTCTCTAGCTTGTCATACTTAAAGAATCACTTCAAAATATAATGCAGACAACTGATGTGCCCAGATTTTGTACCTTTAAACTTCTAGCAAAAAATAATGTGTATATAATATTTATATAAAAAAAAGAAAATCCTCCCAATTTTAAAGTGTTTGTATCAATGACGTCCCAAAGCAATTAATTCTGTTTTAAATTTTTAGTGTTATAGGAGACATTGCTAAATAGGAGATAACTACCACTGGGAGGAGAGGAGTTGCTTGATAAACTTAACCCTCAAGGTACATAATTAACTCTCAATCTCTTTGAGAGCATCACTCTCAAAAGTCGATAACTCAAAATATATTTTAAGGTATTCTGGCAAAATCCCCACTGTCTATCCAGACCCTAAATAAGTTACTCTACATCAGAAGCATGTGTAACCCTAAGTATTATCTGCTAGCATTAAGATATTTCAGGGTTTATTTAGGACTTTAAGATTATATAGGTAGTTGAGAATTAATTTGTTTATATCAAAGCCATGCTGTTTTATACACATCATACTGAAAGAATCCAATTCCACAATGCACTTAACATCTCATACTGCCATTAAAGCAAATCAAAATCAAGGCTCCTGAGCCCCTCTGAGGACTGGGCACAAACACTAGTAAGATAATTTTTTCTCCACTTACCATCTAAATTCATTGCAAACAAGATTCTCCTCTCCTCTTGAGAGGACAGTTTCTAATTTAAAATCTGATTATCATCTCATTAAATTTAGCTAGCAACTTAGTCTCACAAAATTCTTACACAGCTCTGTATTTTTTGTAGAAGGAAAAGGATAAAGGAAGCTGTATTAAACTGGGAATTAGGGTTTGCCATTGTTTGTGACAGTCTTTTTAGTTTCCATGTTTACCCTTCTTTTCCTACTCTGCTTTGCCTCCCATCATTATGCATCTACATTTTCTTTCATACCTACTTTTTCATAGCACAGTTTCCAGAAGGGGAAATTTTTTAATATAAATAATAGATATGTGTTCATATATGTCAATATGTGAATTCCCACAATTTCAGTCCTTCCTTCCTGACTTCATCCTTCAAATTTAAACTTCTCTATATATTAGGCACTGAATATCTTCCTTATTGTAGTCTTTTTTCCTACTACCACTACTAGGAAAAGAAACTGAATTTAGTTGTATGCGTGTCTGGTTTTTTTTTTTTGTCCGATATTAATCATAGTTGATTGTCTATCAAGGCTTAAAAAAAAAATCTCTGCAAGCATGGCATCATTTAAAGTCCTAAATTAGAAGGGAAAAGAAAGCAGATAAACAGCATATTTGCTTGCAGTGAGAGCTACTGCTATAGATTAAAGGAATTAGAAGAACCATCTCCTCTGCAAGATTAATTGAGCAGGTGTCTCTGCAGTACAGTGCTCGAAGAACAGCATCAGCTTAGTAGATGTGCAGAAATGCAGCTCTAGGGCAACTCAATAGCTGCTAAAGGCCATGCTTTGTTCTGGGGCTCCTGGACTTTCCCATAGATTGCTGGCACCATTAGGGTCCTACAGCACCTAACAAGATCTTAAGCCTGAGCAGTACCGTACCTTTAGCTTGTACAGAGACAGGCATCATAAGAATTCAACTGTCACAAAGGGTAAAATCATGCTACCTTCAGATTTGTACACAGGATCATCTTTTCCTTGAATAGAAGAAACAGGTATGTCAGAAGGGACCTCTGGAGGTCTGTATCCTGACCACCTGCTCAAAGCACTGCCTAAGTGACATCAGGTTGCACAGCTCAAGGCTGCATCCAACAGCATTTTTAGTACCTGCAAGGACGGAGAGTCCACAGCCTCTCTGGGCAGCCTGTGGATTGGTTTGGCCAAACTCATGATGAAAGACTTTCCTAGTCTCTAATTGCCTAAACTTTTCTTGCTGCCTCTCATCCTATGCAACACTGAGAAAAGCATTTCTGCCTTCACTGCATCTCTCCCCCAAATTAAGTAGTTTCAGGCAATAGTAACACCTTTTTTTCTTAAGACTGAGCAAATCCAGTTCTCACAACCATTTCTATGTACTCCAGCCTGATTGCTATTGAATGCCTTGTAAAAGGTCATAATGATAGAGGTGTCTTTGCCCTTACAATTTTTATAGCTCAGATACTGTGGCACAACTGCAAACTCTGAAGTTATAATCCTCTCATTAACAACTTACCTCAGGGGAAGAGGACAGAATAGAGACACAGAGCAAAACTTAACTTTCTTTTGTAGGTTTTCCACCATCATTGTGCATGTAAATTCTATACCATAAAGTATGTTGCCTTTGATGCAAAGTATTCCTTCATCATGCATGTCAGGTTCTCTTCATTAGTATATACTAAGTATTGTAATGTTATTACACTTAAAAAAATTATTTCACATGCATTTTCTAATTAACTGTAAGAAAGTGAACAGCATCAATTAAAAGCAAAGAATAAAGGTTATTTAAATTGTGATGCCTGATTAGTAATCTTCAGGCTCTAGTGAGAAATTACAAATGTCTGACTGATTCTGATTAGTGTCTTCTTCAGTGCTTATTCAGTATCTTTTACTTTCCTTAGCTACAACAAAATAGATTTTTTTTTGCTGCTTTATATTATAAGAGATCAAGTTACTCTGTATACCAGAAAAGGTTGTGTTTTACCATTTAAATAATCAGAGAATTACAGTTATAGTTGGTTTTGAGCATGAATCGCAATTTAACAAATTGTGGATGGCATGATGGTGGCTTAAACATTTAATGGAGCAATTTGTATGTGAGAGAGAGAACACAAAAATGTCGGTGAAACAGAGGATACCATAACATGGTGCAGTGCATTAGATCATTTCTTCTCACATCCTCTGTTACTAACTTTCAATGTGAAACAGCAGCATTTCTTTCCATGCAGTGCTGCTGAAGCAAAGCTCTAACCCAGACTAGGCCATGATCATTTCTTCCTGTGGGAAAACCAAAATTATTACTGTTGAGTCCATCTGCTGTCTTTTTGAACACCTATCTGTTGCAGAGGGAACCCAGCTGAAATGGAAAAGCCTGCGCAATGGGGAAATTATTTGGAGTTTTTCTCAGGCTGAGGTCCCATACATCCAACCTAATGGCTATTTACTATGCTGTCATCAGTGCGCCTGCTGAATCCTGCTATTTCAGTTCAGTAACCTAGTGAAAAGATATCTGTTTTAGGATGGCCACTAGAGCCAGGGAAAGGAGTGGGAATATGTAGAAGAAGATGTGTAGAAGAAGCAAGGGGAGGAAGGGGCACAGCAGCCAACAGTGGCATACCACACAATGGCAGACAACTCACCTGGACAGGAAAAAAAAGTAAAATCAAGAAAATCACAGTGAGGTGGTGGTGATACGTTTAACAGATATTAGTGTTTTCTTCTGTTGATTGCTTATGGAATCATGTACAGTTTGAATCATTGGGAAATAATTTAGAAATGCAGGTCAATAAATCTTTTAATATGACACTTCAGAGATGTTAGCATCTGTGTCATGCTAATCTTGGGGTTGCTAGCTAAAGACAATTAGAAGTCTTTTTTATTGTAGACAACCTCCCATCTAACTACGTGTTAGAACTGACATCTAACTTAAAGCAACTTTCACCATATATCAGTGATTTTTTTTAAACAGCAGCTTTCTAGCTGCAATGAAAATTTTCAGGAATGTATTCTGTCTCACCTGTGACTGATGGATTTTTGAGAGTGCATTACTGAACAAAACACATACAAATACTGACTTCTTTAAGGGATGATAACCTTTTACACAGTATTTCAGTAAATTAAAATAATAAGAAAAAAAAATCCTTGCAGCTATCTCATCAGTATTGTATGTACTTATAAATATTTCAGAACTATTGTGAGTAAAAGAATCACATAGAGATGGAAATGTGATCTACCAATGAAGGGAATTATAAATGTTTTACAAAAGGGATAGTTATACAAAAAGGATAGAGATCTATGGGCAAGTATGAGGCAAAATATCCTCTTCTCAGCTCTTTTAAGGCAATGCATATATGGATCTAGTGCTGAACATCCTTCTTGGACAGATAGAAACACCACACCGGACTCTGAAACAGATAGACTTTAAACTGCATTTTAAACCTACTTTTTTGCATCATACTGAGGCACACCATGTTTTCATTTTTCCTGAGACCTTTTGAGAGTGAATGTCAGGACTAAATGCAAGTGTCTGTTGTTGGAAAATGACTGCAATTGATTACATAACCCTGAAATCTAACAATTCTGGTACAATTCTAAGCATTTTCTTAATTCAGAAAAAGAATAAAATAGAATTGCTACCCTACAATATGTAACTATGATGTAACTACTTTTGTTGCGAAATAATTTTGCATGATTTTGCCTTATGCACAAGACAGAGTAAAAGAATAAAAAAAATCTAAAAATGAGATATAATGATGCTCAATTTTAATCATGAAAGAAAGCAAGCAATTTTCTTAAAGCTGAGTAATACAGATCAAACCAAACATTTTGGATTGTATCTAAAATCAAAATGCTGCACAGATAAGGTTGTCTGTCTTGACTGAGATATTTTAGGTAGCAGTGGTGTTAAAGTAAACCTGATTCTTCTCTAATTTTCCTGGCATGCTTAAATCATCAGATTCTTTATATATCAGCTGGAGAGCAAAGCAATTAAACTATTTGGAAATACTTAAGACAGAGTAAGGGAGGTGAATAATGGCCAATGGGGATTTATTATGAAACTAATATGTCAACCCAGTCAGATGTCCTCATGTGACAGGCTTACTGGCCTTACAGATAAAACCAAAAGTTGGCAAGCTATGTCTTTAACACAGCAAAGCTTTCTGACACTCCAGGTGTCATTCTTTTAGGTAACTAAGTGAAAGCATTAGAAAGTGGATACAAGTTGTTTGGAGAACTGTGCGATGTAGTATCTACTGTGTGAGATTCTAGAAAGATCTGCTCTGGTTTGGGGACTAGTCATATATTCAGGATGAGAGATGCGCCTTATTTAATTTATTGATGATATCGATAATGCTGGACTACACAAGATTTAGAAAACAGGCACTGAATGTTGTTCTAACAAATCAGGAAGATAGTCTGTGTAAAACCATGTGCTACCCAGCAAGGTTATGTATGTGCAACAATACTAGTCAGAAATAGTTAAACAAGTACATGAAGAAGAACAGCTGGCCAGGCCTTCTGCAGAAAATTATTTCTTCGTCTAGTGGATGACAACCTGGATGTGAACTAGATACATTATGCAAAAAAAAGCACAAAAGTGGACAATTTCTTGAATACTAGTCTAGGCTGTACGGCCCAGAAATCTGGCAAAGTACATGATGCTGATAAGGAAAAGGGAAAACAGTAGTCCAGGAAATATGTGGATTTCTTGCAGTGGTGAGCAATGACAATAATCAAGAGTTCTTAAAAATGTGATCTATGACAGAAAACGGAATGAATTTATATTGTTTGACATGAGGAAGAGAAGAGGATGGGAAATAAGGCTATAGATTTTAAGCACAGAAAAACAAACAAAAAAAATTACTGCAGAGATGAGAGAACAATCTCTTCTTCATGACCATGATGAATAGGACAAAATTAATGTGTGTGTATTGCAGCAAGTAAGATTTAGGTTAGATATGAAGGGAAATATAATAAAAAGTAAAGTGAAGCACTGAGATGTATTGACTGGCATTTCCAGTACTGAATGTCTGTACAAACAGGTTAGCAAAACAACTATCATGAGTGACACAGTTTAGTTAGTCTGGCCTTGAACAGAGAGGTGGACTAGGTGAAATATTGACATTTTCAAACTTCTGATTACTTGCTTGTAGTTTATCATCTAGCCTACTACTTATTTAAAATAATATTGTCTTTAACTCAGCCACAGAGTTGAATCATGATTCTGATTTGACTGCAAAACCATTTGGTTGCCTTAAAGTTATATAATTTTTACAGCGTTCGCCTTAACAGTGTGTGCAAATAATGCCTGCTTACTAAATCTTTGATTTCCCTCCATTCTCCATAAAAGTTTACTCTATATTTGATCTTTTAGAAATAACTGAAATTCAAACTGTTGAGAACTAAATAAAACATTTTAATTGCTTTAGAAGCATTTATCCCCCTATTTCAAAATTGTTTTTACATAATCTAAGACCTCACTTGGAGTACTGTGTACAGTTCTGGTGTCCTCAACATTAAAAGGACATGGAACTGTTAGAACAAGTCCAGAGGAGGGCCACAAGGATGATCAGGGGACTGGAGCACCTCCTGTATGAAGACAGGCTGAGAAAGTTGGGGCTGTTGAGCCTGGAAAAGAGAAGGCTGTATGGAGACTTCATAGCAGCCTTCCAGTATCTTAAGGTGTCCTATAAGGATGTTGGGGAGGGACTCTTCATTAGCGACTGTAGTGATAGGACAGGGGGTCACTACTTAAAATGTAAACAGGGGAAGTTTAGATTGGATATAGAGAAGTTCTTTACTGTGAGGGTGGTGAGGCACTGGAATGGGTTGCCCAAAGAAGTTGTGAATGTTCCATCTCTGGCAGTGTTCAAGGCCAGGTTGGATGAAGCCTTGGGTGATATGGTTTAGTGTGAGGTGTCCCTGCCCATGGCAGGGGTTGGAACTAGATGATCTTAAGGTGCTTTTCAACCCTAACTATTCTATGATTCTACGATCTCTATGAGTATTTCAGATTTCTCATATCATCGTGCCTCTACATATTTTGACATCATGGGTAGGGTTTTTTTTCCTTTTTCTGTGAATCCTTAAAATTCCTCACAATACTTTCAGCTCTTGATTTTCTTTAAAAATGTGACATTTGCAATTTTTAATTCCTTATTTCAGATTTTATATAACCCCCTATTTATTATAACCCCCAAACATGTTTTGTGCTACTAAAACTGGAGAAATCTATCATTAACATTTTTTCTCAACGACTTTACAAGTCTTCCCCATGCCCCCTTAGTTCCTTTAATAACTTTTCCTTTTTCTATCAAATTATTTCTTTCCAAAGAACATACTGCATATTTTCACTGTTTATTATCTATAGTTTCATTGTCAGCTTGAAACAGCCATGAATTTCTGATTCCTGTTGGTGATGAAGTCAATGAGAACAACTCAGCTTTACCAGGAGCAAATTAGTGCCAAATAGTCTTCATCCTAGACTTATATACTACGTTACGTACCAATACTTTATTGTGTAAATATATATCGTGGTTTAAGCGCAGCCAGTAACTCACAACCATGCATCCATTTGCTCAATATATTAGTGCCTTTAATGACATTTTATCACCAGAGATTTTCTGAAATACCATTTTACTTTTTACCATTTTCTTTTTCATTTTTCTTCTTTTTCTTCTTCCATCTTTTTATTTTTCTTTTACTTTTTCTAAATAGAATGCATTGGGCAGAAAGGAATTTGGACTGATTTTTAGGTGGATAACAGAACTAGTAGGACTGGACTACTACTCTAATGTACATCAAAACAACTATCTACATAGTGTGTACTATAGACTATAATAGACATGGTAACAGGAAAATCACAGGATTTTGGCCTTTTTCTCTATTATAACAATATCTACATAGGACTATGTGAAAGATTTGCATTTTTTGCTTGTTCAAAATTTTTTCACTTGAGTTCCCATGTGAAGAATAGCTACCGATTCACATAATTGTTTATAATATAAATGAGTAGCATGTCACTAGAAAACTTCAATTTTCGTTTAAGCTAACAAAGTAAGGTTTCTCCTTTGGGGTATGAGCACAATTATTTTCTTCAGATTTGCAGATGATGGGTCTAAAGTAGCAGATGAGAATGACAGAAGATTTTAGATTCTCTGAAACCCCGGATCAGTTTTGATTGGACTATGGCATGCTGTGTGGAATATAAAAGATTTAATGCAGAGAAACTACAGTCTATAATGGTGCATAAGAATGACTTATCAAACTGGCAGATATGAAAAAAATCTTCCAATTTAATTTATCTTTTCCTCCAGGGGGTAGTAGAATTGCTGTAACAATAAAATCAAACCTGAAGTATATGGTTAAATGGAGTTAGATATTATGCTCAGAAAACACCCAAAATCTGTAGATAAGAAATGTTCTCTGCTTTTAAGGGACCAGAACAATGCATGATTGTCTAATGGTTTCCCATTTAAAAAACTCATGATGAATCAATGTTTATCTCATCAAATGTATTTCTTGTTTAATCTGATTTACTTTTAGTAATCTGTTATGTCTGTTTCACACTTCATTCAAGTTTTGCCTTAGCCTGCTCAAAGAAGGTTTGAAAAGAAAACTGCTACTTTTTCTGGGATACACATGACCTTTGAAAACTGCAAACTGTATTTTATCAATTAGATGTACACCTTATAATACTATTTTGTGTTTTCTGACAAGACCAAGTCTGTGACAAGATATTATCTCATTATCTAAAGATGGATGAAGATAATGTTGTAAACCGTAAAGAGCAAATGATGCTTCTATACAATTTTAATCTTCTGTATTGATTCAGTGCAAAATTATTGCAAGTAGAAACAAAATCATCTCTAGTATGTGTTCTCATTTTAAAATAATCAGACAACTGAATTGTTACATATTATCAAATATAATATAAAATTATCATATAAACCTTCAAATTAAGGGTGAAAAGTTCTAATGAGTAACATGTTCAGACTCAACTTCGTGCTCATATATTTACTGCCAAAGTAAATGATAATGCCACCTTGAATAAATGCTATTGACAAACAGGAAGCTAGCAAAGGAAACCTGAAATATGTCTAAGCCTAGGACCAATCAGTCTATTTTCACTTACAATACTGTACATCTTTAATATTATCTTCCTCCACCAGTATTGCTAATTAGGCAATTACCACTGTCCAAGTACTCTGCTCCTGAGAGAGTTATGGTCAAATTTTTATTAAATTTGCATACAAATGTCACATTGCATGGTTCTTTTGCGCAACTCAGTGACAGAATTCATTCCCAGATAAGTAACTAAGTTGGTATTCAATGGCATATTTCATCTGCTACATGATCAGGTGGGAAAAGAATGCTAGTTTAATTGGGATTAAAGAAAAATTGTAACTATCAACGTTAAATTAGAAAAACAGGATATAAGGGCAGTGGAAGAAAGGAAGCTTGAATTAAGCTAGAAAACGTCATCATTGACCATAGTTTCCTTTGACCAATATTTCAGAATCACCCTATGAAGCATTAAATCATCTGGCTATAGCTTTTGTCACTTGGTAAAAAGAGATTTGATGGAAAAGGGGATTTTCCAGCAGGCAGATGTGGCAGTAGACAAGGGAGGATACACTGGACCTGGAAGACCCTGGAATTTCCAGGTCTTTGGACTAAAACCACTCTTTTTTTAATGAATCATAGAATAGTTAGGGTTGGAAAGGACCTTAAGATCATCTAGTTCCAACACCCCTGCCATGGGCAGGGACACCTCACACTAAACCATCCAAGTCTTCATCGAACCTGGTCTTGAACACTGCCAGAGATGGAGCATTCACTACCTCCCTGGGAAACCCATTCCAGTGCCTCATCACCCTAGCAGTAAAGAATTTCTTCCTTATATCCAGTCTAAACCTCTGCTGTTTAAGTTTCAACCCGTTACCCCTTGTCCTATCACTACAGTTCCTAATGAATAGTCCCTCCCCAGCATGAAGATTGCTTCATTCTGAAAAAAATGCTTTCTCTCACAACCTTCCCTTTCCTCCCAGGTTAAATCAGTGTGTCCAGAGAATATTAATCCATTTGTCTTTGGGAAAAAGATTTTTACGCCCTGTCATGGTTTAAGCCCAGCTGTAACTCAAAACCACACTGCCATTTGCTAACCCCAGGCGGAATGAGGAGGCGAATCAAAAGAATGTAAAGCCCCATAGGTTGACATATGAACAGTTTAAAGTACAATATGATGATGATGATGATGATGATGATAACGTTAACAATAATAACAGAAATAACAACAAGAGGAAAAAAAAGAGTTTTAGTTTTAAACTAAAGGGAGAAGGAAAAAATTCAGTAAACCTAAGTAATGCACAATAAAATTGCTGACCACCCTTGACCAATAACCAGCCTGACCCAAATAGCGATTGGTCCTTTTTGAGTGATTCCCCCCAGTTTATATACTGGGCATGATATGCTGTGGTATGGAATACCCCTTTGGCTAGTTTGAGTCAGGTGTCCTGTCTCTGCTTCCTCCTGGCTTCTTGTGCCCCACCTCACTGGCAGAGCATGAGAGACTGAAAAGTCCTGGATCAGGGTAAGCATAACTCCGCAACAAATGAAATACTGGTGTGCTATCAGCATTGTCCTCAGACTAAAGCCAAAAGATAGGTCTGCACCCACTACTGGGAAGGAAGAAACCCCAGACCGTTACAGCTGAAACCGGGACACACTCTCAAGGATAATAGGAATGGAACCACGAAGACTAATAAGGAACTTCAGGAGACGTGGACACAAAAATAAGAATCTCAGTAACATTGTGTTTTACAAGTGTTCAAATCTGTTGAGGACTCTATTAATTTGAGTGAAATCCCTCTGACTGACAAAGGAACATAATGATTTTTAAGCTTCCTGTTCTTATGGTGAACATTTCTAATATCAATAAACTGCATTTCTGATTAATCATAATCCTGCAAAAACATGCAATTTAATTCACTACTCTTTCTTTGTGTCAAAATCACTACAAAGCTCCTTTACATAAGACCAGGACATATTTCAACCCCTTTAGTGCCCTCGGCTGATACAATCAGTTGCTTCCACACAGCTGTGACAAAAAACATAGATGACAAGTTTTCCTACTGGTCAGACCCTCTCTCACACTGCCAGTGATAGAGAACTTCTTGCTCACATAACCAAATTTTTCCTGCAAAGACACCACACACAATGCCTGCACAATTGCTCCAATTGCAGCTATTGCTGTCCTGTTTTGTTTCTGTATGACTACCTGCTTTGTCATAATAGCTCTTTACTTGATTGTAAGAGAAAGATTTATCACTTAACTTTTTTGGTATTTCCCCCACACACACACCATGTAATTTACCCATTTAAAATTTATTAGTTAATTATGTTCGTGTGGTGGTATTTGAGATGTAGGGATCTCTTTATTTTGTTGATAGCAATTAATTAGTTTTCACTTGAGTGTTTTTCTAGCTGTGATATTATGAGACGTTCAAAATAATAATTTATAGATTTGGTTAAGTATATTTCACTAATTAGGGCACTGTGGGGATTTGTAATTGATTTAATTGAAGTTGAATGAGTTAGCAGATATATCGGTAGCATATAAAAAAGCACACACATGAGAGTGTGGGAGGCTGGGAGGTATCTGAAAACAGAAAAACTGTCTGAGAATTTATGTTTGAAGTCTTGGCTGTTCAGAAAGAAATACCACAAACATATTATATTTTCCTAACTTTTGCATTACGTGGTAACTTATGAAATGTTATTCTGTATGATATTTTATAATATTCTGGATTTTAACATATACACATATGCATTCTACTTACATATATATTTATACACTTTTAATTTTGAATAGCTGTTCTCTTCCCTGGTTTTAATACATGTAAGTATGTGCTTCTACGTACAAACGTACATTCAAACACATATGCCATATTTGCACTTTGTATATACCCAAAATGTAATGAAGACAAGGGAGAAAACCTGTTTACAAAGAATGAGACATCAAGTAGTAGCACATATTTCACACAGAGGAACAAACCTTTGAGTATATAACAAACATTGTTAAAAGTTTATGAGAGGAACAAATAGGAGTGGATCTAAGGCTACATAGCAAGCATTGCTCAGCCATAGGGCCATGCAAAATGAAATAAGAACTTAAGCCCATTGACCATTTGTCAGTTTATGCTGCTGTAACTCCTCTCATCAGTCAGGATAGCTATGGGTTTCTCTGTGTCCTGGTGGCCAAGGACTGCAAGGAGAGGCACAGGGGACATTCTCAAGATACCTCATTTGTCAGCCATAGAGAGGGGAGCCACAAAGTCTGTTGAGCTATGAACCTTTCTTCATATCCAGTGGCTAGTTATCTGACAGGCAGTTTTTCACCATTGGAAATGTATGTAACATTCTACTATACTAGTCCAGGGTGTGACCTGCAGCATTAGAGGATTTTTTTCTCAATGTTTTATGTACATCTGAAATGTAAATATGTTTGAGTAGATTTTTCTTCACATATTATTCACTCCCTTTTTACAAGTGTAACTCAACGCTGGTGCTGTGTAAGAGTACTCTCTGTACTAAGCTGCTACACTTTTGTACTAAGCTCCTGCAGTTTTGTACTAGGCAGCTGCAGTTTTTGTCTAATAGAATGCTGCAGTTTTGCATGTTCCAATACTTTTTGCATTCCTAGAGAAAAAGAAGAGATGATGTAGTTCTGTTGGAAGCAGGGCCACTTAAGTACATAAAGAACAACCGAAAAACCAAAAGCCTGAAATGTTGCCTGTTAACTTATGTTATGCACAGCTTAAACATAAGGGAGCTGCCCAAAACACAAGTCTACAATGCAAAGGTGTGGACCTTTACTGATGCATAACCACTTTTGGAAAAAGAGCTGTACTGAAAATCAAGACAGGTAAAATGCATATATCTGTTACACTCAGAGCCTTGCTTACAAAGAGACAGCTTGGAGTATTGTGTGCAGTTCTGGTGTCCTCAACATAAAAAGGACATAGACCTGTTGGAACAAGGCCAGAGGAGGGCCACGAGGATGATCAGGGGACTTGAGCACCTCCGATATGAAGATAGGTTGAGAAAGTTGGGGCTGTTCAGCCTGGAAAAGAGGAAGCTGCATGGAGACCTCATAGCAGCCTTCCAGTTTCTGAAGGGGGCCTCCAGGGATGCTGGTGAGGGACTCTTCATTACAGACTGCAGTGATAGGACAAATGGTAATGAGCTCATACTTAAACCAGGGAAGCTTAGATTGGATATAAGGAAGAAATTCTTTCCTGTTAGGGTGGTGAGGTACTGGAATGGGTTGCCCAGGGAGGTTGTGAATGCTCCATCCCTGGTGGTGCTCAAGGCCAGGTTGGATGAAGCCTTGGGTGATACAGTTTAGTGTGAGGTGTCTTTGCCCATGGGAGGGGGGTTGGAACTAGATGATCTTAAGGTCCTTTCCAACCCTCACTATTCTATGATTTTATGATTCTATAAGTAACGCAAAGGCTTAATTTTTAGTATAACTGAAATCTTAGGATTCCTGTGTGCAGTTCTGGTGTCCTCAGTATAAGAAAGGCTTGGAGCTGTTGAAGCAAGTCCAGAGGAGGGCCACGAGGATGATCAGGGGGCTGGAGCACCTGTATGAAAACAGGCTGAGAAAGTTGGGGCTGTTCAGCCTGGAGAAGAGAATTACAGAATCACAGAATCCCAAGGGTTGGAAGAGACCTCGAAAGATCATCTAGTCCAACCCCCCTGCAAGAGCAGGGTAACCTAGAGTACATCACACAGGAACTTGTCCAGGTGAGCCTTGAATATCTCCAATGTAGGAGACTCCACAACCCCCCTGGGCAGCCTGTTCCAGTGCTCTGTCACTCTTACAGTAAAGTTCTTCCTGATGTTAACATGGAACCTCCTATGCTCCAGTTTACACCCATTGCCCCTTGTCCTGTCACTGGATAACACTGAAAAAAGCCTAGCTCCATCATCCTGACACCCACCCTTTACATATTTGTAAACACTGATGAGGTCACCCCTCAGTCTCCTCTTCTCCAAGCTAAAGAGACCCAGCTCCCTCAGCCTCTCCTCATAAGGGAGGTGTTCCACTCCCTTCATCATCTTTGTGGCTCTGCGTTGGACTCTTTCAAGCAATTTCCTGTCCTTCATGAACTGAGGGGACCAGAACTGGATGCAATATTCCAGATGCGGCCTCACCAAGGCAGAGTAGAGGGGGAGGAGAACCTCTCTTGACCTACTAACCACACCCTTTCTAATGCAGCCTAGGATGCCATTTGCCTTCTTGGCCACAAGGGCACATTGCTGGCTCATGGAGGCTGCGTGGAGACCTCATAGCAGCCTTCCAGTATCTGAAGGGGACCTACAAGGATGCTGGAGAGGGACTCTTCATCAGGGAACTTCAGAGGGACTGTAATGATAGGACAATGGTTAATGAGTTTGAACTTAAATAGAAGAAGTTCAGGTTAGGTATAAGGAAGAAGTTTTTCAATGTGAGGGTGGTGAGGCATTGGAACAGTTTGCCCAAAGATTAGCAAGTGCTCCATTCCTGGTAAGTGTTCAAGGCCAGGCTGACAAAGATTTGGCTGACATGGTCTACGGTGAGGTCTATCAGCCTATGGCAGGGGGATTGGAACAAGATGATCTTAAGGTCCTTTCCAACTCCAACCATTCTATGATTCTAATGATTATTAGTCCAGATGTAATTACTACAGAAAAAGAAAAAATAACAATTCAGTTAGAGTTGTCCTACTCTGTCCTTCTCAGATGCTACCCCTTCCCATGTTCTCTGGGGTCTTATAATTGGTGGTTTCATCTTGTGTTGAGTTTCATGGTATTTGTTCTCTATGTAGACTACTTCACTAGGAGGATTTTGATACTGGTAGCTTCTTCTTGCTAAGTCTAGGAGCTATTCAGGAACAGTTTTGTATTTTTGATAACATGCGTTTATGCCTTTCTCTTTTTTATTTTTTTGCAGCTTCATGTTATATCCCAGTTATATATCCCAATACTGTATATGGTATCTTGTGTGTAGGTTAGATATTATAGAATCATAGAATAGTTAGTGTCGGAAAGACCCTTAAGATCATCTAGTTCCAGCCCTCTGCCATGGGCAGGGACATCTTGCACTAAACCATATCACCCAAGGCTTCATCCAGCCTGGCCTTGAACACCCTCAGGGATGGAGCATTCACAGCTTCCCTGGTCAACCCATTCCAGTGCCTCACAACCCTAACAAGAATGAATTTCTCCCTTATATCCAATCTAAACTTCCCTGGTTTAAGTTTGAACTCATTACCCCTTGTCCTATCACTACAGTTCCTAATGAAGAGTCCCTCTCCAGCATCCTTAGAAGCCCCCTTCAGATACTGGAAGGCTGCTATGAGGTCTCCACGCAGCCTTCTGTTTTCCAGGCTCAACAGCTGCAACTTTCTCAGCCTGTCTTCATATCGGAGGTGCTCCAGTCCCCGGATCATCCTCGTGGCCCTCCTCTGGCCTTGTTCCAACAGTTCTATGTCCTTTTTATGTTGAGGGCACCAGAACTGCACACAGTACTAGAGGTGAGGTCTCACGGTAGCAGTAGATGTGCAGGATCACCTCCTTCGACCTGCTGGTCACGCTTCTTTTGATGCAGCCCAGGATACGGTTGGCTTTCTGGGCTGTGAGTGCACACTGAAGCCAGTTCATGATCATTTTCTCATCAACCAGCACCCCCAAGTCCTTCTCCACAGGGCTGTTCTGAATCTCTTCTTTGCCCAACCTGTAGCTGTGCCTGGGATTGCTGCGACCCAGGTGTAGGACCTTGCACTTTGGCATGGTTAAACTTCATAAGGTTGGCATCAGCCCACCTCGCAAGCGTGTCAAGCTCCCTCTGGATGGCATTACTTCCCTCCAGCGTATCAACCAAACCACACAGCTTGGTGTCATCAGCAAACTTACTGAGGGTTCACTCAATCTCACTGTCCATGTCAGCGACAAAGATGTTGAACAAGACCAGTCCCAACACCGATCCCTAAGGTACACCACTTGTTACTGGTCTCCAGCCGGACATTGAACCGTTGACCACAACTCTATGCGTGTGGCCATCCAGCCAGTTCTTTATCCACTGAGTTTTAATCCACTCTATCCACTTGGTTTTAATCTTGGTTACCCCTAAAAGCATGTTCTTACCAGCTCCAAATCTCCATATCTTTTACTGACCATGGGCAAGTTTTTTTATATACATGAGGTTTCTAGTTCCAAGCTTGTGCCTCATCTCTTAATGCCCCATGCCTGTACTTCCCTATTTTGCATCCTGTGTCTCCACCACTTCTAAAGCATTTGCAGTATTAGAAGGCCTGCATTTCTGTTTCATGTCATCATGTTAAAGTCATAAATACCTCATTCTACATTGAGCAACTGCTTCACACAGCTATCTATATAAAACTGTGGTTGTAATACAAAAAGATAAAAAAAGCAAAATAAATTAGTCAGAGACTCCTTGTGATGTTTCAAGTGGCTATTGTTTCGTTCTGATCTGAATAAGAAAGACACTCAAATTTTGATCTCTTAAAATAGCCTTTACTGCAGCTAGAGCTATAAAGAAAAACAAGAGAGTATAGATAATATTTTACCCTTCAGATACTCAGAACTCCAAGCTATGTGGAATCAAATGGACTCCAACCAGGGCACAGTATGCTATTAATGTCACATCCTTGGAAATGTTACTTCATGTTGGTCATTTGAAATTTTATAGGACTTTCTTAAAGGAAAGCAATTATATTAGTTATTTTTATAATCAGATAAAAAAAATGTCCACATGAGAACTTCTTGCTGCACTTCTAGGTAAAGGCAAGGACTAGCAGACAGTCCCTTAGCAGAGTGGAGCTGCCCACACATTCCTCTGTTACAATTAGTCAGCTACATTCATCCTGTGGCCAGGGGAAACATACAGCATAGTGAAAGGCTGAAAGCCATGCTGTACATGCATGATAGCACTGCACTCAGCTGTGCCCACAGGTGAATTAACCCATAACATTTAACCCATAACAGGTTAACTGTTCTATGGAACATTAATTCCTCAATGTGCAATGGTCTTCCTATTCAGGATCACTAAATCCAGTCTTTTAGAGAAATTGCTAACACTGCTTAGCCAAATAAAACAAAGCTACAAGCAAGTCAGGGAAACTTGAGTCAGATTAGTTGACTTAGTCCTAAACCCCTGCAAACTCAATACAATACAATTATGGACTGTTACTAACAATGGCAATACTGTATTGCAGGGCTATATGATGACAAATCAAACAATGAGGTATTATTATATAATTAATTGTCTTATGACAGAACTTGGGCTTGCTGCTGAGATAGGGGCACCATCATTTTTAGCTTATTAAGAAAAGATGTTTTCACGTTCAGTGAAACAAAGTTGTTTCATGTTTCATGTTTTCATAGAGATTAACATCTACAAAAACTAAAGGAGCAACCCTTGCCTACAGTTTGAAAAATGTTTTTTTTTTAAAAAAAGATTATTTGAACATATGTTTCTAAGCATTAATGAAATGAGCAGAATTATGTTAAGTATAACACACTGAATATGAAGAATTTGCTTTAAGTATGTCACTGAATTCCTACCCCAAAAAAGCTGAAATTCTCAGAACAAGATGAGAAGAATAATAACACAATGAAAAGGTAGGGAGAGGAATAAAAAGTCTTTAAAGCTAAATTAACGTATATCCAAAGTTTATGCACATCATGGAGCAATAAATACTGAAAGTATAAAAAAGGTCAGCAGAGATGTACAAGAAAGTCTAAAAATGATTGATTCAGGAAAATAGCCTATCAAAGATAGAAGATATCTAGCAAGAACTTGAAAAAACAGAATGAACCTAGGGTGAGAATACATGGAAAATAATATAAGGAAGAACAAAAATTATGTGATGTTCAGAGGAAATTTAAAAAATATTGTAATATTGTGACCATCTTTACTTACTATGAGGTGTGGTCATGAAATCAGCAATTATGAAATCAGCTCCTTCATTAATGCAGCTCAGAAGTAACTAGTCTACCATAAAATTCATAATGAAGTAAAGCTACTTGGGGTAGAGTTTTATCTGTGTTCAAGTATAAAAGCATAAAAGCAAGCTCTCTTCTCTCCTCCATAATATTTTTAATTAGTATTGACCTAAGTTGTTCATTTTTTGAAATATCTTATTTCAAGTTTAATTCAGGAAACAGAAAATTGATAACAGGTACTATGATTGGAAGTAGAAAGAAGTAGAAATTCTTTCACACAACTGCCTAAACCTTTCTAATTTTAATTCAATAATATTTTAATGCAAAATAAAATGTTGGAGCAGTCACTGGGGGTCAAATCTGTGCTCAAAATGGTGCTGACTTTGAATTCA
Organism: Melopsittacus undulatus; assembly: GCF_012275295.1. Taxonomy (NCBI): domain Eukaryota; kingdom Metazoa; phylum Chordata; class Aves; order Psittaciformes; family Psittaculidae; genus Melopsittacus; species Melopsittacus undulatus. The sequence goes on along the minus strand of NC_047529.1, from coordinate 34,797,035 downwards.
GATCAGGCTGTCCAGAACCTTCTTAAATTTCAGATATCACCAAGGGTATTTTGGCAACTTTCCCAGGCAACCGGTTCCAGTGTTTGATCACCCCTGTGGTGAAAAAGTTTTCTTTAAGATTATCTGGACTTTATCTTGCTGCAATGTCCATGACCTTCTGTTCTTTCACAATGTTCATGTAGAACGTGGCTCTGTCCTTTCCTTCACCATGTGTTAGGTAGTTGAAGACAGCATTAGATCACCCCTTAAGCTTCTCTTCAAGTCAAACAAAATTGCCTTCCTTGGTTTCCTCTCATACATTCTGCTTATTTGTATTTATCTGCTGGAGGGATGTACAGGGAAGTGAACAACCGGACACAGTTCTCCACATGCAGCCTCAGCAGAGCCAAGTAGATCAAGCGAATCATTTCCTTTGGCCACATATCAGCACTTTGTTAATATGGCCCAGTATGCAGTTAGCCTTCACTGCTACAAGGGTACACGGCAGATTCCTGTTCAAGCTGCAGCACCCTGTTCCTCCCTTTCTCTTTTTGCTTTGATTGCCAACCCTGCCAAAAACTAGTTTAAGGTCCTGCTTGTTAGATTAGTAAGGCTGTTGGCAGATATGCTCTTGCTCTGCCTTGTTATCTGACTACTGCATCTTCCCAGCAGTCCTTGTTCCTCAGGGTGATAACAGGAGGATAAAAGCATGTCCATAACAGCTTCTCCATCTCCCAGTTGTCCTCCCTGCTGCCTTATGACTTGCTTACATGCTCCTTAGCTAGAGCACACCTTCCCAAGGTATCTCCCCCATGCATTAGGGACAAACACTCAGCACTTCATGAAGTCTAAAACATGAACAGCTTTGTCCTCCCTTCATTTTGGGTCAAGGCCTCTGACATAACAGAGACAATTACTCTAGCCAGTGCTGAGCACTAGGTCTTTTGCATCACTGTGCCCAATGCACTGAAAGCCTTGCATGCCAAATTGCTGAGGCCCTGTTTGCATAACCTGCCTGCTAGCACTTCTGTTAGCATACCTTGCCTGCTAGCACATACTTCTGTTAGTACCTTCTGGGTGTTAGTTCAATCAGATATGAGCTGCCTTGCGGGATATTACTTCTGCTTTGTTTTTTTGTTTCCTGACTACAACATGCTGACTGCATGAATCCTGAATCTCCTGCACAGTCCTTCACCTCACCCTGTGCTCCCAGCAACAAATCCATAAGCAGATAGGAAAGCAGAAACAGTTATCATGGCTTAAGAGGTCCCCTCTCTTGCTTCGTTTTTCTACCTTTAGAAACTTGTGTTTCCCTTTGTTGATTAGCTGCTTTTTTGTGCACATAGATGCATCTTTACACCAGCTATGTGATGATTAAAAAAAAAAGACAATTATATCACTATTTTTGCAACTGTTCAATAGCATTATATACAGCTTTCTCAGTTGTGTAAGAACTACATTGCCTCAAGTTTATTTGATGGATCCAGATTCCAGGACTGCAAAATAAATCTCTTCATTGGAAGTATGAAAAATAGAAAAAGAAAGACAAAATCTTTCATAAGAAGAGACTTTTCCACATTTGACAATATTTCATATGCTGAAATAACCACCTGATCTACTAGTTTGTTTCATTGTTTCACCTGTCTGTCTGTCCCCACTGGTATCACTTTGAGACTGGTATTCTTTGAGACCAGCTCTGAGCTTGTTCTTTGCTCAACAGAGGGCAATAGGTTCCAATGGATAACTGATGCTCTTACAAAATGCTGTAACAAAACTGTTGGCAATAATTTACAGTTCTCATGAATTACAATGACAGTGGCTGCTCTGCATTTCACATCCAGGGGAAAGAATTTAGCATATCATAAAATATCACTATACCAGATGGGTATTATTATTATTGTTATTATTATTAATATTTCTCCTTTATATATATATTTCTTTTAAACTTAAAGTCACTGTAAAGAGTTAAGTAGTTGTTTACTAATATCCATGCAGAGAACAGAAGCATCCTCTTTCACAGTCGTGTTGCTGCTATAGTGTTATTGTTCTGTCTGAGGGCAGACACTTTGAGACTGCAAGGTGCAACAGGGAAGGGAAAAGCAAGAAACAGGTCAGCCAAACTGAGAGCTTCGGAAAGTCCAGTTTGAGGAGCAGGGGCCAGGCAGACAGAGGAAGACCTTCCTGGTGACAGAATGAAGTTTCCTAGGGAGGAGACTAGATATCGCTGAAAGTCACTGAGAGTACTAAACCATTTTTCTAATTTACATTTTAATGAAATATGCTTTTATGAGTATAAAATCTCTTGTGATCTTCTATAGAGAGTGCACCAGGAAGAAAATGTTTAGGGAGATGCACTTCACACTCATTAATTTATGATCCTATTCTGTCACTACGATACCATCATGAGAAAGCAACTTTAAATTTGTTTGTGTGCCATTAAATAAACATTTCTCTCAGGGTCTCAGCACAGAAATGTATTCATCTCTCCTCTGAACTCAAAGCAGGACTGAAGTGAGCATTTCTCTGCTCAGACATTGCAGGAAAGCCCATAACTTCTTCATGTTTCTTCCCATATACACAAAATAGTGATGTTTGCAGTTCAAACTAAGTTGATTCTCTCCTATACATGTGTTTCTTAGCTATTTTGAATGATCAAACCATGGAAGTTCAGGAAACACTAAGGGAGCAAAAAGTTTTTAAAATTTATCTTATTTTTCCTTGGAACAAAGTTCCATGCTGATTTGACAAACTGAATTTCCATTTCTTCTTGATCTTTAATTCTCCCAGAAGACAGATAGAAAATAAGTGTAGCTAATTAATTTCAAGCATTTTTTTGACCTTTTAGATGAATATAGGGTGTCCAGTCACCAGTGGTGCACAGAGATAAACAATACATTTTTGTCAGCAAAGTGTGCTTCCACAATGAGCCTTCCAGTTCCTCTGTCACACATTCCCCTGACATTTCCAGGGATCTTTTCCTTTTTCATTGTCTTTTTCCAGTTGCAAAAACTAAAAGATACGTGGATACAGTTCCATGCTAAAGTAAACATAAAATTTTTTGTCTTTTTTAGGCATTCAGTGTTTTATTCTATCATAATTGTGACTGAAAGGTAATTACAAACTCCGACGACTTTTTTTAGTTTGTCATTTTTTCCTACACAACTTGTTTCATTTTGGAAATCTTCACTACATTTCACACTGGATGTGACAGCAGCATTTCTGTGCTTTCTGCACAAAAAAAAATACGTCTTTGAAAATGTAAGAGATGAGATACAAACTTTTAAAAAGTATGACAGACAGTTCTCTTACTACATCATTATAAAACTCCTTTTTTTCAGTGAAATGGAATTACACAAGTATGAATAACGTAAAATTTCACCTCTAGAGTCTCTACTGTTCATTGTATTTTCTACTGCTTTACCATAGTTGAATGTTAACAGAATGAATGCCAAAATTAATATAACTACACTATTTTCCTGACAATCAGCTCCTTGTTTATTTCTTCTCTGCTGGTGGATCTCTGTGTCCTGAAGCTATTTTTTTCAGTCATTTTTCTCCTCTTGATTCCTCCACTTCTCAGGAGGTTTTAGTCTTTACCTTCTAGACAGCCAAGCTTAAAGAAGCAGTGTGACATAGTCATTTATTGTTTTTATCTATCCCATGGTGCATGCCACTTTCCCTGCAGCTCAGGCTTTTAAATTAATCCCTAACTTTTCGCCAGGTTCTTACATGCTGCTGCAAGGCAAGAGGAGCAGGCAGCATGTAGTCTGCAGTCTGTAGCTGTCTAAAAATTATCTCTGGACAGCTAACAGAAAACTAAGGATAGTGTTCTCTTTTTTGTAAATGATGACTCACATTCTACTCTTGTGACACTGTAAATCTAAATCTATTACTGGCCTAAACTGAGACCAGAATCTTTTCTAGTATTTCTTCTTACTATGGTATTACAGAATCATAGAATGGTTAGGATTGGAAGGGACCTTAAGATCATCTAGCTCCAACCCCACTGCCATTGGCAAGGACACCTCACACTAAACCATGCCACCCATGTCACTTTCCGGCATTCTTGTAAGCTCCCTTCAGATACTTGAAGGGTGCTATGAAGTCTCCACGCAGCCTTCTCTTCTCCAGGTTGAGCAGCCCAGCTTTCTCAGACGGGATGTGCTCCAGCCCCCTGATCATTTAGCAAAGATGTTGAACAGGATCAGTCCCAACACTGATACCTGAGGGACACCACTTGTTGCTGGTCTCCAATTGGACACTGAGCCACTGACCACAACACTGTCTGCAGCCATCCAGCCAGTTCTTTATCCACTGAGTGATCCACCTATCAAATTGATGTCTCTCCAATTTAGAGACAGTGATGTCGTGTGGGACAGTGTCGAACGCTTTGCACAGGTCCAGGCAGATGACATCAACTGCTCTGCCCCTGCCCATCAGTTCCGTAGCCCCATCATCAAAGGCCACCATATTGGTCAGGCAGGATTTCCCCTTAGTGAAGCCATGCTGGCTGTCACCAAGCACATTGTTATTTTTCATGTGCTTTAGCCTGCCTTCCAGGAGAATCTGCTCCAAGATTTTGCCAGGCACAGAGGTGAGACAGGCTGGTCCGTAATTCCCCGGGTCATCCATTTTCCCCTTCTTGAAAATAGGGGTTATATCACCCTTTTTCTAGTCATTGGGAACTTTACCTCACTGCCATGATTTTTCAAATATGATGGCCAGTGGCTTAGTAACTTCGTTTGCCAGCTCATTCAGGACCCGTGGATGGATCTCATCAGGGCCCATGGACTTGTGTACGTTCAGGTTTCTAAGACGATCTTAAACTTGATCCTCTCCTACAGTGGGCCTAAAGTCTTCATTATCATGCATTCTCTCATGCAGTCCCTGTATCTGCCTTGCAAGACTTGAGCAGTATTCTCAAAGCGCTTGCTGGTGAAGACTGTATTGTAGTCACATTGTTTTTTAGGCTAGATTTAAGTATGCATGTGACAAAGGAAAATGTGCACATTCCAGAATAAATCCTTTAAATGGAAAAAAAAAACATTCTACATTAAATCCATGGATTTAAAAGTTACTTTGTATGCTTGACCCTGGTCTAAATATTTTTGCAAGATAGATATCTATAGATGCCATTGAAGTAGTAAGTGAATACCAAATTAAAATTTGGAAAAGACATGTGTTATTACTGTTGGTGCAAAAGCACTGATACAGAAATGTAATTAACAATACAAAAGTTAAACAATTCTTTCAGTGTGATGACTGAGAAAATTGCAGCATTCAAGCCCTGTATGTACCCTCTCTGAGTGCAAGATTAACTCATTGAGTGGAGAAATACTCATCAAGAGGAGAGAGCTTATGCAGGGCAGAGTGCCACCAGCTAAATGCCTGCATCTTGCACTATTAACTTATTTAATTTCCAGATTCCATTTGTAAGACAGCATTCTAGTTAATAAGTGTAGCATCACCTTAGAATGTCTCTTCTTATCTCTTCTCCTTAAAATGTTCGCATGTTCTCCTGTCTTTGTGTTGATGTACAAGCATATTCCTATTAACTTTTATGAATGAGATACAAATGCTGCAATGAGAAAGCAGTCCCCCTCCCCAGTCACAAAATAACAGCAGCAAATAAATGATATATGTGCCTGTAATATGAACTCCAGTGATAAAAGTCCCCCCAGGCTCTCTTGGAGATACTAAAACACTCAAGCCAGGCTGAGAATACAAAATAAGCCTGAAAACTGCCAATATTTAAATTAGCAGAATCCAGAGGTGGGGTTTTGTTGTTTTGTTTATTAACAAGAAATACAATGATCAGGGAGAAAAAAGTCATTGTAAAATCAGAACAAAAATAACACATTTAAGAGCTTGCTTTTTCCTCTCAGTGTTTTCTTCACTGAGTTTAATTAAACACTCCATAACCTGATGAGCAAACTTTCAATTAAGCTCTTGTAATAAAAGAGTAAACATATAAAATAGATGCCTTCATGGGTAAGCACATCTGAAATCTAGGTATTCTAGTAAATGGTAGTGAGGTTTCAGAACTGGTGTATGTTTTTTTAAAGTTGTGGGCTTAAAACTGGTGTGTTCTGAATGACACAGTTATTTTAGTGGAAACAAAACCAGAATAATTTAATTCTCACAGTATCATTATGCAACAGGTTGGTGATGTCAGCAACATTTTCCAGATACAGTAATTGAGATAAGTTGAAGGGTCAGTAAATTCACTCTCACAGAAAATTTACATGAAATGTCAGAGGGGTGCGATAAGAAATAAAAAGCATTCAAGGAATGCAAGGAAAAAATGTAATTTGGTGTTTCCAACAGATCAGTGTGCTATAGATTCCATAGCTCCCGCCCAGCTACTAGAAACCATGAGGCACTCTAATAGGGATATCATTTAGCTTTAGAATTCTCTGGCCATATATTGATGTTATTAGATGGTTATGTACAGGGTAATCAGCTTCTGGTAGAAACAATAAGAATTAATTTAAAATAAAGGAAAGAATAAAACATTCTGTAATAAAGTCAAAATTAGTGTCTGATACTGATACTTTAGAGAAGAAGAAGCTTTGAAAAATCTCTTTCAGATGGTAGATAAGCACAGGATCTCAATTGGCTTAATGAAATGGTAAACAAAAAGAATTACAGACTGTCCTGGGTTCAGCTGTAGCACTTATTTTTCTCCTTAGTAGCTGGTGCAATTCCTGTGTTTTCACCTTTAGTCTGGGAACAGTGATGATAACATCAATGTTTTTAGTTCCTAAGTAATGTTTACTCCAAGCAAGATTTTTTCAGTCTCATGCTCTGCCAGTGAGGAGGGGCACAGGAAGCTGGGAGGAAGCAGAAACAGGACACCTGACCCAAACTAGCCAAAAGAGTATTCCATACCATGGTGTGTCATGCCCAGTATGTAAACTGAGGGGAGTTACTCAGAAGGCCCAGATCACTGCTCTGGTCAGGCTGAGTATCAGTTGGAGGGTGGTGAGCAATTGTATTGTGCATCAGCTGTGTTTATTGTTGTCTATTCCTTTCCCCCTTTTAGTTTTATAATCTCTCCCCTTGTTATTTCCCTTATCATTATTATTGGTGGTAGCAGTAGTGGTTTTCTGTTATACCTTAGTTACTGGACTGTTCTTATCTCTCAAACCATGGCTTTTGCATTCTTTTAATTCTCCTCCCCATCCCTGTGGGAGCTGTTAGAGGGAAAGAGGGGAGAGTGAGCAAGCAGCTGCATGATTCTGAGTTACCAACTGGGCTCAAATAACGACACAGACTTTGGTGTCTCTAGTGCATGTGCTGATACTTTAGTAAAATGCAATATGATTCCAAATATTAGGTGTGTAGGTGGTAATGTGTGTGTAATGCACATACATATATAGCATCACCCTCCTGAGCAAACTTAATTTCCTCAGGAGATGGGAACTGTTTCAACAGTTTCTATACTTAGAGGAGATTTTATCTGCAGTATTGCTGTAATCCACAGTGGTCTCATTCTAGTCAGGCTTTAAGTGTTGTGGGAAGGACAGATGACCTTCCAAGCCTCATCTTCACACAGAGGTGGTGTGGGCTGATCACGGGCATGGCCTTTGTTATCCTTCTGGTTTTCTCCCCATATTTGTGTGTGTGTGTGTGTGCTGTATGGTTTTATGAGATATTGAAATGCTATACAATTTTATGACTTTAAGCAATATTATAACAACCTAAACACTGACCTGCTTTTCACATGTCCATTCACTCCCATCTATAATAGTGAGCTCATCCTTTCCAGATTGTGCTCTGAGGAAATTACAAAGTATAATGCATTTATAATATACGTTATATATTATATTTATTGCTAAATAATAATATTGCTAGAAATATATAGATATTATAAAAATATTAAAGCATTAAAGGTTATCAAATTTAAAATAACATTAAATGACAGAAACTGATTAGACTTAAAATATCAAACACCTGAATATTTGCTTTTTTACAAATATTTCTATTCTGATTCATCTCATAATTTACAGAGTTCACTGATTAAACAAAAATATAAATGGCAGACTTATATGGCACTTTATCATCGAAAAAGATCAATTATTTCACTATATGTTGCTGCATATTGACTATAGAAGTGCAGCTTACTGAAAGTCTTCTAACTAAGAAGTTAACTAATAAAGCTAACACCTTTTTTTTAGAAGTGAGTCTCATAGTATTAAAGCAAAGTGATAAATAAATATCAGTTCTGCTATGTACAGTCCTGGCATTATTACTGCTCTCAGTATGTAGCTGTGTGTCCTAGCATATCAAACTATTCCCAAGCCTAAAAACAAAGAGAAAGTCCTTTACTGTCCTGATTTGTATGGAGTTCTGCAACCCCACTTATTCCTTTCATCTGTAAATTCTTCTTAATGTCTGCTATTTTTCTGCTCCTGTACAATGGATCTGTATGACAAGTGTGGAAAGCTAGGTTTCATGCAAACTGTACTGAAGTTAGTAGTGAGTCACCCGTTACTTGAGTGGCTTTACTTGAGGATGCAGATTTAAAAAATACGTAAAGAACAGAAGTTACATTACGAGCTTGAAGAAGGTACTGAATATGCACTTCATAGAATCATAGAATCATAGAATAGTTAGGGTTGGAAAGGACCTCTGTGTGAATTTGTAGCCAGGTAACAGCAAATGGCAGTTGATGCGGTGGTTTCTTCATTTCAAATAAACTTTCTGTAAAAATATCAATAATTCAACACCATGACAGAAAGACTGAATTCTGGAAAAATAGAAGGTCTGCATTTCCCATTAAGCTATCTTAGAATCATGGAATCATGGAATAGAATCATAGAATAGTTAGGGTCAGAAAGACCCTTAAGATCATCTAGTTCCAGCCCTCTGCCATGGGCAGGGACATCTTGCACTAAACCATATCACCCAAGGCTTCATCCAACCTGGCCTTGAACACCCTCAGGGATGGAGCATTCACAACTTCCCTGGGCAACCCATTCCAGTGCCTCACAACCCTAACAAGAATGAATTTCTCCCTTATATCCAATCTAAACTTCCCCGGTTTAAGTTTGAACTCATTACCCCTTGTCCTATCACTACAGTTCCTAATGAAGAGTCCCTCTCCAGCATCCTTATAAGCCCCCTTCAGATACTGGAAGGCTGCTATGAGGTCTCCACGCAGCCTTCTCTTCTCCAGGCTGAACAACCCCAACTTTCTCAGCCTGTCTTCATATCGGAGGTGCTCCAGTCCCCTGACCATCCTCATGGCCCTCCTCTGGACTTGTTCCAACAGTTCCATGTCCTTTTATGTTGAGGACACCAGAACTACACACAATACTAAGGTGAGGTCTCACGATAGCAATAGATATGCAGGATCACCTCCTTCGACCTGCTGGTCACGCTTCTTTTGATACATCCCAGAATATGGTTGGCTTTCTGGGCTGTAAGCACACACTGAAGCTGGCTCATGTTCATTTTCTCATCAACCAACACACTCAAGTCCTTCTCCGCAGGACTGCTCTGAATCTCTTCTTTGCCCAGCCTGTAGCTGTGCCTGGGATTGCTGCGACCCAGGTGTAGGACCTTGCACTTTGGCATGGTTAAACTTCATAAGGTTGGCATCAGCCCACCTCGCAAGCGTGTCAAGCTCCCTCTGGATGGCATTACTTCCCTCCAGCGTATCAACCAAACCACACAGCTTGGTGTCATCAGCAAACTTACTGAGGGTTCACTCAATCACACTGTCCATGTCAGTGACAAAGATGTTGAACAAGACCAGTCCCAACACCGATCCCTGAGAGACCCCGCTCGTTACTGATCTCCAGCCGGACATTGAACCATTGACCACAACTCTTTGCATTTGGCCATCCAGCCAGTTCTTTTTCCACCGAGTGGTCCACCTATCAAATTGATGTCTCTCCAATTTAGAGACAGTGATGTCGTGTGGGACAGTGTCGAACGCTTTGCACAAGTCCAAGCAGATGACATCAACTGCTCTACCCCTGTCCATCAGTTCCGTAGCCCCATCATAGAAGCCCACCAAATTGGTCAGGCAGGATTTCCCCCTAGTGAAGCCATACTGGCTGTCACCAACCGCCTTGTTGTTTTTCATGTGCTTTAGCGTGCCTTCCTAGAGAATCTATTATTAGTCCAAAAAACAGTATATGTTGCACCAGAAATTTATTTCCTCTCAGGCTGTCTTACAAGCTAAATTTCAAAGAGAAGAGATCATTGAATGACATAGACATCTTTTCCTTAAGACCTTACAATCTTGGAGTGTATATATATCAAGTGATTTAGATTGGATGAGAATACATCTCTGAAGTGAATATTCCAGTCATCTTCACTCACTTTACAAACTGTCTTGGGACACATGAAATGGATACTTTTAGGATGAAACTAAGTTTGAAATACCCTCCTGTATACCCTGCAATATCCTAGTGCTGTCATAAAGTAAATCATCATTCAGTTAATGAGGGCAGACCTAAAAATAGTTTAATGTGGAAAAAACATGTAACAGTGGTGCCAAGCCCACCAATTATTTTGCTTTGCACATCCATACTTATCCTTTGGCTCTATTGGTCATAGACATAGCCTAAGTTACTTTAAGTCTCCTTGCTTTATTTTTATGACTCGAGATGTACTGGGAAATCCTGTGCTAAGTAGCTCCTATTGGGTCACATGATTTTCCTCTGAAATCTGGAAAAAAAAAAAAAAAACAAACAAAGCCAAACCCAAACCAAACAAAAAGATAAAATCCTCAGGATATCTTGAACCAACAGGAGTTCTTTGCCACTCCATTTTCTACATTCCTTCCAAAAGGCAGCAAAAAGCTAGAAAGTTGATAGGAAAGTTGATTAAAAGGCTTTGTAGAGTTGCAGTGTAACAGTATATTATATTAATGAATTCTGTGAATTGTACTTTGCATCCTGTGGTGTGCCTATCTCAGGGTACCCAGTGGTAAAGAAACATAGGCATATTGGAGAAAGTCCAGAGAAAGACCACCAGGATAATAAAGGTTTTGGAGCATCTGACAAACAAGGAGAGGCTGGATGAGCTAGGACTGTTCAGCCTGGAGAAGAGAAGGATCAGAGAAATCTTATCAATATAAATACCTGATAATGGGGGTGGAAGAGTTGGGCAGTGGATATAAATAGAAACACAGGACATGACGTCTGAACACAAGAAATTTTTTTAAATGTGAAAGTGGTCAAACACAGGAACCAGTTGCCCAGAGCGGTTTTGGAATCTCTATTCTTGGAGATATTAAAAACAGTATGGTACCCAGCCCTAAGCAGCATGGCCTGGCTGATCCTGTTTTGAGCAGGGACATTGGAGTAGATGATCTCCAGAGGTCCACTTCAACCTCAAATATTCTGATACCATAGTTCAAGAGAACTAAGCAGATTTAAATGCTGAACCTAATCAATGCCAAAAATAGCACAGTTTTAGGGTCTGTGCGGTACCTGTCTGGAGCAGTTGGTTAAAATTACAAGGTCACCATGCTTCCCACTTTACCACAGAATCTTTTGGGATTTAAAATATATTGCCATTCTTCTTTTTTCTTGCCAGGTTTTCATGTCTGCTAATGTGTCTGTGCTGGTTTGGACTTGGGTAAAGCCCTGGTTGTTGGTGTTTCTTATCAGCTTCTTGTATCATAATTAAAAGATTTAACCTATTTTCTTTTATACTGGGACTTTGACAGAGATAATAATACTTTATTATCAGGTGCGCAATATTGTGTCTTACTGGGTGTGGTGGTTCTGGCTGGGATAGAGTTAATTTTCTCCAGAGTTGCTCCTGTAATGCTCTATTTCAGATTTGTCCTGGAAAAAGTGTTGATAATACAGAGATATTTTAGTTACTGCTGAGCAGTGCTTATACAGAGTCAAGGCCTTTTCTGACTCTCATCCCACCCCACCAATGAGCACCCTGGGGACACAAAGGAGTTGGGAGGGCACAAGGCCAGGACAGCTGACCCAAGGAATATCCCAGACTATATGGCATCATGCTCAGTATATAAACTAGCAGAAGAAGAAGGAAGGTGGGGGATGTTTGGAGTGATAGCATTTGTCTTCTGAAGTAACTGTTACCCTTGATGGAGCTCTGCTTTCCTGGATATGGCTGAATACCTGCCTGACAATGGGAAACAGTGAATGAATTCCTTGTTTTGCTTTGTTTGTATGCACAGCTTTTGCTCTACCTGTTAAACTGTCTTTATATCAACCCACAAGTTTTCTCACTTTTACTCTTCCAGCTCTCTCCTCCATCCCACTGGGGAGGGGAGTGAGTGAACAGCTGTGTGGTGATTAATTGCTGGCTGGGGATATAACAAACAGTGGCCTACCAATATGTCGTACAAGAGAATATGCTAACATGAAATCACACCTAAGTAGCTTTTATTTTTCAGGTTTCTCAAAATAAGACTAATGTTTAGTAAAATAAAATATTCTTTTTTATCCTACCTGACAAGAAAAGCAAGTCTCAAATATGTTATAAAGAACTTAGAACTCCACCTCATGAATATTTTTGTTAGAAGTTTTGCTAATATATTACCGTATAATATACATAATAAACCTGGTCAGAATTATGTATCATCTCTATACCAGTGTTTCTTTAACAAGGAAAAGAAAAAAATAAATTGTACATTTTTTGTGAGTATTCAGCTAAATAGTGTAGCTATTAGATTAAATATACTGAAATGTGTAGAGTTGTTAATTGGCTAAGATTGCAAAATATCTATTGCCAATCTAAAATTAGCAATGGAGAGATTCTGCCATCATAGAGTACAGTGATCTAGAATTTTCTGCAGCAGCGACTTGCTGGTGACACTCCAAATTTTTCATTATTAGCCTCAGTTTTAATAAAATAGCAAAAAATATTTCCAAGGAAACGAAAAAGCTGTATAAAATATAAATATACATAAAATATAAAATATAAATATAATTTTCCCTGAATCAGACAAATGTGATTGATTTATGTGATTAAAACAGGCACTAAACACAAGCTCTAGTTCATTGAGCTGCTGCAGGAGAAACTTGTCAGTTATGGTGGAGGATCTTTATTCCTAATGGATTTTGTTCTTGGAATTGTTAACTACTGCATACCCACTGGTGCAAGTTATACTACAATTCATCTTAAGTAACTTATGTAGCTAGGAATGTAGTGTAGTACTTTCCATTAGCAGGGTGAAGGAAAGCAGTATTTCTGTTTTATCTCTAGTAATTATAACCATAAGAAAACACAAATTTAGCATGTCTTCTAAAGTGCAGGTAACTATACTTTCATGATATGTATTTTCTTTAATGTGACAGGTAGACCATAATATAGCTGGTATTTTTTTTATTGGGAAGGGATTATTTGTATATAATGTAATGCACACAGAAGATAGTGGGTTGCCCTTCATGGTCCATCTATTCATAGGCTAGACAGAGTGTAGCTGGCATCCTGGCCATGCCTCAACTTTATTCCTACCCCAAAGATAAAACAAACTCCTTATGAAGGAAGCAAAGCTGTTTCCATTACCTCATCCCTTTTAGTGCATCTGCTGGCACTATCAGCAGTATTTTCAGTACCAACAGAGACTGTTTTTTAGAAAATATATGAGTAGATTAGAGACAAAACAGGGCTGATCACTTTGTAACTACCCAAAATGCTTTTATTTCTCATAAGGCAAGACAGAACTTTCAAATAAAAACAAGTTGGACACTTAGCCAGACTGATCACTAATCAAAACTCAAAACTAGGATTGATCACTCCTGCATATCAATGTGAATATTCCTTAAATTGTTACATGATCAGTGAGGTTAAGTTTTTATAAGCTTTCATGGTAAACTCCCCTTTGTCACACAACAAAGATCAGTTATTGATGAGGTATGATTTGGTAGATAAATGGTAGAATAACAGAATGGTTGGTGTTGGAAGGGACCTCTGGAGGTCATCTGGTCCAGCTCCTGTGCTCAAGCAGGGCCACCTATAGCCAATTGCTCAAGACCATTTCCAGATGAATTTTGAATATCTCAAAAGGAGAGTCCACAGTCTGGGCAACCTGTATCATTGCTCTGTTACCCTCACAGTGAAAAAATGTTTCCTGATGTACAGATGGGCCCTTCTTTGCTTTAGTTTCTGCCCATGGCCTCTTGTCATGTCACTGGGCACCACTGGGCATCACTGAAAACACCTGGTATCCTCCCTTCAAGTGTTTCTTTATGTTAATAAGATCCCACTTCTTTTCTCTATGCTGAACAGTATTGAGAGTCCCATAGGAGAGATACATCAGACCTAAGACTGGACTGAAGCTATCCGTACACTAATGTCCTGGTCATTCAAGTTCAGTTGTGATTATGGAAGGTGTTGTGCAAGTGTATTACATCAGTGACCACACTACTAGTCTTGACAGGGATTAACAGCAGTTAATTTGGTAATTTAGGCTTTATTGCCTTAGTTAATATGTGGTTCAGTACACCAGTTTGTCACCCCAATTTCAGCAGAGATTAAAGGTAAGGACTTCTTTTGAGACCATGGTATAGTTTCTGCCAGAAGTCAAAAATTCACTGCAAGTAGCTCAACAGCTAAATGTTTTCCATTGATGATTTCATGTGTCAGCACAGTGCTAATTAAGGAATATAGAACTAATGTACATCTCCTGTATGAATAGATATCGTATGCTTTTTATGTTTACCTTTATTTTGCATTATATTTTCTAATACAACCCCAATGAGCTTTTTTTTTTTTTTTGCAATGAAAATAGAAATTAACTAGGTAATATTTTTCCTTTTTTGTACCTCTGGGTTGATGCAAGTACTATGACATATAAAGTGCATTTTCATTTAGGTAGACATGATATAAGCAGTCTATATTTTCCCACAGCTCTTTCTACTTCACTGCTGATCCAGGGAATTGAACATGATTGCACTGATATGACAGTTGTTGAACCACTATCCACAGACTAATGCAAAGCATATAGCAAAGGCAACTGCAGGCAGAGGCAGAAACACTCTGACAGGGATTGCCAGTATTTGCCCTTTCTCAACTGCTATCTTGCTTTGAACGAGAAATGGAGACCTACAGAAATTAGGTCTGTACAGACCTACAGACTACAGAAATTAAATTCCAGACACAGTAAAGGTAGGGAGCTGACAAAATTCGAAGAAATGGAGCTTGAAGTCAAACAAAAGTTGTAAGAAGTAAAAAAAGAGAATTATTTGGGAGAGCATACATCTGTCAGCTACATCTCTAAATGTCAGAAACAAACTATTCCTACTTTTGCACTTACAAATGTGAAAACCTACTTGCTAGAGATATTACTAAATGCTATTAAACTATTACGTTATGTTACTAAAAGAACACAAACATCTGAAATTTATCAGGTAGCATGTTTCTTTTGCTCATGTTTATGTATTGCTGTACAGATGACAACAAGTAGTGTTTAGGGTACATAAAGTTTGAAGTATATAAAGTTATCCCTCATTATCTAATGTGAAATGTAGTCAACATAAAGATATGTATTCAGAGTGGTCTGGTTTGCAGCTACGTTTCAACTTCCAGGAGTGGTGTAAAGACATAATCAGACAAGCTTTGACAATTGCCTCTGTCTCCATGCATGATACATCATCAACACTTCTGTAACCTTCTGTTGCCTTTTCTACACCTACCTCTGGGAAGTCTATTTTACAATTCTCGTAACATTCTGATTCACCAAAAAAAGATTCTCAAAAAGTGGCAGTAATTAATTTTGCTATGTTACACAGCTTATACATACAGGTTTAGACTCAGGTCTGTCCAACATATTGAAGACAATTCACACTTAATTCCTTTTGGAGTCAAAATTAAATGTATTGTAGTATATAGAAAGTTCATAACATTCCACATGTTTGAAAGTTATAGGTAACTATCTTGGACAGTATGAAGCAAACATTTCAGCCAGACAGCTGCCCACAGTATGGTCTGCTTGGCCAGACTAAATGTAGCACAAACTTTTTTTAATTATTTAATGCCTAGAAAATTTCAAGTATCATAGAGATTAGTGTGGTTTATATAGATTAGTACCAATGGGAAAAGGCTTCTGAATGTATGTGCCTTAAAAGAGCAAATGTGAGCTGACAGCATACCTTTAAGCACACCATCGCAAACAAGCAAGCTTACTGCAGCCATTACATAAAAGTTCCAGAATGCTTCAGACAACTCAGTAGTTGAGGCAACTTTATTAGCTCAGACATGAGGTGATACCCAAATCCCTGATTCTTTTGACTAAATCTGTAAGAAATGATCTTTAAGTAATCCAGTTTTGTAAATTAATGAGCATATAATGCCAGGGCTTGCACAGGTTTTAGCACTTACTTAGACATCTGCTTTGCAGCTTCCTCACCCATGTTAGAACGCCATAGAGGCCACCTCATAGGTACAAAAAGTAAGCAGATTACTTCATGGGACATTCCACATTCCAACTTCAAATGCCACAGCTAAGTGACAAGAGAAACAGGCAAAAACACAACACTCTTTGTCTAGCACTACTTTCTGAGAAGCACACTGCATCACTATGAGTGAATAAAATTTACCCTAAGCTTAGCGAGGTGAAGAGGAAGGTTGAGGTATCTTGTAATAGAACATATAACAGGAATGGAGTTGCAGTTACAGAAACATTTGCATCAAGCAGAAGCCCACACATACTTATTAGGTATATCCCTTCCACAAAAGGCCTTTATTTGATATGCGTGTCCTGAAAGCAAATATTATTGTAATGTGATCCAACTAAGAAGAGGTACAAATAAGATACCATCATAGACATATGGTCTGTGTACAGTTTGCATACATGTGGTATGCTTAAATAGGGCATGTGTTTCAGTTTTTGGGTGCTTGTTTTGAAATGGTGCCTCTAACATTAAGAAAGGACAGCAAATGATGAGATTTGTAACTCTAGTGCCTGAAGTACACCACATATTTAAAAGTACACTCACAAAATGGAACACCAGTAACAGGGAGCTGTTTTGTTCATGGAGAAATCTCCTGAATTTCAGCTAGCTGTTCATGAGGAGGAACCAAAGGTCTATTCTGGACCCCTTCTTTTAACATTCTTAAAAACAGTGCTTTAAAACACATATCAGAGTTGATTCAGATTATGATTTTTTTTTCTTGTGGAGCTGTGTATCTTTATTACAGAAATCCATTTAGATGGATTTGTGCAATAAAGGTAAACTAATAATAACATAAACATGACAAAGAATAAACAAAGCTAAGTGACTACAGTTTGAATACCCCTTCATTGTCTTAATGAAGTGCTTTAATCCTGATAAAAAGGTCAGTTGTATCACAGAACTCATTCTTTTCTGGCTTACTTAATGACATTGCTTGGGGGTTTTTTGCTTGTTTTTTTTTGTTGTTGTTTTTGTTTGAGGGGGTTGTTTATTTGTTTGGTTTGGTGTTTGTATTTTTGGTTTTTTTTAATATCAGCTACCAAATATTTTTTTCTCCATGGTGATTATTTCCAATAAACCAATAGAGTTTTGTTTACTTTCCCACTTTTCTCTGCTACCTGCTTATGCTACTCCTTGATACTCCAGGGGATGTAGCTATCCTTTTCTGGAGTAGTGAAGAGCAAAGAGTGTATACAAAAACATACTGAAGTGTGAATACTTGCAGTAACTTACTATTCACACATACAAAACTAAAAAAAAGTGATCAGGGAACTATTGAGCTGAACTGTGTGTTCATCTTTGATGGATGTGATCAAAAGTATGTTTATGCTATTATTTAAGAATGTCAAGTAAATAATTTAAACCTCAAAGGATGTCATGACAGTCTGTAAACAGAACATATGTAAGTTAATTGTTTCACCCAAGTAAAATACTGATGTGATTTTGCTTAGAAAATGTCACTGATGTGTCAGAAGTACATTACAAAAAAAAACCCAGAAACTTCTAAAGTCTTAAAATGCATCTGAAGTCTTTTTTTCAACTGTGCTTGGATATAGAGGGTGAGAAGCCACCCTAAAAAATATGCAGATTTCATCAACATAGTCCAAGATTTTTTTATTATATTTGCAATGCCATTTTAGTGGCCTGTCACATTTGCCTAATTCCAGTGCAGCCATTGGTGATTGTTATTCTGCCTTGGCTTAAACAGGGGATGTTACTGAACCTTAGATTTAAACCAAGAAAAGGCAATGGAAATGAACAAATACTTACAGACTTGTTTAAAACAGACTGAATTGAAAAGCAGAAAATCCTAATATTAATGAAAGGTAAGGGGAAAGAGATTGATTTTGAAATATCTTGATAAAAGTTTAAATATTATGGTATAAAATGCTGAAATATATAAAAAATCTGTACCTATTTACTTATTAAAATGACATGTAGGCATTCTGATTAAGCACCTTGAAATAATGATATTTTTTAAATCAAATTACCCAAACACTATTTTGAAGTAAACAATGCTGTTTAACAATAAAGTGTTAAACCCAGATGCACTTAATATTTCATGCTAAAATCATAACACTAATGCCTCAGGCAAGGCATGGCTACTGTTTCTTATTTCTTTTTTGTGTTTTAAGAAACTGGTGAAAGCAGCAATGCCAACTAAGGTGGTGACAACCAAGGTGGTGACTTTTGACCTCAGAACTCAGAACAATAACCTGTGGGCTGAAAGAAAATGTGTATTGCAGTATAATCCCCAGTGGATAGTAGTGCACATAATAAAACTACCAGACATAAAATGTTAGGGGTATAAAAACTTAAATTTTTCAGAAACTCCCAATTGACTAGCTGTTTGAAAGCCAATGAGAAACACGGAACAAGAATGACACCTAGTGGTGCTATAATCTTTCCATCAGGAAGGATTCTGGTTTCTCCATTTGCAAATATATGAACACATATTTACAAATCCACGTATGTTTTCTGGGTCTTATCATTGATGCTACTTTTCACACTGTTAAAATCGGTGTTCCTCAACCCCACGTAGTCCCTGAATAATTTTGCAATCTAGGAGACAGGCCATAAATACAAGGTAAAGGTGAGATGTTCTTGTCAATTTATATTCCTTGAACCTGACACACAGCAGCAAAATGTTGATGTGCAGCAGCACGTGTATATACTTCTCTGACTTAACTTTTTTACTTGATTCAGTAAACAGACATATTTATAATGCATTGACTTCCAACCAATTTTCTTTGATTAGCTGCCCCATTTCTTTCAGGCATTCTTAAAAAAAGACATATTAAAAAAGAGGAGAAAATTATTTGGACTTTGACTCAAGGGGGTTATTCCGTTATTATCAGAGAGCTTTGAAAAAGGCTGAGAGATGGATTTGTGGAGAAACAGCAAATGGGACTAACACCTATGTATGATGTATTGAAAGAAAATTCTCAAGCATAATTAAAAAAATTAGCATCTGATCTTTTGTAAAGCTGTTCCTGACACAAATAAGTTCTAACATTCAGTTTCTTTTAAAGCTTAATAGCATTTTCATGTTCTTTTTCTTAGTATTTACCCAAAAATAACAAATGCAAAATTTTATAAAAACATTTATCCATAAACAAGCAGAGAGGAAGATAGCTTTTCAGAAACTACACTCTTTATATAGGCAGTAATGTTTCCACAGCTCCCTGAAATATTCTTCCCTGTGCTCTCCTCACAAATACATGAATATTGCTGATTGACAAAGGCCTGCATAGTTATGAACCAAAACCTTTTTCATGTTAATTTATATAAAGATGTAATGATATTCTACTGAATATTTTTCTGCTTCTGAATCTATTTCTGCAGCACTAGTAATAAAATGGCATTGCTTCTTCCAAAAGGTCTAATTGCAAACCTCTAGAGAAAACAGTGCAGTAGAATTTAAACATTGTCACAGTCACTGACCTCAAGCTGAACAGAGAAACCAAATCTGATACAGTCCTTCACTTTACTTCCAAGTGGTGTTGAAAATCCACATCTAATATTGGTTATATTTCTTACATGCCATATATTACATTACATATATGCATTATAGTAGCAAGATTTAAGTAAATATGTGAATTAAATCAAGACAGATAAAATATACCCTTCCCTTTATGAGCTTATGCTGGGGAGAGAGATTTGAGAAGTGCTATGAGCTTTCCTATAATACAAATACTAAAGAATTTGCTTTATGTGGAAATCACTATCGGCTGCTAGCTAAGTTTATTAATATGCTGTCTGTCTCTTTGAGGCTCCTGGGAAATGCTGCTTTTCATATTAACAAACTGCAGCCTGAGTCCTACTTGTGAAATGCTCTTGAATGCTCTTGGTAGGCTTGATCAGGAAGAGAGTTTCCAGTAAATTCTAACATAACGGGTGACATGTCAGGACTCCTATGATTTGCATCACAAACTGGGGGGCTTGTATACGTCCTGTTAAAAGATTCATGGCTTTATAACTGTGTTACAGCTGTAATTCATTTTATAATGACGAATTTATTCAATGAATGCAGCAAGATTTTCCTCTTTCACGAAAAATATGATCGTCTGATTAAGCTCCAGGAGTAGAATGTAGGATTTTGAAGTAAGGTTTCTGACTTCTGTTTAGACTAAGTCTAAATCTGAAATTCTTTGTGATTTAAGGTCTCTGCCTGCAAAATGGAGAAAGCAATTTCTTTCTATTCCCTTTTATTTAGTTCTGCCTGTTTAGGTTATAAACTCTTCCAAGGAAAGCACGTATTGATTTCCTTGAGTTTGGCAGCAACGAATCTTTGGTTCTGCCCAGGTCATCACAAGAATCCCGGACTCATTAAGATTAAAAAAAAGTGACTGTTGCCTAACATCTCAGGTCACAGGATCCTGACTTATCTGTTGTCCCATCTTTTATGTTCTTCACTCACTGATGTATATTTGAGTCTATCACACTTATGTTCTTTTGCGTATCTGAAATTGTTGGGAGCATTTTACAGGTCGTGAGAAAGGAAAAGATGTTACAGCATTTTCTACAGCCTCCTTTAGCTGTATATTTGCTAGTCAATTAGAGAGTGATAGGAAATGTTCCCAGACACAGGACTTTTATTTATTGTGTTAGATTACCAGAAGAGTTCCTTGCATAGTTCTGGGTGAGGCAATTGTCAGTTTTCCAAGCAATGTCTGGGCATGGCTCCAGTTCCATGGTTTTCTTGTGTAAAGCCCTCAGTGGCAACAGAGGGATATGAAAGAGGTGACAACAAAATGTGTATGGTATGGTCAACGTTTAACAGATCTGTGGCCACAACGACTGATTACTGGAAAGAAAAATGAGTAATTTCTTGCTTCCTCATCAACACTTTAACATCTAAATACCTATTTGCAGCATGTATTTCTGAAGCTACTTGGCCTACAAACTCAACAAGACTTTTTCATAAGCAGTTTTTCTCTGAAATTTTTCCTTAAACTTCTGGTTTATGGCTACTTCTTTTAGGCTGGTTTTACAAATAGTTTCTACATCCTTCTAAGGCAATAAAGATATTCCAAAACAGAATGAAAAAGAATGAAAGAGAAAAAAAAATAAAGCAAAAAAAGACTATCTAATTATTCTCACCTGTAAAATCTTAATTTAAATGGTGTTTAAATTAATAATTCATAGCAAATATGTGATTAATGAAGTCTCCATTTAGATTACACACTTACATATTATAGTATTATTTGCATTACAAATATATGACATTTATTTTCTCAATGTAACTATTCTTAAAAATATGGTTAGAGAAAAGAGATGGAATTTGACTTTCTCTGGGAGTGTTAGCAGAAAGAATATTGGGTTTAGGTCCTGTAAATATCATTTAAGTTATCATTCCTGAAATAAATTTGCTACCACTGTATTTAGCAGCCAGCTGCAGAGTTGAAATTGAAGATGTTAGTGTAAGTCAATGTGAATTACTTCAGCTGAACTGCATCAGTTTACTTACAGCTCATATATACACTATGAGAATTCCTAGCACACATGTTAGATTTTTGTCTGGCTCACTTAACTTCTTCTGTACCAAATATATTGTAAGGTGAAACTGGACTCTGCCCCTTGCTATTACAACAATCTCCCATATTTCTTGCTTTCTGCTCACTGATGTAAATGTGAGACTGTTGTCCCTCTGTTCTTTGTGAACAGGCCTCAGGTTTCCTCTTTTTGTAGCTTCATGCTAGAAAGATATAATTAAAAAAAGGCTTACAGAGTGCACCAAATTCATTTGAACAAATATTCATGATAATCCTTTGGTGATTTTTCATCCTACACCATCTTCAAGTTTGGAGTGAAGGTTCAAGTCAGTTCTCATTCTGTCCCTGCACAGGTTAACGAAAAATTCCAATTTCCTTTTACAGTGGGTATGTAGAAAATTCACTTTAACAGTTGAAATAGGCAGAATTTGCAATGCATGTCCCTAACCTACCTAGGTGAGTCTTGCATGTGACTTGCTTGCTCAAGAAAGTTAAGAGGCTATTTCACCACACTAAGAGCCTGTTGAAGGAATTAAACAGTAAAAGCAAAAGAAGACTCATCAGACAGTTTTATCTGCTCTAAGGCTTTGTCCCTTTCCATGCAATGACTCTTACTTGGAAAAGCATGGCCCCAGGACCTGTGATTAAGAACTGTTTAATGCTCAGGAAATGGTCACAGCATCAAATATAAGGAAGAGGAGAGATAAGAGGATAGAAGGAAACCTTGAATATCACACCAGTGTAAGCAAAATGTAAACTCTTAGCTTACCCACTCCACTCTATGCAGATGAGTGCTGTAAAAAATCCATTCTGAAAAGTGACTTTTCCAGGAAGATAACAATAAATGACAGTTTAGAAGAGGAAACAACTTACTGATATTCTGAACCTGAATAGTTAGCTCCCTGAGTAAGGTGTTTTGTCTCCTTTTACTTTAATTTCTTCTTGCTTTTATTACAACCCCTCAAGCTCTGGAAATGGGTGTCTTCAATTACAGGTTATTTAAATCAGCTGTTCCAGTAACATATTTGCTATTTTGATCAACTTTTGAATGCTAATTAGAACATTCTTCCTACTGTTTTTCTCCTTAGGAGCTAGAAACTCAGCTGTGTAAATCAGCTTTTGATGATGTACACAGTGGTATGTTTGACTCTGAATGTTTAAAGAGAATGATGTTGCAACAGGGTATTTACGATAACAGTAGTTGACTTTGTCAACAGTAACAAAGAATAGCAGAGGGAAAACAGACAGCTTTGCACCTAAGATATTAGACTAAAGTTCGGGAGGTCAGTTCCTTTGAATCAGTTTTTCTGTATGAGTTCAGTTCTTTTTCCACAACACACTTCCAGTCTAACAATTAAATCCCAGTCCTTATCTGAAAAATAGGAAACTAATTTTCCTACCACAGCAAAATGCTTTAAGGCTGTTTCTAAAGCTTTTATTAACCTCCTCATAAATTGATGGGTGATGCATATGATCTGGGGAACACTTTTTTATATTCAAACAGTAGGATATCTACAGAAGCATGAGTGACATTTTCATTGACACTGTCCATGCTACCTCTTTCACAGTTGAATTTTCTTCATATATTACGTAGGATGCTGAATAGTAGCCAAATGTAGTGTACCAACAGAACACACATAGTGAGACCAACATAATTTCTCCTCTCAGTCCACTGGAACAAATTTAACAGACTTCAAGATGCAGAGTGATTCTTTCCTGATCTGTTAGGTGTGAAGGTATTGCAGTTCCTGGTGTTGAGGTCCAGCTTGCAGAGACTGAGCACACACACTCTCTGTGCACAATACACACATGCTGTACAAAACCTGTCAACCAGCAACAGATCAACCCCAACACAAAAACAGTGCCTTTAGAGCTGGCACCACAAAGAGCACTCACAAAATTGAAATAGCCTGAATCAGGATCAGAACTATACAGAAGAGGATCAAATGGCACTCTCTCTTGTTCTTATTTGCCACTTAGCTACACTCAAAGATTGCTAGCAGATCTCACCATCCACACACATACATACTCACACAGAACCCACTGTAGCTGGCATAGATTTCCCAGTAACCAGCCCCCAAATCTTATGTCATATTTACTGGCTAGTATAGCTTGACATTTGCTACTGTCTCACAGACACACAGATTGCTCTAGTAGCTAGCCAACAGACTTTTTAAATATCAAATATCATAAGCTTTTGCAGCCTGGCACTTGCCTTTGTATAATTCAGTATCTTCCAAAGCTAACATTAGCCACAAGCTGATTCTAAATTGGAACCAGAATTCTGACTTCACATGGACAGCCAGGACTTGGCTGGATACCTATTTGGGGGTCCAAATGAATATCTACACTTTGTTCTGAGGGAATATAAAATCAGTTTGTTACAGTGGTATAATGACACTTTATAAAATAATTTTGTTCTTGAATTTTGGATTTGGGCACTACTGAAGAGATCCGACGTGTTACTTTTTAGAGCATTTTGCAATGCTTGTTTCCTCTCAGGACCTGGAAAATAGTGGATTCATGAAAAGTAGAGAACATGGAGAACAGCAGGTCAAGGGTTTTCTATTCATAACATAATTGTAGAGGTCTTTTCGTATGAGTAGGTCAGTATCCATATTTGCATCTATATTCATATCCGTATTCAGCATCCATATTTGGTGATTTAGTTTGGCAGTTTTGTATGTTACTGACTGCAGAGATATGCATTGCTAAGGACAGGTACTTCAGATTCAGTGGGAATAACAAAGGGAAAAGATTTTTTGCTACTGTGTATTTATGCGGCCATTGATACCAGCTTAGAGGAAGGAGCATACTAATACAATGATTTCCATTTAATGTGATCACTAGCTAATTTGTTCCTTCCTGTTATCTGATTTGATCTCCAACATATAAATAATTTCCATTAGGTCTTTATTGTGCATTCTTATTGCTTATTTTGTTCAGGTCTACTTCAGCTAATATTAGATAATTCAATCAACATTTATGGAATCTGACACAGAAAAGGGAAGAGTAATCATGTTGTTTACAACATAAAAATAGACTTGTACCGTGCATCTTTTGTACTCTTCCTTTCAGTTTTCCTGCACTAGTAGACAATGACTTGAAATTACTAGTTACCTTTAGGAGAAGCTGTAAATTACCATTTTAGAGCACCTGCAACATGAGCAAGCACAAGTTAAAAATAAAAATTTAAAAACTTATTACTATGTTTCTGCTCTCATTTGTAGTGATGTATAAAACAGTCCACACTGCTAAAGTCACACAAGTTACACTGGCATGAAAGTAATGAAGCTAGCAAATTGCTTTCCTGATCTGTCTTTATATTAGGTAATGAGCATGTGCAGAGTGTTGTTTCTAAATGGATATTTCACTACTTTTGTTTTCTCAGATAGTTGTATCAACATGTACTTTCCGTGCTTTCCTAAGTCTCCTGTGGATAAATCATGTGCTTTAATGTGATCTCGGTAAGATGAAAAAAGAATAGCCAGACTGTGCTGAGAGTTCAGTGCCTATGAAATATGCAGGTGGCAAAAAATAAGTAAATGATGAAGGGAGCATTAATAAGTCTTTTGAGCCACTAATGCAAAGGAAATTTACACTAGTTACCACTATTAACATGAAGCAGAGGCATGGCGGTGATTCTCCTGCTCATTGGCCAGTGACCACTTTCCTTAGGCATGAAGTGTGAAAAATGTGATCTTCTTAAGCACAAATAGTTTTTACATTTTTTTTTAAATGTGGGATCCCAAATAATTTTCCCTTTTGAACAATGGATAAATAAGGATGGGCTTTATTTTGATTTTCAGTGTTGTGACAGCTTTCAATAAAGATACCGATACAACATAAAACAGCAGCTCAGTGGTGCTGCAAATGTTTCATATGCAAACAACTGCTTCCAATTCAATCTCTGCTCTAATTTTATCATGCTTCATTTTTGTGGTTAACCAGTCAAAGAAATGAGACATTTTTGCAGCATAACCAATATGTTTTATTATATTTATTAGCAAATAAATACCATTTTACTATAAAAAGATGCTGTGTACTTTATTTTAAATAATTCATATATATGTTGCTGATTATTGTACTATAAGATATGAGATTGTGGAAAAAACCCTCAAGTTTGATGTATTTATATTTTATAGCATGATTTTAGTAAACGAATAAATATAAAAAAATGCCTAAGAATGATCACTGTTTTCAGTTCTGTGCTAAGGGTCTGTTATATATTTTACTGTAGAATGTTCTCTCCTCCAAGGAAAATGGAAAATCCCATCACGTAAGTCTTCCTTTTATAAACTGTTCTTGGAAAGAGACAGGCATCTTAGTGTGTCATGTGTCTAAATCATGTATCATATTTTGTACCTGGAATTACAGACATCAATGTTCCTGTCTCTGGTTACAGGGTGCATAAACTGATTTCTCTGCAGGATACATTAGACAATAACCACAGACTAAATTTTTTCCATGCAACATGAAAAGCAAATGCATGAGAAACAAGGCATTGTAACCTGATTGGAAACTGTTTTCCATTCCTAAACTGGGCAAATCTTCTTCTTTTTAGACAGGGAACTCTTCCAGCAGCTCAGGGCAATTCTCCATTCTGATTCGTGTCAGATTTCCAACTGTAGCCAGTCTCTGCTGATTCAGAAGAAATCAACAAAAAATAAATAGTGTTAATCTAGCTAATAACGTGCCAAGAAAAAAACTCATCTTCATGTGATATTGCATTCTAAAAATTACTTTTTCTCACCTTTAATTATAAAGGGATCTCAAAGTGACAGGCTTAGATGTAGATAGGTATATTTTACAGGTGAAATTTATTCACCATGCCCGCAGACATTTGGGAAAATAATGTGCCAAAGTCCTCGATTAGTGCAGTTTATTTTATACTGCAAGACTGACTGCCTTCATTGTAACATTTTGATATATTTATGGAAAAGATCCTGTAGTAAAATCAATCCCACAATCTCAGGGCAATGGCTCTTCATTTTCTTGCATAGAAAAGAAAAACACATGTCAGACAACACCAGATCAGGTTCATTCCACATCACTTCTGGAATTAAATGCAGGTCTTAGAAGGGCTACAACATCATCTAGAGGGAAGAGAGATTTGACTTACCACTTTCTATTGTCTACACAAATTTAGAGTGACTAATTTTTTAGATGTATGTATTTCAGTTAAATGCCTCAAGATAGGAGGGAGGAATCTAAGCTTCTGTGTCTTGTTTTCACTGAAGCTAGAAATAAGGAAAAACTACTCTCGCAAATTCAGTGACATATTAACTGTATACTGGGGAAATGTAATAACAATGCTGTTTTCCTTGCAGGCATATTGCTAGTGTTAACTCTAGAAATTCAAAGAAAAGAGAGCAACAAAGGCATTTGAATGAATCAGCACTAACCTAACAATATGGAATAAAATAAACCAATAAAAAATATGCAGTCATATGATGCAGACTGAGATGAACATACAAATAAAATTTTCTTCTGAAATTAATTGAAAAGTCAGTTTAGTGTTATTGCAGAAAATCCATAAACCTCAAGTAGCCTTGCCATGTATTTGTTGATGGACAGGACAGAGAGGCTACATATCTTGTTGCGGGAATAAGTGGTGCTGAATCAGGCCCTCTCACAAAGACAACAAAATATTTCATTGGGCTATGTAGTACAAAACATACTAGTACAGGAATTAAATTTCTTTCTCCTTATTCAGTAGAATTTCATTCAGATTAAGAAAGAGTAGAACTGTTCCTTGTATCTATATTCTACCACCTTTATTTAGCTTAGTGCTATCCTAGCTGCAACTATGGGCAGATTAAGGTACAACATAACAACCACAAGTCAAGTCAGGGCGATGCAGAGCTGACACAAAGTTCAATATTTTTGGTTTAAAATAAGTACTATGTCTTATACAACACTATCTGTATCACCACAAAGCTATTTACATAAAGGCAGACACATCAGATGACTGTATTAAGATAAGCATTGTCTACAATACTGTGACTACACTAAGAGTCTGAAAAAATATGGATAACTATAAGTCCATACTGTCGCAAGTGGCATGGAAAGAGTGGATATTGTTTGATAGCTTCCTCTCCCTCTCAGAGTAAGAACACAGGAAACCAAATGAACCCATTTGGAAAGTTGAAAAACAGCCAAAGGAATGATTCTTCAAGCAAGTAGAACTCCTTGCAACAGTGCTTTTAATCCATTATTCTGTTCTAGACAAAGGGAATCAGGGCAAATTATGACTTGTTCTTAAGGGATTTTTTCTGTCTTTAGCCAGTATCAGGTCTCACTTTTGTGTTCTTTTTTTTTTTTTTTTTTTCCGGTGTGCTTTGTGTTTTGTTTCACTTTATTCATATGAAACCTATCCTGGCAGTGATTTAATAATCAGACTGCTGGGTTTACTGTATTTATCAAAGTCAAATGCCGAAAATACTGCACCTCAATCTTCTGCTTGAACTATGTCTCCAGAAAAATAAAAGGTGTAAAAGAGACATTTTTTTTTAAATAAAAATGAAAGTATAAGCTCCTTAGTTCCCTTTTAATATTTTAAATTAATAAAGACACTCTAAAATTTTACTAAATCAATATATTGTATTTAAGCTCCACATTAAAAAAATCCTTTTGTAATGCTAACGAGAATGGTGATTAGCAAGTAGTACAATGTTTGCCTGGGGTAAAAATTGTTTTCATAACAAATGTAATATTTTCCATTCAAATATACCAACTGTTTAAATCTGCTTCTAAAATGAAAATGAAATATAAATGATGATGGGTTTTTTAATATCTGCTTTTCATACTGTCTTGAACCACCATAAATTCAAAGAATTTCACCTCTTAAAATCAAAAGTCTAACAGTCCAGGATTTCCTAATGAAGAATTTCCATGTCCAATAAAAGCAGATACACAAATAAAAAAATAGAATTAAAAAAAAAAGCCTCATTCATTTTCTTAATCAGAAGCATACAAGTGACATGAAATTCCATAAACCTGCTCAAATCCTGCATACTTGATGTGCATACCTAGTGACTTGCTGCATTGTCTTGCATACTGCACAGCATGCAACATCCACAACTCAACATTTGGGAACAAACCTGTTTGTGCCTGTTTGAAAGAGGAACAGGAGATAAATGTGATGTGTTTGCTTGAAGTCCAAAGAAGGAATTAACTATCCTTATGTGTGTGTGTTTCTTAAGTCATCAAGCATGACTTCCCAGCACTTCCCTTGCTGTAAGACTTGAGGTTTTCTATTCACTCTCAAGGTATTGTCATAATCAGTTTTCATGCTGTTTAAACATCTGCCATGTGATTTTTCAGGCTCCCATACATGGAAACTTGCAAGCAAACTCAGCCTGCAAACTGCAGCTGCTGTTGATAATATTCTTTAATCAGGTCCTGCCCAATTATCTTCATCAGAGGAGAGTTCTTTCTTCACCTAAACTCACAGAAAAAGTGATTGCTGTGCCCCTCATACCTTTTCCCAGACAACAGCCTTGCTCCTCTTCTGCATGCTACCAGTTTTCTCTATTCTGCTATGTAACTGGCTTGTACAAGCACTCTCTACTGTATTCCAACAACAATAAAATGTATTAGCAAAGGCAGTTTAAAAATCTCAAGAAGCATTTATTCATAGTTGCTGAAATTTATAACTTGGAATGTGTCATGGTCCACCAGTACAAGACAACAAACAGTACAGTACAGAGTTCCACTTCTATATGGTGTAGTTCTGCCTCAGTTAGCTAAGCTGAAATACTGGCCTTTGGATTTTGCTGAGTAAAAATACCAGTCAGTATCTTCCATCGAAATTAGAGTTCCTAATTACTTTGGTAAAGAGAGAGTCTCTTTGAGTATGATGAATCAACAAATATGCTTTGAAATAACTATGCTCTCTGATACATAAAATGCTTAGACAATTTTCCTTTTAATTTGGAAAGTATATTGTTCAGGACCTCTCCTAACTACTTACACCTACAACAGATAACTATCTTCCTGCTTTCAGCCACATAGAAATAATAACACAATCCCAAACCATATCTTTAAGTCATATAGCAGATTGTCCAGGGGCTGCAGCTGCAATTCTCTGTGCAACCTTTTTTCCCCAGTTCATCTCTGCCTGAGACATTTCTGTTGTCAGGATTTCTCTCCACTCTTTAATTCTATCTGCCATAGGAATTTCATGCTAGTCAATACTACACTTACCCCCTTGTTTTACTCTTCTACTTCTTGCCATTGAAGTTTCCTGCCTTGTATACTGCATTTCTTCTCTGTTTTGACTAACAGTTATGTAATGTTCCCAATTATCCAACGGCCAGTTTATCTTTTTCCTCCATTCAGCTCTGATCTGCTATATATGCACAGCTGTTAAGGAGGAGACTACTTCAGGTCATCTTGACTGAAAATCTTTGTTCATTTGTTGAGAGTTTGTTTCTTCTGATCACAGTTCTGAAAAATTAAGGGCAGAAGTGGTTGGAGTAAAATCACTGTCTTACAGTAAGATTGCCATTATGTGGAAAGATTTATAAAGTCAGCTGTAGACACCAAGTACTTTATCTTTACTCCAGTATAGGATAAAAATCCAGGCAAGATTCATGCGCTCACCTTTTATCACATGTTCTGGATTCTATTCAGAGGAAGTTGGACACGTATTTGTTGTATACAGAGCACCATATGGCTGCCTTTTCTAAGTGGATTATTACGGTGCCAGGTTCGCAAGGGTACAGTGTGATACTCAAAGCAGTAAGTAGCAACACATCACTATAAAACCTATGTGTCCTACATGAGATTATGTTGTCCTCTCAGGAAATATATGTTCAGGAAAATGTAGCATTCATACATGAGAATATCTTTCCTAGAATGTGTAAACAGATGATTATACAAAAGCATTCAAAACCTCTTACATTTAGCATACTTTTTGCTGAAAAAGATAATTTTCAGCTCAGTTGAACTAGATCCAAACATTCAGAGCAAAAGTTCAAAGTGTGTATCTGGGATTTGCATGCTGTTGCTACCTGTCAGTAATGAAAAAGTGTGCATATTGTGTTATTGTCCATGTTGCATCTTCAATAGTTTCTCTTCATTTTTGCAAGAACAGTATATTTTACTGGTGCTGTATTATTTCTCCCACACTCCCTTCCCCCAGAAAAAAGAAAAGTCACTACTGCTGCCTGTCTAGAGGGGTGATATTTACTGAAGTTAAAGGATTCTTAAAGGCTAAACGTAGTGTAGTAGTGGGGCCTATCACTTCTAAGGAGAAAAGGTTAAAAAGTAGACTTGCATCAAATAAAAGGCTTGTACAATAGGATACAGAAGAAGAACAGGTTAAGATAGTAATATATTCTGGTTATATTTACACTAGGAGACCTTAGAATTTGCCTCATTCCAGTATCTGGGTGTACACACAGCTGTATCTTGACTCTGCACAGAATCTAGTTCTGTGTAGACCGTTGCTTCTGCATGCTAGAGGCAGATACTCAGCTATCAAAGGAGTAATCTTTTTTCAGCTACACCCTTCCTAGTAAAGCGAGTAGGTTTCGGCTACAGCTGCTTGCTTGCTTTCAGAGAAAGGTAAGTATGCTGAAACACACTGAGGCAGTCTTCATGCTGTTCAGTTAAAAGACTAGAATCCACAAACTCACTTATTTCTTTCGGTCCCAGTGTAGTTGCTATTACTGGGAGCATATCGAGCTGATGACATCCTTGTGAAAAAATGAAAGATGATGCCTTCCCCACACTGCAGTGCAACAATGATGCTTCTGTATAAAGTGCAGAAACAAAAAAATGTGTAGGTGAAGGGGTTTTTTGACCTTAAATCAGGAAATTCACAAGATTCTTATTTCTGGAGTAGAAACCTTCCAAACAGTAAGATTTCCTGATAGTCTCAAGAAAAGACTTTAGAAAATATCAGAACAAGATTGTGCTTAATGGGTGTTGAATGACACTTGGTGATGAGCCTTAAAAGAACCCAAAACAAGTATTGTCATGGCCCTTGCCTCCATGGTTTGCAGTTCTTCTCCCTGTTCATACTGCCATGGTTAAATTTGGGGAGCAGCTCAGTTGCTAGAGACTCTTGATCAGGGGCTGTGACTAAAGCACCACACAGGGAATTCTGGTTTCTTGCTCACATAGAGCCAAGTAGAGTCTGACAGAAAAAAAAAATAAGCTTTTGTCTATCCTCTGGTCAAAACTCTCAGCAAGGGCTAAATTGGTTACCAATTTTGTTGGGGTTTAACTTCTCTCTTTAAAATTTCCTGGGGTTGCTTAGAAATATGTTCTCATAACCTTTTATTTGATAGAAAGGTATTTCTTGCTCTAACCTTTTCATGGAAAATCTCTTTCCATTTTAATCCTTACCATGCTGGTTAAAAAGAAATAACTTTTATAACAATCTTCAAAATATTTTTAGCCTTCTCCTACATCAATGTCAGAGGGTAAGATATCTTCCAGTCTGTTTCCCTTTCAAAGATTTTGCCTTCACAATGCACATGGATCTAATTAAAGCCCTTGGTTGGAACGTTTCTGGTGAAAGAAAGTTCACATTTAAAAGTTTAGAGTATTTCAGTGCATCTCATAAAGTAATCCAGAGGTAAGCAGTAATATCCCAACAGTGAATATTGTTGTTCTTGAAGGGTAAGACCACTGGAAGATTTCCCCTGTACTGGTGATAAAATTTTTTAGAGTTGCAGTCATGTCTAAGCCTAAATTCAAGCTGAAAAGCAACAGCTTTCTCTGTCACAGGAGGATCCTTAGCAGTCATTCACTTTATCCCACTATTTCCTCCCTCAGGGAAGGACACAGCATTGTCTCATAATGCAGTGTACTACTTTCTGTGTAACTATCTATAGCCTATGGTGCTATAACTGAGATCCTGCTGTTCAGCAAACAGACCCCTTGTAGCACCTGCACTCCTCTGTGACATGCTAGAGTGATTGATGGTACTGTGCTGCAATAGCGTTTATTTGTTCTGGAGTTAAAGGCATTGCTATACTATACCTAAACAGCCTCTGTCCTCCATAGCTCTGTCTTAGCAATCCCAGCTCCTTCAGAAATCAGTGTTTCCCTAAATACATGGATCACTAACCCTGATGAGGAAGTGCTTGAACTTTACAGTTACCAGTTTCCCCAGAAATATTGGTTCATCCATTTATAAATCTAGACAAGAAATGCCTGCTTAGTAAACTGTATGGTCACATCTATGATGCACCTAAGATGTCTGGCACAAATGGCCTGAAAATTAAAACAAAAAATCAGTGATGTCTTTGCAGAAAGTATCTAGTTGGACTAGGACTGTCCAAGTTCCAGTGTCGACAGGTACTTTGCACCTCCTCCTTATGGATACAAACTGAGACAATAGCTCTCCTGGGTGCTCCAGGGATCTCATTCTATGGTTTACATGACATGACACTGCAATTTCTCCACTTGCCTAGATTATTTAGTTTGCAGTACTCACAACCTAAGTTTTTCCCCTCAGTCATGTTCTGGCTTTACTTGATTTATGCTACACCTTCCTTTAATTTTTTTAGATAACATGTTACCTACCAATTACTGTCAGGATGACTTAGGCTTTTACAGACCACCTACAGTTAACTTTTCATTTTGCACATTTCTCTTAGTGCATAACCTTTTCCCTTGTATTACCAAATACCAAAGGTGATTGTAATCCTGTTCTAGTTACTCAGAATCCAGCATGACTCTGATCTCTTATTAGCAGATATTCTTCATCAGGTACCTGTTCACTACCTCACTATCTCTTATCACCTCTTTTTAATCATTTCATTACCATTACAGATGCTCAGCATCACTGCTTTTCACTGCTCCGGCTCAGAAATCCAATGCTCCAACAGACTACCAGATAGCATCTTCCATACCTGTCTTGTATTCACCATAAACACTTTAGATAGCCAAAATTTGACAATTATATCCTCTGTGTAAAGATTTTGGTAGACATTTTCATGATACTAAACAGTCAAAAGTTTCCAGAGGCTGCTTACATATCTGACTATATATTTTCAGCTGTGTTTTACCCTTTTTCCTCAATCTTATATTTAGATTTCATTAAATATGTTAGCAATATGCTGTTACTCATAACAAAGAGCAAAACTTCAAGGAAGAGCTGCTTTTACAATTTTGAGGTAAGCTCGCTCTTTTCAAGTGGTAACTGGTCACTGTTACCAGGTTTAAGATGTCTGGGAACTATTTGTTTAACTTCTAATCATCACTAGATACTCTGACTCTATTTCAACGGTTTTACAAATGAGTTTTGAATTACTATCAGATAATTCTGGATATACAAGGTAAATCTGTCAGAATCCCTCTCATGTAACTTCTTGATGTGCTTTTTATATCTTCTGATCAAAAAGCCCCCAGAAAAACCCTGTCTTTGCCTAATTTTTAACTTGCTATTTTTTTTGTGAAAGGTTCCCTCTGGAACAAAGTGAAACAGCAACAGTCACTATAAGCTTCTGCCTCCCTAGCGACTAGGAATAGGAACCTGACCATAAGCTTAATTTATGCAGTTGAATGAAGATGTAGTTATAGGACAAGGCATAATGACTTTAAACTGAAGGATGGTAGATTTAGATTAGAAATAAAGAAGTTCTTTACTGTGAGGGTGGTGATGCACTGGAGCAGGTTGCCCAGAAAAGTTGTGGATTCCCTGTCCCTGGAAGTGCTTAAGGACAGGTTTGATGGGGCTTGGAGCAACTTGGTTGGGTGGAAGGTGTCCCTGCCCATGGCACTGGGGTTGGCTTTAGATGAGCTTAAATATCCCTTCCAACCCAAAGCATTCCATGATTCTAAGTAGGATCATATGAATCTGTGATAACACTTACAGTCTTTAGTGATCTAACTCAAATTTTAATTAACAAGATATGAAAGGCAGTGTTAAGATTTTCAATGGATGATCCCATTCTTTGACATCTTCATGTAGATAATTGGCTTCAGATAAGTTCCATAAATTTAGTTCTTCAAAAACATGATTTTGTAAATGTAAAACACTCACACATGTCCTCCAAAACATTTGAACATTTGAAAATGTGCATTGATATGGCTATGCAAGTCCTAGTATGAACAATCTCTTGCTGGAAAAAATATCCTCAAATAACTTCTCCTGCTGTTAAAGTTAAAAACAATCTTTGCAAAACAACTAATTTGTCAGTGATTCACTAAGGAATATTCTAATTATTGGTTAGCTGCAGGATAAAGTTTCCCTTGAGACTTCTTTCACAAGAATTTCTGCATGCTGAAGCTAGTGTCACTTTCCAATAGCATAGAATATGCTATTTCCAATAGCATATAAAGGTTAATCCTGTTAGAAAGATTTTGTTTCATTCTGATAGCTAAGGTGGGACTTTTATAGGCTGGCAATCAACTGAAAATCATTCTATGGGATACTTTTTTGAGAATGAGGTATTTCTTAGATGTTTGGGTTCCCAATTTTATTAAGGAAAGCAAACACTTTGGTGTTTATCCCAGTCAAAACCAACAAAACCTGTTATGTTAATCAATCTGATTTGAAGCTATCATATTTGTTTATTTGGCTGTACAAGGTTTTAAGTTTTCATAACTTTGCTTTGAAGAAGATAAACAATGGATGAGCAGCCAGCATCCATTTACTGGATGGCTATCCTCTATGAAAAACATTTCTGTGTCCTTACATAAGGGTATTTCTCATTTTTGCCTGAATCGAAAGTTAGACTTAGCAATTAATTCAAAGTACAATAGAATCTTAATTAAAAACTCATCAGACATTGAATTATAGAGGTTGTAGGATACAAGTGTCCTTTTTGATAAAATAATTTCTTTTTATTGCAGTTCAGATTGAGACTAAAAGCAGTGTGTGAGTAGCAGAGAACAAGTGAGAACTGGGACTGTTGTCAGGGAAACCTTTTATATATCCATGTCTGACACTGAGTAATTTTGCTGAGTGTTTCCTGTGTCAGAAACAAAGAAAGGTGTAATACAGAGCTATCACCTCCTCCCTTCCGATTATTTCTCTAAGCAGAGATTCCAACTCTGTATTTCCCAAATTCTGCAGAACTTAACTAACCTGGAGACTAAGATAGCTTTACAAAGACTATGATCAGATGAACAATTATCACTGTATAAGCTTTAGAACAAAATTACAATTACTATCTATTTCATGAAATTGTCCATGGACATATTCTGCTCCTGCAATGAGTATGCAGCAACCTACTTCAATCCAGGAAGAGCAGACATAAACTGGGACTCCAGATGTCACACCCTGTCAGAACTACAAGTCAAAACTATGGAAGTGCTCAACAGAATAAAATGATCAGCAGGGAGATAAAACTTCAGTCAGCCAAGATGAGATAGAAAAGACATTTAGTCTGCCTTACTGAGATTTCAGATAAATCAGACAAAGATCCTTGCCAGGCAATTGTCTGGCTTATCTTTTAGGGCTGAATCTGTGTTGGTCTTTGGCCTGTATGATGCACAAGCCTCCATCCTGAACAGACTGTTTAGCAGTGAATATGCCAGCTGTGCAAATAGGCGATGGTACCTTCATCAAGAGCAAGTAATTCTGAAATAACTCAAAATAAATTAACACAAAATAACACTATATTTTAGAAAGGCATCCAATGTGCGTGTCCCCATTCAGAACAGTGATGGCAACAGGTAAAAGATCTTCCTGTCTTTCTGTCAGCCCAAGACCTATATCATTCCCATCTCCATGCTTTCTGCCTACTATCCCATTTGAGGGGGTGCAAGTGAACACATGGGATGTTTGGCTTCTAATCACAGCTAGCCTACCACAAAAAGCAAAGATTCAGCTAGGTTATTTTTCAACCCATAGTCCTGACACACTTTATCTGAAAAGATATTATCATGTACATGCTCATAACAGGACATTTGCACAATATCCCATAGGTTGATAAAAAGCATATTTGCTTCTGACTCCCTTTTTGTGTACAGAGGTGGAAACAAACCACAATAATTAAAACACTTACTGTAAAGATTTTTCATTTCTCAAACCGTTCTAAACCTTTGGAACCTTCTGACATGGATGACCTTGTCCCATATCTATTACACAGGCACAGGGTCCCCCCAAGTTTGCCAGTCTTCTCTCCATTATCCCGTTGTGCATCAGATCATTGCACCTTGTATTCTGCTTAGCCCATTCACTTGTGAATATGTCAGCTGTTGGTCACAAGCTGTACGAAGTATATTTTGAATATTGCATTAGCAAAATTGTCATATAAGCATGAATGCTAAATGATGCTTTAACAAGAGGGTTATTATATGTGTATCCCCCCTCTTCCCCCCCCCCCCCTTTATCCTAACAGAAAGAACCATTGTATTTTTTTATCTTAATGAACGAATTAAAAAAAAAATCCCAGCAGGATTTATCAAATTATAGTCTTGTCTCCCAAATTATCAGGATCACTTCCAAATGCACAAGGTGTTCTGTATTTGGATACTTAACTCTAGAGAATCCTGTTCTTATAGATTCAGTTTTCTCACCCCTAACTCATAATAATTGAGATCTCCTACTTTACATCTCTTTGCTAAGAAATTAGGTCTGCAGTATCTAAGTAAAAGGCTGAGGGAGTTTTGAAGTGTTTGATACTTGCCAAGTTCTAGACATAAAATAAACTCTATAATACCAAAAAGAACTCAAATATCATTGGGTGAAAAAATATTAGCATGGTCTAACTCATATTGATATGCAGCCATGTAAATTCAACTAAAGAAACTAATAAGAGTTTAACCTATCTTCTGAGGTGTCCTCGGTGGTTTCCTAGTAACTTTAAAGAAGAATTTATCTCAAAGAAGCACATGGTATTCTATATCCACAACATGTAATAGGAAAAGCAGATTTTGGTAAATAATATAATTTATAGTCAGTAATAACTTTAAAATCTGGTTTCTTGGAAGGTGTGTAATGTTTCTGCTTCTAGTTTGATAAATGTAGCTGCAGCTAAATTAGTCCACAAATTTATATGCAGGAACCACAGTCACTAATTGGAAGTTGAAAGCATCAGAATTCCACTAGCCCTAGCCTATTTCAGTACTAAGTAATAGGATTACTGAAAACTCTGTCCTTATGTATTGTGTTCAAGGAGAAAAGCACTGAAAAACTAAAAGGCTTAATTTAGGCGCAATTAGAAATATATTGCACTTCTTGGATTATTCTATGCAGATCAGCAAAATGAGCTACTGAGCAGGGAGTAACAGTGTATATGGAAAAGAAAAAAGTAATTTGAATATTCTTTAGCTTCATCTCAGTGTATGGCACCTACATTTCATTACAGTTTATATACATTTTGGTTCATGAAATTCAGCAGTAAAAGGTGCACATAAAGCATATATAGAGTTTTTAATCCAGGTTACTAGAATAGACTTCTTAACAGAGAAGTACTAATATGAGCTATTTCCCTCCTGGATGTCTCTGAAATAAAGAAGTTCATCAATCACTTCCAGCTACACTTGCAAGTGAGCAAAATAGTACGCTTAAAGGCCAACATATTGGTTAGTATAAACATGGCCAGCTCACTTGCTAACAAGATGCTCTTAGTTTCACCAAACTAGAGAATTTCTTTATGTAAGAGATTCTGGGCAGTCATTAATCCCACTACTTTCATTCATAGACATTTACAAAGTAGGCTGTTTGGACCATAGCCTTTGTATTACTTGATCATAGCAAAAAAGTAAGAAAGCTTCCTCAAGTCTCAAATGCAAGAAAAAGCACACTTTTGTACATGCATAATTTTTCCTTCTGCTTAAAGGTTTGAAGTCAGTGAAAATCTATTTAATATGTTCCGTGAAATAAGTCCGTTTGAATGCTCAGGACAAAGTCAAGTGACTTACTTACTTTAACAAATATTTAATCTTCAGTCTCTTTTTGTGAGTAGCAACCAAATATTCAGCTAAACCACAAATAGTCTCACTTATCGAAAGATTGCCTAACTTGGTGTATCTTCTTGCATTTCACCCTATATCAAGAAGGATAATTGGTTTTATGAACAGTTAAATAGTTCCTAAAATTGGTGTAATTTTCTGTCAAAGGGAAACAACTTTTTGTCATCCTGTTTTCAGAATTTCTCTAAATAGAGATGAATATTTAAATATTTTTATTCTTTTGAAGAGCACACTGAAACATGAATGCTATAAAAATACAAAACATCCTCCGTTTTCTGTTCATTTTCACAGGGACTAACTTTGCACTTATGTGCAGTGTTAGCTAACTTGCTCATCCAGTGCTCTTTGTGGAGAGGGTATATTTTCTAGGAGGGGGTGTTGATTGGGTTGTGATGACCTTCAGGATCTCCTTGAAAGACAGAATGAACAGTGGCTCATAAAAGCAGAATAACCCTATTGTTCTACAAGCCTCGCTTTCTAACAAAAAAAACAAAACAAAACAAAACCAAAACCATCCAATTTTCTCAAGGTCCTTCTGAAGTTACAAAAGTGACAAAGGCATGCAGTGTCCAGGGCAATGCTATGACTTCTCTTTGCTGGCTGATCCATTCATTGAGAAATAATTTAGAGCTGAACTGTACTGTACACCTGTACCTTCAATGTCTGCTATGGACTGACTACTTGTTACACCTGCTGTTAGGGTTCAGCATTTGTGACTTTGTTTTTGCTGTGCTTCCCAGCTCACATTTCACCCACCTAGACAGCAGGCTGGTGCTGGACCACCACATTAGAGCAAATCTTAGCACTTTACTGAAACATAGTTCTAATTTACAAAAATAGCACATCCAGCAATCCAGACCTATCCCACCCTTCATATCAGGTATCTGTTCCAAAAAGATTTGTATATTAGAAGCCATATCTTTTAAAGGAATGAAAAATAAGGCCTGTGCCCAGGACATATGCTGGAGAAACCAAAGATGAAGCAGGATTGTTCTACTAAGACTTAAAATACAAGCTGTGGGATATAAGGTTAAGACCAGTGAGCATACAAATAGCTGAGTTTCAACTGATTTGTAGCAACATTTAATACTATTGTATGATTGGAAAGTTCTAACTCCATTCTGTCAGAAAAGAAGCTTTCTAAGCAAACCAGGATGAGGCAAACTCATCTTAATATGACTGCTGCTGTGTTGCTGCTGCATTTTGCATTGTCATCAGTGAGGCTATTGATAGTTTGTGTCTTTCATTTAATTATATTTCCTGTGCATATAATATTGAAAGTTTTCAGGAATGTTAATTGCAGATACCCCAGACTAAATCATCACAATGTGGTGACATAAGGTTTTTTCTTCCTGTTGAAATAATTTTTCTTTTTTTTTTTTTAATCTTTTTGCTTAAATATAAAACTGGTTTGGTGTCATCCTTTGGAAAACATGAGGATTCAAACAAGGTGACATTAAAATTGCAATTTTGCTCAGTTTCTTTCTAACAAAGTATTTCTTTTCTGTCTTTGGAACATTGAATCAGAATATTTTAGACTCCTTGATATAGAAATAAGTTCTTCAAGAACTATGTAAACTTTATTCTTGAAACTCTGCATCAATAGTACCTTATTAATGGCAAAAAAAAGCATAATTTTTATTTCTAATTTATTTATAAAATGTGATCTTTACCATTCAACTTATACCTTAGACTTCAGCCAGGTTTAAAAAGACTTGAGGATGACTTTAAACTGAACATTTTAATTAAGAACTTCAACAACTTGAACATTAAACAAGTTTCAAACATACTTTTTTATTTCTTAAAATCTTTTAGACAGAAGAGTAGTAATATAAAATTCAGAAAAATATTAGCAGTAATTTGTATGACCTGATGCCTGATATATTAATAATAAGACAGATTCTGTTTGTTCAGGATCATATTGGTTCTATTTTAGAGATAAATAGTTTCTGAGGTAGGCAGATCACTGAGATTCATATTAATTTTCATAATTGTGAAAGTTTACCTTGCTTCAGTTGTTTAGTCATAACCCAAGAGAAATTTCAGCTGGACAGGCTATGATGCAGCAGTTTTTGTAAGACAAAATTAAACAAAATACTTTTAACACCCACCTTCTTAAATTATCACATCTGTTTACATGTAACATCATGATGAGATATGGGTCAAAGATTTCAAACCTGTTCCGAAACCCTGGACTCTTCTGAGAGACTGGTGAGCTCAACCATTAGAAAAAAAAGCAGAGAAAAAGCTTGACCATGTATTGCCTTCTCTTTACTTCTCTGGTGTTCAGATGCTTGCTACCTCCCTTTTACAGATGATCCAGCATATATATTTTTCTGAATAAGAGCTCAAAAAGCCACAGCACATGGTCAGAGCTAAATAAAATAGCTTGAGCCTGTACATTACCCACAAAGAAGACACATAGCAGAGAGGCAACACAGGCAAAGTTCAGCTTCGCTTGCTCAGCTTCCTGCATTATTCCTGGTCATTGTGTGTATCTTGCCTCACTAATCAAATATTTCATAGTACAGTTATGTTATAGAGTGGTCTGTGCGATCTTC
Organism: Melopsittacus undulatus; assembly: GCF_012275295.1. Classification (NCBI taxonomy): domain Eukaryota; kingdom Metazoa; phylum Chordata; class Aves; order Psittaciformes; family Psittaculidae; genus Melopsittacus; species Melopsittacus undulatus. The sequence continues at coordinate 34,755,716 of NC_047529.1, read as the reverse complement.
ATAATATTCACTACCTGTACATTTATCAAGAAGCTGAATTTTTGTGTCAAGTGTTGCAATCAGTTCCTCTCATATGGTTTCTTTCATGATAAATCAAAGTCTAAACCTTGATTTAGCATCTTCTAGATGTAAACCAGTGCTTCTATTGGCTTTTTGGACCTTTAAGTCATGTGAATAGCTGAAAAGATTATTAGCACTATTATTTGGTGGATGGGGATGTAATTTTCTCCCCCTTTTTAGCAACATTTATCATCCTCTCCAAATTGGAAATGCTTATTCAAATAACCCAAATAAAGAAAAACTAGAAAAATGAGTTATTAAATAAAAAATATTATCTCTATTTTCAGGAGACACAAAATGAAGCTATTTCTTGAAATGGAACAAAAACTAAAATAACCCAGCTGGAGGAGGTTTTAATTAAACTGAAAGTTGGATGAAAAATTTAAGGATTTTTTTATTAACATGCAGTGAACCTAATAGGCCAAATGCAGGATCCCCTCTGGGTTAAAAAAAAAAAAGAAAAAGATACTAGTATCTCAATTTGGTCAGGAATGGAAAGTATCTTAGTGTTACAACAAGATGGAGGTAGCCTTCCAAATACAACTGCCAATAATACAGTTCACTACAAGGGAAATGAATCAGCAGCTCTATTTTGCTGCATCATCCACTTCAAACTGAACCCTTTCTTCATGTTAGCTTGTCAAACATTATTGTCAAAGTTTTAGTGGCTTCGGGGAAATCTTTGTGAAGAAAAATATATTGGAAAGGTGAGAAAAACCCTGAAATTAGTTTTACCAAAACAAGGGATTTACCATTGGGGAAACACTATAAGTAAAGTAAACCTATATTTTTACTTTCCTTTAATAATTTTTTAGGGCTTGGGCAAGTGTTGATAAATGAGGTCAACATATTTTGAAGAAATTAAAGCCAAATCCATCAACATTTAGTGATAGAAATGGTCTCACTGATACCAGTTGTGAGTAAACATTTCATGGTCAGTTCATAAAAGTTAATCAATGTTCATGGGGAACAGTGGCTCCATGGTTGGCATCTCTGCTGGCTCTTTGACCTGGCAGCTGCCCATGCTGACTCTGGTGGAGCCCCAAGGACCATCTGTTTCCTAGACCCCCAAGATGAGCAAGGCTGAACCGCAAAGGTGCCCAAACACGACCGCAGTGCCCCCTCTGCCACATGCATGAGTGTGTGGGGGCACAAGCTCCGGGGCCCGGTCGAGGGACATGCTGGGGACACTTGCCCTGCAGGTGTTTGAGGTCCTCGAGTGGGAGTGGACTTCAGCAGGCCTGTTCCCCCTTGCCCAACCCCTGCAAATTCCCCCTTTCATGGAACACCCCCTGGCCAAGAGAAGCTGGTTTGCATGCCACCCACAGTCCTTGCTGCTTTATTGAGTGGGTGGGTGGGATGTCAAGAAGGCAGCAGCCCTTCACTGAAAACAGGGAAAATCTTTCCCAGTGCATATGATTCTATGATTCTATATGCAAGGCGGTTGTAGGTCTCATCAGGAAGTAACAGCAGGTGGTAGGACAACTCAGGGTCTTACCAGGAGGTGTAGAGGACTGCAACAGCCAGAGATAAGCCAGCAGCCAGCTGCAGGCTGACCAAAGAGCAAATATTCTATATACCATAGGAGACAGGGCAGGGTGGATGCATGCCAATCCCATATCTCCTCTGAATTAAAGGGGGCTGTTCTGGGAGCTCCACATTCTGCTTCCCCAGCTGTTTCTCATTGCTCCCTTGGGCAGGGTGGGACACAAGACTCCACAAACCCCAGGAAACACCCTAGCCCAGGGAAGACTGACTCTGGTCACTGCCCAGCTGCACTGCACTGTTCCTTTCACTGATTTAATCTCAAATTTTGAATTCTTCACAGTAGGGATTATCTTTCTGTTATGCATGGTCCCTGTGCTCCAATACAATAGGTCCTTGAATTTTGCATCGCATTCCAAGCCAACACTTGAAGGCTGAATGGTCTTAATGAATCTTCAAACTCCATTAAAAGTTGAATGAGTACAATATCAAATCATATAGCATTTTCTCTACAGATTAATTAAGCAGAATTCCTGTACTTCTCAAAATATGCTAATGAATAACAAAACATTCTGATAACCTAGAAATTACTAATTGTTACAAATGCCAAAATGATGCACACTTTACTCATCAGTACAAGAAATTTTCGAAGCTGCATTGCTTCTGGACTGACTGCTCTGCTTTTATCTGAGCTATATTCCAGCCTACTTCAACTGTGAACTCTGCAATGCCATCACCCTGAGAGTGCTGAAGGACAAAATTGGGAAGCTAGAAAGTGTTATGAGCCTGGGAAATGTCTCACAGTGAAGTAAGCCAGTGCACTGAAAACCTGTACATAGTTAAAAAAAATCTCACAACATTTCATTCAAAGTGGCATGCTTCATTTTCATTTAGGTATGTGTTACTACAACTCACTGCAGAGATCTGTATTATGGGCAAGCTATTATTCTTTCCATCATGCACTGACTACATCATAAATTCCAAAATGTAAAATTTTGTTTAATCTTGATTATTTGAGATGGAAGCATCAAGACAAATTTTTGAAAGAACAGTCTCTGTACTAATTACATGGCTATTTAAAAATAGCATCCAATGTGTACTAATTTCTGACAATTTTAATATTGTAGAAATAATAATAAACCGAATCTGCTTTATTTTAGAATAAATTTAGAGGTGGATGAGAACTGAAATAAAGAGTTCTTCAAATATCTGCCACTAAGCAAAACTCATGATTTTCTGCATCTGACTACGCTGTTGGGAGCCATAGTAGAAATTGGGTAGATTAGATAAGAGATCCTTTGGTTTTGAGATTATCCCACACCTGCACATTGGAATTATCTAATGCTTACTGGATGTATACATGAAATAAGTAGTTAGGCCCCCCAGATCTCTTTACATAGTTACATGCTTGTTAGGAGACCCAGCAGGGAAGTATTTCAATGTCTCTACATTTCTAGATTAGGATAAAGATTAGTTCAAGGTAGTTATGGTGGGGGTCAGAGTAGTTATGGTGCCTCATCTGAGTCTATATATCTTAAGTTGCTGGGTTTTTGTTACCATCTAGAGTCCCATTTACTGCCATAACTGACTTGCACTGAAATAAAACACACTTTAAGATAATATTGCTTAGGCAATTGCAGCCTTCTTTTTAATTACAGTGTTACATATTTCTCAAAATCTCTCAGGCTTTCAGAACTTCCTTGAGCATGTAGGTTATACTCTACGGGCTGTTAGAAACCTCAGGAACATTTTTCACAGTTTTTGTTTCGCAGTGACTCATGATGAAACAACAGAACAAAAGGCTAGGTTTTACTGAACTGTGTTGAGGAGGCTTTGAGGATGTTATGTAGAGCTTTTATTCCCCAATATTTTGTGAGCATATAAGAGTGTCTCAAAGGAAAAATATTTGGTAAAAATTAAAGTAAGAACATAGGGCTAGATAAAGAGATTTTGGCACTGAAAGCAAAGTTGGCAGTGCCTGGAAAGAAAGGCCTTTTTTTTTTATGGAAGCAATCCTGGATTGAATGTATTATAAATGAATAAAATGGATAAAAATAATAAATAAACTCTACAAGTTTACTGTGATAGAGTATTTATAGATATGCTATACATTTCATTTTAACCCTAATCTACTCAAATATTTGTTTTACATATTTCCTTGGAAAACATAAGGAAACCATAATCGTGGAACAAGACACTAATAAAACTCAAATCTGGTAAATAAGTCTTCTTTCTCCTGGAAAAAGGTAGAGAACTGAATGCTTCTTGTGTTTGATCATACAAATTTCATATTCATAATTCACTGAGTTTCCCTCAATGTAATGCAATGTTTCTAGTTCACGCATATAATGTGGCAAATGAAAATCACAGTTGCTTTTTCACTCTAAGAAGAAAAATATCTTCAGGTCACTCAAGTCCCCATGATTAGTGAGTAGTCTTAAGGATTTTAAAAGATCAAGAAAAAATCCTAACAATCAGATGAGTAAAAATCATCAAACTTGCAAGATCTTTGAAAGATTATAATACAGTAGTCATGTATATATAGCCTTTGAACTTTCTGCGCTAATCTGCAAGGTGTGTGACCATGACTCATATTCACATTCACACATGTACTGGAAAGTAATTTTTTTCCCTCATCAACCTACCCACTAACTCCACATTTTCTGCCACCTCTCCTACACTCTGCTCAGCAACAAAAGCTCCTTCCCCATTTTCAAAACATGATCATTTCCATATCACTTTCATCACTCTTGATTACAAATTCTGAGTGATCAAATACATTTATCATTTCAGCAGTTTAAATTCCCCCTCTCTTCTCCCACCTTTCCTACCTTTCTAGAGTCTGCACCACTTTCATCTTATTCTCCCAAGCCCACACCATAGAGCTTCAGCAACAACCTGTTCTCCCTAGACCAAGTCTGTCAAATGGGCAAACAAAAAGAAAGCCTGGATGGCAGCCTTAGCTCCTCCCATACAAAAGCAAATTAAAAAGTTATCTTGGACTTGAAGCCATCTTGTTCTCCCTTCCACACTACCTTATCAAAAAGGTGTATTTTTTGACACAGCTTTCAGCCCTGTTCTTTTTGGCAGCTTTTTTCTGCAAAGGTAGGCAAGTAGGGAAGGCAGCCAGCTTGATAGAATAAGACTTTTTGACCTGGCAGGAACCCATGCCTGTGATGCCAGGTGCAACACCTGCTTAGGCAGGTGTGAAAATGTCCATCAATTCTAAGTGAGTTCTGACTTCTTTTTTACCTGCTCAGATCTTTCTAGAATCCCAGAACATTTTGCATTATGAAAAGTCAATCAGCTAAGTAGCATAAGCATAAAATCATAGATTAAATTTGTCAAATTCAGTTCCATTTAGATGAGTAAGTAAGCACCAAATGTGGATCACAATATATAATAAACCATAAAAGCAAAGTAAACACCTTAAATCTCCAAAATTCATTCAGCAGAAGAATTAAAGATTCATTGATGACAGTGAGTCACTTTTTAATAAAAATCTATCAACAGAACATGAAAAAGCCTCTCTGGTTGTCATGGTAGTTAATATAAAATACAGGGCAAGACAAATGTCTTTGATGAACAGATATCACTCTGTAAAGGTAGATATTTAGGCTATAAAGTCATGTAGCATACACAGCATATTGTCTGGATCCAGGGCTTTGCTACTTGGAATTAAAATTAGCCTGCCTGCAATTCTGTCTGTAGAATGATTCCTTGTCAGACCATGAAGATATTCTGTTGCGGCTGCAAAGATATTTCATAAATAACAGTAAGAATGACAGTAGTAATATGGAAATCTCTCTAAAAAAAATAAAGAAAAAAAACCAGATGTTAATCCTTCAGACAAGTCTCAAAGTGTAAAATGCTTAACAGTTCAAAAAGTCAAAAACATAACTATGAGACAGGTATTTGCTTGTGCAGGATAAAGTATCAGGCTCTTCCTATAAATCTAGCAGAAATTTGTTCCTAGCTTACCTGGAAAGTACTGAGTTGTCCCTGTGACAACCAGCAAAGAAGCCCATCAGTAACTAGGAAGCTGTCTCTGTTTATTATTTTTCAATTCTTTCAATTGGTACTCCTCAGAATCTCACTCAGGACTCTTGCTTTAAGGGGTGGGAAAGTTTTTCTGTTTACTAAATCCTGTTGTTTATTTTATTTATCTCTACATTGCAATTGTAAATATTCCTTTGCATGACCTGACTTATCTATCACTCATAAACAAAACTGTTATATCCACAAATGCTTTGCAGGATGATTGCATTCTGGCACAAAGTAGGTATTTCTGAGACTTGTTAAATGTGAGCAGACACCAAGATCTTAAAGGAATGGTGAGAATCTCAGATTGCCAGTACCACGCGGAAGTCATTTTACTTTGTCTACAAAGGCTTCATGAATGCGTAAGATTGTGTATCTTGAGCAGATTTGATTAGAAATAATGTAACAGGACTAAGAATTGGCCAAAGTCAGCTTTCTTATATAATTTTGGGGTGAGTAAACAATTAAAAGTTAAATATTTCCACCTATAAGGGAAATATTTCATTAGAACTCTAAACAAATACTACGAGACACATTTATAGAATCATAGAATGGTTAGGGTTGGAAGGGACCTTAAGATCATCGAGTTCCAACCCCCCTGCCATGGGCAGGGACACCTCACACTAAGCCGTGCCACCCAAGGCTCTGTCCGACCTGGCCTTGAACACTGCCAGGGATGGAGCATTCACAACCTCCTTGGGCAACCCATTCCAGTGCCTCACCACCCTCACAGTAAAGAATTTCTTCCTTATATACAGTCTAAACTTCCCCTGTTTAAGTTTTAACCCGTTACCCCTTGTCCTATCACTACAGTCCTTAATGAATAGTCCCTCACCAGCATCCCTATAGGCCCCCTTCAGATACTGGAAGGCTGTTATGAGGTCTCCACGCGGCCTTCTCTTCTCCAGGCTGAACAGCCCCAACAGCCCCATTTGTTAAGCAGGAAAAGATCAGAATCAGTAGGCAATTTAAATCAAAATAAAAAACTTTGAACAGAGTCTATTACTTGATCTTTGTTTCATTGCAGTGTGGATTGTTTCTGTGTCAGGATTTTATTTTAAACCTAACCTGTGCATTTCAGTTTAGAAGTATTCCAGGGGATTCCTGTTGTCTCTCCAGAAAGTTTGACTAGAACCCAGGCTGCAGCCCTAGGATTAGAGAGATGCATAGCCTTGCTCTCTTCTCTGTTTTCCTGATCAGTTTCTTCTGGCTGTGTACTGGGATGTGGCACCAAGCTTGATAAACTACAATTAATAGGAATAAGAACAAGAACTGAAACACTTGACTAGTTTGGGGATCATTACTTGTAAAGTGCCTGAGGATGAGTACTGGAGTACAAAGGAGACAGAATGAAGAGGGGTTACTTTCTTTTACATTGTAATACAAGACAAAATGTATGACAGTTAATATGGTGATTATTTTAAGACTTTGTAAAAATAGAAAGTACATGCTTTGATTGTTACATTGAACTGAATGTTCATTGAGGTTACACGAAATACAAAGAAAATAGGCATTACCCATATTGATTTTCAAGATCTGTGCTCAACAAAAAAATCTTGAATGCACAAAGAAAGCTGTAACAGCTACAGCTTCCTTATAGTTCTTTTGTCTTTTCTAAGCAGAAATCTGATCATACACTTGAGCAACTTCTTCAACCAGCTTCCCTAGTAGCTTGCAAGATCAGTGAGCAAAAATGCTTTATAAGGGAAGGAAAAATACCCTATCTGGCTATTGTTATGCATGAGTTTCCACTAAAGTTGATTGCAGATACAGAAATGCTTCTTCTAGGCAAAATCTAACAGCACTATTTGGTGACTATCCTAATTTACAGTTTATTCTTTCAGAAAGCAGCCTAAAACCTGCAGTTTAATGCAGTAATACTGTGTCTGGTGGCAAATAGCAAAAAAAAAAAAAAATTTCCATAATAATACTACAATAGAATTTAAATACATAAATGAATAGAGGTACACTTGAGTTAACATAGTTAACAGTTTACATCAATGCTTTCTTTTTAATCTTGTTTGATAAAAAGCAGTAAGAAGGAAATGTCTCTGTATTATACCTTATTTTGTACAATGCTCAGTTTTCTGTGATTTGAGTACAAGCTGAGGGCATCATCAGGAAGGACCTGGTATTAAATTAGTTAAACTAAAATTAGCATTTTTTTCTGAACAGTTGGTGTTTGCTCAGCCCAATCATTTTATGGAACCTCTATTAAGTGCTATGTTTGCTGTTCTGAAATTTTGTATGGTTTAGACCATTTCCCAGGCTGTATTTGACCCTTACAGGTCTTTTCCTCTGACCTTACAAGTGTTATTACTGAAACTTCCACTATTAAGCGCAGTTATGGTCACATGTTTAAAAAAAAGTTGCAGGCCAGTCATAATTCTTTTAGTTCATGTCCAAACTTTGTAGAGTTTGATTCAAACATTTTAGTCACAACCTCATTTAGTAACTGTTAAAACAATATGCACAGCACTGTGCCTACTAAAACCTTTGTAATCTCTCTCAGCAGTCCTGACCTTGTCTTGCTGAAAGAGCTGCTACGGATTTGTGATTTAAGGAGAAAGAGACTGGACAATAAAAGATTTATTTAGTCTATCACTTTCTGAAAATAAATGTTGCTTCAAAATATTTGAGGAAAATTTAATACAACTTTAAACTGCGTGTGGCAAGAACTTGCAATCAAAGCAACTACGTTTTTCCAGTACTAACTCACACTTTCATCTTCTTTATTTTTATTGGCAGCAAAAACAAGACAAAGAAAATTTATGAATCAGCAGATATATTTACATACCTAAGCTAAGGTGTCATGACACTGTTTCTGTATATATTTGCCTCCCATCTGCTCTCTGCTCTGTCAATATTTTTTTTGTAGAGAAGCCATATGTTTCAGATCGTCCTTTGAAGCTTCCCACTTATTTTTAGATGCTGAGATATCAGTTATCACACTTAACATGAGCAAAAGTGATCTCAGCTCTGATAGAGTGGCTGTGAATACTAAGAAATAAATATTGTATGACCCATGAGAAGAGACTAAGAAAGTTTTTACATGTCTGATAACCCTAATGTGTAACCTAAAAATAGTATAATCTCCTTTCATCACTATGTAAGGTTTATGACCAAAACTCTGAAGTCTGCATTTCCTGTCTTGTGAGTTCCTATTTGAAATTCCATGGTTCTTGGTTCTCAGCTCAATAAACCATGGAGACATCCATTGCTGCTTTGATTTCAGTGGAAACTTGACAGAGAGAGAGGTGGGTGCGGTTTGAGTCTTCTAATTTGGAGTGAAATTTCACTCCACCTATGTGCCGTAACAGTTTTCTCTTCTAGGTTTTTTATTTTTCACTTTTTTTTTTATTATCCATGTTTCTGAGTATCTCTTACATCTATTTCAGGGATTCTATTACTTTTCTCCATTACAGGATTTATTTGAGGGGATTTTATTGCCTTTATTTTCCTTCCCTTCCTCTTTTCTTCCAGGCTCTCTAGTGCTCTTGATATTGACTACTGTCCACTGTCCTAAATAAAACCAGAAATTTATGGTCAGACAGTAAAAATACGGTTATTAGTCAAGTGCTGTCTATTTTTGTCAGGATTTAACCCCAGCTTGTAACTCGGCACCATGCAGCTGCTCACTCACACTTCCCTCTCTCAGGGAAGGATGTGGAGAATTAAAAGGAATGTAAAACCAAAGTCTGAGATAACACAGCTCAATAACTATAGTATACTACTTCTACAACAAACGCTAACAATAACAATAATGGAAATAACAACGGGAGAAAATATAAAACCAAAAGGGGAAAAGGGCTAAAAACCATCAATAACACAAGTAACGCACAATACAATTGAACACCTCCCACTGACCAATACCCAGCCTGACTCAAGCAGCAATGAGTCCCTTCCAGGTAACTCCTCCCATTTTAAATGCTGAGTATGACATGCTAGGGTACAGAATACTCTTTTAGCTAGTTTGGGTCAGATGTTCTGTCTCTGCTTCCTCGTGCCCCTCCTCACTGGCAGAGCATGAGAGACTGAAAAGTCCTTGATGGGGGTAAGCATTACTGAGCAACAACTGAAACATCGGTGTGTTATCAGCATTATTCCCAGACCAAAGCAAAAACACAGCATTGTACCAGCTACTAGGAAGAAAACTAACTCTGACCCAGCCAAAATTAGAACAATTTTGTATAATTAACTCTTGAAGAACCTACCTGAATATCTATGAAATCTGGACCATCCAAATGCAGTGACACAAATGTAGCTCACAACTGACTCTGATCCTGCTTACTTAAAGCTGTAAATACCTTTGAATGAGATCCCAAAGATCTCACCTTCCCATATTTTTGTACCAGGATTTAAATGGGTTTTGAAAATAATTCATCAAGAATATCATGTCAAGTAGCAACTACTATGGTAAACTTTCTCCTAATTTCCTTTGATAATTTGCAGTATGCTGCTACGGGTAAATCAAGTTTCTTACTAGAATATCATTCTTTGAAAACCTAAGCAAAACAAAAGAATCTAACATAATAAAAGCCCTCTTTGCTATAGTTTATACTCAAGTGATTATGTATTTCATTTAATCTGTACAAACTTCTTTGTGTGAAGGTAGAATTTTTTTCCCCAGAATCAGTGCATCTATAAACAAGAAATACCTTAAAATACTCCTAGCCTTTTGGCTGAGGCTGTAGTTTTATTTAGCTTTAGTTTGCACAGAAGGAAAGATCTACTGGTGTAGAAGTCTAAACGCAAAGGCCAGCCCAAATAAAATAGTTGAGCACAGATGGTAGATACATAAATAAGGTTATTTAGAGAAAAAGTTTAAATAAAGGAAAAGAATGAAGGAGTTGACCTATGGGTCACCCACAGGAAGCATACATATGGAAGAGCTTCTAAAAGATATGTCCAAAAAATGGCTAGGCAGGCAGAAAGATGCCGGTGAGATCAGTCACAGAAGCAAGGACAGAAAAAGATTAAAAAAAGTAAAAGACAGTGTAGATGATGAAGATGAAGATATATTGGAGAAGTCTGAGATTTTGCTAAATTGCAAGGGAGAAATTGAGTATAAATAGATTGGGAAATCCAGGTTGCAGCAGTAAATGCTGTGTTTAATGAGCTTAAAGCAAAAAGGAGGAACAGGATAGGGCAAAAAAATTAGAAGAAAATTTAAGATAAAGGTGAGATATTTTTCAAAAAGCAAAGGCTGCCCTTTTTGTACTCTTAAGTAAAAGATTCAGAGATTGTGAGAAGCTATGTGGAAAATACAGTCAAGGTTCAATGGTGTAGAAGAGTTTCAGAGTTAAGAGAGGTCAGAAGAAGAGCAAAGCTGCGGAAGAACTGGTAGAAAATATGCATTTCAGCAACAAGAAAAGAAAATAACTGAATTTCAGGAAGAAAATAAGAAGGGAAAGGAAGGTAAGGAGTCATGCTGCATTTCAACAGTGTCATCTTACAAGAAACTGGCACAATCCCATATGGGGGAGAGGGAAAGAGGAAGAGAGGAACGGAGAAAAGGAGGAAGGAAAACTAAAAGGAAGAAGAGACGGAAGGAGGAAGGGAGGACACAGGAAGGTTTGATGTCTGAGCCAATTGTAGGAAAAAGCAGATAGAACTATGGAGACTTAAAGTAGTTCGGAAATAGTTATTTAGCTAGACAGATGGTAGAACTGAGCAGAAAAATCAGGTTTGTAGTCAAGAGAGACTGACTGCACAAGTATGTCAGAAAATATTCCACTGTGTGGGGGAAAGTGTGAAATATGCAGAATCAAAGGCATGAGAAAATGGTAGTGGTTGCATGAAATGCTGAAGAGCCTGATCAGGAACCAATATGAGGGAAGAAGGGAAAATACAAAAGAGAAAGATGCTAAACTCAGAGGTAAGCTTAAAGCTCAGCTGAAACTGTGAGTGAAGGGTATTCTGAGACAAAAAAGAAGGCAGTGTAAGGAGGCTGTGGACATTTTTGACTTTTTAGAACAGGACAGTTGGATCACATTTAGAAATTTTATCGCTCTGATACAATGATCCTCCAGCAGAAATCTATACATCTTATCCATGAAATATTTTTTTTTATTTTTCAAAATTAACAGAGAACTTGCATGGTTCCTTATTACAAAAAAAAAACCCTAACAAACACAAAAGAGGGTGAAAATTATAGAATCATAGAATAGTTAGGATTGCAAAGGACCTTAAGATCACCTAAGTCCACCCCTCCTGCCTTCCAAGACTTGGGTGGTACAGTCAGAGCCTTTGCCAGTGAAGACTAAGGTAAAGAAGTCATTAGGAACCTCAGCCTTCTCCAAATCCTGGGTAGCCAGATCTCCTGATAGCTTCCAGAGGAGGCCTACATTATCCCTAGTCTGTTTTATATTTGCTACATACCTACAGAATCCCTTCCTTTTATCTTTCACATCCCTAGCCAAGTTTAATTCTAACTGGGACTTAGTTTTCCTAACATGGTCCCTAGCTTCCCGAACAACATCCCTGTATTCTTCCCAGATCACCTGTCCTTGCTTCCACCTTTTATAAGCTTCTTTTTTCCCCTCAAAGTTTCCTCAGCAGCTCCTTATCCATCCAAGGAGGTCTCCTGGCCCTCCTGCTGCACTTCCTTCTAGTTGGGATGCAACACTCCTGAGCTTGTAGCAGGTGATCCTTGAATATTAACCAAGAGTCTTGAGCCCCCTGCCCTCTAGGGCTATATCCCTATTCTCACTGTCCTGAGGATCTCGAATTTGACCATCTCGTGATCGCTGCAACCAAGGCTGCGCTGGAGCATCACATTTCCAACCAGCCCTTCCCTGTTAGTGAGCACAAGGTCAAGCAGGGCACCTCTCCTCGTCGGCTCCTTTATTGCTTGCAGAAGGAAGTTGTCTTCCACACAATCGAGGAACCTCATGGATTGCTTGTGCCGGGCCGTACCGTTACTCCAGCAGATGTCAGGGTGGTTGAAGTCCCCCATGAGAACAAGGGCCTGTGAGCTTTTCCTATCTGTCTGTAGAGTGCTTCATCTACAAATTCCTACAGGTGGTCTGTAACACAGTAATGTCTCCCATTGCTGTTCTCCCTTTAACCCTGACCCACAAACTCTCTGTTGACTGCTCACCTGTCCTCAGACAAAGTTCCATACTCTCCAGCCTATGCCTAACATAAAGGGCAACTCCCCGTCTCTGCCTGCCAGGACTGTCTTTTCAAAAGAGCCTTCCATTCCAACACACCAGTCATAGGTGTTTCGGTGATGCCTATTATATCATAGCCCCATAGATGTGCCCACATCTCTAATTCCTCTTGTTTGTTCCCCATGTGTCATGGTTTGAGCATGTTTTGAGGGTGTTTTTGTTCAAGGTTTTTTCTGAGCACGTGCTCCAGCCAGGTGGAGGAGGGGAGGCCGGGAGGAAGGAGAGACAGGACACCTGACCCAGGCTAGCCAATGAGGTATTCCATACCATAGCACGTGATGCCCAGGATGCATACTGGGAAAGAGAAAGCTGGAGGAGTAGAGCTCTGGAGGAAAACGGAGGAGGGAGCACGTGGTGCTCAGCCGGGCAGGGTGGAATGAGTTATGGGTTGGTGGCTGGTGGGGTGTTGTATTCTTTTCACTTGTTGTTTGCTGTATCATTATTATTTGTAGTGGTAATGGCAGTGGTGATTCTGTGTTATGCCTTAGCTATTAAACCGTTCTTATCTCAATCCGTGGGGGCTACATTCTTTGGATTTTCCTTCCTAACTCTCCGGGAGTTGGGGGACTTGGTTTAAACCACGACACCCATGCTACAGGCTTTTGTATAGAGGCATCTGAGTCGAGCTCCAAATTAAGCCAGCTTATTGGCTGGAGCGCCTGGAATATCTCTACATTGCTCCGAGCATTTATTATAGGTGCTGGCAACTGACTGGGTGTGTTGGGATGGAATGATCCCCCCCTCCTCCAACACATCTAGTTTAAAGGATCCTTGGCAAGTCTGGCAAGCTTCCTACTGGTCTTCCCCTTCTTTATCAGCGCAGCTCCACCAGCCCCCAGTAGACCTGGCTTACAACCTTGGGTCTTGTGCTCAAGGCAACCAAACCGCTGACTATGACATCACCCTTTTAACCATTTATTAACATGTCCAATCCTCCTTGCCTTTGGAAAGTCTTCACCTGTGTCCTGGAGAATTGTTGAAAAGACTATCTGAGCTCCAGAGCCCCTGACCACCTCTCCCAGCGCTCTGTAGTCCTCCTTTATGTTCCCCAGGCTACTACTATCTATATCCCTCGCACCCACATGGATCACTAGAAGTGGGTAATAGAGCAGGCAGCCTCTCTGCAACATGAGATTCTTGAAAAGGTTGTTTGGCTTTGTATTTCTGTGTTGTTGGGGTTTTTTTAATTAATTCTTCAAGTTTACAAAAAAAGCTCAATATGTGAGGAAGTTGACTGTCTACATGCTTTCTCTCAGGTCCTCATTGCTGAAAGCTTTTCTTTGTCACTGTTCTTTCTGTACAGATATGTGTAATCCCACCAAGTTATTTTGCCATGTTTAGCTTTCTTCTTACATATTTTAATTCCTTGATCAATTTATTAGCTATTATCAAAAAGGTCATGCCATGGCACTCTAATTTTATTTATTCAAACCATCTCCAACAGGCACTGATATTTTTCTCATACCCTCTTTTTTTTTTTTTTAAACAGCAAGCAACAAGTCTTCTATTATTCTTTAACTTCAATACAGATATTTAGAATATCCACCTGCAGAAATAATCAACATCTCTGCAGCCATTTTTCCCCTAAGGAAACAAAGCTGTAACACCAATAAATAGTGCCTTTTTATATTTAACCTTGAAATATACTGCCTTTATAGAATCTTCACCTCCGTATGGGAAGAAGAGGCAGTCAAAGCCATAGGGGCAGCCTGTTTTCCTAATGGTTGAGAATAGAGCAATTTTCATTGCTATGATATAATTCCTTTTCTAAAAGCTTTCTAATGACAGACTCTATATCCTGTAAATCTGAGCACTACAAAATCATCTTACACATAAGTTTTGAATATTTAAACCAGATCAAAATTAGGGGAAATCTAAATATTCAAAACAGAATAACTATACTATAAATTGCTCACGTATCACTTTGCATTTCAGCAGTGACCTTGGTCCTAATCAAGAATTTAGGAAAAAGAATCCCAACAACTCTGAAGAGATTTTCAAAACATGCTTCATCAAGTTATCATAATTAAATCACCATTTTCATCAAGAAGTAAAATGTGACCAAATTATCATGCAAAACTATTAATCACAGCACATATACATTTCAATTGCAAACAGTTTAGGATGCATTTATAAAAGTCTTCCTAAGATAATCATGAGCTAAATTATGTTAATATTTTGCCATTGGAGGAGGAGCTAAAGATACTGTAGAAACCTTATTATTAAAAATATAAAATCCCCAATCCTGAAAATTATTGATATACATAAGGGATTAATTTTCATATATGTTTACAGTATTATTGCATCAGTTATTGATAGACTGAAAAAGTTATGTTCTTTATATGCCAAATTTTAGGCAGACTGTGGTCACAGCTGGCTTCAAAGACAGCCAGAAATCATTACCCACAAGTGTAAGCCCTCTCTGCTTAAAATTCACACATCAGGAAAATGGTCTGGTTACATCTGAGTGTATAGCATACTCCATGTGAAGTCATCTTAGTTAATTACATGAACATTTAGACTGGACCAGCAAATTAAACTTGCAATGCAGAGAATATATCTGTGATCACATTAAGACTCACATGTCATGCAACAACGATGCAGTGTGCTAAACAAAATTAATCTCAGGTGAAAAATGCTTCAACAAGAAAAAGAAAAAAAGAAATAATTTGTTTCAAATTCATCTTTCTTATTTTTTGATCCTCGTTGAAGCAAACATCTCATACGATTTGCCAGAACTCTGTACTATGTGAATATTTGCCACTTTTCTTCATATTAGGTTCCATGTTTTTTATGCTGATGTCACAAGTAGTGAGTAGCTTCCTTTTGCAGACATTACACCTTGTTGAACCAGCAATCAAAACATGACAATTAGGTCTGCCTTTCTAAGTTCCAAACTCACCTTTTCATATTAATTTCACATTTCAGGGTATATTTCTATCTTAATGGCACATGATCCTTTTTTTTTCCGGCATCCTCAGCTGTCCTCTCTTCCTACTGTTTTCTTTCTGTTGGGTACAGTTGCCATCATTCTGGTAAATATAAAAGGGACAGTGTTTCTTCAATTCTCTCTCCTGCCATATCGCCCATTTCCTTAAAGAGGGAAGGTCCAGAGACCTCCTACTAGGGCCAGTCAATAAGAGTTGCACTCCTTGATCTATCTGCCTACGTGCACTTCTTTGCCTTCTTTATAGAGGAAAAGCTTAATATGAAGTGTCCTGAACCACTTCTGTGGCTGCTGCCAGCACTCAGGCCAAAATTTCCCCCCTTAGAGGGGAAAATGCCCAGGTGTAATTCAGGAAGTATAGGCAGTTCCCAGAAGGCAGTAAGGACAAGGCCATGATGTTTTCCCTCTGTTGGGCCAGACAAGGAGCTTAGCCATATCAAGTTACGCTATGCTGTACTACTTGTTCTGAGGTCAGCCTAGCAGACCTTGGTCCATTCTCTTTTCTAGAGTAAAATATGTATGAGGGTGGGGAACTGGAAAGACAGATTCATCAGAGGAGAAGTGTGTTTAGCAGTATTAATGTATAGAATGAGAAAATACTAGTGTCAAATAAGGAGAACATAGGAAAAAATGGAAACAGAAATCATCCAGGATATATTTGATTTATAAATCTTGTAACAATGGCAGGAAGAAACAAGTTTTATATAAGTCACAAGGTGTTACTTGGAATTGAACAGGTCATATACTAAAAGAATTTCAACAGAGGATAACTGTTAGTGAACTGGTCTTGAAAAATGAAAATCATTTTTCAAAGTAGAACAGAGTACAAAAAGACAAACACGGAAGTATAAAGCAAAGGAAGAAAGTTGTAAGGAAAGATTGACAGAAATAAAAATAAATCCAGTGTTCACTCAAGGTAAAAATGAGCTAAATAAGAGATCAGATTTGGATTTATGGAGACTAATAAAGATGGACATAAGCTTGTTAATAGAGGATGATTATTAAAATTCATCCAGCTATGTGCTCATAGATAAATATGTGATACTATAAGCCTAACTGGAACTTTGCTAGATGTCATGGGTTCAGCCGTGGCAGTCATTTTTCTCCTTCTTGTAGCTGGTGCAGTGCTGTGTTTTGACTTCTGGGCTGGGAACAGTTGCTTGATAGCGAGCATGTTTTGAGCGTGTTTTTGTTCAAGGTTTTTTCTGAGCACGTGCTCCAGCCAGGTGGAGGAGGGGAGGCCGGAAGGAAGGAAAGACAGGACACCTGACCCAGGCTAGCCAATGAAGTATTCCATACCACAGCACGTGATGCCCAGGATGCATACTGGGGAAGAGAGAGAGTAGGAGGGGTGGAGCTCTGGAGGAAAATGGAGGAGGGAGCACGTGGTGCTCAGCCGGGCAGGGTGGAGTGAGTTATGGGTCGGTGGCTGGTGGGGTGTTGTATTCTTTTCGCTTGTTATTGGCTATATCATTATTATTGTGTTATGCCTTAGCTATTAAACCGTTCTTATCTCAATCCGTGGGGGCTACATTCCTTGGATTCTCCTTCCTAATTGTCCGGGAGTTGGGGGACTTGGTTTAAACCACGACACTAGAAGATAACAGTAAAAACATATTAATATCATGGGATATAAATTCTCTTTAGAATGGACAGACAGGGTAATGTTGCTGGGGCAATTAAGATGGAGACAGAGCTTTACAACTGTGATATATACGTAGGAGGCTGATTTTGCTGATACCTCTCTTGTGCAGTCTTCAGCTAAAAAATTTTGCAAGTGTTGCAGCTGAATGGATCACCATGCAGGTTGCATTCAGAGGGTAAAAACATGGACTCCTTAGGCAACCACAAGTTTATGGGCCAGATTTTTGGACATCTTATGATAGAGTGGAAACTATTAAAGTGCTTATCCCAGCTAGAGGACAACTTGAGCTCTTTTTTATATTTGCTGGTGACTGTACAGGTGGTGGTGGGAAAGTTATTTCGACTAAATAGCTAGCTGTAATTGGGAATGCTATAAAACTGTATCGTCTATGTCCAAAATCACAGAGGCTGTGATTTAGTCTTGCTTTTTTTTTCTTTTTTTTTTTTTTGTTAGTATTCAAACACATGCTCTGATTTTCTTACTAGTATTACTTTTTTTCCAGTTGTGGTTATCTCTTCTGGTTTACAGGGTAAGCATATGAGTAAATATCAGCCACTGTTTTCACTTTGTTCTCCAAGGACCCAGATATGAGGAAGATTCATAAAGAATTCAAAAGATATCTGGGATATACAGCTAATTTACTTGGAAAGGGGGAAATGTAAAATATCAGAAAGCGTTTGACACCAACCAGTTAACACGTCAGCACTAAGGATTTAGGCCACCTACTTTCAAATGTAAATACCACGAATGGAATTCATGATGATCTTTTCATACATGACCAAAGCACATATATTTTATTCCTTTTTCATTCTATTTCAACTAGATTCATATGCTCTTTTTTTCATCTCTCCATTTGATGTATTTCAAAGTTGATACATACCTCTTCGACACTAATAAAAAGACATCAAATGCCTTCATTGGACTGTGATTCAAGACTTTGGGTCTTAAATAATTCTGTGGCTTTGAATTTCTTTTCAGAGGAATTTTAAACATCTGTCATACATGGTTCGTAGCTCTCCTGATGCTGCTTGGAATAAAAAATCATGCATATTCAAAACATGCCACTAACAGAGAAATATCCTTGCTGCAATGTTAACTTATTAGTACTGCAATTGTGCTAAGATTGCAAGCATGAAGTAGGACTGCATTGAGCTGTACATTGCTTAAATATTAAATGGTTCTTTTAGGTTCTTTAAAGGATTCACACTTTTAACACATCTTTAAGAACTTGCTGAATATGCTAAAAGGAAGCCAGGAACAAAGGAAGCAAAAAGAAATCTAATTTTAAAGATTAAAGCTAATTGGTCTGATATAACCAAGCTGAAACTTGAGAGATTTTTCTTTTTTTTTTTAAATTAGATGTGAGATTAAACTGCATGATTCTGGAACATCCTTACAGTAGTGTAAACAGACATTTATAGTAGAGTTCAGTAAGTTTATAAAGTGCTTGGGCTGTTAAATGTTCTAGAGATTGATCCCGGAAGACAGCCAGGAATGAAATGGTCTGGAAGAAAAGAGATTTTGTGCATTTGAATGCAAGCTGGGCCATGATCCACCACGTGGTATCAGAACCAAAATATGGTCTCCAGTCTGTTATATTAGCAGTACAGTTTGCAAATTCTCACTCTCTTCCATTGCCTTTCTTATGCCAAGACACCATCTTCATCAGGAGTTCCTTAATTTCCTTTCTTTCATAAGCACCATTTCTCCCCACAAGTCTCCTTATACTGCTTTTGCACTTCCTCCCACTTCCCCACTCCTACTATTTCACTTTCCTGTGATAGGGGCTCTGTGAGTCCTGACTTGGCCACGACTTGGTTTATATATGTCCATTCTCCTTTCTTCCTTGTCCATTTATTGTTTATGGATGATCAGAGAACAGATTTGAATCAAATATATTTTTAATGACATCTACAGAATAATTAGGAACAAACTTTCATTATCTTCTGCCCCTTTAAAGAACAGGGCAAACATCCAAGCTTCTGAATTAGACTCCTTGTTTCGAGAGCTATATCATGCAAACCTGAGGTACTATAAAGCACAGGATAGTAGATGTGGATAAAAAAAATATTTGTCTTCAGTTCCGAAACTTCAATACATTATTTTAAGTTAAGGTAAAGAAAGAAAATTAAGCAGATGTCAATACCCATGTGTATGAGTTACAAGAAACCACAAGAAGTAGCATTCAGAAAACTTGATCTCCTTTTCACCAGTATTTTAAGAAGACATTTCTGGCCTATTTTAAGACTAATAGAGGAAAAGGTATTATCCTGTGGAATTATTTTAAAGAAACAAAGAGAAAATATAACCTAAAAAGAAGTAGGGACATAAAATTACGGTTTAGTTGCACTGCCATTTCTATGACAGAAAGATATCTTCCCTGGCTCAATTTTATTTTTGCTAAGAAAAAATGCATATAATTCTTCTACAGATACTTCTAGTGGAAGACAGAAGTTTGGCAGAAAGTTACAAAATGGTTGACATCAACTTGATAAAATACTTTCAGCATACAATCCAATACTGAAGATTTATATCCTTCAGTAAAATTATGCTGTCAGTCTGTGCATTCCAGTGGGAACTTGGCTAACCCATTAGTTATTTTAATATGTATCTCATAAATCAAAGGCTCAGGTTCTATCAAAAAGAGTAAAAAATCTCAAAGAGTAAAACAGAAAGGATTTTCTTAGATCCAAAACACTTACTTTTGATATTAGGCAAGTTATTTATTAGCAGACTTATGATGAAAGCTTAAACATGTCACCAAAGACATCATTTGACTTTGGCATCAGTAAATTTACTCATGTGGTAAACTGGTATCCAGAACTGGTTCCTGCAGTGTTTTAGGAATTTACACTGAAAGAAATTGAAATCTGAACCTGCCACAGAAGCCATTTTGTAAAGACCAATACAAACATTCAAAATTTGATGAAAAAAGCACTATGTACTGAAGGGAAACACAAACCAGAAATAGAAATTAAATAGAAATAGAAATCATAGAAAGAGAAATGGAAAAAAATCCAGAAAATGACAGGTAAACACAAAATATAGACCATTTCCTAAGTAAATAACATGTTCCTAAAAGAAAACTACAATGTTGTTTACAGTAAAAAAATCCCAGAAAAGCTAAATAAATATTAAACAAGACTGTGTAATTGAATGAACTTACTTTTTTTTTCTTTTAAGGAGTTCAATCAAAAAGGAAAAAATCAATTTGTTTATTATAGACCTTTTATTTTTATCTTGATTAAACTAAATATAGTTTAATAATACTAACACAAAAGATTTCTGTCACTGAGAACTCATATGCAGCACAGTCAGATCAAGCCACCTTAATAGTATTTAAGATACAGAAGAAATAATTTTATGAGAAATAAGCAAAAAAAGGTATCCTTTCACAAGCTTGCATGCAGTTACCTTCTATCCATCCTCCTTGAACTTCGTTCTCAGTCTCAGGTCCATTGCATACTCGGGCTGCTGGAGACAACCAAGACCCAGCATCCCCATGGTTAGGGGAAGTTTCATTTCCCCTAGGACCTTGGGCAGCAACTGGACACAATGCAGAAGGCAGATGGTGAAACTTGCATCATTTCAGGTGGTATTGTGTAAAATTCAGACCTAAAGATGAGAATGGGTATGTTAAGGCAGAGCTAAAATTGTTGTCTCTTGAGGTGAGTGTGATGGTCCATATTCTCTCCATAAAGGAAAGAACAAATAGGATGATTTGTAGCTTGCTAAATTCTGAAGACAAAACCACCAGAGCTATTCAGCCTAACCCTTGGTATGTGCACTGATCACTGCAAAGGGCAGAATGATAAATATGTTCAAATGTAAGCTCATGGATGCAGAAGATGAAAATCATACCTTTTTAAAGTTAAAATTTTGGTTTTCATAATTCCTAATTATTTTGTTATGCTACCTCATAGCAGTAAGAATCCAGAACCAAATAAGAAAAACAGCAATTAGACTTATGAAGTTTTTCTAGTTGTAACATTTTGGTTGTTTCATAATTTCAGTAATAATGTGGTTAACAAGAAGAAATTTAAAAAGTATTTTTTTCTGAAGAATGATTCTTCACTTTCCAGTTAGGTTCACGTATATTAAGGACTAAACAAAAATGAAACTGAATGAGAGAGAACAAGCCCTGTGTTCCCTGGAAAATCCCCCTCATCATATCTCCAAGATATTATCACCATTATAGTAATAATTGTCTATAAGATAGAGCATATTTTTATCTAAAAGACTGAAAAAGCTTTCAAACTAAATTTCTCCATTTCCCCCACTTACTACACATTGTTTTGTGCTCTAGGAAGTCCTAGACCATGCAAACTCAATTACCTTTGCATGAAACTAAACTTTATGAGTGTACATAGTGTTTTCCAGTTGCTAATGGGTATGCAGTCCACAGGAGCACTCTTGAGCTGCTCCAAAGGAAAACCCTCAAAGAGCAGTGTGAGTCCTTAGCACCTGTAATTCAACTGTATGTCCTTTGCACCACACAACACATTTACAGAAATAGCTTTCCTCAACTCAGTGCCAGAATCAAAGCCTAGGACCATCAAGGTATTTAAATACTTACCTTCTAGATCCATAGGTATTAGATGCCTGAAAACCCCTGACTGTGCAAGAATAATTTGACATAGAATCAGTGAATGGTTAGGGTTGGAAGGGACCTTAAGATCATCGAGTTCCAACCCCGCCTGCCCTGGGCAGGGACACCTCACACTAAACCATATCACCCAAGGCTCTGCCCAACCTAGCCTTGAACATTGCCAGGGATGGAGCGTTCACAACTTCCCTGGGCAACCCATTCCAGTGCTTCACCACCCTAACAGTAAAGAACTGCTTCCTTACATCCAGTCTAAACTTCCCCTGTTTAAGTTTCAACCCATTACCCCTTGTCCTATCACTACAGTCCCTAATGAAGAGTCCCTCACCAGCATCCCTGTAGGCCCCCTTCAGATACTGGAAGGCTGCTATGAGGTCTCCACGCAGCCTTCTCTTCTCCAGGCTGAACAGCCCCAACTTTCTCAGCCTATCTTCATACGAGAGGTGCTCGAGCCCCCATGGCCTTCCCCAGGATTTGCTCCTACAGCTCCATGTCCTTCTTACACTGAGACAGCAGAACTGTAAACAGACATAAAAGATTAAAGAAATAGAGCAACGCTCTCAATACAAAGTCTCAAAAACAAGCCAGGTGTATTCCTCACAAGCAATACAATGCTTTATGTTATGTTTTGAACTTTGCTTTTCTTTAGTCTTTTTGGCTATTATTTTTGGCTACCAGGGAAAGGAAAATATATATATATTTATATATACATAATTCTTGTAAATAAAAGCTTGCTCTATTAATTCCAGTTTAATGAGCTTATAGTATTACTGAAAACTTGGGTATGTTATTTGATTTGGATCTATTTTTAATTTCAGTATGATGGCTTTTAAATCAGGTCACTGACCAGTACATTTACCCATCTTCAGTTAAAGCAAATATATTCACATATGCTTTGTGGAGCATTTCAATGTAGCAGCAAGCTCTAAGACTGCATTATAAAGTCTTGCATGTAACAGTATATAATTTTTTCTGAACACCCATACCAGTTAAACATAGCATGTCAGTACAATTTCCAGTCACTTCTCATTACTGTTCTTTACCATCTGTATTTAACACCAAAACCTCCCTGTTAGCAGTTAAAACAGTATTAATATCTACTGAGATTTCAAGAGTTGTGCAATTGAAGAGCCAGGGATGCTGTTTGTTTTTTTTTAATTTTTGAAGAAAAGAAGCTGCAACATTGTGCAGCTTAGGGTTCTTTCTGTGTTAGCTATATCTGATTACCTTTTAGTTTGGATGATTAGCAGTGACACAAGATGCTGTACTTAATCTTAGATAAATTTATTATTAAAGGTTTTGGAGCCATAGCGGTGGTTTTAACTATGCCTCATGGCATTTGAGTGAATTCTAGATTGCTGGAAATTTTAAGATAGATGCTTTTTAATTTTTAGATTTTTGGGGGTTTTTTTGTTTTTTTTTTTTAATATACTAGACTTCATAAGGCCATCCAGAAATACTTCTATTGCTTTATATTCCATGTAGGACCTCAAAGGAGAGAAACACTGAAAGGCACATTTAAATAACCTTTAAAATTACTTGATATAAACATAAACTTCTTAGAAGTACTTCTGCAAATAAAAACAGCCGAAAATGCTTATCAAAAAGCATAGAGGTTTTACGGTAACATGAAAGAAGTCTTTGATACCACAAAAGAAACAAAGGCATTAAAGTCACACAATAAGACATTATTTCCTGCTATAATGATGAAAATGAAATTGAAAATTAGAAGGACTAATATCAGTCAAAAATTGATTCAAACAACAAAATATCTGATCTAGAAAGAAAGCTCCCAAAAACTATAAATTGATGCTGCAATTTTAGAAACTATTATAAACACAATATTCAGTGAAATAGCTAGAGCTGAAAAAAAAAAGGGCTTAAATTTAAACATTGAACAAGAATACAGCTTCCAGCATCTTAGGTAACACTATGAAGGTTACAAGCCAAAAAATACTTTGCATCTCTTCCTGTGTTGCTTTAAATAAAACAAATATTGGAAGAATTTAGGTATTTTTTAAAAACTTCTAACTTTACCATCATTAGACTTCACATACTAGAATCATAGAATAGTTAGGGTTGGAAAGGACCTTAAGATCATCTGGTTCCAACACCTCTGCCATGGGCAGGGACACCTCACACTAAACCATATCACCCAAGGCTCCATCCAACTTGATCTTGAACACTGCCAGGGATGAAGCATTCACAACCTCCCTGAGCAACCTCTATTCCAATACCTCACCACCCTATTACCTATCTTTTAACATTAATTTAAGACATGTGTTAGAAGTTGTGTCCAATTTTGTGGCCTTCTAAGACAAGCTGTTCTCTGATTCAATGACCCACAGACCTCTGGTTCTTGATGATGGGAAGGATGTCTGCTGCACATCTTCTGACTCATTGTTAGACACTGTCCCAATGAGTGGAGGAAGTTTACTGCTGGAACCAAGAATTCAATCCCCACATATACAGCAATGTTCAGTTTGATGTTCTGGATCAACATGGGCAATTAGTATGCCCAAACTAAAATAGCGTAGAAACAATGATGTTTTTCTTTTGAGAGAAATAAACTGTTACACACTTTACTGAAGTTCTGTGCCCTGGCCCAGAGAATCCAACCTATGAGGGGTCACAAGGACCACATGATGAAGAAATGTTTTGAAGACTTTCTTTTTATCATCTCACAGTAAGCCACTGTAAAGGACCTCCTTGTTAAGCAGTAATGTGACCAACACCTACTGTTGCTCAAATATATGCAGTCTCTTCTGAAGCTTCTTGTCTGATGCCCAAGTAAAAATATAGGAAAAGAAATATTTAATGGTAAAATAGTAGAGCAATATCTACAGTGTAAAAATGTTTTTTGTTCTTCTAAACTTCCTTAAATTTTGGGAAAAGCACTTACTGTGCACGTATTATACAATGACCTGACAGCTAAAATATCTCATAATTGTTTAAATATGCAAAGTGCTTGGTACTTACAAATCGTACTTCATTTCCTATTAGAAAACTTTTTAAGTGGAAAATGGATGCAATTATAAAAATAATGTATATCCTCACATATCTTAATCTATTTTCTATCACACTGATAGAGATTGTCAAGGTATAAGGGAATCATCTGGTTGCAAAAGAATATTAGAATTAGAAAGTAGTGTTACAGTTCATTAAGGATTTTAAAAGAAGTGTAACCTAATCAGCATTCAACTTTTATGTTCTAATTACGTGATAATCAGTAATCACCATTGTCTCTGGTTATATGAACTAATAAAAATCTCTCCTAAATGCACAATTAAGTGCCACAACATTAACTGCATTACATAGTAAGCAATTATTGGTTTTATCAGTTTTAGTAGACTTGGTTGCATTGTTCAGAAGTTGGTCGTTCTGGTTTTGGGGTTTTTTGTAATTATGGTGAGTAGGTGGAAATGGGACATCTTTTTCAAAATTAAAAATAAAAAAAAGTTAAAAAATCAAAGTGATTCACAAAACTCATGTAATGAGTCTTAATTAATTTCTGTTCTACTGCAGTGTGTTTCAGAACAATCTCCAACAGAATCCTGCAGTGGAGCTACAAGCTTCGGGCTGTACATTGGCTTGGAGGAAATTTCCACTTCTCTTTCAGATAGCTTTTGCAGTGAGCTTAGAATTCAAATGTCAATGAACTAGTAACATTACAGTCTATGAAACATGCAGAAGATTCATTTCTTTCTCTCTTTCTCCTAATTGAATAAGTGATATAGAAGTTATTGATGAAATGGTCATATGCTAGTATATCATATTGAGTAAACAGATCAGTCTGTAATTTATGCTTTTTGGAAAAAAAGTAAAAAAAAAAAGTATTTTCAGAGAGTGTCAAATGTCAACATTCAGCACCTTATGATCAATTTTAATTTCTGTATGGTGTAAATGCATATTTCAATTTCTTGTCATTACAGTAATCTTCCAGTAATTATAATTAAAATAAATATGTGTCTGCAGTTACAGTTTTACTTTGAACTATTACTGCTATATCTGATTCTAAATGTATGTAAATACCACATAGAAATTAAACAGATAGTTTTTAGCATAGCAAATGCTGAAACACCAAATGTTACGAGTTCTTACAGTTTGGGACCGGAACTGGGCAGCTTCATATATTTAATGAACTGATTTCAGAGCAAGATATTCTCAATACAGAAGTAGATTATTTATGTTCTTGACAACTGCAAAGATTTGCTCCAAATTTTAGTAAAGATCAATCAAAATAATACAAAAGTTAAAAATTGATTGCTAACTGATAAACATGTATGTCAAATTTAGGAGGCAGAACTTTTTAAAAAAATACGTAACATTTTGAGAAAAGCAACAAGCAAAACCTTTAATTTTCAGTAAAAATTTCTTGCTTATTTTTTTAATTGAAAAAAAGTCCTTAAGAACAAAATTCTTCTACATTTAAGAACATTTTACAATCCCTGAAAATAGCATGGAACAGTTTTTCTTTCAGATCAAACGCTTTGTTTTGCTTATAATCAGTTTTAGATGCATTTATTCAGTGTTTTGTAAGAGGAATGAAAACAGCGAGATTTAAAAAAAAATCAAAACCCTGCACGCTTTATATTCCATCATTTCATCTTAGATGAGGGAGGGTTGCAAAGCAGAGGAGAAGTACACTCCTACCAGCATATTCTGCAGCTTTACAGAAGCATTTATCAGTCTTGGAGGCTGCAGCTAGACTCCTTCATAAGGACAGTCTCAGCTGTGCTCCAGGATTCTAATTCTCTGATTTCCAGAGTACTTGTTTGCTCCCAAGATCATGACAGTATTTATGCTGCACAGGAGTCAAACTCAGCAATACACAACCTTAAACTGCCCTCCTAGCACCTTTTCAAGTAGGAACAAGACCATAGTTATTAGGCACCAGAGAAAAAAAGCCCTATATTCTGTGTCTGCAGATCACCCATCACTGTTTGTTTTCCTTCACATATAAGGTCTTTCATTTACCTGGACCGTCAGGCTGAAAGAAAAAGCAACTGAGGTCTTGTCACAAAGAGAGGCACACAGCTGAGAAAAACTAAAACATATCATTAAGCTTCACAGGACTCCCAGTAATTTCGCTGAAGGAAGTCTCCCCTTTTGTTACGCACCTCACCCTCCTAGTAGTGAGAAAGGCACCAGGCAGGCACACACTCCAACTGACATACAAAAAACCTGCTTGACACTGCCAATTAAATGTCTGCTCTTAGTTTGCTGGGCAAAACAAATCTTTCTAGCAATGAAATTCTTTGATACCACAGGTGGGAAAAAGTGTGCTGCTAGCCAATACCATATGCATTACACAGTCCATTTTGACTTACAACATCTACCACACCTGAAAACACCCGATGCCTCCTAGGCACATTTCTTTTCCATCCACATAGCAAAGGAGTCGGCTGGCATTCTGCCTTTTTATGTAATTTTCATTGTATATTCAAACTCCACAAGTCCAAATCTGACTCTTCAGACTTTCCCCAGTTCTGACCATCAATGACGGTGCTGTGGAGAAAGGAAAGACTGCACACAAATGCTAACAACCAAAAAAAATTAGAATGTCACATCTGTCTCAGGGCCATGTTTTGCCTTGTCTTGTGTTAGGATGGTCGCAGATTTTGGGAATAGAGGACAGCACTTTCTCAATCATCTCCCAGCTATATCCAGGTCACTTCCTGGTTCTTCAGTAAATGGGGGTGGGAGTCAGTTAGGTGAGCACTTTATTCCCAGACAAAAGCACAGAGACCATCTGGAACCAGCTATAGTACATGTAGGTAGAAGGGCAGCATGCGTTTAGTGCTGGCTTTGTGCTGTGCCTGTTCTGTATCTTCCACAATGAATGGCGTGCACCAGACCCCAGGCCAGCAAGAATATCAGGGACTGCCCAGAATGCTTGCACTTCTGAAACACTGCAAGCTTGCTGTTCTGTCTCTTTTTGTGCAGGGAGGGACACCTACACAGATAAGGTTACCTAGCAACCTATCCAATCTCACTTGAAAACCTCTGGAGATGGGGACTCTACACATCCTTAGGAAGGTTGTTCCCGTGACTGATTGCTCGCATTGTAAAAAAATTCTTTCTTATATTGGATGCAACCTTTCCTGGTGCAACTTGTACCCATTGCCCCTTTGTCTTCTCCATGTGGCTCCTGTGAAGAGAGGCTCTGTCCTCTTTGTAGCTACCCTTTAAGTACTAGGACCAGTGTCCCAGCCAAATGAGGTCCCAGCCTAAGCTTTGTCTTTTCAAGTGAGAAGAGACCTAATGCTTTCAGCCTTTCTCATAGGGTGTTTCTCCAGCCTTTTGATCATCATGGCATTCCTCTGGACCCTAAGTGACACCTCCCCAGTCTGTCCTCATCTTTCTTAAATTGTGGGGACTAGAACTGAACACAGTACTGCAGATGCAGCCTGGCTAGCACTGGGTAGAGTGGGATGATCCCCTGGCTTCAAAATAAAATGCTCACATGCAGGTTACCTATTGAAGGTAGTCTCTGACCTGTACCAACTCTGTGCTATGCAAAATTGACCAGGAGAGTACTAGCTTGTCCAGGCTGAAAACTGTGTTAAGAAGCATTGTGACAATTTAACAGTAGAAGCAATTTAGTTCAAGTGCCTACTTGTACACTATTTAATTTACTGGTATATATTTACACAGCCTACTATTCTAAGTGATGGGATTGTGCTGCAGGTTCCTAAGGAAGTGTTTCTGGATTACCAACATTTAGGAGATCTGGGTAGGAGCACCTCACACTATGAAAGCACCTGACATCCCCATGAATCAGGTTCTTTGTCTTCAGCACTAAAAATTAACACACCAGGCAATGCACCTGGAGGCTGCAGGAACTGGAGGCACAGGCAGGAAAGCACCAAGCATTAAAAATACTTATGCAGCTGATTATCCCTTCCCTTTTTGCAATCTTCATCTTTCTCAGTATTTCTATCTCCATTCCCATTATCTTCTGTCCCACAACTTCTTAGCCTTATCCTCTGGAAGATCAAACTGCTTGCTCACATTCCTCTGAGAGTACATTTAGGGCAAAGGAAAAAATTACTGTAGACGTGCCTCAGTTCTGAATATTTGTCATTTCCCAGTTTCCTGTAGCTATCTGTTTCTTTTATATGTATATGTATACACCATTTACAAGTTATGATTTCTATTTTGACATTCACTGCAACTCCAATAGCCTTTCTCATATTAAAAAGCCTGTACTTAGTAAGCAGCACCTGTAAGAAGGGTTGTTTAGGAAGTTTCTACTCCTTATGGGTCTTTTCATCCTTCTTCACAGATGATGAACCCTGATGATACTAACTGAGCTTAATCACTGCAGCCTTGTTGTGGGCTGGAGGGAAAAATCTAAGGTGTTTAAGAACATTTTCAAGGAATTGGTGCTTGTGTTATCGCATTTAGAAGTCAACATGTCAGCTGTGATGAAAGGTTTTTCTTTAAGAAAATATATGAAGGAAACAAAAAACCCTCTTGCTACAGCTTAGTTTCTTTTCCTAGCCTGTACATACTGAGGGGCTGCAAGGAGAGTATTTCCTCTGAACAATGAAGTTGTACCAGAGTAAAGATGTATAGGACTGGAAGAGATCTTGATCAAATCTCTTCTACCATTTCCACAGATAATGAAAACTCTGATAAAGTGACCAAGATTCAGCTAACTCACATTCCTCTCACTATTCATAATGGAGCTGCCCAGAACCTCTGTTCTGTAAAGACAAGACTCTAATTCAAAAAAGTATTTGTAGCTTCTTTACACCTCTTTCTCACTGTTATCAGTATTGTCTAAATATGAGCACTTTTGTGCTTTTACCTTCCTCTCACAAAATTTTTTTCACCCTTTTTACCATCTCAGAATACTTGAATCATCTTTACTGAATTAATTTTACCAGAGCCTTATGCTAATAATACTTCTTTATCTTTCTTGGAAAAAAACATAAATGCCCATGTTCACATTTATTTTTTCTACAGATGCATCACAGTGATCGCTTCTAGTTATCATGCTGTGAATGAGTGCATCTTCTTATTCTGTTTGCAGTGCTATGAAACAGTTATGAGCCTGTATTATTTAAGATTCATCTGGGCTAAGAAAATCTTAAAAGCTATCAAAAGAAAATCTCTTTGAAAAGTTCACCTGTTACTGAAATGGTGTTATGTAACAACACTGGTAGCTAAGGCTGCTGATTTTAGGTTTGAAATTTTTTTGTTTATACTTACATCCAAATTTCAAATTTTCATAATGGCATTTTCTGCCTCTGCTTTCTGTCAGAGGGTTTTTGTGTGATATGGGTGAAAACAGTTCAGCAAATTTTAAGTGAAGTGGGCAAAATAAATACTCTCTTGTCATTATTTAAACATTTTAGAATACATTTAATACCTGTGGTTTGAAATAAACCCTTGATATTTGACAAGAAAGTCTTGGAACAATAAAGGATTGACAGCTGTAGAAAGCCAACATCTATCTGTAAACTAAATGGAATGATTTTAAACTCATATATTCCCAAATTTTCTTGGTACTAGGTGTTTATTTCTAACAAAGGAACTGAAATAAGGATGAATCCCTTTAAAATTTCTCTGTGATTATGCTTATAGTATAAAACAAACTTAATTTCATTCAACCAAATTGAGCAACAAAAAGACCAACAGAGGGGCAATGTTTTGAGTCTATTCTAGAGAATGGTAAAGACCAGCAGTCTTGCTGAAGGGAATCTGATGTTGTGTTCCATGCTATTTGAAGCATCCAAATGTACAGTGATCATTTATTTTTGTTCTCTTTCACTGAACCAGAATTAATCTTGGAAGTATCAGAGTCAAAAAACTTTCTTGGCTATGTGTGGTCTTTGCAGACAGCATGGCTTTACCAGGAAAGAACATTTTAATATCATGACCTTAGTACACAAGGTGTGCCAAGCAACAGCTTTAAGAGAGACCTGTCTAGGCAAAACAGCTTTCATCCATTTTACTAAATCATCCTCCAATTTAAGATAGCTGACTGCAAACTGCCTAGTGAGAGTGGTCCACCTCCTGTGTTAACCCTGAACCACGCCAAGGACTTGTTTGGGAAAGTGTTAGCCCAAAAGCATGCCAGCAACTGCTCTGGCAACTCACATGATGAAGTTTCAGCATGCAGAAATGTTTCTTGTCATTATCATGTTTACCAGTCAAAGAGGAAAAAGATGTAGTCAGTGTACAACTTTTATGCCTTTCAGTAGTATTCAGCTTTGGTTACATGTCTATTATTTTCTAAGAATAGAAGAGATTAAGGACTAAGCATCTCAGAAAGTATTTGACTGCAAGGACTCATGGTCAATACCCACTGAGATATATGGCAGAGTGTGATTGTGTGTCTCCAGAAAGAACAAAGTTCAACTACAACATCAGTAATGTGGGCCTGAACCTCAGAGGTCCAAGTTTCTTCCTCTGTCTATCATTCGAAAGTAGTATTTGGTGTTAAGAAGTCTTCAAATAAAATACAGGGGTTTTCCTATGAGATGAGAAAAGAAGCCACATCATCAATCCAACTGGAATTTTCTGCCTTACAAAGTCATAGTTATTCTTGTATGTTCTTATTATCCAGCAAGCCTTGTCACCACCTTTGCACAGCAGTGCAAAAAGTGCAATTCCATGGAAAAGCTGCAGTGCAGTTTTACCCAGAAAATTACATTTACTGGTGGTTCAAACACTGTCATAGGAAACCTGGGCAGGAACACAAAAGCTAAGAAGGGAATTGAATTGACTTGGAAGAACTCCAAAAGAAAGTGGTAACTGCAGATGTATTTTGTGAGATATCAAATATTATCGGTGTGAGTCAGGGGACATACTGAAAATTCAGCCTGAACAATGCTTCTATAGACTTGTTTGGAAAAAAATCACTTATATCACATCATCAGATTTGCAGATGAAATGGGCTGCTCAGTCAACCCAGATTTCTCTGGAATGACATGTAACATCAAATTCCACTTCTTTTACACTTTCTTTATGTATTCTTTCATCATAGTTTGATAATAGAACCTTTGACTGGAGAAAAAAGGAAACAAGGAAAAGAAGTGATTTTTGTTTGTTTCTTGAGTCCAATTACCAGCCTTACAGACAAATTCACATGCTTTAGAACTCCTCTCCAAAACAGGTCATCTATAAGCATAGAGAAAGATAGGAAACAAAATAATTTCTTCCACTTACATATTCTGTTTCCCGTGTAGCTTTTACAATGTGCAAACCATTCAAGTGAAATAGTTTCTTGAATCAAACTGAGCTGAAAGAGCATTAGTGACTGCCTAAAGCAACATAAATAAAAGAACAAAGTGATAGGTTTTTATTCAGTGTTTGACTTTTGTTCTTGTTTTCCATTGCTGAGCTACACTTCTCAGCAAAAAGACACTGAATATTTGCAGGTCACTTATGTTATTTCACCTGGG
The DNA here is from genome assembly GCF_012275295.1 of Melopsittacus undulatus. Lineage (NCBI taxonomy): Eukaryota > Metazoa > Chordata > Aves > Psittaciformes > Psittaculidae > Melopsittacus > Melopsittacus undulatus. Next base: position 34,723,339 of record NC_047529.1, on the reverse strand, counting down.
GATTGTAAGCTTCAGTTCTTCAAAATCTACTACAAACACAGCAAAACCACAAACAAAAAGATCAACCCGTTATAAGCACCAGGGTGTTTCCAATTTTGAATTCTGCTGTAAAGGAAATACAAATTTCAGCATACAGACATGAAGCCAGCAGCCTTGTAAATAAGTCTTCAAGACGCCCATATGCTCAAACAATCTTCACAAGACTGCAGGGAGAATTAACATGAAGAGATTCAGATGCAAGAGTAGCACTAATGTGGAGAGAGCAGGCTTTTAAGAGGAGAGAGAGCTAAACTGGCTAAGTTCTTTACATTGCCTGTTCACATACATCACCTGCAGTGCTCATGAAACAGAGGGATTTACAGATAATTTACAGGTCACTCATCTGAAAATATGGTAGTGATTATCTGTCAAAACTTGCCAATAAACAAACAGACCACCTTATCAAGTCTGATTTGCATTTTTATCAGCATAACCTCGAGCACGCCCTAGACCTGTGTAAACAGACATTCTGCTAAGTATTATAATTCTTATTTAAATGAAGTGAAAAAGTAATAATTCCACATATTGCAAAGCAAAGTTAATGATCTCATTGTACCGTTGTGGTGCATGCACATTTGTTTATCAGCATAAAGCAGCTTCTTATCTGTTTTCCAAGCCCAAGGCAAATAAAGTTAACATTTAATTAGAAACCTCAGTTTCTAAACTTATTAATGTTGTTGCCTTACAGTGATCTGCCTGCTCACTGACAAACACCCAAACAGCAAAACTTTCATAACACTCGTATCTACAGATGTGATAGAAGTTGGTATTAATATAACTGATTGCCTTTTTTTATGCAAACTCCTTTATTTCAATGTCATTTGAAGAATCATTGAGCAGATGTGCGTTGATGACTTAACCTCATAAACTAGCCACTAGTGTTTTAGTCCTGTGAATACATATGCAAATGGCGATGATGACTTTAATGGAAATTTTGCCTACATAAACATTGCCCTCTAATGAAGGCACCAGCTACTTAGAGCTACTTAGAATTTATATTTGGATCCTGTGGTTCATAACCCTTTTAAAAGAATGTGCCTTATTGTGCTTTTATGTACCAGTTTGATTAACCTTCCACAGCTTCATAGAATTCGAGCTTCAGGGATCTTCAGATAATCTAGGCTGATTTCCTGGATATCACAGACCGTTTATTTTCACCCAGCAACCCTTTTATTAGCACACACAAAAAAAACCCCAAACCCAACTACCGTATGTTAAAGCATTTCACTCCAGAGAAGCTTGGACTGCTACATAGCACAAGCAGAGAAGCAGTGAATCTCTGGGTACAATACCACTTCAGGGATCCAAAATACCAGAGAACTAGATGATACATGCCTCAATAATTCTGCAGGTGCTCTCTGCTTCATGTTGCCAAGAAGAGAAAAAGTTAGGAACTCTGCAGCCCTGTGAATCTGAATGGCAAGAATATTTCTTTCCAACACCAGCTCTGCCAGTTGCTCAGGCTGGGGTTTTTTTGTCTGAACAGAAATAATTGTTTTATTCCCCAGCCAGGTGATGTGGTTCACCTCACGGCACTGCCCACACTGTCTTGGTCACCTCTGAAGTGAGAGAGAAGAAAACAAAACAAAATAAAAGATACAAACAAAATACCTGCTTGACTGAGGAAAATTTTCCTTCTAATCTGGAGAAAATATTAGGTGGAAAATATTTTCTAATTCAGTGTCCTAATGCTGAAATATAGTATGAATGCTCTTGGGTGAATTAAAGCTTTTCTTTTTGCTTTTTTTTTTTTTTACTATCTAAACTTTTTTATCTTTCTCTGAGCTGTAGTGAGTCCATCACCTCCCCAGTGTTTAATTACCTGCATTGCAGGTAAAATTCCTCTTATCTTAAGGATGATTTTCTCTAACATTAACTTCCAGTCAATGAATCCTGTTTTGACTTTTTCCAAGAATGTTAGAAAGTTTCCACCCATCAGATTCACTAATGAGTGAAACAACCTTTCAGCCTGCTTTTCAATAAGCTCAATAGCTTGAGCACCTTAAGTCTCACATTGTTTTACAAATCACAGATCATTTTGAGTGTCTTCCTTCCAGCTGTCTCCATAGATCTCCCTTAAATTGTGGAAGGAGAAGCAGTGGATTATCATTCCAGACTTAACAGTGGTGAAATGAGCAGCAAGCTCATGATCCTATTTCTACTATTTACCTGTACAAGAATCACGTTAGTTTTTCTTGCCCCCAACATTACACTGTGGAGGACATGGGGAGCTGGCTATGCCTGCTGCCTTGAAGCCCTATTTTCAAGATTTCCATTCTCCTCCTGTAGACTGTCTGCCTTTCTTACCTACACTAACTTATTTTTCAGCATTAAAGTCCATTTGGTTGGCATCTGACCACTCACTTTGGCAAATCATATACCTCTATGAGAAAATGCAGTTCTCATTGGTGATTCTTCCATGAATAGTCATGTCATGGCTGGATTTGCCTAGTAAGTTGCTTCATCGTCATAAAGAATATTGCTATATAAATAAATTCTAAAATGTTAGTCCAAGGAGAGAATTCTGTTAGTTGCAAAAAAAAAATAAAGAGTAAACGTAGAGATTTGCAGTAGATAAGTCTTTAATTCATCTGATAGACTTCCTGATATTTCTATAGGTCAAACTTTTCAATTAATGTGACATTGGATACCATATTATACCACACAATTGTCAATATAAATATACATAATCCATCCAAAACCAGTTCTTACTATGTGGTTACAATCATATTTTAAGACACTAAAATTCTTCACTAATTCCCAATTTTTTTTTTCTTTTGTCTCGGTATCAATGTCTAGTCTACTTTAACTTCAGAAACCCTAAAAATCACTGTCACAGCCACCCATTTCTTTCAGACTTCCAATATCCAAATAGTTGGTATTCCAGGACCTTCTCCAAGCTCAAGAATGGTCAATACTGCTTCATATCTAACCTGAATCCTGGAAGAGAACACACATTTAGCAAGTTCACAGATGCTACGAAACTAGGAGTAGCTAATACACCATATGATGCCATTTGGAGGGAATTGGACAAGTTGAAGAATTGGGTGGACAAGAATCTCATTAAGTTCAGCAAGGGGAAATGAAAGGTGCCAGAACTGGAGAGGAACAACCCCATACTGGCGGAAAGCAGTTCTGCAGGTTGCAGTCTCAGTTCTTGGTTGTGTTCAAAACCTGACCGGCCATGGTCCTGCTCTGGCCCAGCTTGAGCAGGAGGCTTGGAGCAGATGATCTCTGGAGGTCCCTTCTAAACTCAACCATTCTGTGCTTCTGCGATTCCATAAACATGTCATACTGGGTTAGTAGTTTTCAATCAACCAGAATCTAATATTTCATAAAATCTTTCAGTGTAATTCTTTAACTAATAAGAATAAAAATGCATAACTTATCTGAATTACTCTCTGTTCTATTTTTTGCAGAAGCTGATGCATTCATGCAGACTGACAGGACTTACAGGAATTTACAGGAGCAGAGGCCTGCTGGCAGCAGGGTGCAACATCAAAGACTTTGTAGTGATGGTAAGAATATTTTCTTAAAAATCCACAGGGTACACTTTGGGATATTTGCAAGAAAGCACGAATGAAAACTAAATTGGTAAGAAGACTAGGGGAAGAGATTGGACAAGAAAGGACACAATGAGTAGGAGAAAACTTTTCAAGCTTTCTATTTAATCAGAATCGATTCATATCTGAATTTCCTCATGTTTAAAATTTGCCTTGTTCCAATTTAGTGCACATTTAAAGCACTGATTTCAAGCTTAGAATATGTTGATGCCTTTTGATGTGTTCACTCTGAAGTTTGGCTCTGATCTCAGTGCATCCTGACATACCTTCACATGCAGTCATATTACAGTGATTTCTAGATGACTGACGAACAGTCATGCATCTTAGAAAAGTGTGAGAAAGATGGAGCAACAGAAAAAATAACACAAACAAAAAACAAAATGCCGAGACCGTAACCACACCTGTGCCATCCCATTCTATCAAACAGGAGACAGAGTACCTTCTGTGATAATAAGACAGAGGACACATGTCTGTTGAGCCTGGGAAAGGTGAAGGGGTGTGTTTTTGTCATGGTTCAGTTTCCATAACTAATTTAATGTTAATTTCTTGGTTTTGCTGTTATTTCCTAATACTCAAATGAGTAAATAAGCATTTATATTAATTTGCAATAAATTAAGCTAATTTCCCCAGTAGAGTCTGCTTTTACAACGAAAGTAATTTGGAAAAGATCTTCCTATATTTATCTCAACACATGAGTTTTCTTATTCTTTTTTCCCCCATATGCTTCGTGTCCCACTGAGGGGAGGGAGGGAGCATTGGCCACCAGGTGCAGCCAACCCACCACAGACTGGAGGCTTCTGACACAGAACTAGATTCTTGAAATCTCCCATCTCCAAGAACTACAATAAGGGCACACTTGATCAGTGATTTGACGTTGTGTATTCACTGGAAACTGTCTGGTGAAGTTAGCATCAACAACACTTAGGAGACAGTCATATTTTAGGTTAAATTATATTTTGTTTCTTTATCAGTGTAGAATGTCAGTTGTAAAGCATGCAATAAAATTCTAGCTGTTGCTGCTTTTTAACAGTGGAGTTCGTGTTAGTATTAATAACCATGAGAAAGACTTCGGATGGTAGGTTTCTAGCTTCCCCTGAGAAGCAGATACAGTAGTGAAGGGTTCAAACAGCCTCCCCAAGTTGTGCTTTAATTTATGTATATATTTTATCTATAAAGAACTGGCTCATTTTCTTCCCACAATGCTGTTCTAAGGATCAGTCTTCTACTTTGAGCTAAGCAGGTAATTGTGGGCTATAAAGCGAAGGAAACCAGAACAAGAAATCTGCGTCCTGTCACTTAACGCTGTAGTCCTTAGAGTTTGAGCAGTGGGGCTTGACAACTTGGAGGCAAGGTTTTGCCTTCAACCATGACCTTCCCATCACATCCTTGAATTGCAGGCATTGTTAAGCTCAGAAGTTCCTACTGGAGATTACCTGTGGGTCTGGGCTTAAAGCTGACTTTTAGTTTAAATGCAAAACCTATGACACATTGAAACCTCAGCAATGCTCAAGAACTTTCTGAAAAGTCTATTTTTTAAAGTACTGTCTATGTGGATGGAAAAGTTAACCTTCTTTGTTTTGCAGCGCATTTACAGAGAAGTCACTGTTGTTAGTGTTTTATCTTGTGTTTCATTGGCTTCCTGAAGAAATATAATAATCTAGTCCTCAATCTTACAGTATCCTTGAGAGACAAAAGTGTTGCTACAAAACTAGAGAAGTCTCAAAGGTCCCAAGACTTAATGTTTTCAAAACTGTTAAGACATTTTGCACAGAAACACCTCTTTCAAGGCTTATTGACAGCTGTTGATTCAGAAACACATTCAATAAAACAGTCAACTCAAGAAAGTGGCAATAACAAATAATGAATACTCCATAAGGAATAAGAACATCTGGTCATTTTAAGATGTGGAATAAAAGCTACAGCACTTCAGGCCAAGTTCCTACAGTATTCTGAATATTTTATGATAAAAATCCAAACTTACTCAGCTCCTTCTGTAATTAATCTCAAAGAGAGTATTTCACAGGGCTTTGTCACAAGACAAAAACACAAAAAAAGGAAAATGCATAAACTGTAATATACAACTGAAATAATGACTATAAGCTAAAAGTGCAACAAGCTGAAATGAGAATAAATATTCGATAATCAGACCTGTTGAACATTCTTAGGAAAGCTGAAAAGACAAACATATGATCTTTATCCAAAAAGCTCCTGTAAAAACAGTATATTGTACCACAAAACCAGCATTGTACCTATGATAATGCTAAGGGCAGACAAAAGGAACTGTGAAATGTCATCATATATTTAAAATATTGTGAAAATACAATGTAGTTCTGTGTTGCTTTTATGATGTATAGTGACTTGGTTTACCTACTTAATTTGATGTGGGGGGGAATTAATCATAGCATCAAAAAAGTTAGGGTTGGAAAGGACCTTAAGATCATCCAGTTCCAACCCTCCTGCCATGGGCAGAGACACCTCACATTAAACCATATCACCCAAGGCTTCATCCAACCTGGCCTTGAGCACCACAAGGGATGGAGCATTCACAGCCTCCCTGGGCAACCCATTCCAGTACCTCACCACCCTAACAGTAAAGAATTTCTTCCTTATATCCAATCTAAACCTCTGCTAAGTTTGAACCCGTTACCCATTATCCTATCACTACAGTTCCTGATGAAGAGTCACTCCCCAGCCCCCTGATCACCCTCATGGCCCTTCTCTGGACTTGTTCCACTTCCATGTCCTTGTTCCAACACTTCCATGTCCTTTTTATGTTGAGGACACCAGAACTGCACACAATACTCCAAGTGAGGTCTCACAGGAGCAGAGTAGAGGGGCAGGATCACCTCCTTTGACCTGCTGGTCACTTTCCTTTTGATGCAGCTCAGGATACGGTTGGCTTTCTGAGCTGCAAGCACACACTGGAGCCAGCTCATGTTCATTTTCTCATTGACCAACACCCCCAAGTCCTTCTCTACAGGGCTGCTCTGAATCTCTTCTCTGCCCAACCTGTAGCTGTGCCTGGGATTGCTCCGACCCAGGTGTAGGACCTTGCACTTGGCACGGTTAAACTTCATGAGGCTGGTATCAGCCCACCTCACAAGTGTGTCCAGGTCCCTCTAGATGGCATTCCTTCCCTCCAGCGTATCAACCAAACCACACAGCTTGGTGTCATCGGCAAACTTGCTGAGGGTGCACTCAATCCCACTGTCCATGTCACCGACAAAGATGTTGAACAAGACCAGTCCCAACTGCTCTGCTCCTCCCTATCAGTTCCGTAGCCCCATCATCAAAGGCCACCAAATTGGTCAGGCAGGATTTCCCCTTAGTGAAGCCATGCTGGCTGTCACCAAGCACCTTGTTGTTTTTCATGTGCCTTAGCATGCCTTCCAGGAGAATCTGCTCCAAGACTTTGCCAGGCACAGAGGTGAGACTGACTGGTCTGTAATTCCCCGGGTCATCCATTTTCCCCTTCTTGAAAATGGGGGTTATATCACCCTTTTTCTAGTCATCGGGAACTTTACCTGCCTGCCATGATTTTACAAATATAATAGGCAGTGACTTAGCAACTTCATTTGTCAGCTTCTTCATGACCAGCTGTCATGGGTTGAGCAGTAGCAGTCATTTTTCTCCTTCTTGTAGCTGGTGCAGTGCTGTGTTTTGACTTCTGGGCTGGGAACACTTGCTTGATAGCGAGCATGTTTTGAGGGTGTTTTTGTTCAAGGCTTTTTCTGAACATGTGCTCTGCCGGGGAGGAGGGGAAGCTGGGAGGAAGGAGAGACAGGACACCTGACCCAGGCTAGCCAATGAGGTATTCCATACCATAGCACGTGATGCCCAGGATGCAACTGGGAGAGAGAGAGCTGGAAGGGTGGAGCTCTGGAGGAAAATGGAGGAGGGGGCACGCAGTGCTCGGCCGGGCAGGGTGGAGTGAGTTATGGGTTGGTGGCTGGTGGGGTGTTGTATTCTTTTCCCTTGTTATTGGCTTTATCATTCTTATCTGTAGTAGTAATGGCAGTAGTGATTTGTGTTGTGCCTTAGCAATTAAACCGTTCCTATCTCAATCCGTGGGGGCTACATTCTTTGGATTTTCCTTCCTAACTCTCCGGGAGTTGGGGGACTTGGTTTAAACCACAACACCAGCCCATGGATTTCATCAGGTCCCATGGACTTGTGTACATTCCGGTTTTTAAGATGATCTCAAACCAGACCCTCTCCTACAGTGGGCCTAAGTCTTCATTCTCACAGTCCTTGGAAGTCTGCCTTCCAAGACTTGGGTGGTGCGGTCAGAGCCAGTGAAGACTAAGGCAAAGAAGTCATTCAGAACCTCAGCCTTCTCCAAATCCTGGGTAGCCAGTTCTCCTGATAGATTCCAGAGGAGGCCTACGTTGTCCCTAGTCTGTTTTTTATTTGCTACATACCTATAGAATCCCTTCCTTTTATCTTTCACATCCCTAGCCAAGTTTAATTCTAACTGGGCCTTAGTTTTCCTAACTTGGTCCCTAGCTTCCCAAACAACATCCCTGTATTCTTCTCAGGCCACCTGTCCTTGCTTCCACCTTTTATAAGCTTCTTTTTTCCCCTCAAAGTTTCCTCAGCATCTCCTTATCCATCCAAGGAGGTCTCCTGGCCCTCCTGCTGCACTTCCTTCTAGTTGGGATGCAACACTCCTGAGCTTGTAGCAGGTGATCTTTGAATACCAACCAACAGTCTTGAGCCCCCTTGCCCTCTAGGGCTATATCCCATGGAAACTTACTAAGCAGGTTCCTGAAGAGGCCAAATTCTGCTCTCTTGAAGTCCAGGGCAGTGAGCTTGCTGCACGCTCTTCTCACTGTCCTGATGATGTGAGGAATAGTAATGGACTAAGGAAAGAGTTAAGAGTTTTCTTCAAATTATATATTGTGTTAACACAGAATAGTGAACAGTTATGTTCTTGTTCTTGCCAGTTAAGCTATAACCCGGAATAGAATAGGCAGCTGAAACACATAGTTTAAAATCAGAGACCCTTTTCCCTCAAGAAGATGAATGTCTGACAGGAATTTGTTTCAACTAGGTTCTATAAGACTTGAAGCTGCCAGCTGGGGAAACTGTGCCAAGGGTGAAAAATGCACCATGAGGAAGACTGCTTACTTCATCTTGAAGACCCCTGCGCATGACCATCGGTAGGCAGTGCACAAGCAACAAAAGGAAGGAGACTTATGATAATAAGTACCTAAACTAATTGTAATATCCTGCTGAACTTTTGAGAAACTAATGAATATTAATGTTTGTATATAATAAATATCCAGCTTGTTGAGCTCTTGGTGTGCAAGTTAGGAGGAGCGATCCCACTCACATCCGGTGCCATAATATAACTGCTTTATAACTCTGTGAGAGTTGTGAAGTTCTATTTCGTAAATCACTGAGGATAATGATTTAAAAATAATTTGAACAGACACTCCCCCCAAGTGGCAAATAGCATACATGTTTTCTGTATATTGTGTCATGATAGTTGTCTAGGCTGAGCAGACTGTGAGGACTTGTATATTTTTGAACATGGCTATCTGTGTAAAAGTAGCATATACAAGACAAGAAAAGTAAGCTCTACTGTTCTTGTCTAAACTTAATCAAAAGATTAAAAGCAGAAGAGCTGCTTGGTAAAATTAAGTTCAGATGTTATCCACAACACATTGTATCTATGTACCAACATACACTATTTCTCATCTGAGTAAATTAGCCTTCATTTAGCTGTGGGCTATACTGCCAAACTGCTTCCAAGCAGTTTGTTTTACCTCTACTTAATCTCACAGTATAGACATCCCATAGAAACTAAATATAAGTGCAGACTTTAAAACCACAGAATTGGAAAAGCAACTGTAGGAGCATGCTCTTGCGGCAGAGAGGATTTCTTTCTGTTATTCTATCAAGCTATGAGTGAATGAACACAAGTGGACAAACAGGCAAAAAGAGTGGCAGGCTGTGAGTTTATAACTGAAAGAGAAGGCACATTTAGAAAAAGACACTCTGGAAGGCTTATAGATTATTTCTAGGTATTGAGTACAATAAGTAATATGTACAAGTGGTTTATTTCTTGTGTCTGGAGCTACATATCATTTGTGCCATCAGAACTGAAGAGTAGTTGCCCTATAAACCTGTTTTATAAACCAGTCTTGTTTTGTGGCTGTACTACAGACTGCCAATTAAAATGTTTGTTTGATGACAAATACCCACACAGCAGCCGAGGTAAGCTTTGGCAACAGGCAGTAGGGTAGCTGAATCATGAAACTGAAGTGCTGTAAAGATCAAATAAGAGCCTACAAAGCATGACAATGAAACAAAAACAAACAGAAAGTTTGAAACCCACTTTAACCACAGGAACCACAACATAGGGATTTGAGTCTCTCCATAGGGAGACTCAGTTATGGCAAATTTGCATTATATGCATAAGAAATTTGGGACTTGGGACTTTTAAATTTAAGTGCCTGATTCTGTGAAGGATAAGCTTCAGGGGCAGGAGTGTGCAGTATATGTTAGTGTATACAGATACACAGATACATACGGACAAAAGTATTTCTGAAATGAAAATTCCAGGATTCTCTCATTGTCTTCTACACAGACATTTTCTCCTGTCTCTCTGTTGACTCTGTTGATTGTCTGCTCTGCTGATTCTGCAGCATAAGTTCGACTATTTTGTGCCCTATTTGCACGTAGTATCCATTTCATGCATTTTAATCCACCATATTACATTCTAAATATATTGTACTACAAAATTATTCTTGCTTTTTATAACATGGCATATTGCAAAGATTTTCTTCTGTAAAGAGATTCACAGAAGGTAGGCATTGATATGTTTTGTTGTTAATTTATGGCTATATTTCCTATACCTCTACAAATTTATATTTGATGTTGTTATGATTAAGCTCTGGTTTAATAACACCTACTTTTACTGTAGTAGATTTATGTGGTAGATTTTACTGTGACTTTGTACCGCAAAGAATCCAATCCCTGTGACAACAATTGAGATGGTATTAGGCTGCTTGTAGGTTTATTTTACCTCTTCCAATTAGCTCCAGGGGATATTCTCTTCTGAGCAATTGACAGAGATGCAGAATACCTACCAAATCAGTTTAAAAAATTAAACTCTAGCAATTTAGTTTAATCTAGTCCCTAACCATAGCAACAGAGCCAACAGAAATACATAATCCAGTAAAGAAGAATTAGCTGTTTTTTTTAAGCAAGTTGTTTGTTTCACTAAACAAATTTTTCCAAGGCAGCAATGTTGCAATCGTATCCAAATTGAGCCTTTCAATAATGTTCACATGCTTTCTTTGACTTCATTTTAGACATCTTTAACACAGTGAAGAATTCAAATAATTATAACTATCCTTTAGGAGTAAAAAAGTCTGCATGTAAGACAATAAATTCCATTGAACTTTTAAAAGTTTTCGAATGTGTTATTAGCAACATGATTCAAAGAATGAAAAGCCTGTTTTATTTTTACCACATTTAGATACAATCACTGGCTGTGGTCCAATATAGGATATTCTTTTAAATTGTCCTTCAGCCAGGAAAATGTAATTAATTGTATATACTTATTCCTATAGCTGTGATAGGAATGCATGTCATGGCTGTTGTCACTTCAGTCTTTTGAACATTTGTACATTCCTAGCTACAAGAAGATACTAAGATGGTGGTGTTTTATTCAATAGATTAGTGTCACACATTTAATTCCCAAGTATTGAGGCTGTTATATATGCACACAGAATATTTGAGGTTGGAAGGGGCCTTAGGAGGGCACCTTTGATGTAAGCAGGCTTACTTAGACCCCATTGCCCAGGACCCTGTTCAGATGGCTTTTGCATATCTCCAAGGTGGGAGACTCTACAATCTCTCTGGGCAAACCTCACAGTCCACTGACAATAAAAAGAAAAGAAAAAAACTATGTTTTCCTACTTACAGTTAGTGCCAAACAAGTGTAAAGACCTTTCTTGTGTCCCCTCTTTCCTCATGTTTGCCCATTTCTAATTGTCTTCTACTCTACTTTTGCTTTTATTGAAGAGCTCCCTTGCAGCTTTCTGATGCATACTATTCAATGACTTCTCTCCAGCTCATTATGCAATGCTGTCTTATCCACAGTCTCTAGATTCAATATAATGTAAGTATTACTGTGATTACGCTTGAACTTATTTGGTGGAAAATAAGTTATTTCCAATAGAAACCAATATATGAAATATGAAGCCTTGGTCAGATATTAAAAAATACTCAAAAATTTCAGCCAGGGTAAATTACCATAATACCATTGTCTTCCATTTACTGATGTACCCTTCAGTAACTGCTTATTGCTTTCTCCTTTGGACGTAAATATGTTGTGATGATTTGCTTGGGCCAATAGCCTATGAACAGCTTCTCAATGATGGGGAGAATTAACTGGATAGATAACCACTGACCCTTCACCCTTACAGTGAGCAAAGCCCTTCTGCTTTGCAAATATCATCTTGAATAATATCAGCCATGCTAGGTTTATGTGAGTGGGATGACATACATCACTCTAAGGGAATGAAAGGGAACATCAGCAGGCAGCCTAAATGGCAGTGTATTTACTTCAGCACTATTCATTTATTCACACCAGCTGAGGGTCTGGCTCCTGAAGCTCCCTTTCAGTCCAAGAAAGCAAAGTGCCTCATCACAGAGCAACAAACTGCTCACAGTCGGTGTCATTCAAGATGCAGTTTGCAAATGCAGAAGTATTTTGGAGATAAGGGAAAAAAAATGAAAGGACAATAGTTTCATATCCAGTTCACTGAAGTACTCTCTTCCAAGAATAAGGTGAATCACCAAAGCACTGTAAGATTTATTGCCAGTTCATGAACTACTGAAGAAGCAAAAATCTGTGTTGCTGATGTTGATTATGCTTGAAAATTAATAACTCTTCTGTTAACATTTATATTGTGTCATAAAAATTGTAGACAGTGGTTTGTGTATATGGGATTTTCTTGTTTTCATAATTCAAGGAACTCCCTTTCTCAAGCAGGCAAGCTACCCACTCAAATGTATAAATCCAAAAGAGGCAGACCTGTTAAGATGGATGTAGTTAAATAGTGCAGAAAATATGCTTTGTTACAGAAAAATAATTCTCTAGCAAGGTATATGAACAAGTAATGATATTGGATTTTCACATATTTCTTTATCAGGAATTGATTTAATTTACAAGATAAGGCCAGAAAATGCTCACAGAAGTAACATTGTTCAATTATGTACTGTTTAAATTATGCTGCTTATTATTTTTCAAGACTAGTGAATTTCTTTTGCCATTTTTTTCTGCGCACTCTAAAGCATCATGGGCCTAACTCATGCTACAGAGAAGACTTTGAGACAGGTTAGATTTTTGAAAGATGGCACTGAACAGGAGGCAACTACTCAGCATTATTGCCTAGCAGAAGGCTGGCTCAAAGAGCAGCTATGTATAAGTAACAGCCTATTTCTATACTGCTGCTACATACCATGTATTTGTGGAAGAGTTAAATATGTAGAACAGGAAAGAAGTCTGGCTGTGGTTAAGTCCATATTTCAGCAATCCTCTAGTTTCACAGCAGGTCAGCACAGTAGCAGTCAGCAAAGAGGTGCAGTACGTGCGGCTGTGGGCTGTGCCAGGAAATATTTCTGAGCAGCAGAAATGCAGAAAGCCACTGAGGCAAATGGCCAGGGCTTGTAACATTCTGCAGTGGACCAGTGTTCAAGCAAACCTGCCTTTGCTTGCATCTGCTCATCTTCTAGGACTAATTCTGCATACAAGAATTTGCACTTGATTTCTACCCAGTTTCTTTGAAAAAGGGTACCATCTCCCCTTTTTTGTTTAAGAAAGAAAAAAAAAAAGAAAAGGAGTGTCATAAAAGACATTGGAAAACCTCAGAGAAAGACAAAGGCAGAAAGCTCATAAAACCAACTGAAAGTGAGAGGGGGTAACGTGTTAAGATCAATATCTATTTACTTAAGGAAGTTGGCTGTGAATCCTTCTTGCCACAGATCTTCCTTCTAGTCCTGGCAAAAGCTTTTCTGCAGCCAGGAGAAATTCTGACCCATAATGAAGATGACAGAGCTTAAAATATTCACCTGTTTGAGCTAATCATACTTAACTTTTCTGAGACAAATTAACACTCAGCTTAGCAAAGTCTTTTTCTAAATCACTTTCTCTCAAATGCAGGGTTTGGGGCAATGAAAAGGGGAGTAAAATTTTCCCTCAGATGGAGAGTCTAGCAATCGATCTGTATTAGAAACAACACAAGCTACATCTTTTCTGCACAACTGCTTTTCCAGCACCCTCCTATCCTTGTTAGACCCAGCTATAGAAAGTAGTCCAGTGTTCATGTCCATGTTCCTGGGCTTCTGAGCTTGACCCATCTTCTCCACCACACTCCATACCATGTTGAGCAGTGATTTTGTCCAACCCATTTTCCCCCAGTCTTCTTTCATATAACTCCAGGAAAAACTTATATTATGCTAGCCTTCAGTCAAGCAGTTTCTGAAGAGCAGAATGGAAGCTGCTCTTATTTGAGGAGGCAGGTTGGAGCTCCAGAGACTTCCCTGGTTAAGCATATGTTGGAGTCTGCCTGCATGGGAGTGGGGAGTCAAACAGCAGACTTAAAAGAAGGGGAACAAGCAGAAGCTGAGGAAAAATCATTTAACCGTCTGTAGCAAATAGATACTGGCTAGTTGTTTTTTCGGAAGACTATCTTAGACCTAGACTCTGCATCTTACCTTGAGCAAAAGTTTTATGTTTTGCCATTATCGTTACGTTCTCTTCTCTGCACAGGAATCACTAGTCTGGATACACTTTCAAAAGCCATCTGTAGACTGTATAGATGGTCAACAGGCTTTCTGCATGTTCTTTATCAGGTGTAAAGAATGGAAATAAATGATTAAATAGCATTCACTTGTCCCTACACTGAAAGTAATACACCACTGCATGTGCATAACCCATACATTCACACTTTAAGGTACCAGCAAAAAATTGAAAGACGAAAATTTTGCATGTCCCTTGTTGCCATATGTTCAAAGGATAAAAATCTAGACAGAATCAATCATCTGCTATACAACCCAAGTATTAATTGGACTGAGACTAATTAGTTGCCTTCCTTTGATGAGAAATGAGATATCCTCCTCCTCTCTTTTTTAAAGTAAAAGATTTACTGCTCAATTTTAATGGCATTTTAAACGTTTCCTTCTCTTTTAATCTGCGATACTAATTTAGTACAGATACCTCTGCAGCAGAAAAGCTCTTGCAAAACTGATTCTGATATATAGGGTGAAGTAAGATCATTTTTTAATAAATTGTAGGAGTCAACAGGAAGCTGAATATGATGCTCTGCTGCTGAGCTCAATTAATAAACTTGCACTGTGGATTTAAAATGTCAACAGCTGATGTAAACTCTGATAAATTATACCATAATTAGTATCTCTGACTATAAAGTCTCCGTTCCAATCTCTTTTAAAAGCAAACTAATATATGTTTGACCCAATAAAGCCACCCTGACCACCACACAGTAATGAATGTATGTATCATGAGTAGTCTCAGTGCCTTAAAACAGCTGTGGTATATACAAAATATATATTAATGGTAAAGAGGCTTTCTAGAAACAATTTATTAAGTTCTGCTGAATGCAAGAAATAGATTCTGCTCTTTCCAGTGTCTGAGATTTGATGAATGATACTCTGTTTTTCCTGTCCATGGTATTGGCAGGATTAGTACAGCCAACGTGTGCTGAAAGTATAAAACACTCATGATGGAAGTATTCTTCTTTGATAGAAGTTGATTTCAATGAAAAAGCTGAACCAACTGAAAACTTTTCTGTCAAGGAAATAAGTATTACAGCAGTTGTTCCTCAGATCTTGCTGGATTTGGGAGGTTCTAACATAGAAGTGTGTTGGTACATGTATTTTATCAGTTAATGGTATGACAAATTCAAGACAAAATGCTTAATGACAAAATGCTTCATGGACCACCTCAAGTCTCGTGAGGCTTATGCAGAAAAATTCTTTTCTTTCATAGCATGACTCATTAAACTGCACTAGTTCCATGGATTTCTAGCACACTATGATTTGACTTAGGAATGAAGCATGATCGGTGGATAAAGAACTAGCTGAATGGGCGCATGCAAAGAGTTGTGGTCAATGGCTCAATGTCCAGCTGGAGACCAGTAACGAGTGGTGTCCCTCAGGGATCGGTGTTGGGACTGGTCATGTTTAACATCTTTGTGAGTGACATGGAGAGTGGGATTGAGTGCGTCCTCAGCAAGTTTCTCCATCCCTGGCAGTGTTCAAGGCCAGGTTGGACAGGGCCTTGCATGGCACGGTTTAGTGTGAGGTGACCCTGCCCATGGCAGGGGGGTTGGAACTAGATGATCTTAAGGTCCTTTCCAACCTTAACTGTTCTATGATTCTGTGATTATTTTGGGCAGCAATGTGATAGATGATAGAATTTCATCAGCAAAGATTTACCAGGATCCAAATATATCCTCAGGACCTTAGCCTGAATGTTGCTTTTCTATTGAGGAATTCACTTTCTCTTAATAGTATATTCAAAGGTCATCAACATTGTGGGGAAAAGATTACCTTACATACCTTTATATTTACAAGCCACAGAAATAATAGCCTTTCTCAGTCTGTGTTTTTTTTAGTACTAGTACAAGTTTAGATTTCATATAAAAATAAGATTTTCCTTACTCATAATTTTATTTAATTGGAAGCTTTTATAACATTACATATGGGATGAAAATACTGCACATTAAAAAAGATTTTTGAAATAAAAAATTCTTGATGGTGTACAATTGGACCCTTGTGCATATAATGTTATTAAAGATCTAAAATTATGATTCTTTGTATGGCGGTTTTGTCCATAATATTCATACTGTAATTTTTGAAATACTCTACCTAGTGTATATTACTACTTAGGGAAATATTGCAGTGCTGAACTTGCTCAGGGAGTGTGATTTCAATGGAAACATATGGATCTCTGTTATCTCTGGATATGGGTCTAGATTATTTTTACAATGTCTAAGTGTCAGCTAATTCAGAGTCAATGATCTAGTTGCTGTCAAGCCACCCTAAAATATTTCTTAAGGTTTTGCAACACACTAACATAGTAAAAGTCTGAGTTATTTCACAGGTGAAATTAATTTAAAAGTCTCTGTATGCAGCAACATGACAAAACATAAATGAAATAGGGATAAAGCTGGGCAGTGGGATTGCTTTAATTCTCCTATTATTACCAGCTTTGTTATGTTTGTTGACACAATTTTTTGTTTCCTATTTCCCATCTCCAAAGACAATAAAACATACCTTGTACATTCTGCAGAAAACTTGCAATTGACTCCTGACTTATAGACTGGGTAACCAGGCCAATGTTTGGGCATGTGGCATCACATAACAGAGAGGATCCATAAATCTTCCGTCTACTGGACCAAAAGTCTAGAGTAAGAAGTAAGTAATGATTTGCCCTGGTAGTATTTTGCAACTAGAAAATGATACTATACAGAGACTGCAACAAACAGCTCTCCTGCTTGCCACCCTAACCATCTCCTGTAATAGGTTCCATCCTTTCTCTTCCTCTGTGTAACCCAAATCCCCTACCTGCGTTCTTCATTATGTGTCTTTACCCCTTTATAACCCACTGCGTACTGCTGAAAGTGACAACGAAACCTTCTTTTCCCAGAAAAAAATGTGCGGTGCTCAAGTAAAGTGACTTGCTCGGGAAGTGTTGAAATATTACTCACTTAAATGACTACTAAATGACAGAGATCAAGATTGTGGCCCATGCTGAACCCTGCCCTGCTCTGCTGAGAGTTCAGCAAGTCCACAACTTGCTGAAAGGCAAGACAAAGCTAGATTTATGGCTTAATTTACATTCAGTCTTTTTAAGAAAGGACAAATAGATTCTCATAAGTATCAGATGGTCTCAGAGCTCATCAAGTGCTTTTTAAATGTTAGCTGGGAGACTGACTAGACTAAACCAGAGGGTTGTGGTCAAGCAGACAGATTCAGAGAAAATGTTACACCTGAGTGGGCCTGCTAATACAGGAGAAGCTTAAAGCATAAAAGATGAAAAGAAACACTATTTGAAAAAAGCTGTGATTGGTAACAGAAATCAAGCAACTTCAATTAGATTTGCCCTCAAGGAGATGTCTGAAGCTGCAACATGGGTATAAATTGCATTGCATTGAGAAAATACAGAAACTGTCTCCTTCAGAACCACAAAATCTACTTTGAACTGACAATAGGCCTAGTAGCATATCAAGTGGAACAAATTAAAACTGTCAACATCACAGGAACTGTTTTAAATTAGTAACTTAGCATGACCCTAAAGCAGAAGAGAAATTAGATGATCTGATAATGTTCAGAAATGTGAAGGCAGAGATCGGCAGCTTGCTCTAGCAAATGGCAAAGTTATAACGTGGAGCCTTTCTATGAAGTGTTGGCTCACCCGCACAAAACAGAGCTTTAGAAACTTCTATATGTTGTGCAATAATCTCTGATAAAATAATCAACCAAGGAAAAAAAGTCATTAGCAGTGAGTAATCATGACATGAGTGATTTATCACTAGTGTTCTAAATAATTGGTCATGGAGATTGTGAAAACCAGCTAATATCTTAAAAATGTCGTTGAATCAATGTTATCTCTACTGTATTATGATACATAATCAATAAGAGATTAGTAGCATACGCCACTGTTATCTTCCTAGTGCTACTGTTTGGCTTAAAAAAAATGTGTAAATTCAACAAAACTAGGCACCTATTCCTGGCATATTTTTTCAAATTCGATTGACAAATTTCATAGAAATTTTTAAATTTGATTAATAGATTAGAAAAATGTTACTCTCAAAATATTCCCCATATGCACAGCAACCAGTTATAATCAACAAAGTATAAGAGCCCACAGGAATTTAAGAATCAAAACATTAAGCAGTGTGGCATCTAAACTTTAGGCACCATGATGCAGGACAACTAGACCAGCAAAAAATAGCATACCAAGCAAAAGCAGCCAAAAGGGAAGTCCTGAAGAGAGGGTTTGTGCTGAGTTAGTCCCCAGCATTCTGTCCTCATAACAAAGCAAACAAAAAAACAAAACAAAACAAAAAACAAGCAGAAAAAGAGAGCAGGAATTACAGCTTTCTTTCAAGGTACAGTTTTCTCTAGCAGGAAGTGTCTAAGTGTCATCTCTCTGCAAATACTAGCTCAGGACAGAAGAGCAAAAGGCGGACTTGAACATATGCAAGCTTACCCCGGCAGTCCTCTGACCTCATCATGACTAAGATGCTACCAGGTAACTTGAATGTCCTATACAAGGCACTTAGCAAATGTAAGTTGTTAGCAACAGACAGAAGCTGGGTGAGGTTTTTATGATTATGGTTTTGGTGTTTCCATTCAGTCTAAATCCCCCATCAGACACCGTGGCCTTTTTCTAATCCTTGAATGAACAGCTTTAAGATGGCCTACAAAAGCCACCTCATTCAAAGTAATGGAAAACAAAGCATCAGGCTGCAGCTCACTTAATGCTGGTCAGATAAATGTAATAATGTGGTATTATGCTGAACTGATATGCTTGACCGGTTGCTTGCTGACTGGCCCATAACCTGCTGGAACTGCAGTCTGTGACCTTTCAGGGGTGAAAGATGCTCCACAGTGGTGACATTTACCCAGGCTTTGGGAGTTTCTGTCTCCTAATACAGTGACTGCTTTATGAGAGTTCCTAGCATATTTCACAGGAAAAAAGAAAATGAGAGGAGGGCAGTGTCGAAAAGACTTTTGCAAGCTAAGTTACGAGGATAAGTAAGGAGAATGTAAGAAATCTGGACATACAGCCTGACTACTATCCCCAGCAAATGGCAGCTCACCAAAACCCCATTAATTTTACAACTGTGGCTTAAACTGCATGGATTTTATTATACAGATGGACAGTGGCTGTTACCCACTAAGTCTGTCCTAGTTTCACATGACTCAGTTGCTACCTCTGGACTTCTTTTTGTTGGTGTCTGTGGCTGCAGATGTTTCTACCTGTTCTTCCACTACATTAATTTGTGTTTGTCTATAACAATTGTCAGCAGATGTTAAAACATGAAGATCTTGAAAGATGTTCTGAAAACTGCAAAATATACATGGCTCTGACCAAAAGCCCTTGCAAGATAAAAGATAGTACTTATCACTAAAAAGCAGGCAGGCAAATAAGCAAGCAGCTTTGACATGCACTAATATCATCATACTATGAAAACTGTAGAGAGGATGCTGTTGCACTGATGGATAATTTTGTCAATATCATTGCTTTTCAGTTACCATTTTTCACCCAGGTGAACAATATCTTCATACCATTAAAGGCAGGTTTTTGGGGTTTTTTTGGCTGTAAGCTTTGTAATTAAAGCAAAATTAATGCCCATGTTATTACAATAAAATAGAATGTAAATCAGAAACAAAAGCAAATCAAGGCAGAGTATATTGCCTTAGCTTGTCCCTTAAGCTCAAGATGACTTATAGCTTTTTACTGAATTAAAAGGGCCAGCCAGCAGCAATAGAAAGATATTTCAGGGTGGGGTAATTTCTTAGTGGGGCAGAAAAAATGTAGTAGTTCCCATGTTACCTTCAGTCCTACAGCCAGAGTAAGGAAAGAAAGGAAAAAAAAAGCCTGGCAGGGACTCAGCATGGCACTGGTATTACATGGCTGCCACGACAGCTATTCTGGACCACCCACAGCAACAATCAGAATATTGTAACTTATGCCACCATTCTGGTCTGATACACAGCTGGCCCAGGGTCACTGTAATGGCATCCAGGGTAATTTACAGCATCTGTGCACCTCCCCCATGTTACACTCTGTGTCCCGTGGCTGCACTGAAGAATTTGGATCATTAACTTTAGAGTCATTTAACTTATGCTCACATTATGACTGTTGCCTGATGGCATCCTACTCTTCTATCTGTTCCTAGGTTGCCATGACAAAGTAAAAACCTTGATGCAATGAGAAGTTAGTAAATCAGATGAGTTCCATGAGAATTTAGGGGAGAGTAGCTCTGCCTCCAATATCTTACCAGATAATCATTTTCATGGCCACTTGAAGATGACAACTGTTATGCCTTCTGCACACTGCCTTATTAACACTTCTAGGATTTAGCACTCTGCAAAGATGCTGCTGTTCTCTGATTCATGAACACTGCAGCACTACATATGGCCAAATATTCATTAACCCATATTTAGGAACCTATGTAGGTGACCTGCTTTTCATCATTATTGGGAACCTTTAACACATATTTTTGGCATCATATTCTGATAAGAAATCTGGCTGTGTTTCTCCTCTTTATCTTCACCCTTAAGCTAAAAGAATGTTTGTTTCATGAAGCTTTAAATAATCATTTTAGATGTTGGTAAAGTTTGGGTTTTTTATCTGTGAATGTGAGTTGAACTGGTTGATTTATGCATCTTTTTAAAGAGCACATCCAGAACTAGGTAACTCCTATACCTTAGTTTTCCTCTCTAAACAGTAAATACTGAAGATCTGCCTTAATGTGAGTGTGAGCTCAATTCACCTAATCTTCATTTTTATAAAGTGGATTCTAGATTTTATTTATTTCTTTTTTTATTAAAAAGTATAAGGAAGAAGAGCTTGTATTTCTCTTATCAGGAGCAGAGATATTATATGACAATTACATTAATAAGCATAGAAAAATTTATTTTAGAGTAGCACAAGCAACAAAGATCAACAATGAAAAAGACTGCATGTATTATTGGATAAAGAAGCTTATTTATGAGTTTATGGCTAAAGAGAACATTTTTGTTATGAGATTTGTACACTGAATTATTGTATGTTGCAGCAAGCAGACTATTATGTGAATATGATCAAGAAGGATTCTTGCACAGTTAAGCACATTACTGTGACTGGAAGTCAAGCTCCTGTATGAAGAAAAGCTTTGGGTTTGCTTTTAAGCAGAATCTTTTCTGATAAATCTTAGTCCCCACACCATTTCAGTTACAGGTGAAGGCAAAATTTATTATCACTGTGTTCATACATTATTAACTATCAGGCAAATGCCTTCAGATTTATAATAAAATTATAACCTAGGGATGTTCAGCACACATCCAGTGGGCTTCATGTGGCCAATCAGAAAAACAATCCAGTGTACAGCTGCTTTCAGCAGTCCTCTCGCTGCAGGCAGTTCAGCAGCAACCAAAGAATAGGAGTTAAGTTTAATAAATCAATCTGCTGCTTTCATGTCATGAGGGAAGGATCACTGGGGAAAATGAAGGAGGAAGTTATGGTTGTAACAAAGACAGTTCATGTGGCCTGAGAAGCTTTCCCCACCCCATGATACCTCCAAGGAAAGAGGCTCCATAGCAGATAGCTCACCAACTTGCTTTAGCGGCAGCAACCCACTTCTGGGTGCTTTTCTTTGTGTACACCTGGGGAGGCCACCCTTATAATGTGGTTAGGGTGGACAGAATAAAACTAGTTCTCATCAGAAGTCTTAAATGCATTTGACTGTTTTTCTTCTTAGAGGGTAAATTCTTCTATTATTTGCTGCCTTCTCAATTTTCTAACCTTTTCTAGTTCATGTTCTTAAGTTTTTCTGAAATACCAGCAGACTAGAAATACATTCTTATGTTTTAAATTAAAACTGAGATACATCAAACTAGGACTTTGAGTCTAAATTATGAGATGGTGCAGTAGAAATTGCAGCCATTGGCAACATGACATCTCATTGATTAGTCTAGAACTTTTAGTACAATTTCTAGCACTATTCAGCTGTGATTTTTACCAGAAATTTGAATGTTACTGTAATAAAAATAATGAACATTTGTATTTTTACTATGATTGCTGGACAACTTTTATTGTCTGTCCTGTATCACAAACACCACTTGAAAGACAAACCATCCTTAGTACTGAAATGCAAAATCATTGAATGAGATGCACTACTGTAAATTGTCACTTATTCTCATCATCCTTTTTCATTATCAAGGGAGTGCAATACCAAATTAGTTCACTTCTTGACTCGCAAGAGAATATAAAGAGCTCACAAAGTTGAGATTTTCCTGCAAGAACGTTTTAGTGCCACAATTAAATACTGAATAAGCAGCTGATTTATAAGCAGAATGAGCATGGACGAATAAAGTCCTTGGGGGCCAAACCTTCCTAGTACCCAAGAACATGACCCTGTTTGTTTCAGTAACATGACAAGCCTTTGACTCAAAATTTCAGCCTGATGATATACAAAGAGTTGCACCCAACTCAAAATCCTTAATGATCTCCATTTCTGAATGCAAAGAAAGGCAGCTGTTTCTTGGCATATATCTTTTACACTGGGAACAACTTCATCTCTCCTCCCCAGTAAAGGAAGAGACAAATAGACACAGAAAGATCTAGTTGAATTTATCATTTTGGTTACTTCTCATTTTTAGTGAGTTTTAGACCCTTCATATTGACAATTACTCATTCTTTTGTTCAAGGCCTTGTCTCTAAATTCATGAGCCAAAGTGTTACCATAAAAAGAATTAAGGTTTTACTTAATATTACAAGATTATATGGGACTAGAGCAATTTCTTTTTTAAGGCAGGAAGAAAATAATTTATCAGCCTGAACAAAAAGAGCCCTCCACAAACCAAGCTGACCACAAATTATTAAATAACACGTGGTTTAACTAATGTGTAATAATTCAGAAAGACCCTCTGTCTCAATTCCTATAGTGAGCTTTGCTCCATATGTTAATTGATTCTCACTGTTGAAAATTAGCTAGTTTCTTCCAGTTTGTATTCTGACAGCTTCAAGGAAGGCTATTTTTTCCTAATATGTGGTTTTAAATGTTTATCAATTTGTTATGTTTCAAGTAACAAAATGAGACTTTATTACTGCCAATATTTTCACACATTTCTTCTTGCATTGTACAAGACAAAATTATCTGTTTGTTTCTAGAAGTATATGTGCTGTAGCCCCTGTGAAGAACTTTTGCCTCTAACAAAGGATACCCCAGAGAGAAACTGGGATTTTGTGGTGAATCAGTCACTGTGTAGAAGTGCTCAACTTCTTTATTTTTTTTCCTTTAATTTCTTCTTTAAATTTTGACAGGTGGGACTAGCTACAAAACATCAATTTTTATCAGATCCTGTTGTCAGAGCTCCCTACATTCCCACTTGCTAATTTCACTCCAGCTCTCAACTTCATTTTTTTGAGAAAGTCACTCTTGCTCTTGATATTCTTTCATTATACTTCTTATGCCTGAAGCACAGTGCCTTTTCTCTGCTATCCAGTCCTCATCATTTTGTTTTTCTGGGAAGAGGTTAAATAGTGGCCTGTTAAAGCTTTTCACTAAGATGTACTTCCAGTAAATGATAGCTAAGATGTTGCCAGTCTGAGCCGAACAGGTATATTGCAGCAGTTGTTTTCAAGCTTCTCAAATGTAATTCCTACTGCTATGTACTCAGTTAAATCCTTGTGAAAAAAAAAAAAAAATTGATACTTGTATCCCATCTGGGGTTAACCACAAAAATTAAAAAGAAAAAAAAAAAGGAAAATAACATCTATATGAAGTAGCTTACATTTGTCTTCCAAATTAGATGTAGGTTAATCACTGAATGTAGGTTAATCACTATTATTATTCAGGAGCATAAAGAAGTCTAACAGGACAGGGCTTAAAAATCAGAAAATGGCAGTTAAAATATATAGATCTGTTTTCTGCAAATGTAGTGCTGTAATTCTTCACAAAACAGTTTATGCTCACAGTGGCAAGGGAATGAAAACTAAAGAAAACCTTGTGTCATGGTTTAAGTCAAGTCAGTAACTCAGAATCACATAGTCGCTCTCTCACTCCCTTCCCTTCCTCCCCCCAGCTCCCGAAGGGATGGGGAGGAGAATCGAAAGAATGTAACTCCCACGGGTTAAAATAAGAACAGCCCAGTAACTAAGGTGTAACACAAACCACTACTTCTAACACAACAATAATAATGATAAGGGGAAATAACAATGGAAGAGAATAAAATCACTCACCACCTGCCGACCAATACCCAACCCAACCGAGCAGTGATCTAGCCCTTCCGGGTAACTGCTCCCAGTTCTACATCCTGGGCATGATGTGCTGTGGTATGGAATACCTGTTTAGTTAGTTTGGGTCAGGTGTCCTGACTCTGCTTCCTCCTGGCTTCCCCTCCTCCCTGGCAGAGAATGAGACTCACAAAGTTCTTGGTTAGACTAAACATGCCTTAGCAACAACTAAAACCATCGGTCTTATCAGCACTGTTCCCGGGCTGAAAGTCAAAGCCGCAGCACTGCATCAGCTACTAAGGAGAAAAGTGACTGCTACTGCTGAACCCAGGACACCTTGAAAACAAAATGCTTTTACAGGTGAGGAAAAGACATGCTACATTCTTGAGGGTTGTTTTGTACCATTCCAGCAGAGCAAGAGAGTCATGAACATTAAGGTTACAGCCACAGTGTGTCACTGGAGCTGGGTACAGAAACCAGGGGCACATGAGTGAAAAGTGTTGTTTTTTCCTATTACAGATTTTGGCTTTGTAAAACCAAAGCAGAAAGCCATATGCAGCCTGACAGATGAAATCACTGCAGAGAGAATACTGATAGCTGTGCAGTTCCTGCTCTGCCCTATTTGAGATCAATTCTACTGGCAGTCAACCAGAAAAGAGCATTTAACCAGGTTGTGAAACCCAAACATAAACTTCCTTTTGTCAGTAGTTCCTTATTAGTATTTGAACAGCTGGTAAGGAGAAAAAAATCCCCAGACTATGGATTTCATTACCAGTATCCCCTTAGATAGAAGAGAGTGTCCCACTTTTCATCATGAATAACATATCCAGGTCACTCTGTGTACTAGGTTTAGGAGGTACTGTGCAGTAGACACCCTGAATAGGGGACAGCTTTAACTACCAGAAAGTTTCAGATCAAGGTTTTGAAATTTGTCTTGAGGATCTGGTCACAGACTTTTATTTACTTAGGAACATGTAGCTGAGTCCCTCAGTGAGCTTGGTAGTCTTCATATGTAGACGACCAGGGCTTTGCAGGGATACATCTGTCATAACTAAAAGAACAAATCTTATATTAATCTGACTAGCTCGAACCTTCTTCTGTAGCTCTATCACACATCTCTGCTTCTGATGCCACCTAACACTTTCAGCAGACTGTAATTCTGACACTCTTACTGCAAATATCCTCATGTGGCCATGAATACACCTACTGTCAATCTCCTTCTCAGGTTGCAAGCTTTGTTAAATGTTTAATTTCTCTCTTTCTCCCCTGCATACTCTTGTTGGTGTTACTGCTGAGTCCTGCTTTAGTATCTCAGAATTGATACCATTCCATATCACTCTGTCTTGTGGTCTGACATGGTCTTCCCCAGTTATAGCAGCATCTTTCTCTCAGTTTCTCACCAGTGTCTCTTCATGACATTCTATCCCACTACTTAGAAATTTTAATTCTCCTGAATTTCATCCCTGTCACTGCACTCACCTGCCATTCTCTGCTCCCTTAGAAGCTGCCACCATTAATAATTTTGGCTAACCAATGGCAGATTACATAAAATGTACTAAGCTAAGATATTCAGATATGTCCATGATCTCAAGCTCTGGACAGAAATACATGTCAGTCCTTGCTTTTTTCTTTACTGCTTTTGTGCCTTTTTATCCAGCTGTATTTTGTTTCACTATTGCCTCTTCCACACATATATCTGGGTACTCATCTCAGCCTCACTGCCCATCCCTTTTATTACAGTCTCCTTCCCTTCTAGCTTGTGCTCCCCCTTGTAGTTTCAAAACTCTTCCCTCTCCCTGCTATTGTCTGTTTTCACAGCCGTGCCAGTATCCCCCTGATGCTCTCTGAAGCTTCTGTGTTCACTTGCTTTACCAGCTGCCCCCCAGCATTTCTGTGGTCTCCTTCCCCTCTCTACCTTGGGCTCCCTGCAGTCCCAGTCTTCCCACAACCATCTACCATCACCTGTTCTGCACTAGCATCAGCCAGCTCCCTCTTCCTACCCTGCCTGAATCCCACAGGGAAGCAGAAGCAAGAAAAAGGATGCTCTTTGCTGCAGCATCTAGTTTGGAGGAGAGCAAGCACTGCCTCTGGCAGTCCAAAGGAGTCATCTCAGGAAAGGGCAAGCTGCTGCTGTCTAGAGTTTGACCTGTGCTCACAGAATCAACAGAGAATTTTATCTGTCGGAAATCTCTTCTCATGTGCAAACTGCAGTTTACCAACTTGGCCAAATTCAGACTGGTCTTCAAGAGGACAGCAAGAGGCAGTTTTCTTCTGCAGATCCCTTTTCCCACTCCTCTCCATTTAATCTGTCACAAATGAGTGATTTAGATTGCTTAAAGAACCACTGTCAGAGGCATTAGCAAAAGTGGGTTTAATACGATGTTATAAAAGCACAACAAAGTTTGATGGCAAGGTTCACCTTATTACTGTATGGCACAATCATTTGATCAGTGATTCAAAACTGTCAAAGTACAAATCAAAGTTACCAAGTCAAATCAATGTTATCCAAATCAACCTTACCAAGGCACAAATAAAATTTACCAAGACAAAACTGAAGTTCCAAGTCATGAATCAAATCTACTTTGTAGATTGCACCCACAACTAAGAAACATGTATGATGTAGAATGCACTATAGTTACCATATTGATTAGCATATAAAAAAGAAGTGAGGGTCTCCACACTGTGGGTCGAGCTTATTGATATGTGAACCAAGTTTGGTTCATGCTCATGATGAATATTCCTGGAAGAAGGATAAGCAATCCTTCAGTGGTTAACCAAATCTCTAAGGAAAGCATGGTGATATCATTCCTGATATTGTTTCTCAAAGGTGAAAACAACACAAATCTCTGTAGTGTTTTCTGGATGGGTTACCTGTTAGTGGCTCAACTTTAACTTCTCAGACTAAGGACAAAAGTCCCTTTTGCCACTTGGAATATCTCTGTTCTGTCTCTTTAACATCAAAATACAAGATGATCCAAAAGAATATAGATGAATATAAGCAAGCTGCCAACCCTGAAATGCCTGTGGAGCATCTGTAATTACAGCCTGAGGCCTCAGAAAGAGAGCAGTTGTGAGCACAGTTACTGAAAAGTCATTGGCCCATGGCATTTTCAATTAAAGCCTGTCAGGCCCATAGAGGCTGTGCTCAGATGGAAGGGGAATTACTAGCTGTGTTCTTCGGAATGGAACAGTCATATCATTTCACATTTTGGAATGGGATGGACATGGGGTTTGACCAGAACCCATCGGAAATTATCATGCAGAGCTCTGTAAGTGATGGAAATTATGTTTCTGAGTTTTCGGTACTACTAGGTAAGGAAAAAGTTCTGAGAAAGGAAATCATGGTTAATTAAATTAAGTACAGTACAAGTGACTTGATGATGCAGGAGACAAAGAGGTCTGCAAGATATTCTGATTTGCAACAGGACACTTCAGACAGTTACAACAGGATGGAGCACAGACTTACTTCAGAAGAGTAAGTCTGAAAAGTAAAAGTTCCATGCAAATTTAGCTGCCTGAAACCAGTAAGAGGAGAACTGTGCATGTAAAACATGTTTATGTTTAATGGAACAAAAAACAGGTTTAAGACCTGATGACAAAATGGAACAGGTCTTCATGTCACACTTGGAGAAAAAATATATCCAAGGCAACCTGGAAGCCCACTGATCAGGCATAAATGCCAAACAGACTGGAGAAGCAGAGAGCATGCACCAAGATAAAGATAAAGGTCTTGCAAGAGCACAACCTGCTCCTGAAAGGTCAGAACATAACCTTTAACAGCAAAAGCTGCCAGAGGTGTTCACTGTATGTGACCTGGAGGCCTACCCAAAAACAAAGAAGGAAATCAGGAACTCTAAGGTCTAAGCCTGAAAAGTACTGTATATA
This sequence comes from Melopsittacus undulatus, assembly GCF_012275295.1. NCBI lineage: Eukaryota > Metazoa > Chordata > Aves > Psittaciformes > Psittaculidae > Melopsittacus > Melopsittacus undulatus. The sequence continues at coordinate 34,694,863 of NC_047529.1, read as the reverse complement.
TTACAGAAGAGTCCAATGACTAATATGCCAGTTAATCACTACACACTTTTCACCCAAGTTACCCAAAAATTAGTGGGAAGACAATCAGTGGTGGATGTTGATGAAAAGGCATCAAGAACAGGAAAGAGTCAAGACTGAGAAATGCTGGGTTCAGCTAACAACAGTAGAGAGACACACAGGCTCCTGAGCCAAGCATTTCATTTTCATTAGGGTAGGCTTGCTTGATGAAAGTGGTTATGATAACAGCAGGCCATGTAGGCTCAATTATTTACTTACTAACAGGACACTAAGTCTTGATGCTATCACATGCACATTTCATGTGGCTACTGATGCTTGGATACTGTAGTTACAACCTCTCATAGTAAATTAACCAGTGCCAAAAGATCAGCACCGAATTTAATTAGCCAGCACTTTTATTTGTTCGGACTGACCTTAGTGAAGTTTGGTGTAGGTCAGCTCATGCATTCTTAAACATCTCCTCATCTGAAGTTATGGTGGGTAAATACTGTCTCCAGTTGGTAGTTCAGGTGACATTACACTTTGCAGTGGATATTAGAAGAGGTTAATGTGATGCATTAAGGGTGTTGGCCTAAGGACTAGATAATCAAGCCTTGTACTGCATTATTTACTGATACAGATTCTGCCATTAAATAGTATCAAAGGACAGCAGATTAAGTTACAGAGGAACACGGATCATACCAAGAAACTAGAAAATCTATAGAGCAACATATCTGAACAGGAAGATAACTGGGAATTAGTTAGACAACCAGAAGACAAAAGCAGGAGCACAGGAGCAGGAGGATACCAAGCTCTGGCCAGTCACTTAGCTGCATTAGGCACACTGGAAGAAGTCTAGCATATAAAAACCACAAGATTGTGCTTCTCCAGCTAGAGGGTGTGCTTGGCCAGCCCAACAGAAAAACTGCACAAGGCATATTTTATGGGCTTAACAGAAGAACACTAATTGACCATGAAAGGCCTACAGCATCTACTAATTGAGATGCTGCCACAGAGTAATGAGGAATAAAGGTAGAAACAAGTCCCACACTGACAGCAGCATCACAATCAAACACTGGGCTGAGCACTTTTCAAAGAACAGAAAGCCTAACGTGATGTGTTGGTAAAGGCCACATCATGAGAGTCATCTAGGACCTGGGACCAAGTGGCTGCTGCTGGAAGTCAGCAAATGATTTCACAGAGAATTCAAAATAACATGGATATCAGAGAAGGCAGCAAAGATTTCAAAATGCAAGAATTCAGTAGAGGAAGCCAGCCTATAGAAACATAGCAAAAAATCAGCTATTATGAAGCATCTCTGTAAACATATTTTTCAACTAAAGAGCTAATAAAATCAGAGAAACATGGTGCAGAATTTATCACATCTAAGGTTAAACATCAGCCATTAAGATGTCTCCCATCCAACCCAGCTATACTAAGCTTGCTTTACAGCCAGTAGAAAGAAGAGACAAGATTCACCTCACTTATTTGAGACACCTGCTTTAGAAAGATATGACTTGTGCCTTACTTGTACTTGCTTCTCTCCATTTTCTAAGAAGGGAGTTTCAGTGATTAGCTCAGATGGAGACATCTGCATGTGGCCTCATAACTCCCAGCCAGGGAGTCGTCTTGTGTTTTACCTCCCATTAAGCACCATGCAGGAGGTTGATTGCCATTTTCATATGTCGAAGGCATTTTTTCCCAGACAGCTAAAGTGGCACACGACTGTATGAGGTTCTTTTTCACATACTATCTTGTAATCAGGAGGGCTGGATCTGGGATTGATTTACAATTGTTGGATTGGCTTTTAGTGCACTTCATTCAAAATGGTCCAGTGGAGGTCACTAAGTCAGCAGACTAAAATTTTGATCATCATTTTTACCATGATTTAAAATGGTAAAGAGCTACACTGGCTCTGTCTTTGACAGCAGCTGTAGCTCTTTCCATCTGCCTCTCTTCTACATGCTGTGTGCACCAACGTCATCAGATGGATAATGGCTTCCTCCAGAAGCCTTCAGCAGGGTGGAGGGCAAATTCTCTCATGGGGGATGTTGGTGCCCAGTGAAATCTGCATAGGATAACCCTACTGGATAGTTTAGAATATCACACTAAAGTCTTTAGCTGCAACTATTAACCATATTGCTTCTAACTGCAGTAGGGTGTCTAGGTCTCTCCTATCAGACTCTCTGCTGCACAATATTAGTGTAACAGAGGAGCAACAATAACAGAAACTGAAGTTACATTAAGTTAGAAAACAAGACAAGTTTATTACAAGTTAACAGTCCTTTAATGCACCCACACAAAGTTCAAATGTTCATAGGAAAATTATGTGAGGTCGTGTGCTATTTTTAAAATATAACAACGTGATAAACCTTGAGCTAATACCCAAGGACAAAGCTGGTACTTAGATACTGCACATTCCAATGAGGAATTAAATATTAATATTGAAGGCTATCAGTAGTTTCTTACAGGTCTTGACATTACTGAATCTTGCAGTAGCAGAGCTGAGAGCCAGACCCCATGCTCTTTGGTCCCAGACCTCCCCTTAATTTCAAATGGAATCATCCTTCTGTAAAGACTTAACAAAAATAGCAGGGCATGAGCCTTGCTGTATTGGAAACAGCGTGAAAACCTATGGAAGCTGGTAAGTCTGAGACATTTGCCTGTAAAGCTCCAATTCAAATATCCCTTCACAAAAAGAGTGGGTATGCTGGGGTTTTCATATCCTAAGGAGACACTTGAAGTAACAATGAGTCTTGCAGTATTTTACAAGACATGCTTAACCTCTTCATGGGTGTCATACAAAGATTAAGAGGCAGTGTTATTGCTTGCAAAATCACCTGCTATTTCCAGGAAACAGTCATTGCTGGACCTGTCCTTGTCACTGGCATAAATGTAATGCTTTTCATAATCTCCCATTCCCTAAGTGATGTGTTTGCATCAAAGTGATGGATATGCTATAGCTGCAGAATTTTTTAAGATCTGCTCATTTCTATCTTGTTCTTCTGGTGCCATCTAGAGGTCTTAGTCTTAAGTCCTACAGAACAGAAATAAAGTGTTTTACTGTATTTCACAAGTTTTCCTTAAAAACTGTCTGTGCATTAACATCACTTAGAGTACTGTTATCACTGAAACTCTGTCTCCATACAAGAGCAGATTAATGAGGTGTCCACAATTTTTTTAGTTGTGGAATGCAAGTGAAGCTGGGGAAAGATCCACAGCAGAGGCAAATACTGTCATAAAAAAAAAAAAAATCAAAATAAATCTTTTCCTCATAAAAAGCACCTGCAAGCTGGCCTTAAGAGGAATTTTCACAGAACTTGTTTTCAAGGAAATAAACAGTAACATATCAAAGCTGTTTTGAAGGAAGCAGGAGCTTGGAGAAAAGAAGCCTTTCCAGCCTTGTAGCAGAATGCCAACACGACAGACACAGCCATGAGTTTGGTCACCTGACACCTGCCTACCGTGACAAGTCAATGATGCTCCATTTCACGCTAGCACTGTCTAGAAAAGCACAACATGAAACTCAGAGACACAAAACTCACCAGTGTGACAGAGAAACATTCTAATAAAAACATTTTTTCTTAAAGGTAGCAGAAATAGCTAATTCACTGTAATGGGTGCCTGGATTTGTAAAAATAACAACCTGGACTCACATCCAGTGTAACTGAGTCAATCTCCCTTGACCATAGTGTGAGTAGGATCATTTGGCATCAGACCTTCTTCGGCGAATCTTGCTTTCTTCTCTTCCCCATTCAGAATGGTTATTAATTAAACTAATGCTGTCTGTGAAGGGTGTGTGCAAATGCTAATATACCTCATCATGTATTCCATCTGATGTGATTACCAGAGCATGTTATTTGTCCCTTTAATATGCATGCAATTTTATTGCCCCTCCAGACAACTAGATGCATGTTTGCTCTGAAGAGATACTCCTTTTTAAACAGAGTTGACCCAATTCATTTTCCAGCACTGATAACAAGATTTTTAAATGTGTACAAAAGAATCAAAGGTACACTGAGCACTGAAAAATGTGAAACAGTTTATAGAAAGTCTTTTGAATGCAACATTCTTGTGAATTATAATTTCTGTATTTCAGCAGCGGATTAACTGTCATAATAAATTATTTCTGTTTGCCCAGAAGGAAATAAGTGGAGCTTGCTTAACTAAGAAGGCCAGCTAACGGTACAACTGAGATGAGACTAACCTTGTCTCCTGCGCCCAAGGATACCTCTGAAAGCTGCCATAACATGCAATAATTTGATAGTGTCAGCTAAAATTAACCTGTGTACTGTAGGAAGAGATAAGAATAATCTTAAATACTTGCTGATACTCCCTTTGTACACTACAGAGACTGGCTCTGATGTTTTGTAAGCCTGCAATTGGAAGATTTTGAAAAACCTTACAGGCCTTTATTAAGAAATTAGAGCAGAAAAGAAAAAAGTTTGAGTTATTTTATTGGAAGATTTTCTGAAGGTCTTGTGATAACAGATTCATATAAGAAAATTAAATTTTTATTTTGATAGATTTTTGGAGGAAAAATCCTTGTTTGCTTTGTGTCATAAAATTTCCTAATGAAATTATCTTTTGGCAATATCATGGTCTTGAGACTTTAGCCATCTTGGGCACTTTCTTTCAATGAGCAGACACAGAATGTGGTTCCATAGCCACAAGAATTTTTCACCCAGAAGAAGCATTTTTCATCACTGCTCAGTGTAATTCCTGGCTGTTTATGCTGTACTTCAGTATAAAGTCGCTGTTCATTGGCTCTAAGTAGAAAAAATTTTCAAAAGCTGTTTATTTAAAATCAAAGCATCTTTTAATAAAGTGTGATTAAAGTTTGTTTCCTTTCCAGAGCTGGCCTGTTGTTTTTTATCATGACTAGTCACAGATATCAGTGAGTTTCAAAGGATCCTTGCAGTCTTGCCTCCTTAAGGTATTTGAAATTAGAGTGAATCCATTGTCATTATTATCTGTTCATTATCAGGTTCTTAAATAATCTACAGGACCACACCCTCCATCCCTCCTTCAATACTGAAAACTCATCTAAATTACAAGAAATGGAAAAGAACTTGTAAATCTAGCATTTAACATGTTTGTGTGAGAAGCAGGTTTCCTAGGTCTAGTCTCTTTTTCAGTTTACCTAGTCAGACTAGTGAAAAAAAAAAGGATAAATAGAAGCAGCATTTCCACATACAGAGAAGTCTGGGGATTAGTGCACTGCATTTGGTGTTAAGAGATACAGGTCCAAATCCCTGTGGATGGAGAGGAGGGGGAAGGGTAATGCTGCTTTCCTGTCTCACAGATGAGTGCTACAAGCTACTGTATCTGACAGCTTGTAAATTAGTTTCTCATTTCCTTTGTTTTTCATCTGTCTCAAAAATAAAACATTTTTTGAATCAAGTGAAGTATTTGTTTCCCAGACAAAACAATGGAAGGTCTATGTCACTTAGATGAGAAAAACAAAATGAAAAAAAAAAACCCTGAGATTAAGTAAATTTACTCTGAAACTGTTGGGGTTTTTTTTGTTTTGGTTTGGTTTTTTTTGGGGGGGTTGTCACTTTTTTTTTTCACTTACAGTCCCGATAGTTGTGCCAAACATTTTCATCCAGCTTGTCCAGTGAAGATCTTGCAGAGTGCAATTTCTCTTATCCAAGCACCCCTCTCTCCCACAGTGCTCTTTTTCCCACGCACTTATCCTAGAGACTAAGAGAAGTCACAAGAGAGGAGGACTGCATCTGGGATGTTTGTACCACCAGTGTTACTTACCATTAGAAGAACTCTGCTGGAAGCTGCTTAGCAAATTACAAAGGTTCATCTAGGTAGATAAATGAGATTCTCCTGAACAGGGAACCTGATCTGAAATAGCCAATGCCTCAAGCACTCATGTATTGTATGACAGATGATATGTGACTAATGTCACTGAAGCCCATTCTATCTAATCAATTAATGATAAACATATATAGAAATCTTTGCCTAGCAGGACATCAATTCACCAGTGGAAGAGTTCTGTTATTCATTTTGAATAGAGGAGAACCAAAGACATAATTATCTTAAGTTACTGAATTGTATACATGTATTTTGGTACCAGTTTAAGCTTGCATCTTGACCTGTATTGTAAAGAGTAAATTAACATCAGAATTGCCACCCAGTGACTGATTAACCATAATTTTCATTCTTTATTGAAAGCTGATAGTCTGCATGCTGCCAGCTGTGAAATTGTACAGTAAGTAATAATTAAACAATGAAAGAGAGTAAACAGAACTTATTAGATGTCATTTGGAGCAGCAAAGGTGGCTTTTAAAGTTTTATTATCACACAAAAAAAGAAAACCAACATACAGCCATGTGACCTATGCTACAACTATAAAACAGTATCACTACTAAAGAGGTGCTACCCAATAGACTTACAGGATCAGAGGCTTCAAAGCCAAAGGAATTGTGTGTCGAACAAAGCAGGAACTATTTCTGAATATTACCTAATTGCAGTTCTCTGCCTTTACTGATGGGACTTTTTTTCGCAGAGGGTGATTGGGTTGTTTGGGGTTTTTTGCAGAGGGTTGGGGAGGGTGGAAATGGAGTTTTACTGTAGGTTTGTGCAACTTGTCTTTGCGTGTGGTAACCTCTGGCAGGCTTTTTACTATTTGTAAGTCACAGCCTATTACATGGATTCAAAATGAATTGTTGCAAATGTGTACAGCACCACAGCACAGCTACCTCCTAAAGCAAACTCTTAGAAGCTTAGTTTCCATCTGGACGTTACCAAGAAGTTATGTGAAGGAATACCTCAACTAGAGCTCATGTATTCCATTTTGTTTGTCAAACATAGCATCAAGCTTTTCTTCATACTGGCTGTTGCCTTGTCCTAAGGTTGGAGGACTTCCTCTGATGGTGGTATTGGGCTGGGTTTAGCAAGCTGGCCAGGTTTAATTTCAGGCATTTTTTCACCATGTCTGTACACACTTATAGTGACATCTACTTTTTCCCCACCATACTTGTTCTTAACATGGATGCTATATTTGCCTGAATCTTCTGAGGTCACTCCCTTGATTGTTAAACTGGCATATTTCCCTTGTTCCAGTGAGAAAGCATAGTGCTCATTAAGTTCAAAGACCTTGTCATTCTTGAACCAAGTCACTTCAGGATCGGGATTTCCAAATACAGTACAGGTCAGATTCAGCGTCTGAAGGAGGAAAAATGAAGTTATTTTAAGGATCAGTTAGATTTGTTTAACCAGAATATTCTCAATATTGCTTTCAGGCACTTCTTATTCCTAGTTCATTAAAGTAAGCCAGGTATCATATTCCTGAAGACTGAAAATTAGAGGGTTTAATATTTCTTTCTTTTCTTTTTTTTTTTTTTATTCAGTCTTTCCACCATTTTAGCAGTGACTGTAATGCAGTAATAGCCTCAAGCTAACATTGTCTGAGGATGGTAAGTTGGACTGTCATTGCAGTCCTGCCTGCAGAAGACTCCTGACAACCCATTAGTCCCACATGAGCTTCAGGCAATGATAGGTTTAAAAACATCCCTGATGTTTCTCTGTACACAACAGGGAGGAGAACTGAGGGAATCTTTTTTGACCAAGGCTTCCTGAGGTTATTGCTTGAGATGATTAAAAATAAATCACTTAAAAACAGAGTACACAACGTGAATCATTGGACATTGACTCCAGTGCAGCTACTGGTAAAATGGAAATACATCAGAAAGAATAAATAATACATGTAAGTTATAAAAATGTTCATGTTTAGTGAGAGAATAGCTGAAATGACCTATTAGTCCATCCTGGTATTTCACGTATTTTCCAAGGACTGAACTGAGATTGAAGAAGCCCCTAAAATTTTCATGGTTGTTCTTCCAAATTTTTATACAGTTACTACTGAATCCCACTTTGACCTCCAGACAGCAATGACAGAATAAATAAAAGAACCATTTGAAAAGCTGCACTGATTAGTGCCTACTTTGTCCACCTTTGCTTGAAACTCATTCTGCCCAAAATTCTGTCCTAAAAAATTAAAGTCACCTTAAGAATTTCACATATGCACCATTGTGTTAGGGAAAAAAAAAAAAAGACAAAAAAACCCCACCCCAACCAAAAAGCCAAAACCAAAGAAAAATACCGCAAGCAATTAGTAATCCAAAACTGATAGTTTCTACCAGAATGCATTCTTATATTCTCTCCCCTCCATATTCCCCTTTAGGTTTCTCCAAATCCTGACCCAGAGGGACAGAGGAAGTCCATCTGTGTGCATACAGGCATGCTTCCACGTGATATTTTTCTTGAATGATAATGACTGAATAGTTGTGATGTAACTCAGAGGGAAAAATGAAACAAAAAGACATTCTGAGTGATCAAAAAATTTGTATATTCACATACAGAAGCAGCCTTGCATACAACATGCCTCCAAGGTCAGAGGGGAACGTTGAAGGAAGATTTACCTGCTCTGGTTACAACCTACAACGTAGTGACAGCATAAGTGTGTGAGTGCTCTTAAAGAAATTATATCATATAAAGTTAACTAATAGTCCATAGGAACTAGCCTTACAATAAAATATTTAAAGGTTTAATAATGCAAACATGAAAATAAAATTTTGGGAAATCATACTAATGACTAATAGCATGAGTTTAAATCTTACTGTCCTTTCTGTAACTCAGGACACATTTCATGACTATTGCCCCTTCAAAGTGACTTCATTTGAAAGCAATTAATAATTAATAATAATTAATCAAGTCTTAATATGTTAATATTAAAATCTTACCAGAGAAAAGATATATTCTACAGTCAGATAATTTTGGGCTTGTTCTAATTTATTAAATTATAGATGTGACCTAAAATCATTTATAATCTCTTAAGAAGCACTAATAAAGCTTTGTGTCCATATACTTGTTTAGTTATACCATTCCATTGCACGAAGAATACTCTCTTTTTTTTTCTTTTTTAAATTTTATACTTACTTTTCACACTTGTACTTACACAGCTCTTGCAGGGTACCTGCTAGCATTTAATTTAAAGCTGATTTTAGTCTCACTTCCTTGTGATCTGTTCCTTTCTGCTTGATTGCAAGAATCAGAGATTTTCTCTTCACATTATTTAATTTTTAATACTCTATCACTAAGTCTCCTTCGAAGACTTCTGACTCTGAACTTTGTAACATTTTTTTAATTTAAAGTTGTAGTTTTTTAAGGTATGACTGTACAAGGAAACTGCAGCTAGTGTGTGCATGTAGTCAGGGGTGACTCCACTGAGCTGTTTACTTACAGTTAGGCTGTTTAAAGATGTTGGTTGCAGAGTGCGTTACACATAACCTCCTAAAAGACTAGCTCTCTGCTTTCTTTCTGTAAGGTGCCTCTGTCTACCACAATAAGAGGTCCCCCATGTAAACCAGTACTAGAGACAAAGGAAGGAATGAACCAAAAGGAGTATCATCTTTGTATGGTCCAGAGTTGAACACCTTCAGCATCCAGTGTAAGGTCCATATGTTCCCTGTCATCCTAAAATGACTGCTCCTGACTATCCAGAAAATGGCCAAGTACATGAGAGTTGGAAGAACTGTGTGAAACCTCTTACTCTGGAGCTAAGAATTTCCATACAGAGCAATACAGCTGTAGTATCTGAAGACTCACTTCATACAAGAGAGGTAAACAGCCTGATGAACATGCTTTTGATAGCCAGCAGATGGTAAGAGTCACATTGGCTCATGAGTGGATCTGCTGTAGTCTGTTGGAATGAAAGTCCATCTAGCTCTTTTAGAGGTCAAAAGCAACTGCTTAAGGCAGTCCACAAAAATACAAAGGCTAAATAGCAAGATCCTATTCCCGGTATACCTTCCTGCATTCCACATATTGGTGACTTTCAAACTTGTTGTAAGACTGATTCCTCCTGAGGCCGACCTTGCTTGCCTAAGATCTGAATTGAGCTGTGCTTCCTCTCACTGCACAGACAGCTTATAGTACCCTTGCTTCCTTAGAATTTGCTTTGTCTTAATTAAATGATTACTATTACATGGTTTAAATTATCTTCCTTTTCTTTCAGCTTCTATGAAATCATTTGCATTCCCTCCCCTTTTACCATAAAAGCAAACTTCTCACCAGTCAGCATGATTCTTTGACAAAAACTCTCCTTACCTTCCCATCCATTATAGTAACGACATCAGGCAAACCACCAATGACTTTACCACGATCTAGGAGTTAAAGAAAAATATATGGGCCATGTAAGGTTTAGGACTCAAAATTATTCATTTCTTACTGATTTTATGACTTAGCATCATATTAGTCATAACTTTTGTTGAAACGTATCTTTTAAAAAAACTAGTTCCTGGATGATTAAATGTATAAAACCACAACTTTTGTGATATTTTGTGTTATTTCTTCTTATTGCGTTTTATAGTCGCCTTTTTTTTTTAACTGAGATTGTGCTATAGCATTCTAACCTAATACACATAACAACCTTGAAGCTACTGCTGAGCTTGACAGTTTGTGCTTTAGGCACAGAGCAAAGCTAGGAAGATGTTTTTAGCATCTTGATGATATCTAAGATTGAAGGAAAATTTGTTCTGCCATTCTCTTTGTGGACAGAAGCATCTTGTTATTACTAGGGGAATTGATATCAAAGTACCAGAATTCCTAAAGCCCTTAACAGTAATAAGGTTCCCTACTGTGTGTCTCTCAGCAAGCACTGCCCAACAGGCATTAGCAGCTAATTTTTTACTTGATAGGTAGATCAAAATATTCAATATCAACAGCAGCTTTCAGAGTCAACACCTCCTTATAGCTTATAGTTCACAAACATATGCAGATACAAGAAGATACAATGAAGGTTTTCAAAATGTTTAAAAATTTAGTGGTTTGCCATTGGAATAAAAACCAAATAAATCCACAAATTAGTATTATTGCAGTTTTATATGCCAACAGAGGATTTCTGCAGCCACAGAACTCTGAAAGCTATGGCAGCATATGATGATGGATGCCTTAAAGAGAACACTTATCTAGATTGTAGAGCACTTTTGATAAAATGTAAAATAAACTTACTCTTCTCAGCAAAAGCAGCTGCCCTAAAATTGTTGAGGAAGAGGAAAAGAAATAATTACTGTTATTAATAAAATTATTAATGAATTTTTTTTTCTGTAAGTAAAGACACTGTTGCTACAGCATTAAAATGCAACAGATGTAGCACTTACTTGAGTCGCTGGAATTCTGCAAATGCATCATCAAAAGCTGTAACAAAACAATTGAGAGAGTTTTGTCCATTAACATAACTTGTATTTGGGGCTCAGTATAAATGTTTAAACAGATATCCATGTTAAAGCTCTTTTAAAATCCATACAGGTTACATAGTAGCAAAATGGAAAAACAAGCTCCTGAAGCCCCATGCCATTTGTGGTGGAAACAGATAAAAAACTATCATAACTGTTATGCAACTAAACTACAACTGGTTCTGACCAAAGGCTTTCTGGTTTTGCCATCATTCCTCGCATTCTTGTCAGTAAATTCTGTTTAATCCACAGAAAGTCACCATAGAAGTATGGTCTTCTAAATATACCTTGTCCAGACAGATCAAGTGTACGTTTGTAGGATTCCTTGCTGCCAAAGATCTCAATGGTATAGTTCCCTTTATCCTTTTCAGTGGGTTCACGTATCTGCAGCCAAGCAACATTCTCTCCACCTCCAATCTTCATCTTCTCACTAGAAGAAATCTTAGATCCCCTAGAAAAAAATAGAAATGTTTATGAACATTCTTCTAATATATATATTCTCCATAAGAGATCATTTGTAAGTTACAAAGAATAGCATCCCATTCCTCATCTACAGATAAACAGCAACTAACAGGAGCAATTTCCCAGAAGATTTGTTTCTTTCATGTAGGGGTATAAAACACTTTGGAAGACTAGCTTTAGCTTAAATGCCAAAGATTAATTTATTCACCTTCTTCCCATTACCCTTCTCTTCAGATATACAATCAGCTTTGTTTATATCTTACTGCACATACATGTAAGTATGGGAAAATGTTGCATAAATTTAGAGTTCTGTATATTTCATACACATTAACATAGAATACATCAGAGTAGCAAAGTAGAAGCAAATAATCTTTTCTGATGAGAAAAAAAATCTTTACCTTCCATTAAATTAAAAACTTAAGAAAACAAAATATTTGCATAGAATGTATTGCTGTTGCATCAAGTCAAAATACAACTTTGGTGGATTTTTCAAGAGCAAGATGCAAATTTTCTAACTGAATTAATAAATAGGTCTTTAAAAAGAATGGCATTATATTGACTTATCCCTTTCTCAGCTAAGAATATAAGACATGCCCTACTGATTCAGATCAGGGGTTCTTCTGGTCCATGATCTGTCATGTAGAGTGGAAATAGAAGAAGCTATTTAATGAGAGCATGCAAAGCAGGACACTTTTAATGCTTTGAAGAAAAGTTCTCTTCCACTCACTAACTAAAGACATATTTCTTTTATCCTTCCTCCCCAAGCATCTTAACTGGAATTTTTAATAGATGAAGTCAGCATTAGCTTCCCTTTGATCGCTTTTTTTATTTGTCCAGACAGGGCTGATTTGGCTTCATAGCAAAAGTGACTTTGATGGGGAGAAGAATTTTCACTATTTCTCCTTCTGCAAGATGACTGTATTGAGTTTACAGTACCAAATTAGATACCTGGAGAGAAACTAGTATCTTAGAAAATACTAAACATAATATTCCCCAATGTGCCTTGAGAGGATGATGCATGCTGGCTTTAGGACTTGTATTATGTTCCCTGCTATGCAGTGTGTTGGATAATTCAAAACAAGCTAGAAATCTGCATGCTGTGTTACATGATGTGTGGATAATGATAAAAAAACATGAATTGGCTAGCCTTTCATTTAAAAATAAATTAAATAAAAAGTTGCATAGAACCCCTTTTAAAAGACCAGGGAAGTCTGGAGATATTGGGGGTACTTGTTTGATTTGTTTGTTTTAGTCTTTGTTTTAGCTTTAGTAACTCTGTCTTGTAATCATTGTATTCAAGGAAGGACTGAAATTTCATTGGTTCACAATTTGCATTGAATGATATTCAAAATCACCTCAAGGGAGGTGACTGTATGTAAATATAAATACTCACACTGATATTTCCAGATAAGCTGTGTAGCATTCTCTGGTTTTATATTTCCATGAAACAGATGATGGCATGATCTAAGTCACTTTAAAAACTTAAGCAGATACGGTAAAAGGAAGATTTACTGAAAAAACAAGAAGAACGTACTGAATACAAAGCCAGAGTTACGAGTACAGCTGCACATCCTTTCAGAAGTGCACTCAAGTTCCCTGAACCTGATGATCAGTGACACTTTTCTTGTGTTCCTGCTTTCATAGAAATTAAGCGCTGTATAGCATTGCAAAACTAGAACAGGCTGACAAACCAGTCTCTTCCTTGTCCAAGTCAAACCGGTTCACTGTGTGTCATCTTTGTATGTCATCAAGGAATGTGATAGTTGAAGATACTGGAAGAGATTTTAAATCCTTCCAAACCTTAAATACAGTTTCAAACAAACGAGGGCCTGACATAGCTAAGCATTTGAACACACATTTACCTGTAAATACACAGATGAGCAGAGTGTTTCTAAAGTCAAAGATTAATTAATATTTGGTGGACAAATATTGTGAACTTTAAAGTTCATTTCTGGTTGTATTCTCAGCTCAGAGGGCTATTCTCAAAGTATTTTGTGCCCCACTGAATATTTTTTCGAAAAGGAACAGAATTAAGATATTTTGTATATATCTTAATTAAGATATTTTGTGTTACTTAAGAATGTATCAGTTTGGGGAAAAATGTCCTTTCCTAATAGAGGCTTTTAGTAAACTGTGAGAGCAGGTTTTTGGTATTCACCTAGTACCGGAGGAGAACTTAGTCCATTTAAAGAAAATGGCAGCATAGAAAACTATGCTCAAATAGATTGCTATCTTTGAACCAAACAGATAATATAGTGGACAACAAAAAATATCATGTTTAATAAGAGGCTGGAATACTGTAAATTCTTTTTTTTTCTGGATACTACCATCTTCCTGATAGGTGTCTGTTGGCTGTCTGTTAATATTTGGCTGTTAATATTGGCTGTCTGTTAATATTTATTTTTCTGCATGTACTATCTATGTGAAAAGAGAAGGGACACAAAAAATTCATTAATGTGATCTACTTACTAAATAAATGGCACACAACAGTAAATAATATAAATAAAAACAGTAAAATTGCATAAAGATTGATATTTTTTCTCATATAAAATTGAAAAAATATTCTCATGTACCCATGAGACCAGCTGATTTTCATTTCTTCATTGTAGTACTTCAAGAAACACTGTAGCGTTATTCCTTCATCAGTGCAAAGGATCTTCAGTGGAGAGGCTGACTTACCTATGTGAAATAGGATATATACAGATCAAACAGGATAGTGGAATGAACAGGAGAAGTCAAATGGAATACTTGCACTGTCAAGTCAAAAAACTGAAAATAAAAATCTGGGCCATGATTCTCAACTACTTCAAAGAGACAATTGTACGTGCCTCTCAAAGGAGATCTGCTGGTTTATATCATGTGAAAGTTCAGTATAAGTTTATGGTTTTATTGTAATTTACAAGCATTATGACTAGCAAGATCTGTTGTGAAATAAGCTAGTCATGTAATTACCATGAAACTTCAGTGTCATGATTCCAACTGCACAAAAATTTTCCTGTGCAGCTCCTGTTCTTTCAGTGGAATGCCACCCACCTTCTCAATGGGAGCAGGATCAGCATCTCATTCTTTCTATATCAAGGTTCACCTACTTATGGGAAGAAAATTACTGCTACAGCACTGTCACAGTATTTAAATCAAACAATCCAGGTGGAATAATACGTTGTTCCCTTTTAATAGTGTCGATTAGCAAGGTCAACTGCTAATTCAGAAACTTAATAACATGTACGTAATAATATAAGCATCATGACTTTCAGAGATTTCCCACTTATAATAAAAATTGTCTGCCTCAGGCTCAGGTGACTTTAACATTAAAGACCCACAAGGAAATCTAAGACAACATTTACTTACCACTGACTTCACTCAGTGCCAGAATTATATCATCATACACTGAAGAGAAAAAAAAAAAAAAGAAAATGCACCATCAAAATTCAATGAGAACATAGTTTTGTTATGTAAAATTTAATAAAAGAAACAGGAAATGTGCACGTCCTTAGGTAAAGAAAACCATTAAAATTGCAACAGGTGTATGGGACAAATTAGAGACTGGGTACAGCATATGAATTCTGTGCTGCGTCACTCAGTATCTGCACTGTTTGTGGAGATAGCTGACTGCTATCAAGTCTTTCTCTTTCTCTTTGCATGCCTCAGGCCAGAAACAATAAAAGGTCATTAAAACTGGATAGCTCCTATTCAAAGGACAGTAGAGGGGAAAGAGAAATTATGACATTCTAGGTGAAAATAGTTTTCACCTGATCCCTGTAAGACAGCATTTGACAAATGTAAACCCTTTAACAGCAAATGAAAAAAATATCATATTAAGCTTTTGCAATATCACACAGCTGATGGGCTTGCAGGAGGGGAGAACCCTGGAGACAGGGGTAGAAAAGCAAGGGAACTCTTTCACAGCAGAAGAATTCTATTCAATGTCGCTGTGTAAAATGGAAAGAGAGAAAAAGAAAGAAGTGCCATAATCTGAAGAATACATATTCAAGGCTGAAGAATTTTTATAAATAGGGGCAAGAGTGAAATGCATGAAGTTCAGAAAATGTTACTTGTATATTTTGTCTGTACTGCTACCTATCTGAACGTTATTTATCTTTCTTAAAATAAATAGTGATTCAATTCTGTAACCCTCTGCAAACCCCAGTATGCTTCTACTGGCATATTATCATGAGGACATGAATTGCATACTATATATACATTACATTATAGGTGTCTGTGAAAGTGGGGTTATATTACTTATGCTGTCTAAATTGTAGTTTTTGCTGAAAGAATAATGGGCAGAATTTATACAGAGGAAAAACACCTGAAAGACTATCAAGTGATGACACAGCCTTCTGAGGATAAGGCTGAGTTCTTAACCTGTAAAACCACAGGTTAAGAACTCGGTCTGATATTCATCTTTTCCTCTTATTTAAGGTATATCCCCAATCTCCTAAAAAGTATGTGAAGATCTTTGGTAAACTGAGCTAATATTAAAACATGTCTTTCTCCCCCTATTGGGACTCAGCAAAAAAATATTAATTACTTAAGTCAAATGTTTGTATGCAGGTGAGATGTAATAAGTTTCATTTTGGACTAGTTAGTGGGACCTAAGCAAAGAAGCAAAGCTGAATAAAAATCATTTATGTTGGCTACAGATTGGTCTTTGTTATAGACTCAGAAGTAAACTAATTTTAGCTAGACATAGAAATACAGTAGAACACTGTAATATCTGATAACATATTGAATGTTATTTAAATTACTATCATTGGTATATTTTAGACTAGATTATCTTACCTTTATTTGCATTTGTCTTCATTTGAATGTCAATACATACTGAGCTTAAACTAACCAGCTCCATAAAATATGCAGTCTTCCAAGGCCCTGTTCATTTTAATCTTTTCTGCTTATTTTTTACATATCAAGGTTAATTCCATCATTTAGGAGACCCACTGTTTGATTTAACACCACAGGTTTTGTGGGTTTGCTGGCTGACATTCTCAAAGCCTTCTGGGCCTACAGAATTAGGCACTGAATTCTCTAAATAGTAATTTCTCAATATGGCAAGACTACATTTCCGGCATAGCACAGTCTTGCCATAGTGGAAGTATAGATTCTGGAACCTAGAAGGACCCCTGACCATAAGATGGAGAACTGCCATTCTTTTTATTTATTCCAGTGGTCGGGATATCCCTTACTTGAAAATCCATAGATTAAAGGAATGATATCTATATATATCAAAGGACAGGAAGAGAGGAAGTGGTTAATGACTATGTCTTGAATAGTGTGGGACCTGAGCATGGCATAAATGGTATGGAATAAAGGATGGAGATGGTAGTTTTGACTGAGAGTTAGTTTTCTTCATAGCAGCCTATATGCTGTTGTGTTTTGGATTTGTGGCTAAAACAGTATGGATGACACAGTGATGTTTTTGTTATTGCTGAGCAGTGCTTACACAGAGTCAAGGCCTTTTCTGCTCTCACCCTCTCCACCAGTGAGCAAGCTGGGGGTGCACAAGATTTTGGGTGGGGACACAGCCAGGACAGCTGATCTCAGCTGACCGCAAGGGATATCCCAGACCATGTGGCGTCATGTTCAGCAATAAAAGCTGGGGGAAGGAGGAAGACAGAGGGATGTTCAGACTGATAATATTTCAGCTTCTCAAGTAACTGTTATGCATGATGGAGCCCTGCTTTCCTGGAAATTGCTGAACACCAGCCTGACAATGGGAAACAGTGAATGAATTTCTTGGTTTGCTTTTCTTGTGTGTGTGGTTTTTGCTTTACCCATTAAAATGTCTTTATCTCAACCCATGAGATTTCCTCTTCCAGTCCTCTCCCACATCCCATTAATGAGGTAGAGGGGAGAAGGGTAAGTTCGGGGGGGAGGAAGAGGATGAGAAAGTGGTTGTGTAGGGCTGAGCTGCTGTGGAGTTAACTCACAAAACAGCTTTAGGATTTTACAATCAAAACAACTCTCAGTCCCCACTGACAGTCCCATATCAACATATTGAGCACTTTGGTGCTTTAGGGGTTCTTGTAGACATTAAAGCTTAAAAAAATCTGAAAGAGAGTTCTCTACAAAAGATCTCACATAAAAGGGGGCATGTGTTTTATTAGAAACTTACTTCATTTCTTGCTTGTTAGAGTGCTAGAGATTAATCATTACAGTGCCCAGTGTCTCCTTTCCTAAACTGGTGATATGCATTTCAGGCCTCCATAACATATGAAGAGAACTGAAACTCAAAGCATCCCAAAAATAATTTGCTAACTTGCTTTTTGCAAGGATAGACCTTTGACACCTCTTGGAAACATGTGATCATTATTTCAATATAGTAAACTGAATGTTACCTTTTCCTGATAATTCAAGAGTAGATACATCGTGACCTCTATCATCTGATAGTGTTGCCTTATAAACTCCTTCGTCTTTGCGAGACAGCTACAAGGAAAATACAAGATGTTTACTGACAAACTTGATTATAGTACAACATTTGCTCAACCCCTGCATGATTTCCTAAACTAAAAAACATACACTGTACTGAATTCTGGCTAAATAATCTTATCAGAGATTAGACAGAAACTGCTTCTTTATGGACCTGCATTTAGTTTTTAAGCCTAAAACATATTCTGATTTCAGTTCAATTGCCTCAAGAAACTATGTTTTTTCTCTTGTTCCAGAAAGACAAACAGGATTGATCCTGGTCCATAGCAACTAAAAGTAGTATAGTAAGATGTAACAGAGGACAACTTTAACCAACACAAACTTTAGAAATGCAATTTTTCTTTAACCAAAACTATTACTTTTTTCAATCAATCTACGTAAAGCATAACAGATTTATACCCTTGAGTTGTCCAAATATCATCTTAGTAGCTTTCATTCAAGCAGCAACTGTAGTAAAATCATACGTATGTTAAGTAAAGAATTCATTACCCTTGAAAAGCTCTCATTCTAAAATCTAACACCATGATACTGTGTTTAAGGCAGTAGGAGGTTTTGGTTTAGGTTGTTTTATCTTAATTTATTTTAAAACCTGAAGGAAAATACATGGCATTACATATTACATATAGTTTGGAACTTGTCTAATTGAGTTTTAGACTTACACAAATCTATAAGCATGTAAATCATAGTAGGAACATCATGTAATTGAATGACAAATAACAAGAGCAATTCAAGACAAGAGGAAAACTTCTTCCCCCTAGAAGGTCTGCTCAAGAAAAATGAAACCACTGGAAAATCAGTGTCCATTTGCAGGTGAAATGAAGGAAAAATATTAGAATAATAAGAAACTAATAAATAAAATAAATATATCAATTAAATGGAATGTACACTAAGCAGAAAATTTCAGTCCAGGGAGGTGTTGGACTTTGAAGGCAGCAATTATGCAAGGTAAGGCTTCAGAAACCTAACAAGTCAGGTTATCCTGTTTGCATAAAGATAAATCTTAAATAGGCATACCTTAATCCCATTTATTTGGGTCAATAAAACTGAAACACTGTCAGAACTAAGGTGCTTTAACAAACTGAAAAATTAAAGAGCAATAAGAAAGAATGAGATAGAGTTCACCTAACGACACTGAAGCAACTTAAGCATGAACTGTCTGAGCTGGTAACAAAAATAGATACTCTTTCACTAGCATTAGTTACTTACCAGATAATTGAAGGATAGCAAATATGCTTTTTCTTAAAATAGTTCACAGAAATCATGATAACAGGTTTAGTGCTCTGCCTGGCAAACCTATAGCATGTCAAGCAGAAACTATCAATTCTAACAGTAGGTGATACTGTACCCCGGGAATACTGAGGTGACATTCTTCCTTCTGCAGATCAGGCACTTCATCAACATCAATCCCAGAACCATCCTTATACCACTTGAAAACAGTCTCCTTCTTCGTGTTTGCAACCTGTACAACAGAAAAGGCACATAAACCTGACTATGCACTAAAGAAGGGTATCACTCTGTATGTAGTCACAAAGGTACTTTCAACAGAAAACAGTGGGTTTTTTTAACATCAAATAAGTCTAAAAAAAACCCAATTTCAACAGAGCCCTACTAAACAAATCATAGTTCTACAGTATTTATTTGCAGGACAGAACTGGTCAGAAGTATGCAGCTTACAGATCCACAGCCCTGTTAAATCCTTAAAGGCAATCATAGAATCACAGAATGGTTAAGGTTGGAAAGGGCCTTAAGATCATCTAGTTCCAACCCCCCTTCCATAGGCAGGGATGCCTCACAGTAAACCATGTCACTCAAGGCTCTGTTCAGCCTGGCCTTGGACACTGCCAGGGATGGACCATTTACCACTTCTTTGAGCAACCTGTTCCAGTGCCTCACCACCCTCACAGTAAAGAACCTCTTCTTTATATCTAACCAGAACTTCCCCTGTTTAAGTTTAAACACATTACCCCTTGTCCTATCAATCCTGTCAATCTCTCTTCTCTTAAAGGTTTTTGCACTCTGATTGTGGTTTGTCTAGAAATATCTGTAAGAAGTATCTTTGAAATTAGAGTTCCTAAACTCTCTCTACCTTTTTCTGTTTGAATGTGTCTCTAGAGGGCTGTGTACAGAATTTACTCCTATCTTAGAGAGTCTTCAGCTAATTTGCAGATTTATCCCAGCTATCTAGCAATGTCTTTCAGGGCTAAACTGCAGAAAGTATCTGGAATTACTATTCTGAAAACATTTCAGACTTCAAAATTGCAAGCTGCACCAGAAATCCTCCTTTTTTACTACATTCTATAATATGGGAAGTACAAACATTTGAGGGATCCTACAAACTGCAGTCTCTCCCAACACAAAGGGGCTTTAATAATGCAGTGAAAATGCAGAGAAGTTGCTTGAAAGCCAGGATTTTGCTATAGTAGCAGCAGCTCATCTAAGCACTGCATAAATAGACTACAGCTATACCTAAAGTACTGCTCTAATTTTGAAAAACACATTTTATATTGGTGTCGCTTAAAATAGAGCTGATTGAATGACCTCAAACTGTGAATTCAAATAAATTAAAAGCCCAGTTCTTCCTAGAAACCTTGGCAATATTTATATTATTTTTCTCCCTTTCTGAAACACTATGGTTTATTTGACATCACTATCTCCATGCCCTTCAAAAATCACAAAAATATGATGGCATTTCTGTCTGTAGCCTGAATTCTCAGTGAGCATGGCTTTGGTAGAAGGACAAAGCTGGCAGTACATTTCTCAGTCCCCAGGCAGTTGCTTTAAAAAGCCTCCTTAAAAAAGAACTGAACAAATGTATAGAGGGCAGCCCAGGAGTTAATACAGATCTTAAATAGTTTCCAAGTGGCCTGCTTGGAGGAAAAAGGATGCACCAGTTTCTAACGCTTCCACATTAGAGAAGTCATTCCATAGGTGAACAGCTCTATGAAAGCTCTCTATAGAGGTGACAAGACAAATAGGAGGGCCACCTATACTCTTTCCTAGACATCTCTAGAAAACCTGCTTAAATTAATTACATATATTGCTGCTTAATAAGCAGTGTGGTTGCTATGGACCTCTGACAAAGTATTTGGGATCACAACCTGGCCCAAAGCAATGCCTTGGTTGAGAAAAAGAGAGCAGTGTTTTACATTTACCAGTAACTAAAAGTGACTATTCCTGTGGTCATATGACAGCGGTGGCAATTTTATTTGAACAAAGCCTGAAGGAACAAGCCTTTAACGCTTTTCAACATTTTTTCATCAAAGACTGTTAGCACTCCATCTGACAATAAACAGACTGAGTTTCAGACACATGCAGTTTGCAGTGCCAAAGTTATTTCATGTTGACATTTGCTATGAAAAGTTCCTTTTTTCACTATTTAGACACACATCAAAAATCTTGCTTTTAGCAGACACAGTACAAATAAGGGTCAGAGTTATGCAAGAGCAGGTAGCTTCTGAATGTTATGCAATTTAGAAATACTTAAGGTAAAGTTATAATAGATACTGCCATATGAAGAAAGATAAATACACAATAAAAAGCAACCACCATCAGATTATCATTCAGATGGACAAACATGTTCTACTAGCATGCAGGGGCTACAATATCGAGAACAAGGCCATCAATTTCAGCTGATTCAGAATCAAATGCTAAGTCAATCAAAAGTCCATCAGGTCCAATCACATAGAAAATAAGCAGTACGTGAAGTGATGCATATTACTTTTAGTATACTCTTTGTTCATCATTATTTTTATGGACCTTGATCATACAGTCAGACCTCTACCTTACACAAGCTTCCAGTTGCCCTGGCTTCCTAACTCCCCTGTTTCATGCCATGGCCTTTGAGAAAGTCAAGGAAAAAAGCCTTTTGTAGGTACTTCTTTCACATTATCCCAGGCTCTTTCAAGAGGTAAAAACACCTTCTGTGCACAGGAGTGCTAAAGAGAGCGTAGAAGAGACCAGGCCAAGTGCTATGAATATGGCTTGGGGAGGTAGATGTTTTTGTTACCATAGAAATAGCCCAGGGCAGCCACACTTCTAACTTGAATGTCAGGTGTCTGAAGTTCATAGGACAAATGCAGGCTTTATTTTTCAAACACTTCTTATGTGCAAATATCAGCCATAAACAGGCATAACTGTACCATGTGAACCTAACAGCTAGTCACATATTAACAGTAACAAACATTATAAGGGCAATAGAATAGTTAAAATGATGAGTGTGCAAACAGCCCACATCCTAGATTTCATTTACATAAAATGTTCTGACCTTATGAACAAAAAGTACACTGGTGAAAAGCATATAAACAGACACTCAGCTTTTCAGTTTCAGTTGTATAAACAGGCTCGACAGTCAATGAAAAGGATAATTTCAGATTAATTTGTAGAGAATTAACACTAGTGTAACTGATTCAGCAACATTTAATTCCCCATGTGAATGAAAGAATAAGCAGGGTTCATGCCTGAAGCAAATCATGTCGAAATTATAAAGTACTCCAGCTATATAGCCTCATACCAGCAAAGGCACCATGTTAACTAATGAGTGTTGAGCCCTAAAATGGGGGCAGGCAGAATGGCAGATTCACCACCCCGGTCAGTTCTGCAGGGAATAAGCTGAGGTTAAAGGTCTCCTAATTAGTGATCAGGAAAAAAAAGAAGGAAAAAAATCCCACAAATGTGCATGCAAATTGTTCATAATGAATGACTCAAGTTAGTCTAATTAAAAGCCAAAAACTTATTCAAAAGAAGGGGAGAAAATTAACACAAAAGAGCCGGTATTACAGGAAAAGGCAACAAAGAGGAGTCTGATGCATGTTGAATTCAATTAACTCAGTTACTCAGGCCTCTAATTAGTCACTCTAGAAGAGCAAAAAAAAATTACAATATATCAGTTTATAATGGTACAAGATGTTAACAGCAGAAGTTACTCTGAATTCCATGCACATTCGTTAAGATTCAAAAGTCATTAGTCAAACGTAATACAAATAATGTTTTATAACTTTAATTCTAGAAGCCTTTTTGCATGTTTGGTTCTAGCTGATTAAATAAAAGATGTTTTTGGAGAGAAACCTCCAAATAAGAAAACAGTGAGGAAAGAGTTTGAACCCTATTTTTTGTGGCAATTTTTTGAGGGAGGAAGAAGGACCATTAGAGGATGATTTGATTTAATTTTTAATTTTTTTATAGCTCACAATTGTAATGAATGCTTAGATCACCTAACACATTTATTAATATCCTGGGGATTTTTTGTTGTTTTAATGAATACTACTGCTGAATAGTAATTGGAATGATTTCAAATATTTCTAAATAATAAAAAGTTTCACTATGAAACTTTCATTTTAGATATCAAAAACTTTCCTCACATTTTCCTATCTCAATTTTTAATCAACACATTCTAAAAAGAAATTTCAAACATGTTTCCTCACCTTACAAGTGAGTAAAACTTCACATTCCTCTGACACTTTCCAATACAAAAACTCTAAGAAGTGGGGACCTAAGAAACAAAATTGTCTTGAACACATGGTAGAATAAAGAGTACCAGAAAGATGCAGTGAAAGAAAGAAAAAGGATGACATTTGTAACATCCTGACACCAGAAGGATGATATGTAAAACAGTGAGATAAATGAGTTTTGTAAATATGCTTATGCCCAATTGAAACTAAGAATAGGAAAGAAACTAAGTAGCTCCAAACTAGCTTACGAACAATGTCTTTAATGCAAAAGGAACTGGAGAATAAACAAATGTATCCAAACACCTAATAAAATGTTAAAATCAAAAATTCCATGCCAGACATTATTTTACCAAATTCTATAAAATTAAAAAACATATTAAATGTTATGAACAGAACAAGAAATATTCTTTTTACACACTGAGGCTCCGATCCTGTGAATACACACATACTCAAGTAAATTAACTGCCATTCACAGCCTTCTAAAAGTTATTGTGTTTACTCATGTCAGTAAATTTATGTTTTAGTGTCTGCAGGATCAGGACCCATAATTGTAATACCCAGATCTAGGAGGTAGCAAAGTCCCCAACTTTCCCTTAAATGACTGAGAAGTGAAAGATCCTGTGAGTTTATGCAGTAAGTGTTTTTAGCTTTTTTATTCAAATCTACAACCTTCACCCCCATCCCCCCAACCACCCCCCCCCCAAAAAAAAGTAGAATTGCATTGCTTATGTAGAGAATCTTAAGTTATTTATAATAAATATTTTTAATTATTATTATTACTTTCATCTTAAAAGCTATCTGCTTACCAAGTGAAAATTACAAACTAGAGCTCAAACTCAATTTTTTACTGATTTCATAGTGATAGAATTCTGATTTAGATATCCAACAGTACTTTTATCTGCAAACAATATGATAACAAGTATATAGCAAACTCTGTAACTGTGTAGCAGCTATCCAACAAATATGCATTTAATTCCTGCAATTTTGCTTGGACAAAAACCACAGGAACAGGCTTTTAATATTCCTTGTCTGACATTATGCTGTCTACTCTTCCATCAATTACATTGAAGCGGCATACGCTTAAGACTAAACGCATTGAAATGTTTTGTTGGGTCAGACTTACAGTAGGGACACTTCTCATAAATAGTGAGTAAAAATAACCTCTTGTAAGTATTCCCACTTCATTTCTTTACTTCGTGGAAGTTCTGTCACAACTTGAACGCATCATATGACAATGTTAGAAAAGAAGATCTACCAAGGGCTGAATGTTTCCTCACATTGTGCAGTACATTCACCTTCTAATGAAAAATCATTGGAAGCTGGAAGCATTTAGTATTCAGCAGGGATGCATCATTAGCTACAAACTGTGCCCAAAGTCACCCATTTACTCTGTCTTACCTTGCTTCCTGAGAAATTCCTTTTGCTGGAGCTGAGATTCAGCCAATACTGCCTTGAATGCTAAATTTGAGAAGAGGTGAATGAAAAATGAGTTAGCCACTAAATTACTCAAAGAATAACTGAAGTTCATTTCTCCATCAGTTAAAGTTTCAGTGTTTCAGTGAACATACCATCTCCTATGAGAACTAATGAAGACTGGTTCTTGGCCTTTCCATCTTGAATCTGCACTGTGTAGGTGCCTTCATTGTCTATTGTAAATTGGTCCATCACCATTTCTATAATGCCATTTGAACGGTCACAATTTATTTTATGCCTCTGAAATAAAAAAAGTAATAGCTTTAGTATAATGCAAATTACATATGATTCCATATTGAATTAATCATGTTTCACATCCCTGCCTCCACACTCAACCCTTTTCATGTCCTTTTAAATCGTAAACTATTGAAACAGGGCTGTGCTTATGTATCTGTTGTAGAAGGTCCTACTGGTGACAGAAACCTCTGTATGCAGCTGCATTTGAAATCCTCAGGTCATCATAATACTACTGGTCTGGATTTTAAAATAATAGTTTATGGCACTATGCATGTTTGAAGAAAAGCTTTCACATCCAGGCTTTAGCTGCATTACAGCTTCCAGTTCAAGAAGGGGTTTTGCTAGGCTGAAGCACTATTCCCAGCAGAGTCCAGAAATAGTTGGAAGCATTGTGTTCATGGATACAAATGGAGACCTCCAAATAAATCCATCACAACAATTTCAGAAGGTCATCACTACTAAATATCTCTGACACATAAGTGGCAGCTCAATATGGGATCTTTTTTTTCTCACTAAAAAAGTAAATTTAGGAAGGGTATAATGTTTTGCTCATCTAATGCTGGTTATCCTTTTCAAAGAACACTGAAGTGCAAGACTATGAGGATAAGTAACTTGTGCAAATCCAACAAAGTTTCTGGGAATGAAAAGGATCAACCAAGTTCAGCAAAGGAGAATCAGAATTCTATCAAAACATATAGTTACCTGTTGAAGTGCTTGCAGAATACCCAAAATATCAAATATTGACTTGAATTCAGAGTTAAATATGCTGTTCATTGTTTGTGTCCTTTTTGTGTTTGCTTTCTATTAAATATTCCAGAAAGATAAAATATTTGCAGGCATACTCAAAGAAACAGAAAATTGCAAGCAAATATTGGACAGTACTTGCAAAACACGTGTTTTGAATATGCAGGTGTTAGTTTAGATACGATTATCTTTTACTAATGATCTCTTTCATTTGGCAGCTAACAACCATGAAGGCTGTGTCCTACTAACAACAGTGATATTTGAACATCAACTAAAAAATTCCTAAAGCAAAGTAAAAATAATCAACAGAAGTTCCTTGATGAATACTTTTAGGTAAGCATTGTAGCCAAGGATATTACACAATAACTGTTCATTCATGATAGGACCATCTAGAAATAGTTCTTCACAGTAAATTATAGAACCTGATACTGTTAAAAGGACACATGTTGCCTTATGAACAGAATGCTTTGGTTGACCTTTTTATTGGACTCCAAACCTAGAAAAACCTAGTTTAAGCCACAGGTAAATAAAGTTTAGGAAAAGAGAAGGAAAAAAGGAAGAAAATTAAAAAAAGCTAGTAAAAAACCCACTTATTAAACTTTCTGGGACCACATCCTTAAGTGGGAGAACCTTTAAGTACAGATTGAAACTTAGTAGGAATGAGCCCACAGACATATCTGCTTCAGGTTTGAGAGACACCACCTGGCCAATCTCAAGAACGGATTCACTCTGGACAACAAGCTCTCATGAGACCTCACTTGGAGTACTGTGTGCAGTTCTGGTGTCCTCAACATAAAAAGAACATGGAACTGTTGGAACAAGTCCAGAGGAGGGCCACGAGGATGATCAGGGGACTGGAGCACCTCCCATATGAAGATAGGCTGAGAAAGTTGGGGTTGTTGAGCCTGGAGAAGAGAAGGCTGCGTGGAGACCTCATAGCAGCCTTCCAGTATCTGAAGGGGGCCTACAAGGATGCTGGTGAGGGACTCTTCATCAGGGACTAGTGACAGGAGAAGGGGTAATGGGTTGAAACAGGGGAGGTTTAGATTGGATATAAGGTAGAAGTTCTTTACTGTGAGGGTGGTGAGGTACTGGAATGGGTTGCCCAGGGAAATTGTGAATGCTCCATCCCTGGTGGTGCTCAAGGCCAGGTTAGACAGAGCCTTGGATGACATGGTTTAGTGTGAGGTGTTCCTGCCCATGGCAGGGAGGTTGGAACTAGATGATCTTAAGGTCCTTTCCAACCCTAACTATTCTATGATTCTAAGAACAGTGTAGACACAGTCATGATGTTCAGCATTCGTTGCTGGTACTTTCAAATACACAAATAGTACTAGTTTAAATCTTAATAGGGTAACTGAAGAATGAAGAAAGATGAAAGATAATGGAATTAACAAAACAGTAGCCAACAGACTAATCAGGATTATAATGTTTTAAATAAATTATTTAGAGGGAAGAGACTGAGGTATAACATTTATATAAAATAGCAGGGGAAAATACTCCTATAATTTGGGTATGCACTTTCCCATATATAGTTCAAAGAAAGATAATGTCAAAGAATAAGAAAATATTTGATTAATGAGGAAATAAGCAGCAAAATTACTTATGTAAGAGTTCATCTGTAAGAGTTGAGGAGATAGTCAAGGTAGGTTAAAAAGATAAGTTATAGACTTCACGAAACTATCAAAAAGGGTAAATTCAAATTCTCGCTTACAGAATCTTGTCCACAGAGATCAAGGACAACAATTTCATTCATTTTATGAGTTTTCAGGGAGAATGTTAAATTCATATTTGCCAGAAGCAGAAAAGGAAGAGCAAGATGTATGTTTTAATCTGATCCTTTATCACATTTCTAGAACTTTTTTTCATTTCTTGCATTTGGGTAAAAGGAAAAAATATTAAAATATTAAAATGACAACTGATTAAATGGGGTCTGGTTTATTCCTTTCATAGATTATTCTAAAATCTTACAGAAACCATTCCTTGTTAGGGCCTACAAGGAAAAGTTTTTCACTTCAGCCAATGTCAAGAACCAGGCTACAATTCACTGGCATATAATGGTCTACTGAACATGTTCACTGACTGTAGCCCAGTCTCCAGGCAGGCTTTAGAGTGTAATTAGGCTTCTAACTATTGCCATTATGCAGCAAGATGAAGTTCAATGATTTTATGGGCACCATAAATACTCGGGTTTTATGTGACTTTCCACAAAAATATCATCAGTCTCCAAACGTAAATGTCACCTGTGGGTTGCTAATTAAAGAGGTGAAATAATGCAGCTCCACTTCAAGACTCTCTCTGATGTCAATGCTTCCAAAACATATGCAAACTAAAAATAGCTCGTTCTTTTCCACTAACATTACTAAAACAGAATATTGTCATTTCAATAAATCATAGTCAGTAATATTCAGGTTTTCAATGCTATAGTTTATTACTTCTTAAAGTAAGAAAAACAAAAAAGTATTTTACTCAGAAACACTTCTTTTTCCACATGTCAATATATAATTAATAGTAAATGCTCTCTTTGTTATTATGGTATAAAAATGTTGATAAGCTTCCCTGGCTTTGCATCCTCAGGAATAAACTGAACCTGTCAAACAGCTGCACTGGAGATGTATTCCTCACAGGAAAAGATATTTCCAGCACTTTATGCCCAGTAGATGAATCATACTCCAGCCATCAAACATATGACCCTTGCTTTCCTCTCAACCCAATCTGATCACTTCTTTGTTTTTTTTTTTCTATGAAAGGTCTTTCTAGAGCTATAAAAATGCAGGAAGGCGGTGGCCTGTCCTTTCGTCTCCATTGCAGCCATTTAAAGCCCATTTAATGTCCAGGCCAAAATTTAAAAAATAAAAAATAAAAAAAAATATGGAAGTAACACCATCTAAAAGCTTTACATTTATGGGTACTCTTGCATTTCCAAGTGCCTCCCACTTTCTATGTAAAACTAGTAGCATTAGCCTCAGAGAGAGGGTCTCTGGGAATAGCATGTGTTGCCAGTTTGGAGTTCAAAACTTGAAGCAGCTCTTTTGGTTTGAAATGTTTTCATAAAATATCAGTGCACTATTTTTAATCAGGTGTGTTTAATACTGGTCTGTGTCTCATTTCTTCTCTATGGCTGTTGGTCATCGACATACCCAAAATGAATACAGAATTCTGAATGTTAAAATTTGCTCTCTTTTTTTTTTGTATGAATAGTCTCACTCTGCAACAGGAAATTAATACTGCAAAAAAGATTCAAGTTAAAGAATGGCATTCCTCATGTGTTATCAGACCTGAAGCAGCTATAGGATCCAGGTAACTATAGGCCTGTCAGTCTGACCTTGGTGCCAGAAAAGGCTATGGAGCAGATCATCTTGAGTGTCATCATGTGGCACAACAATGTGTACAGGACAATCAGGTGATCAGGTACAGTCAGCATGGCTTTATGAAAGGCAAGTTCTGTTTGACTAACCTGATCTCCTTCTATGACAAGGGAGCCCACTTAGTGGATGAGGGAAAGGCTGTGGATGATGTCTACCTAGACTTTAGTAAAGCCTTAATACCATTTCCCACAGCATTCTCCTGGAGAAACTGGCTGCTCGTGCCTTGGGTGGCTGTTCTCTTTGCTGGTTAAAAACTGTGTGGCTGGCTGAGCCCAGAGAGTGATGGCAAATGGAATTAAACCCAGTTGGCAGCTGGTCACAACTGGTGTTCCTTAAGGCTCAGAACTGGGGCTAGTTCTGTTTAATATCTTCATCAGTAATCTGTCGATGAGGGTATTGAGTGCACCCTCAGTGAACTTGTGAATAACATCAAGTTGGGTGGGAGTGTTGATCTGCTTGAGGGTAGGAAGGCTCTGCAGAGAGATCTGGACAGGTTGGATCAATGGGCTGAAGCCAAATATACGTGACCCAGGTGCAGGGTCCAGTTGTTGAACTTGGGTCACAGCAACCTCATGCAATGCTGCAGGCTTGGGGAAGAGTGGCTGGAAAGCTCTCCAGTGGAAAAGGACCTATAGATGTTGGTCAACAGCCAGCTGAATCTGAGCCAGTTTGTGCCCAGGTGGCCAAGAAAGCCAATAGCATCCTGGCCTGTATCAGAAATAGTGTGGCCAGAAGGGCTACAAGAGTGACTGTCCACCTGCATTTGGCACTGGTGAGGCCACACCTCAAATCCTATGTTCAGGTCTGGACCCCTCCCTATAAGAAAGACATTGAGGTGCTGCAGTGTGTCCAAAGAAGGGCAACGAATCTGGTGAAGGGTCTAGAACACAAGCCTTATGAGAAGCAGCAGAAGGAACTGTAGCTGTTTAACCTGCAGAAAAAGAGGCTCACAGGCGACCTTATAACTCTCTACAACTACTTGAAATGAGTGGTGGACTTGGCACTGCTAGTTTAACAGTTGAATTCAATGTTTATAGAATCATAGAACAGTTTGGGTTGGAAGGGACCTTCAAAGGTTATATATACCAATACCCCTGCAGCCCTTTAAGGTCTTTCCCTACCTAAATGATTCTATGGCTCTATTATTAAAACAGAATAACTATTAATGCAGAAAGGTTTATTAAAATCACACATATATAGTACTGAATATATACTTACATCACTGTTTTCAACTTCTCTATCATTAATAACAAATCTGAAGGTAGAATCTGGTGATAAGCTTTCAGCCTGAATCCAGAAACGAACTTGTCCTTTCTCAAGAACCTCATAAGCTAATTCTGATTTCAGAGGTATTGCTGCAAAAAAAGCAATCAAAAGTCAATAATGCATGAATTCTTGTGAGAAAAAGGACTACCATAGTAAAATATTAGTATTTGCCAATTATTTATGGAATGTTGTCTATAGAATATTTTTTTTTGCAGGAAAAATACATCTAAAGCCATCTTTGGCTGATTTCTAAACTAATGTCTCAAAGAAAGAAAGAAATTTGAAGCTTATAGTTTTCAAATTGTTTAAGGAATTGGCTAGCAGCAACTTACAGCCTTCAGCAAAGTTAAACTTCAAAAGACTTTTAGGCAAATATTATTTTATTCAGTGCAAGTGAATATTCTTCTAAATGAATGGAAAGATAAGGAAGCAAGCTCTTCCATGAAAAATGAAGCTGCCATTGTTTCAGGAAGAATCTTTTTGGAACTCCAACCATTAGTATGTTATAATTCTTCTAGAAGTATCAAATAGATTGAGATCTTCAACTTACTTGGATTCTTTATCTCATGGCTTAATGCCATCAAACGTTCAAACTCTGGAATTAAGAAAAATACTCATGTTTTAATTTATTCTGAAAAATACAGTCAGAAAACAAATATCAAAGAAGGTATATATCAGCATCAGCATATAATCTTAAGTCTTATATGTTAGATTGCCTTCAGAAAATGATTACTAAAAAGAAATAATAGTAATATTTGAGAAACTTAAAATTCTGATACATAGATTTAGACAATTTCATTCATCTTCATGCACACCCTCTCATGAAAAATAATCTAAACAAGGGATGAAACCTATTTTAAGCTTTCTATTGGATTTAAACAAAACATGGGAGGCAATAGCTTCTGAGCGCATGAGATTTCTTTATCTACTTACTTTCTTTCTGACACTGTACCTGAAAAGCTTGGTTTACTGTGGCAGGAAACAAGATTGAGTGCAAGTTAGTTTGAAAAAGGTACAGAAAGTTCTATTTAAGCCACTGAATCCTAATGAAATCTGCATGAGAGTCTAGAAATCACTGCATTAGAATTTCATGCTAATCCAATTTATCGTATTCATTAGTAATAAAGATTTGTAAGATGAACATTACTGCCAATTGCAAATTTATAGATAATGAAAAACTAGAGGAAATTAGCAGGGATTTATGATATGGTCAAGAATTTAGCAAAATTACAAGAGAATTTATAGCATTTGACAAAGTAAATGGAGAGTAAAGGAGTGGGTTTTGGTTCCAAGATGAAAATATGGCACTTGTGCAAGGATCCAGTACAAATAAAGGTGTAATTTTGAATGACAGATATGACAAGGAAAGACATGGGCTAAGTGTCAGATGGGAAGCACCTTCAGTGCTCTTCTACAAAAAAAAAACTTCCACTGACAGTGGCAAGACTTACAGACAAGTTTCAGAGTGATGCTTCAAAACTAAACCAAAGGGTCAAATGTATATCTGTCTTTTCCTACAGTACACAATAGAAAATGAAAAATATTATAGTTTAGTTTCCCTAGAAGAAGCAGATATTGGTAATAACCAGGAGTTCACATCAATGGTCCATGGCCTGGAGAAACATTTTTTGTGGCTTCACATGGGTTTATTCTCAACACCTATTACGGGTGGAAGGTTTGACATGGTTCATACAGTGATAAAGCCCTATCTGCTATCAGGCTCACACTCAGTCTCACCTTGTCTCCTTAGAAAGAAGGCAAGTAGAGAGATTTTCATGCTTAAGGACCTGGGCATAGCAATTATAGACTGTGGACTGGGAAAGCACCAAAGTAATTTTTGTGCTATTTGAAATCAGAGAAGGCCCCTGCCTTGCCTTTCACCTCAGCACCTCTCAATGGTAAACCAAAGTCAGCCTAAAGCAAAATTCATTGCAACTCAAATGAAAAAAAGCTACAGTGAAATAAACCCAAACTAATTTAAAAGTAAACCAAATGATCATTCAACCCAATGTATTCAGATGTTAAAGCAACATCTTTTTCTCACATTCTTCTCACTAATTCTCTGCATCTAAGTTTTATGAAACTATACCTAGACCCTCAAGGTCTGTCTCTATGTTGGGCTCCATTATAAACAAAAATCTGATGGTTACTTTAAAACTAACAGAGAACCAATTATTATGAAATGTAAAAAACTATAAAGTCAAAGCACAGCAAAAGCAACAAATTAGAAAAAGAGATTCACAAAATAATTAAAAAACTGAACAATTTCAGACATGTAATTGAAAGTGTAACAGACATTTACAAACAGCATTATATCCCAGCATAAGAAAAACCACAATTCTAATTGGACATATTTATTTATTATTTTTTTAAGAGAATATTGTCTTAAGTTATGCCCACTTCCATTATTGTGATAATCACAAAAATAAGGACTCACACAAAGCTTGTTCTGCATAGGAAAGAATGTGAGAGTTGTGGGATTTTTTATTTTTTCTTGGACAATTTTTAAGGCAGTTGAGGTGATAAAATGAAGATTTAGCTGATGAAAACCTTACCTTCATCATCCATAACAAAGCTGGATGAAACTCCATCTGTGTCAGTAACTGAGATAGAATAAGTTCCCAAGTCTGATTTATCAGGATTTTTGAAGTACAGCTTCGAACTAAAATCACCAATAAAGGGTATAATTAGCAAGCTTTCTCATGTTATTGGGATGTTTAACATGACAAATGTCTAATAATTTGGTAGACTGGCAAGACTTACCAACTTCCTTCTGTTTCAATCTTAAACTTATCAAAATCATCAATCTCCTCATATGATTTACCCCACACAAAATGAGATGCATCTGTAGCTTCTTTGCACTCAAAAGCCAGGTAAATATTACCTTCATCATCCACACCTGAAAAGATTTCTTTTGTTCCTGCAAAATAGGAATTAACTCACATATCAAGGTAGCATTTCTCTTTCGAGCTACAATTCAGAAATTACTAAAGCCCATGCAAATTTTGACCATTTTCACTAATAGGTACTTGCAGATATTACTTGCAGATCTTGAAGCCTGTTTATGTCATATGCTGACTCAGCATCATAAACTAGCACAATTCTTACACTATACAAGCAAAAAAAGAAAAGGAATCTTAAAAATAATAAATTCTTATTGAGAGGCAAATACATAAAATGAAAATTAATATGAGATATGAACAGTTTAAGTAAATTAATTTCATTATCACTCTTGAAGCATTAATAAATGTGTGGTCATACTTCTTTTTACTCACAGCAAGTAAAATATGAAGCCTTGAAGACCTCTGTATCCACAATATCTTTTAAGTTTTTATAATATTTAAGTTTTAAGCCTAAAAGCTTCTTAACCCTTGAAATAATTATCTATGCTACAATATCAAATCAGATTGATTAAAGTCACTTCTAAGTATTTCAGAATTTCAGAAGCAGAGGAGATAAAACAGTTCATTACCTGGCCGTGCCTCGACAAGCACTGGTTCGGATATTTCAGATGACTTGCCTATCCCACTGTCATTTACTGCACGAACTTTGAAAACATAGCTATGGCCCTCTTGTAAATTAGTGACCTTTAATAAGATAAAGAGCAAAGCGAGTTTAAAAGCAATCTAAACTCTCAGTTTAAAAGCAATCTAAACTCTTACATTTATTTATATGAAAATGCTACTGAAGTCCAAGTTCAAATACACACCTTTTCTGCACTCAGTTAAAAGGTTTTTGAACTCAGTTTTGAATTAACACTAACTGATGAAAATGTTACCTTAAAATAGCGCGTTGGTGTAGGTTTTTCATTAGCAGTGATCCAGTCTTCTGTATCTACTTCCTTATAGTCCACTAAATACCCAGTAATAGGGCTTTTGCCTTCATACACAGGAGCTTTCCACAGAAGAACCAGGGACGTATTTCTAACCTCACAAATGGTGAGATCATAGGCAGGACCTAAAACATTTCAAATATAGGAAGTTCACTTCAATATAATAACGTTCTACAAACTGGCTGTGTAGAGGTGAATTTTGTTTTGACTGTGTTTGCTTTGCAAAATCTCATCCTTTACAATAAATCTGGTATATGTGGTATTTAGGTCATTTTTCCCTCATGGCTGTATACAGCAATACTTGCTTTATGCAGTGAAGGACATTAGTATTCTGAAGCACACATTCTTAGCTAGATCTCAGTAACTCCATTTTAACGCAAACCTAATCATGCAGAAAATCCATGCAGTTTAAAATTTTCCAACAAGTAATAGAGGTTGCTTGTCTATTAAATAATTTCACCAGTCCATATCAAAGTTGCTTCACTGAGCCTGACTCGGGTTCATGATTTGGCATCAGGATTTTTATTTTTTGTTGATACACTTGAACCATGACCCTTCAGACTAACATGATACCCACTGGCACCAGTGGACTTTGGATCAGGCTTCTCATTCTCTGACAGAAGATGATGTGGATAACGATAGCCAAGAACTTCTCAAGAGGATATATGTTAGAAGAACTCTTTATGCCCAAAATATCCAGACGTTCTATGAATAAGTGAGAGTTCATAATTTTGTATCTACTGAATTATGTTCTTTATACTACACTTTCATTTTTCTTCACTGAACTGTTCCAGTGCCATTCAGTTTAACTTGTGGCATTTATTTTTTTTATATGATCTGGATATTTATTTATACCTGCAGGCTATAAAGGCAGAATTATATCAGTTTTCTACAGTGGTGAAAACATCCATGACAAAATACTGATATTTGGTCCAGTTATGTGTAGTTGGAAGCTTGTTTGTTGTGTTTCTTGTGCTTTAAATTTAGAGTAAGGAAACCTGAAAGTACCTGAGAACTAGGGATTTATCACTGTTGTCAGTTTGGCCTACTTCTCCAGAACAACTCTCACCATTTAAAATAAATAATAAAAAAACCTTATAAATAAACCTGATTGCCATTACAGCCTACATGATGTTAACCAATGCTGAATGAACATGAAATTTGTAACAGATGATATTAAGCAAATATACAGCAAAAAAAAAAACTCTTTTCTTTTTAGAAGTTTTTCCCCATATCAGACAAGCATATTTCAGAAAAGAACATTTAAGTACCTGTTACAGACCTTATAAAGATAAATAATAGATTTCTGATGGAAAGACTGTAAGTTTCGAGTCTAAAGCCTTCTTTCAGGGCTCTTCAAAAATCCTAACATGAATGTCTATATATTCACAGATAATTAAAATTCCACTGGCAGATTCACCTGCTAGAAATGTAGACAGTAGAAGAAAATGTGTAATGAAATATGCTCTATTCTGAGGATTGTGAGACCACAGATGATTTGTTTTTTCAAGTCATGTAAAATATTTCATTAGCTATCATTGCTAACTCACAGAGGCTCACAGAGATACGTGATACTAGAGTTCTGCAGGATGAAATAATTATGGGCTCTGGGCAAAGAACACATTACTTATGCTGGAAATCTTGCAAGGGGCTTTGGCCTTTCTAAGGAAATCTCCCTTCCATATCAAGAGGTGGAAGAATATTTCGTTGACACTAGGAGTCTATTGCAGTCACATTACATTAGTCTTCAGTTTCTTTGGTAAGCAGGAGAAGGTCAGCCTCTTTCTCCCAGTCTTAAATTTCAATTATTTCTTTTCATTTTTGCTAAGCTATTGTTTGAAAACTTATTCTAAAAAGGGCTTGTGAAATATTTTAACAGGTTTGGTAATTTGGAGAGGAATGGGTGTTTGGTTTTCTTAAGCAGGAAGAATGCAATATTCTCTGTTCAACTAGTTTCATAATGAGAACAAAGTAATCAGCTAAAGAGTAGAAGAAAGGTCAGATTGTTCATTATGAAAATGGAAATTTCGCTCTCTTCATTACATGAAAGTGCCTTTTACTTTATTTCTTTATATATAATTTAAAATGAAGTCTAATCTTCACTCATTTGCACACTCAGCAGTTTCACTGATATTTTGAAAACACTGTAGAGAGTACAAATCGGAGAGCCTTTAAGGAAAATAATTATTCCACTGAGGATGCATTTAAACTAAATAATACAAGATTCTAAGAAAATGTAGCTAAAACAAAGGGAGTTAAGGTCAGGAGATTAAACATTTTGTTATTGATAGCTTTGTCATACCATTAAATCCAGACGATATATAAACTCAGAAGAATTTAGCTAGAAATTGTGGAGAACAACTCTCTGACAAGGTTTTGTAGAAAAGAATGTGGGCATTAAAGAAGTACACTTGCAACTCAGAATAACAGTATTAAATAAAATAAAAAAAAAGAAAGAAAAGGAAAAAGGCAAGTAGAAGATGATTTGTAAGCAGGCAGACAACTGTGGCATCTGGTGGTACCATTTCTTCGCTCAGCATTGAAAAATCTTTATTTGAAATAGTGTCTCCAGTTCCTGCACTGCCATTGGAGACAGACATGAGCCGACTAGAAAAAGTTCAAATATCAGAAAATTGTTCACTTGGAGATAGGAAATACATGCTGTATGAGAAAGAATGCATGAGCTGGATTTTGTCAGCTTAAAGGGAAAGCTGCGAGTCTGGAAGTCTTTAAACACAGAGAAATGTTTTTGGAAAGATGAAGAGAATAATCTCTTCATCATGCCCTTGGTGAACAGGACAAGAAGCAAATTGGCTTAGATTGCAGGAAGAAAGGTTCACAAATACTAGAAAAACTTTTTAAACTGTGAACATATTAAGATTAGGAATAGATCCTCTCCAAAGAACCTGGACTCTTTCATGGATAAAGTCTTTAAAAGGATAGATTAGACAAGCCTCTATCAACATGATCCTGCATGTGGATAAGCAGTTGAATTATATGACAGTTGATACCTCTTTCCTAGTAAATTATTCCATTTGAATCAGCTCATGAACTTACTGAGCTGTTGTTCCAGCCAAGAATTACTTTTTACATATAGCATAATTACTTTTTACATGCAACATAAAGAAGAAAACTGACATTTTCCTGCCACCTTACGCTAATTATGCCTTTTTGACATTACTAAAAATTCCAATAATGTCATCAATGGGGATATGAAAGCAACTTTTAACAGGAGATCTCAGAAGCAATAGCAATCTCAACAGAAATAGACATCCAGCAAAGTTTGCCTGGAACAATACGCTTGTAACAATACACTGACTGTGCTTTAAGGAGGATGAATTGAATTGGATTTCATGGGGAACTAATAGACTTACCAGGTTCTGGCATAGTCCAGGCTTTACATTTAAAATGCTCACTAGGATCTGAAGGTTGACCTATTCCAACCACATTTGCAGCAGCAACTTTGAATTCATAGAAGGCATCTTCTATCAAATCCTCCACCTTTTTTGAGAAAACCATTCAATACATCAAAATCCATAATTTATATTATTTTAATAAATTAAACACAAATGAGCATTACTTTATTAGTTACCAGGCCTTACTGCTGTGCTGGAGCACTGGAAGGATTTATTTTGAAGATTTTACTCTTAAACAGAGTAATGCAGAGATCTACACTGTACTTCCATGTTTCAGCTACATCATCCTAAGAATAACAGCACTCACTATATTGGTATGAGAGGCTTTAAAAGGTTAGAGCAAAGGTCCAGGGAGCCCAATCAATGAATAACAACTAGGAGATACTTATGAGTGACTGTTCTAACATGAAGTATCTTCTTGCATTTCTTATGAGTGGCTATTACTAAGACATTCACTTCAGAAAGAGTTTAAATGGTGTTCTGGTCTAAAGAGTTCACTGTGGACATACAAGGGAATCTAAAGGAAAAGGCAACACAATTAGTTCCACGGTGTACTAATTTAAGCTCGGGAAAGATTCTCTTGGTATTTTTTTCTTGCTTGTATGCATCTTTCTCTTAATATTACTTACCATTCCAAAGTGAGGAAGTAAGCCCTGGAAATGGGATGACGGGTACCCATGCTATACCTCTGCAAGTATCCCTGGTAAATGAACCCTGACTTACCTAGTCAGTCCAACAAACCATCTCAGATTTTGAAGTCAAGGTATACAAGTTATAAGGCATGAACTTCTTAATACCCTAAGCACCACATGATAGCAACCCTTTTCCATCCTTCATTTTCCAGTCTGTCTAAATACAATAAACAAGTCTTCTACACCTCAGTCCTCTGCATAAGTTTCCCAAAGTTATATCTAGTCACATGTCTCAAGAGAAAGAGACAGCTGAGGGTAGAACATATAGTGGAGATAAGGAGCAGTTTTAGATTTTTATGAATAAATAAACTATAACTATATTAACTGGGAAAATGTAAAAATGTGAGATAAAAAAGAACTTTAGTATGATTTTTTTTTTTAATGGTAACAAACATACGGTGGGGTAGTATCAAATACAAGACCAAAGAAAACAATGTAAGCTAGGAAAAGTAGGCACTAGTGCAGTTTAGACAGAATTCCTGAAGACATAGGGCTGTAGAGTGTAACTCACAAGAAAGAATAACAGTTTAGCCTGTAAAAATGATTTTGAAACCTCAGGCTGTTAAAGGAAAGAGTATTTGTTGGGTTCCCATAGATTAATTTAATCAGAGGGTTAAGCCTTTAGTGATTTCCCAGTGCTACACTGTATTTCTCAGTGCCTTCTCTATTTGCAGTATCTCATAAAATACTCTGTGCTACTAAAAGCTGTCTTACTTTTATTTCCCATCAGTATTTCAGATTCCAGTCATTCAAACTAATGTATGAAGATGCACCTTCAGGCACAAATACAGTTACTGGCAGGTATGAGAATTAAATATCCAATTAATTAAACTCTGAATGGTTTACCTTAATTTACATTACTCATTTACAAATGCATTAAAAATGAAAATATCTGAAGAGCATTGATTTGCAGTATCCTTTCATGCCTATCCTTCATGTCTTTTTTTATTTCTTAATACCCATGCTGCATCTGCTATGTCAGAGATATGCCAGTTATAAACTCACTCACAAGCATATATACACCTGAGTACTGCTGGCTGTGCATCAAGCATTCTTCTTGAGCTCATCTGCAGCATTATTTTCTACTTCAGTGTCAAATATCTGCTAAAAACATATTTCTGCCTTGAGTTTTATAAGAAAGTTGCTGACTTGAAGAAATACTTTTAAGAAACATTTAATAAACTCTGATTAATTTAAAAAGTATCAGACTAATTAATTAGTTGTTATATTCTATATTCTTAAACTTTTCTCATGGAATTTCGCATGAAAATTTTCCTATTTTAAGAAACATTGAATACATCGCAAGTCCAACTAGAAGTAATTTATTTTAAAACTAAAATTATCACCCTGCCTGGCACTCTGGAGGGGAGGCAGTAAAACATATTGCTAGGTTTATTCATATACTTCCCTTTCCAGCTACAGGCAGATTTTGGGGGTAAGAACAGGGACAGTTACAGTTGTTCACAGCCCATCTGCATTTCACTTACAAGTCTTCAGTTCTGCAGACAGTGTGTTCATCTGTTCTGAAAATGCTTCCATCTTTTGTCTGCATGCTATTACAGTAATACATATAGTGCTCATTAATGAATATAGTTAATGAAGCATTTTATAGCTCATCTTGTTCTTTGTGAAAAATGTGCTTCACACCTTTTTCCACAAACATAACCTCTCTGAATTGGTCTCAGAATTTCTTAGCAAAGGAAGACATTAATTCTCTACAGTTTATAGGTATGTTGCACTCCAAAATACATAATGAAGGTCCTGGTTTTAATGTAGTATTTAAAGAATTTCTCTGTAAGAAAGTAAAACTCTGCCAAAAGCAAAGAAATAATACAAATCAGCTCTAGAAATGTAAGTATTAAAAAGTACCAACCGTGTAAATTGTCTGGGTAATAAGGGAAGAATTGACTTCATGCCAGTTTTGATGATTAGCTTCCCGTTTATCCATATAATAACCAAGGATTGGTGAACCTCCACAGTACCTTGGTGCTTTCCAGCCAAGGGTCATTGAATGACCATCACAATTCAGAAGTGTGATACCATGAGGGTATGATGGACAAGCTATAAAGAAATAAGCAATATGAGAGTTAGTACAGAGTCTAAAATACAGCATTGTATAAGTTGTTTAGCACTTTTTTGTATTCTTTCTGTTTCCTGCACTGTACTGCTATCAGTTGCATGTTGGTAACAAAGTAGTTGTATAGCTATTAATCAGAAGTAATTTTATATCCAAACATAAATGTGGAAGTTTTGAAACATCTGTGTAATGCCCTGCCCTCTCGGTAGACAGCAGGAAGGAAGAGATTATCTGTGGTATAGAAATGGTAATGCCAGCAAAAATGTTTTCAGACCAGATATTATGCTAGGAGACTGAAAGGGATCTGAAGATCTTTTCCTAAGAAACCAATAATTTTGGAATATGGTAAGACCTACACAATAATTAAAAAAAAAATGCCTATGAACTTCAGTGAAATGAAGTTATATGACTGTCTTATCTATGGCCTTCATGGTTTTCCCCTCCTATTTCCATATTATATGCTTGCTTCCCACTGAGAGTGCTTTCTGCCCTATAATGAGTAGAAAATATTTAGATGATCACTAGCTTAACCTTTGCTGAGGCAAAAAAGACATTTCCTTCATGAGTTTAACTGTATGAATTTACTTCCATCTGTAGCAGAAGGAGAAATATCACCCAGGCATCTTCCTAGAGATGTATAAACTCATTTTCCTTAGTTTTTTACACCCCTGCTACTAGCAAACACCCTTTCCACCAGGCACTGTTTTGTATTTGCCACCTGTGCATGTAAGTTTGCCTGAAGATACCCCTTTCTTAACACTGTAGTGCTGCAGTCAGTAAGGGTACATGCAGGGTAAGCTCCTGCCACTAAAGCTCATTGGATATTTTCAGTTGAATTACCACTATAAATTCAGAGAATGTGACTTACCTCATTCAGAATAGAATACATTAGCAGAGGCCCTTAATACAATTCTTAATTTGTAGCTGTACTGGTGATCAGCATGAAAACACAGAGTAATCAGCAAAACTCTCATTTTGTTCTTTTTTTAAAATGTGGC
The DNA here is from genome assembly GCF_012275295.1 of Melopsittacus undulatus. Classification (NCBI taxonomy): domain Eukaryota; kingdom Metazoa; phylum Chordata; class Aves; order Psittaciformes; family Psittaculidae; genus Melopsittacus; species Melopsittacus undulatus. Next base: position 34,653,179 of record NC_047529.1, on the reverse strand, counting down.
ATTATACTGAGAGGCCATAAAATGTGGCCTTTGCAATTATTACCACTTCTTGGTAAATAAGCATGACCACAGCGAACTCCTATAAATGCCCTTAAAAAATACTGTCCAGTGGATTCTGTCCACTCTAATACAGGTCACCTTTAAATAGCCCTGTGAAAATCGTGTTAAGGCTACTGAAATGGATAAAAGCCATCCACATCCCATAGCTGTGTGTAAGATCTGTATACTCTGTGTTCAGTGACATACACCATGCAATCCTCATCTTCAAAACACACAGTGACAAAATAAAAGGTGCAAGTGCATTTATGACATAGGAGTGATATGTGTGCAAGTGTCCACGCACCACCTACCCATATGAGACACACTTTGCCCTAAAAAAATCAAATAAAGATTGTCAGTAACATCTCATCCAAATTTATCTTATAATAGCCATTCCAAATTACAGATCTGTTAGAAAACTATCTCTGACAAGTATACCTATTGGTCTTCTTCTCCAAGAACAGGCCATTCAGGTGGGGAAAAGGTGTTCTACTTTAAAATGTTCAATATGAAACTGAAACTGTGCAGAAATGAAAAATGGGACAGAGTAGCCCAAATCTGTGTACTTTTTGTTCTAAGTAATTATCCAGCCTTTCCCTCAGCATGCATCATACCCACTGAAGGTTGCACAATGGATTGTTCTTAGAGTGAAATTTTGTTTGCAGGGTACCAGAGGAGGTAGATTGCTTCAACCTGGAGCAGCCAAAGGGACTTTTCTGTTTGTTTCAGCCCCACAGCAATAAATTTTCCTGAAACTCTTCTAAATGAAGCAGATTCTGTGCTGAACCTATCTGCACCACTGCAAATTATCCAGAAGCTACTTGTCTAACTTAACCAAGACTTACCATTTCTTTATGACAGCTGAGGAGCAGAAAGCACCTTGATCATTACAGTGAATCTGACCCAATATTTGTAACAGACATTATGCATAACATCTTTGGTTTTTAAAACATTTTGTTTTTCTCTAGAACACATCCCAGAGCACAAACGTCACTAAGGGGATGTACTCATTGGCTGCAAAATGTACTGTTACCACAAATGAGACCAAAGGAATTGATTGCTGAAAATGTTACTCATTCTTCAAACCTGAACCATTCTATGATAAAAGAAACAAGAAGCTGAGTTGCAGAGATTCATACTTACTAAGGGCTGCCTGTACTGTTATAGCCTCTGACTCCTGTGAATTTTCACTGAATCCTACAGCATTCACGGCTTTCACACGAAAGATGTACTGCTGTCCAGTTTCCAAACCATGAACAACAAACCTGAGTTTAAAAAGAAAGGTATTAGTATACGCTTTACAGGTACCATTCTGTACTGTAACATGAAATCTGGGCAACAATCAGAAAGCTCAGCATCATGAGTGCTTAACAAAGGAAAATATTTCCAAGAAGGAAACCTTAATACAATGATACAATGTAGTACAATGCAGTTAGATGGGATGCTGGAACAAAAGTTGCAGTACTTAAGTTGCTAGCACTGATCTACCACTTAGAGTCAGATATACTATAGTATATTCCCTCTGAAATTTGGCTCATTGAATTCTAATCTATTCTGGGAAGGGACTATATTTTTCACTGTGTTTTCATAGTCACTATCAGAAAGAGGTGACAGTTTTGATCTGAGGTTCTAGGTAATTATTGTAGCAGATAGAACTATCCTATTGCAGGATATATTCACATAAAGCAAACATTTTGGTTTGGTTTGCGTTTTCTTTTTTTAATTATTATTATTATCTTTGTGCTCTCCCAGTCCCTTTGATCAAGAACTATTCTCTACTTTTTCTTTGATCAAATTTCTTGACTACTTGATCAAAGGATTCAGCAGAATACAAAGTCACACAGAATTAATAACTGACAGAATACACTAAACAACATAATGTGCTTGTTATATACCCATAAGAAAACATAAATTGCACATCTAAACTTTGCATTTGGTGAGTGATTCCAGCAAAAGTAAGAATGATTGTCACAAAGGAAATTAATTGAAGAATCACATAATGAAGTGTGATGTTTTCAGGAAGCAGTAAATAACCATCAGAAATACAGACAGGGCTGGCATCATGAAAAGGGAACTAGAAACAGGGGCCATTGTCTTTTACCCACAGATGTAGCAGGTCAGGGATCCCTGATGGTTCTGGGATGGGACACTTGGATTTCCTGCATAGTATTATTAGCAGCCGCAGCACCTTCCCCACCATGTTTGTAGCAGACATGGCCAGCCCTTTTGCCCTAATGTCCATGGGAAAGCTTCTGAGTTCCCTCTCTTTCTCATACTCTTGCTTATCTGCATCAGGCCTGTTTACCCCATAACAAAATTTAGATTTTAAGAAAGGCATTTATTTTATGCTTACTTATGTCATGGCTCTATAGCTGCTTTTATAATTCAGAGTCATGCAATAGACAAAAGATGCTTCTCTTTGGAGAAAAAAAAAAGGGGGGGGGGGGGGGGGGGGGGAAGGGGAGGGAGAGTCTGCCCTGCAATCTGAAATGCTTAGCTCTAAGAATCTGCAGACTGTTCTTCTTCGCATTCATTCAACATTCATCTTCCATGATAACATCATTGCTGAGCATGCAAATTGGCTTAAAACAATCCTACAGTTTTCAAAGCTCCCCAAAATATAGAATTATTGTCAATACCTGTTATATTTAATAGGTTTATGGTTACTAGGTTCCCAGTGATTTGATCCCACCACAGAGTAGTCAATGTAGTAGCCATATAAATCCTCTGCATGCTTTGGTTTATCCCATTGAACCACAACTGATGTTTTTGTATTTCTTGTGGCCACTACCTGACCAGGTGTAGATGGAGCAACTAAGAAAAAGAGAGAAAACATGTACTATCATGAAATACATAAAAATAAATGTAAGCTGAGGTAAAAGAAAGACTGTATACTTTTATCATATTTCATCACTACTGACATGACTTCTCCTACCATGTTAATATTGCTATATGAGATATATATTTTAGTATATTTTTTTCACTGTAAGTCTGGATACTTCTATATATGTGTGTACAAATATATTTATTTTTCTATTTGTTTTCTTAGAGTAAACTTACTCTAAGCTATGAGTAAGCTACTTCTCTGACTTTATACAGGTTTCTGAGGGAGTTATAGAATCACAGAATAGTTAGGGTTGGAAAGGACCTTAAGATCATCTAGTTCCAACACCCTGCCATGGGCAGGAACATCTCCCATTAAACCATGTCACCCAAGGCTCTGTCCAACCTGGCCTTGAAGAACATATTTTCAAATATCAGTGTGGATAAAGGCATATAGATATGAAAATGTTTCCTCTCAGAAGTCCTCTCTCTATTATTCTCTCTCAAATAAAAGATTTGTGTATAGCTTATACCTGTGGAGCACAACTGCATCAAGAAGAAATGCACATAAATTGTAGAGATATTATATAAAGAGCGTTAAGAAATACTGCCTTCCACTCAACTAACAACCCCAATTCAGAAAAGAACAGCTTTTCAAGACAGCTTTAAGCACATGTTTGAGTGCTAAGTGTTTAACTAATCTCTTAGCTAGATGGGTTCACAGAACCATAAGAACACTGGTTAGAAGGGATTTCTGGGGACCATCTAGTCTAACCTATCAATCACTGAAAGTGAGATTATCACTAACACTAAACTGGATTGTCAGTCATGGGTTTGTCCAAGTCTTGAAAACTTCTGACAGCAGAGACTTCACACCTTCCCTGCACAACCTTTTGCATCATTGCACTTTTGCACCTTTTTTACCAAAAGAGTCCAACCTGAATTTAGTAAGCTACAATTTATGGCTGTTACCTTTTTTTTTTCTTTTTTCCCCTGTCATTTGGCATTTCTCAGAACAGTTCAGCACAATCATCTTTGTAAGACACCAAACAAAACAAGCCCAGCTACCTCCACCTCTCTCCACAGCTCACAACCTTGTCTCTGATTGTCTTGGTTGCGATCCAGTGGGCCTCTCAAGGTCCTCTACACCAATCTCTCTAGACTAGGGAAGCCAGAAATTGAACCAATATTCCAGAATTAACCTCAGCAGCACCAAGCAGAAATGAATAAAGCTTCCTTCAAACTGTGGACTACAGTTCTCCCAACAGTAGATAGTTCACTTACATGCAATGAAAGTTCATTGTTAGTTTATATGGAACTAAACACTGAATGTGCACAAATAGAACCAAAAATCATCAAGATCTAAATGGAAAAAAAATCTTGGTTAGGGCCAACACACAGTCTGTACACTATAAAATATCTGTCCATAAGGAACTAAGGCAGTGTCTCAGATTTCCTGATAGGTTAAGAGAGACATCCAGCACTTGCCTATTGAAGGTGGTTTTAGTTTCCTTAGATGATATATTGTGGAGAACTACAAGCAACAGATAACAAAAGAAAGGAAGCTTTTTTTTTCTTTTTTTTTTCTTTTTATTTAGTCTTTCAGTCTCAAAATAAAATATACATTATTGTACTTTATGCAATAAATATGTAAGATCAGAAGGATTTGAGAGAAAGATATCTCCATTTAGGGCTTTATGTGTGTCTGCACGTACATGTTCTACGTGTTCTTAAGCTGCCATCATAGTCAAAGAGCTAGCATTTATTTCAGTTACCCAAACAAATTAATTTAGGGCCATTTTAGAACAACTTAGACTTCTACATGGAACTGACATATAAGACTGAATACATACACTCCTGTATTGTATGTATTTCAGTATGCTGAAACAGCAAACTGAAATAATCTGAAAAGGTACTAGATGTCTGTTTGGTCAAGTAAACCAAACCTCTCATCACTGGTTGGTAGAGTCCTGAAAATTATTCATCTCATCCCAATGTAGACACTCCATAGCTAGGTGCCACAGGGCAACTTATGGCAGTATCAGCCACCTTATCCTCCAGACTCCAGTTGCTACAGTGAAAGCAGAGACATCTATAACATCTGTTGGTGCCTACATAGAAACATCTAAATTTAGATGTTGTTTTCAAACTGAATACTCTTTTACCACTCAATTCAATTGCATAATATTGCATCATTTTGTATGACTTAGAATACCCCATCCTTCTTCTAGTTTCTGCACAAGAGAGAAAGCTACCCATAACTCTAATGTAATGATTTCCCTCAATATAAAGTTACCCTCAGGAATGCCAAATGCTGAGGTACCCTTAGCTACCCTCAGGAATGTCAAATGGTGCTATGTGCAGGCCATTAAAAGTAGCTATGTGCAGCTGATATATTTTAGCTAAGGTGGTAAACTCCATCTCTGAAAAACTGCATTTTCTCTTTAAAATATCATCTTCTGCTTTCTGCTTTCAGCTATAGCTATGATTTATTCAGAATGTCTTGTGTTAACCCCTAAGGGATAGCCTATTTTCTGTACTAAGTGAAATAAATAGTCTTTTTCTTCTCTACCTTGGGGAATGTTCAATGGTTTAAATATTTCATATGCATTAATGAGACATCAAATCAAGAATGCATAAAAGCAAAACATGCCTTTATTATATCATGTATAGTTACAGATCAAGCTAAAGGTGATGGATTATATTTTTTTAAATTATGGCAAACGTTTAGAAGGCTATATCTACCAACATTAAGAGAACTATGGTATCTCAGATACTGTAAATATTTCTCATCTTTTTAGCAAGTGCAGTATTATAATATATATGCTCTTAAGGTTACAGTGTCAATACATGGGGCTGTTTCATGTGAACTCTGCAAAACTGTAAAAGCAAAACAGATATTTGACTGATGAGCTGAGAAACCGCTCTCTAAATTTTCACTTATGTTTATGAATGTGGCCCCAAGATAAACACTTAATTTTCATTTGGAAAGTTACCAATGAATATGCAGATGTATCTTTTCCTACCCCTGAAATCTACTAATCTGCATGCCCTGGGAATTCTGCACCAGCAGTAATTTGCAACTTAGAATACTGAGAAACAAATTAAAGGATAGTTTATCTATCCGAAACTGTAGGGAATTAGGTAGTATATAATTATCTAAGCCAGACAGTATAATTACCCAAATTGGCAATTAACCTGTATTTTCTTATATTTTTGACAAGTCACATTAATAGAGCACTCTGTGGAATGAATAGCTAAAAATAATTTAACTTTTTAATAATTATTGGTCTCAGCAAGAAGACTTGTGGTCATCAGGAAAATTTTTGAATGTTTTTAAAGTTTAGCATCTTGGTCATTCTGAAATCCTTCACAGTATTGAACAATAATTGATTCACTTAGTATTATTGTAGTTATACTAATTTTATTATAATGAGTTGTCTATTTCCATTTTGTAAAATAACAATTGCATTTAATATTGATGTAATAAAATTTATCTCTTACCAATGGTATCTTCTGGCTGAATAGGTGCTGTGATTTCAGATGGATCACTGAGGCCATGCTTGTTTGCCGACAAGACTCGGAAAACGTATGGTTTTCCTTCTGCAAGGTCAAACACTGCATAGCGAGGAGATTTTACTGCAACCTGTGCATTGACTCTTTGCCAGCTTCCACTGCCAACCATGGACTACCAAAAAATAAAATAAATAAATAAATGAGAAAAAAAAAGCAGTGAGTCACTTCTGTGGACTGTAAGAAAAAATGAACATATTGCTGTATTGCATTCTGTTATGAATTTATTTAAAACTATGAGAGAAGGATCACTCAAAATGTCTCACTTCAACACATGCAAATTCTAACAGCTTATACATTCCATTATCCTACAAAAACGTCTGAATACCTCACTGTCTCCCTGTCTGTGTAGACCTCAATATATGCACACTTGTACATACAGCTAGCCTTCAGTAAGGGCCATGACTGTCAGCTGTGATTGGTTCTGAAAGAATTAATTTCATGCCCTGCAAAACTCACTTGAATGCCCAAAGGTCTGGTATAAAGCAAGAAGTTCTAACCCAAATTCTACAAAAAGATAGGGGGATGTTAATTTACACAGTGATTTATCATTATGTAGTTGGGGGGGGGGGGTTAGTAAGGTCATGTCCCTAAAAGCATTGATCAAATGGAATGATTACTTTTGGATATTCTCAATGCAGCAGCTGAGCTAAGCATCACTACAACTGTGCATAGAAGTGAGCCAGCAAACCAGTACTCTAAGAGGTCTGCTGTCCACTAGGTTCCCCAGATAAACTGTAGACCCAAATAAAAAATTAGTCATGGAATATTGCGGCAATTCTAGTAAAGCCCAAGTGCCCAGTAAATAGCTTACATGAAATTTCCTTCAAGCACAGAAAGATGCGTACAAGGTAAATGCTTTTTGGAACAGAGTCTGGGAACAAAACCTGATAGACTGTGAAGTTCTTAATGGAGGAACAGTGTTTCTTAGGTGTTTGGAAACTATTCTGTATCTAAGAGGCCTACTATAGATATGTAATTAAAACACAAACAGCTGGAGCCCATATATCAAAATCTATTTCATAGATAACAGAAATAATAGCCATACACTTTATTCATAATAAAAAGATGGAAAATATGAAATAAATATTATTTTGTCATATATTCTACTTTTGGCCATGAAAAATGTCAATTGTTGTATTTCATTTTCACAGAGGAGAAAACCAACATCATGTTTTATTCTGTAGTTTTATTTGATTTATCTGTTAAATAGTGACTTTAAGAAAATATGGGTATACAGCAGAGAGAACTCATTTTCATTTTGTGTTTCCTGAGGCCTTTAAAAATACATTTTTGATATTCAGGACTGAGATTTCTTTATTTGAAATAAATTAATTAGAAATTGTGCTTTTCTAGAATTGTGTTTTTCTAAATTAACAGATAACTGCAGAAAGCAAAAAACCAGACATTCATCTACAAACTGAGGTGTTCATATATATATGCTATTTATATGCAAAAAAGATTTTAGATTCAGGTATTAATTAGTACAATGCATCATACTTTTTTTCCCTAATAATAACAACTTTCTAGTCCTCGTTCTCACTTTCCCTTGCCATATTTGGCATTTAATTAAGTCTTGTTTGTTCATTATTGTCATTGCTCTATACTATTTTTGGAGCTATATAAAGCTATTTCTGTAAAACAAGCAGATACATATCTTTTCCAGTTCATATGAAATTCAAATAAGCAAGCGTAGGTGTATTCTCAGCAGAAATCTACATCTGAGCTTTTCGGGGGTTATTTCTGTATATTCTGGAAACAATGAGGTATTTTCATGCCAACAGCTGGTTGAAAATCCTGAAGTTAATATGCTTGAAATTTATAGATAAGAGCAGATATATGCAACTGGGATTAAATACAAGGAAGACACTATTTTATTGAATAGAGAAAAACCTAGATATTTATATCTATGGAAATTTTCATTACTGAATGTGAAAAGGAGAGTGAGAGAAAGCAGACATGCTTGCTGGAAAATTTAGCTAGTGAATGGACTTCGCTTTACACCCATTGGTTCTACAACCAGCAGGTAACGGATGATGAAGAATGCAGAAATGGGATATAAAGGTCTTTTGAAATGGAGATTTTGATGTTACTGAGAAGGAAAAGACAAGATGAGGGCTGTAAAAACAGAAGTGATGTGAACAGAATGGTTGTCTGAGAAACGAACTTTGGAGGAATGTGCTGAACAGATGTGAGAAGAAAAATAATTGCATAGTAAGGGCCTGAAAAAAGGCTGCCACAATACTGAAGATGCAAACTGAATGTGTGGTAGTTTTATGGACAGTTTTAGTGCATCATTAAGAAGAGGCATATGCTAGAGGCATAATTCATAAAAACTAAGTATAGCTTGGCATGTAAGAGTTTTAGAGGTCAGGTATGAGGCCTCATTTACCTACTGGGGAAACTTTGCAGTAAGGAGAAGAGATTATGACCTCTGGCTGTAATCCAACATACTTAATTTAGAAACCTGGCTCTGGGACAGATGTATCTAAATCTTAGTAGTTTAAATGGGAGAAGAACAGACCTCTCCTACTGTGATGACTGAAGTCCCCTGTCAAGTCAAAGGGAAGAGAAAGGCAACCATTAAGACTGCCAGGGAGCAGTGAACCTGAGACAGGCATCTGCCTCACTGCTGACCTTACAGGGAATAAATTGGAAATGTCAGGGTATAGGAGAGAGTGCTGTAAGCCTGCAAAAATGAAAATGAGGATCAAATTATGAGTCACTGTTTATTCCTAGCTCTACCATAGGACTACCAGAAAATTCCCTTTAATACAGGCAGACTGCAAACTTCCAGACTTGCCTGGAAGACTGCAAAATCTTAGAATGGTTATTTTGTATTAAACCACTGCCTTACATGTGTAGCTTGTTCTCATTTTAGACATCAGTACGCAAATAGCACAGGGGTGCCCTTTCCCCTGGGCCTTGAATTTCAAAGCTCATTAAATCACATAATAAGACATTTGATTCTCCATATTTCTCTGGCATCCCACTACCAAATCCTGCGAGACCACAGAAAGTGTTAGTTTTATTGTTCATTCTGCAGTTCTAAAAATTAATTGAATGCAATTGCACACACCAGTGAAACACCTTGCAGACAAATGCCACTGTACAGTACAGTACCTTCTCAATGAAATACGTCAGTGGCTCCCTGCCACGAGGAACAGGTGGATCCCAGCTGAGTACAACATATGTTTTGTTGATTTCTGAGGCATGTACATTGGTGGGAGGGCCCGGAATCTGAATATTGCCTGGAAGAGTAACAGAGGTAGTGACTGTTAAACAGCAAATCAATCCCTGGGTTAGTACTTATGCTACAGCTCATCTTTCTGAACTCACACCCTGCAGTGCAATGCTCAGCTGTTAGGAGCTATGGTATCATCTGTGCAGTTTACCTGCTCACTTCAGTTACATTTTGAGAAATAAGGCATCGGTTTTAAAAGCTAGTTATGTACTTTTTCAGTAAAAGTTATATATGCCCTCTGAAAATTTGTACATTTGACACATTTTTTATTTTGATCACATTTGAATTACTTCTCCCTGCTGGGCAAAATGTTGTATAAAAGAAACTACTCGCTGTATGCAAACAAGAGATAATTTTTGATGAAACACAGAAGTCTAAAGAGCTATTATGAGATATTAGAATATGTCCCCAGCCCTCTGGTGACTCCACCAGTTAGTTGGTTTGGCCTTCTCCCCACTCACTCTGCAGGGTTATCAGAAACATGGGGCAGGAGTTGTGTACCATGGACCAGGCTGGAGGATTTCAGCATGGCCCTTTGTGGTCAACTCATCTACCCAGTGTGTGAAAAAGACAGTTTCATTATCTGAGGAATTGCACTAGGTAACAGAGGCTCAGATCTATGATAGACCACTTCAGGCATAGCTACACAGCTCTGAAGAAGCTTCCTCTTAGAAATGGGTCAGAAGTAGCAACTCAGGAGATACCTAGAAATGTTTTAACAGTTTGCAATAGAGAAAGAAAAAAAGTTTTGTTCTTTTAAGATACATTTTGCCACTTCTCAGAGTAGCAAGGAGCATATATCCTCTAAATTTGCAGGATTTGACATTTTAGAAGACAAAAATGTTTTGATAATAATCTCTAAATCATGGAAGTGATGTTTTAACAGTTCATAAATATCTGCAGAACCAACCGGGCTCAAAATGTACACAGAAGTTATATCATCGTACACATTTCCCAATCAAAACCAGAATTCTTAGAACAAACTGACATATCCAAACAAAAATTATTTTCTCTCAGTGCTTTCTGTACTTGTTTTCCTACAAACACACTTTTTCTTTAAGAAAGGTGCATGAATCAGCTGTTTAAGACAAAATTGCTAATATACGGTAAAAAAATTACAATAATCCTTCACAGCACAATGAAGTAAAGTCAAAAGGTTTTCAATTGATTTCAAGCAACTAAATCCCAATATGTTTTCTTACATCCTGGAAAACCCCAAAGCTGGCATAACTTGTAATGATAAAACATGATGACACAGGCTGCTGTCCCAGCACAGCACTAAAAAAGTAAATCCACTTGTGATCTGTAAGAACTCTTTTTCAGAAACTCCAATCTAGCAGATGAAAGTAATGTTCTGTATAAACAATGATATTTGCATATCCATACTCCTTTATTAAATTTGCACATTCATGTAACTGAATTCCAAATATTATTCATGTCTATGCCAGAGTGGCCATTTAACACCTTTGATCATACTCAGGCCATCCTGAGAGCAGGAGTACATTCTGTGAAGCCAAACAAGCAACACAAATATATTCTTATACTATAATAAGATTCTGATCCTGTAATACCCATATTATTTCACCTAGGGTACTATCTCTGTAATAAAAGAGAGAAAATTCATCTGTCCTGCCCATGCACTGGGGAAAACATGTAATGTCTGATTCTCCTTCAAACTACACCTGTTCTCACATGGTTTCTCTTTTAGCATGTTATTTTTGGAGATACAGCTTTATAACCTTCGTGGAAGAAAGTAGACAGCCTTATTTTTTAATACTGATCCATCATAGTTAATGTTTTTCACATTTTAAGTGAAAAGAAGATCATTATCCAAGCTTGTTAGATATATATTTCTGGATTATATCCATATAGAAACAACCTAAGACAGAAGAAATTGAGGATTTATCTCTGAAGTTGACAGTGATGTCTTCAGTTCTCTTGAGGAAAAACAATAGTTAGTGTATAACCTTAACCTTATGCAGAGCCTCTCTATTCAGAGAGATATTAATTAAAGAATTCAGATGGATTGCAGAAGTTTTCATGAAAATGGAAATAACCTGCTCAGATCATCAAATTCAGTCTAAAAAAAAAGCTATATTTAGCTCCCAGAAGTATAGGAGAAAGGGAAATGTGAGCACTCAGATGCAATATTCAGCTGTTTAAACTCAGCTTAGCACTAGCCAAAGCAAAAAGGTGAGGAGATGCTAACAGCACGCTTTTGGCTGTATGATATGCTCTGTACTTTTAGACCTCACCTTTCGCTTGCATTGTCTCAGCCTGGCAATCCAGAATATCTGTCTTTATTGATTATTACAAAGAATTTACCTACTATGTGGATTTTTTTCAAGCTATATTTCTAATTATAATGCTAAATTCATTGAATATAAACATGTGGACTGAAGTCATTGAAATGCTACATACCTTCTAGGTCATCCTTGCTGATCACAATCTTCCGCCCTTCATCCACATGAACAGCTGTTAATCAAAATATTAAATTAGTTTCTTGAACCAGTTTAATAAATTTGCAGATTTTGCAAATTATTTTCCAGGACCTGTTCAAAAGCCCAGACAACTCTGTTTCTATAACCCTGTTACTAAATCTTTCCCCAGAGGGTTCCAACTCAATGCAATACACTGGTTCATTCACTTTCACAGAAAAATAGAGCATGAGAAGTACTATTTAAAGATGTGCTTATAAGCCGGAGTCATAACCACAGTAGATGGATTCAATTCTGTGGCAGATTAGTAAACAACTGTATCATGAACTGGACTTTCTTTAGGAATTAATCAAAAAGCTAATGGAAACACAGCATATTCATCTCAGATTTTACAAGCAACATTGGGGCAGTGCTCTGCAGTCTTCATAATGAGTTTAATTCCCCTCCGAGTAAAAGGAGCACACAGAAGGTGTGCAAGCACACAATATACAGAACCTGTACAGGGGTTTCGGACAAAGCTAAATCAATAAAACTACTCCCCAGAGCAAGCCAGCTTACTCTGTTCATGGAGAAGCTCTCACAAGGCTCCTTTGCAGTCTGCAGTAGCCTTGGGCACAAAACCAGCTTTCAGAAAGAGCTTGTTCATTAGATAGATTGACTCTCCATCTGCTAGAAAAGTCACAAACTCAGGGACCAACCCCCCAGCCTGTAACATTGGAGGCCTTGTGCCAGTACTTGCACTTCACTGGGAAGAAAAGATGTGGATAAATACAACAGCATGTGAACCAATGAATTCATATGAAATTTTTTGTTTTTTTCTTTAACTGAGACATAATAGCATTTTCAAAAGTTACTACCAGCACACGTAGAAGTTTATGGGATCTGAGGGCCCATCTGCCAGTGCAAATGAAAAAAAGCTTCCAGGTACTTCTTTTGAAAACATTTCTCCTTGTGATAATGAGTATCTAAATTTAAAACTAAGGAAAACCAGCCATAGTTAGATGGAAGTCCCAAGGCCCTGTCTGTATGGAACTTGCCCTTGTAACCACATCCCCCACCTTGACAGTAGTGAGATATTCAATGAAAGGAAGAAATGAACTCTGCTTCTTAAGCTAACTAAGCAAAGAGAAACATAACAAATAAATAAATATTCAACATCTGTTTCAGACTTGCATAACCTACTTTGTGTTCTCTCCAGGTCAACGGGGTCAAGAGCTGCAACTGGTTCAGACACTCGAGAAGGCCTGCTAATTCCAGCACTGTTCACTGCTCTCACACGGAATATGTAAGAATGTCCTTCGTAAAGACCAGTCACAGGATACTTGCAGATTTTTACAGGAGCATCATTGCACTGGACCCAGTTTTCCGAACCTACTTCACATCTTGGAATAACAGAAGGCAGCATTTATCAGTATCATTCCACAATAAATATATACCATCCTAAACAGAATCACATAAGTCATAGTCACTAAGGAGAGGAACTTAACCATACACCTTATTAATGAAAGTCACACACCTATACACTCTTTCCTCTGATCAGGCAACCAATTCCCACCCAGCTAATATTTATTCATAATGCAATTGCAAAGGTCATTCTATGATTTTTATTGCATGTTTTTTGGCCTTTTCAATTCTCTATGCTTCCCTTCCACTTGATTCTCTTCCTTGTGAGATAAAAACTGAGTTATTCACTTTTATTTTTAACATGCATCTCCACAGAACATGCTGAAGTTGCAACATTCACCCAATCTTTTCCATCTCTTTCTTGTCATATTTTTAAGCAAGAATCATTGTGTTTTTCTCTTCCACAATGGTTGGGCCACTGAGTGCAGGAGTCATCAAGAAGCAGACTGATGTTCTCATACTGGCTCCTTTGTGTATATACATGTCTCCTTTGTGTCCTACTGCTATAAACTTTTGTGGAGATGACTTCCCTGTGCCCTGGCAGTACCAGGAAAAATAGGGTCATGATCAGGGGCTCCTTGACACTGCAGCAATCCAAGCAAAATGTCAAAAGGCACAGCAGACTAAATTATACATAAAACAGGTGAAATACTCCTACAATCTATGCACTGCACAAATTAGATATAAGTGGTAGAGTCCCCAGGGCTTAAGTTAATTTGCTCAAACTGACTGCCACTCATAAGCCAATATTTTCCAGCAGTTCCCAGACAGTGGTCACTGAAATAGACCAAATTGCAGGGTAGCAAATAGCAATGAGCTGCAAATGTTGCTTTTAAGTATAGAGCAGTGTACATTATGAAATCATTTTGGTAACGTTTTTGCTGACTGACAGTTTCAGACACTAAGTATTAGATGTTCTGCTCTGCTCACAAGAGGCAAGCATGCACTTCAGTGGAAGAGAAATGCAAAACAGTGCTTGATCCCCTGTTCCCTGGCTGCCTTCCCTCATCTGAAACACCAGCAAAGTGCAAAGCAGACTGAAGGAGAGAGGATTGCTATTCTGATTTAAACTAGCAGCTCCTGGGAGCTCCTGGCATACCACAGTTAAAGCAGAAATAAAAAGGTAATGTAGTAACTCCTAGATTTCAACTTTTGCAGTGTACAGATTAAGGAGACTGAATGTAATTGAAGATGCCCATGGATTCTGGCTTCTATAAACCGGTCAGGGCTTATTCTCTGATTTGGCCACATCCATACTATTGAACATTTTTAGTGTCTGATAAAAGGTGTCTGCCTGCACCTGGTTACTGGGAATAGCCCACATCTCTTGCTAACTCCCAGACTGTACCTGGGAAAGTGCTAGAACATCTGGGCTACAAGTTTGCCAAGGGACAACCTAGTAATTTAACACAGTAGACAGCTAAGTTCCAGTGGCAATGGTTTGTAAAAATGCATCTAAAGAATCCACATATTGAATGATATAATGACAATTCTTTTGTTCTTCAGTGTTCATATGGTTTTGGCAATGAACAAAATTAAATAAATCCCAGTGTTTACTTACTTGTCAACAAAATACCCAATGACTGGGCTCTCATTGATTGTATTTGGTGGTTTCCAGGTAACAATAACATAGTCTCTATTAGCATCATGGCATTTAACATCCATTGGTGCCCCTGGTGCTCCTGTGATCAATGCATCAGCATCTGAATCACAAATAAAAATACATCAGTTTTGACCCTGACTTGACAAAAGGGAAGATTTCCAGTTCACTGTACTATGTGTTTATATGAATGGGAGCCCATGGATTTCACTACACAAATTCACTGCACTAATGAATAAGGCCCATAATGTCTACATCTCCACATAGATAAAGTTCTTCAGGGATATTTTTTGAGGACAGAAAAGCAGCTTAGGTCTAAAACACCTATTACTTTTCCCAAGAATTAAAAGCCCATGTGGTTTTGATGCTTTTTCCCACTGAAAATTGTGGCTCGGTGGGTTGCTGATCAGCCCAAGGTACTCAGTAAAGAACATGTAGCTGGAGAAAATAATTCTCTTAAGGAATAAAATCTTTGCAAACTCTTGGTATGCTTCTAAGTTTGCTTATTATTTGAAGTCTTACAATACCAACAGTCATAAATAATCTATGTTCCACCATTAAGATACCCTTCTCTGGCTTCATTTTGATATGTGTTGACTGATGTGAATCTACAACTCCTAACGAAGTCTCCTAACTGGTAAAGTTCTCTCCCTTCAAAGAAAGATTTCTATAACACAAAAATACTTTTATGAACTCTAAAATTATACAGCCTAATTACAATCAGTTCTCAGGTGGCTGGTGTTCAATATCACATCAGAGGCTACATGAATAAAGGCAAAAGGAAGTCCAAAAGAGGACTCTAGAGATTTCAGAGGACATAGCTCAAGTCTAGGGTCCTGTCCATGCAAAGGGATCGGTCATAATATAAAATGGACAAATATATGTACCTAAAATAGACCCACCATTACAACAAAAACTCATAGGAAAGTTACTATATATTAGTGGGTCTTTTTCACCTGAGTACTTTCATTCATAGAAGGTAATTGGGAAATAGAGAACTTCAGCAAATTATTTCCAGTGAGATTAGGGTGGTAGAGTGGCTTGTTCAGGGCATACTGTTAAACTGATGAAGCCTTAATGAAGTCCTGTGAGGAATATGGATCTCAACCCCCTGATAACACATTCATGTCCCTCCACTTCATACCAATTGTCTGCATGACAGTTCTGCAAGACACATATGTTCCAATACATTTCCAAGAACAAAGCTTAAAATTAATACAGATCCAATGGCTTCAGTAGGGCTGCTCCAGTTTGCCAGCATCAAGAAAGATGCATTTAAGAGAGTGAGAGAACTGCTCAACAAGAGATATTTCAGTCTTTCAATAAAAAAAAATTAATAAGTGAAGACTGGGTTCTGCTCTTAGATGCATGTGGAAGCTCATTCTCACTTCAGAGAGTTGTGCATGCAAATGTGAAGGAAAATTCTGACCTTTATTCTATTTTAATACATTTACCTCCTCTTCACTAAGTCCCTTGTGAAAACTGTATTTCTTCAATGAGTTAATTTCTTATTTTAGTTCTTTTCTCTGATTATTGTGGTGACTGAGAGTGGTAGAGTGGTAGGAATATTTCTTTTGATTTCTTCTGTGCTTCCTTCTAAGGCCAGGCACAGGATATGAGAGTGCCCAAAAAGGCTTATTCCTAGTTGGCAATCTCTAGAGCTAAAACTGTCACAGTGAGGACTGGTAGTATGCAAAGTTGTTAATTTCATGCAGGGAAAGGAGATGCCAAAGAACAAAACAAGCTATTTCATCAAAAGAAGGATTTTTATGGTTCTTCAGGAAAGAAAATGTCCTCAGAAGTGTGCTCTTCTTGAAGGCCCCCATTTATTGACTGATTTTAATAACACAGACTACTGCCTATAAATCAAATGACTATGAAATACCAGAATCAAAGAATAGTTAGGGTTGGAAAGGACCTTAAGATCATCCGGTTCCAACCCCCCTGCCATGGGCAGGGACACCTCACACTAAACCATGTCATCCAAGGCTTCATCCAACCTGGCTTTTAACACTTCCAGGGGTGGAGCATTCACAACCTCCCTGGGCAACCCATTCCAGTGCCTCACCACCCTTACAGTAAAGAATTTCTTCCTTATATCCAATCTAAACCTCCGCTGTTTAAGTTTGAACCTGTTACCCCTTGTCCTATCACTACAGTCCCTAATGAATAGTCCCTCCCCAGCATCCCTGTAGGCCCCCTTCAGATACTGGAAGGCTGCTATGAGGTCTCCACACAGCCTTCTCTTCTCCAGGCTGAACAGGCTGGATTTCTTTTGTACTTCAGACATTACATGGGATTTCTTTAATAAAACTAATCTTTTCACTCCTTTTTTTTTTTAACTTCTCCTCAAGAAACTGGTGAAAAACTTACCTCTGACAAACAGGTATGCACTGTATTCACTCACGCCACCTCTTGTTACCATGCGCAGGGTGTATAAACCTTCATCATCTTTGTTTAGATGGGTAAAAGAAAGAGCTGCCTGGCCTTCTCCAAAATACAGCTTTGTCCACTTGGAGTCCTTTACTAGCACATCTGGAAGAGAAAACCCATCAGACATATTACTATGCTGGCCAGAACAATCTATGTCCTAGTGCGGCCGTGTGCTAATCACCTGCACAAACTAACCTTTATGTGGCATTTATGCAGCCTTTATGCAGCCTTTATGTAGAGTGATGGTGCTTCAATGTTCTGAAAACTCTACAGAAAGTAAGCTACATCTCTCTAAACTTATTTGGTCATTGAATTTCAGAGGACATGAGGTCTCAGACTACCCTATGAAGTGCCAACAACAGAATTTCTATCCTTACAATTTTTTAATACATTGGCAAAGAAGAATGTTGACCACATTTCAAAACAATGGGTATAAAAGCCTGACAAACCCTGTAATGAATGCAGGGTGGAACTTTGTTTCATATTTAAATAAGTTTTGATATTTGTGCAGGTCAAAAGTCAGATTATTCAATTTCTTCCTCCAAATTTGAAGACCAGATTTCAGTTTAATCTGAAGACTGCTATAAATATAGACCAAATCTAAACCTTCAAGGCATGCCTGTTGAGCAGTGAACCAAATTAAATTTGAATCTCTCACAGGTGAGAGGTGGTGGCCCATGATTAATGCAAATTAATCTGGTTGCTTAGTGGAACCAGAGCAAATGAATGAGCAGGATATTTTATGCTAGCCAAGGGACTTTCTCATACCACCTGTTTTAATAACTGATTGGATTATTTTTGATTTTTAACTCCCTAAGACCTATTTCATACTAATTTATTGAAATCAGTGCAGCAGAACTGTATTTAAAGGAGGTGAATATCTATAAATGTTTATTATTCTATTGCTTAAATACACTTTGGAGCAGACATTCAAACAACTGCAAAGGAATCAGTTTTCCTACTTACCAGCTGAATTGCATAAGAAGGTATAAAAAATTACACACATTTAGAGAATAAAGCATCTGTAAGACACACACTACTAAAACTTACAGCAGTAAATTGCACAGTCACCTAAGCATACAGTTGTTTTCTGAGAAGTGAAAAAAGTAAATTCCATCACACTCCTTCCCATGAGATCCTTAGTAATGAAAACCTTACCTAGAAAATCTGCATGTCCCCTTCCTGTCATGCTTGTCACAGAGGTACTGAGAGACATGTAGGCTCATGGATTACTTTAAATTAAATCAGTAAACATCTTAATCTAGAAACTTCAACCAATGTATGAGTTCTGTGCAAAATCCTGAAGAAAAAATGTTCAGTGAACAGCACCTGAAAAGCTTGAGAGGAATGGTAGACACTCTAGTTTGAGTATACAGAAATTGTAGAAAAGCCCGTATTGTCTGTTAATGCCAGAATCATACAGTTCCACCCCTTGTGTGTACCTGAGACCAGAAACTGCAGAAGCAGTCATGCTCGGTAAGTACAGAAAAACTCTCCTTCACACAAGGCCAAAGAGCCACCAGATCCCCTAAGAAAGCAGGAGCTCTCTTTTTTAATGCAGTCTGGATGCCTTTCTAGACAAGCCAAGAAGAAGAGTAAACTTTGGAGGACACAAGCATATACAGAAGTTCTAATAAAGCAAGTATTTTTGCACCTGCCATCACAATAATATTACAATTGCAGGGTCTCATTATTGCTCTCAATTTCCCAGTCTATTCACTTGTTAGGCTATGTCATTTCTCCTAGAATTTATCAAAGAATAAACCTCTAGATGACTAACTTGGAGGCAGTGTGACTCTAGGCTTACATGTTGTTTTAAGTACAGGAGATGATTTTCTTAAAACATCACTCTGCTCAAAATTCATATTAAAAGCAGGACATTCCTTGATACTGAAGCTTCTTTTCATCATGTCTGCTGAAGTTTCAGCTAAATTGAGCACTCCATTTTTCCCTCTGAATACAATTATTTTATTCTAACTTACAGTATTAATGGTTGCAGAATACTGGTGCATATAGCTGTACAATGTTTATATTACATTAGAGATCAATAACAGAAAGCTCCTGTTACCAGCTGAGCTCGTATCTAGATTAAATATACATTTTTCAAGTATTATTTTGATTTAGTTCTTTCAGTATCTGAAATTGTTCTAAGTGGGCTATGAATTATAGACATCATATTCCTGTTTATAAAATCCCAAACCACTTTAGAGGATTTGATTCAGTTGACTTATATTTCCATAGGAGTCTAGTAAATATCCTCAATAAGGCTCAGTCGCGTGAAGCTTATTAATGCTGAATGAATAAATATTTCTCTTGTGTACAATAATGGGAAGTAAATCATACATGTCTATCTCAGGGCTTCAGTTATTATTTGATTAACACAAACTGAAAAATATTAGGAAAAATGCAGTTTGTCGTAATGCAAGAGACAAGCACTACCTTTCAAAAAAAAAAAAAAAGAATATCTAAACCACAGGATCTTGAACAAATTATTAACTTTATCATTGTTTAAACTTCTGCATTGCCTCCAGCTTTCATGAGAGTTAACACAGGGAACTGTGCAGCACATTGCAAAGGTTCATAGTGCATGAATTCCTGCTGCATTTGGGAACAAGTTTGCCAATTGATGCACCTATATACTTTTCAAATACATTGTATCACATGTATAAGCAACAAAGGACAATTCTAAGCTTATTTGTGTTATTTCATGTAAATACAAGTAAAATAATGGGATGAAAGCCTATCAGACTCAGTAACAAAAACCTATTGGCTTCAAAGAGACCAAGTTTTCATCTCAGGTTTTCATACAGAAGGTGTATGAAATGCAAGAAGGTAAACTTAAGTCAAATAAGGCAGAAAACAAAAAACATGATACTATTACACATCAAAAGAGAAATGCCTTGGCATTAGGAAAGTTTAAACTGAAAGCGCTGTAAGCTTTTGTTCACCTATCCATAGTACAAGAAAAATTCATGAATGAAACATGGAAAAATATGGGACAGCCCTTGAAAATTAGCAGTTTGTCATAGCTGCAGTTCCAAACCCAAAATCTCAGAGGTTTGGCACCCTGAGAAACTGGGCACAGTAAGAGACAAAGTAGAAGTACTGAAGGCTCACCTCAGAGTGAGGTGAGTGATTATTTATGGTGATTACAAATCCCTGTACTTTTCAGTAGCAACAGAATCTGGGTTCATGGATGAGCCTTAGATGTCATGTTATTCACCAAGCAATAAAAAAAGCCATTCTGACCAGCTCATCTTTTTTGTTTTAGTAAGATCTAACAGTTCAATCACAATGAAGTATCCACAGTGATAGACTAATAGGAATGAAACACTGAGCACTGAGTAGCAGTAGTAGTTGCTTCCTGAAGGACCAAATGTGAATCCAAGTAAAACTACTATGTATATGAAATAAAAAGCATAATTAGCAGCAATAAAAGCACCCTTTTCCTGATTTTAGTAACAGGAATTCTTTGGACTGTCATATTAATCTTACAGTCACTTATTTCATGCATTACATTTTTTCAGCTAGGGAAGTTTCTGCCTCCTTGCCTAGGACCAGTCCAAACATCAGTCTTGGGAGTCCACCATTCTCAAATGTGGTCCTTCTGAGGAAAGGTCTCACCATTCACAAATAACCAAGGCTTTCCTTAAATCCTCAGGCAAAATATTTACTTTAGAATCCTACACAGAGATTGTAGTTGGTTAAACGTGGTAAGCTAAATATCCATTATGAGCCTGCTATCCATTAAATTTAAGTAGTTAATTTTACCTTTCAAGACCCTTTTTTGTGCGGTGAACAAACACTGCTTATACAGGGTTTGAATACCATCCACCAGAGTATTTGATATGCTTCAGTTTTCGGTACTTCCTGTTAAGACTGCTTCATGGTGTTACTTTCCATTGACAAAAGAAGCAAAGAAAGCCTACCAACATGGCACTTAAACAGAAGAACAAAGGCATGTGTTTCAGGCCTAGTTTCTGTAAGTATTTCTTAACTATGCATTAAATTGATTTCAATATAAAATTCACAATAAATACAGGAATAAGATGCAAGTGGAGGCCTGTGCACACACCTCAGTGCTTCAGACTTTACTGCTCTGTGAGTGTCCTGCAGCTCAGTGGTCACAGCATTCAATTATAAATCATGGTCAAATCTAGGAAGTGAGTTTGGATCTCCACCTAGTTAGTAAATGTTTAACTACTGTGTTATTAGACGAGATTGCCCCTGTTGCTGTAAATGTGTACTCAAGAAAAGGTTGACCAGGTGATTTAACTGAAAGAATGTGGGTCTATAAATTCTAACCAGGGATATTTTTTTGCTCTATTCCAAATATAATTATGACTGTCTCATGTTCTAAGCCTGATCTGTGCCCTCAGTGTTTCCACCAGCATTTTCCAGGTAGCTTCTACCCAATGTACTAACTTACCATCTCTATACCACTCAGCACGAGGTTGTAGTCTTTTCAGGTCTGGGGTGATCAACATCGAACACTTCAGGGTCAATGTTTCACCTTCAGTTGCAAAAGTGACTCCGAACTTCTCCAGAAACTGGACATCAATGTGGGTGAAGCAAACATCATATGACAGGGGTACTATGCATGAAAAAATGAAAATATTCTTGAATATAATTGTACTTGGCACAAACAGGTTACTATCCAATCTGAACAGGAGATGGAGCTCTCTATTATACTGAATGCTGATCTAGAAATACAACTGGGAAAGCAAAAGCATCTGGACAGTACCTATTGTAACTGAATGCTTAGAAAGAAAAGCCAGAAAAAGCCAATTTTTTCATGTGTAAAACATTAGTCTGAAAAGAGTACATAAACTACCTAAGCAAAACCAAAACAATGCTTACAGTGGAAGGGCATTATCCCAGCTGGGTGAGGTTCTTCACCGTCTCTGTACCCTATAAGGTAAACATACAATAAACATTTAATGACATGAGCATTATATTGTGTCTTGTTTTAATCATGAAGTAGGACTTACTTCGCACAACCACAGCACAATTAGTTGATGCCTGCCCATGGATATTTGTTGCAACTGCTGAATAGGTAGCAGAATCATCAAAATCAGCTCTGAAAAGGGAAAGGAAGAAAAGAGATGACCCTCTACACAAACACAAACGCTCTTCATGATTGATATTACAAAACAAGATATGTCAGCCCCAAGGAAAGTGTATAAAGCTCTTTGCTCTTGTCACACAGTGCAAAAAGTTGATGAAAGACAATCAAAAAGTGGTGCTGGTTTTTACTACAGTTTTATCACAGCTTAGTGGCAGGGTGCATTAACTTGAGTGAATTGGAAATGACCTTTACAGGATGATTAAAAGGACATAGCCGAAGGATGCCAGTCTGGTTATTCCTTTTCTGTATGTAACCTTTTTCCTTAAGCTATCTTGCCCTTCTGCCACATACTTCAAGAAGAAGACATGAAAGAAAAGTACATGTGATGCTTACAGAAATTTCTCCTTCTGTGATGATTCCCACAGCGGAATAAAATTTCCTCAGTTTTTATGAAAGAACTTAGTCTGAATGAAGTAACAATTTTGAAAAAAGTATGATATTTAATTTTTATATTTCAGAATGAATCTTAAAAACAGAATCAGAATTCTGCTCTCTTCTCATAAGCATACTAACTACTTTAATAGGAAAGAAAATACTTTGGGTTTTAATCAAAATACTTTTTATTTGGTCCAATTCAGTATTTTTTCTTGAACTTTTACATTAGTCACTTATTCTACAGTATGTCCATCAAACAAAATTGTTGATTTTTTTTATTTCTTGTGATTTCTATTATTTTTAATTTTTAGATAATTAGAATGCTTTCCGAAACACACACAAGTAAATCCTGCCTGTGTGTAGCTCATTTAGTAATTAATTTAATGGAGGCAACTCAGAAATCCACAGTGATGAGGTAGGATGATATTCTGCGTGCATGCATTTAGTTTCCTCTCAAAAGAATAAATGTGTATTTTCTTGGCAACTGCCATATCAGAGAAATGAGATTCTGGTTCACTTGCCTTCTAAGAGGTCATATATCCCAACTGTGGGAAAAGAAAGCATATGTAAGAGCATGTGAGGTAAATTGCATAATAAGATGTCAGTTTTGGAATATGTAGCACCTGTGACAGGCACATCAGACACCTATTTTTCAGCTTTTGCATATACTCTGGACAGTGTCATATCACAAAAATGATAGTGTTTGTACTGTAATGTCTAAAGCACCACTTGATGAAAGCCCTATTAAACTGAGATCTCTCTCTCCAAACATTTAGGGCTAACAGCTCCTCCTGGAGGGAACTCTTCAGACACACATTTTACAAAATAAAGCAGTAAAATGCAAACTTTATCATACAATTAATTAACAAAGACACAGGCGTAACTTCTAAGATTAGACTATTTAACCAAAAAATCTGCAGTTGGGTATGAAGGCCTTGAGTGCCCTACTACAGACTGCACAAGCAAGGTCTGGGAAAAAAAAATTAGGCTTGATACTATTAATTTTTTTTGTTTTGGTTTGGTTTTAGGAAGGATTTTAAGAAATGTCAATACCTGTTCACAGATCTATATAAAGCTTAACTGATTCTGGACTTGTTTGAAAGCTGCCAAACTTGACATTTCCTTGCACTATCTTCTTTCCTAAAAAAGATGACCTTTTTTATTATCCCTGTTTCACATTATTTAGCACTTGGGTGATAAAAAGCCAAAAGCAAGGTAAAACTGCAGTATAAGCTT
Source organism: Melopsittacus undulatus (assembly GCF_012275295.1). Classification (NCBI taxonomy): domain Eukaryota; kingdom Metazoa; phylum Chordata; class Aves; order Psittaciformes; family Psittaculidae; genus Melopsittacus; species Melopsittacus undulatus. The sequence continues at coordinate 34,628,886 of NC_047529.1, read as the reverse complement.
TTTTTCTAAGTCATGTTATAATGTCTCTGTACTGAAATACATGTAGTTCATACATTTATCACAGCTCAGTACAGTGTCTTGCTGTAATGAAATAAGCTAACAACAAATGAGGCATACTAGAATTTTCTTACAAGAAAGGGCATAGCAGAATTAACTGTACTGGAACTGTAAGGTTTTCTCATCACTCTGTACCTCATTCTTACTTTAAGGAGATATTTATAAAGTAAATAATACATAGTATAGAATCATAGAATCATAGAAAAGTTAGGGTTGGAAAGCACCTTAAGATCATTCAGATCCAACCCCCCTGCCATGGGCAGGGACACCTCACACTAAACCATCCAAGGCTTCATCCAACCTGGTCTTGAACACTGCCAGGGATGGAGCATTCACCACCTCCCTAGGCAACCCATTCCAGTACCTCACCACCATAACAGTAAAGAATTTCTTCCTTATATCCAGTCTAAACCCCTGCTGTTTAAGTTTCAACCCGTTACCCCTTATCCCATTACTACAGTCCCTAATGAATAGTCCCTCTCCAGCATCCCTGTAGGCCCTCTTCAGATACTGGAAGGCTGCTATGAGGTCTCCACGCAGCCTTCTCTTCTCCATGCTCAACAGCCCCAACTTTCTCTGCCTGTCTTCATACGGGAGGTGCTCCAGTCCCCTGATCATCCTCGTGGCCCTCCTCTGGACTTGTTCCAACAGTTCCATGTCCTTTTTATGTTGAGGACACCAGAACTGCACACAATACTCCAAGTGAGGTCTCACGAGAGTAGAGTAGAAAGGCAGGATCACCTTCTTTGAGCTGCTGGTCACACTTCTTTTGATGCAGCCCAGAATACAGTTGGCTGTAAGCACGCACTGCTGGCTCATGTTCATTTTCTCATTGACCAAAACCCGCCAAGTCCTTCTCCGCAGGGCTGCTCTGAATTTCCTTTTTGCCCAACCTGTAGCTGTGCCTGTGATTGCTCTGACCCAGGTGTAGGACTTTGCACTTGGTTAAACTTCATGAGGCTAGCATCAGCCCACCTCACAAGTGTGTCAAGGTCCCTCTGGATGGCATTCCTTCCCTCCAGCGTATCAACCAAACCACACAGCTTGGTGTCATCGGCAAACTTGCTGAGGGCACACTCAATTCCATTGTCCATGTCAGCGACAAAGATGTTAAACAAGACCGGTCCCAACACTAATCCCTGAAGGACACCACTTGTTACTGGTCTCCAGCTGGATATTTACTTTATAACGCATGTTATGTATTAGCAAATTAAACAACGTTACATCATTTGTCCCCAGGAACTGGGTCTTGATCACCTTAGTTCTAATGTGTTACAACAGCACTTGGCACACTGGTATGCACCAGCTTGTCAAAAGGTTGGCAGATACCTGATTAACTTTTCAAATGGATATATAGCTGTGCTTATTTCAGTCCCCACCCCATAAGGAGCAGCAAAATACATGTCTTGATGAGATCTTCCTATTTGCAGTGGTCTCCAGGGCACAGAAAACAGAATAGGATCCTAAAAGTCTCAGCAAGAGACAGAAGATTCACAAAGGTGGGGTTTTTTTTTAGCCCAAGAATTTCAATGTCTGAAAGCAACTATTTGACAAAAGTTAGTGATGGAATGATAATTCATTTTCTCAGGAAGAACAAAAGAAGGAAGTTACTCATCAAACGACTGACCACACTCTTACAACATCCTTTGGTTTCATGAAGAGAAACAAGGTACTTACAGTTATTACAAACAATTCCCCAAGCCAAGCACTTTCTGCTGTTTAAGATCTCTACCCATTTTCTGGAGGTCACTGCTTTGAAAGTAATTTACAAATCCTTGCTATGATCTCTAACCTGACACTCAAGTTGAGAAATCATCTTAGATAACCTATTACTCAGTCAAATGCTCTCAAATATGATACTAGAAGTGTATAGAGTTAGTGGATAAGAGCTACACAGCATATTTGTTTAATACCCACTCTGAAGAAAGTTGGACATGATGGCAAATCACATAGGTCCTGACTCTCCTTTCATGCCAGATAATGCTAAGACTGAGGATTATTCTGGCAACTATCTACTTCCCTATGTGCTAAACCCTCTTGATTTCCTAAATTGCACTGTAAAGATCATTGAGTCAAGACCAGTTAGAAATTATATTTCAAGGACCCAAGAGTTAAGGTGTGTTCTCTCCAACAATTATTCTTGCATCACGATGGAGAATGTGTTTTCCAACCTTTACAAAGGTCAGATAAAATATGCATAGAATACATTTAGATAGCATGAAGTGTGAGTGCAGAGCTGTATCTATCCCAAGGTACTAATATTTTTTGTGAAAATTAAATTGCCCTGAATCCACATGAGGTTCTGAAGTGCTAATATTTGTGCAGGGAATATTCCCCAGGCAGATACATCTCTTTAAAATGCATATATTCATCCATCTGCATAGTGTACATTTAAACACAGGAGTTAAGAGTGAAATAACATTTTTGCCTCAATTGGAACACAATTCAGTGCGTGTCAAGAACAGGAAGCACTGCATAATAAATTACAGAGTTAAAATTTCCTCCCTTGAATCCAAATGACAAAATTTTCAGTGTTATGGTTATATGACATCAAAATATGTAAATACTGTATGGAATTACCATCTCATGCACTGATACCCCAGTCACACTGAATCTGACTCATCCTTTTTGTTTGGTTGGGTTTTGCTTTTACTGAAGAGGGGACCTCTATTATGAGGTAGCCATTTCCCTACTATTGCAGCTTGTAATGGACAGTGACTGACAGGTCAGAAGATCATAGATTGAAGGGCTGTTGCTTGTATTTCAGCAAGGAAAGAAGAGCAGGAGTTCAAGCCTGCTGCCTATATACTCACTGCTACTGCATACTTGCAAAGCCCTGGGAGCTGCAGTTTATCACCCAATTAACCCTATTCTGCTCAAAGGCTCTTCCTTCTGCACTGGAAGACTGTCTTTGCTGCAATGCCTCTATTCTGCTCCACTGCTACTTACAGCAGGAGAAAAAGCAGGTTTCACTACTTCTCTGCTCAGATTAACTCACCTCAAATCTTTTGTGCCTAATCAAACTAAAATAGCGCTGCGCTGACTGCACAGTGTCATTTGTTAAATAAGAATAGTTAGAAGATTTGTTCAATTTTTAAGCTTTTTTTTTCTTTAAAGCCATGCTGGTGGTGCTGAGCGGAGCGCCTGATCAGGCGGCCAGCTCTGCCTCCTGGCAGCAGGTGTTACACTGCACTCTGCCGGCTCTATCACACATTTCTCCTGATACAACCACAAACCTTCCTGCTGCAATTGCAAGCACGTCTTAAGCGATGGCTTAATGAAACAGGAGAGGGCCCTATTAAAAGACAAAATACCCCCAAACTTTGAGCCTTGTATAGGTGAGATTGTGCAGTCACGTCACACTCACAGAACTCTGGAGAACAGAACCTCCTCCTCTGCTCCTTCTGCTGCCCAGCCTTCATCAGCTCCCCTGCCTGCTCACTGTGGGGTGGGGGTCAGGAATGTTCTCAGACAGGAGCACACTGCTGTCCCCTCTATGCCGCAGTGGATGTACCAGGAAATGCAATGTAGCCATTCACAGCTGCATAAAGCTAAGTTACTCAGGTCAGGAGTCACCACAGTAAACAAACAAAAACCAATGCCTATTGCTAAAGAAGTAGTGGCAACTAAGAAATTCAAAGTCCTATGACTTTTAATGACTAAGTATGTACTAAGGCAGAATATACTCTGCAGCTATGCTATAAAGCAACAGGACATCATCTCAACACCTCTGATATAGAAATCTTGTATTATATTCCTACCTATAGTTAAATTAGGTGGGATAAAGAAATATGCTTTAAACAAACCTTCATATTCTCAGATATGTACCAATCAATCACTTCAACTACCAGTAGCCTTCCCTCAGAGGGTTCCTCACAGTATTTTCTGAATTACATATCAGAAGTGAGATGAGAGATGGGATGAACAACTACCCCTGTGCAGGCTGGCAATATCTCTTCTCCTATAATTCTGAGATGTGTGGAAAAAATAGTGAAACTCCAAACCCCTTTTCTTTACTGCTCAAGGGAGACCTTAAGTTCAAGCTTCTATCTGATGAAGTGTAAAAGGAGGAAGAAAGAGGTTTTATATGATAATGATAGTGCTGAAGGCATGCAGAAAAAGTCGTAAATTGAGTACAGAGCATCATGAAAATATGAGACAGAGAAATGAAAATGATCTGGTTACTGTATAGGCTGATGAGCCCTGGAAGACAGCAAACAGAGGGTATGAAACTGTGTCCAGTTACTACTTTAAGTTGATGAAGTGACGTTCTGGTTTTGCTGCCTCAAGAATTTTTCCATTGGTATCAAGGAATACTCATAGGAATAAATATCACACTTGCATCAGAAGGAAAAGTTCACTCCCAGAGTCTCACTGAAGGGCCAGAAAGATAGCCAAGAAATTCCAAGGCCATTCTGAGTGACTGCAGATTAAATGACATGTGGCTCAGCACTTTGGTATGAACAGCTGAGAAGAGCACAGAAGTTGATAGGTAGAAAATCCCAAGAGTTATACTTTACAGAAAAAAAAATACTCCAAATACATATGCAGAAAGATACATATGGAAAATTGAGAGCAAATTGACACATGCTTATATAAAAACATTAATAATATATATATATTTTAACCACTGCCTATACAGCCATTGTTTTCAATACAAAAATCATCTGATAGTAATGCACTATCAAAACATTATTCCATTTTCTGCATGTTGATTTTCTGTCTTTTGGGACAGAAAATACAACTGATAGTCAAGTTTTGAAATAAAATAGAATAGTTGTAGATAAATAAATTTAAGGTTAGAAAACTGAATTTAATTAACTGTATCAATCTGTGGTAAATAAATCATAACAGTCCCCAAGGTATTCTTTTAAGAAAAGACAGGAAACTTAGGAAGGAACAGCTAGGCATCTTTAGGTGGCAAAAAGGCCACACTGACACACAGAAGGAAAGAAATGGAGCAACAGTCTTTGAAGATGGCATCTTGGTTGAATGTGAGGGAGCCTGCATGAGTACCTGCAGGTCTGAGACTAGTAAACAAAGGGTAACCATAGGTGAGTGTGGGAACCTGAGTAGGTGCCAGTAAATGAGTGTGGTGTGTCTGATTAAATATGGCTGGGTCTGAATGTTCCCAAAGCTGATTGTGGATGGTGCCTAAATGACTGATAACAAACACAGAAAAGAGAAAAAACAGCACCAAGAGGGTGTAAGCCACTAATACCTTTCAGCCTGATGGTTACAGATGCTCAGAAAGGAGCATCAGCACTGATTCTCATGTCTTCAAAAAGACATTTACTCCCAAAATGTCACAAAAGGAATGTCACAAAAGGAACCTACATGCTACATATCCAGCATCAGGACCCTACAAGCAGTTGCTCATGGACACTAACCAAGGGAAAAAAAAACAGTCACAGACACTGACTGGCTGTGAGTCATAGTCACCAAAGTTTTATCTCTTGACTGTCACTCACAAATCCAGACAAATGAATTTTCCATTTTCCCTGTTGCAAGGGAGAGGATTGCAAGAGGACAACCTGGTTTTATCTTTTAACCTCCTGCTCTTATCACCAAAAGTAATGTTGGTGGGAATGATCAGCTGTGTTGAGATATCTCATGGATGCAGCAGTCAGCAAGTAATTCATGTCCTAGGGGTTGAAGATTACATGAGCGTTTTAGAAGTACTTATAAGTACTACTACTACTTGAGAAACACCCCTTAAGAAGCAGCAACATAGTAATTCTTGCTACCAGTTTCGGTACTGAGGTACATTTCTCCCATCCTGAACAATGAAAAGGTGTGCAGTTGGGCTGACAGTTCATCCCGGGCTGCTACAGGATAAAAAGGCAAGTAGTCTTTTCCAAAAGCACTGTACTAATGCCACAAGACTGTGCTCAGGGCTGCTTCCAATGGTGACAGATGGAGATAGGATAGAATATGAAATGTTTGGCTAGCAAAGTGTTAGCCACAAATATTACAGCTGTTTCAGCACAGCTGATGCTCATGTTCTAGATAAATTAAAAGTGAGCTTTTGTGTCTCTGCTCTACATATTTGCTTTGCTTTAAACACCACAGTCATATCTTCATTTTGGTTTGGGTTTTTACATTTTAACACAACCTTGTACCAAGTCACATGCAACATTGTTTAGGACAGCACGGGATTAGTTTTGGGAAGCTGTTCTACCCCCGCATTTTCTATACCACAAGGTTAACATTATTTTGAAAAATTAAATTAATTAAATTAGAACCTTTTTAAAAAATAACTTGTACTTCCTTACATTTTGGAGAACAAAAAAATGGAGACCAAAATGCAAACAGACCCTAAAATATAATACTAATAACTAGGTATCCTTGTGTGATCAGCTAAATTTTAGCTTACCTTAAAGAACTTCTTGATGGCAAGAACATATAACACATTTTTCAGCTACTTCCCTCTCCTTTTTTTATCTTCTTGTAGATTGCTGGGATTAAATGATTGAAATATCTAACTTTTCATTTCATTTTCATGATCTAATACTCACCTGCTTAGTTAACTTTCTCCAGCCTAAATGTGAGTACCATAGAAAATTGTGCTGAATTTAGCAACTGTCTTGCAGGCTTTGTGGGAATTTTTAATTGTATGTGATACAAAATGCTTTGCTTAGAGGATACAAAACTGTTGTCCCCCTAGAATAATCTACCTGTTTATATGCAACACATGTACTCCATATTTGCTTTCAATTCTGTACTTTGTTGGATTACTTGCGGGGCTAATCAATTCTTCATTTTTGTACCTAAAAATCAAGAAAAAAAAAGAACTAATTAATATCTATTAGTATTCACTGCATTAGCTTTGTAGATTTTTACATCCAGACATTATTCACTATCATCTGAGCTCTCTGTATAATTCTTCTCTACTTGCACAGAGTATTTTCCAGCACATATAGATGGTTACACACTGGGTCATGAAGGCAAAGGGGGACCATCCCTCTAGTAAGTAACTGGAAAGAGAAGATGTGCACCCAAACAGGAAAAGCAGGAAGTGAAGTAGAGAGAAGATGGCATGTGACTTTAACTTTCCAGTCCACTTGCCATGACAAAACACAACATGTAAAGCAGACTTTGTCTTAGATCACAGTAAAGCACTTCATTGCAAATAAGGGAAGCAGCAACAGGTTTGTGCCTCAGGTTAGATTTTCTGTCTAGCCTGGGGCCCTCATATACAGGACAGCACTTGTTCAGAGAGTTGGGCAGCTTCAGAGATGTTATATTCATGTCCACCTCAAGAGAGGCTGACTCAAACTGAACACAGTTACAGCCCATGACAATAATGTACAAGTTTACACAGGCTTAGCAAGTAGTCTGTCTATTTTGCCATTTGCTACTTCATCATGAGGGAATTCAATGGCCAGAAAGACTGGAATGCCTTCCACAGTCTGCCTTCTGAAATACTCGAGTTTGCTTCTCACATTGCACAGGGCCATTCAGCAAGTTGTCCTCCCACTCCTTCTACTGCAGTATCAACTGCCGCAATCCAGCTCATCTATGAGGATTATAAAGGAGGTTTAACACAGCCATTATGTATGTGACACTTATCAGTTATGCCATAACTTACAAATGAAAAAAGCTTAACAACATTTTTAGAGGGCTAGGAAAGTCTCTTACCATTGTACAACAGGGGTGGGAAATCCTTGTACTGTGAAGCAAAGGCTCACAGACATCTTTTCCCAGACGGTGTGAGATCTCAGTCGTACTAGTATTTCAGGAGCTCGACTTATACTTTCCTCAAGAGCATGTCTTTCTAGAGCCATGTTTTCTTCCACCTATTAAACACAGGAATAAAATTAAATAGAAAACCCAAACATGTAGCACAAGACTCAAATAGGGTAGAAAATCTAACCTCGAATCCACAAAGTTAAAAGATGCTAAATCACCATTGGCATTTGAAACAAAGGCCTCAGTTTCAGTATATCTTATAATTTTGCTTGGATAGGAACAAAACAGTTTGGCACCATACCATCCTCTGTACTTCAAGTCTATCCAGATGTTCTCTAGCACGGTGCCTGGCTGTGTGAATCTCTTTTTCCAAAACAGACAATTCATTGGCAAATCGTATTCTTTTCTCTTCACTTGCATGAGTCTTTTGTTCATGGGTTCTGTAGGACAAGAAAACATATCAGGTAAGCTTAATGGATATGAAGCTTTAAGATTGTCGTTTATACACATTAGGCAACTGAGAACTCTGAAACCATATCAGCAAGATGTAAAATTTAGTTTAAGAAATATTCTTAGAGTCTATTTTCCTATCCTAATGAGCATGTGAAATGAATATGAATTTTCTTTCATTTTTTTCCCCCTGTATATTGGTGTCATAGATAGCTTCAGATTTTGAAAGCTGGCATGATCACATTGATGATGTACCCCACAGTCCTAGTCCTCTGATAATTGAGATCAAGAACCTGTCTGGCTTCCTTCCGGCCCCTAATATTCCGTTCCATCAACATAAGGAGACAGAGGAGTACAGGCATGTTCTGTGCCTGTTTGCATCTTAATAAGAGTTGGGCCTTGCTTATGGTGTGCCTCTGGCCCTAGCAGCTGGGAAGCTCTCCATGGGCTGTGTCAGCTGAGCTCACCTGAAAAATACAGACCAAGGAGTTCACAAGGATTTGATGAAATCCATGCAAAAAGACTGTCCTTGGACAAGAGTGACCAGGAAGTATTCTAGAAACTACCAGGAAAAGACAGTGTTTTGAGAAAATTGTAGGTTGTTCTGTGAAAACCACACTCCCTAGATTTCTCAGAACTCCTAAAAAAACCCACACCCAACTTGCATGCCACAAATTAAATAAGACTTGCATGAAGTGCAGTGAACTGTAGACCAAGAAGTTATTTGTCTGGTATTTAAAAAAAAATATTTCTTTTTACCATTTCAATGGCTCTGCCACATTTTTCTTCTTACTTGATAAAATTTGAGACTGTTTCTTATAAAATAAATTAGAGCATATAAGTTAGTTTAATTTTCCTAGAACATTCCCGTTCTAAGATATATCTTTCAAAACAATCAAAGTACCAGAACGATATGGATGTATATGATTTTCACAACACATTTTCAACAAAAAAGTCAGAAACTGTTCATGTACTATAAATTATCTATAACTTTGGTACTGCTACTGTAGAGCATGGCAGAGTACAAATAGTTAAATTCTCAAGCAGGAACATTGCCATCAGCAGCACACTTACTATAGGACTTCATATCAAGGCTGTAACTGAGATGTGACAGTAAGCCCTCTTGATATTAAGGAAAGAACTCAAAAAGTTTAAATTGATTCAGATCAGAAATTTAGGAATGGTGGAATAGAAATATTAAAAAGCTGGTTTAGAATCCCAGAGAGATTCTAATTTATTTTGGTTTTAAAGCTGTTTTCAAGGGTCAGAGAGCAGATTAGAGGAACAACTCTGGGGTGAAATATGAGACTGAAAATGACAGTCATTTAGTACTTACTCCAGCCAAAATAGATTATTGAAGAACAGTGATAGAGAAGCCTCCAGACTTGTCAACTGAAAAAAAGCCCTGGTAGAAGAGCAATATTGAATGAGACCAGCCCCACTACACAGATGGGACCAACAGAGCTTTACCTTTTCCTAGATTCTTGTATTGCTTCATGAGCCAAGCTGCGTGCTCTCCTGGCACAGAGTCTGCATGTTGTTTTTCCCAGGCCAGGTGATTCATAATAAGCAGCCCGTCTGGAAGCAGCCCTTCAAATATAAAATACATTGTTATAACCCAGTGATTCTGGTAAAACACGAACTTGCAAAAATCAAAGAAATTACTTTAAATAAGCTGAATACCATGACTGAGCACAGTTCAGTGAGAAACCCACTTTGCATTCCTCACTGACTGCATTAGGGTTCTGCTTTTACTTATTCTTCAAGGGCCCATCATTATCTGTCACAGGCATTTCATTCTATTAAATTTATATTTGTCTCAGTCTCTAATCATTCAAGTTCTACTATAGCACTCCAGTATGAGTACAAGCCTGTCTAATACACAAGTCTCACAGAATCCCTAAAACATTATTTCTAAATACTCCTGCCTTCCTATACATCACAAAACCTTCTGCATTAACTCTTCTCAGTCATAAGGTAAGCTGGACAGGCTAGACAGCTAGCTAGGCTAGCTATGCATCTTAAGTACTGAGAAGGGAGGCCAGAGATTCTTAAGCAACCAAGATTCCATGTTCCAGATTTTGGGATACAAAGAATGTGTATCTTGTGCCTAAAACTCTGATTTTTTCACGTGAGAGGAGTTAATCATTTATTTAATTTTTAAAAAGGAAATTGAATGACAAAACTATAATTATAAATAGCCAACTTCAGGAGAAGAAATGTCCTGGTATCATATGGAATAATGGGTAAAAAATTGTTTCTGTGATTTATAATAAATTTCATGACAATTCTTCTAAAGTCAGATTTTCAATTAGAGTCTAAAAGGAAGAATTTCCAATTTGAAGGTAGAAAACAGGACAGATCCTGAACTAAAACGTCTGTGTAGTTGTGTTGCAATGTAACTAGAAAGTCTAGCTATGCTGGTGGGAGACTACAGACAAAGAGCATCCCAATCAAAGGAACTGGAAAAATATCAGAATAAATTATGAATTTATTCTGAACAAATCACAACTGGGGAGGAGGAAGGAGAACACAGAAATAAGTATAATATTTTGATTTTAAGATCCAAAATTGAAAACTCTCTATGCTCTGTATGTGAAATACACAGTACTTACTTTCTTGCTGCATATTCCTCAAGGACATATCTTGTCTGAATGTTGCGATAGGACTGATCAAAGTGCTTGTGCCTCCTCTGGTAAAATGGCACTACTACTGTAGACATATTTCAGTGTGTTACAACCAGTAATTCCTACAGAGAGTGAAATCACATTTAGCCATGTACTTCAGACACTTATACTGACATTTTTCTATATGTAGACATGTATGTGTATTGATGGATAAAATTCCATCCATTTATGACAAATAAAACCATCAATGGTACACATGGGTCTCAGGCTGTATCTTAACAGACACGCAGTATAAACTAAGGAACCATAGATAACAGAGCTAGGAGAGAATTTGTTGGATCACTTTTCCCTTTCTTTGCAGATGTCATTTAAAGCCTCTGCAGAAATTTCCAGAGATGGAAATTTGACCTTTTGGGGTATTTTTAGGTGTTTCAGCTCTCTGCTCTTCAAAGCTGTTATTTTGTCCCCTGTTGCAATTTGTGCTGTTTCTTGTCCAATTCACCATGACAACGAAAAATAGACTGTATTCACCCACTTTTGCAGAATCCTGTTGATTTTGCTCACATCTCCTTTTAGCTCTCTTGTTTAAGCTAAACAAAGTTGGCTCATACAACCTTTTCTCATGGGTTATTTTTTCTAGACCACCTATCCTTCTGGTTGCCTTCCTATGGGTTTTCTACAAAGCATGGAATAGTTTGATCAGTATTTGGATAGAAGGTTCTCAGAAATGTTCAGGGAGCTCCCAGAAGCAGTGTGGGTCAGAAGAGCACATTTCCCACTGAGTTGGAGTTAAACAAATTCCCAGCCATGGCGAAAAAAACCTGGACGAGACCAAATCCCTTTGGTCATTAGAAATCCCATTGTGCTCATTAGAAATCCCTTTGTGCTCATTAGAAATATGACAGCTTCTCACAAGTGGGGAATACTACCAACCGTGTCCTGAGTAGCTGCCAGCTTGTGTAACTACAGCCTGCTGAATACATCCCATTTACAGTCTCAGTGGGATGTGGGGCTTTTTACTCCTGGGCCACTTGGCCTGAATAGTGGTGGGGGATGCCAGGGGGCAACTGAACAGCCAACAACTTCCCCATGAGATGTCCGCACTTCAGTGACAATGGAAACAAATTGCACATATAAAGTCTATAAGCTTGGGCCAAGTCCTGAAGTTTTTCAGTCAGGCATATTTCTGCAATAACAATCTTACATTCTTCTTTCTAAAAATACGATGTGCTGTATAGGAAATCTAGATCTCATATTTCAGGAATAAATTGCTGCAATGAAATGTAGAAAACTATTTTTCTGCATATACAGTCTGGCTAGTAACACAATCAGAAACAACATTAACAAGTCACACTAAAAATTCGTGCAGAAGTCTTGATAATATTTGTAATTTTCCAGAAATTTTATCTTTGCGTCCCATTCTCAGATGGAGATTTTACAGAATAATTCTTCAAAACATGAGGTGCTAATAAAATTTCCATTATGTGACAAAAAACTTTGCTTTCAGAAAAAGTAATAAACATTTAGAAACTTATTTTCAGCAATATTTTGTTGAAGTACATTGATTGCATGTACTTTTCACAAAGTAAATATTATTGAAGTAAAAAAACCCACAAAAAATAACATGGAATTTGAAAGTTGGTAATGACACAGTGACTGAATTTCTTCAGTTTTGAACTAGATCTCATTTTACCAGAAATCATCTTTTACCTGAACCAGGAAACTTTAACTGAATTGATAGGAGTGGAAACAAAGGAAACTCTTAATTTAATTTCTTAATTTAGCTAGTTTTCTGAAATTAATTAAGCTAGAATTCTGAAATTAATTTAGCTAGAATTCTGAAATTCTTAATTTAGCTAGTCACTTCATTCTTCATTCATGCTTGTTTGACATTCTTTTCTGAACTGTATAAAATTAAACTCAAATATAAAAAAGGCACAAAAAAAACCCAAACAAAAAAAAAGAAAAAAAACACCAGCATGTTTTATGGGCTAAGAAATTGAATCTTTAAATGCAGTAAAATACCCATAAATGCCATATTTTCAGCATATAGTATTTGCCAACAAAAGGAAATACTGGTTATTGATTAAGTAGCATAATATATTTCAGCTGTGTTTAGTTTTAGGTATTTAAAAATGGATCCAGATGCCCCCAGTCATGACGTCATGTACACATCAGCTAGTTTTAATTTTCCAAGAAAAAGGTCTCTGCAGGAGAAGAGAGTAGACATATTTAGTAGCAGATATATCTTATTAAAAGAAATAAGATCTAACTAGATGAATCTTTATAGTTTATTTCCCAATAGTTGCATCTTCTGCATAATCCATATTACCATATATGTTACCTTTCAAGTCTTTTTCAAGAGATAAGAGAATGGTAAATCACACCTTCAGGAATGAGAACTTTACACAAAATACCAGATGCTGCAAGGCAAAACCAAAACAAGTTTATAACATTACCATGGGACACTAATGAAGAATATTAACACATTTCTAGAGGAATATGAAAGTTAACAAGACCCAAGATAGTACAGTACAGTATGGTGCAGCAGCTCACAGAGATGCTAGCTTACTTCGGTGCCCTCATGCAATGCTGAGCTGACATGAACATATTAACTAGTCATACTACATGTCTTAGTCACATGACACAGTTACACAGGCCCATGACTAGCCTTGGCTTCTCCTAGTTTTGGTATCTGTACATGACATTGTCTTATACCTGAAGACATTAAATACTGGTTTTCTTTCTGCTGTCTGTGACCATTGTGTATATGACATTTGACTTCCCCCTTCGTTCATACATCAACTGGTCAGTTAATAGTATAATGTTCCCTCTTTTCTATTTTTAGTTAAACTTTTCACCTAGATGAAGGTGCAAAGGGCAAACCAATAGATTAAGGGGTAGCCTCAGCTGTTAAGTGCTACTCATGTTTACATGAGGCCCAGTTGAATAACTCTGTGAATTTATCAACGTGCAATTTATGTGTTGCTATGTATATAACTCCTGCTGAGATATGACACAGAAGAGTTGCAGAGTGGTGCCCATGTGTTTGGAGGGATCATAGTCTGGGTTATTTTCGTTTTTGAGATAGGAGAAAATATGTTTGCCATTTACAGTTCAGCCTTTTCCACTATATATAAAATTTACATTTTAATTTGTGTGTCTTCTATTAATCAGCATCCAAGATTTATCAAAATTGGGTTCAGATGTTTTCACATTTATCCAAACATCCTTAGAATAGAAACAAGTGTCGCATCCACTTCCAGCCTCCATACAAGCAATTAACTGAGCTTATTAGCAGCCAGACTCATTTTGCCTTCTGTTAACACAGAGGGGAGCTGCTTGGCAACAATTCCAAATATAATAATCGTCACCAGTTAATTACAATGATGCTTGCAGAGTACATACTTAATACTTAATACTGCTTCAAAGACAAGTATCTGAAGAGCAAAATCACAGCCCCACTGTAAACCCAGCTTCAGCAGTCTACAGAGGATGTGGGATGCCTTGACTTTATAATAAGAGAAGTTTTTATTGCCTTCCTAGGAAGAATGCATTGACTACTTTCCCAGTTTTCCTCTAATACATATTAATGTGAGATGTTTGAAATAAATATTAATATTCAGTCAACCTTCCACTAACACAGTTAGATAACATGATACGCAGGTGACAGCTTAGCCTGACTGAAGTTATTGATTTAGGTTTATTACTGGCAGTGGTTGGAAACCTAATTATACTGGCAAGTCACTTGATGGACATGACTCAAAGGGAAGATGCAGGCAGTGGTCTGGCAAACGCATTGTGAAATAATAACCAACAATATTTCCCAATGGGAAACTGAAAACTTAATAACAGAAAGAAAGGCATAAATAGGCCAAGAGGAAGATAAAATAATTTTCTGGATAATTGTTACAAATATATGCCCTGTTTTTTCACAAAAAAAACCCTGTGAACTTCATCCATTCAGATCCTATTAACAACCTTAGATTTTAAGAAAAAGGTCTGAAGCTACAAGATAAAATGGTCCTAAAATACTTAGTTTCTCACTCAACCTTTATTTTTTTTGGTGGAACAGAGCACCATTGTACTCCTACCTTTATTATTATTATTATTATTATTACTATTAATTACTATTATTATTTATTTCTGTGACTGTGAATGCTGTGGACATCAGAAGAATCTAAACTGCACTAATCTATGTACTGTAGAAACCACTCAGAGGATATGAAACCTAAAAAAAAAAAAAGTCAACCAAAATGTACTTAAGAATTAATGATATAAAATACAGATGAATTAGACTGTTCAAATCAGTTCACACAAATATACATTTCCACATGCTTAGCAGCAATGTACAATAACAAATTATACTTGGCAAGGAGTTAAAAGCAGAGTTCCCAGGCCAGGATATGTATACTTTCACGCCATAGTAATACTGATCTGAACAGAAAACAATAATCTAGGACCATGTGACAACAGGCCACATTCTTGAGCAGGGAAGCCAAAAGTCTGATATAGACGTGGTTAGTTTGATAAGTGAGTTAATTTAAGATTTAAAGGACAGGCAGTAAATTCTAGCATGATCACACAGCCTCAGACAGCAGGCACACAACCAAACTGATGGATGGAATTGACAAATGCCATAGGAAAAACATTATTGTGCTCACCATAGATAAGCAACTTGCATTCCTAAACTCAGGAGGCTACTGTCATGAGCAATGCACTATACGGTATGTACTTTCTCTGCCTGACCTGTCAGTGTTCTACCATGCAACATGCACTTTCATCTCTGTCCTTGTCCTTCAGAAGTGCCAAAAACGATTCATGGGCTCTTGCCTGACCTCATGCTGCCTATCCTCCTCATTCTGACTGAAAGGTCAGTACATCCTGCTTCTACACATGTATCCTCATTCTTGATCTTCCTCTGTATCTCATCCTTCTTAAACAGCTTTGACCATTTGTACTGACTTGAGGGTTTGTCCTGGTTTTCCCATGACACAGGCATTGTTTCCTCTACCTGTCTGTAGTTCTGCTGCTTGTTCTCAATATTGTTCAAAGTTAAGTGTTTTTAGGAAGCCTTGTTTTGCCAGCTTATACTTCCATGGTACATTAAAGCTTCTAATATTTAGCTGATAAAATATATAACATTCCATACAACCTATATACCACAGTGAAAGATAAAAACAAAAGGAAATACTGATGACCTTCTAGTCAACAGTTGATTCTGCTGACCAGCTTAAAGAATTACCATATTGCCTCAGAAAACATGTGGTCCTTTCCAGATGGTTGCATCAGTCCTGTAGAATTTGCCATAGATAAAAACATAAGAACATTTTTCCCCAGGGAACTTACTTTGGTGGAAATCCTGTAAAACCAGCATGAATCATTATGTAGCTCATAGACGCTGTGGTCTAAACCAGAATGGGACGTAGAGGGTCTGATACCATATTCCCCATTTTGGTAATAAACTTTTAAAATGCTAATATGTCTCTCCAGTCTTCTATCTCTGTGCACATGTGTGCATTTAGATCTCACACTGAAAATCATGTTATGTGCATTAAAAAGGATGAACTTAAAAACACGCACAATATACTGACATTTTAAGATTCTTCTGTCCTTTCCATTAAAGAGGTTTTCTCCCTTCTGCATAATAAGAATTCAGTTTTAACTTTTTTGACAACAGAATACAAATGCTTCTAAAATCAAAAAACATGTGGAATTCATATTTGCTTAAACCTCACTGAATTCCAGACGTTACTTAGCAAGCTTGTCTTTTCTGACATCTTTAGCTACATCATAGCTGGTCTTAAGTTTTACTGATCTTATTTCCTTTGTATGGGAATAGTATTATCCTAGTTTCACAAATCAGTTTTAAACAGAAATCTTGTTGACAAGTTCAATCTGGTTCAAATTATCCCCAGAAGTGCATGTATTACTTTCCTCAGTAAACCTTAATCTGGAGTTCTCTCATCTAATTCCAGTAATCTGAATATCCAGCAAAGCAGCATTTTTGAGCAGTTGACAATATTGGCCATCACAGATGTGTCTATTCTTTATTAATAATTTTATAAAAGAGCCCAGAGATGCTTTCTTATGAATTCATGATCTTACATGACTGGGAATTAAATGAGGCTGAATTTGCTCACATTGAATTTAAACCTCTCCATCCTAACATTGCAAATGCACAAGAGGTTGCAACATGTTCCAATGAAGTTTTAAGATTTCCCTCCACTTGGCAACTGCATTACATCCCCTCAAATGGACAGCAAGGAACGTGAGACAATGAGATGAAAGTCACTTCCCATCATCCCAAATTTCATTATCCTTCATTACAATACTTTCATTGACTCATAGGTATTATCAACACACAGGCATATTTTCAAGAGCACAAACATGATTTCCCAAGGCTCTATAAGCGATATTTAGCTGGAATTTTCATGTGGCACAGAACACATCACATAGCCTAGCACAATACAAACACCAGATATGCATCTTCTGAAGACATATGATTGGAAGTATGGTAGACAAAATATTAAAGCAGAAATTTTTGTCCTAGCTACATCCTATTCTTCAGCATGCCAAATAGTTTTGCCAGCTACTACAGAATTTTATGTTTTGTCTTCTTAAACAATATATCATACAAGAAAGTTGCATTGCCAACATATGTGTAGTTGTAGAAGCTCATATACCAAGAGAGCAATGGATTGGCATTATGTAGTCCTTTATATGTAGAAAGAACATAGGAAATGTACTACAGAATATAATCCAGTTTACTATACACAGAAGGAAACAGTTTTACTTTACTTTTTTAATTATCTTTTCATAAATCAATCTATGTCCTATTTATTGCTTGCTTTCCCCAAGGAAGGTAATTCATTTTTTTTACAGAGAAGTACCCAAAACCTCCCACAATCACCTTCATTTGTCTGAACAAGAAAAACCTAGATGAAAAATGGACTTACCGAGGGATATAGAAAAATTTCAATGCAGAGAGGAAGACCAGCCTTTCCCAGCTTAGTAAACCCTGGCTGAGGAAAACAAAAATAATTCCTCTCTCTAAAGGCTACTGCCCCTTCACTCCCATTTAAGGGAAGATGCAGGGCTATATTTAGAACTAACCAAGTGATTCTCCCAAAAGTGAGGTCAGCCTAATAGGAAGTAAGGGTGTCATCATATAAAGGCAGAAGAAAAGCCCTACACCATGTGCAATTCTACTCTGTGTTTTAATAAAAGATAGACCTTGATCCTAAAAGTTGTTTATGTTAAGAGTGAGGTTTCTTTTCACAGCAATACCAAGTACATTGGAAACAATTTAATGTCAGAAAACAGTTTAAACTTTTTATTTAGAAATTATTGATGCTTTAAAATAATCATTAACTTAGAAGACCAGTGAAGAGACATAAACTCCAGAATCTTATTAGCAGAGACATGAGATCCCCTTGGTGTCTCAGGCTGTAAAATGAGCCTCCCTGTTGCCTCATTAAGAGTTCCCTGAATTTGAGAACATGGTTGCAATATGCGAAGGCATAGCAACTTATTGACATGAATTTAAAGAAAAACCACTTTCTAATCACTATTTCCATCTGAATAATGTCACCAGTCAACTTGAAAGAGACACTTTCCTATGTTTTGCAGGTAAAGTAGGAAGAGTTAATATGCATAGAGACACATACAGGCAGAGTTAAAAAACACAGCCAAAGCACTAAATTCTGTGAGACCCTGATGGTTGCTGATTACTACCCACTAAAATGGAGGTTTGGTGTTTGCAGGGCTCCAAGATTTCTATCCAGAAGCTCAAAGGCACTGTTGTGGTGACTCTGATATGTTCAGATGCAATGGGGTAGTGGCACTTACTCTGCAGATCTGGTGAGTGTGGGCTCTATCTGCTCCATTATGGTGGTATGCAATCCCATAGGAATTTTTCCCATTATGTGAGCCCCTGTGCGGGAAGAGAAAGGAAGGGAAAGGAAGGGAAAGAAAGAGAAGGGACTCTGACAAGGCTTTGTGACAAGCAAAAGGAAGTAATCACATTCCTCTTATTTTGTCTAGAAATATGACAACATGTCTGGGAAAACCTGGCTATATGGCAGACCTAATCAACCCACATGTCTTGGCCCATAATGACTCAAATATCCAGTGAGTCAGCAACATACAAGTAGGGAATTCATTGATATTCAAAGTATTCAAAAATAACAATGTCTATTGTCAATTTACTTATACAGGAATTCAGTCAAGATCAAAGTCACTAAATGACAGCTAAGATCTTCCAGTGCTTGGTATAAGAAACTTTGATATATGAACAATGTTTTTTAAAGTCATGCTTTCTTCTTATGCATATGCATATGGGAAGAAAGGCAAAATGTGGAAAAGCCTTTAAGAAACTGATTCATATCACATCCACAGTATTCATCCAAATTTTCTAAATAGCTCTGGTAAGGAACTTCCTACTTTCTTAATGTCTAGGACTACCATTTGCTTGACACAGACTTTTCCCTTCCTCCCATTGGTCTTAAATTATAACTCAGTCTGACAGAATTAGATCTACAGAGACATACACAGTGGAATGTGTGCATATGCAATGTGTGCATATGCACTGAGCATAAATGTTGCTTTGGAGCAGCTGTCAAAGTAATTAGCATGAAATAATCCAGAGCAAACCCACTTTGCTTAGCTCCTTCTCTCCTACTGCCTTTTCCTGTGGGAGGTAAAAGGTCAGTTTGCAGGAAAACTTATGATTACACTCTCTGCTTTTAATTTCTTGTTCTGTATTGATTATCTTGAGAGAACTGAAGGAATGTACAGCCTGCTCTGTCTGCCTTTACACTTGATCTCTCTTCTATTTAAAGTTCTTTCTTCAGGGTGTGGATGGATGTCAAAAATGTTAAAGTGCACCCTGAGGGCCCTGGGGAACACACCATAGGCAAGAACAGCCCATACAATGGGGCTACTCTGAGGTTGTCTGCAGGTAAGTCAATAAATAAATTCTCCTTCTCTTCATAAGTACCCACAAAATAGAAGAGAAAATTGCACTATTGTGTTATTCAGTGGTGTTGAAATTTGGGCAGCAGAGCACCAAAAATTATCCAGCATTGTAATAACTAAATAATTTGTGTTACATTCTCAAACAAACTTCCTGCCTGACACTAAAGGCATCTTCTCCTGATCCCACTTCCCAAACAGTTCTTCCCTTAGAGGTGTTTTGTTTTGTTTTTTTTTTAAAGCAGAGATTTAGCAGGGTATCAAAAGGATTATTCAAGTGCTTAAAACTGAGCGTGTGCTAAAATCCTTTTGTAAATGTGGTATTTTAGAATTATTCTTTATCTTATACCAGTCCCTTGATGTGGGTTACAGGCTAAAGTAATGACTCAGCTACTACAGTAAAGGGGAAGACAAAGATCTGAAATGGAGCTCAGAAAAAAAGATGCATTAGCTTTTTAGCTGCTAGAGGAAATATCCATACAGTAATGAAATGAAATGTAAAGGTGTTTGAAGAGGTAAGTTTTTAGCCTGTAAGAGCGTCTTAATAGTGGCCTTGTGCTTTGAGCTTTATCCAGTTCCAAGAAAACCTAATGCATCTTTACATGGCAGCTTCTGAAGTTCAGCTTTGTGATATGTTAGCTCTTGAATTCTTCAAATGTTTGCAGCATATTTATAGTTTCATACAAATTAAAAGCTTGGTAACTAGCAACAAAGATCCTCAACTGTGCAGCAATCCTAATTATTCACAAAACCCTATGTTAAGGCTTGTAAAGCCATGCTAGACCAATGGATACTGGGCAGTGGTGATCGTAGACAAATCTCTTGGACTTCTCTTACAGCTACGCAGGTCATAGCATCCTGCTTGGTGTTACAAATGAAAGACAAAGCAATGAATGCATTCAACTGCATGAAAAATAAATTGTGCTCTTTCCTCAGTTACTGCTTCTGGTCAGATGTTCAGGATTGTCAAGTATGAGGGGTCCATATATGTACCAAATAGGATGTGTCTTATTCGAAAGAGAATGCTACCTCCTGAAATACTTGACTTAAAACAATTTTGGAGGCTGTGCAACTGCTTATAAAGATAAGCAAACAAGACAGATGCACTTGGCTGCTGACAGCACTGTACATGTGTTCATGCAGTTGAGCACAGATCCCCACAGGAAAACACACCTGACTGCCTCTTTCTGGTGGGGAGAGAATAACTCTGGCTCTTAAGAAGCTTAAACACCTCTCTCTACCTCCTGCTTATTTTCATTTTTCTTGATGCATTTTCTCTTCCTCTATTAGAACCTTTTATTTTTCCTTCCCGGTACCCAACTTGCAAATATTTTAAAGCCACATGCAACTGCAAACTACCAAAAGCTAAAGCTCTCCCCAGAAATGAGGATAGGCTGTGTGGAGATGAGACCATAGAAGAGCCAAGACATTTTGAGCAGGAAAACAAGGAGACACTTGCATCCAAGGGAAGGCTGTGGAACTCCCAGGAAAGGGGGAAATGGCAGCTGAACAAAACAAAACACTTGCTAGAAGCTGTTTTAATCCCCAGACAGAGATATTCAAGCAACAATTCAATGAGGCTAGACTGAACTGCATCCATTACATCACTCACTCTTATTATAAGCCTTTGAACAAATACTAAAATACCTGAAAATACAAAATGTTGTGATTTTTTTTTCCACTGCAAGATAAAATAAAGTGAATCCCTCAGTAAATATCCTTTTATAATATGTAAGAAGACAAACATACCACTAAATTACAGTGAGTCAATCACTCGGAAGATATTTAAAGTGTAACGTGTCACCTGCTGCCCAAGGACCCATTCTCAAGCACATCAGACTCAGTGGTAAGGTTTTACTGACTCAGGAAAGCCTTGATTTATACCCTTCTTAATTTAATGCCTTCTTTAAAAGTTGACAGAGGGTTAGTTCAGCCACAAACAGAATATACAGAGTTTCCTGTTGCAGCAGAGTGTTTCAACTACTGCACTGGTGAGTTACTGCAAGTGTCAAAAAGAGTATATTTTCCACTGCTTCGAACAGCATAAAGTACTCTAGAGTTGGTAATGGGCTGACAGCTATACTTAAACTAAAACTGGGGTTTCAGCCAGTGGGACTGCTTTGCTAAATATGTTTTGTTAAATTTTAAGGTGAGGCAAGCAAATTACAGTCTCTCACCAATGCTGTGAACTTATGGCTCAGATTTCAAATGTTGGTGTGTTTTTTTTCTAATTTGATGAAATCTTTTGGAAGTGTTTCTGATAAAACTTAATGAAAAAAACAGGACTTACTACGGTTTACTAACTGTAGTTAGACAAACCATACCACAGAAGATTTTACTATCAATATATCAGCTCAGTGGTACCTCTTCACTTACCATTACAATGAGATATTTTTCAACCAGATGCAAAGATAAGGACCATAAAGATTTTTGTCTTACCCTTGTATATTTGTGCAAGAGTCACAGCATGCTCTGCAGATATCTGCTGCAGCAACAGATATCTCTATCAACTAATCTCAATGTCAGCAACAACAAATTAAATCTGCACATGACCACAGGTTGTAAGAGGGAAAGACAGGAACTATATAAGCAGCAGTCATGTGGGTGCAGAGGCTTCACCACCCTGGGAAGTGCAGGCAAGTGTTAAAATTCAATGCTGGGTGCCATCATGCAAAGTCTATTTTAATGCCTTCAGGCTTTACTTGCTGCCAGCTGTAGGGGTTACTGCTCATAACAGCACCTACATATAGGACTCACAGCAGATATAAGCACAGACAAACCAGTCACAGAAGCACAGGATGGTTGAGGTTAGAAGGGACCTCTTATGGCCATCTTGTCCAGCCCACCTGCTCAAGCAAAGCCACTTAGAGCTGGCTGCCCAGGACCATGTCCAGATGGCTTTTGAGTATCTCCAAGGATGGAAACTACACAATCTCTTTGAGCAAACTGTGCCAGTGCTTGACCACCCTCACAGTGAGAAAAAAACAAACAAATGGGTTTCTTGATGTTCAGACCCCCTGTGTTTCAGTTTGTGCCCACTGCCCCTGGTCCTGTCCCTTCTTCCTTTTGGGCTGGCAGACACTGAAGGTCACTAGTGCAGGCACATATATGACACTTCAGGTTCACAAACACACATATATTTGCTGTCTGGCCACCTACTCTCACTTTCTGATCTAGGTCAGCGCCTACTACAAACAGATGCACTCACTAATACACTCATCCCACAGGCATTCAATATCCACAAGTGTCTTCCCCTCCACCAATACCTACATGTAGTGTGTAGGAGAACCTACACCCCCAGTCTGACTCCAATAGCTGGAAGCCAGTCCACTCTTGCCAGTCCCTGGCACTCAGTCATACACCACTCACACCCATGGGATGAAGAGTGAGATTACACAGAGAGATAGTTAAGAAAAGTTTTAAAGAAGATAGGACAGCCTGTGGTAATGAGGTGCAGGGCTCAGCCAGACAAGTGTACTGACTGCCCCTGGTTTACATCCTTTCCTACCCCTTCCTGCCTGTTCCTCTTTTTGCTCCTCCCCCTAAACATTTCTTCATCGCTTTGAACAGATCTACCAATTCCCACTTCTCTGGTCCTCTTCATCCACCCCATCCCAAACCCTCCAGCTATAAATTTATCAGTTTGTAAGTTCATAAAAACTCATCAAATCCAGGTTAGCTTTTCTGGAATAATGCATCAATTAGTATGATGAGCAAGGTTTGTTTCTTCTCATAGTATCCATCATTGTTTGTCAGGTCTGTGTCTCTATGGTTTTTGCCTTCACCTTTTCTTATCAACCTGATTTTAGGTGCTCCTTAATCAGATCACATTTCTGGAAAAAGCATTCTCACACTCCACTATCCTTATCAATTAGTGCCACTAACCAGGTTTGTTTCTGGTTATGGACTTTGTTATCACTACTCAGTCAGGTTGTTTGTATCTGTGTGTTTGGCTCTCCCCTTTTCCTTTTCATCCCTTCCAACACAGTCCTTGGTCAGATAATCTTACAGAAAAAAAAAACCATTCTCATACTCCACATATCCTCACATAAATGTCATGGAAATTATCTGCTCCTGTTTCACAAGGGAAAAGGAGAAGGAAATAAATACATAACAGATCACACAGCAGATCACCTGTATGATGAGCCCAATGTGAGAACTGAAGTGAAAATGTCAAATGGTATCAAGTTCAGGCATATACAACTATTCAAGGTTATTGAACTTCGTGTGCATACGTCACATGTAGCTATGCTGCATATGATCTGTACCATGCATAATATACTATCTGACTTATATATCATCATAAATGTGCTCTAGAGCCTTCAGTATATTCCTGGAAGCTAGTAACTCTCATTAGTAAAATGATATCATTTGGCTTCAGGGCTAATCCACAACAGCTTGAAGGAATCATACTGTGGAGGTCTGACCAGGTTTCACTGTAAATGGACAAGAACTGTAAGGAATCCAGCTCAAGCATGATTTTCTTTAGGGATGATTGCAACTAGATCCCTTAATCTCTGTTCCTCACTACTGCTGGATTTCTTTTACTCTTTGGTTGTTATAGCGAAAAGGATTGAGCTCACCACAGGTGGGTACTATGAGAACTGTGCTAAGACTGTAAGCTCCAAACAGGCCCCAAGTTAACGCTCTTTTAATAGTCATTGTTTTGCAGAAGTGCCAGTGAGTCACACTGATCCTTCTTCAACAATATTTTCTCCTCCATGTCTTCAAGAGCTATGCCATAGTGCATAAAACAAAGCAAAATTTCATTACAGAGGACACACTGAAGAGTCCTACCTGCTTGTTCCATTCCAGCCTTTAACTACTTTTTCTCTCCATGGTCCATATTCTGGTGCTTCAAATCAAGCTACATTTGGAGATCACCAGTTGTCACCACTACCACTGTCTGCAAGTACTCCTGACAGGGACATTTTGCTGAATTTTTTGTCCATGCCATTTAACTGATTATTTACTTTTCTCACTCTTTGGCAGTCACTTGTCACTAAATCAGTCACCCACTAGCACCATTGGTCCACTCATTTGATTTCAAAGGGTGCTTCTACCCAAATAGACTGTAGAATTTCCCACACAAACACACTTCACATTCGAAGACACTGTCTCACATGCTGGGCTTGCTGAGTATTCCTCAGCAATAATAATTTTATCACAAGGTAATATTTGCACTGGCAACTGAAAAACTTTTTCCAGATGTAAGTACATACCTTTTGATTCCCACCTTACTGATAACCAGTTCAAAACATTTTTCCATTATTCTTAATTTTAGTCAGAAGAAGGTATGGGTCCCAGATAAACAGCTTGAGATGGCAGTAATTTCTTTTCTCTGTGGGCAGTATAGAGACTGTTTCTTTTATTCTGAATTTCTATCACAATCAGGCAGCACTAAGTACCACTCTGGATTTTACTGTAATATATCCTAAATAATATGTAGGTAGATTCAGAGAGCTTCAAGACCAAAAAAGGCTTTCTTCCAGCTTAATAAATATCTTGAGGCCCAGGTCACATCAGAGCAGCACAGAATGTAAAGCTTTGAATGCTTAGGACAGCTGTCCTCCCCCCTTGCCTCGGTGGCCTTTCTGCTTACACTTGTACCCAATCTCACCCACTGGCAGTGTTCCCCAAGTGACACAAATACTATAGCAGTGCAGGAGAGGAAAAAAACTTGAGCTGAGTGCAGTCGTCAAGATGTCTGGGCATTTATGAGAGAACAACAACAGCATCAACATCATAACATCACAGCAGCCATTGGGCTTGCCTGGGACACCTCAGAGAGTGACAAATCGTTGCTCCTTCCCAGGAGACTGAAATAGCTGCTTGGAGTTTCCAATGCATGGGAACTCTTGGCTGGAAACATAAAGTCTGAGGCCAGAAGGATCATCCTGACTGTCTTATTTATATCTCACAGCCTATTCAGTCATGTTTGCTACTTTTGTTCAGTGACACCATGCAATTAATAAAGCATGTGGTCAAAATACCACTTGGCTGAAGCATTTGTTCAATAGAAGGAAATCTGTCTTAATTTGGACTTATCCATGGATTAATTCTTCCCCATTGCTTGTACCTTCCTTCAACTCACATATTTAGGGTAAAAACAAAAATCAAACAACTTTTTTTTCTCAAATCAGAATTTGCCTACTAATACCTTATATCCAGTAGCTCTTACTGGTATATCAGATTAAACTAAATAAATAAATAAAAGTAATATTTTCTTCTCCTGAAGGTGCTCACACACTAACCCTCACACTTCGCCTTCACACTACAACTGCTAGAGAGAGTATCTGTTTCTGACTGTATCATGCTGGCACAGCCTGCTAGTACATAGCAGTAAGGACTTCTGTGAACAAGGTAGAAACAACAAAAGAATTAGAGCAAGTTTGGTTTAGTGATGTTTATAACTGTCATTTTTCTAGACATGGAAGAAAAGAGAGTGATTGCTTCAAAAATGCTAAAAGTAGGCAATGAAATAACAAGGAAGTTGGCATTATGGGCTGACCTTTGTATAATCAGAGATGACAGATAGACATAGGTCATGATAAACATGAAGAAATGGAAGAAACAGTTTGCAGTGGTACATTACAAAAAAATTAAATCATCTAGAAATAGGAAGATTGCAGAAAGAGGAAGCTTGACAAAAAGACACCTTAGGATTATGATCTTTTTGGACTCTTTCTGGGAAATACTAAATGAGCAACCTGTATTACATTCCTATACAGTAATATAAAAGCTTCAACTTTAACTTTCGCTGTACATGTATAGAAAGACAAATATACTTTACAGATGGTTTTCCCTGCTTAATCATATGTAAAATTAATATAAAGATGTAAAGAATGTAATGCTGATTCTGACAGCTGCTGGTCCAGATGCTGCCTGACAGCTTGGAAAGTTGTGTCTTCATAGGAATCATGAAAGGAACCAGCAAACAGAGGTATGTGGAAGGGAAAGTAATAACTCTGTTCTAATCTCAGGGAGTTTAGATGGGCAACAAAAAATGGTGTCTGGTTTTCTTTTATCTGATCTTTGATCAATCACATACTAAACTCATGCATGATATCTCAAACTGCCTTCATTTCCAGGTTTTAAGAAACACAGCACTGAAAGGAGAGCAGACCATTACAAATGTATATCCCTCCTAACAGAAAGGACACGCTTGTGCAGTGTCACTCCCTTTCCAATGGAAGTATGCCAGCAGTTTCCTAGTGTGTTACGTGCCCTGGGAAACAATTGTGCCTCATGAGTGCTACATGGTAATAATACATTAAAGTTCCAGCCTCAAGTAATATAGAGCTGCTCTCTCGATAGTTGGACTTCTGATTTGGTATGCCTTGTTTGTTACCTCTATTTTGCTATTCCTCCTTCTCTTTCCACCCCACCCCCCAAAAAATATGTTCTCATGAAGAAAGAAAAGCGAGATGTCCAGGTGTCACATTACTAGTGCCAGCCCAGGGAATAAGAGGAAGACAATGCTACCAACTCTCACCAGTCACAGAGACACAGAACAAGCAGGGTTATTGTCCCAGCTTGAGCAGTAGCAGTCATTTTTCTCCTTCTCTCTTGGTAGCTGGTGCAGTGCTGTGTTTTGACTTTCAGGCTGGGAACAGTTGCGGATAGCAAGTATGTTTTGAGTTACTGCTCAAATGTTTGGTTTGTCCAAGGCCTTTTCTAAGCTCATGCTCTGCCAGGGAGGAGGGGAGGCTGGGAGGAAGGAGAGACAGGACACCTGACCCAGGCTAGCCAAAGAGGTATTCCATACCATAGCACATCATACCCAGGATGTAACCGGGAGAGACCCAGAAGGGCTGGAGCTCTGGGGGATGGAGGAGGTATTGGTCGGTGCTCGGTTGGGCAGAGTGGGGTGAGTTATGGGTCGGTGGCTGGTGAGTTGTTGTATTCTCTTCACTTGTTATTGCCTTTATCATTATTATTTGTAGTAGTAGTAGCAGTTGTGATTTATGTTATGCCTTAGCTATTAAACCGTTCTTATCTCAACCCGTGGGGGCTACATTCTTTGGATTCTCCTTCCTAACTCTCCGGGAGTTGGGGGAGCAAGGGGGGGAGTGAGTGAACGAGCTGTGTGGACTCGGTTTTAAACCACGACAGTTATCTATAACTTAACAGCATAATCATAGAATCATAGAAGAGTTAGGGTTGGAAAGGACCCTAATGGTCATCTAGTTCCAACCCCCCTGCCATGGGCAGTGACACTTCACACTAAACCATGTTACCCAAGGCTAATGGCATTATCACTAATGATGATGCCATCCATCAGTCTTCTAATGCCATTGTTTACAGTCACATATCCTACTGATGGACCCCATAGGTACTTGGAACACAGTGGGCTAATGCTGGTCCTGAAAGCAGTCCTCACAGCTGCAGAGGTACTATATTCCTCTTATAGAGCCCTTGACCTGAAATTAGATGAGAGGATAGAAACTACTCTGGGGAGCTGCATAACACATACATTTGGTTTGTTCTTTAAATCCTTCCTCGGGACCTGCCATTTGCCATGGACAGGGAGAAGACACTAAAAGTACCTCTTGGCCTGGTCTAATAAAGTCGTTCTTATTTTAAGACAACACTTATAAAATATGCACCAGGGATCTTAAAGAGGAAAAGGTCAAAAAATTTATTTGCATTCCAGAAGCTAATGAACATTTGCCTGGTGAATGTAATCTGTTGAAAGAAAAGACTAGGGAACAGCAACTAAGTAAGAAGGAAAGATAAATCAGAAAATGTATAGATCAGAAAAGGATTAGAAGGATCAGAAGAGATCATAAGAGGAGCCAAATACAGTGACATCTTTCTAGGTAGATACATTACAGTTAAAGATCAGAAACAAAGATCAACAACACCCTCCAGGAAATAATTTAAACAGTACCTGTCCAAAGATCAGATGGTCTATGCGAGGTGTTTAATAATACTCAGAGTCACCTCAGATTTCTTTAAACATTCAAGGAAGTTTCATGACTTCATAATTTTGGCCACTACCAGCTGGAATTTCATTTACAATCCTTGGATTTATTGTTATACACATTATTAAAATTTACATACATAAGCATTTACACAAAAATGATAATAATAAATGATAATAAATGATGATAATTAAGAGATTAAAGCAACTGACACACCAGGAAAGTATGAGAGAACTTGACTGTTCAGCCTGGAGAAATCTCTGGGGATCATATGAACGTGTATAAATACCTGAAGGGAGGGTGTAAAGAAGATGAGCCAGGCTCTTTTCAGTTGTGCCCAGAGCTGGAGATCAGCACTGTTCCATCATCACTGGGGCTTGGATGGATGGCCAGGGCATGTTGAAATGAGGCCACAGGCAAGGTAGGGGAAGGCTCTTATTAACTCCAAAACTACATGTGAGTAAGAAAGTTGATAAAAGCCATGCCTCTGGCTTCTCTTCAAGCACATTGCATAGTGTTGGACACGAGTAAAACTGCATTGATTAGGAAATGTCTATTGCCTTATAACACAGAATATAGCTTTTATGAGTAAGGAATCAGAAATAACAGAGCAGTGTTTCCATGGTAGTGAATTTGCACTTAGACAACTGGACCATTAAGCTGGACAATTTTCTTTTAAAGCCTCATTTAACTTCTGCAATATATTAGGATTCACAAAACCGAGTTTCAAATAGGCAGGTTTCAATGAGGCATTATTGCAGTATTGCCAATTATTTAAACTCCATGCTGCAATATATGTCAGAAATATCAAAGTTCATACTAAATTTCATATTTATATTATATGAAATATTACCTTTCAGTCAACAGAAATTACCTCCACATAAGTACATCTGAGTATATGTAACTGCTAGGAAAGGCTTCTCAGGTCCAAGGTGGAGTTTCAGGCTACACTGAGGATGTATTTACATTGTTTATGAATTCTTAGTCTACACTTCTGCCTTCCCTTTCAGACTGGGAAAGCACAGGACAGCAGATTAGCCCTGGGTGCAGGGCTCGACCTGTAACCAAGCAGTTTGAGGAAGAGATGGGAGCTCAGACACATACCAGGCAAAGGACCTGATATGAGGCTGCTCCCACCAGCCTTGAAGCTGTTACTGCTACTGGCTCACCAAGCCCAAGCCCAAGGTCAGAAGATCTTCCGCAGCATAAAGGAAGAGTTGGACTATTTTCCAAAGGTATCCTTAGAGGCAGCCTGCCCGCTGAGCCAAGGGCCATGCAGCTTGAGACTTAGCACTCCACCCTGCATCTGCCCATCCTCTCCCCTAGACCCATGGTCTTTGAGAGCACCTCTTCTCCTCCTATTAACTTCTGCCTGGATTAAAAAAGGGATTAAATCTTCCCTCTCCAAATGACTCCTTCTGACACTGTGCCCAGTCTCTCTAAAATATGAATAGTCAAATATCAAATAGAAAATGTTTAACCAGGAGAGCATACAGGAGCCGAAGCCCAGGACTTGACCCTCAATACGGGCAAGAAAAGGACTTCCTTTTATCACAAGTATCAGAACTGCTTCAGTTCAAGAACTTTTTCTGGAACACAGAAATCATAGTGAAAAAGATATTCACCTAGTCTAGAGTAGGATACAGGTGTAACACAAAGGTTCTCTTGCAAATAAGATCTGTTTCCTAAACACCTTATCAGCAGTTACCTCTGTCAGCCCTTCACGCCTGTTCTGGGGAGCTGAGCTAGGATGATTGTTGGTCAGTGCAATGGATCTTATGGGACCATTCCAGCTGGAACTCCAGCACTGAGCTTCAGATCATTTATTCTGAAAGTCATTTTTTCCAGGATCATTTATTTTGGAAACTATTTTAGGGGCTACAGGCTGAGAAACACAATGGAAAAAAAATAAAAATAATAGAGCTTCTCCACACCAGAAAAGAATTTAGAGCTTCTCCAGGATTTGCACAGCTAAAGATCTTACCCCCTCTCTGCATGAATCCTGAGACAGTGTAAAACCAAGCTAGCTATCAAAAGAAGGAGCTATTAGTGTGCTGCAAAATATATGTTGGTTATAGAAGGCAAAGAACAAAATGAGAGGCTGGAAACCAATAGAAAATAATCCAAACAGATATGATGTCAATAAGGAAAAAAATCACTTGTCCATCACTTTCACACAAAGACACACACTGACACATGCCTCCTTTAAAATGCTTACTCCTTTATAAACAGTAAACTGAAGAGTCAGATTTTCAAGGCATGCCAAACTAAGGCAAAGAAGAATGCAAGATCAGGGTTCACCAGTTTCATTCCCAGCAATACTCTTTCTATTTTAGTCAGACTCTCATTTGTCTTCCAGTATCTCTACCTTGGGAGTTTCAAGCAGAGTTTTCAAATGACCCTGCTATGCAGTTTAATGAAAATAATCAGCCTATCCTTTATGAAATACTTTTTTTCAAAATAACCTTGTTATACAGATCCAGAAGTCTCCATCCCTTAGGATCCTCTCTGAAGACACAGATAGCACAGAAACTCTTCAGAAAGTGCTTTAGTCAGGGTTCATTTAAAATTGAAAGACTGTGAGATAGGTATAGTTACAGGCACCCTCTTGCAAATAGCTAGTTCTGTAAAACACATTTGCCAGAGAAAACAATTTAATCCTTACCAGATAGTTTAGCTATTTCCTTTTTTCTTTTCTTTTTTATTTAAAAAGCAAAAACCAAACAAACTTGAATTTTTAGGCAGCTAGGGCCATGTGCTCTGTCTAGCTATCCTTCTTACTCCCTTGGGTTACACTGAACAACTGAAGTGCAAGCATGTCATTTATAAAACTAACTTGGATATAGCCATAAAACCTTGTTCCACTTCTCAAACCACTTTCTTTTGTTTTCCTAATAAATATGTACAACAACAAGTTCATACCTGAACATATTGACTGTTTTAACAATATGGTACATAAGCAGTTCTGTCAAGACAAAATACAGATTTTAAAAGTTTGGCTCTGACAGACTTTGAAGTGCTGCTGGAATGCTTCCTATTTTCAAGGTTACCTAATAAGCCTCTTATGGATGCTTTCACAGTTATGTCATGAAAATGCTTCAGCACATAATGCTAAGTAACACTGTCTGTATGGAGAGACACGGAAACCAAGTATCAGCAGGAGAAGAATGAAAGTACAGTGATTTCATTTGCGATTATTAAACTCCGTAGGGAATCTTCATATCAGCTCCTTTCACAGCTTTTTATTTCTCAAAGCAATGCAAAAATCAAGTAGCTCTTAGCGCTGCTCAGTGCAAGCCACTACCCACTAGATGGGGCCCCAAGGCAAGAAGTTCTCAGCTCAGGAGGCAGGGTCCGCCCCCAGAACCTCCATTTCCAGAGCAGATGTAAGGACAACGGCAAATAGTCGTCTGAAATATCAGAACCACAAAGGAGTGGTCGTGGTTTATATACTGGGCAAGAAGCACTGCGATATGGAATACCCCTTTGGCTAGTTTGGGTCAGGTGTCCTAGCTCTGCTTCTTCCATGCTTCCCATGCCCCTCCTCACTGGCAGAGCATAAAACTAAAAGTCCTTGACTGGAGTAAACATTACTTAGCAACAACTGAAACACTGGTGTTATCAGCATTGTTCTCAGGCTAAAGTAAAAAACACAGCACTGCACCAGCTACTAAGAAGGAGAAAAATTACTGTTACAGCTGAACCCAGGACAAGAGTTTGAGAGTGCAAGCTGAATTTGGAACTTGGTTCATAAGGGGACTTAAGTTCTACTACTAACTGCACCAGAAAGCAAGCACAGAACCTCTAGCCCCAATTTCTTAGGTATCTACCCCTAAAAAAAAAAAAAAAAAAAAAAAAAGGCCCTGTATTCTACCAATAAAAACCAGAAGGTTTTCACAGAACTCTGACTATATAGAGCCATAGTTTCACCTACCCACAGCAGAGGACATGGACGAAACAAGGTGATACAAACAGCATTATTTCCTCCCTGTTCGTACAGACAACAGCAATGCCAGCATCCCTCAGGAAAGTGTTTCCAACAAGCAATAGTCCTTGGAGACTTCTCAGTTCTGGCTTGGTCTGCTTGGGTGCTCAACCACTCACAGAAATCCATCAGCTTCCCTGCCAAGTTTCTGCTTCATAGATCCACATCTACAGAAAATGTTGATCTTCACCTGTTCACAAGGGGTCAAGAAACAAAAATCTCTGCACTTCACAGACAGAACCGTAAGCACTGATCCAGGACAGCATTCTGATTTGTATTCACTTTGACCCACAACTGTTCTTCATCTAGTCCATTCAAAGTTGATCCTCAGCTGAGGATTTACCATCTTGTAGGTGAGTGTCCTACAATGCTGTTATTATGTAGCTTATCCCCACATTTGTACCTGTACTTCTTACTATGGGTTATCTTCACTGCCAGTGGAGAAAGCCACTTCATAAATGGAATTCATCCCACTCTGAAGTAAATGTCTGAAATTTATTGTCCTAGGATAAGTAGTTCGGGTATAGTTGACAAAGTTACAGAGGTCTTAGAGGTAGGCAGAATGGTCCCTGCATCTGCTTCTCAGAGGAGACACATTTTCTTAGCTTTGTGTTCTGAGGAAAAACATAAGCTTATCTCTCAGGTTCATTAGATTTGTAAAGCAACTTTACAACCACCTACCTGAAACCATCGGATCTTTTCCAGGAGCCTCCCACTGTTGAAGTGACAAAATTTCAGCTTTAACTTAAATGTATAAGCCTCGAATTACAATAATAAGCCAGAAAGTATTAACTGCAAAGGCTTCAGAAGTTTGTTTGAAAGTTTGGAAAAGGAGGGGTGGGAGGTTATCAACCTGGTAAACTTCATGCAGGAGAGAGAAGCATAAACCTTGATCTCTGAAGTTAACTATTCTAGGAAAGATTGGTGACATTATGGTTAGACAATGCCATAAGCTGTCCCACATAACTCCATGCTCTGTTTCTATGCTTATGAAAAATCAGACTCCTGATATTTACCAGCTTGCAGGAAAATTAATTTGTCATATCAGCTCTGCACAGCACAGCAAGCATGATGAGGCTCAGTAGCCCTGAGACAAACTAGACTTGCTCATGACAAAAAGGACAACAGCCAAGACAAGGTTGGCTGAGTTGTTATCCTGTTTATGTCTGCTTGGATCAGACCCTGGAGCACCAGCCTTCTCCAAAAGCAACTTACAAAGGTAGAACACACTGGCTACTCATGAACCTAACCAGAGAGCACGGTAATTCAGGCATCAATACTGTTACAGTTTTCCTTGGCACCTTTGGACTAGTACACATGGCACTTTCTCAAACAATTCCTGAGCAGAGGAAGGATTTAACCTAAGCAAGGCATTGCCCATGGAGGTTTGGATGTGATCCTCTTGTTCTGCTAGCTAGGATATAGCTTTACAGTGCAGACATGGTCATGCCAGTAGTTCTAGGGATCAGCCATGACAGCCAAACCCTGTTAATTTTATTAGTACATATATATGGCTGGTAAACCCAGAATATCATAGATATAAAAATGCAGCACTTGTTGAGAATGAAAAACCACGAAGCAATATCAGCATATGGAGTGAGGTCATGGTGAGAGATGCATCACAGGAGTAGCATGGAGGTGAAGCAGCTTGTGAGTATTAAGGCAAGGTCATTGGTAATCTTGGAAGTAATTGGAGCAGGGGAGAACAGTATGCTGCTGACAAAATAAAATGAAGGAATTGAGTCATTAACATGCAAATTCAGGATTCAACTGGAGCAAAGAAACTGAAGCAGAGAAGACTTTTCTATGTCCACACAGACTGTCACAGGAGAAGGAACATGAGCTCCAGATACCTCTGAGTATTTCTGGTGACCAAAACAGGAAAATGCTTCTGAACAGGCAGGCATGGGGACAGCCAGTGACTTACGATGACACTAAGTCTTCTCCATGAGCTGGGAAGGTTAGGTCCAGATTAAAGAATGCTTACTTTCTCATTTACAGTTCTTTCAAACTAGATCCACCGCCTATCCAGTAATTTAAGGAAGGGGGAAGGAGATCTATTACTTCAGTCTCATGTATGTTGCAGCTTTTCTTTGCTGCCACCTACACTTCATCTGCCACTGCTTTTATCTGCCCACTCTCTCACTTCCACATGGCTCTTTTACAGCTCTGTTAGGAAGATATTCCTTCATCACCTGCATGCCTCAGTTTGCCAGGTCACTTTCTCACACTCCAGCAACAGTTGCTCCTCCCCACAGTATCTTTAGACTTATTTTTCATTAATCATTTCATCAATCATTTTCCATGTTTATTTTATTCTCTTTGAGGGTTTTTGATTTTCCAAGTTACTTTTCTCCTGTGCTTTATTAGAGTACAAGCATGTTTAGCTCTCTCCAAAGCTGAACATGAACCCCTAAGTTCTCAGACAGTGCTCTCAAGTTAATTAGAAACATAAGTTGTTAGAAACATGGTATCTTTGCTCAATTTATCTAGAAATTGCTCAGGAGTCTCGTGTGGCCTGACGATACTTCAGGATTTTACAAAATGTAGAGTAAGTGTAGCTAAAGCACATTGCAAGCACTGACATTTTTAGTAATAAACTAATAAAGAAATGAGGATGTTGTGAATCCTGAGATATGACTACTTTAACAAACTTCTCATAGTATCCAGCCCAAATTGTTTTAGCTGCAGTGTAAGCAAAAATAAATCTGATCTCTTCTTGCACTTCCTAAACGAACAAAGAGAACAACTGATCATTATCTTTAATAGCGCCCTTTTACATAATGAAAGACTTCTCATGTTCCCCACTCGGTGTTTCATTTTCTAGTTTAAACACAGACAGTGCTCTGAGCCTTTCTTCACTTCCTAAACCTCATGCTCCCTTTGCTGCCCTCTGAATTCTCCCCAGTGAGTCCACATTTCCAGTAAAGGACAATGCCTGAAAGTAGGTGCAGTATTTCAGCTGGTCTCACCCCTGCCAAGAAGAGTTGTGTAATTAATCCCCATTTTTCAAATAATGCTGCTGTTCAGACTTTTTCTTAACTCTTTGGTACATAACGGAATCCCACAGTAACTCAATATCCTTTGCTTTCCAATACCACCCCAAGGGACTTGTTGGGATTCTGCCGCCTGGCCAGCTGCTCCCTTACCTCCTTTTCACATTTAGTTCTTACCCATATGAGCACCATTTTGTGTCATTCATTGCTTTTTTGCTTAAGGTGTGAGGGAAATGCCTTTTTACTCCACTCAGGAATAGCCCACAGTTTTCATGCCTGACTTGAGGCCCCTTGCTTCCTGCAATATCTAATCACTGCATGACTCCATCCCCAGAAGATGCATGCTGTGACACTTTGTGTGATAAAACAGTCTGAAAAGCGAACTCCCCGTTGTCATGAAATTCATTTTTATTGCCAGCTGTGACATATGGGACAAAAAGGTAACCTCGGCCTCCATGTGGGTGACGCAGAAAGCAAAATCTGAAAAGGAAACAGGAGGAAACCGATACGCTTGTTACTACAAGACAGAGACAAACACAAGAGAGACCAAACAGTTAAACAGGCATAGGTGTCCAGAATCTTGTGGAAGAAAAATAGCCTTTTGTTATGTCCAGAAGATGAACAACTGTTCTGGCAATCTCAGGGAAGAAAACTCACCTTCCAGTTCTTCTACATTTACTGTTTACCATTGTTGTGTTACCTCCCCTTGATAATATTGCAATCAGTTTTTTCAAGTCTGTCCTGCAATTTCCTACACAGTTTCAAGACATTCTGAAAGAGAAGAAAGGTAAAGCCTAGGCATTTCATTAAATCCTAACCTGTTAAAGCAAAGCCCTCCAGAAAAGACACATTTTTAATATCTCTGGCAGTCATTAAATGAGATTTGCTCCCTGAGGTATTTCTCTTTCTGTGCTTGTTTGCAAATACAGCACCAGTGTGGCACTGACATATGCTTAGTTTCCACACAAAATAATGCCAGTGAACCCCATGGGTAAACTTCGATTCCATTACAGTAAAAAATGACCTGTTCTCCATTGACTCACCTACATATGGCATTTAATAAGTAAGACTATGTTAGTACAAACAGTTAAGCTAAGAACAAGAGTGCTGATACAGCAGGTATTCTAGTTAAAGTTTGAGGATATTTTATATGTATTTAGGAAGAAAACTAATGCATGTGTATGGTACAATACTCTAAAAAAATCTAAAGCTATTCAAATGCAGAAAACAAATAACCATGTTACACAGGAAAACATGCTTTCATGAATTGGTTGTGGTTTTAAAGAGTCGATGTATTTTATGTAAGCTGCAATGACCCCTTTGAACAGCAGAGGACATTTAGTTACCCCAGTTTGTCCCTTGAATGGTATCCAGAGAGAGGAACAGTGGAAACAGTGAGGAAACTCAGCCTAGGGACGGGCAGAGAGAAAGGCCTTTTTGTGCAGTAGCAGAGGCAGAATCCCATATGCTCATGTTCACGCACAGACAAAGGAGGAAGGGGAAAAATTATCTTCTCTGGTTTTCTAATTTTTTTCCAAAGTCTGCAGCACAAAATCCCTCCCAGGAAAATTAACAAGGAGGAAGCATCCTGCGTGGATAGGAAGCATCAGAATTCTCCTAGGAGGGATACTACTGTCTCATATGTGCTCAGTAAGGGTCATGACTTTGCCATGAAGAAATGGGGAGAAGATAGAGTGGTTGGGAGGGGTTCAGGGCATCAGAGGTTTTGCATGCAGCAGGGAACTGCAGCTTTCTGCAGAACTGGGTGCTCTTGGCATGTCTGTAAGAGCTGATCTGCTTCAGATATAGCCCAGAAAGTGGAAACAATGTGGAAAGCCAGTACATTTGTTATCCTGTATATAGGATGTAGAGCTGTAACAAGTGCAACAAGTCTGTCTTTCACCATGCAATTGAACAAGCCCCCACAGCCAATGTCTCTGTTACTACAGCCTAATCCCTCTCCCTGCCTGCTCTCCTCGGTCTCCACTGCCCACTCCTGCTGTGGCAGGAGCTAAGGGGAGCAGTACTCCAGACAGTTAAATGAAGCCACAAGGAACAAGACAGAGGAAGAGCAGCATACAGCATGAATGTTATGCCATCAGTGTTTTTTAATTTAAATTAAGCCTGGAGTGGATAATGCTCAATGCTATTTTGCCAGGGCATCCAAAACTACAAACGCTTTCAAGTCTTCCAAATGGTGAAAAACAAACCATTTGCATTTTTGTAAGCATCTCAGGCTATCCTCCATGTCCTGATCTGAAACCACAATATATGAATGCTGTGTCTTCTGATGCAACAACCAAGTTCAAGGAAGCGCAACATGGAGCAGCAACCAAATAGGTGACCCGGGGAAGGCTGAGCATAGCTCTCAAACACTCAGACATCCATCCATCACTCTCTGTCCTCCACTTTGTTTATGCTAGGGAGGCATTAGTAGAGTAGCAGTTAGCAATGCTGGCAAAGGAAACTGAAGGCTGGGTGTGGGAACGGGCTTCTGTTTGAGCACAGTTCTGATCTTCCCTTGATGCTTATGCATCAGTCACATCTCATCTACCCGAGAGATTGTTATCCCCCTTGCCTGCCCCAGCACCTCTGCACTGACAGTATCATTTCAGTATTTGTCATCCAGCCCAAGACTTCACATGTTTATGCACGTCTTTTGCTTTACTATTGCTTGCTTCATTTAAATTTATATGCCACCTACTAGCAGCAAGGCAATAGTTTTATCCCCTTCCATAATAAGTAATTTACTTCCGAAAGAACTTTATTTTTAACAGTGGGAGGAACATTTGTCAAAAGACTCAAAATACTATTTTCTTATCCTAAGATATTTTAGACAAACATTACCCCTCTTTTTATCTATGTCTAGTTCAGTTCCACTGATGCTTGCAATGGCCAGATAGACAACCTAACTTAAAATACTACCACCAGTGCTTGAAACTCAGTCTCACGTGGATCTCTTTGAGCTGGGTTAGCAAGCACAGCACGTACAATCCCAGAGGCCTCTTGGAGCTCTCTGGGCTAGATACCAAACCCCACTATCATCATCATGATTCAATCAGTGATTGTAACCATGGGATATTTTATTTTAAAGAACTTGCAGTACGTGCAGTCATCATCACCTAGGAGATGCTGAGCGAGTAGGAGTTTAGCCACCAATAATTATGAAAAGTCATATTTTGCAGGGTGAATCAAACAGTCCTTTCCTTAGCTGGGAAGCCATTCACGTGACTGGTTTAAAACAAAACCATAGAATAATTTCTCCTGAAAATGTATCTGCTTACAACTGTGCTCACTTCTGGCACTGTAAAAGGAGTAGTAAAAGGAGTTGGGTAGAAGCAGAAAAGAGAAGAACAGTGTAAGATGGAGAAGTAACACAGAGGCTAAGGAAATGACTGAAATCATAGTTGCTTAACAACAGGCATAGAAGTGAAATTTATGGTTCTTATATATAATTATGTAAACTATTACCACTGGTGCTGTGCCCATAAAAACACCAGAGAATACAACAGAAAGCGTCTTGTGTGTGCAGTCTGCCTAGACACAGACTCCTTGGGGGAGGGTAGGAGTAGGGAGGTAAGGTATCCTTTAAAACAAGGTACATTACAACCTTAAGAAAGGGTCATATGAAAAATGTCTTGCTCTTCCAAATAGAATAAAAAGGTGAGGAAAAAACAAGCCTGTAGGCTTAGCTTCAAGTGTCAACACAAACATTGCCCTGTAGACAAG
The DNA here is from genome assembly GCF_012275295.1 of Melopsittacus undulatus. NCBI lineage: Eukaryota > Metazoa > Chordata > Aves > Psittaciformes > Psittaculidae > Melopsittacus > Melopsittacus undulatus. Next base: position 34,589,447 of record NC_047529.1, on the reverse strand, counting down.
TCTTTGCCTTCTGCCCCTTTAATTAAAGGAGCTGTCCCACAGTTTTCTTAGATCAAAGAGAGAAACAGAGAAAAGGAAAACTATATGGGGAGAGAGAAAATAATGTGGTGTCTGTTTCCTTCATGAAATTTACTGGAGGAACTGCATTTCACAGCAGGGCCATACGCCTTTTCTGTTTACAAACTCAAAGCCCAATGTTAAACTTTCGAAAATGCTTGTGCCAGGTTCTGTTTCCAATTACCTGCACACTGTGTGGTTTCCTAAGTGGGGTTTCTGCTGAAAGCATAATCAGTCTAAAGTAAGTAATATCCACAAATGCTGGCTGGATCAACAGGCTGTCTCCAGCAGCCCCATCCTGCCTGCAGGAAAATGCCTTCTTTACTATGAAAAGAACCCGGCTAAGCTTAGATATATTTGGCTTTAATTTAGATGTAGGCCAGCTGCCCAGAAGAAAACTGGCAAGTGGATGTAAGGGGAAACTGATAATAAGTATTCTTTCTGTAACGCCCCTTCATGGGTTTTCCCTCCTCTGAAACGTCTTACAGAGGTGAATGCAAGAGGCTACGCAGGATGCTTGAACACCCAGAAGTATCACCGTTTGTTAAAAAACAGTATCTGAGAGGATTTCCAGCATAGAGACCTCCAAGTTTCCAGTTTTGAAAGGAAGAAGAAGCTACATGTGGAAGGACTGCAGGAAGCAACTGCTTCAGTAAGCAGGCTGTGCCCTTGGAATGGCAAAAAGCACCCTTGGTAGCTAGTTTGGGTGAGGATGGAGTTGCTGCACTGCCCAGGGGAACTGGCCAGGGTTACCCCATACTTTGTTTTGCAGTGTTAAACCAGAGATGATGTGGCAATCACCAGCTGGCTGGCAGAAGGAAGAACTGACTGTTCAGTGAAATACACTACCAAGAATGTTTTAACACGTCTTGACACAGGGATGGCTAGCGCATTGTAGGGATGCTTACAACCTCAGATTCTTACAACTGCACGTGGAAAGACACTATCAAAAGTGACACAGCAAGGAGATTTTTCAGGAAGCACAAATCAGCGCTGTTCTCTTGATTTCATGTATCCAGATTTGCAGCCCTTGACAAGACCTACAAAGTCTAATGGCACTGCAGGCTTTCCAGGGAGTGTGTTCGGTTGTTTCTTTCCCCATAATATTAAGGATTTAACTTTATTACTTTATTATTATTATTATTATTTCTTTTCCTGAAAAAAGGAAATCTGAAGCTTACAGAAAGGAACATTTCAATGCTGTAATGAGAATTCCCCCTTTTAGGACTTTATGTAGAAGAGAAAAAGAAAGGAGGTCCCACAAAGGACTCGACCTGCACAGTGCTTTTGACTGCTAGAGTTCAGACAAAGACATTAACAGCCCCAAAATCTTAAAAAGTTGAAGCTAAAAAGTTAACAATTTATCATTGTAACCTTAATTATGTGTAGACTGCAAAGCACTGAGTGTCATTTCAGATAAAGGGAGCAGAAAAGAGACTGTGAGGAAGAGCTCTACTTTTTCATCCCACTTCTCTCCTGGTTATGTGTCCTTCTCAGGATAAAATATATGGGCAAGAGGTGAAGGTGGAGGAATAGCCTCAGCAGCAGTATTACCACTCCTGAATCGTGTACGTCTGTGCAGTAACTCACATTGATTCTCCACCACAGATATGTGTATAGGCATCCTGCTGCCTTTTCAGATCCTACCAGAGTCCTGGCTTCAGGGACAAAAGGTCACAAATAGGGACCAAAGTAGAAACAGTTTCACTCCACTTCTACACTGTTCAGCTCAACAAGAAGAAAACATTCTGTTCACATGGAGCAAACACAGTAAAACAATTAAACAGTAAAATAATGCACTCTCTGATAGCACCAACATTCCCAAGGTGCTTTACTGTACTGATGGAAAAAAAAAAAAAACAAAACCCAGAAGAATTTATTTCCCCTACCTGGCAGGATGAATCAATTTTCCTTCCATCCCCACCCCCACTTTTCAGAGAAAACTGAAACAGCTTTTCTCCAGCAAATTTATGACAGAACCAGAAATAAAACCAGGTCTTCCTAATGATTCTATTTCCTAATGTCAGAGCAGCAGAAACCAGCCGTAATTCCATAATTGTACGAGTCATTGCTCATACAATTATGTCTTTTCCTTTTTCAGATTGAGAATGTGCACACATATATAGGAGTCAGAAAAAATGTATCAGGGAACAGTTTGCCAGATAATCTGCACCTATGATTTCTTCTTGCTGAACATGTTTCATCTAAGCCTCCTTTTGTTCCGTGCACCTTCTTGCCCCTCTGCTGTCATCAGCAATGCAAGGGATCTCTGCGTAGCTCTGAAAGATGAACTCCTGCTGTCAACTCAATTGGCTTTGCTTATTTGCCCTTCCCAATACCCTCAGAAAGCAGGGGAAGTTCAAGAGAATTGAACCTATTGCCTGGATCCCTTCACATTTAGGTTGTGCACGAGGAAGCCTTGGAACTGATGAGGAGACCTACAGTACATTCCAGCTGTTTCAAATACAGTAGCAACATCAAGAGTAGCCAATGCAAATACTGATTTTTTTCACTGCCCCTTCAAAAATAACTTCTTTTACAAGCTCTTTTTTACCACATGTAAGCTGCGCTATTTTCTTGGCTCTTGGGAATGAAGGGCAACCTCGTAATTTGAGTAAGAGAAAGCCTGGAACTGCGCTCTCCCTGGAGACCTACAAACAAGCAACAACTGAGAGGCTGCACCTCTCCTGTTCTTGGGAGAGGGAATATAGGGCTTCACGTTATTCTGCGGGCACTGAGCCAGGCAGTCTGGTCAGGAAAGCAGTGGGAGCCAGAACAAATTGTGTTCCCCATGTCTTTCCAGTCATTGCTTACAACAGGGAGTATAAGGTGAGCAGCCTCTGCTCTTTCCTCTTCTTGCCTGGAGGCACAATGCCCCTTTCTAGACTGGGATAAAAGCATAATATAGGCATATATAGTGATCAGTGTACAGATATATGCCTATACACTGGCAACCCGTTTGAAAAGTCTAATGTAGCAATGACAGCAAGGACGTTAAGTTAAATGGCAGGTTGTGCTCCTTGCCACTAACACATCAGTCGGCTGGATGAGAGACAGCCATACTTGTATGGATTGGCTTTTTCAAACAAACATGTACATCGATATGCAGTATCGACATACCTTTATACTCCAACCTTGGGAAAGGCAAGCCAGAGTTGGACATAGCCAGAATCTACATTTCAATAGCACTTAATTATTTTAATTAGTGCCTAACAAGGTGATATGAAGGAAGCTGCAGATGAATTAAGGGGTTTCTTTAATTTTATTTCCATTAGTATTTTAACATTTCATTTTGGTTTAGGATAGGGTGATAGAGTACTGTACCTCCAAGGTATTCTATCAAATCATACAGTATTTGCTTTCAAAATGAGCACAAAACTAGAGTAAGAACACGAAGGAAAGAGATTCAGCTCCTGTCAATTAGCCTATGATTATTACCAAACCACACTGCTCCCATGCTCTCATGGACCTGTGTGATTTTGAATTTTCCTAACAGTTTAAATCACTTTAAGAAGGCTCTCTGCCTGCTTAGAACTTCATTATGATCTAAAACCAGATTGGTAATGATGGCAAAAATTGATTGTCTTACTTGCATTCCCTAAAGTTATTATTAATCTCAGCTTTTATTTCTCTGATTCTAATCAAGATTCAACAGTTTTTTTTAATTAGAAAACTATGGAAGAGACATAATCCATCATTACAGATGACAGATTCATTTACCCATGCAGAATGGGAAAAAATTGCTACAGATTTTCTACTTACAAACTCTGCAGTCATTTTTCACATGTGCAAAGAACTGCAAAGCAGCAGGAGGGACGCGCAACACCCCCCTTCATCTGTAGTGCAATAACAAGCTGTTAATAAATTAGGACCCAACCACGGAAATAATAGTTTCTAAATGGTGTGAGAATTAACTGAATTCTACAGCAGTTTATGCTCTTGCTCCATTCCTCATAGCCCTCCTACATGGTCAAAACCTTAATCCTGCAGTTACTTTTTCTTGTGGCTGCAGTCTGCAGTGACTAAAAGCACAGGTAAGCTTAATACAGTGCAAAACTGCTTCCTTAAGTCTGTATTATGAGTAATTTAATTGCTCACAGCTTTGTTTATTACCTGAGGAAGCAAACAGCTGCCGGTTTATTGTACCTTTCTGCCAAGAAGCAGATGGATTAAGTCTTTCCCACTTCATCTAGAAACTAAGGGCTTTATTAAGGGAAAAAAATAGCAGGCTAGGGAAGGAAAGTCTGCCTCCTGAGGAAAGGAAAAGGAGTTTCACCGGTTTCCAGTAGGTAATTTTTCCAAATTCACAACCTCCCCCCCATATGACCTATTGGAACATTCAAGCAGAGAGAGAAATCTGAGTAACACCTGAGAAATCTGTCACATCTAAGTAATAAATGCAATTGGGGCATGGAGGGGGGAATAGAGAGGGGTGAAAAAGAGGAAGGGTGGGAGAGAGGATGATCTGAGATAAAAAAGTAGAAAAATTTAAAAATAAAAGGAAAATAGAAAGAAGGGGAGGAAGGTAGAAATTAAAAGAAGAGAAAAAAACATCACATTCGAAACTCTCCATGAGCAACCTACTCACTGGGGAACTGGGGAATTCATTGAGAACTGGTGCTGCCAGCACACTGAGAGCACAGCAATGAAGGGAACGGCATAAGACCGCCAGGCGTACATTGTTTCCTCTTTCCAAGGACTTCTAATTCAGAGAAAACTCACTTACTCAGCTCCTTTCTGTCATTGATAACTACTGGAGTGACCTGACAAGCAGGTATCCCAATTGTCAGACCACACTCCCTCCCCTCCACAGCTGAGCTGACTCACTAATAATTGCTCCTGGTGGTATTTATGAGATGCAGATGCTTTTCACACTTATTTAAAAAATGGAACCTGCAGGTACTGTCACATCTGAGTAATAAATGCCTATTGCTCCCCTGACCTACTTTTAGACACATGGTTTTATTTAGTCTATGAATTCTTTCTTTTCTGTTTACAGGTGCCTAGAATGCACAACCTTGAAATGGAAATCAGATTTGTTTCTAGGCATGGTCCCGGTATTGCTAGTTACTAAATTGAGTTGCATTTGTCCCCACCCACCATGGGTGCATCTGTCTATAGGCTGTAAACATAGGTTTGAAGATAGCGTTAGAATCATAGAATAGTTAGGGTTGGAAAGGACCTTAAGATCATCTAGTTCCAACCCCCTGCCATGGGCAGGGACACCTCACACTAAATCATATCACCCAAGGCTCTGTCCAACCTGGCCTTGAACACTGCCAAGGATGGACCATTCACAACTTCACAACCCATTCCAGTGCCTCATCACCCTCACAGTAAATAACTTCTTCCTTATATCTAACCTGAACTTGCCCCCTTTAAGTTTTAACCTGTTACCCCTTGTCCTATCACTACAGTCCCTAATGAAGAGTCCCACACCAGCATCCCTATAGGCCTCCTTCAGATACTGGAAGGCTGCTATGAGGTCTCCATGCAGCCTTCTCTTCTCCAGGCTGAACAGCCCCAACTTTCTCAGCCTGTCTTCATATGGGAGGTGCTCCAGACCCCTGATCATCCTCATGGCCCTCCTCTGGGCTTGTTCCAACAGTTCCATGTCCTTTTTATGTTGAGGACATCAGAACTGCACACAGTACTCCAAGTGAGGTCTCACAAGAGCAGAGTAGAGGGGCAGGATCACCTCCTTTGACCTGCTGGTCATGCTCCTTTTGATGCAGCCCAGGATACAGTTGGCTTTCTGGGCTGTGAATGCACACTGCTGGCTCATGTTAAGTTTCTCATCAACCAATACCCCCAAGCACCAGCCCACCTCACAAGTGTGTCAAGCTCCCTCTGAATGGCATTCCTTCCCTCCAGCATGTCAACTGAACCACAGAGCTTGGTGTCATTGGCAAACTTGCTGAGGGTGCATCAATCACACTGTCTGTGTCATGACAAAGATGTCGAACAGGATTGGTTCCTACACTGATTTCCAAGGGACACCACTCATTACCTGTCTCCAGCTGGACACTGAGTAGTTAACTGCAGCTCTCTGCATGTGGCCATCCAGCCAATTCTTTATCCACTGGGTGGTCCATGCATCACATTTATGTCTCCAGTTTTGCAAGCTCATTGTTTTGCACCCTAGACAATTACTGGGTATGACAGGGAAGTTCCCAGGTATACAACCTCCCTGCTCGTGCTGCCTAGGAACTGAAGCAGATTTATCTTTCCAGAAAGACTTCTCCAGGGGAATGCAAGTCAACACCATCTACCTCCAGATGTTTTCATACGAAATCTTTTGTAATTATTGAAGTCCAATACACGAACACAAGTGATGCTAAACACAGGCATTGTACCTGGAAATAGATGATAATGGGGGATCCTCCACGCCCAAACCAAAAGGACTTTGAAACTTGAGTCCTTTGTGCTACAACTGGTGGTTTCAGTGTTTGAGAACTGGAAAACTAATCTTGTGACATGACACAAACTACAAGATCCAACCACATCATTTACCAGACTCTGGATACACTTGAAGCCTGAGCCTGGGCCCAAGCGTCTGGAGAGATGTAGATCCAAAGTGGTGAAGGAACCAAGCAGGAGTATATACTGAGATAAAATTTTGTTGGCACTAAGCTTCCCAGTGTCTAGTTCTCAGCACAGAGAAAAATGACACAGTTAAAGAATCTACATTCTAGTGAAGTTAAAAAAAAAATAAAAATAAATCCCCACCACATTCATGTTAGTGACTGCCCAAGTTTTACTCTTATCTGAGCTTCTCTCTTTTCCAGTGAAGGCTCCCAGTAAGTTACAAAAGACTCCAGACTCTGTGGCTGAATGGAACATGTTTTCTCACAGTCTAAGAGGTTTGTTTGAGGTATTCCAGATTTATCCTGCCTTAACCAGTGGCAGAATTTGGCTGTTCTGAAGAAAACGTAAGAAAGCTGAAACAGGTAGAGCTTGCGTGTTGGGGCAGCTAAGGAGGTAATGGAAATGACAGCAGGTCCAATCCCCCCTGGTCTCTCTATGGATCGTGGAGTTTTCAAACAGGTGATGTGACTTCATTCCAAGCAAACTATCTGATGAAAAAATATGTAGGAGACAAAGTACAAAATTCAAGTTGTGTCTGATTCTGCTTTTACTTACACTGCTGTAACTTACTCCAGACAAAAATCTGACATGACGTAAGATAGGAGAGTATCCTGGGAAAACCTACAGGTAACTTTTATAAATAATATACTTAAACATACTGACAAGAAAAAATAAAAGAAAGAAAATTAACTGGAGTTTACATTAATCTCATGTTCCAAATACTTGGGGAACTGTGACATGAAGATTCTCTTTTGCTTAGCCTTAGAAGCATTTCCTAAACATTTTACTTTTGTGATAATCCATATAATTTTGTCTTTGCTTTATAGGAATAAATACAATATTGTAACTGATTGGATAGATGATAAAGAAAAAACACGAGTTACCCAGAAATCCCTAAGGAGGAGCATAAGCTTTTTGTATGTATTTATTTTATTACAGCGCAAGTCTGAGTACATAAAAAGCTCTACCTATATATACTTCAAAAATGAAACCGTTAATACATCAGTTACACATATAATTCATCTGAATTGTGAACAGTGTCTAAAGCATTTGCATTAGTTAATCTGTTGTCAGTGGCAGCATCGACATTGTTACTTCATGATTTCACAAATTTGCCCAAGGTTTATCCACTAAGACATAAAAGAAAGCACAAGACGCCTGCAAAGAGTAGCTTCTTAAACAACTCAAAACAATAGTGGTTGTTTGAGTTGTAGGTGCAAAATGGTAACAGTAACAACATAACTGGAAAAAACTCGAGCTGTTTAAGAAACATTTGAAAGAATCTGTCCCTGTAGTCATCACTGACTCAAGTACTAACTCTGGTTCCCCTTCCCTACTGTTTGTTTCAGCTGGATATAGAATAGGTATTTTTGACTCCTAATGCTTCTCTTCTATTCCTCTGCCCCACACTCTTGTTTCTTCCCACTAAGTTATCTATGAAAGGTAGAGTCTCCAAAATAGCCTGCTGTCCTGGTTTAACCCCACCTGGCTACTCAGCTCAAACAGCCACTTGCTCACTCACCCCCTCTGGAATAAGGGAGAAAATCGAAATGTAAAAGTGAGGAAACTTGTGGGTTGAGATGAAGACAATTTAATGAGTAAAGCAAAAGCTTCACACACAAGCAAAGCAAAAGAAGAAATTCATTCACCACTTCCCATTGTCAGGTGTTCAGCCATCTCCAGGAAAGCAGGGCTCCATCACACATAAGGGTTACTTGGGAAGACAAATGCCATTAACTCCAAATGTCCCCCCCCTCCTCACCTTCCTTCTTCCTCCTCCTTCTCTTTATATTCTGAGCATTATGCCATATGGTCTGGAATAGCCCTTGGGCTACCTGGGGTCAGCTGTCCTGACTTTGTCCCATTCCAACTCCTTGTGCACCCCCAGCCTGCTCACTGGTGGGGTGAGGAGCAGAAAAGACCTTGTCTCTGTGTAAGCACTGAAACATCCCTGTGTTATCAGCACAGATCCAAAACACAGCCCCATACCAGCTACTATGAAGAAAATTAAACCTACCCCAGCCAAAACCAGCACACCTGCTGATTCCTATTATGGACAGGTTTGTTCTAGCAGCTCTCAGCATTCAGTAGGCCAAAGCAAATGACAAGTGTGTGATTATAATATTCTGAGTGCACAATTTTACTGAACTTGTGTGTCAATCTCTGCCTTTATTAGCAGAATAGTTCCAGTAGTCTACTAAATGTGTGGAACTATTACAAACTTGCATTAGATTAGGAGCTGAGGCAGTAAATATGCTTAAATAAAAACATATTTTGCTACAATAATACCCAGGCTCATACTCCAAACAGCTATACAGATATGTTCTGTTAAATCCAGTGCAACTCTATTATGCAGAATAATGGCAGACAAAAAACGAAATTCATTAAATGCTTGCTACTACAACTGCTCAAAGGTACCACTATATCCCTTCTTGTACTTTCTTAAGCTTCCCAGGAGCAATGCCACTGAAAAACAAAAGCCCAAAGATACAATTCTGTCTAAATCTTCTAGGTTCATTCAAGTAGAAAGCACTACATGTCAGTGCAGACAAAAAGCAAATCACTCTGGTACCACTGTCAAGCTCTGCAATAATGTAGGGTAACACAGCTATGGAGCAGTCAATGGAATGGATCCTGGAAAGCTGGAAAAGCAATAGTTCCTCATGAATAGCAATAATGAGAATACAACACTGAGAGCCAATCAAACGGCACAGGAGAGTTACAGCTTTCATGTGAATAATTTATTCTTTTATCACTTTAAATTTTACCAGGTACTTACTTACTTACAAAGAAATTTTTTGTGGACAGAATTTACGTCACCTACTGCACAACTGTATTCACGAATTAGCATCCTTCCCATGTTGCTTAACAGTGCCTGTCTTGATCAAATAGGGTTATTCTTTTGCCAGTTATTCCTTTGACTTAGTTTCCAAGTGTAAACAGAATTCATACACATGTCTTTGTTGCAACTAAGATCTCTTTTTATGATGGAAATACTGAAGTCCCATCTGTTATCAGAATTTGCTAAGATGGCTTGCTTCTATGTTGAAAAGGGGATTCAGTTTTAGACGTGAAGAAGGCTTTCAGCATTTCCATGTCAGACACTGCAGTGCCTCTTTACCAAGGTGTCAGCCATAAGCACCCCAATTACCTGCTTGGCCTCCCAGTACAGTCCCTGGCGTCCCTGCTCAGACTGGCAACCCAAAATACAGAACCTGAAAAAGCTTTCCCCAGAAGAAAACTTGCCCAATTGCAGTAACATGTACTAAATGTGTCCTGAATTACCCACCAAAGAGCTGGAGCCTGGAATCTACCCAGAACTTGCTGTGCAGAAGACTATGTGCACTTTTGGAGAATTTGCATGAGGTTCATCCCTGAAAAAGAGCCACAGGAAGTGGTCCCAACACTCCTCTTCCAGTTGTCTAGATTTAAGAACATACACACATGAAATGAGAGGCCTGAGTACAGCATCCTGTGGCAAATGACCACGAAAACAGGATACTCTAGGAAGGAGGAAGCAGAAAAACTCTTCTGCACATCCTATTAAAAGTGGGAGGAGGGGGCTAGATTCATGGAAAAGACAGACATAGAGAGGACTATGTCTCTCCAGCTAGTTTCAGATCAGTCAGTGACAATGAGGGTCTGAATTCCCTTACCTCAATGATTTCTGAGATTTTATGTTCCCATACAAACACAGTAGCCTTTGGGCTATTAGATAAAATAACTCCATTTTAAAAGCAAAATATATGCAAACACAGTTTGGGGGGAGGAGAGGGAGCAATGGGCTGGCCCTTTAGCTTGCACCATAAAACCATACAAAACCAGAAGCTTCCAGGTCCCATCTAGTCTCAAAGGAGTTGAGGCAGGAGCTCAGTAGGTGGGTAACTGCTCAGAGGTGGGCAGTTCTGTATGGACAGAGGAGAATCTCTGCATGTCAAAGGGACGGTGGTTGTGAAGAATTCTGGAATTACAATGTTAGTTTTCAAAGGCCTGAATTCCTAAATTCTGGTGTTAGCACCCATGTTTGGTGGGGGTTTTTGGATATGCTGAAGATATAGCAGGGAGAAAAAAAACAACTCTCAGCAAACCTGCTTCAGGCTCACCAGGGAGGAAACAGAGGCCACAGAGTAGGAAATCTGGCTGGTAACATGCCTCTGCTGTCAATCATCAGGCTGTGATTATGCAGAGAACACACAAAGGAAACAGGTTTGACAGACAGCTACTAATGAAGACCAGACTCTGCCCTCATTTACACAGTGTAAACAGTGAAAGTGGGTAAGCACTTGATTCAACCTTTTCTAATAACAGGAGCTAGCAAAAATACTAACCACTGCAGGTTCACAGAATGTTTATTACTGCAAAGATTATTTCCAAATTTGTTCTTCATGGTGTACAGCAAAAAATACTGGAAGAAAGGATGTATTTCATTCTTTCCCGGATGTCTAAAAGAGGGGAGATTTAGATTAGATATTAGGAGGAAATTCCTTCCTGTGAGGGCGGTGAGACACTGGCAGAGTTTGCCCAGAGAAGCTGTTGCTGCCTCATCTCTGGCAGAGCTCAATGCCAGGTTGAAAGGACTTTGAGCAACTTGGTGTCATGGAATGTGTCCTTGGCCATGGCAGGGGGTTGGAACTGGATGAGTTTTAAGGTTTCTTCCAACCCAAACTATTCTATGGTTCTATAGTTCTGTAGCATATTTTTTGCAGTTTAAATCATGGTGACTTCCAAAAACTCATTTTAATAAATGCTTAATAGGAATGCAACAGCTGCCTTGATTCATCACTATGCTGTAGTATAAGAAGTTTATACTATGTAGTATTTTGAACTATGAAATTGTATTGTGTTGAAAGACAGATATTTCCTTGTGTGTTCCTGGTGACTGCTAATTCAAAATCTGGACTAGCGGGTACATAGTTAAACTGAAGACATACACAGGTGTTTCACTACACAGCTCAAAATACTTTCTACAGGTTAACATGTTGAAGGCAAACACAGATTTTCTCTCCTGCTCAGGCTACAATGCTGTAATTTAATTTAGAGTCAATATTTCCAAGATTTTTTTGTCTGCAAATTAAGTCCATCATTCAGTGAATGGTATTAAATTCCACTGCACCAACCTGTATTGAGGCTAAGTTAAGCGTCATACTCTGCATGCCTATGGCTCTTACCTGGCTGATGCTTTAGGTAGCCCACTAGGGAATAGATTCACTTAGCTAAGAACTTTTAGGAGTAGACCACTCTTTTCTACAGGATGGCTAACCAGCTCAGCTGCATTAAACTCCCATGCAAGACAGATATAGAAAAAAAGAAAATTAAAAAAAAAAACACATGAAAGTAAAGGAAAGAAGTATTTATAAACTCCATTATTCTTTTCTGTGAAGATGGTACCTCTTAGGACAGAGCCTGCTGCCTTCATTTGGAACTAGTAATAATGTATAGGAATGCTAATGTCCTGTTTAACAGAAACATTATCATAGAACATAAGAAGATCTGCTTTCTTTGATGTAAGGTCCCTATGTCATTCTAAAATATGAATCTATGCTACAGCTTTGAATATAAACAATTCCCTTCCACAGTGCGCGCCCGTTCCAGGCTGAATATACAGCAATATACCAGCAAAAACATTGGTTCTTTTTTTTCCAGAAAAGGTTTCTCAGTTATTTACCATAAAGATAAAACATTTGCCTTTCCTACTGATTTTTTCTTATATAAAATGTATAAAATAAATGCATGTGCCCTTTTCAATACAGTCTGTCTGTGTAGACGGTTTAGATGGTTTACACTTTTCCAGTTCTGAGTAACGTGACAAAAAGTATGCTCCCACTTCCCACAGGCAGCAAGAAGCTTTGTATGGTTTCATCTCATTAGGATGCTGCTCCACAAACAGCACTCTTGGGTGGTTTGGAATCTCAATGACAGCATATGCTGTCAGCGCATACTGTAGTTAATAAGGAGTTACTGATTACAGCAATCACTGGATCAAAATAAATAAAGCAGTCTCTTAACCAAAAGATAGGGAAATAGCATCATGCTAGTGCACAATACAATCAACATGTGTAGCGCATTCCTGTTTTCTATGTCCTCCTCTGATGGTCTTGCAGTAAACTGGAAAAGCCTCTTGCCATAGGATACTTAACATACAGTGAAATATTTAAGCTGTCTGCAGTCAGTTTCAAAGAATTTACATTTGGTTTAGGTTAATCTTCCTTGACCTGCAGTTAATTAAAGAGCAGCTTGAAGTACAAAGTATTTCCCCCAATTCTAGTGGCATACATGGCCATGTCAATCAGTTGCAGTCTGAACAGCTTCAGTTCATTTCTGTTATAATTTAAAATCTCTGATAAAAAAGGTAATAAAATTATGACTTTCTATACAGAAACCATTGCCTGTTTCAAATAAAGAACATATCAACATTTCATATCTGATATGCCACATTTTAAAAAGGTAACTTGCCTTTTTCTATTTTTGTTTATTCCAAAGATAAACATGTGGCACACATTTGTGTTACTTAAAACTTTAAGTCTGGTATCTGTTAAATCATTTGTGGTTGAAATTCCTGGGACCACACAGTGCCATGTCTTCCTTAAACCCTCTACTGCACCAGAAATGAAAGGCTGTAATGGAGATGTTCTTCCTATACTTTTCTAGCACAGGAAATAGTTGGTTTAACCTAAAAACAAATGCAGCTAAACTATGCTGTGTTTATCCCTCCCTATCATCCCAGAAAGAAGGAAAACAAATGGCAGAAAAAGCTCTAGCCCAGATTGTAACTATGTGTAAACATGCAACCAATACTATCAGTAATGTCCATTATGACACTGTTGTCAGGAATCTTTCAGAAATCCGGGTGTAAAGAAGTTTGGGTTTTTTTCTCAGATTGGGAATTGGCACAAACATAACCCAGAGGTCATCCTTTATAGCAGCTTTTCCTTTCATGTGCTTGGCTTTTCACACAAAGCACAACCAACACCAGATGCGTTACAACCAAGTAGCTCCAGTTCAACATCTTGGGAGCAGAGAGGAGGAAAGGGGGAGCGCCTCCCCTCTCTGCAACATGGCAGAGAGGGTACCCTCTGCAGGGGGAATTTTGTGCTCCCCTACAGTTGCAATCCCGCTCCCCACTAGGGAAGCCAGAAACAGGCTGGCCACCTCACAGTGGTAGGGAGCCCTCCTGGTCCCCTGTTTTGTCCGGCCTTTCGGGGAGGGTGAGCACAAAGGGTAGGAGGACACCCTTGGCATCCACCGGAGCTTTAAGAAGCTCTCCATCGAAGGTGCCCTTGAGCCCACCATCTGCTTCCACCTCACCATCCTGGGCTAGGTTGAAGCGGAGGGTGCCGGTCCGGTTGACACAGTAGATGGTGTTGCCCAAGGGGGCACAGCGGAAGGGCTGGATGGGGCCACCACTGGGCCGCAGGCTGGCACACTGGCTCCAGCGCTTGGCTACTGTATTGTACCGGAAAACTTCAACACCACCGCCACTCCCACCACCTGGGCCCTGCTCCCCACCACGGCCACTGCTCACATCGAAGCGATAGATGAAACTCTTGAAGGCTACCATGTCAGCAGAGCGCCGGCGGCTGCTGTTGTAAGGGCACTCCTGCCACTCATCACGTTTGGGGTCATATTTGAGCAGGCGGTAGAACAGGGAGCCTCCTGATACATAGATCTCCCCGTTGCAGGTGGTGGCCTCATGAGCCACGGCAAAGGCACCCTTGGGCAGGGGTGCCACAGGGCTCCAGCGGTCTGCCCGTGGGTCATACCTCTCCACAGTGAAGAGGCACTCACCCCCCACGGCATAGAGGTAACCGTCCAAGGCCAGCAGCTTGAGCTGTGAGCGGGGCTGAGCCAGTGGCCGCACCTGACTCCAGGAATCAGTTAGGGGGTTGTAGCAGAAGACCTTATCAGAAAGGCGGGCCCGGGACTCACCACCTGCCGGCCCTGCCATGATTCCCCCTGCTAGGAAGAGGTAGTTGTGGAGGACACACATGGCGCAACCTTTAGCATTGGCCTCCTCGGGCAGGCGTGTCAGCACCCTCCACTCGCCACTGGCCTCCTGGTAGCAGTGGATGAGGGAGCCACTCTCCTCCAGTGACACCACAGAGGAGGGGCTCTGCGGCCGGCTGCTCTCCCGGCTCTGTGGCCGGCTGCTACCACCTGGCCGCTCGAAAGCGTCGCTGACCTCAGCCACCAGCAAGCAGGGCCGGCCGGCTTCCATGCGCCGCTGCAGGATAAGGTCCCGCTCAGCGCCACTGAGACGGCCATAGACACTGGGCTCCCGCAGCACCTCCAGGTAGTGATCACTCATGAAGCGGTAGGCAGCTTCCCGCAGCTCCGACAGCCGCTGCTTCTTGGCCAGGCAGAGGAGCTGGTAGCAGTTGCTGAGGCGGAGCTGGGCACGCATGGCCTCGGCGGCACAGTGCAGGGCACAGGGCATCTGGAGGACGCGGGCGCCGCTCACCACCTCGGCCAGGTTGTCGTGTCGCACCTCGCCCATGCGGGCCGTGTACACATAGTCGATGAGGAGCCGCAGTGCCCCGTAGCTCACTCCCTTCACACGCAGAACGTCCCGCGAGGCACGGGCACGAAAGTAGTCACTCTTGGCCGCCAGCACCGACTTGTGCGCCCGGATGCGACGCCCCGAGACCTCGATGACCAGATCGGGCTCCTCCGCCGGACGGTCCAGCGTCCCTACCGCCTCCTCTTCCTCCTCCTCCGGCTGGCAGGCGGCGTTGTTGATCTCCCACTGGCTCTCCACCACCCGGCCCCCGGCAGCGGGCGGCTGCGGCTCGGCTGAGGTGGCGCTGAAGCAGAGGGAGGAGCTGAAGCCGCAGGGGGCGGCCGGGGTGGGAGGCGGAGGCGGCGGTGGGGCGCCTGGCCCAGCCCCGCTCTCCTCCTCGTCCGCGGCACCGCTGCCCTCCATGGATGCGCGCTAGCTGTGCCGGCTCCGCGCCGCGCCCGTGCGGAGGGCTCCGGGCCGCAGCGGGGCGGCCATCACCTGCGGGGAAACCGGAGAGGGCTCAGCTTCCCGCCGCCCAGCCCCCCACCCCGCTACTCCGGCTTAACACAGAGCCGCCGCTCTCGCAGGCGGGGCTGCGTCTGGTTTCCGGGGCTAAACCCGCGGTTCTCCTTTCCCGGGAGGATCCGTCCTGCGGCTCTGCCGCCTCCCGCTGCCCGGGGCTAACTGCACTAGTTCAACCCCTCCGAAAACACGGCCTCTTTCTGGGGGGGGGGGGGGGATACCGCCCCGATGAGCACCCCAACAGCCTGAAAAGCAATTCTTGTTTTCCTGTTGCTATGGAAAAATGGGAAGCAGTTTGTATGCACTGCATCCTTTTCATGGCAACTGGTCCCTGCGCTGGGCAATGAGGAAAACCATCCTTTAAAGGCAGGTACTTAGGAGTACCGTCATAATTTATTCACCTTGTGCAACTACTTCAGTGGAAGGTAGTGGCTGCAATCTGCTCTGGAAGGAGATTCCCCACTAGCCAAGTTTTTCTTTACATGACCTTTGTGAAGGTTTCTTCGTATCACCGCTTCTCATATGCATTCCCCCTGTTTAAAAGAAAGTGTAAAAACAGCTGATTAGTTTTAAACTTGATAGATTCTCAGCTCACTCGGAAGTTGGGGACTATTAGAGCCATGTTTCTTTGAACAGGGTATCTACAGTATCTTAAAGTGACCAGAGCATGCTAATAGATTCAAACTGTTTACAAAACACGTCAAAAGGTTTTTTGTGTTGTCATGACAAAAGCAATCTGGCATGTATGTAACAGTCTATGTAGCATTAATGCATTAGCGACATGTAAATCAGACTTCATAGGGTCTGGTTCATGTCTGAAAGATTTCTATTAATAAAAAGTAGAAGCGAGCAAAAATTACAATAGCTAATTAGAACATGAAGTTTCTTCTGGGAAAATGGCAGGCTACAGGGCATGACTGTAATTAGGTTAGTCCCTGTCAACACAATCACCACCCAGTGGTATCATCATTTCACAAATGTAGCTTTTAGAATTTCACAAAGTGCTGTTTGTTTGCCTCATTGTTTACAAATTTCCCAGGCTTGGTTTAAGTTTGGATGAATGATGCATGAAAATTGTCAAATTGTACTTAATTTCATTTAATAAGTATCTGCAGCTCTGATTCTTTTTTAAGGGAGGTTACTAATTTCCACTAAGATCCCTGTTGACAGTTTTTTCACAGTGCTCAAGGAACACTCATTTCTATGTAAAATATACCTTGTGAGTTCCTTTCAGCAGAGAGGATTTATTTACCCTACTAAATTAATATTAGAAAAATCTAACTTTCTGA
Organism: Melopsittacus undulatus; assembly: GCF_012275295.1. Taxonomy (NCBI): domain Eukaryota; kingdom Metazoa; phylum Chordata; class Aves; order Psittaciformes; family Psittaculidae; genus Melopsittacus; species Melopsittacus undulatus. The sequence goes on along the minus strand of NC_047529.1, from coordinate 34,572,494 downwards.
TTTTTCTTAATGAAAGCTAAATTGGTAGGTGACATTGTCAGGACACTCATGACATTAACATGAAACCTAGAAGCCCATACTTGCATAAGCAAATTTCACTTAAATGACAGGATCAGTTTTCTTCTTATGAGTTTTTATCTTTTGCACTTGCCCTGTGAAGGACTTCCTACTAGATTTGATCATATTCAGTTAGACAATGAATCAATACTGAGGTTTGATTTCTGGATGTTAGAGCCCTGGAAACCATAACAAAGTTTCAACAGCATTTGGAAACTCTTTACTTGAATTAGCAGATTTCACAAACCTTGTATTTCTCATCCAGGTGTTTAAAAAACTGGCATTTTGGAATTTTCTGTGACATTTTATGAACTTTGGAAAGCCTTTGTGGCATATTTTCTGAGGTCCAAACCAAAACTCAGTAGGTTAGGTTTTGCTGACTTTTCTGTAGGTTTAACCAGACAAGGAGAAATGCAGTGATCTGTGTGCACACTTGTCTGTGGAGGATATAATGATTCATGAATACTTTAAATGGGGCAACATCCCTGTTGATGTGATTTTGGTTTTCAGTAGGTCTTCACAGTACTGAATTCACTATGTAGTAATTTTAATTCTGATATATTATGCTGCAGACATTGAGATTAATCTGCTTTCTGCTTCAGGCCTTTCAGAGCCCTGATGATCTAGCTTTGTTCAAGAGCTGCTACTGTAACTGACAGTGGCAAAATGACAAAGGTCAAATACAGACGGTTAGAAAAACACCTAGCATGATGTGGTGTTACTCTGATGTCCTGTTATATTAAGAAAATTGCTATCAGTATATCACTTGTAACATAAGTAATTGAAACATTTTACATCTCCTCTGCTCTTTCTTGGGCTGAGTACCCTGATACTCAATCCTTACCCTGCTACAGCTCTCGAGAGCCTGCCCTCAATTATGAACATGCAAAGAGTGCTAATAAACTTTCCCCCATTGCTCTCACTGTCTTTCCTGGATTCAGACATCCCTCACTTCTGAGGCCATTTCTAACTTCTCCTATTTACGTACCCCCTTTACAAGAAGGAAGGAGCAGCTTCAGATCATGCCAAGCTCTCAGTATACTCCTTGATTTTACAAGAGAAACAAGAAAGAATGAAAGAGAATGCTACCAAAAATAAAAAGTATGGGTGACTAAATGTAAGAAGTCAAAACCAGTAGCTGTAATCCACTAGCATCTCCAAATGGTAAAATGTATTTCCTGCACTATGTCTGGAAAGAAAATCACCAATTAGATATCAAAGTTGTTAAAACCAGCATCCAGAACAAGTGATCTTTTTAACTTTCTTGGCCAATGAAAATAAAAAGGGTGAGATCCTTCTCAAACACACTAATCACACCTTTTCCCATATTCAGATGTCTGCTGGACTTAGATATCTTTCTTTGCCTCCACACTGAAATGTTATTAAGAAGCTTGCCACCCACCATCGTTAGTCCTTATAAACACCTGTGTTAACATCCTCTTGAGGAATCGCAAGGAGTAAGGACTGATGGTACTGCTTGCTAATGGTAAGCAGCAGAATTCTGAAGAATATTATCTTCCAGTACATTTAAAGCTAACTACCAAGAGTATGCTGAAATTCATGTTGAGTATGAGAAAGACTCGAAGCAAAGCATTGCATGCAATTTAGGCAACAAGGAACTCTACGGGGAAGCTTGAAGACTTAGAAAAGATAAAAGAGGGTTTGGAAGACTTCGTCAATGACAGAGCAATGACTGCTCCAGCAATCTCAGAACCTCTGTCTAGCTGAAAACAAAGTCCAGGAATTACACAACGATGAAGCTGAAAAACCAATTCAGAGAATTGTGGAACTTTCCCATTATTGAGCAACATGGACGATCTGAGTTGAGAGGACATGGATTTAGTATAAAACAGGAAGAAGCTGAAAGAGGCTGATGGAAATACAATACTGAACTCCTTCATTTCTTTCTTATCTACAGAGATCAAAGAGTTGTAGTGCTGTTCTGGTGACACAGAACACTCAAAAAATACAGAATCGCAGAAGATACTTGATAGCTGTGCTGGTTCGAAAGAATCTGAGCTCCTAATGATCTCACTTGGCTTAACACAAGCTTGACTTTAGAACCTTTTTTAAAAATTCCCAAACAGAACTGGTACTGGAAAAGCAAGCAAGCTGTTTAGAGTACAGGGCATCTGTGCATTGATATCACCTTTTATACTGGGGACTTTTAAGTCAGAAGCTGAATTACTTGGACTAAAACTGTTTTCATTATCATGGGTTTGGTCTAGGGATGATGTAATATTAATGGACAGAAGAACTGCCAACAAACATGAACTGTATTTACAGACTTGGCAGCGACACACTTACAATATCCTGGATGTGTGGCCCCAACCTCAGATGCTGTGAGACATTGCTCAAGTAACAGCACAGATAAAGCAGCATAGCTTTTTCTGACAGAGGAACTGTAATTAAGAGCTGCAGGTAAAGTTTCCCGGCACTGCATTCATTTGGTAGTTCTGATAAAATCTAATTAAATGCTTGTTTTTCATTGTTCTTTATTTTTTTTCATGCAGTGCCAATAACCTTTGACCCTGTCCTCTAGCACGACCCACTTTCCCTGTGGAATATGCACATGTGGAAGGAATTGGGTTACTGCTCTCCAGTTCACAAATGGAAACTGCTTTGACTCAGTCCCAGGATTAATAAAAGTAGTGCTTTCCCTACCACAAGTAACTCAAATTTACATAAGCATGCTGTCTTCCCCAAGAGACGCTACATCAGAACTGACAATGCCATTCTGCTCCATCTCAGTCCAGGAAATGCTTTTTGTAAAAACCTGTACTGCCAAATTTCATCCCAGTAGAGAATTTCCTCAGGATAGAAGCATCATCTGATTGACATGTTTAAGTAATCCAAAGAGGTAGGATCATCAAAAGAGAGAAAACATCCCTTGTATTTATATTTTAAAAACTCAAAGATGACTGTTTAAAGTAGAACTGGCCAGTGTGAAGACATCCAGCTCAGCCTTGAATGCTGAGTCTTCTAGACTTCTAGAGGGCAGAGTCAAGCGTAGAGAGGTTTGCATAATTATAAATACATTCTGGTTTCATGCTGCCCATTGAACAGATATTTGAAATTTGGGAGGGGCAGGGGCGGAAAATGGTCTCTTCATAGTCTTCATCGCTGGAGAAAACAGGAGCATTGAGATGGGACTTCTCTGAAATGGCCTGAAGCACTTGGATTCTCGCATCCTATGATGCATTTAAACTCTAGATCTTGACTGCTTGATTAATGTCCTGCTTGTAAGAAAGAAAGAAAGAATTGTCTTTCAGAGTCCCACCTTAAGAAAACTTGCAGGAAATGTATTTCTTTCCTTTTTTGTTGTTGTTGTTGTTGTTGGGTTTTTTTTCCTTTTTAAATTAGGGGTTCTAAAAGTTTGGGTTACAATACAATCCTAGTGTGGATGTACGTCTTTTGTAGTATTGCATCCAATACTAATTTGCCTATGCAACTTCCTTGTGACATCTCAAGGTGCTGTCATTTTCTCACATGTAATGGAGGCATGAATGTTTTTATCTCTTAATTGCATAATTTTAATACAACCATAAACATTTAAGAAATACAGTTTATGATTACAGACCATACAAGAAATATGTGGGCAGCAGTTTTTCATCAGAAACTCAGGAAGAAAAATTTGTGTGTGTCTGAACAGGGAGGAAGAGAGAGAGGAAGTAAGTCATAATAAAAATATTATCAAAAGCCTGATGAAATCAGTATTATAGTTAACAAATCTAAACTAAAAATATACATGTTCTAACCAGTCATTATGATCAGAGAAAAGGTTTCTTAAGAGCAATATCCATAGAGACAAACAATCTCTAAAAAGGAAGCTATCTTTTTGAGTTCCTTCCAGTTTAGAATCTTCACAAGTAGTTAGGGAGGAGCAGTGTCTCTCAGGAGTTCACACACCAAAAAGGAAATAACACTCCCACAAAAGCAAGTGTAGCAAAGGTTAAGTGCAAGTCCTCTCCAATATCTCTTAGAAGAAAGAAAGACTAACAAAAAAAGAACAGTCACAAGCAAGATTTTGAGTATTACAATACCTTCAGGGAAAACTACAGGGCTGATGTGGTGTCTTCATCACTAATGCACTACAGATCAGGAGATAATGGCACAGCAATACCACACTACACAAAACAAAACCTTTTATGCAGAATTGGTGCTACCTCTAGACATCACCTCCTAATTACAGTCCTAGATAATGAGAGAGCACATAGTTGTATCTGTGATAAACTAAAGACTGGTTACTTCCATTGCATCAGGACGCATCTAACATTACATACAGCTGTGTATGCTGTATACAGCTGTGCACATACAGTGTACAGCCATGCATAACATACCAGCACAATGCTACAGCTGCAAAGATGGATTCAGTCCTTGAGTGTGTATACTGGGAAAAGGTTACCTTTCACCTACAGATGGATGGATGTTCCAGGCTTTACATTTTTGTAGCAGCATTTTGAAATCTGGGAGGACAGAGAAAAGTACCAAATCATTTAAGAACTATAGAAAAACACTTCAGTGAGAGACTTGCAACAGCACTCTGCAATCAGACATGAGCTTACTCTGTTTCCACACAGTGTACACCACTCTTGAGCCAGCTCCCAAGCAAAAAGATGATACCTGTCTTAGGCATCAGCTCACAGCCACAGTTCCACAGCTTTGGAGCAAAGGTGGCTTGTGCTAATAGCTTGGAGAACAAGTAGAGCAAGCCTTAGTAAGCCTGAGAAATGCAGTGCTGACACTTCTTCAGGGTTGGTATGTTTGCTCTGTGACTTGATGACGGTGCACAAGTGTAGGCACATGAAAATTCTGCATACTAATGGATTGCTTAGGCTAATGGAGAAAGCCTTAAACAAACCAAGGGGGAGAAGCTTAGCGTAAACAAAGCAAAATATTTACACTACTGAGGGATGAAGCAAAAAAAAACCTACAAAACCCTACTACAGCATATTGTGGATACTGAAATCTACATTAACTAATGAGAAAGTAAGGAAAGGGCTTGAGGAAGACAATCTATTTAAGTGCCGAATAATTGCTAAACTCTAAAACTGTGTCCATTTTAGTAGGATCCTGAACTGGAAAATGGTCAGAGTATTCAGAGATCAAGTAGTATCCCATGAGGAAACACATTTTTACTCTGCTACACACTTCTTTCAATACTGGATTATGGTCCAAGTGAGAGGCAGGACATTAGACTAGAAGGATATTTGATCTGATAGGGGAAGGGAACTAATCCCTTATTCTTATGGGATGAAGCAGATCAGGAGTGTGTGCCTTGCTGGAAGGCACTTGGGAGTCCAGGGGGAATGAAATTTGACAGGATCAGACTAGTTGATCTAGTGATCCTTTCTGACCTTGAATTCTGGAAATTGCCATACACCAGGAGTGCTAACCTCAAGCAAAGCATCAGCTTGTGCTGATTAAAAGCCTTGAGTGTTCATGCAATTAACTGCTGTAATGTCTATAGCAGAAATGTTTCTCAGCATTAAACTGCATTGTCAACAAATAAATAATTGCAAACATGTTCAGAGTCTCTGAGAACACTTTGGCAATGTTGGTACTAATAAATAAGGATGAGAATATCCACTGAGAGAAAAAGTCAAACAAACCAGCAGATTTCTTCAGATAGATTTTTGAAAAGAATAGAAGAATCAGGCTTGGTTTTGTAATCCAGAAGCGCATTTGATCTCCATGAACATACTGTATTCTTGCAACATACCTGCTATGTACTGCATTTAATACAGAAGATGGGCCAATTAATTTGAGGGAAATTAAGTTCCTTGCTTTAAGATAAAGCTGGCTTTTGCTTTTAATATCATTATGGAAAAGATATACAGATTAAAGAGCTCAAAGCACCAGAAAATTTTCAAAGTATGTCACCATTGAGCTTGAGAGAGACAGAACTTAAGAAAACAATAGATTTCAAAGGAAAGCCAACATTATGCCTAGGAAAAGAAAGCAAAAGGAAAACTTCTAGAAGAGGGGATAATTAAATCACATCTTTTCCCAGGCAAACTTGGAATCAGGTATGTAAGAGAAAAAAAAGACCCACTTTTAAAGACTGAACAGGCTCATTCACTTCTTGATGAGTTAAGTGAACAATGCTTAGAAAGGCAGAGGTCCTTCAGATACACAGTGAATGGCACCCTTCTCATTTTTGGAGACCATATATTGTTTCTTTGCCCAGATACTTTTTCAAACTTAAGGTTTACAGTCATTCTAGCTGCCACTAGAAATTACACTGCATCTAGTTAGATTTACAAAATAGTTCCAGGTTTCTGCAGACATTATCTCTACACAGACTTTCGACTGGTTTCAAAGATGGAGAAACATGCTGCAATGGTAAGCATGGCAAAGGCTGACTTTGAGGTAAGTTTTATCCAGCAGATGGTAACAACAGAAATATAAGACCTAAGACAGCCAGATCAGATAGCAAGAAAAAATGACAGCCCTAATCTGAAAGGAGGAAAAGATTTAGCTTGTACAGACTTCTTTCTGCTGTGGCATAAATGCTGCTGGTAGAGTTTCCTGTTAGGCCTCTAACTGCTAACTATTACTCATGGCAGTTTGACTTCTTTCATTTATTATTTCATGGAAACCAGGCCAATGTGGAGAGACATGGGGCCATATTCCTATACAGAACTGATCCCAAAGGTGAGTGGGATGCACTTCCTAGTTCTTCTGCAAGGGCAGAGACAGAGGTGGCATGTCTGAGCTGATCTACCTGTAACCAGCTCCTGGAATGGAATCTGGAACACATGGACAGGTTCTGTACCCTTATGTATTGTGTGGGTATAGTCAGATACCAACTGGTTGGCATCTTCAAATAATAGCATACAAGAACTACGAAGAACTAGCCAGTAGAAAAATACCAAAGACTATGGTGATGAAATGTTTACCTTTTGTGATCAGGAAGTGTCAGATCTTGCTTTGAGTACCTCAGCCAAGAATCCTCTCCAAAATAAACCTAAATTATTTTAAAAGATAGCAGTCCTGACTCTTGCTGCTAGTTCACCTTTCTCTACAATGGTAAGAGCTCTGACCATGCCCCATGAGAAACCTCATGCTGCTCCTTCCTTTGTTTGAAAGGATTAAAAGCCTCAAATGTCAACTGAGTGCCCAAACCATCAAAACAGTGAAAGGTTACTGTCTTTCAGACTGAAGCTGTATTACTTTTCACAAAAACAAGAAAAAAAGGTTACCCAGAGAGAGAAAGAAGTATCCTGGGTTCTGTTCCCTGATAATAAGGAACTTCCCGTACTTATTCCCATTGTCTTGGGTGGGGCAGGACTCAGTTACACTGTCTGGAGATCCAAGCCATTCTGGCTTGTGCTAGGACTGAAAAATGCTTTTGCTGATCTCAGAGCAGACACACATGCTAGAGTCATAGGTACTTCTGTGGCAAGACTTTACTACCAGAAGTACCTATAGGCTATCAGCACAGATCTCACCAAGCAATGGGAATGCTTTTAGCAGCACAACATCTATGTATCTAGGGGCTTAACAAAATATGAGGCAACATGTGGTCATCAGAACTGAGCAGGGGAAGAAGAGAAAATTGGCTGTAATGGATGTTATTTACGTTGCTAGAAGGTAACAGTTGCTGGTCATTCAAAGATAGAAATAAAATGGGGTTCTATTTCTTATTTCTATGGCCTGTCACCTTCTGCATTGGACACAAAATTTTTTTACTATAATATGAATTTCATATGCTGAGTCTGGGTGTTCAGGCAAAGGCTTTCTGGCTGCACTGATTCCTCTGACTATACTCAAATTTTACTTCTAGAAATCAGTGCAAGCAATTTAATACCTCTGGCAATATTTTTTTTTTCTTAGCAGGGCAGATAGGTAACAGTTCAGATGCCTGAAATTAAAGGACAGAAAAGACTGCCTGGTTAGCTAATCTTATTCCTGCAAGAACAGGCCAAAGTATTTTACTCTTGCACCAAGCCAATAACTTCTGGCTGAATTAAGTCAAAGTATTGCTCTGCTCAAATCATCTGTCTCACAACTATATGGTTTCTCTGGTTTGGCCAAGGATCTTGATGGAAAACCAGGTGTCAAATGCATCATCCTAGATACCTTGAAGAAATATACATGCTGCCTTTCACTTTGGACTTCACTTCTTTGTATTCTCCACTTTTATATCTGCTGACTTGGCAGTATTCTGTTTTACCAAAACGATCAATATTTTTTTCTGAAAAGACATACATACTAGCAGCACAATCATGAATGGTGATAATGATCACAGCTAACTCAAGTCTGTCCCATCTGCTTTTGGACTTCCTGACACAGAAGAAGTGAAGACTGTAGTGTGGCTGACTAACCTATGATTCAAACATGCCCTTTTCAAGTGCTACAGGATAAAGACTTGTTATTTCATGCAGTTAAATTGACATCATGTGCAATAGTCACAGTGCTATTCTTGCATTTATTAGGTAGCAGTCTGGGCAGAGCTGAACACAGTTGGGACCTGGAGTAAGAACTAAAATGTTTCAATCAGGATGTGAGGCAAAGAGATGTTTGGTTTTATGGTTATGATTTGGGAGGTGTGAGAAGCACAGATTCAGGGGTCCTAGTTTGTGGTTCTCGACCATTTTGAAGTTCTGATGTTTCAATCATAAATCTATAGTTACTTCTGACTAGGGAGAGATATTAGTTACATGCCAACATTTCCCAAAAGCAGATATTGAAGCTTTTCAGCTACTGTGCTCTGAAAAGCTGCCCGATTTGGGGCATGCAATAGAAGCATTTATTTCCTGTAAGGTGCCAAAATGTCTTGGCAGGTACACTGTCCAGGCACTGGGCTAAAAATCTCATAGACAACTGTTGCCCATCATGAAAAATTTCTAGTCTTCCATCACAAAGAATGAGTGGTATAGACCTCATCTTAACCAATGACAAGTAGCACCAGTGAATTTTATCATATGAATACACATGAACAGTCTTTGCCCTCTGTTTCCTATATCAAAGTGTAAAACTTCTTGGGACACATGGCACTAACCGTAAACCTCACATAAGCAATACACTCAACTGACATTTACTTTACTGTTTCTGTATCTGCTGTGCAAACCAAACTCCTTCAGAACTCTTATTATCAGTTGTTACTAATCAGGAAGTTATCTGTGTACTGCCCACTTCCATGGCTTTGGAGAGAATGAGGCTTGTGCTAGTAGCTTGCAGCTAGAAATTTCCACCTAAGTTTCACAGAAGTTTTTGAAAAAGCCAGAGTTTGACATCACTTTAAATCCCATCTCCATTGTAGTCAAGGGAAAATTCCCATTACCTTTATGAGCATCTGGATTTCCTACAGTGCTGTACTGGGTTTACATGGAAAGGTTTTGGTACCGAGGGGCTACAGGGGTGGCTTCTGTGAGAAGCTGCTATAAGCTTCTCCTGTGTTCAACAGAGCAAATGCCAGCTTGCTGCAAGATGGATCCACCACTGACCAGGACCAAGCCAATCAGCAACAGTGGTTAACACCTCTGTAGATGGACCCCATGCCAGAGCACGGCTGTGACCCCTGGGTAAGTCCCCACTGGAGCAGGCTCCTGGCAGGACCTGTGGCCCAGTAGAAAGAGGAACCCATGCTGGAGAAGTTTGTTCCTGAAGGACTGCACCCTATGGAAGGGACCCACAGCGGAGCAGTTCGTGAAGAACTGTAGTCTGTTGGAGGCATTCTGGAGGACTGTCTCCTGTGGGAGGGACCCCAGGCTGAAGCATGGAAAGACTAAAGAGTCCTTCCTTTGAGGAGGAAAGGAACAGCAGAGACAGCGTGTAATAAACTGATCCCAACCCCGTGCACCACTTGGGGGGAAGTAGAGAAAACTGAGAGTGAAGTTGCACATAGGAAGAAGAGAGGGTGGGGGGAAGGTGTTTTAGATTTCTCATTATCCTACTCTGATTTCATTAGTAATAAATTACATTTATTTCCCCAAGTGTGTTTTGCTCGTGATGGTAATTGGCGACTGATCTGTCCCTGTCCTCATCTCAACCTACGAGCCTTTTTCTCTCCCCTGTAAGAGTGACAGAGCAGCTTTTGGTGGGCACATGGCATGCAGCCAGGGTCAACCCCCCACAACTGTACAGTCAAATGTGTACATATGTGTAGCTTTTTTTTTTTTTAACTGAGGCAATGCAGAGAGCTGCAGTAAAGGAGAGCAGAAAGAAAGCTACAGGATAAGAGAAGAGCTCTACCCTGAAAAGATTTGTCTTTGACTGACAGAATCAGAGCATCTGTCTTTCACACACTGTTCCTGTAGCAAAGGGTTGGCTTTTGGTTCTTCCTAACACTTCAAAATATGGGTTGCAGAAATAATAGTTTATCTCCAGAGTTATCTACTTACAAGAGAGGGAGAGAACAGAGCTGCTTCCAAGGGGAAAAAAAAAAAAAAGAAAAGAAAAAGGGAAAAAAAATACTGCAGACCTCTGACAGGTTGATGGGCTGAAATGATTCAGGAATCCAGGCGCCTTCCAGCAGTTTTGAGATCCATATGCAAACCATACTCTACTTCTCAAAATACTTCTGGAGGAATCAGTGTTCAGAAAAACAAACAGCTTGTGCTAATCTGTGAATGTGCACATGTAAAGTAACTTCAATACTATTAATTAATGCAAATCATGTTGTGACAGACAACACAACAGCATGGAAACTGCTTGTCCAACCTATGTGGATTTGTATGGAAAGGCTGTGGTTTCTGGCGGACTCTTCTGAGTCAATTAAAAATGGCTGTCCACCTGTCTGGTTTAGCCAGAGGCATAGCAATGGCAGCTCATGAAACCCTGCACCTGAAAAGCATTTATGTGACACATCTTTCTTCTCCCTGCCAGAGTGCAAAATCTGTGGAACTACTGGATTTTTTATTTTATTTTAGCTTACTTTGCATTAAATAAGCTGACCTAACCGATCGTGAATTCCTACTATCCTCACTGATGAGGAATAAGAAGCTACAAAGTACCAAACATGCAGTGCAGAACGAAGGACTCAGACAACTCTTTTTTACATTAACACTCAATCACCCATATACAATACTGACCCAGTCCTGTAATTCTTTCAAAGCCAGAACTGATGATTAGCATCCAAGTAGCATTTTAGGATGAGGACAGAAAAAAGGCCACTTAACTGCTAACACTATCTAAGGAAAACATACAGCACACACAGTACTGATCCTGCAGAGAGTTACATGCAGATTTAAATGCTCTGGTCCCAGGACTACGACCACTCATAATACCAACATCAATATATGTCGAGTGTTTGCTTAATTAACTGTAGGAGAAAAGCAAAATCTCTATCCATTCACTGTACCTTCACATGGTTACTAGTGCTGGCACAAGGAACCTCGCAGGAATGCATATCCCAGCCTAGGAAAGGAGGAGGGACCCTTCCCACCCGGTGACAGCTCAATCAGCTGAGTGCATCTGAGTGCATCATCACATCAGGTGCATCTGGTTGTCAAGTCCTGAGCTACCATAAAATAATTCTTTGTCAATGAATGGAACTAATCATGCCTGTTCTCTGACAAAACAACACTGAGACCAAAAATGAAGCAGGAAAGAACAGATGATGACAATTCCATTGAAAAGTAACCCAGCAGATACAAAAGTGTCATGTCCTGAGAAGACTAATGAGATCAAAACACAATAAAAATGAGCCCATTTTTACATGGGTATTTCCAAGGATGTGAAGTGGTATAATATAACTTCTCAACTTCTGTTCACAGGAAATAGCCTAACTGCAATGCCGCAGAATCTCTCAGAAGGGATAAATAGCAAAATCCCTGCAAAATCCATACAAGATCTCACCCAAAAAAAAAAGTTTAATTCTACGTTAGAAGAAATTGCAGGATTTCCTTTCATGTTTTATTACACCCTTCTTTAGCAGCCAGCTGCCCCTAATATCCTCTTGCAACAGGATACTATAGGATGCCAAAACCCCTGCTAAGTAGGATCTGGATCCAGTCATCTAACCACATCACTGTCTTTATAGTAACCCAGGCCAGCCCTAAATACTATAATCCTGCTTTATTATAGTAAAGTCAGTTAATGGCTTTCATTGAATGTTCCTGCCAAGTAATGGTGCTCTAATATTTATTGACATTTCAGATCTGTCCATCTATTTGGACTATTTGTTACACTGAAAAGTGATGCAAGCAAAATATTCATAGAAGAAAGGAAGCTATTAAGGATTTCAATCTTTTGATATTAACAAGGCACAGTCCTGTGAGCTCCGTCTCCTAAAAGAGTCACCACTGACTTCAGTGTCACTACGGCCAGGAGCAAGACCATGCAGACTCGGGGAACTGGGGCAGGCGAGGGATCAGTCCTGGGCTCTTTGGCAGGTTCTCATCAGAAACTGCCATTAGCAGTGGATGACCGGAGGATCTCACTGGCATGCACTGGATGTCCTAATTAAAGAGTGAATAAATGCTGTGTGATGGGTGCTGGGAAGAGAAGAATGCAGAACAAGCAGGATGAGCCAGAGTTAAACCAGGAGAGCACATATTGCTTTGTCAATACTAGTGACAATTTAAGTACTATTTTCCATAAACATTCCATTTAATTTCTGGGAGACAGATGGTTAAGTCTGAAAAACTGAGCTCTTTAGCTTCTCAGATCATATAAAAAGATTGTTCTATTTTATTGCTATTCTATTTTTTTATTACCCTACTTTTTTCTAGCTTTTTGTTCTAATTTTCTATTGATGTGGAAAAGCTTTACATAATATTATTTCTAGAGGGTTTTATTTCTCCTAGAGAGGTGAAAAACGTTGGCTATAGGATCTAACACACTGTGCCATGTGTAAGTTTGGGTTTGGGAGCCGTCATTTCTTTTTTTTTGCTTTAAAGGACCACACTTAAAAAAAAACCAAACAACTATGAGCTTTGGACAAACGAAATTCTGTAGGACTTTTATTCAGGCATCTTCCACCCTGCAATGCCATGCACTCGTGTGTATACCCAGGGCTTGCACCTCTCATGTGTTTTTAATAGGATGGGGAAGCACGCCATGAAGAATTTATAGCGGGAAGCAATCTGCTGCTGTTACACATCTCTATACGCTATTGTAAAGAGTCATTCAGATTTTAGTAGGTCAGCAGGATAACAAAATACGCAGGCATCACGTTTGGCTCTTCTGCGACATACAGAAAAGGGATACGGGTGTACGTATCTTCCCTCTTTCCAAGGGAGATGGATTAAAGGGTACTGAGGGAAAAGCACGATTAAACCTGAGGGTGCTCCGAACCTCCCCACACGGCTACCGTGTCTCCGCGGCGCATATTTTACCTCAGCTATAGGCAGATACCGGAATCGGTTCTCCCCGGAGGCTCCGCGGCGGCGGGCTGGGAGGGGGTCGTGCACGTCCCGAGTCCGGAGCCGCGGCCCCCCACCTCCTGCACGTGCCCGATCCCCTTCCCGGCCCCCCGCCGCCGGGATGCCTCTTCCTCTTCTCCCGGCAGGCAGGGACTTACCTATGGGTGCCGGCCGGCGAACCCGCGTCGCTCTGGGGAAGCTCCCTGCACCCCGCCTCGCTGCCTGCAGCGCAGCGGCTGCCGGAGTGGGAGCTGGCGGGGGAAGCCGGGAAGGAGAAGCGGTGCGGGGGGAGCGGCGATGCTGTGCCAGGCGACGCAAATGGCTGAAGCACAGGGGCCGGGCGGCCGCTGCGTGGAGGGGGCGCGGGGCCGCGCTCAGCCCCTTTGTTCGCCTGACACACTCCCGCACAGGCGGAGGAGGAAGGAGCACGGACCTGTTGCTCGCAGCGGTGCCCAGCAAGGGGCAGCTCCTGAGGCGGGAAGCGACGCCGCTCCGGGCCGGGTGTCCGCGCTCTCCCGCGGCGGTGGGGCGGGGCAGGCGGCAGGACGGCCCCACCTGCCCGTGCTGAGGAGAAACTGCCTCCGGGCGGGGAAACGGCGGGTCCTCACCTCACGGCGGGGTGGGGGCAGCGGTCTCTGAGGTAATTGCTGCTCCCTCTCCTAAGGCCGGGCTTGCTGCAGCGGGGGCCTGATGGGCACGGCCCCACGCACCTCCGGTCAGCACGGCCTCCCACCTCGGCTGGGCGCTCCCCGTCTCTCGCTGCGGGAGGGTTTCCAACCGCAGCTTCTGGGTTGTTCGGGTTTCTGCCAGCGGAGACACAGCGAGGGGGAGGGCAGGTGGTTTCCGTTCGGCTGCAGTTTGGGTCAGGGTCCCATTTTGTCCTGCTCTTCAACGCTGAGGCTGTCATCGGGATTCCCAGAAATAAAACCCGTTTCCCAGTTTCTTGAAAAACGCCCTTGTGTTACATTAGTTGTACTCTGGATCTGTGCTCAGTGCAGTTGGTGGTACTTAGCTCAAGTCCCACTGTGGGCCACAATCTGACTTCTACCAGGGTAGTAGGCACTGATACTGTGCTATCTGAGCCTCTCTAAACCATTGTTGCTGTCTGGATGTATCATGTTGCCATTGCAATGTATAGTTTTCCTATGACACTGCTGTCTCCAAACACTGTTCATCTGCAGCTTTTCTCTTTTTCCCTCTTTCCACTAACTCCAAGGTCCCATCAGACTGGTTCTCCTGCAGCCACCCAACAAGTGCAGACACTCCTGAGCAGACTTGCAAAGCTACTAGTCTCCTGTCTCAAATTAACCTGACCATTCATTGCCAATGGGTTGGCAGTGTAACCATTGGGGCTGTATGTTCTTCCAGCACCATAGTGGTGATGGTTAAGCATGGTTGGGTGTCTTCCCATTCATTTTGTCCCATTAATCCTGCTTTTTTACTTTAGCTGTGCTTAAACTCATATGTTGAATTAGCCCTTAATACACTCAAGTGCTTGATATCTAGGTATTATTTAATTACTGTCTAGGTTTGATTGTAGTAAGGACAACAAACAAGAACAAACACAAGTACAGAATGACTAACATCAAATGGGTGTTAAATACAACAGGTAACTAAAGGGAAAACATAATAATGCAGCCCATTTGAAAAAGAAAAACAGATAAACTGAGGAGAAAAAAAACCTGAAAACAAGAATTTAAGAAACCTCAAAATGTCAGGACTTCATACACTTAAGTTTTGGGACTTCTTTCTAAATAAAATATGTAAACATTTCTATGATTTGACTGCAGCTACATCTTCATCTATCAAGTCAAAAGAATCTTTATAAGACTAGGCCATCTTGCCTGTCTCCAGACAGCCTTCCAGGAGTCAGGTGATTCATATATACACAGTACTTGTACACTGAGTGTACATACTAAGCAGATGAGATACTGGGTAACTGTAGCCACTTGAAACCCTTGGCTCTGTTCATGTTGTGCACTTCAATGATGTGCTTAACCAGAAGGCTGATTTTCAAGTTGAGGTCATGTCTCATCTCTACTGAGAGAAGCCAGCACCTTTCTTGGTGCTGTACGATAATTAAGAATCATACAGTATTGCAGGGGGCTTAGAATAACTGGTGACCACAACATGTGGCCTTAACATAATTGTGAATTTCCTGCTGTCCCCTAATTAGGGCCCATTATATGATTGGACTGTTAGTTTCTGTATGTGGTTTAATTCTTAGCTGGCTGGAAGAAGTTTCCGTGTGATGATTTCACAGATCCATTAAAGCCTGCCAGAAATAATTCTTCTCTCCTGACATCAGGAACTAATCTTCTTGCTGTTCCATGTTACTTTAAATACCATATATTTCAAGATGACATTGAAATTATGCAACTGATACAGGTCTGAGAGATTATTTTCACTTTCACGTTGTTCTTTTCCTCTGTGGAGGATCATGTCCCCTTGAGGTGCCTGATTTCTGCTCAGAACTCTGACTGCCAAGAGTTACGTGACTGTGGCAGCAGTATCATATCTGAGACTATTTGAGATTGTTCTGACTCATGCTTTCTGAATATATGATGATTTTCAGCACAGACAGATTTGCTTAGCTCCCCTTCAGGCTTAACTGGCACATCACATTTCAGTCCATGTGTACACGGAGGTGTCTGAGCTACAGTTTCTGGAAGGGCTTGGAAGTCAATGGTGGATAAGAAGCAGCATACTGTTTGGAGGCCATAATTGCCCCTGTGACTGGAGCCAGTAAAAGACCTATACAGAATCCAAGCTCCATGGATGTCATAGCCTGAGAAGGCATTTAGCAGCTGTTGCAGCTTTATCCTCTGCCCTCACTGGACGCTGCCAGAAGCGGAGTGGGCAAAATTACCTCAGTTCTGCTTTCTTAAAGTTTAACCTTGGGCAGTGATTCCCTACCTCCGTAAGGCTCAGTGTGTTGTCGTCCTCTCTTAAGTTTCTTTCTGGTACCCCATGCCCCTTTGTCATCAAACCTTTTAGTAAAAACACATTCAGTAAAAACACAAGTTGCTGACCTATTAGCACAATTTCTCCAAAATACTGCTCCTCTGGGAAACCTCCCATGAAGGATAAGGCTGCTCGTCAACTAGCCTTTCAGTTTTCAGTATAAGTGGAGATGTTGTTAAAAACTAGGATACCTGTTGTAGAAATCATCTCAGTTCTAGTTCAGCTTCCCTACTTGAGTTCCCTGAAGCTCCATTTATAATTAATGTAAATGAATAACCCTGTCTGGAGGGCAGTTTTTCTCACTGATCTTAGACACCTTATCTTAGGATGAGGTAGATTATCCTTTGATATTCCTTGTTTCTCTCCATTAGCTGTAAAGTCAGACTGGCATAGCTACAGACAGCTGTAGAATGATTGTCCCGGTGTAGAAGAGGGCCTGTCCTAAAGAAATCGGGTATCACACAGCTTACTTGATACACAATTTGGTGCCGTCTTGTGTTTCTGTAGCCCAGTCAACATGAAGAATATTCAGAGGGAGTGATTGCTTGTAACTGCTGCTACTGACCATCAAGACTTACTAAGATACCTGTGTTCTGCAAGGGGCAATTAGCCAGGAGCAGCAACAGCAGAGTGGCAGGAAGGGGAGTGTTTTCTTTGTCTCAGAAACCTTAGTTCCTGCCCCATCACATACAGCCCATCCTGTCTGTCTCACATACCAGGAGAAGTGCTCAATATTAGAAAAGGAATACAGTTTGGAACAAAAGAATTTTATCAGATGTTTCTCTGGTAAAAGAAAAATAATAAAATCCAGATGAAGAAATATGAATAGCAATGTTTTTTCGTCTTACACACCTCTCTGTCTGTTCAATCTAAATCAGGCAAAACAAAAGATTTGGAATTTTTGCTTCCTAGAAGATGTCAGACTGTGATGACTCTAATGCTGAAATGGACAGTAAAGAAGAATGTCATTCTCATGATAGGGACACCAAATGGCATCCTGAGCCAGAGAGATGTACATCTGCTCAGTGCTTAGCAAGGTGCTGCTCTTCTTGGGAGAGGTACTGCATGCCATTTCTTCCTCCCACTGGTTGCAGTAGCAGCTGCATTGCTGTGATTCCCAGCTCTGAGGCTGTTGTGCAGGTCTGGCCTACCTGGCAGCTGGAGCAAATGCTCTGCTCCTCAGTAAAATTTGCCAGCAGATGACATCAAAAATTAATCATCCCAGTCCCAGGGGGTTGATTCTTGTCAAGTGAAGCTACAGAATTTCTTGTTTAAGAAGGTTAGGAGTCATTTAACAAAATTGTTATTTCACCCAAATGAAACACTCAACCCTTACCCTATGGACCAAGAGGCTTTAAACCTTCTAGATAATGGGCTTGGAACATAGCTCACACAGGCATATGAAGGATAGCTTTTACAAGCAAGCAAGGTAGAACCGTGCAGGTAATGTACCCATGGCATCAAGGAGCTGAGGATGATGCCATGCTCAATTATTTACCCAGGTAATTAGATGGACTTTGCAGCCTTCACTCACCGATTCCATGACATTGTAGGCACATGTCTAGCACACCAGGTAGGACTGGTGTGCCTACACAATCTAGACTTGCTGCCAGTGGCTATGCAGATGCATAGCTGTTGGTAAGCTATTCTTTTGTGGGTTAGATTGGCAGCAAGGCTGTCTTGGAAAAATAAACACTGCAGCATCAAAATTCTGAAACTGGCATAGGTGAAACTCAGTAGCATTCCATGTGTGCATACCAGAGTATCAGACACATAGTGGCAGTAGCTGGTGTGGGTGGTCCCTGCAGTACCTGGAGCTCAGGTCCATGGCCAAAAGCCAAAATATAAATAAAAAAAAATAAAACAAACCAAACCAACAACAACAACAAAAAAAAACAACAAACTCCCCCCCCCCCCAAAAAAAAACCCAAAAAACACAAAACAAACAAACAAAAAAAAGGGCAACAAAAAAAAACAAACAGAAAACCTAACTCATTTTGCTCATCCTGTGTTTGACAGCTGAACACCCCTATATGAAATGCTTTTTGGTATTATAACACAACAGCCTCAAGAATTGTTTTGATGCTATTGCTGCACAGACAAAATGCTTACTGTATTTCTGCTAAGCAGCCAAAGATGCCTAAACTACTTGTTGAGTATTTGCAATACAAAACCCATATATGTTGTAGGTATGTTACATAGACTATGTTGTATACACCCAATGCTGACCCCAGCTGATCTGTCTGTGCATTAGTTTTCACACATCCCTATAAAATACCCAAATAGTAGAAATGAATGTAAAGAGCAGGTTGTATCAGGGGCATTATCAGCTTGTAGCAGATAATTCCCAAAACAAGAATTTGAAGAAGAGAATGAAAACAAACCCTTGCTCTGTACAGTGCTCTGAGATTATCCAGCCATAACCAGCCACAGGTTGTCCCACCACCTGTCTCATCAACATGCATCCATGACTATGAATTGTGAGCAAAACACCTCGTCATCAGTACATTTCTCCCAGAATACTGGTGTGACAATGAGACCTCCTCGTGTACAGGTGTAGGCTATGTGCCCAGACAGCAGGGTTTGTGCAGGGCATGGACTGGCACATGAATCTCAACTGACAGAGCCTCAGGAACATCACAAAGTGCTCTTGAGTTCAGCAGTGTAGATGCAGCTTAAGTTAACTGATGGTGTCAGTTGCTTGTGATCAGGATTAAGGGCATCACAGACTGCTCTGAGCAACATTGCAGAGTTGTGTTTACAAATCTTGTCTGACCTAGGGGTAATGCTCATTAATGCAGGTAGTCTGTGCTACCCAGCTCTCCAGAAAAAAAAAAACAAACAAAAAAAAACACAACAAAATAAACCTCTTCAGTAAGGGAACATTAAAAAAGCATTTAGTGCAGTCTGAGAGGCACATTCTGCAACCTGAAATGCACACAGAAAGAACAAACCAGAAAAGCCCACAGGAAACAACTTCTACCCTTGGCTTTGGAAGTCATGGGTCAATAATTTTTTTGTGCCAACATTCAAGGCAACCCTGATGCTCAAGGTGAAACCCATACAATTTCTCTCCAATGTGGAATATTGAAAAATGAAAATTCTGTAACCGCAGCTAAGCTGTAAATGGTTTCTTGAATTCAAAGCCTTTCTTTTTATCTTCATTTGGGCATGTAAATGTACAGATTTCAGTGGAAATTAGGTACTTTGGTGCTTGACAAAACTTTGCTGGAGGCTCACCTGAATCTTTTGATGTCAAAATACTCCTTAAATCACATTTCCAGTGAATTCCTACAATGATTTCAGCTCCCCCAAGGTGTGCTATTTTAATCCTAGGTGTTCTCACTCATCTTCCAGGGATGTTCCAGGGACACACATTAATAATAACTATGATTATCCCTGGAGTATAATATACACAACACGAGAACTCGCAGTTCTGCTGTCAAGGCCTGTTTTGCTGGAGGAAAAGAAAAAGTCTCTTTGAACGCCTTTGAAGGTCATGCTGTGAAAGACTAACTGCCTTTACAATGTGGTTTATGGAGCTTGGCCAACGCACTTGAGGTGTTTTTGGTCATACATCAACATTGTTGCATTTCAAATGGAGGCACACAGTAAACCCTCATTTGCCTAGGAAATTTTCAGAACCTTTCATCTGAAGCTGCTTCAGTGTTGCTATTTTGATTCTTTTTTTTAGGAGACAAAGAGTATTTCTGGCAGCTTGGTAGCCAGGCATGCCTTTCAGGAAAAATGCTAGGATCAAATGAGCACAAGTAAAAGGCAGTGGCATATCAACCAATTGGGAAAAGATATTGAGCTAGATTTCTTAAATCAATAGCAGATAAATCTTGCAGTCTGCATGCTGCATTTGTGAGGAAGTGGGATGTAGATTCTACATACAACTACAGATAAACCAGAATTTTGAGCTGTGGCATGGTGCATGCAGCTGAACTATCACAGAGTAACAAGAGTCCACATCCCAACCGCTGGTAAACGTATGTATAGGTATCTAATCTATGCTAGTATATATTTCTGTCTCCTGACCATAAGAGGCTAGTCTCAAGTTCTAGACTGCTGGCAACCTTCCCATATGAAGTAGGTTGTATGGATACATGTCAGGCCACATTAGCATCAAGACACCAGAGGCAGAGAGCCTATTATGCAAGTGGGACCACACATTTTACATCCATGTTGTTAATCAGTACCCAAAATATCCCAGATAAGCAGCCTTGTCAGTGCTGTCTGATGGGAGCAGCCCAGGCCAGGCTCAGTTTCAGAGAGCCAGCTACTGACTATGATCACAGATCAGGACCTAAGTTGCTGCCCTACTCCTGGCCAGTTCACTAGCACAGTTTCAACAGCCATGCGTACAGGATGTCTGCAAGAAGGAAGCAATTTAAAGGGCTAATCATGGGCTTAAAGAGCAGTAGTGGCTTTAATCTGTGTGCTTTCACAGAGTCATCATGCAGCTTCAAGTCAAGCA
This sequence comes from Melopsittacus undulatus, assembly GCF_012275295.1. Taxonomy (NCBI): domain Eukaryota; kingdom Metazoa; phylum Chordata; class Aves; order Psittaciformes; family Psittaculidae; genus Melopsittacus; species Melopsittacus undulatus. The sequence continues at coordinate 34,551,680 of NC_047529.1, read as the reverse complement.
AACATTCTTCAACTCAGCTTCTTCCTAGCTACAGATTATATTAATCTGCCTAACAGGGCTATTATGTGAAGTATTATTACTATGTATATATGTAAAGCAATCTAAAAATACTGTGTCAACTCCATGGTATAACTCATTGCAATACAGATGAACTCTTACAGAACCCTCCATTATAGCTGCATCTTTCAAACCACAGATTTTTCTCCCCAAATGCATTTTGCAAAAAACTGTTTGTCTTTATGTGCTCAGAAAATTAAATAGCATAGAAGGAGAAGGAACACTGAAGTTTAAGCACAGAAGCATAGTTCAGGAAATGCTTCTCAATACTCAGTCTTCTCTCCAACAGGTAATATTTAGCTCTCAGCCTCAAACCCATAAATAATGATCAGTAAATTCCCTGTGGGACAGAATCTGCCTTCAGATGCATGAACATACAGTATCCTGCATCCTGCACTCTTGTGATCTGACATTTTTCAGAACCATATATTGAAGAGATGTGGTATAAGAACAGGAACAAAAAGGCCTCACTAGCAACCAAGCAGCAACGAGTAATTCTTCTTGTTTGTTTATAACAGTGCACATACACACAAAAAGGCTATTGCTGACTCTGATGAATACAAGTCTCCATATTTAAACACAATCATGGGGCTCTGTATATACTCTTTAGGGCAGATTAATTAAAAAGAATTGCCAGTTAGCAACTGAAAATTAATTTCCTCTGTTAACACTTTGCTATATTACACTCATTTGGAATATTAATTCTTCTCATTTTTATGCACCATGCATGCTGCCCAAACTCCATGTAGACTGCATAGCAGAAATTCTACTGCTTAAACATTATTTGGGTTCACTAATACACTGGTCAAATTTATTCTAAGAGACTGAATAATTTTGAGAAATTCCATTTGCTGTGTTTAAATTGTAGAAACTAAAAACCTAAAGATACATTCTCATTGTCCTAATCATATACCCTATTTTCCCTTTCATGAGTCCATTAATATGTATATTATTCATTAGTGCATGCCACAAATTCTAGTCTCCTAGTTAAAATGGTGACCCAAGAAATGTACTTCTAGAGTTAATTTTTATCACATTTTTTATTAAATATTTCTCTCAGTTTATACTTTGAACATAAATACACAAGTTGTATGGCTCATGTTATAAAAGACGCTACTATGTGTTAGAAAACATATATAGATATCATAGTGGTTACACTTGCGCCCCTCTTTTCCTAGTATTTTCCATAACTTCTATTTATCTAGAAAAGCAGTATCGGAATGCAAAATCCAACCTATCTATCAGCACAGTCTACAACAGCTATAAGGACTATTTGCCAGCTGTAAGAGAAACTTTGGTTTCTGCCTGTTTCCATAAGGCAACACCAATTAGCTGAGTATTAAAAAACGAACATTGCACCTTGTGCTCAGTTAGTTACTAAAAACCTAGTTCATGTCAATGTATATTTATAAAGACATACAGCTTCATTTTTGCTTTACAGGTTAGTAAGATAAATAGATACATATTTTCAAAATGGCATAACGCAAATGAGGGACCCAGTTCTGCTCTTACTGAAGTCATGCTGGCAACAGAGGAGCAGAGTTGTACTTTGTTTCTACTGTGTTATTGATAAAACTGAAGAAACTTACATTTCAGCCAGTAGATAGGATGAATTTCACTTTAAAATTCTCATGTATTACTCCTAGCAGATCCTGTAATAACGCCATGTATAGATTTCCAGTTGAATGTATGGTGGACTCTGCTTATTGCTCCTAGTGATAAAGATCCACAAGGGAGTAGTCCTGAAGGCACAGACGTGGAATCCCACATCCAAGAAGCATGCAGAAAAAAAACTGTAGTCTTTTTACTGCAGTGTAGCAAAAGGATACTAGATTATATATGCTTTAAACACAGAAGAATCTTTTAACTTGTTTTTCAATATACATACATTAAACTGTACAAGGTAGTACTTCCACACAGTGGGCAAAGAGCAGCTCCCAGGGCCATAGCTATGGAAGAGTGTAGAAAATGCAACTGGCCTTGATCCCTCAAGCTGGGCAAGCCCAGGCAATAAGCCAGGGAGAAGAGGAAAAGTTTGGGGAAATGTTGCCAGCTGCTTGGCTTAGAAGCACTCTGCCCTATTTTTTTTTCTTGCACCAGGACTCATGCCAATCCTAAGCCCATGCTAACACTGACAGTTGGATAAACTGAAGTCGCAAGATACACAGCAAAAGACACAGAATAAAAGCACAGAACAATAATGAAGACCCTAAGCCTACAATCCCATCTGTAGTAAGTGTCCTTCATGACTCATTGAAATTTGTGCTATTATGGCTCAAGAAACCTGTTCTCATAGGAATGTAGGGTGTGGGCAAAACCCCTAAGAAGAAACCAGGGTGCTGATCTGTTATTTGAAATACCTATCTTGGTGCCACCTAGAAGGCAAAGACTGATTGTGCTGGCATTCCCTCTGTCCCATGTACTAGTTGGAAGATGGCAGGAAGACCTGACCTTACTCTGGTGTTCTGAAAATTCAGACTGAAAATTTAAGATATACACATATCTACTGCAAAATAAAGAAAATAAATTTCAGCAATACTTAATAGTAAAAATTACTATAAAAAAACCAAAAACAACCAAAAAACCCAACCCAACTAAAACTTTATCCCATATCAAACAAAATAATTCAGTCTCAAGTACTGTTTACCTTGAACTGTCACATGCTGGGAAACACTCTAATTATGGTTGTTGTTGATTTAAAATAGGCAGATTGAAACAAAACAAGGTGGAACCAAGGAGCTTGTTTTAGAAGTAGCAGAAATAATTTCAATGGTACCAAATAACTTTCCTTAGCAGGATATGTAATAATTATGGTACGAAAGCAACCAGAAGTTTTACTTGATTCTACTCACTGCATATATCTGACAAATGTTCTGCTTCAGATATATTTAATTTGCATTTTACTGATGGGCAGTATTAGAGTTCTTTACATATTCAGCAGAAACATAATCATCCTAATTTCTCTGCATTTTTCAGTCTATTGATGAGGGAAAAGGAAGTTTCCAGTGACTCAGTTCAACATGTTATCTGTATTAAACATATTTTGACTGCAGGATGTGTCTCATCACAACATCTGTGTGAGCTGAAGGCTTTGTCTTGTATTCCACATGTGCAGTCAGTAGTGCAAAAAGGAATTTCAGTAAGAATCCCAAATTCAGAGTTTCTTTTGGAAATACACAGATTCATTAAGAAATGACAATTAGATTTCTCTTTAGAACTCATCCCCCTAACACTACCAAAGCAACTGCTTCCCCAACTGAGTGAATGAAGCTGTGCATGTTATTTTCACAATATCCATTTATGTGACCACGTTTTGCTGAAACTCTGTCTGGAAAGAGGTGACCACCACTAAGATATGACCATATCTCTGCTGTTGTGCTGTGACATAATTTGACTGGCATTTGCCTGAGGACACAGCACAAATCAATTGAGGTAGGGCCTACACTCACAGTGATTACCCTGCACTTCCTATAGATATTCCAATATTAGTATCTTTCTCCCCAGTTAACAGTTTCATTATCAATTTACTGGATGCACATCTGCCTTCAAAATGGCATAGTCCATGTCTAGCTTTGGTACTGAGTTGCTGGGGAGAATGGGTTAACAGCACTAGAATGCACAGCTGCCCTATACCTGTATTTTCTGTTTTCTGTAAACTATAGCATCTTTTGAACTTTCTCTGTGTAATGAAGGTGAGTCACAGACACATTGCACCTACCAAGAACATGAATGCATTTTGTACTGCAACATTTTTAATAATACTGAGCATTAGAAATATTAATAATAATTAAAATCTATTTTCTATGTTGAAATAAACAAATACCAATCAATTAATATAACTACTTTCGTCCAGACCAAGCTCTGGCTTGTGATACAGTGTTACAAACTATTCTAGTAATTACCAAATTATTATTAGCTTGCATTAGACTATTTATTGTTTTAAAATATTTTCTAATTTGTTAAAATCTACTTGGAAAAATAAACAACAGCTGATTTACATCAGCAAAAACCAGCATGAGACGTGGCATGTGTTCCTTGCCTTCTCTAAGTGCTATCGAACATAATTATGATATTTATAAATGTGAATATAAATAAGGTAGAGATTCTAAAACCATTTAAAAGTGTCTAACAGATCCTTTCTGTTCTAAGTATCAAGGACAGCATTAATGACTGAACATTTCTGATACTCTAATACTGCAGAATATTCTAAGTATGTAAAGACTATCTTGCAACTCTTAATCCTGTGATCACAGCCTGCTGAAATTGCTTCCAGGTGCATAAAGTCTATCCATTTGGGTCCTAAGGTGGCATCTGCTGTAAAAGGGTATCAGATGTTTTTAATAGCAGAAGGTGTCTTGGATTTAGTTCAGTTAGATATTTAATAGTGGAATTTGCCAGACCATCACTGAAGACACTAGCTCATCTTGTCGCTGCTGCTTGATCTTCTTGTTCACTCTTCTGTGTCCTTGGCCACCAGAAATGACTAATACTGAACTTGCTTTCATTTTTTTTGATCTCTGTCTTTTACTTTTAAATGAGATGTTTTGATCTTTCAAAAGCTCGTAAATGTTACTGTCTTCTGGCCTATGTTCTAGGGAACTTGATCCATGAGACATAGTAAGGGATCCAGAAGATGATGACAAGTCACTTTTTTGTGCAATGGATCCTACTGAACCCCCCAACCAAATTGCTGTGTCATGGGCATTACTAAGGGAAGAACCTGGTCTTTCATTGTGCAGAACATTCTTTTGGTCATCATCTTTAGGTTCTGAGCCAGCAGGCAGGCTGTTCCGCATTTTGTTTCTGTTCCTCTTGTTTATAGATGCAGCCGTTACAAGAAACTTGACTGGGCCACTGTGTGCATGATACGACACTATTCCTCTTCCTGGAGCCAAAAGAGATAGACAATTAAAGAAAATTTTAGTACATTGTTTCACCATAATTAATGACATTTGCTCAGAATAGCATAACTCTTAAAACCCTATTCTGCCTTGTGTGTACACAATTTACAGGTAAAAAAAACCCACAAAAAAGTAATTTAATGTACAACAAGTGATTTAGGACTGTACTATTAAATCACCTGAAACACGGCATTATAAATTTAATTTGACTTACTTTTGTTCTCTGTTCTCACAAATGTAACACTGAGTTTTCTCCAGTAATCCGTGTTTTTCAATTAATCCCCTTGTACCTCTGTACCTCTCCAAAATAAAGAGAGGAACACCTGTTTCACTGTAACAGACCCCTCCACACTATACAGCAGGAATTAGAACTCATCCTCTAAATGGCTGTCTAGTTACCATGACAGATTCACAAGGAAATGACCAAACCATTATTTTCACCCTTTTAAAAAAAAAACAAACAAAAAAACCCCAAGTATTTAAACGGTAGGATTTTTGTGGTACAAGGAAGATTAACACTGTGCAAATAATTAAAATTGATAAAAACCCCAAATTGACTATGGCCAAATTCAGAAGCTATAACAATATCAATATGTGTGGCTTTTACAGCAAAAAAGAAGAGGGGAAAATGTGATTCTACAAAATAGCTACAATATGGGAAAGAGCTAGCCTATCAAAGGGAAAACCCCACAACCCTACAAATCACTCTGTCCATCCCTAACTCCCTAATGCATTCCAAGATGTAATAAAACATACCCTGATTTATAGAAAGTGCAATGATACAAAGATGAATTATCACTTGGAAGCAAAACTGGAAAAAAAATCACAATTTTTCAGTTCAAATTCCAAACACAGAATCAAAGACCATAAAAATAGATCTCTAAATGTAACATTGCTGGATCTGTGAAATATGACAAATCTTAATCCAAAATAAATGCAAGAACATACAGATGATATAAACCACAATAATGAAAATAGACAATGAAAGAATAAAAGGAGAGATTTTCTGATTCTGCAACTATGCTTTTTCTTGTATTGCATTTATTTTCACCTAACATAGGTTCCACATTTATCCTGTGTCATACTGGATTATCACTGCATATTTTGCTGAACACAGAGGACTTAGTTTTCATTTTGCAAAGTTACATAAGCTCTCCCCTCTCTCCAAGGAAGTTTCAAACAGCTTGCCTCAAAACCTGCCAGCTTCCCACCACAGTGCAAAGCTCGAGCAGAACTGTGAACCCAAAACATCCAAAACACTGGTGCAAAGCCCCTACTAACCATACGTCTAAAATCCTGCTTCTCCTAGTACCTTAAACATTTGCAAAGTGATACAGCAGTATTCATGCATTTGTATTTCAAATGTGGTAATACGAAAGTAACTCGACTCTCCAAAACACAAAAATCTTGATCATTGTCATAAAAATTAAAGATATATTCTTATATATTCCAGGTCTCCAGTTTGGGGAGAAAGGGCATAAAACCAATTTACTGAATAAACAGACAACACACTATGTTTTCAGCATCTGTGTCTCTAAACCTAATGCATCTATTTTCCCCAATTCTGGAAGAAAGATTATTTGCATTCTCTTCTCATCCCCCTGTGTTTGACTGTACTCCCTCAGGATTAATGCCTATCCTATTCTTATGCCCCAAAGAAAAACAGTTGTTCCGGCTCAAACAAATGAGACAAAACTAGACAAGTGCCTGAGTACACTGTGTAAAGCTCAGGAAGAACAGCATATATAATTTCATCAGAGTTCAGATATATATCTAAACAATGTAAACAATTTGGTAGGTTTACTTGAACTGCTGTCAGAAGAGAAAATAAATCATAAGTATAAAACTACTGTACTTGATCTGTTTGAAAATTTCACTCACCAGTTACTTTGGGAATCCCCTGCAAGCGTGGCACTGGTAATGCTACTATTATACCCAGGTTTGTTCCAACCATCAATAAGCCATGGCACACAAGGAGGCTGGTCACAGAAACACGTTGCTGCCCTGCAGAGTTCAGGAAGTGCTCTGTTACTTTAGAGCAGTAATCTTTGCCTAGATCAAAGTCACGTCAGTCACACACACAGTCAAGCTGCATCTTCTCATTCAGCAAAGCATTCATCAAAAAGGCAAATATTTTTCTGGATTGTGGTATTAGAACTTTACATACATGACAAGTTAAATACTGTTAAATTTCTGAAACATTCTGTCCTAAACCTCTAAACCACAGTATCTAGAAGTAGACATAGATAATTCTTACACATATACTTTTATATATAGACTGTGTTTGTATATTCTCAGTAATAAAACTGAAAGGCATTTCACTTCGCAGTACTCAACAATACATTGCCATAACACACTACACTCAAGGCTCAAACCTATTCACAATTACTTTTTTCACCTAATTTTTATTCTGTGAAACTGTATCAGAAGTCCTGTCTCCCAGTTTGGGTCCCCCATACAAGAATGGCATTGGCATTTTGGAAAAGGTCCAGTGGAAGGCAATGAAGGCGAGGAGAGTGGAGCACATAGTGTACAAAGAAAGGTTACAAGAAGTGCTGTCTGCACCCATGTGATGGGAGGGTGTGCAGAAGACAGACAGATTCCATTCAGATGTGCACAGTGATCCGATCAGACGGATCAAATTTGGAATGTGGGAAACTTGGATTCTAAGTAGGGAAAAGCTTCTTCTTCATAAGGATGGTCAAATACTGCAACAGGTTGCTCAGAGGTTGTGGAATCTCCATCCTATTAAAAAGATATTAAACATTTGACTGGACAAGTCCTTGAACAACCAGACCTAATTAGGCCTGCTTCAAGAAGGATGGACGAGATGAACTACAGAGTAACTTCCAGTCAAGACTGTTCTATGATTCTGTGATTTGCTACAATGTATTGTTTATAGGATTGTTATTTTCCTAATGAAAACAAAGGTTTTGCTTGCAATGCTTACTATATATGTTCAGATGAATTTTCAAAATGGCCTTGACAAGTTTCACAAATGGAAACTACAGCTTGCCCAGACTTTTGCCATGGCCTAAGTTTATGTGGAGAAGCATTTAAACTCTGCTAGAACTCTCCAACTTCAAGCCCTACATGTTCTTGCATTTAAGATTAACTTTACATGCAAGAGAGCAGTCACTCCCGTCTTCATCACAGCTTTCAAGTTGTTAATCACTTCATCGGTAAGTAGGGAATTTGGATTCCACATCTGGTACAACTTGGATGAACCCACATGTTCCACACTTTGGAAAAGGACCTTAATTATGGTGTGTATCAGAAATAAACGCATTTTCCATCTCGTTCCTTGAAGCTGAGCCAATTCACATCCAAGAATATATGAATTACAGACCCAGTGGGAAAGCAGGGAAGGAGAGGCTTGATTGAAGCCTAAAGCACTCAACTAGAAAGCAGAAGGCAGACCAGGTCAAGCTTTTCCTGACAGAACTTTACAATTAACCCAGCAATGGCATGTTGTAAAATGCATATGTAGGGCAAGACTTGGAATCCCAGATCTGTCTACTCAAACCCACATCCTAAAATACTCTAAAGGCATGATGATTAAGTCACCCTCGGCAGGTGTAACAAGCACGAGTAAGCTGAAGAGGTTCCATCTGCTCATGCAGACCGTCACAGATACCTGTGTTGTTTTCCATAAACTGTAGGTGTTTATGCTGGTAGGACTGCATCATTCCTTCTCAGCTAAACAGTCATGGATGGTCTATGCCTATAGTAAATTACAAGCCTTTTGAAGCTTGGAATTTGCTTTGCGATGGGCTCTTTTGGTTAGTTGTTTTGGTTTAGGTGGTGAGTTTTTTTTGGTGTGGCATGGGTTTTTATTTGTGGGGGTGTTTGGGGCTGTTTGGTTTTGGGGGTGTGTTTTTGGGTTTTTTTTTTTGGGGGGGGAGGGAGTTTAGATTTTCTTAGTTTAAGATATTAATGGGATTAATCTAGTTTCCAAAACAAAGCACAAAAGGTGCTCCTTCAGCACAAAAGGAGTTCAAACTGTGATGCCCAAACACTTCTGTACACTGGAGTTTTCAAAAACTGGTATTTGAATTCCATGATTTAGAGCTAAGGCTTGCTCAAGTTACGTATGACATGCGAGTCCTCTACCACAACCAGTGCCATAGCAAGTGCAAAGTAACTGCAGGTTACCTTAATCTCACTCCATTTTACTTAAAGCTTGTTTTGCAAATTACAAACAGATCAAAGTACAATTTTTAAGCTTTTATCAAAAGCTCCAAATGTATTGTTGCCTCTCAAACCCCACGCAGAAGCATGATGCTCACAATTTAAAACAATAGATCTTTGATGCTTTTTTAGGCATTTAAAATGTAAAATTTTATGCATTACTTCATACTCCAACCCTGAAGCAACTTCTAACCAGTAATTTTTACTAGGTAAAACTGGTTATATGCATTACTCTTTCCATAGGTGAAAACAGCAAATTATCAGCCAGCAGCTTAGAATTTTAAACACTGAGCATAACTGCAGGCATGAACCGTCTATAGTGAGGTCAAATGGAAAACCACCTGCTTTGAAATCCTGGAAAAGCAGGAAACATCTGCATCTGAAAATATACCTTGAAATAGCATATAACAACTAAAAAAAAAATTCTACAAAAAATATTTAAAAAAAAACAACTGAAATACTAGTTTAAAATATTAATTTATCTGCTAGCCAAGGTTTGAAATCCTATTCTTTAGTTTGGGGTTTTTTTGTGACTGATATATTTCAAATTCAGAAAAAAAAATCCAATTCTGCAGAATGCATTATACAGTAAGCACAGAAATTAACAAAAAGGGAAAACAATAAACCTAAATGCCAAAACTAATCAGATACTCTAATCTTTAAAGGACACGTTTTAGATTGCCCTGTCCCAATGCAGACAGAGCTGTTAAACCCTGTAAATAATCTGACCAGAACAACTTTATGAAGAACAAAGCCAGCAATTACACTTATATATGATCAAATGGCTTTATTGCCTATGTTCTGCTCTTTCTTCACCATTCTCAGGTCTCACAACCACCACCAGACTGGTGCTCCCATATAGATCTTCTGAAGCCAGCCATAGGTAGGTACAAGAGCATATTGGTGCATATCCCCTTACATGACCATGCTGCTTTTACTATATGAAAAAATCAGCCTAGTGTACAGATCAATTGGGCTGACCTAAAGTTTCCCCCAGTATTTTTATTGTTTCCCAGTAGTAAAATCATAAAACCACTGCATTTTATGGTCTGGCACCTGGTAGGGTGGGGACAAAAGCAAGCTCTAAGCTTCAAAGCAGAGTTTGTTTTCCACACAGAGGAAATGATACTTCTTTATTTTCTTTGCCTTTCTCATCTGTTTCCAGGAAACACACACACCATTAGGGGATGTATGGATATAATCAGAATACAGCACCTTCAGCAGAAATGACCTCTTTGTTGAACAAGTAACCTGTCATCATCCATACAAGCAATGAAATGATATGCACCGAGGTCACAGTAACCTCTGTAAAAGGACAAACTCTCTTAAAGCTGAAATGAAAAACGTGTTCAAGGATGTTCTTGAATAATGAAATATTGAATGTGACTATGACAAAACAAGTGGGCAGCCTATTCACATACAGCATGATTTTGTTTTTGATGCACTGTGATAAAGGCTGCAAAAAGCTGCCTTTGTTGAGATTTTAACCACAGATCACAAAAGGTCAAACTCTAAGCATAAACTTGCTTTACAAATGAAGTACACTGCATTAGTGGATATATTTGACTTCAAATGTTAATAGATTTGGTTTTTTTTCTGCTGTTTAGTGTGCCCTCTGTTCAGCTAGGAGAGCTGCACTTGGCCACTTGCACTGTTTACTAAAAAGTAAAACAAACTGTTACCTGGACCAATAACAATGACACTGCTCTTTCAACCATTCTATTCATTTCTCATATAGCATTTGTTCTTTTTTGCTCTTTTGTTACAGAACACAAGCTTCTTATACATTATTGGGAAGTATTTCTGATGATATATGAAGTAAAGGTACTGCAGACCGCTCTGGACTAAATATCTACCCCACAGTCGCCTCCAGGACACTGGTTTAATTTCCAGTCCTGCATTCCTACACACAAACTTCCCATAACTCCAGAAAGCAAGAGCACTTCCAGCTTCATTCTTCATAAGTAGACTGCCACAGATTTACAAAGTTACATCCAGCAGATGAAAGATTCTGCCAGACACAGCCTGTTTTTTGTATTACTAAACCTTGCCAAATTGTAAGGACAATCATGTCCTGTGCCATTTCCCTTACACTTTGCTCCCCTGTGATTCTGTCCTGAGGGATTCCCTTCCTTGAGAGGAGAGGTAAATTCCTTCCTCTCCTCTACAACAAGGAGAGCAGACAGTGGTATTTAAAGCAGCCCTCTCCTAAGAACAAAATTGGGAAAATCTAATGCTATGAGGACTGGTTACTAAGGTTATGAGAACCTCCTACTCCTCTATCTGAATTAGTCAGTAAAGCTATCCCTTAAATACAGAGCTGCAATTCACAGTAACCATTCCTGACAGCAACAGGATTTTTTTTTCCTTTTATTTCTACTGTATAACAACAAAATTATTTCATTAATTTCATTGAGTGATGCTCCTCTTATTTACATTGCTTTAAATGAAGACACAAACAACATCTCCAAGTAGCCTATCTGGCCAATATTGTTGTCCCTACTAAAATCTTGGCAAAGTAAGTCCAGCTTCTTTGGAGTTGTATCAAAATCTTACCCTGTTAAGACTCGTGGCAATATTTTGACACCAACTTCTTCTCTTTCATTTTTATACCAGTTGAATTTTTACTTGTCTGTTATTTTTTGCATATTAAAGAATTCCTGTTGGATTTCAGAAAACTACTGGAGCTGTTTCCTTTAGAAATAAAAGTTCTGTAAGTCCTCAGTAAAGGCAAATATGCATCTTGTAAATACATGTCTGTTTAATTCGTTTTCTGTTTCACTTCGGGGTTTTTTGATTTTTTGTTGTTTTTTGTTTGTTTGTTTGTTTTTTTAAATCTCAGGATATACTACACAGACCTTGATTTATTTTTTGTCTGCTTTTAGTTCCAAAAGGTCCTTACTGCCTTATTATGTAAATCTCCTAGTCCTCTGACTTTTAGCTTTTGTTCTTGCAGCTCTGTTGGGATCATACAAGCAGCCCCAAGAGCTGCTTTGCAATAACTGAATTTCATTTTTAGAATGGATTCTCCCTTGGAACATTGTAATAATGTTCTACTCCTGAAATAAATTTCCATTTCCATTCATGGCATGCTGTCTGTAAAGATACTGAGGGAAAAAAAAAAAAAAAGGAACTCAAATGGGTAAGAGTGACACCAAAGAGATATAATTAGCTAAAGCTTTTTTTAAAGAAGATGGTTTGTTACATCAGCAGTTTTATTGCCATGGCAATAAACATTAAACCTAATTTTTATGAAGTTTTTATACGCAAAAAAATGGGTAAAGGAGGCCCTACTTCCCTTCCCCCCCCGGTATAAACAGCAGAACATAATCAAAGTTAATTTTTTTACAACTGATTTTGATTTCTTTGCATAACTGATGAATTTAATCAAATCACTTATTTGAAAGATGGCCCTTTGCTGCTGTTCAGTGTTGGAACTACAAACACCACACATAAAAAACACCCTGTCGCAAATGCAATATAAACAGACACAATTTAAAATAGACCTTATTGCAAAGCTAATGTCATCTGAAAAAAAACAAGAAAAGAAGACAAAGACTGAGGAAGTGAAGCACTTTTGAAGCAAGATTTATACCTAACTGTTGTAAGAATATAATCTCAGTGTGTGAAGGGCTGGGTTCTAGAAATGAAGTGATAAAGCTGGTGCACATTGCCCATAAAAACTGCAGCAGCTCAGGGAGAAACAGAGAGAATGGTTGTCATCTCATGGAGAACTTATGCTCAGCCACACCAGCATCACTTTTCTGTCTGTCTCTTCTGCTAGCAATGCCACAGCTCCCACCTGATGTGCTTGCTGATGCTCGGGTCTTCGTCACTCATTTCCAAAACTGATACAGGCCAGTGCAACTGTCTCTAATAAGCTTCTGTTTTAAAACTTTTAAAGATCTGTTAAACTTTATCTGAGCAACCACAGGTTCCATCTTTACTTACACGATCAACCTCTTAATTCAACGAATTAATGCTCCAACCAGCAAAGCACTGAACGCACTCAAAATGGCAGCATGTGAGCACTTCACCTGAGTTCACTGGGACTACGGATATAATTAAAAGTAAGCAAGTGGATTTTCCAAATCCTACGCAAATGGACTCAATTATAGTAAGCTCCAGATGCAAATACTAAACTCTGCAAAGCAAACACATTTTCATGGTAGACTCCATTGTCCTGCTGCTTCAGTTACCAAAAAACACCCCAAGCCCCTACTTGAACAGAAGAATCCACCTGCTTATCTGTATAATTACATTTATAACCTCTGAGGACAGCTGCTACTCAACCAGCTCACTGCACACATTGTTCTTCTGGGCAGGCAACAGGCTGTGATTTATTAAATCAAATAGCCATGAGATGGCTATCAGACTCAAAGTCCTAGATGGACCTTCTGATTCTGTCCTAATCTACAATACTCTGAAGAGTGTTGTATGTAACAATGATAAAGACAAAACAAAAATGTTATCACTTGATGCAATTCACCTACCTGGTAACATATTGTGAACAGGTGTGGCAATGTTAATATCTTGAAGGTGTTTCAGTGTCTCAGTGTGGAACAGGCGAAGCGTAGATCCAGATGTGAAGGCAATCCAGACTCCCACTCCAGCAACAGCCATGTGGGAGATGACCATCCCTTCCTCTTGATGGGCTTCAAAATGGCTCTGTAAGAAAAACAGTAACTCTGGGGGGAGATGCAACTGAGGAACATCATTCAACCTTCTTTATCAGCTTCTTAGTGCATGAATTGTATCTCTGTCCTCCATGTCAAGGGCATGTGTCCTGTGCTCAAGTTACGTTTTGACAGCTGCATATGATGTTTTAATTTTCATGGTACCCTTATTTGAAAATACATCATCATTAGCATGGAAGGATTCTCAGCCTAAAGACAGAATGACTTCACAGCAACTTAAGATACTGAAATTATTAAAATTATTATATGGTAGGGGCTGGTAGGCTTGCAACAGCTCAAACTTAAAAGGCAGTTCTATCTCTTTATTGATACTCCTTTGAGAAAACTACCACAGATGAAGTGCAGATGAGTGAGCAGATTTCTTCCAAATATGTTACTTTTATCTATAGCAGAACTCCTCTTCAAACAATAAAAAAATGTCTTCTGCTCTGTTAGGTGGTCTTTTCAGAACACAGATAATAAAATCAAGGAAAAAGTAATTTTCAGAAATAATAGATAATTTGTGAATATAAATACACAGTTATTTGCTCACCTATGTACATAACAATGTGAGCCTTAATACTGTGTCTTGCTTTTTGACTCAGACATTTCTGATTTTCAATAGTATTAGTTTGGGTTTTTTTTTCTGTCCTTCAAAATATTGATACTTCTCATTAGAAGCAACAAAATCCATCTCAAGGTAACAGAAGATTTTGAGGATAGATGTTTCCCTTGATCAAGTGCCTTCCCAGTTAAAACTTCCGCATGGCTCTCTGAAGGCCAAAACCTTTCTACATGGCTCTGCGAAGACCAGAACCTTTCAACATGGCTCTACAAAGGCCAAAACCTTTCTACACGTCCCTGTCAATCTGCAAGACAGATCTGTAGTAAAGTTCTTTAATTATTAACAAAACCTAGGGATTTTTTTCCCATTTTATATTGAAAGTAAACTGCCTCTGAAGTTAAACACAGCCTTTTAATGTTGTGCCAGCTATTATGAAATACAGAGAGCTATTATGATAAACATAAAAGTTCCTTGGCTAAGTAAATGACAAACTGTTCCTTGAACAGAAATCTTTCTAATGGTCATGAAAGTAAATATCTGCTCTAATATTCATACTACATAAAGTACACCTAAATTTTCTATACATTGTAATTAAGAACTACATTTAGTCATTTTGCACCAAAATCTAAATTACATGTTGCTCTGGATAAGCTCTTAGCCTAAGGCAGCTATTTTTTGAGTATATCAGGGTTATAGATACACTGTTCAAATTCTCCATCTAAATTCAACAACCAGGCTAAGATCATAGATAAATAAGAGAAGTTTAATCTTTCACAAAGTGTAACTTTTGATATTATACTTAGTAGGCACTTAATATTCTTTTCATGCCTTATTACTCCATAAAGTAGTGCTTTCCACTGAGAAAGTAGCTGTTTAAAAATGAGACTTTTTTTTCTTTTCATCTGTTAACGCTATTCTGCATATGTTCAGGTTTTAGTAAATGAACAGAAACATTTCTCTTCAGCTGTTAGGCAGTGGTTCAAATTCTGAGTGTTACTATATTACTTTTTAACTCTCTGAATAACACCACTGTGGAATGCAAGGTAAGCACATCTGGCAGGCACATTTATATTCACTGTTTTCCTCATTCTTTACCAAATGATATACACAATTTGAAAATCATACAATTTATTCAACAGAAGAACTCACCCATGACCAACATCTTTCAAAGCCAGAACAGCTCTTTTGACCAAATTTATTGATACTTCCACAATGCAAAAACCTTTCTTATTGAAAAAAGGCTTTTCAAAGACTAATTTCTGTTTACAGACTCACACATCCATACAAAGATGACCAACTGACTTTTGAAAACTCAGGGACAGATCCCAGGCCACTGAAGTGAACCTGATCAGCAACTTGCACTGTTTGAAATTATAAGAACAAAGCAGATCCTAAGAAATTAATTTTCTCTAGAGCTCTCTGACCACAGCTGACAATTCTGCTGGTGCCACTGTAAACAACTTGTACATGCATTTTTGTCACATTCCAATTTATCAGCCAACTCATTCTACTCCCACTTAGTCTGTCCTGCCACTGTACAGCTGTCCTGGGTTCAGCAGCAGTACAGAATCACAGAATCCAGTCATTTTTCTTCTTCTTAGTAGCTGGTGCAGCTCTGTGTTTTTGACTTTCGGCCTTGGAACAGCACTGATAACACCGATGGTTTTAGTTGCTGCTCAGTAATGTTTAGTCTGACCAAGGACTTTCTGAGTTTCATGCTCTGCCAGGGAGGAGGGAAACCTGGGAGGAAGCAGACACAGGACACCTGACCCAAACTAACAAAAGAGGTATTCCATACCACAGCACATCATGCCCATTGTATAAGCTCAGGGCAGTTACCCGGAAGGGCGAGATCACTGCTTGGTTGGGCTGGGTATCAATTGGCAGGTGATGAGAAGTTGTATTCTCTTCCCTGGTTATTTCCCTTATCATTATCATTGGTGTTAGCAGTAGTGGGTTTGTGCTATATCTTAGTTACTGGACTGTTCTTATCTCAGCCTGTGGGAGTTACATTCTTTCAATTCTCCTCCTGATCCTTCCAGGAGCTGCGGGGAGGAAGGGAAGAAAGAGAGGAAGGAAGAAGTGAAGAGAGAGAGACTGCGTGGCTGAGTTTAAACCACGACAACAGCTGTCTGCTGAAACACACAGACACATTTAAAGTAAAACTGTCAACACCACAAGAAGCATGTAAAAAGAACTACTCTTCTCATTCAAAGGGACTTCCTATATGGAGCAAGAACATACAGCAAACCTGTATGTTCCTTTACAAAAGCACAAGCTTTTGCATGAAGGATAACTTTGACATGTTTCAATTACATGTCAATCTGAAAACCAGTATCTGGCCTTTTTCTTCATTTTTCTTCTCATAACAAGAAATACAGATACAAAGGGACAAAAATGTCTTATTCCCTTTGTTAAAAAAATAAAAATAAATAAATTGAACTTAATTTTTCCTTTCTCTTCTAGTTTTTATACCTACATTCCTCTCTAGTCAGAGCCCAGCTTTTTCTCCCTCAGGCTGCCTCATTCAAACTCTGTAGCAACCGGAGAGCTGCAAAAGATGCTCCGGATGCCACAGCCAGCCTGCCCAGCAGCACAGCCCCACTACTTTATAAAGCTCACTATTGTTTCAGCAGCACTAGGCATAGCTGAAGTATTTCTTTTGAGGGGGTGCTTGATTGCGCCAAGAACTGAAACATGATTTCTCAAGCTTCACAAGAGATGCATAATGGCACCACTGTCCACAAGGGTGGACAAATGACTCTGGGTGCACAAATGACTTCTACTACTTTAAAGAAGTTACAGTACTCAGGCAACATACACTTATGTTATCAGGATTTTCATTTGTTTTGTTTATTCAACTGAACATTTCAGAGTAACTCATGTATAGTTGGCCAAGTTTTAAAAACAAGACAAAACAAACCAGGATGGAATGCCATTCAATTGGCGACTTTATTCTGCTGAATACTCTGGCATTATCTGTTGTTTTTAAACAAACTCATACTGCCTTTGCAGATCATAAGGGTCTACAGGCACAGAGATCACTACTGGATCAAGGTCAGTACCAAAGAGCAATACAACTGTCAGATCTAGGTATAAGACTAAGGACTAATTTGTTCTTCACAGGAAGAGTGAAGATATAACAGCAACTGATGTGTTTCTCCCATGTCTCTTGCCAAGGAGATTGAGGCATTGTGCCAGTTTGAGGCACTGTGCCAAAAAAAGACATTTCCTAAAACATTCTCTTACAGTAACATATCATTAAAACAAGTGAATTGAGAGCCTTATTTATATCAGAGGAGATAAAAAGCAGGAAAAGTAAGTAACATCCAAACCTACAGGATTCCAAATCTGCTATGGAATAAAGATGACCCTCAGATGACCTGTGCCAAAACAGCCCAGCCCAATCTGCAGCCTTACCACCAAATCTAGGAAGGGCTTTGTCATAGAATTAGGCCAGAATCGCCAAACTTATTTACACAGATCTGGCTGTACGTAACCACCTCACACAGGAACAATCTGGCTGCAATCTCCTACTGTCACTATGTATTTTGTAGTAAGAATCAGAGATTCATCATCCAAGTCTGTAGGACAGTAACCAGGTTCCCAGCAGCTACCCTGCCCCCACAACAAAGCTAATAAAATTATGTTTCAAGCACCTATCCACATCACTCTTCCAGAAATCTTTCCCTCATCATACCATTCAAATTATCAACAAAACAAGCCTTAAGGAAAAACAATGTAGGAAAATACATGTTCCGAGCATCTGCTTGATGAAACAAATCTCTCAGAAAGTACAGATAAAGACAGAGGAATTAGAATGTTAGCTATTTCCCTGCAAACCCATGACAATGACTCACAGAATCAATTGTACCAAATAGACAATTGTTGGGAGAAAACACGATCATCAATGAAACAAAAAAGCAGCAACAAAGCACACAAAGAAGGAGGCTGTGAGCTCATCACAACTCCTGTTTGAAAGAACTTCATGGCTGTAAACATCATGCAACTCAGTGTAACTGTACTGTAGGTTGAAGAGAGATTTAACTCCTAGTGTTTCATAAACTCTAAACGTTAGACCACTAAGACACTCTTTTGGTGGAGGCTGCACGTTTGACAGAAATGAGGGCATAACACTTGCTGGAAAATGTGGTGACAAATATGAGCTTGTATCCTTAACACTCCTCTCCTTCCAGAAAAGCTGACATTTTAATGATTATTCATTGGGATCATGGTATGTTTTGGGTTGGAAAGGATAATGTTCTTACATAAAGCAAATTTCTGTAGGCTACTGAAATGCAAAACTCTGAAGAAATGCACTGAAATCATCATAAGGTACAAGTAACATCTAACTACATAGATGCGGTCTCTTAATTAAACCTTCTTCTGGAATTAACAGGAATTCCTACAGCCACCCACTTCTTTGCTGCCTTTACTCAGAACTCATTTTTAAGCGCACCTCTTGCCCCAAATACTCTGCAAGTTCTAAGCACCTTATGGAAACCTGGGGGAAACAGAAGCAAACCTAAGTCTAATGAGGCATCAGCAGAGAGCACTATGGCAGAATTTCAAACTGTGGAGAGTGACATTTAACAGAACTGAAAACATCTTCCATTAAAAGCTTTGTGAAATGTAAAGCTTCTTAAATAAATTTTAACATTTAAAATTTACCACTTATACTTCACAGCATAGTATATGAACAATGATTTTAAAAGTGTTTACCTCTATGGAATGTGTCACAGTGCTGATTATAAAAATTTGCCCACCACATGCAGCCCAAATGGTCTCCTCCATCACAAGCAGACTTCTAACAGGCAGAACCCCCAGTTTAACTATCTTCTGAGGTTCTGTGTTCCAAGTCCCATCTTCAATAAAAAAGAAGAACAAAGGTTATTCACAACAAAACGGTAATCTTTGTTTTAAAACAGTTTTGAAAACACAGTCTCTCAAACCTACCTACTGCTCAAATCCCTGCAAGCTGCCACATCAAGCTACACTGCTCTTTATGTATGTTTAATTTTAGCTTCCATGGTAAGTATGTACAGGTAATACAATATTAAGGGGAAAAAACAAAGCCAAACACTCATGTATTTGTTTCTTGCAGATTTTATCTAGATTAACTGATAAACAAGAAATCCACACTGCTGTTCTGTTTTCCTTTCCAGAGAAAATACAGCTGGAAAGCTGTTGGTATAATTTCCCCCCACCCAGAAGGAGCTCACAACCAAACTATTTCAAGTTTCTAACTAGGACAGAATCATCTTTCATCTGAAAAGTAGTCAGCAAGATTTGTGCTGTAGGTTCTAATGAGCTCAGAGGCCTCTCTAAAAGCACATGGATGGAATGAACTTCCTGCTACTAGATTGAAACTTAATCTTGCACCGTATCTTCACTTTTCCTGCCTCCTCCCACCACCCCTCCCCCCCAGCTATAGCTCACATTGTTTTCTGTGGAGTGTATTTGGCAGATCCAAATTAAATTATGCATGTGTATGTGGTGCAATCAATTATTCAGAGACCTGATAAAACCTGCACACCATGTCTTACTGCTCTGGTCACTCTCACTTGTCATTTCTTTGAGCAAGGATTAGCAGGTTATTTCTCTCCAAAATTTAGGAGCTAGCAACACAGGCTTCTTGAAATAGTTGCAGCTACATCTTTTATAGATACAGATTGACAGACTAAATATGTGAATAATAATTTTAATACTTTTAGTTTATTTCTATCGCAAGCACTCATTGACATAAGGTCTCAAAGGCTGGATTTCTATCCACTATACTTTAGTAATATCAAAATCTGTTGAAGTATCTGCTTTTAAATTGAGATAAATATGTCAAAAGACCTTATATCCTCCCTTTAAAGCCTGCTACCTGCAAAATGTAAAGAGAAGTTTTCCATCAACACCAGTTTCAACTGATTAACTGCTTACATTTTGATTGACAACACCAATGTAAACACATCTTTAGTCAAGCACTGAAGTACAAGGTTTTTTTATTTCCCCCCTGGTAACAAGTGTATCTTTTATTATTTGCTTAGGCAAAAGGGTATGAAATCTCCTGCTTCACAATAACAGCAGAAAGACAACAGTCATAAGAAGCCTCAGCTCTGGAGCACTTCTCATTGTTTCTGCCATCTGCACGATACAACCTTCTCTTAGTCATTCTCAGGATGTAGCTCTCTTCTGTAAGCATCTTTGTAAAAATGACATCGAGTTTCAGGCCATCTAAATAATTTTCATTATTTTAGTTTGCAAGTAAGAAGAGTGCTTCCTGTTATTAGCCTGAAACTCTCCCAGCAATCTCAAAGTCACTCCATGTTCTTCATGACTCATATGTACCATTAGTAATAAAGAAAATTCTGAAAAGTTTCATTTGCTAGCAACCACATTATCTTCAGATTCTTAAGTGGAGGCTGCCCATACCCTGCGAATGTTGTAACCACTGTAGGCAGTTCAGTGCAAAGCCTTCAGAGAGCAGAGCTGTGTGCATGTGTGTAGCACAACTTAACAAAGTCAGGATGACTGCAGAAGTTGTAAATGCAACCAGTACATAGCACCCTCGTTTCCTTTTTAGGGATAAACCCAGCATAACTCTAGTACATTCTTATTGTATCTTCTGAAGGATAAAGATTCTTCTGAAAGATAAAGTTGTATTTTCACAATGAACACCACATTAATGTACAGAACAAAAAAAAACCCAGCACATTAATGGAACTCAACAGCTCTCTTAAATACCTTCAAGCTATACATTACTCTATAAGATACAGCTGATACTGAAGTGACAGGTGAATAAGGATTCTCAGGACTCCAACTGTGGACTCAGACTTAGATTTTATTTAAATTTAATTTCAAGCATCTAATTTTTTTATTTTTTATTTTTTAAATCTGGATCTTTGTGCCATTAATTTCCATGCAACTCCTCAGATGGCTGATCATTAGGCTGTTACCTTTGTTCAAGTCTTATTTAAAAGTATTATCTAACATGGAATTTTGTGCAAAAAGGAAAATTAGTAATGGTGCCAGGTGGATGTCAACTGCAAAATAAAAGTTCTAAAAGAATAGTGCAAGGTAAGAAGGCGAGTTCAATATTACCAGTGTTATGAATGCTATCAGCATTATAAATATTTGATTCAACAAATACAAATATCAAAACTCAGTTCACACAAACCCATTTTCTGTTGGTGCTGTTAGCAGAGTACATAATCGAATTAGCCTTCAGAGTTCAGTGGGATTGGACATATGAAAAAGGTGAGATAGAGATCTGTCTTTCATGTCACTACGACTTCATGCAGAGAAACTGCAATCCCACTTGATACATCAGCTCTGGGAAAATCCAAAGATACCCAGACACCCTAGCCATGCGATATGGCTATTCTGTAATACTTTTTTATTTCTTCCTGCAAATGTTGCTGTATTCCAGATCAGACAGCATCTGAGACAAATGGGGCAGAGGGGGTGGAAGGCCAGGGTAGGCAGGGGGAACTCTCTAGTCTGGTAATTAGGGCAGTATTTGAATGATGGGTCAGCTGTGTTCTGGTCCCTGCCTCACTGAAAGCTTCATTAATTATACAAAGTGGAATGGCACCAGGAGGAGAAATTAAGCACTGTGCATCTCTCTCTTATTTTGTGGCAGCCAGAGAAATCTCTTGAGATTGGGAAGCACAAGTACAAATCCTCTCAAGCAAGGCAGGGGATTAAGCCTGTTAATCCAACTTACTTCAGTGAACACTTTAACCACAGCTGCTGAATAAAAGCAAGATCACAACTTCATGTTGCTGACCAAGAATTTTATCACTGATCACCAAAACTGCTTAGCAAATCTGTGTCTAGTTCACAAGTTGATGCAAGACTACATAAATCACACCTTTAAGAAAACATAATACTCTCCCACCTCTCTCTTCAGCTCTCTCCAGACCCTATTCAATACCTGCCTGCACAGACTTCATGCTCGATGTTGGTCATTTCATGTTATGTGCCTGATACAAAGTTCATTGCTTCTAAAATCTAAGTGAAAAGAAGTATTATCTCTACTTTACTTGTGCAAACACCTGGGAAGTCAAGATATACTTATGCAAGCAGGCTCAACAACTGGCACCATCTATGTATTTTAAAATTAGGTGCAGCACTTGCAAAAGATATGGAACAGCTTTGTTTGATGTTATAAATCCTTGGTTAGTTACGAATTTAAGAAAAAAGAAAAGAAGCAAGAAGAGTAGCTAAAACTTTTGCCAACAAAATCTGAAGGTGTGCAATAGAACAAAGACAGTGCAAGGAGCCAAGCAAACTATTTTTTGAAAAGAAGGAATTGAGTAAAAGAAAAATTAGCAATGGAGATGTATATAATGTGGCCCCTGGAGACCTGGCTGGAGAATACCTACAGGAGAGCCCACAGAAGCGTGGCTTGTCTTAAATTCTGTGCAACTGATGCCTTATGTTCTGCAAATAAGCACAGGCTTTATGGTCATCATTGTTTCTAGAATGCTAAAAAGCCATAGACAATAAAGTCTTCTAAGCGTATAGATATTGAACGAGATGCAATACGCAGCACATATATCTTCTAACCAGAGGCGAGTCTGTATGTGGAAAAAAATCAGTAGTCTGCACCCTGAATAAATACAAGATTGAAGCCTGACACTGGTGGAAACAGGAAGGAAACAGTGGGAGGATAGGGGTTTTCCTTCTGCTTTGTTAGAAAAGCTTATACACGTAATAACACATAAAAATTACTTGCAAGTTTTAGCTGACCAAGATCTTAACCTGACCACGTCAAAGCAGGTATAGACTCTCACTACAGACACACCAAATGCCTAGTACACAGGACATGACAATCTCAGGCAGTTTCTATAACATTAATGTAACAGAATATAGGCATCTATATGAATTGTGGGTACAACTATTTGCAGCAATGAGATGCATCTCCAAAATCTGAGAACAGGGTCAAATACTAAAACAGTTCTAGGGGCTTCTAGAAATAAGATGTCATAACTTCTGATATGTGGTTTTTAGATAAATACTTAAAACATGAGAACATAGTTTTTAGCACTGTTCTGTCAATGCACTAACAGATCTGTGTTATGCCACCATTTGTGATATCGTTTGCAAGTTCTAGCTCTCCAGTAGTTATGCACCATAGTTTATACTCCAGTGTTGAACAGTATCTTGCAATGCCTGTATTGGACATCAAAGTAAGGTACCTTATGCTTATAAAATATTTCTATGCCTTTAAAGAATAAGGACATTATTTCCATTAGTGCATTTTGCTATTAGTCTTGAGATTTTTATGAATTTTAGAAAATCAGTTATCCTTCTAGTCATTTAAATTTAAACAGATAGGAAAAGTTTTAACCAATGTTCATTTGCTCATTTTATGGGACAGAATGTTGGCTATTTATCTTTCTGTGGTTTATTTCCATGAAACTTAAGGGAAATATTATTTTACAATAATTTATTTATAAGTTTATAATTATTTAGAATATTTTATTAATATTTAGTATTCTGAATATTTGATGGTGCTCTGAAGTCTGATAATCTAATAAAACATAGTTTATCTTTCAAATTTTTTTAAAGTTTGTAGTAGTTTTTTCTTTGTGGCTTCAACTGAGCTGAAACAAACATGCTTTTTCTGTTGGTAGTTCCCTTTCTGGCTTAGCAGTGCTATTGATGCTTTCAACAGAGCTGCCAACACAGCCCTGGGAACAGTGGTTGTTGGTTAATTTGTGCAGTGGAGCACAAACATTTTTTCCATCACATGGCACATAAACCAGCACTGTTCAGGAGTAAGATGGTAGCTACAGAAGTAAAAACATAAGCACATTTTGAAGTAAGATGAGACACTCAGGTCTGTTCTTCTAAACAAGGTGTAACCAGGAATTCCTGTGCTACACATGCATATAGTAATTTTTGCCTACATATGAAAAAAGTTTTCATGTTAAACAGCTGACAGAGTTCTACCTAGAATTGTAAAGAGGGGTGGTGCTGGATGTACCAGCATGAGATACACAAATAAAACCAACAAAATTGTCAACATACTTCTGGTAACAAGTATTAGATGATACTGCTAACAGTGATTACACAGTCAAGACAACAGTATTTATTTCTTTTTAAGTATCACTGCTGTAGTCCTCTCCCTAATATCATTCCCTACTTTTCACAGCAATAGCTCTCACCTTGTGTACTTTAAGTGGCAGATCATGTGCCAGAACCACACTCTTCAGACGCTCTGGAAAAGCGCATGGATCCATTCAAGCTCTAAAGACTGGCATGGGTGCTTTACATTCCACATATTCCTCCTTTTCCACATTGGTCAAAGTACACAATTGTCTTGCCAAATGGATCGAGGTATCTTGCTACTGAACTGACCTACTACCCCTTCACTATTTTAACTGTTTTCCCCCTTACTACTTAATTTCCTTTCAGTTTTGGTCCTTTTCCTTTTTATTAATGCTCTGATGGAGATTCCACAACCTCTCAAGGAAACCTGCTCCTGTGTTTGGTCACCTGCGCAGTGAAAAAGTGTTTCCTGATGTTCAGAATAAACCTCCTGTGTTTCAGGTTGTGCCCATCATTTCTGGTCCTGTTACTAGACACCACTGAAGACACCCTAGCTCCATCCTCTTTCCACCCTCCTTTCAGATATTTACAAACACCGACAAGGTTCCTCTGATCTTTCTCTTCTCCATGCTGAGCAGCCCCCAGCTTTCTCAGCTTGTCATTACTGGAGAGTCCACATACTTCATCGTTGGAATGGCCTTGTGCTGGACTCTCTCCAGTATATCCATGTCTCTTACACTGAGGAGCCCCTAAATTGGACTCAACACTCCAAGTGCAGCTTCACCGGTGCTAAGGGGAAGGATCACTGAGCATGTGAAGCGCTGCGAATTTAATTCTAGGGGTGAATGTGCAAGGTCTATGACTTTGCTGTGGGTGCTCTAGACACAAGTGAAAGGCTTCTCATACCAAATACGTGCTGAAAGGATAGGTACTGCAATCAAAGCAACATGTCTGTTTTGTGCATCTGTTCTCTGATCTTAATCAAACTCTTTCTGAAGCTACTGACATTTTAATTTTTGCCACAATCATTCTGAGTTTTTATTTTCTTTTTCCTGTTCCTCTCCATACTTTTTACAAGACTTCATGGAAAGGAAGCAGTTCTTCTATCAACATACAGAAGAAAGGAAGCAGCTGGAACTGACTACAGAATATCAGGAACAATACACCTATATTATATAAAGATTGTGGCTTCCCTTTCCTAAGATACTTTTGTGAATGGAAGTCAAACAAGCACTGACCTTTTTGCTATTACATCACTCAGAAAACACATCTGCTGGGCTGTCTGGTATCATCACACAGGGGTTTTGTTATGTTTTTTAAATGAAACCAGTACAATTACTTTTTCCTTAACATCTCTTAGAAGTGCTTTGCCTGGAAATATTCCTAATAATTCAGCCTGAGACAAACATTAAATACACAATATTTCAGATTGGTAACTGTTCAAGAGTTAAAGCAATGTAAACAAGTTCAAGTCAGAAACTTTACAACCAGCATTGCCACCACTCCTATATATAACAACATTTAATGCTTTAGCTGTTTCACCATTCCTTAAACTAGTCTTCTTGCCCCCATAAAATTAAGGATTACTGAAAATAATTATCAGGGTTCCTATTTTTTAGGATTAATATATTAGCTGACCTACATCCTGGTCTTTCTGTGAAATTTTAATTTATACTCAAATATATTCAGGCTTAAGTACTTTTTAACTGGTAAGTCATGACACAGAGATACAGAAGTATCAGTATAATTACCCACCATAAAGGAGGGAATCTCACTGTGCACCTTCAACTCTCCCACTAACACAGCATGTGTTCCTCAGTTTACTAGACATCCTTCCCAGTTTCCATTTTAAATTACTTCAAGTCAAGACTTCCTGCAGTCAGCATGCTAGTGGCTGTTGATCTGACAAAGTTCTCTAATGAAGAAAGTCAGAAGAAAGTGCCCTCTGTTTGCAAACAAGCTGGATATTCACATGCATTGAGCCATCTGAAAACAGGAGGGATTAGAGCTATTTGGGTACTGAAACTTAATGACAGAATTCATGGGTCTTTGATTACATACATGAAGGCATCATTGATCCACTATACTTTCTGCCCAGAGAGGAAAACACAAGGATCACAACTCATTCATGCAGGCCCATGCAGGCTGCACAACCATTTTACCTGTGCATCCCATAGCATTTATCTTTCTCAGGCTTCAAATAAAGAAGCCTTGTAACACAGTGACCATATTTCACATTGACTTAAGTCATCCTTTAATTTCCTTTATGCTAATAGTCCAAAGATCAAGTTGAAGGCCACGGCTGGAAACTAACCCCTCTGTAGAACAGAAGGTGACCCTGATGAATTGCACAGAGCTCTCTAGAGGCTGTATTCCCCCTTCCTCCTGTTTCTCCACTTGGATTCCTTTGTTTGGTAAAATAGGTCAGTGCTCATAAAAACACCCCTCCAGGGCTCACTGTCTCACATGACCACCACAGCCACCTCTAAGGAATATCAATGTTAACACAGGAACAGCTGATCTGCACAGCTTTCATGAGGCATGTAGAACTTAAATAACACAGACAGACCCACCTGTAAGGAAAGGAACTACAAGATGAGTCGGAAAAACATGAACATTTATTTCCCATCTCAGAGCTTCAGCAATTCTGAAATACAGCCTGTTGCAGTCTCTGCAACAAAACTCCTAGTTGCACAAAACTCCAGCTCATGAAGTAATTCAGCCTGGTTAACAGCTATGTCCTGTGCTTAACATCCTCTATAGATATGCAATCCATGCATCCTTTCTTACCTAGACTACCAAGGATGCCGCTTGTGGTTTTAAAGTGATCTTTTCTGGAAGAAGTTAAGTTACAGCAATTACAGTCTTCAAACAGCTTAAATATACCAATCCCTTTCAGACAGGATGACATATTCACTTTACTACCCTGTCCAGGTATAAAAACTGAAACATCAAAAATGATGTTACAAGAGTAGGATCAAGGCCTCACTCCTGTGCCTTCAAAACAAAGAAACAGTTACTATGCAGTGGTAAGAAATAAATTAAAGGGAACTGATATTGTGCCATTCAAATACAACTGCACTATTTACAGGGCCCACTTCAGTACAAAAGTATGACAACCATTGTTACGCAGCTCATGCTAATAGGGTACGCCAGATCTCTGCTGGCTCTGTACGTTACAAGGTTAGGTGTCTCCGTGCTAACATCTTACTTAAACACTCAGGTTTAAAACTTTGAGTGAAGTCTTGCTGATTTTGATCTAATTATACATGTATTTGGTACTGCAGGAAAGTTAGTGAGATACACTGGAACTACACGGACAAGCACCCAACAAGATCTGGAAAATACAGTTCTGGTACAGAAGTATTCTGTGATTCTCCTTTACTCAAATTATTTTAGCCAATTACTTAGCTAGGTACAAAATAATACTAAATAACAACAACTGTGTTGTTAATGGAAAAGGACTTCTACTGTAAACTGCACGAGCCATACACATAGGAGAGTCTTCTATCTGAACAATAAAAATGGAGTTGTCAATTCAAATGAGTTATACAGGAATCTCCACTAAAAGGTAACTTTTGTCTTTCATAAACACTGATCCTGAGTAGTCAAGTGGAATTACCATTGCGTTGTGTAAAATACAGTATCCTGTCTCTTACAGATTTCTGGACTGTTGTAACACTGAAGACCTTAGGCTTTAAGCTAAGGAGTGCAAACCAGGTTTTGTATGTATCATACGGTAAAAGTGGAAAGAATATAAAACTTTCTACTGTCCTTCAAAACAAGAAAAGAAGTCTTTTCAGTAGTACTAAGATGTAGAGTAACCTTAGTACAGCAGTTTTACAGAGAACTTTTGGAAAAAATGAGTGGGAAACCACTTCTGCCAAAATACAGAGACATGTGAGTTCCTCAGGATGCTATCAAATTATATCACTACATTACCTTCTGCTTTTGTGTAGATTGAGATGTTTCCATTTACCAAGCCAGCAAACAAGTATCGAGACATATATGTTAAGCTCATAACAGTTGATTTGTCAGGAGTGAAGAAGTGCTGAAGTCGAACTTTCTTTGAGCCTTGGCAACTTTTGTAAATAGAAATACTATTAAAAAGAAGCAAGAAGAAATAAACCTGTGAAATGATGTTTTATTTAATTCTTATCAGAATATGCAAAATAGAAGTTTAGAATAAAACATTGGTGGGGAAAAAAAAATTCTCCTTCCATTCATAGGAAGATAAGTATGGAAAGGAGTATCTTGACTCTCCAAAGTTTCTATGTAGAAAATTTGCAATTACTCAATATTGACATATGACAATACTTTTCATATTACCTTGTCTAGAGAAACATGTATTCAACATAGAGACATATTAAAAATTCTGTTGAAAATCCTTATTACGAGTCAACTCAAAAGTTTCTATGAGTTTAAAAAATCCAAACAAAACTTCTACTAAATGGATTATATATAATAAATAAATACTAAAATAAATACTAAATAGATTAAGTAGTACCTGGAGTACTAGGGAAAAGAGAAGAAAAGCTTACTACCAGACATCAATTATACTTAGAATTCCCACCATTCCTAGAGATTATTACTACGGGTATGTTAGGACTATTCAATCGTTAAACATGGAATTAATTGTACTTCACAAGCAAAGATGATCTGTACAATTAGACGCTGGGGTTTCTGGAAACATATTCCTTGAAGAATTTGTTCTCCTTTGTTTATACAGGCTAGCAACACTTTCAGAAATCACATATAGTTACATACTTTTGCCCTCACTAGCTGTAACAAGATCTGTTTGCCTACTGACCTGTAAGTTTAGAAAATGTAGCTTTGTTCTTCATTATAAATCAAGTGATGACTCAGTAAGGTCACCAGTTCAAACAGAGCAAAATGCTTCATGTCAACAGTTCAATAGTAAACAGCAATATTATTTATTCTCATGACAAATCCTGCACAATATCACAGTGTAGAAGGTCAATAGGTTCCTCATTAACACTTCGTCATCCTGAAAATTTTCCAATAGCTAAAGATTATGTTGTAACATTATAAAAGTAGTATTTATACTTCTCAAACATGTGTGATGAATTTATCCTTTCAAAAATGCACATTTTAATTTCAACTACTACATAGTATATTTTTAAATCATGTAAACTATATTCCTTTTCTTTATTTAGATGGAAAGGATAAATTGAGGTCACTGGGATATCACACAGTTACTTTTTTATAATTTTTTTTTTGTGGAAGTCTCACACAATTTTGCTATAGAATAGTGAACCTAATGAATAAATAATACACAATACACTAAAGATAAGAATTACCTTCCTTCTTCCATGCCAAGGCAAATAGTAGGAACATTAGATGTTTTTGCAAGAACATTTTCCAAGTCTAGAGCCTTATTTTGCTCTTTCAATTTCTCTTCCTGTGGTATGTAGACCATGCAGAGAATCCGTGATTCCACATTGAAGCACTCAATAACCTTGGGGCTGGAGTTTTGAAATGAGACTATTGCAATCTGGCCCATTTGATTAGTACAACTGCCAATCTGAATTGGATAGAGGAAATAAAAATAAAGAATATAAAAATAAAAATACAAAACATGACCAACTGATACTTGTCTTCAGGAAGATAAGCGTTAACATGAAGGAATGACTGGAATGTTAATTGAGGAATGCATCTCAAGTTAGAAGAGTGAATATGATTTTTCATGCATTAAGACATAAACAAGTCAATAATTCAGCACAAATATAAGAGACATCAAAACATTATATACACAAAATTCCCCTCTATAGTCACAAAACCAGTTCTTTTTTGAAAGAAGCAATATTATGGCCTATTCTGACGTCTTACTTATGTATATGCATAATGTAATGCAATTATAATAAGCAATGGTAATATATTAATAACCAGTGTTCTAAGTCATCTCCGCCTATTAAAACAAATAATATAGCTGAAGCCTGTCCTTTTCACAGTAATAGGTCTACAAATAAATGCTCTGTCCCAACAGAAAGAGGGATTAATATAAATCCTTTTGTAAAGTTGCTGAAATAGAGTCCTAAATTTCTCCCTGACCCAGAACTAAGTATCATCAATATGTCCACAAATCTGTACATTCTAGAGACCTGGAAAAAGTAAAAAAAAAAAAAAAAAAAAAAAAAAAACCCAAAAAAACAAAAAAGCCCAACAAATAAATCTCTGCCCAAGCAACTCTTTTTGTATAGCAACTTTTTATGTTCATACCAAATGAGAACACGGAGCAAAGAGAAAGAAAGAACATTTTGAGGCAGCAGAAAGATTTTATTGGCATATAGTTTTGATAAATTTACAAATAACAAAGCAAAAAGAAATTACATGAATCATCACGAAAAAGACTACTGACAAAAACTATTCCTAAATTCTACTTTTACTTCACAAGGGCTCCCTTAAAATTTCAGTATTTTAGTAATAAGCAAAGCTACTGAAATCATTAGCGGGTTTTGCGTTTTTTTTTTCCTTCAAGTATTGGCTATCTCATTTATTGGAATATCTGCATATCTGAGGTTGTTAACAATATGCCAGAATAGGTTTTTCCTATGTACTGACTTACACAGATTATTTATAGCTAAAGCATTTTTAAAACATGAAAACAGACAATAGGACAGTGTGAGCTCATATGGGTTTTAGCAGCCCTCATTGTAAATCAGCACATAACTCACTCCTGAATGTGCTCAGCACTTTGGGATTCATTCTGTACCGCACTAATAAATCTCTCACACATACATGACACCCTACAGAGAACAGGGAGACCCCACAGACAGAATTACTAGATATCCTTTCAGAAGTCCATCTTCAAACAAACAAAACAGAAAAAAATATCCCAAAATTTATTTCAGATCCGTATGTTGTGGAGAGTCACAAAAAAAAAAATGCAGAGGAATAGGAGACAGCCCCCTTTCAGCTTTTAAAAGTACACTTACCCAAAGAAAACCGTGTTCCATGGCACAGGAGTCTGACTCTGTTTCTCCAGAGAGGTACGGTTCAGGGTTATAAGCAGCACATTCAATCTTCAAAGGAAAAGAGAGCAGTCACCACATTAAGAAGATGTGCCTGTTTCTGTCCAATTTAGTCTGTAATTAACTAAAGCATTTAAGGATATCAAAAAATCACAAAAGAACAAATCATCCTTGCCCCAATCGTTAGTCTGTTACTTCTCATCTCTGTCACCACATACCCCCCCTTCTGCAATGTCCTTTTACACATAAGGCTGAAATAAATCTTGACACTGCATGAGTCTCTCCTTCTGGACTATCAACTATTATCAACTGATTACATTTTAAAATTTAAGAAAGAAATTATTTTTAGTTCTTTATTTAAATTTTTTTTATTATCACTTTTCCAACTGGCATCTCTCCAGCAGATAAATTGGCTTCATATACTTGAAAGTGCAGAACTTTCTCACTTTAACATGCTATTCTAGCAGAGCTGTTAGCAGCAATACATCATGAATATCTCTTCTGAAGCTTGTGTACATCACATTGATTATTTTCTCTTTGTAAAAATATTACATTCTTAACCAATCCTTAGCTTACTGGCTTATGAAAAGTTAGTTTTATAGATCTTCTACTCAAACACCTCCTCAGTCTGTATTTGTGAAGCTCTTTATTTCTGCCTGAGCATGCCTTGTGTGTCTGTCCTACTAACAGCCCTTCTTTTTTTTATTATGCTTTTCCTCAGAGTATTTCTCCAGGTGCTTTACTCATTTTGAACGCTAACACCATCAACCATGCTACTCCAACCCCCCTCATGTCATCATGTCAGTAAATTAATAACCATACTCATAATTTTATCATGAAAGCCATTTAAGAAAAACCTGAAAGCAACACCAAACTCAAGATGTATATTTAAATCCACCCCAACTCTGAAAATCATTCAAGCACCAAGGTTCTGAAAACAGGCATTTTCATAGATTTCTACTTTCCCCAATATCCATGGCAGAACTCCCTAAAGCTTATGTAAGCACTTTAAAATAAATACAAGCAATTCATAATCGTGTAGAGAATAAAAAGTTTTTGGATGAGGTGTGACACCTATTTTTAGACAAAATTCTCTATAATTAATACTAATGTTCTGGTCTTAGACATCAATGTCATGGTGATTATACTGCAGTACTAGAGACAATTTGCTTAGTCTTAACTTAGACATCTTCACCATAATGAGCAGGTTTAAGTTAAGGTTTCTAAATTCCTAGTTTACTTAATTTTCAGAAGTGCAATTCACTATAAGGATAAAAGATGGAAACCAATAGATGGGAAAAAGTACTATCCATGCCAGTCGTAGCATGCCTCATTTAACAGATGCTGAAGCTATCTACTCATAGTGGTGATTTACAGTAGCTGTGACAGCTAAATACATTACTAGTGAAAGACAAGGCAGCCTGCGTGCTGGATATTTCTTGGGCTGCTTGTTGCTTCTCTGTGTTATATTGCATCTTAGTCAAAACCAGTGATGTTTTTCCATAGTAAAACCCTCATAGTTTAACTCCCAATCTTGAGAGAACCTCTATGCCTTGGGGTAAACTTGCTCTGATGGGAGTTGTAACAGGCTCAATATACTACTGGGCAGCCTGAGCAGCATGCTGAGAGGTAACAAGCCAAGGAAAGTGTCTCTTCCCACCCCAAGCTGTGGCCTGACACCCAAACTGTAGCTAAGGCTGAAGGAAACCACCAATAATATGTAGATCATCTTTTTCAGTAATACTGAGGATTTAGGACTATCAGGCATGATAGCTGGGCTCACACGCACATTATCTTAAGGAGCTGTAAATCTGGCAAAGTTGACTCAAAGCTCAGGTAAATACTGCCACACATTGTATTCTCCTGAGGTGACCAAAGAAAAGACCATGACCCAACAGAAGGGGCCACAGACATGCCTTTCTTTTCAAAAGAAGCGGATCCTGTTGTAACCTGATTACAGAAGTTTAGTCTGAGCCTTCAATGCTCCTGGCATGGAGCTACAGGACTTACAAACACACAGGCTCTAAGAAGACAAATACTTTAAGTTTCCGCAAAAAAATTAAATTAGCTGGGTTATTTCACCAGTGGTGGCTTTAGAACGTATTCAAAGCTGACTGTTCAAAAAGACAAGAATAAATATGGTTGTATGGTAGACCAGAGACTTTCAGCAGACTCTGGCTGTTGTAAATGAAAGTTCTGCTCTGAAAACTAGTATCATGATTTAACACCAGTACACATTTCAAGTGCATTTGCAGCTAGAAATCATTCTCCCCAATATCCAGGCCCGTATACTCACACTGGAAGTCAAACTGCCAGCTGAACTTCCCTTGTGTGTAGGCTGTCCTAACAAAGAGGTCTGCAGACTTACTGCTCTAAGCAGTATCCATGCAATGATGTCAATTTAACATTGGGATCCTAGCCATATACAATTTTACTATCATTAGTGTTTTTGCACAAGCTTGACTGATGGTAAGAAATCCTGATGAAGAATTGTTGAAAACAGTATCTAGCACCATTCCCTTCCATCTGTTGGTCTGGACGTTGGAGATATTCAAGGCCTGCCTGGACAAGTTCCTGTGTGATGTACTCTAGGTTACCCTACTCTTGCAGGGGGGTTGGACTAGATGATCTTTCGAGGTCCCTTCCAACCCTTGGGATTCTGTGATATGTTGTACTTATTTTCATCATTAAAGCCAGGTCAATACAACTTCAAATTGACACATTAGCCTAAAAAATGAACCTTTAAGACTATTTCTGTACCATAGCTCAGAACGACATTTTATGTAAGACACCATAAAACTGATCTTTTAAAATAATCTTAAAACTATTGCTCTCTGTGCGCTAATGAAAATCAGAAATTTGAGGAAGATGCTGTAACACAGTCACACGAGTACAGGACAGCTACCACAGACATCAGATTCCTGCACTTCATAAGCTGCAGGATAGTTTGGAGCCTCAAACAAGCACTTGGAAACTTTGAGACCAATTCATAACTCCCAGCAGTTCTGTTTTCATTGAGTGATGAGCTTAACCTGAAAACAGATTACGTACTATATGAAAGTCAACGCTATGTTTCCCAAAGCTTCAACGATTGCAGTATTTTGCATTCCTGTAGCCCTCTTGGACCTTCCATTGCAACTGGTTTTACATCAAAGTAGTAACTCAAGAGAAATAATAAATATGAACTAATAGATGTATTTACAATATGCTTTTCTTTAGCAGTTATATCACACAAAAAAAAGTGTAATCTCATATAGAAATTCTGTTCACCTTAAACTCCTGTTGCTTGGCCATCATCACTGGCATGTGCCTAACAAGGAGAGGATGTTTCTCCTTCTTGATTTGATTTCCATCATCTTCTACACAGAACCAACCTAACAGATTATCATCAGCTGCAATGGAAAGAACAAACAACAAACATCCCACAATGCTTACAGTGAATATTCACCTACACCTCTCTAGAGAAATAGAATTCTGTCAGGATTGGTTAATACTGATATCAGGCTGTTCTTCTGCCATCTGCCATATATGCATGAATGACAGCATAAAAATATGAGCAAAAATTCAATATAGTAGATCAGATACATATAGATACTGCAAAAAGAGAACCTTTCACTAGGAAAATGTGTCCTCTTAATGATCTTGCCAACTAGGTTATTAAAACAGGACAGAAAACCTCAGAAATCTGATTTGCAAATAGCATTTCTCTGCCTGTGTGACATCACTACTAACTACTAATCATAAGTATTCAAAACTACAAGGATTCTCCTCCTGGAATTATGTAGACATCCATTCTCTTTTATTTTTGTTATTTTGCCAGCCTTCACTGAGATACCATTAAAGTACCATATCACACTGTATTCTGAGGATGTGCTGGTGAACCTCGCTTTCTAGAAAGTGCATATCTTTAATGTTTCTCAACTTAGATATTCAAAATTCCAAGTATCTTTGGAAATCTATGCCCTCTGTGCAAACACAGGGAACTAATAATATCACAGGACAGCACATTCTTTATTGCTCCCATTTAGATCATATTTGTGACAATCCTTCTAGTGAAGACTACAAATTTATGTTAAAAAAAGAAAAACTCCCCACCAAAAAAACCCTCGAGTTCTACATATACAACTACAGAAGTATTGCATTATATTAGAACTACACCTATGACCTTATTTCATGTTCAGAAAGCTAATCAAATGAACCTATTGGCTTTACTAGCTAAAATCATTGAGCTAGAACTCAGAAATGTGAACCTGAAGTTCCGAGTTTATAAATTTTGTAAGATCTGAAGAAATAAGTTTATAACAGAATAACTTCCACACCTATCTGTCCTATAGGGCATCTCTTTCTTTTTGAGATATAATAGCTAATAATGATTACCACATTATTGAAGTACTATAGAAATTCTATTCCTTCATAACCCCCATCCTACCTACAACATCATTACTTTGTAGTGATACACAATCACTACTATTCACTGTATTGCAATTTTATTATCTGCAGATAAATTTTTCTCAAAGTAATTTTTCTAAAAAAATAAAAGAAAAAATAAAAAACCCCAAATAAACAAACCCTACACTGCACACTGAGAGCTTCCTAAACTTGATAGGAAATTTAAGCAACTAAGAATTACCAAGGGCCAGTTTAGCCATTTGTAAGTTGTTGATCCAGGACTGTTTGATGGCAGGGGTAAATGTATTGAACACAGCTGTAAAGAAAGTGGGCCGCCCAGACCTGCAACACAGTAAAAAAACAAAAAAAGCCACTGTAAACACATTGAGTATGGGATTCAGTCAAGGTTAGAAACACTGAGTAAGATGAAGTTCCATTATTTTCTAATACTTAGACAAAGGCACAGCTCTGATATAAGCATTCAGGCTATGATATGCTATACACCCATCTTCCTGTACTTTACATGACATGCTACAAGAAGAACAGCCCCTTGGTGAAAGAATATAACAGTGGGTGTTGCTTATGAGATGTCACTGTCACAGCTGTTCTCTTCCTGCACCTGGAATGCGGGGTTGAGGAACAGAAAACTACAACGCTACCCTGGAACATGCAAGTTCCCAGCACTGTGGCATGACAGCAGAAGTCAGATGCTAACTGTGGAGACAGAAAAGGGGTAAAACTAAAGATTCCTAAATCCTCCCTGGTGCTTCTATGTCTAATACATAAGCCCATTTAGCAAGTTTCGTAATCAAGATTACTACTGACTTGTCTTGTTTTCCTGGGAGTTGCAGCTGAATTCTACAGCGATCTGCCGCTCTGATTTCATCTTCTTTTTTCAAAATCAGTTTCTGTAAACCTGAGGTCCAGTCATGGGCTACAGATTGGTTTAAATTCTGAAAAATTAAAACAGCTAAGATTCAATGCCAGCCTACTGGCCTAGTTCCAACAGGCTAAGGTGATATCTGCCTATAACAAACAACTTCCGGCACCTGGGCCTCAATCCACATTTTAATCATGGAAAATTTAGCCATTTTGGAAAAACACATTTCAAAAATATCTGTAAAAGAATTCCAACATATCTGATCTGGTGATTCAGTCTCACATTGCTCAGCTTCATGATACACAGATGACATTCCCAAACATTTTTCACATTATGTAAATTTGCATCAGGTATACATACAACACTTTTACTTCATTTCAGTGAATTATACAAAACCCACAAATCCTGTTTCTAAAGAAAATCTCATTAAAACATCTACAAATCATACTGCCAATGTTTCTGTTCAAATCTTTGATCCGAAATGCTTACAGAGCCATCACGAAAGCTGTCTGTGCAGCTGGAATCTGTTTAAACACGATGCTGAAATAATATCCTGAGTTAATAAGCAAGCTAAGTGTTTGGTCACAGAAGGCAAAAGCACACCTGGGTGACACTTAAAGCATCAATAGTAACAGGTATTCATACGCAAAAGTACACAAATTTTCCATAGTCAGAATTTTGTGAAAATTGAGGTCTTTTTCAGAAATAGGGAAGCTGACCTCATTCCTCAACCAAACTGCTCTAATTATCTTGTATCTAATCATCGATAAAACATTTCTACCTGGAAACATTGACTGAATTTTAAGTTTTCAAAACATAGTTGGCTCTGACTAGAAATACAGGCAGAAAGGTTTTGTGTATCTTAATGGGTGACATCTTACTGTATCTCTGCTGTACATATTCCCAAAAATGCAGCTGAATTTACCTTCACATACTTGTGAAATTTTGTCCAAAGGTACTGTTTCCATAAACTTCCTTCACAGTACATATTTTCACAAAACTTTGTGTTATTAATGCCCTTGATTCTGAAGACAAGATATCCCAAGAGAAACTCAGCTTTCATATACATATTCACACACATATACTTACAGCCTATGGCGGCAGGTAAGAGTTAAAATTTGTGCCTAAGCATACAACTAAAACAAAGGGCAAAAAAACATATACATATATATATTTTTATTTTTAAGTCTTCAGACTGTGGAGAACTTATTCTGAAATTCACTGCTAAATTATTGCATTCACTTGCCAGAATATAAGCTAAATAAAAGGAATGTGAAGAAAACCAAAGCAAATTACTTTTGAAGTTCCCTTAAGAATCCTTTTCATATTTCTGTGATTTGTGCTCAGTTTTAAAAACAGCTCCCCCCAACAGCTAGGATTATGAGCTCAGATGGGAATCAAGAGCTCTCTCCAAATAACCATCCTTCTACTACCTTGTCTAACTGCAAGAATCCAATTTCATAAGATCAAAATGTAATTGTGTTCCCATATAAGCTTATCAGCTACTGAGCAAACGCAGACACTTGTAGTATCCACTTACATTTAAAAACAGAAAAGAAAAACAAGATTAGAAAGACAGCTATAATCTACTCATAACACTAAATAGTTTAAAGTAAATGAATTACTAGAGATAAAAATTATTACACTCTACAGAAAGAACTAAAAAATGCCTCACACAGCTCCTAGGGAGAGACAATTACGGTACTTTACAACAGGAACAGATTTGAAAAATAAATCCAGCTTTGTTTATTACCTGATAGTTTCCTTTAAGGCTGCCTATTAATTGACTAATTTGACCAACTACGGTCAAGTCATGCAAAAGGTTCTGCAGATCATGGTACAGTTGCCCTGGTCCCATATAGAGCTTGTCTAAAATGAATAAAAACATAAGGTTATATACAAAGATGTAATTTTTGGTTGAAAGAGGAAAGCATGGCA
This sequence comes from Melopsittacus undulatus, assembly GCF_012275295.1. NCBI lineage: Eukaryota > Metazoa > Chordata > Aves > Psittaciformes > Psittaculidae > Melopsittacus > Melopsittacus undulatus. The sequence continues at coordinate 34,513,044 of NC_047529.1, read as the reverse complement.
AAGATAATATTAACATATATTGCTAATTCTTAGCACTATGAAAAGAAAGGTTAAAATCCATGAGTCTCATTTTAGATTTTAAAAACAACTAACACACCAATGTGCGGCTAGGGTCTTCATTACTTCTAAAAATCAGAGTGCTTTGTTTATACACATATCACTGATATCCAATTTTAATATCCCTGCAGACAGATAACTGGAAATGCAACTTGGGAAAGTACAGGTAGTAGTATGTCATCATGTATTACCTTCACATGTACAGGCGTTCCCATAGACATTTCCTTTTAGCTCACCTTACTATTGCCTCCTATAGTTACAACGATTCATGTTTGTTCATCTAGTATGACTGAGAGCATGATATATAGTTTTAACAACCATGCATTAGAACTACGACAAACATTGAAGCTTCACTGGCTCCAGAATTTCTTGATGACATGGAAGCTTTGCTTAGTACCAAGCAGCAGACTTGCTGTTATTACACATCAGTTTAAACATCCCTTCCTGAAAGTTGTTTCTGGTCACACAGCAAAGCCAAAAAGGCTATTTGTATCCTTCATTATGGTGCTTTAAAACTCAATTTCTTTAATCAATTGCAAGGCAGTTCTGAATCATATACGCACATCCTAACTCTAACATGAGCCTGCAATTTCACTGAATCACTTGAAATTTTATTGCACCCATGGTCAAGTGAAAAAAGGATTTTCACTGAGATCAGCAACAAATCTTAAGAGCAACAGAAACATTTTGCTCTAGCCATCAATAAATACATGTGTTTAAGATAACGTTCATTCCAAAATTATACTGATAGTAGGATAAACTGTCTACTTAAAATGCACAAAGCTCCTTGCTAATACACTCTGACTTCCAGACGTGATGTTAGGAGCAGGGTGGGTATATAATTCTTGCAGAAACAGCACTCTTTCTCTCTGTAAAGAACCCCACCCTGTTTCAAACAGAGTCAGCATGTTTCTCTTTGGCTATATGACAGGAACTGGGCTAGATTATCTTTCCGAGAAACCCCTGCAAATTATTTAGCTCACACTGCATAGTATCCAGACTACGGATCCTTCATCCTTACAACAGTTTTGGAAGCTACTTAAGGGTGGCAAGCTTCCCTGGAGCAGATGGATTTCAAACCTGTGTTGGCAAGAACACAATCTAAATATGATGCTGGCTACTCACTCTGCGGACAGATTAGGAGCATGGACACAGGCAGGTCAGTGCTGGACACAGGACAGCTGCCAGCCAAGACATTTTGAACACCTATGTCTCCTATATCTGCTACAGGGCCCAGCATATAAACCAGAGTGCAACAAGCCAAGCACAAAGCTATCAAAATAGTGTAAGCCACAATAAACACGAAAAATAAACACACAAGACAATTTGCCTTAAATCACTAGTATATTGTCAGTTATGTATCAAAGTAACTGTACTGTCTGAAGACATGTCCCTGTTTGGAGGCATCATACAGAATCACAGAATCCCAAGGGTTGGAAAGGACCTCAAAAGATCATCTAGCTTGAAGCTATCACCAGACGGTTTTCTTTAACAAAACTCACTATATTAAGGTAGGAGTCTGCCTTAAACCTTGAAGAGAACAAAATTTAAAGTCTAAAGGAAAATGTTAAGGGTTACTTTACCTCCAAATTTTTTCACTTTACTGCAGGAAAATGCAATATTAACCTGAGCTATTACACATTCCCATAAATTTTCAAATTATTCTTTTGCCTTTAGATCTTCTGTTAAATTGAATCAATGAAAGGATTTCTGTGTATTGCCCTCAAGCACTAAACAGGGGAGTGACTTACTAGGGCACTTACTACTATTTACCCAGCCAGATAATAGAGGCAACTTTCATCCACCCTTCTTTGCCTGTTCTGAAAGTTAATTAAAAGAATAATCCAGCCCTTCTTACTCTTAAAACCAAATCAGTCCATAAGAAAAGATCATCACATTTATTCTACACTATGAAAAAGAATGACTGCAAGGCAGACCCAAGAGGACTTTATGCCACAGTCTTCAAAGGAGGCCACAAGGAAAACTTTTAACTATGTACACAGATGGACTTGCCCTGTGCAGTGTGTATGTATATTCACCATGACTGAAAAGAGCTGTCCTCTATAATCCTCTTCCTGGAGCTACAAATGCTCATACAAGTATTCTCATTCCAGACATAAATCTTGACTTTCATTCACCAATTGTCATCCGAATCTATTTTGTCTCCACCATGCATATTTTATAAGCTTTTTATAAGTCAAGATAAAAAGGATGCAAATAACAGTGTCAAAGCAAATAAACTAACCTGGCATCTGAAATTCTGTCACATAGAAAAATGAAACAGAAGTCACTTTAGGCTTATTCATTAAAGATCACATTAGCAGCACAGGAAAGAACGCGAAAAAGCAGATCAATACATAATGAAAGGAGCCTGCCTCCATCTCTGATGCTCTAAAAAAAGAAACAGCCAAGTTAAGAAAAAATTTTAATAGTCAGTCAAGGACTAGATCAACAGCCATGGCTAATATTGTACTTTCATGAAATTCCTTAGTGGGCACAAACTGGAACACAGAAAATCACTAGGCTTCAGAGATCAGCAATGATGGACTTAGAGAAGAGCTGAGAACTGGCCATGTGGCTTGTGTCTGGATAATGAGTTACAACTTACAACAATTTTATCTCTGAATGGGTTCCTGTAAAGTTACTCTTTACACATAGGGTTAGCTGCTTGGTGGTTAACAAAATGTTGACTCCTAGTTCAACTGTCTGAGGATTGTCCGATGAAGGGTTCTTCCAGGGTGAAGGAGGTGGGGGGCACACTAATCTGTTCATCAGATGTGTTTCTCAGTTCAAAGCCAAAGACTGACTGCTTCAGCCCACACATGTTCCCTGACCATTTGATTGCTGGCTATTTTGGGGTGGGTGTTCTCCATTTTTCCCCCATAGAAAGCACTGAAAAACTCTTGGCTTCACTCCAAAGCAGTTACGTGGTTGGCTTCTTTTTGTACTTTGAAATGTTTCACAAATGATACAGCCATTTCCTTCCTGTTTCTAAGCTACTCCTGGTAATTATCAAGCTCCAAAACAATTTATTTTTCCAATGTGAAAAAAACAAAAACAAAAAACAACCCAACCCCAACCTTCCATGAGAATAAAGAAGGTTCTCCCCAGTTCTACACATCCAATGTGTTACAGAGGACAGCGTGCTGAGGGAGGAGAACACAGTGTGCTGTAACCAATAACCACATCTGGGGCTTCGGAGGCAACGTTTTTTGCATTCCGCCTACAGATCAAGGGTGAAATCCTGGCCACATGCAAGTTAGCAGGAATTTTTTTCATCAGCTCCTTTGTTGCTAAGATTTTACCAGAGGAATGTGTGCCTCCCTGCAACAGGCAAGATCACTGCCAAACACCACTAATGCATGCAAGATACCTAATTCCGTGCACAGCATTATTATGAAATATATTCAAGGTTAAAAAAGAAAACAAAACTGCCACTTGCTTTAGAGGGAAGAGGTCAAAGTTTAAACTGATTTGTGCTGCTATGTAAAATTGCTCCTTAGCCAAGATATATTTGAATACAATACTAAACACCTATTTACCTACTCGTTTCTCAGAGTTACTGTCAGCACCGCAGCTTTAAATTCACTGATCCTGTTTGGTTTGAAGTAATTCTTATCATTGAAACAGAAGCAATTTTAGCCCATTTACATCCAGGCATTTCCAAAGCCTGCAGCAAATTCCTTGGGTCTGGTTAAAGTCAGTTGGCTTAGGCAATATACGGATTTGGAAGGTTGTGCATGAATACACACACGCAAGAGAAGTACCTGTGTGCTAATGCTCGGGTATGGGCACAGGGGTAGAACTCCCACCTTCGGCAGCAGGCTGTTTTACTAGGGAGCACAGCCAGCAGCTGAGCTCTCTTCCTGCACAGCAGCAGCTGCTTTAATGGGCACTGGCAGAGCAGCCTCTCCCTTGGGATCGCTGTCTATCCGGTTCCTCCAGATTCTCAATTCTCATGGGCACCACAAGCATATTAGATATTATAATCCTGAGAGGATCACACCCTATCCTTCCTTTCAAAGAATTACTAAGGGACACATCTATTTACTATGGTAATTTGTTACTTGTACACATTTTCCACTAGCTTTTGCTGTATGTTCTGATCCTCACTCGTGAATTACTCATTTATCACACATGTTACAAAAGGGGGAAAAAATAGTGTTGCAATGCCTAGGGTAGATGCAGTCACCCACAGTTTAAATGTCTGTTCCTGGGTAAGCAAACACAATGGCTCAGGTGGTCCTTTCCCTTATTAAACTCCTATTTATTCCCAATTAGAAGGACTTTTTTTTTTCAAGTAATAGCATTACACAAATCCAAGTGGCATGCAAATAAAATAAAAGCCTCATTCAGTATATTCTCAATATCACAGCTATTCTTGCAAGCATTTCTGTATTGTATATCATGTTAAAGACAAAGGCTGTTAATAGACACACTTGTGGGTATCTCTTTTACTGCAAAGTAACAAATCTTGACAAGATCTGCCTTGAGTATGATTATAGTAATGACCTTTGCTACACATGGCTCAAAACCACAGTACATCAATACAAATTGCTTTATAAAAAGCCATACTGACACGAAGTGAGAACTGATGTGTCATAGGAATTCAAGGTCCTTTGAAAGATTACTTCACTTCTGAGACACAGCCTGGAAGTCAACTAGGTGTTACACAAAACAGAAGTTCACAAATGCTCAACATGTGAAAACCGCATCTAAAATTGAGAGAAGCTATACTGCTGACTGTAATTCCAGCATTACTGAAGGGTACCACTAAATTACTGATGAGCTTGAAAAACATGCCAGGTCTGAAGGCTACTCTGAAAGGCTGGTAGATCCCAAATTTGACTTGCATTTGCAATATGGTCTTTGTGTCTGAGCACATTTGTATTGATTCCTCCCACAGAGCCATCTGTATGCATCCAGGCAGCATACTGAAACACCAAGTGTTTGCAGGGAAGAGATTTGGAAAAGAGTCAACCCTCATGTTGGGCACAAAAATCACCTGGAGTGGGGGAGAAGTTATATATGTGGGAGGTAACTTCAAAAGTTGCTGTGTCTGAACTAGTGCTTGTATTGGAATTACTCACTCAGAACAAATAATAAAAGATTAGTCCCCTTCTGCAACACGTGTCTAAACCTGAGAAGCTTGTACAGTATTCTGGAAAGCAAAGCATCACAATACCAGATGAATTCTTGATCAGTTCATAATAAACTTGTGCAGATGTCATGAGATGGTTAACATGTTTAGGTTAAACTATGACAATGTAGCAGTATTTTATTTAAAACTTCTTAAGTGTAGTTAGCAATATACATATTTGACAAGGAAGTTGCCTCCGTTCCTCTGACACCTTCCGCCTGGAAATTCTGAACGAGTATTAAAGCTAGTGACAAAGCAGATGAGATTTTATTTTTAGATGCTGAACAACAAGTTTCCTGCACGTGGAGTTATGTAAGCAAAGCCCCTGACAGCTCCTTCAGCAGCACCCTCCTCTTATTTGTGTCCTTCCACTTGCTCACTCATGCTGCTCCTGTTTCCATAGACACCTCAGAGAAGCATGTGGGTGGGTTGTTTTCTCGTTTCTCCTTTATGAGAGCATTTTAATGGCCAACTGGAGTTTCAGTAAAATAAATAATAATTTAAAAAAAAAGTACTCTTGTGAATCCAAAATCCTAGTTTAAGATGTGAACAAGCCCACAGGTCAGTTTAAAGTTCATAAGAGAAAAGCAGACTTTATGCCTTACCCATTTTTTTTTCTTTCACATCAAATCCAACTCATGATCTCCACAGTTGCACACACCCAAAAAATCTGAGCCACTGTAGCTCAACTGTAGCTCAACTGACTCTCAGGTCCCAACTACACAAATATTTAGAGAGAGTATATCAGTCTCCAGGTTTGGAAATTGAAGCAAATAGGAAGTCAGGAGCAATCTCAGAAAACAAGAGCTTAAGTGGCAGCCATAAATGAAAAGCTTAGCAGCTACTCACATGTAGCTTTAAAGCATAACCCTAAATTAGGTTTAGTAACTCCATGCAGAAAGAAGCAGCACAAACACATACACAATATTAAGGGATAAGCAATAAACCCTTGGAGTAAGCAAGGCTAATTACCAATACAGTCAGGACCCATCATCATCAACCAACATGAGGAGCTTTATCATAAACATGAAATGACATTATTCAATCTAATCGTATTTTAATCTTCTGAGCACCTAAAAGTAATCTTTGTAAGCTTAATTACTGAATCTGATAATCTGAGCCTCTAAAACTCTTTAATGTATTTATTCTCACTGCCATGCAAGACAGGGGAGTTCTTCAAGTCCTAATCACAAAGAACCAAATGCCACCCAGAACACATAGAACAGTGCTGGGAAACAAACCTCCCAAGTCCCAACTCTGACAAAGTATTTTTAACATGCTTCACCTCCCTGTCAGTTGCTAATACCTCACTTTCAATGGGTAATTACATGAATGCTGAGACCTGTCTTGCTGTATGCTCACTGTATCAGATCTGAACACCGAAGAAACAGGTTGCACAAAAACTACAGTTCAACCACAAACCTGCTTATTCACACAGTTTGAGCACTCTAAAGATAAAATCAACAGCTTACAACTACAAATACTGAATAAGGTATTAAGTTCATAATGCTATACCATTTGTGAGTAAAATTATGCAAGCACACCAAGGAAACGCAAAGCCTCTTGAGATGGTGACAAGTAGCTCATACATTAGGACCATGGCTTCAGGATTATATTAAACTCCAGTTAATCCTGACCACCAGGGAATGTCACAGATAAAATGCCATAAATATTTTTCCTGCTGACAGAAGCAGCTGTACTGTGCCAGATATGTTGAAGGAAGTGAAAGCAGTAGGGGACAGGAGGGAGAAACACCAGAACCCAAATATGCTCACAAATGCAGACCTCATAGCCCAGCTCCTCAACATCTCTCTAGCCAGGAGAACAGTAAAGTGTTTCCTGGACTATGTGCTGACTGTAGATATAGACCAGAGGAACTCCAGCTCCTAGGTCTATTACCATGAGAAAGGAAATCTTGGAACCAGAGAATTTAGAGTGAAAGAGGTGCTATGACCTTTTCCTCTCACAGGTCCCAAAAAGAAAGGCTGAGGACAGCATGGACCTGGAAGCTCTTGCCTTCCTACAGAGGAAGAGGGGCTGCACAGGATCTCTGAGGTGCACCTGCATAGGCATGAAAGGCAAGAGAGGAACGGGATGCAAGAAGATAAACACTGACTTAAACAGGCAGTGAAAGAACACACATGAAGGTGTTTAATGATCAAAGTACTGCAGGGATCTCAAGACAGGTCTGCAGGTGATTGTAAACTGGCCAAGTTGCTAAAGGTTTTCCCTAGAGTTCCCAACAGACTAGTTACAACAACTCGTGGAAACTGAACCGAAGAGCCTATCTCCCTAGTCACACTCCCTTGCTTATAGCTTGGTTTCTACTCATTTTACTACTCTGTCAACTTGACAACAAGACCCTAGCAACACAAAAAAAAAAGCTTATAGGAGATGAACATCAAGCCCTAGAACTATGCTAACAAATACAAAAGGCAAAGAGAAGAATATCATCCTCAGTGAGTGAGACAAACATGTAACACCTAATTTATTCTACACCGAAGCCACCAACCAGAAACATATATCCACTTAACAAGTGAATATTTAATGTCACCCAGCTGAACAGGCCAAGTTAGAGTTATTTAAATCTCTGGTCTTTTGTTAGCATATGTCAATGACAGTCTACGCTTATGAACACAGTAGATATCCTTTAGTGTACAGTATTATTTTCAATAGCTTTAAAGTAAAGATTTACATTATTACTCTATACATATTTCACAGAGGTGAAAGTTAGTTCAGCTAGCAATTAATGACACATCATCCTTTTAAAACCTTATCACCAACGTTAGAGTTGATATGCCATTTAATGTTTAGTACTCTAGACATTGCATTGCATTTGTCCAGCCTCAAAGTGATGATAAAGTTGACAACTTTTTTTGCTTTCACCAAGTCTATATTTCTCATTAGACAAACCAGCAAAACCCCCTCACTTTAATAGTAATGGCAATCACAGCAGCACAAGCTCTGTTTTTGAGAAAAGCTGATGTTCCACTGAGCAAGACATCAACAGAAACACACAAGCACACTATAGCACATCAAACATCCACACCTGTTTCCCTGGCAACACTCACAAACCTACCAGAAGTAACTGCATCAGATAGAAGGAAACTCAGAAGAGAGGAATCATGCCTGCACTTCAGCATTGTGTCACTACTACACCAACAACAAACAAAGCCCACGGAGATCAAAGCCACAGGTGAATGGAAACTGGAGTACAAATGTCTTCCTGCAAGTCTGACCAGGAAAGGAGAGAAGCCATGGTTTACAGTGCTGAGGTTTAATAATCAATTAGGAATTATAAACCTCTGAAACAAAAAATTCCACTAAAATGCTGCCATAAACATAGTAACCTGTTGGGTTTTTTTTTACTTTACTGTTATCTTGCATCTAATGATTGCATGATATATAGTACAGGTGGGTCTTTTTCTCTTTCAGCCTTTAGCCATGTGGCTCAAATTAAACAGTTATTTGTTTAAGTCACAGGCTATGCTGCGTATGTCTTGTAATCACATGATCAGCTGTAGAATACTACTGACAGACACTAGTTTCCCACCCAGAAATGGCAGGATGCTTAGCTCTCTCCCTTTGATTCTACAGACTCTCTTTAGTCTGGTCTTCTTAAATAAAATCACTGTGAAAGCTTTTATAGCTCACCCCTTTTGTTCTTGAGAACCAGAGAATGGATAACTCAGGATGGCTGCTTTCACTGCAGCACCAAACAGGTAGACATCCAACTCAGCAAAGAAACCACATTTCATAAACCATAAACCTCTAGAGGGCAGGGGGGGCCAAGACTCTTGGTTAATATTCAAGGATCACCTGCTACAAGCTCAGGAGTGTTGCATCCCCACTAGAATGAAGTGCAGCAGGAGAAGCAGGAGGCCTCCTTGGATGGACAGGGGGATGCTCAGGAAACTTTGAGGGGAAAAAAGAGGCTTATAAAAGGCAAGGACAGGTGGCCTGGGATTAATACAGGGATGTTGTCCAGGAAGCTAGGGACTGGGTTAGGAAAGCTAAGGCCCAGTTAGAGCTAAACTTGGCTAGGAATGTGAAAGATAACAGGAAGGGATTTTATAGGTATGTAGCAGCTAAAAGACAGACTAGGGACAATGTAGGCCTTCTCCAGAAGCTTTTGGGAGAACTGGCTACACAGGATTTGGAGAAGGCCGAGGTTCTGAATGGCTTCTTTGCCTCGGTCTTCACTGGCAAAGGTTCTGACCACACCACTCAAGTCTTGGAAGACGGACTCAGGGACTGTGAAAATCTAGACCTTGGACCCACTGTAGGAGAGGAAATATAACCCCCATTTTCAAGAAGGGGAAAATGGATGACACGGGGAATTACAGACCAGTCAGTCTAACCTCTGTGCCTGGCAAAATCTTGGAGCAGATTCTTCTGGAAGGCATGCTAGGGCACATGAAAAACAACAAGGTGCTTGGTGACAGCCAGCATGGCTTCACTAAGGGCAAATCCTTCCTGACCAATTTGGTGGCCTTCTATGATGGGGCTATGGAAATGATGGATGGGGTGGAGCAGTTGACGTCATCTACCTGGACTTATGCAAAGCGTTTGACACTGTCCCACACGACATCCTTGTCTCTAAATTGGAGAGACATCAATTTGATAGGTGGACCACTCGGTGGATGAAGCACTGGCTGGATGGCCACACACAAAGGGTTGTGGTCAATGGCTCAATGTCCAGCTGGAGACGAGTAACGAGTGGTGTCCCTCAGGGATCGGTGTTGGGACTGGTCTTGTTCAACATCTTTGTCAGTGACATGGACAGTGGGATTGAGTGCACCCTCAGCAAGTTTGCCAATGACACCAAGCTGTGTGGTTCAGTTGATACACTGGAGGGAATGCCATCCAGAGGGACCTTGACAAGCTTGTGAAGTGGGCTGATGCCAACCTTATGAAGTTTAACCATGACAAGTGCAAGGTCCTACACCTGGGTCAGAGCAATCCCAGGCACAGCTACAGGTTGGGCAGAGAAGAGATTGAGAGCAGCCCTGTGGAGAAGGACTTAGGGGTGTGGGTCAATAAGAAAATGAACTTGAGCCAGCTTCAGTGTGCACTTGCAGCCCAGAAAGCCAACCGTATTCCGGGCTGCATCAAAAGGAAAGTGACCAGCAGGTCAAAGAGGTGATCCGGCCCCTCTACTCTGCTCTCCTGAGACCACACTTGGAGTATTGTGTGCAGTTCTGGTGTCCTCAACATAAAAAGGACATGGAACTGTTAGAACAAGTCCAGAGGAGGGCCACGAGGATGATCAGGGGACTGGAGCACCTCCTGTATGAAGACAGGCTAAGAAAGTTGGGGCTGTTCAGCCTGGAGAAGAGAAGGCTGTATGGAGACCTCATAGCAGCCTTCCAGTATCTGAAGGGGGCCTACAGAAATGCTGGTGAGGGACTCTTCATTAGGGACTGTAGTGATAGGGCAAGGGGTAATGGGTTCAAACTTAAACAGCGGAGGTTCAGATTGGATATAAGGAAGAAATTCTTTACTGTTAGGGTGGTGAGGCAGTAGAATGGGTTGCCCAGGGAGGTTGTGAATGCTCCATCCCTAGTGGTGCTCAAGGCCAGGTTGGATGAAACCTTGGGTGACATGGTTTAGTGTGAGGTGTCCCTGCCCATGGCAGAGGGGTTGGAACTGGATGATCTTAAGGTCCTTTCCAACTCTAACTATTCTATGATTCTATGACTTTTGCTCTTATACTCCCATTTTAGAAGCATAATAAATAACTGTATTTTCAGTGATTTTACGTATAGATGGATGACTTGCAAGTCAAGGTTCTGAATCTCCTAGAGTGCAATATAGTACATTTTGCTGAGAAGTTACAAATTTGTTTTTGACTATAAGTTTTATATTTTCAGAAGGCGTATTTAAAATATGTCATATTAACCAAGCCCTAATCATTGCTCTTCACCCATCCTCTTTTTTAATTGGAAGAATACAGGTAACATTTAACTTTTTTGGTGCCCTTTTTCCATAAATTTGATTCAGCTTCTTCTCCATTTTGACGGAATAGTTTTGTAGAATATAGCTATGCAGTAAACTGCCTCAAATGCCAATTAAAAAACACCAACCCTCTAATAAACCAAACCCCAAGGAAATAGCCAGCAGATAAATCCCTTCAAGTACTAAAATTATTCAGGATGAAGCAACATACATTAGCAAAAAAAGGTAACAAACATGTTAATTTGCTTTAAATGCTTACAGCATCTAAAATAACAACAAAGACAAAATTAGTTTAAAAAATAGTTAGCAATAACCTAGTATTTGAATGGTCACTGATTACTTTTTAAATTTGCCTATGAGGTAACATGATATTTGAAGACCCCAATTATCTATGGACATGTTTAAATGATCTGTGACCTCCATTAACTCCTCTCTGGACACATTAGATGTCCAAGGTCCTTCCAGTGTTTAGGGTTTCTACCCAGAGCACAGTTTATTTTATACATGGGGAAACTGAGGTACAGAAGTAGCCAGACTCACCCACAAACAGGTAAGCAAGCCCACCATGGAGTAAATACTGAAATTCAGAATAGGGGAGAACAAGAGGAATAAAGCAAAAGCACATCAAGGACAGGAGTAGCATAGCAGAATACACTCCAGGAAAACTTTCCTGCTTTCCCCACCATATCCTCAGTCCACAGAGTTTCTCCTATCAAAAGACAAAGGGCTTAAAAAAGAAAAAGTGAACTTAACAGCCGCTGAATGTGTTCTCCTCCAGAGACAAAAGACTGGTATGCAAAGCAGAGCTAGGTAGAAAGCCGCAAGTTGAGGATTTTGCCTCATAAAAGCCAAGTTCACATAGCCCTTGCTTTCCACCTTAGAACAGTAGTAAAGCATGCACTTGATTTATATGTACTAATAAAACTTATCAACCTTTCAGCAGCTGCATATTACAGCTCATATGAGATTAATTCAATTTCAGCTATTAATTCCTTTGTAGCATGCAAATTAGTATAGTTTAAAGATGCAAACGTTATTCTGCCAGAAAGCATCAACTACATTTAGCAAAAAATAGAGATATGCTTATGACAGTTGGCTCCTCATACAAAGGATTTTGACAGAAAACAAACTGCCACGATAAGAGAAATATAACTAAGGACCAGTAATTCTTACAAGGACACAACCAGAAACCATAAAAATGCTTGCTAACCACAGCAATAATGTGAGAATATCAGCCTCACAGGGGTCAAGTACTTGACTTTCCCCTGCTACTTAATGCTTTTACACAGAATCATCATTGTTCTTTATCTCTTCAGTTCCTACAAACTGGAAATGAACTGAAGATAAGGTCTGAGACACGGATCTACGTCATCAAAGGAAGGTTTTGCTTGCAGCATCCCAAATTGTTCTTGATCATTAGATATTATTAAAACCACGACAAGGTCACTGGGATGTGCTTTGCAATTTGTGGCAAATATCCAATAGTCTCACCAATGATACAATAATAAAGATTGTGTCATCAACAACTATAAAATGCAGCATCTTGGTATATGCAAATTAACAAGCAACAATGGACCACTGCACAAAGTCTTACCAGTCCCTTTCTCTCTACAGTAAGGCTGTACTTTCTGAGCTCCTGTAATCTTTAGCAGCCAAGAAGACTGAAACTAAGGGGGCAACTCTACAGAATAACTAACACGATTAGGTGTGTATTCAAACTTGTCTATACAGGCCAGTTAGACAAGTCTACATTCAGAATAACAGCTAACGCAGACATAGCGGTAGGTGCAAACAGCAACGCTATGCTCTTCCGCTTTCATGGTTGGTTATATTCATTTTAGTTGGGTCATCTGGCAGAAACATTTGATTAAAGCTGAATATATTCATTTGTATAACCAGTATCCTTCATAGCCTTTTTATTTCTTATCTTTTGTTCTCTTTTATTAGAAGGCTGAATACAACAATCAGAACTTACCAAAAGAACAATTAGTTCAGCTCATCTTTCACCTAATTAAGTGCCGTTTAATCAGAAGGTTGAGGCTACAAATGATGTACAAAGCATGATATTGTCACTAAACATCATGAAGCTGAAAAAAACCTCAAAGCCAAGAGGCTAAATTAGGTTCTAAAGGACGACTTGGGTAAGAGTTGTTCTCTCTCCCCTCATGCTCCACTTCTGCATCTGATCTTGCTGACAGAAAAGGATTTAGTATAATCAGCTGTGAAGCCACTACACAAAATTGCAGTAGGAATATTCAACAAGCTGTTCCTCCCACACCCACCTACGAGAGAGACTCCCAGTTCTAAGTAATACGCTCCCTTATTACACTCCTCTCAAGGTCATGAATACAGCAGCTGGTAAATGATAATAGAAGAGCTTTAATATCATTGTCAGAGCAGCCCATTAATGCTAAAAGGAGTTGCAAGTATTAAGTCACCCTTGAAACTGATACGTAAGTACCTACAAAAATTTTCTGTAGCTATTTACAAAGGGGGGAACAAGAAGATCTGAAAATAACCATCCTGGAGAATATGTGGGATATTAAATGCTGCATCTGCACCTCAGGCCATCCTGAAGCATAACATTTATGCCTCCTTGCAGCACAACTGTGGGAAAATTCATTATGCCAATACTGCAATATGAAAGAAATATAGTGTGAAATAATTCCCTAAGCTAGCACCGAAATTCATGTGCCTTTTAGTCCATTAATAGGGCTCACAGTCTAAATATATTAAATGCACATAAAAGTACAGTATTTAGGCAAAATACAGGCTATAAAAATAACATTATACATGAAAGGCTAGCTACCAAGTAAATTCTTGAAATTCATACATATCCTGAGGGTAGCTGGCAGGCTTGTAGGAGGGATTAACAAGTACAGAAAGAACTTGCAAACTTCAGAGCTTGAGGTCATTTTTGGAGAGAAACTTGGAGGAAATTACCTACTGGCACATTGCTTCAAAAACATCCATTGAAATGAAAATTGAAGTGTTTTTTTCTGAAACACTTATTATTATGTTGTAAGGATGGAATATTATGTATGGGCAGCTTCTACCTTGTTGTAACTATTTGTGTCCAGACTCTTATTTCACAGCAATAGGGCAGCCAGTCATTTTTATTGAAACTTCCTTGCTTTAACTATGGGATAAAGAACATATGTATGACCAGCTACAACAGAACAGCCAGCACACAACACCAAAATAACCTTTTTGCATGCCCACACACATTCATGCTTTAAAACTCTATATGCATTTGTGCATAAAACTAAACTAGGCCAAATAAGAGTAATTCATGTTCCAAGGGAGGAGACTTGCTACAAGTTTATGGATTCACAGTTTCTAAAGAAAGAAGCTGTATTACAGTTCACGTTACAGAAGTCTTCATGCACAAAATGCTTTCCTTTGCTTTCAGTAGCCCACTGAAATTCAAATATGATTTTAACAAAAAAGTCTGTAAGAGTCAGTAACTCCTGTCACTTACTTGGCTTTGAGTTAATGACGACATTCTCAGCAGAGTGCTGGGGTGGAAACCTGCAGTTGTCTCCTTGGCCCTCACTGCTGCCATACTCTATGACTTCCACTTGTCCCAGCGGTACACTCCACTTCAGTAAGTACCTCTGGCCAGTTGTCACAGTGCCACTGCTTTCATAGGAAGAGCTGGAAGATGCAAAAATTACAGCAACTATGTTGAATGCCATCCTATTTATTATTTTAGCTTCTAAAATCTGCTATTTATCAGTCTGAGTGCCATGCAGAACTTGAAACACACACATGCATCAGGCTGACTCTTGAGACTGACCTTTCCTGAAGTGCAAAGATCAGATATGCAGGTGCAGATAGTCTTGTTTACAAACAGCACAGGACTGCCAAAAACAGTCCCTACATTTCTATAACAAAGCATAAATGACCATCTTGTAAGACCAATGTGCATTTTACATCCTAATATAAATGCTTAGGATGATACTTTGGCTCCATATTTTCCTAATTCTTTTGAAACAGTGTTCAAACAAAGTGACTGCTATGTTTGGAGAAGTATGAGTGATGGGACCTTTGAATGACTGCCAGCAGTAGGAAGGCAACATAACCTCCCAAGGGCTTATGAGCTAACGTTTCTGCCGAGCCCCACAACCTAGGATGTCCTTTACAGAAGATCTGTTGTGGCTTCTGAGAGTAATCCCACATGAGCTACTGCTAAAGGAAATGTATATCACAACAGGCATGTCAGAGGGAAGAGCACACTGGAGAAGTTCACTTGGAATAGAAACGGTATTAATACTCCTCTTCCTTGGTTTCCTTCATTCCTTTATGCACATTTAAGCACATATATTTGTCATAAAGAATAAAAGAGATATTAAAGTGAATAAAAAAGAGGTCTATTTCACAGAAAGGATGACTGAAATACAAAAGTTAAACGCCTGGGAGAAATCAGCAAAATGCATTTATTGAGAACAGTACCTAAATGCTAATGTTTAGGTTGTTAGCTACCTATTCACAACAGTCATACTTTTGTTTCAATAAAGAGGCAAGTATGAACAAAACCCACAAGTGCCACGGCTTAAGTAAATATTTATAATCTTTTGATCTAGTTCAGAAGAAAGAAAACATGACTAGGCAGGACACAGCTGTTCAATCACTAGGGACAGCATCCGCCCTGTCCAACTGCTGCTACTTAAAAGTTGGGTCTCCAGTTTGAACCAGTCATCTAGGCTGTATGTGAAGAAGGAGCTTCTGAGGGTCATGTACTCTGTAGAAATACATGTCTTTTGCCAGCTACAGAGGAACCAATAGAGGTCCTCAGGCTGCTGGTATGTGGACTGTTTCTGTAAAGGCTGGACAAAAGGTGGCTAAGAGAAGTGAGCTGATACATACTGTGCAGCTACATGTACATGTAAAGCTTTTGAGGTCTACAGCTCCAGGGGAAATCTGCAGGTATGCACCTTAAAAGCCACTGTCATAACAGAAGCCTAGCTTAGGTAAGATGCCTAACCTCTATACAGCTAAAATGAAGAGAAATAAAGCTCATCCTGCATGAGCCAAACAGGCAAGTGGCACACTCTATACCATACACTTATTTTGAACAAAAACTTCTGTACCAGATAAAGGTCATGTCAAATCTGGCACATGATTTCCTTCAGTTCCTAACTGGGTTTTGCATCACAAAGGACACAAAGGTAGTTTCTTCCATCTTAAAAGCAATCCATGAAATCATGAAGGAACACACACACACAGCTTGCAGTTGGAACCCCACTCTTTTGCCAAGAAACTCACAAACCTTTTCTAGTGAATAAAGCCAAAAGCGCATTCAACTACTCTAAAAACTCACTGTTATATAAACAAGCAGGCTGGAAAGCAAACCTTAACTGCTAGAGAAAAACATTATTAAACGTTTTTGGAGTCAGCAAACCCCCATGACACATTCATGCACAATTACCATCCCAAATGAAGTTGTTCATGACCAGTTAATGCCCATAGGAATAACAGTGCTGTGATAACTGGAACTGTTGACTTCATAAGAAACCCAGAAACTTAGCATAACCATGAACTTTTTACCTAGAGAATGAAAACAGACTGCACATTGCCACTTCAGAGAAAATACAGAAAATCCAAGACAATAATAGTATGGAAGAAGATAAAATATGAATGGTTAAAAGCAATGTTCTTGCAAACAGCCATGAGAAAATATCCAGGTGTTACTAAGCAACTGAAGAATTTGTAAAGGAAAATAATTACAGGATAATTTACATAAGCTTGTTAATTTTCTGAAGTGCAGTTATTACATGCATTTCTCACTAACATGAAACCAAGCATTCACATGATTACAAAAATCTGTACTGTATTCATACTTCAGTAATAAATTAAGATAGCAACCCATATTATGCTTAAGAAAAGCTGTTCTTGGAAGATATTAATGCTCCACATTTTCTCTGTCAAAATGTACCATCACATAAAGCAATTAATGATACAAGCAACATTTGAATGTGAGTGTGACCTTGGCATGCACAGAGATATAGTAACAGTAATACAGCCAAGTAAAACACAGAAGATGCTATGAAAATACGCTTTTTTTCAAAGCACCTCAGCTTTAATCCTTCAACATTTGCTCTCAGAGATAAAAGCTTTTCCCAGCTGGAACTCTGCTAGTGAGTTCCAGGTTTGTTCTGGCCACATGCATTAGCTTTGTGCTTTGTTTTGGATTTTTAAATTTGCAGATTATGTCAAGTTACAGATTTGAGAGCGTGTGACAGTAGGAATTTAAGGAGAAAAATCCTACCTTTGCGTGCCTGTGCTCTGCTAAACACTAATACACAGCAATAACTAGAGACTACAGAGCACTTCTATCCCAAGGACTTCAACAAAGCTGGTTATCCATTTATTATACCTACTCCTAAAAAATCATTAACCATAATAAAAACAACAATAATAAAAAAGCGCATTTTTTTTTCCAGCTGAAACTGGACATTCATTTAAAAAGTGCTAATTGTCTTACCGAATATTTACTGTTGCACACATCAGCACATCATTTAACATGAAAAGCCGTCGTTCTTTGGTTTTGAGAATTTCTCCTTTGTCATTGTAAACCGTCTCAACCATATCATCAGTTCGGATGAGGTATCTGTTTCCACTGCTGAGTAGCTAGATTTTAAAAACAAACAACATTGTGTATTATGCAGGGCATATCCAACATTTGGTACAAAAAAATAAATGAAAATACAACGGGTTATCACTTCCCATCTTCATCTAAGTGCCCACAGGTGGATTTGCCAAGTGAATTAAGCCTCTTTATTAATTTGCTTTTCATTTAGAGAAAGAGCAGCTTCTGCTGCCACCAAAATGGCCTGCAGGGATTTTCAGTCTTAATATGGAATGTAATTGCTCTGAGAATCTTTTATACAGATAAAGGTCCCCAGCAAAAGAACAACAAGAAAAATCTCCAGAATTTCTGTGGTTTCCTTCCCTCATCCCACCTTTCACAGCCCATTTAAGTGCTAAATGTGGTTCTAGCTGTCCCAAAATGGGAGGTCAGATGGGAAGATCAGACTGCCAAAAAGACTGTACATCCAAGAGATGCATGGCACGTAAATAGTTCCTGCCATTGGCCTTCAAGGGGTGACAATCAGCCCTGTGTGCAAGTATGAATTAATCCTTCACAGGTCAAACACCACCTTTGGTAGTGACCATGAGAACAAAATGGTCCATAACTTCCTCATTTCCTATCCACCTTCATCACCACTTGTTTCACTCTGCTTGGCATTTTTCCAAAACTGTATGTGCACCCTTTTCTGATAAATACCTTAAAAAAAAAAACGTGTTCTGGTTAACTACTATTATCCTAAAAACTATGCTTTTATGTATCACAAAAAAATCCTCCTTGCACTCCTTCAGCATGTCCCCACTACTCCATCCCAGGACGAGTCCAGTGCGTAATCATCTGTAACTTCACAAAAACAATAATTGAAGCATTTATACCCCATCTCATGGGAAAGGAGGAACCATTTATTATGCAAATAAGACAAGAATATATATATATATATACCCACAGTACACATAATTACTAATAAATTCAAATGAAGAAGACTGTTCCTTCCTTCCTACTGAATGCCTTCTACAGTTCTTTAAAGACATTTCTACTATATGACCCAAATGCACGAATGAATTAGACTGGGATGTTCCTTAAAACAAGACAGGTCTTGGACACATTCAATAGCACATCCTGAACTGACCCGTAGTTGGAATCAATGCAGTATAAGGAACTGGCTCCCTCCTTTACATGGGAGTAATTCCTCGGTTCTGGGGTAAATTAAAAGTTGAATTTTTCCATGTAGAAAAAATGAATAAGATTTTTCTATCCAGCATTGACACAGAACACTAATACTACTGCTGCTATTTCAGCATAACACTCACTCTAGCACGCACTGGTTTAAGCAGTGAGTCTCTTCAAGTTCACATCTCAAATATACCAGTAGAATGACCCCATGTTGTTGACATTTACATAAAAATCCACAAGTATCTCTTTGATGTCTGTTTTAGACATCTCTTGAGGCCCAGAAACTAACTCTTCCATCATACACTCCTACTTTTCTCACCTTGTTCAGATAACGTTCATTCATTGCTTTTGCTATTTGTTTTATTTCACAGCGCTGATCTGCATCCCTTTTCCTTTCGTTTAATTTCTCTGCCAGTGTTTCTAGCTCTGTAAGAGCCATCTGTAGAGGTAATCTGTCGGGATGTCCTTTATTAGTGTTCTTCAACATATCCTGTCAGGAAATAATACAAAAAAAAAATCAGATTTCATTTCAAAGTCAAGTTCAAAAGATTATAGGATGTACAGTTTACCACAGTGTTCTTTACCTGAGTACTACAAACCAATAAGACCAATGAACACCTATTGAATATTCAGGCAGCACATTGCTTACTGTACTATCTGAATAGTTCTTGAAAAAGATACTGAATGGGGTCACATACAGGTCATTTATAGGGCAAAAGTACAAAGAAGGAACTTGAAAACAAATATAAAAACTGCAAATGTAAATATAATTGAAAAAGACGCACATAATATTAAACACAACTTGAAAAATCAGTATTATAGTATAACATGTAGGTGTCCATAAACAATGACTTAAAATTTTTCTGACATATACTGTCATAATAGTATTGTATTATCTTTATTACTGTTATTATTCCAAACACACTGACATCATGCTCATCCTCAAGCAGAACAATCTACTTACTTCATGGTGGTCACAACAGCTTCTCAAAGTCTTTCCCTTTTGTACAGATACAGTAGGCACAATTTGAATTATATTTTTTCTCCTTTCCCAGTATATTCACTACTGCTTCCTGCTACAATGAATTCCATCTCTTCCGTTACCTCAAAAGCTCTCACCATGGCTTCCCACCTGTATGCTCCCCTCACAACTACCTCTCTCCCACAGTAATTTTCTGGACCTGCAGCACAAAGCCTTCCCTCCTCTATGGCACCTGCAAAACACAACTAACTCACAGCGCTCACTGGGATGGACATGCCATGATCTGAGTGGAGTTACAAATGGCCTAAGTTGGTCTGGAGCAGGTCTACACTGGGGAGCTGTGCTGTTCCTGCAGCTTAACTGCCTGCTCAGACAAGATCTGAAGACTTCCTGTCAAACCCTAGTTTTCATGGGAAGGAAACCAAGATGCTGCAGATCAGAAGGAAGTTGTACCACACTTCAGCAGATCCTGTGAGCAAAGCAGCCAGGGAGAGAGTGCACTTTCAATCTATATCCCACATATATTCTGAACTATCCGAAGCATGAATTACATCCTTTTGTGTTTTTCTTAAATGAAAAGTAATGACACAAAGTCCCCAATGGCACTTTTAAGTATGATTAGATAACAAACTGTTATGAACAAGTAGCACATTTGAACGACAGTTTTACTGCAAAGTAATTTAGAAGCTAAATCTATCCTATCAAGTAACCAAGCGTAAATCTAGTTTAGTAAGATTTTCCTGCACTGTATTTACTGCCTGTCCCTGTAATCAGACTATTTATCATTTACCTGCAATAGTAGAATGAACTGTGGAAAGCGCTGGATAGGTTTCATCATTAAACCATACAGTGTAATTCGATCAGGGCTTGACTCCTGGCACTGCTGCAATGCAAGAAAGCCACACACACTATTTACTTCCATGAATGTATTTCCATCAGTAACAGAATGAAAGTTATTATACATCATTTATACAGTGGTACTGTAAACTTACTGTTATTTACTATAAAGATTTTATTTTCAAATATTAAATCTTTTTTCAAAATCACTATTAAAATGTGGCAGGTCACTGGCCTGAAATATCTCCTGAAATCAATACAGCTGGGATAAAGCCACACCAGCAATGCAGCACACATGCATACATTGATACGGCACATCCATGCTTTTTAAATAAGCAAGGCACTGAAACGTCTGCTTAACTTCAAGCACAACAAAGGTAATGAACTTGTTCAAGTTAGAAAAATGTGATCTGTTGATTTATTGACTGCAATTTACTATTGCTGCTCTATTTCTTGGGGCTAAAAGACTATAAATCTCTAACTACCTATATGTTTTTAAAAGGAAATCTAAGAAAAACATTGTAATCTCAGTGCTATGCAAACAAAAAGAAATTTTCATTTTCTTTATTAAAGGTAACTAACAAAAAGAACATTGATTTATGCCTGGAAAGAAAAACATTAGAATTCACTACTTTGGTTGTCAGGACTGACAGATAAAACCAGACAAATTTCATCTGCTTGTACAGAAAACCCCTGTTTGTATAAGAGGATTCAACATTTGGAAGTATTCACAGCTGACCTGGAATAAGGAGAGTAAAGGTAATATTCAAAACCAAAGCACCCCAAACAATATTGAACTGCCATTGTGCTTAAATTGCCATTATTGCTACATCAAGCTTCACTGCAATTTGTTTCCATGCTTATCTCCACAAACAGCAGCAGTGAAGATTCTGGTCTTCAATACTGGCAGGCACACACACACAAAAAAGAAGGTGTAGAAACATCTTCTGTTGTCAGAGTTCATCTGTCAGTCCCCAGCTCTGAGTAGCACCAGCACCAGCAGTGACAAACAGTGATGAAAGGTATAAATTATGCTTCTATTGCAACAACTGGCTTTTAACAGTGCAAGAGTTATGAAATGACAATGCATTCATAGAGAGTCTGACCTTCCTGGGACCAAAGGCTTCCAGCATGTAGCCCTGTGTAATGCTGGCCACACTCCAAAAAGTTGTTGGTTAATTTTAAGATCTGAAGACATATTAGGAATCAGCCCTCCTTCAAGTCAACCTAAGAACTTCACCATTTAGTTTGCCTAGGGCATCCAATTTCCATGTTTGGTGGATCACTGCAACAGACTTGACAGGGTACCTCTGAGAGGCACAATTCAATTCAGGACTCTTGGGGAATGGGACAAGCAGCGGGATCACAGGTAGCCTAAAAGCCTTGCACTGTATTTTGTATACCCCTCTGTAAGATATCAGTCCTAGATTTACAGGAATTCTGCTGCATGTAGAACTCTGTGCACATCATCAGAAGCATCATGTTCATCAGGGTAGCATGTATTCTCCACAGAAATTTTAAATTTCAATCCCAAATCGGAAACACAATTTTCAAAATACTAGGAAATTGTTATGGAACTGAGATCTAGTTACACTGCTCTGCACAGTACAATAAAGAAGTTAGAAGTAAAATAAATAACAAGTAAGAAGAGGCCTCATATGTTGAACTATTATTTGAAGCTCACCTGATGGCAAAACA
Organism: Melopsittacus undulatus; assembly: GCF_012275295.1. Lineage (NCBI taxonomy): Eukaryota > Metazoa > Chordata > Aves > Psittaciformes > Psittaculidae > Melopsittacus > Melopsittacus undulatus. The sequence goes on along the minus strand of NC_047529.1, from coordinate 34,490,607 downwards.
GGGATTCCTTCACAAGTACTCATACAAACACCAATAAACTGATCCAAACAACAACAAAACTACTCTGCACTTCAAAATACATCCTAGATCTAACATCATGTTATTCTTTGAAAATACAGCAGTGGAAGTGAATTCTCTGGGGATTATTTTTTTTTTGTGCTAAATCCATAAAACATGAAACCAAAGTTCATAAAACCAGTCACACAATATGCAGTATTACCTGTCAAATTTTCTCCTAACTTATAATTTACACTGATTTATTTATACCAAAAGCCCAGCTGTTTTAAGATTAAACTCACCTTTAAAAAGTCTAAAAAGGCAGGTTTGGTGGCACATGTTTTCTTGAGAATCCCTACTGCTGTACTGAAGTTGTTTACATATTCACTATATGCATCCAATACCATAGATTTAGAAAACTGAAAAGAGAGAAGAGTAAACCTTAACTATAAATACAAAAGATCCCCAAAAGCATAACTAGACAGAATTCAGACTGTTAAGGACTCGCCTTGCTCAGAGTTAAGGGCTTTGCTTGGCTTAGTGCTAGATCTACAGCAATACTGGTGATGTCCAAAATACTATTTCTGTAGAAGACAGTTTGGAAATCTAAAGATGTAACAGCTGTGAATGATGAAATACAAATTTACAGAAACAGCTTCATCTTGTCTATAACACTAGGGCAGAGCCTGAGGACTATGGGCAATCAAAGGGCATCCACTGAGATTCAAAGCAGCTGCTGGGGTCCCCTGATAATCCCATGGCTACCTATCTTCCAGACCTGGTGAACCAGCAAAGTCCCAGGGCCTTCAATGCCCCATCTTCAGCTGGTAAGGGTTTACCAAGAAAGCAGACAGATTGTGCAACCTGAAAACAGCAGCATGAAGGGCAAGACTGCTGCCCATTGCCTTAGTAATCCCTTTCTTCTGCAGAGCTAGTCTCTAACAATACTGAACTTGGTCAGTCAAAACAGGGCAGGTTTGCTTTAAATAGCAGATCTTTACTAACCATTTTGACTGAGCACTCAGAGACACATATCCCAGCTCTTTTAGAGCAGGCAGTAACTTCCAGCAGCTGGGTGGCCACAAACAAGGCACTCAAACCAGCAGCCAGGCAACCTTTTTCATCCACACACCAATGGTAGGAACAATGTTATTCTATCAACCAAGGACACTTCTTGTTTTCTGTAGTTCAGTCCTTTACTGGATAGACTTCCATGAAGAGTGGGATACTGCTTTACAAATACTCTTTACCTGTGTCCCAGTCTCAGTTAAACCCCAAGAATCCAGGACATCACCTAATATGCTTTTTTCTACTCCCATACATACTATGTATGACTACCTCCTTCTTAAGAGATGCTAAGCCTCAATCTCATCTTAATTTTGTTGGGTTTGTGAATTTGTTTTCCAAAAAAATGAAACTGTTTACTTAAATGTCTGAAAGCTTGATCAAAACCTGAAAATTTTGCCCATAATCCTTTCACATCTACCAAGCAAGCCAAAGGCAAGTGCTGGTGTCAGTTTCCTTACCAGTATGGTACACACATACTCTGACAGTTGCCACAGGCATTGGATAACACAGGAATTATGTGGCCAAGTTAGACAGAAAGGTAGGGAAATAGAATAGCAAGCATAAAATAAAAACAGATTATCTGGTTGGATGCATATGCTTACTGAAGCAACAAAGACATCACCAATCAGTTCCACAGAGTCCCACTCAGATACACGACTCGCCAGCGCAATCTGAAACATGGAATGGCATTGAAGAATTTCCTTAATTCGATAAAAGACCATTTTGAGTTTTCTTTCACTCAGTAATTTTGGCTCCATATCTGAAAGGGGCTTCTCATATTGCTGTGGGGAAAATAACAACAAAAAAGACTTAAATGAAAAAACCCAATTTATGTAGCAGTACACACATAAAATGTCTAAATATTTGGCATGAAGCATCTGCAGCAAAATCTATGAAAGTCACACTACAGATTCTTTAAAGATTTGATTATTTTTTCAAATTTCCAAATTAAAAAATGACAAAGATACTAAGGTACCTCTAGGATTCTTTTGAGAGCATCCACATAATTCTTCTCACTGTCAACTACAGAGCCCAAAATATACCTTCTCACAACCTGTAGAAGAAACAAAGTCTTGTCTGAAACTCTTATCAGGTAATGTTCATCAGAGTTGGGAATGCTGATGATAAAATTCTCCCATTAACAAACCATAAGAAACACAAAGCAATAGAAGAAAACTAGAAGAACTATAATAAAATACTACTGTACCTCTTCAAAAGTAATCAAATTTACTTTTACTCTAAAATTATTTATTTAAAGAACACAACAGTTATTGTATCTGTATCTATAAACTTTGCCAACTATTGCAGTTCCAAGCTCTACTTTTGAAACTTGTCTTTTCATTTTAAATGTATAAATTTAGGCTTTAATATAAATACTAATAGGTATAAAAATGATGTTGCAGTGAATTGCTGCAATAAAAAAAAAAGGTAACCAGTTTTCAAAATCAGTCTTCAAGATTAATTTTTTTTTTAAATATGTTTTAGAAATTTATTAGGAGTAACCTGAAGGACAAAAAAGCAAGCATTAACTGCCTTTTGGTAAGGCTATATGAACTGTACCACTGAGAAACTATCTAAGTAAGTCAGCATTCTTTTGTGGGCATTACCATACATAAGTGAAAACCCTATTTCATCTATATTCATATCTATTGACAAAGTAGTAAGAGCTTCAAGAAATGCTATCATATTTCATATTTACAAACTACAGGCTATTTATCACACCTTCTCCATCTCCTGCTTCTGTAATTCAGCTGAAACACACCTTGTATGCATGTGCATGAGGAAGGACTAGGGAACCATTCTGGTTTAAAATTTAAACTTTTGTTATTGATTAGATTTCTTGCTGGGTTTAAGGATTTGTTTTCACCCAATCCATTTCCTAATGCAGCTCATTCCAGAGCTTTCAAAAGTGAGACTCTGAGAGAGAAGACAGCACAAGGGCAGGATGAAACCACTCCCAACATCTGCAAGGGAAAGGAAGACAAAACTGCCTCTTTTGCTATTTTCAGCTAGCCTAAATGACCATGAAATTCAAGTCTCAGACTTGCTTCTCTCTGCTCCTCCTTCCATGGCCTCCTGCCTCCTCTGTCACAGATGCCTTTAATTCCCCACAATTTGCATTCTGAAGTTAAGTGCGGGTTATGAGAAGATTTTCTTTTAAGTATTGGCATTTCAAAAGAAGGCTTAAAAATTATCTTAGACCTTGCTTAAAAACATATACAGTAAAATTAGTTGGTCTAATCTGTGTTTAAAATGGATTTAGCAGTGTTTTATTTATTATATCAGCTGCTCTAGTAAAGGAAACTACTTTTAGTCACAGTTCACTCTTCTGAAAAGAATAAACATCTGTAGAAAGTGGGATTTTTTTTCAGGCTTTGTAATACAAAAAATAGATACTTAATAGTGCCTGCAGGTTGCTGCAATAGAAAAACAGAACTTACAGGAGGCTTGCATGCAAGTCTTAAATTTATACTCACATTTTTGCTTGTAACAGTAGCATACAAACATAATACATGGTAAGAACTCAGGTCCCAGGAGCAGAGGCACCACAACTGAGACCAACCTGGGACATAGCATTTGAACAGGCACCAGATTTTAAACACAAGCTATCGTGCCATCTGCTGTTTAAAACAAGCATATCCGTAAAGTCTGTTTGTTCTTGGCCGAGCAGCTGGAAGGGGCTCCTGGCCTTCACCCTCTCCAGCTGGGAAGTCCAGGCTGAAGTGGTTTCCACAGTGACTAGAGTTTGAGGTGCAAAACAGCAAAATATACTTTCTGTAGACTTGACTTTATTAAAGAAAAGTTATTTTTTTTTTAATCAGGAGAAATCTTAAAAAATACAGAGAGGATAGAGGGTATTTTCTACATTTAAATAGAAATCCCACAGCATCTACGGAAATGTCATCTGACTGAAAAATGTTTCAATTCTTTTTCATTCAAAATCACCACATTTAAGTGTTCAGGTAGCAAAAAAATATAATTATTAAAATTTTATAATGCAAAATAGCATTTTGCATGTCTGGCTGTGTTCAGGACTGATATAACTATATGCACACATACCAATTTTAAACAAACTACTTATTCCGTTCCCAATTTGATGTCCACTTAATTTATGTTAAACACCAATATGTTTGAAGAACAAGGCACCTGGGAGATATTGAGCAGAAGGGGAGGAAAGAGGCAGAAGACCATATTTCTAAAAGCCTGCTACCTGCTGCTGTGATAATCCTTCAGGCATAGGAGTCATAATTGCTTCTGTATGCATACAGTCCACATCAATAAATAAATTTAGCTCCTCTTCTTCCAGACATGATGATCTATGATCTACAATGAATTGAACCAAAACATCACCTTACAAAACATGCACATTAAACAAAGAGAATAAGAAAAATAAAAAAAAATCCTATCATCCAAGCATAATAATTGCACAATCTTATTTTCACTTACCAAAAGAAATTTCCCTGCACTTCTGTATCACCTATGAATTACATAAATACCACCACTCATAGGCACTCTAATACAGAGTATCTTTCAAAAGTATCCTGAAACCCACTTGGCATGAGACAGCCTATCTTTTGCTTGACTTTCTCCCTGTTCACAGCCCCAACAGGGTTTTCAGAGTGCAGGACGTGACAACTTGTTGTTAAAGGGCCAGCATTTTTGACATAAATGATCTTTGGGAAGAAATTAAACACACCCACAATAAGATCCAGCTTAAAAATTCCACAAACTCTTCCATAACTGAACTAATGTAGGTAACCAAATGTACCAAAATGTTGACTTTTATCACAAAGGAGAATAAGGGGTTCTAACATTGCTCCTCATATACTAATTTTACACAAACAGCAACACCAAAGTGCAGTGACAGGTGGCAGTATGCAGCCAGCCAAACAAGCAGACAGGAGCAAATGAAGGATAGAGAACAGTATGAGAAACTGTTTCAGAACAAAAAGGGAAGGCAAGCAGATTTGTCGTCTGGAAGGAATTTGACAAATTTGCCACTAGCTCCCTGCTGATTTAGTAAATGGCTGCGGGTTTAAACCATCCACAGATACTGTGTCTGCTACCTAACTTCTAGAAAGGCAAGGCAGAATGCCAGGTTCACTTATAATACTGCCCTGCTGAAGCTAATCATTTTCTCCAGTGCAACAGTGAGACACTGAGGATAAATTTTTGATCACTGAAATCTGTGCAACTAACTTTCTATTTTCTGTCTATGAATTAGGCAAATTCAGAAGCCCTTAAGAGGCCATGACAGGAATATAAGGTGTGTCCTGGTCCTTACAGACAGGATACAGCTTTATGTTAGCTTGCTCACTAAAAACATCTTGTTCTAGTCATGTGGTTTTAGCTTCCTAAAACAATACTCTGAAGTTTCAACCATTCAATTAGTTGTGCAGAAATGTGAACAGAAATACATACTGCCTCTTGGACTTATCCTAAAGAATAAGTTTGTATTCAGTTACTACCCCCTACCTCTTGCAAAACTTAACTGTGGACTGCTGCTGCTGAGGCTCATGACAAAGGGATGATGTTTGTTCTTAACTAGAGAAAGAATACAAATACTTTCAGCTTTTTGACTTCAACCCACTTTGTTTTCCCAATCCTAACTCAGTTTTCATCAGAAATCACCAAACAGTGATAAAGCAGAATAGCCTCTTCCCCCTACTTCAACTCCTTAGCACAGGAAATGTTTGTTATTCCTTGACCACAACAGATTTTTTAAACAGTCAGCTATCAGGCCACTGAAAACCATGTCATGAGAGCAAACTTTCCTGACGTTCACGAGTTGCTCAGTGGAGAGAGCTGGACAGACTTAGTACTTAAACATAACTTCCATGCCCCCGTATATCAATACCTAGATAGAATCTATGGCACTGTTTTACTGGGATTTTGTTGTTTTTAAGTGGATCCTTCCTTATGGTCCTCAGGTTTCTCAGATCATTCAGTTTCTTGCCCTAAACCTAAAACTATTCAAGATGCACTGACCATATTGTCATCTGAACTGATTGGTATACCATATTTTACTGACATAAAGTTGATTTCATGCATCTGGTACTCAGCTCCCAATACAAAAACCTGCTAGGCCATTCCACTTAATGTCTCAGAAACAACCAGAAAGAGTAACAAACACTGTAAATGGCACACACCTTGAGAAATGAAAGATTTTGTTCTAATGAAAGAACGACCCTTTTTCACAGCTGCTTTTGTCTTCTCAAGCCCATCTTTGGTACCTTCTCTAGCAGCTCTCATAAGCTTTTGCATCTGTTAAAAAAAAAAAAAAACAACAGTCTACACGCTCAGTGAATAATAGGGATGTGTTTTATCATGCACACCATGCAAAATACTTTTGATCAAAATACCTTTTAAAAGAACTCTGTCAAGTATTTTAGGCTATAAATATAGCCCAAAGTCAAAGTAATATAAAGCAAGTACACAGATCCATCAAAGCTCAGATCTGAGCACCTGTACTTTCTCTTAAAATCAAACCTGGAGAAAGGCACTTACTTCATGGCAATGTTGTACACAAGCCTAAAAGAGAAATGCTTAAAAATTTGCACGAAAAATCTGAACTCAAAATAGTCTTAAATGCTCAGATTTACATTATATAATAAATGAATGAACTATGAATATGTCATTAATGGCCAGGGTTCTTTCCCCATCTTCCAATGTCCTAATAACTCTGCCAACATATTCCTGATCTGAAGACAATCCCCTAGACTCAGTTCTATGTTAACTATATTCTTAAGCATTGTTCTGAAGAAAACTTTACAACTAATAATTTCATTACTTAAATAAGTTGTTTCTAATTAAGAACTGCATGATTGTATAGTACATTAATACAGTAAAAAGAATTCCTATTGTTTTGCTCAGAAACATGTATTGAAAGAACTGCTTGATCCTTTTGCTTTTCCAAAATGCCACAATGTCAAAAAAAACCCACTACTGTCAGAGCTGTGCTGACATCATCAGTGACATCAGAACATACACAAAGTTGTCATGCTGCAATCAAGCAATTTGTCTGAGCTGAAGCTTTCAGCAAAAGCCCAGTCTTTTCATACTGGCTCCATTCAGAATGGAGAGCAGGGAGATTCTGACTCCCACAGTTTGATCCTACATGGCTGGAGAGCCAGGGCCAGGCTAACCCTTGGACCTCACCCAGAGCTGTATACCTAGCTCATGCTCTGTTGTAAGGGCACTGGTCAGCAGGGAAGGACAATGATGCCCTACCACATTCTCTGAAACTGTTACCATTAAAAATAAGCATGAGAAAAGGTCCTTGACAAAGTACTTTTAAGACAAACTGCATAATAATAATCCAGCATATTCTGAATTAGTTTCATACAAATTATTGCCTGCTTTCTCAAATTACTATTAAAAGAGACAACATTGCCTGTGTTGGAAAAGCAATCAGTTAAATGCAGCTAGTTACAAAAATCAACTACGCTACCTTCAGCTCATGTTTTTGCTTTAGTTGCTGAATCTCTACTGCTCCCACAGTGTTTGCCATCAAATCTTTCATCTTTTTCTCATAATGCTCCTTTAAACGCATTAGGTCATGTGAAAGCTACAGTGTATAAAAAGACAATCTTTTCAAAAAGCCTATAGTGCAAACTTCATGCTAAATCACTCACATGTATCATGCACATTGCCCCATCTGCCTACTGATACACAGACAACTGAGGGAAAATTATCACATAGGGAATCTCCAACCTGACAAATGGACCATCACTCCTCTGCATCACTGAACTTTCTGAAACCCAGGCATGTGCCTTTCTGCTATGCTGGCAACTATATAAAGAGAGGGACAAAGTCACTTAGGCTAAGCTGTGTATTAATTATATTGTGCACATCTCTCATAAACTGTACAGAAACAATACATCAGCTTTAACCATGAGCATCATTTGTTGGAGCACACACTCTAGTAAGCGTATTTCTGACTGTCCTTCGAAACAGTGAATTGGAAGAATTCTTAAAGGTTGAAGAACCTGAGGTTGCTGGTACCTGAAAAGATGGAGACAGACAGTGAGTTGGGTAAGGAGATGTTAACAGGGGAGGATGCGCAGTTTTGTAATTTCATCTATCATAGCCTGGTTACCATGGGTGTAACCATCTCATACATGGGTATATCCATTTGCAAAATAAGGAAACCATCATGGAGAAATGCTCTAGAATACTAGTTAATATTTGTTAAAAGATTTTGAGAAGGCCAGATATAAGAGGTTAAAATATAACCAGAAAAACAAGAAAATATTAGGTGTTCCCTATAACAGAAGCTCAATGGAAACCCCCTCAACTTGATGTAAACAGAATCACTTGGCACGAGATGAAAGCATGAGGAAAGAGAAGGCCTACCAAGTTGAAAACAAGTGGACAGGTCCAGCATCTAGCTCAACTAGGCTGGGTCAGGATGGGATTACTTTCAGCATGAGGATTTTGGCATTATAGCAGTCTAACTAAAAGCAGCATCTGGTTCACAAATTAGAAATATTGAATATCACAGAAGCCTTCCCACCCTTAAATAAATAAATAATAATCAAGAGTCATAACGAAAAAAGTGACTTTAAGGAAAGTCATACCAGGACTTAAAATTAAAAATCAAACCTCTAACCTTTCCATACTTTCCAATGGACACCAGCAACAATAAGCAAGACAAGTCCCTCATAGGCTCCAAAAGGCTATATATGAGATGGATGTTACAGTATTTTCCCAGCACATCACAAGAGCTGAGAAATAAGAGTTACTGCAAGGAACGGAAAAGATACGAAAAAGAGGGGTTTCTGTATGTGCTGATGTGCCAGTGCAGGGAGGGTTGAGGGGTTTGGTTTTTTTCATTTCAGCAGTCCAAAAGTTTACATATCTCCTGACTCTCTACCAGTCCTCTTCTCTAGCTTCCTGACTTCACTTCCCAGTAATCCCTCTAGGTGCAGCAGCCCCTCTGACTTCTCCATCCACCAAGTCACGTGTTCATAGGCTCCTCATCCCCATCCTCACAAAGCAATACTCAAAACCTGTTGTCACAGACTGGAAAAGCCAGCTGCGGGGCAGTACCCCGCAGTACACCTCTTTGCTCCACTACTCCTCAGTCTCTTGCTCAGACATTGCGCCTGATCCTAGCATCATCACTCTCAACTGACTGGCAACAGTTTTCTGTGACAGATTAAATACTTTCAGTATTTACAGTGTTCAAAAATTGCTTTAAATCTCACTTTGTGCACATGTGTAAATAGAATCTTATGACTATGGCCAAAGCTGAAGCTACAGGTAACAGGAAAAGATCTAAAAAAACACACCAAAACAAAACTAGAGGATGATCACTCAGCTTACAAAGTGCCGATTTGTGTGAGCTCAAGTCTTGCAGTTAATTGCTCACTCTCCGTTTTCCAAATAGTGGGCAACAAGGATGGAGGTAGGAGAAGAGCAGATAATGTGTATTGGAAGGGTACACCGACAATGAGGTTTTTATTCTCATCATAAGAGACTGCAAAATGAAAACAAGGCTATCACAGAAGAACACCCTGGCCTCTATCCCTACTATCCTCCAGCCACAGGGTGCTGGAGCAGCTAACAGTATGCAGCTGTGAAGTGCTTCGTGGGTGTCTCTCCCTAGCCAGCACACACTGGGGGGCCTTGAGGATTTTGCAGTGACTCTGGGTACTGAGCCCAGCTCTGCCTGTCCCCTCACTTGTTCTCTGCACCCCCATCCTCCAAGTGTTCAGAGCAGGGGACCAGCAGCACGAGCCTGCCCGCTGTCCAGGCAAGAATTCCTTCTCACGGAAAGGGCACAAGGGGAGGAGAGCAGCCAAAGCAGTGAGAGCGTGGGAGCCTGGTGCTCCTCCCAGTGTGTAATCAGATATATGCAGCGAGGGCAGGCACCCATGACATCAGGGTCTTTATGCCTCCTGCAGCAGGGATGGAGCCAAAGATATTAGACCAAAGGTGTGTCACAGATGGATCATTTTAATCAGGCCACCTCTCTTTTCTCTTCATAAATGTTACAGACTCCTCTTTGATCACAAAAACCTTTTCTTTTGGGGCTTTTTTTTTTTTGTTAAGCTCAGCTGCCTTCAAGCAAGCAAGGTGATACAGATTCAACACAGAAAGACAGGGAACACCAGTGAACAGTTTTGTGACTAAGTCTAGTCAGGCTTACCCCCATTTGTTCTTCACATTGTTTTCCACACTCAATTACCACTTACACACTAATCCAGTAGCTGCAAAAGAAGAAAAGGTGAGGAACTGCCCACAGGCAAAAATAATCATTAATTTCACTTTCATCCAATCAGAGTTGTTTATTTTTAAGGAGCTTCTGTTTAATGTTTTCATCTTGTCCCCATTACGTTTGTTGTGGGCTGTCACACCCACACTGATACACGTCTCTGTTAAAAAGATGCTGTTGGTATTTGAAACTGAATTGAGACAGGAAATAAAGGTGAGAAAGGCAAATACTGGAAATGAGGATAACCTCAGTGACTGAGCAGCACTGTTGGATACATACATGTCTCTTGTGGTTGCCTCGCAAAAACGAGCTGGGAATTCCATTTTTACACTCAGAATCACTCTGCTCTTCATAGCTTTCAAACTCACTTGAACTCCACCCATATTCCAGTGAACTGTTTCCACCATCGTCACCATTTTCAACATCATCATAAATCATTTCCTCTGCAAGAATTAAACCAAAATAAAAAATAATAATAACTAAAAAAAAGCCCCATTGAAATTTGTTTGTTTAAACATAAGAAAACTTGCTCAGGATGCACTACAAAGAACTTTAAGCTTCCATACAAACATTCTTAAATATAAATTAATTCCAGTAGTCAAGCAGGTGAAGTAGGTTGCCTTTGCTGAAACAGAGTATTGAAAGAGGATAGTATTACAGGTACACACCATGATCCTTTCAAAAACACGCCCCACTCAAACTGCACCATTATATCCATGTCCCACAACATGTTTAGAAGAAATTCAAAGGAAGTTCAAACTGTAGCTATGAACAAATGTCTGAGCCGAGAAGCATCCTTCCATTTGAAGGCTTGCTGTCTTAGGAACAGCAGCAGCAGCAGCTCAAATGACAAATGCTAAAACATTGCAAGGATCAAACGAAAATGTCACTACTTCAAGGATAACACACCAAACTAATAAGAAAAAAGTTTCACTGATATTTCATGACTTATCATTCCTTTAACTCTACCAGCCACTAGGAGTCTCCCGTATCTGCAGGTTACTGTGCCCATAATCCAGACTGATATACTTAAAAAGAGAAAAAGTACATATTCAAAAGAAAAGCTGACTTATTTTACACATCCACTTAAAACCTGGATTCTGGAACTAAAAAATACATTTTTACCAATTATATTATTTTAATTTTAATTGTCTTTCTCACAGACAAATATCCTCTATTTTGGAAGAATTAGATCTTCAGAAATTTTTTAAACCCCTATGTATATCATACTGTCCTCTTAAAGGACACTTACTGAAGAAAACATTTTAGTGGCAACCTAGCACAACAAATAGTCATGCACCATAGTAAATAAGTCCTGACTGAGTAGCAACAATGCAAAGATGTACTTGCCCACAGCAATGCAGCCCACTGTGGGACCTTCCAGTAATAAGTCACAAATTGAACACAATGTCTTCAAATAATAGATTAAACAAATTTCAGCAATAATTTGTAAACCACCTTGCCTGCACACCACTAAAGGCAAGAAATGAAAATGTTACAGCTTTAAAAATTAATAGTTTTCATAAAATAAAGCTGAAGTGTTTTCTTGAACCATTACAATTTCAGTATCATACTCCTACAACCTCTGAGAGCAAGCAGACACTGAGTTCCTAAGAAGCCAATATACTCAAACACATCAGTTATTAGCAACCAATCTTTAAGCATAGTTTTCACTATAATCAAAAACTGAAAAACAGATCTGAGTGAGAACTCAAACTTTTTGAGCCTCTGCTCCACCATTCCCAATAAAGGTAAAATCTTGGCTCCACCAACAACTTTAAGATCTGTTCTGTCCCTTGCAAACATGGTCACACTATCAGGGAGTGGGCCACTTCAAAGCTGAAATAAAACATTTCTGAAACGTCACATTCAGGATGGTAAACAGCCTTGCTTCCATCTATCACGTATTTTTATGTTGAAGGGGAACATTCTAGAGAAGAGCATTTCTCTTGTACAACCACAACAATGACATGTTATCATACATTGTTTAGCTATTTAAAACATCATTTTCCTACCTATCTTGCCTTATTTAGGTCACTACAGCTACAGCACCCAACACTAATTCTATAATATACAGACTTCTCAAGCATTTAGGACAGTATCAATAGAATAAAGTGTAATTCAGCTCCTAAGAATAGTGGTGTAGGAGACCTGCTGAGATAAAGGCTTTCAAGAGTTAGTTTAATTCTTAATTTCATAAGACTTATTGATTATAGACAGACTTAATCCATTTACATATATTTTAACTATTTAATTAACACACCTATTGAGTATACACACACATAATTCTATATTACACTGCTTTCAACAAGGCTCTATTACAAAGACGTCAAACCTGGTTCAGAGTCTGAATTTTCTCTGGGCACGTCATCATAAATTACTTCATCTGGGTCTAAAAGTAAAATAGAAAAGAAAATTAAAGAAACAACAAATAAGAAGCCTCCTCCCCCCCCCCCCCAGAATTTTAATGCGACCAATAAGCACTGTGTATGAGAGGCATTTGGACAATTCCCTTAACAACATACTTCAGCTTTTGGTCAGTCCTGAAGAGGTCAGGCATTTGGACTAGATGATCACTGCATATCCCTTTCAACTGAAATATTCCATTCTAAAGAGTTGTGGTTATACTGGCATATGTGAATACAATGAAGATATGACTCATTTCCCACTAGCACTTGCCATTACATCTAATCATAAATTCAAATAATACAATAACACACAAAAACAGCATAAGGAATTTGTGAAATTTCACACTATTTTATCTGCACAGTTTATTATGACATTTGGTAGCCTGAAAAAAAGAAATCCAATTCAACAGCAGATATTTCTTTCTCCTTTTACAGCACTATGTTATATTCTGCACTTGTCAAGGGCTGCTCATTGACTTACTGAACAGCTTTAGAAAAGCTGTAATAGACTTGTTTTAAAGACCCAAAACTAAATAATGGAACAATCACTGTAGCACATAAAGAGGTAGAACAAGGATGCAAATTCTTCAGTTACTTCAAGTGACATGCAAGATAAACCTCCAGCCCAGTGGGAAGAGCTGAGAACAGGTAGGATAACCTGTCCAACCACATGGCCTCTATTTGGTTTAAAGCACAGCTGCTGTCCAAGGGCACAAATCAAGAAAAAGTGTCAATTCCTTCCTTTTCACCTTCTCCAAGAACTTATTTATCAATTACTGCATAAGATATATACAGCCACAGAGCAGACTCCAAACTGAAGCAAATTCACACTGTACATGTATTGATGGAGCCAAATGATTTCCTTAAGACAGTGATGAATGACTCCAGACTCCAAAAAGCACTCCATGGAAAAGTAAATGTTACCTTTATTCTAAAATACACACTTTTATTACCAACAAATGTTTTAACTGGTATAACTTGGCTCTGGAACATATACATGTGCATAAGATACACAATTATTTTAGTTGATCACACCTTAAAATTGACATTCTCCTATAGTTGCACTTTGGTGCTCACCAATACTTACTTTCCATCCATGCTGTATTTGCAGGATCTGCAACCCACTTGGCCAGTGCATCATCCTCTCTCTTCGCCTGGTTATCTTCACTTGAAAAAAAGGCCATAAAATAAAAACATTAAAAGCTACACCACAATGTTTTTAAACAACTGTGAAGACAAGACAAATATCTTTTTGCCTTCCAGTTCCCACTCTGGGGCTGCTGACTACTCAAAATCGCTGCTGCAGCATGTAATTAGGAGACTATTAATCTATTCTATTTAACAGTCTGACAACTTTAGCAAAGGAATTGAAAACACTTCCCTTCCCATCTCAAGAAGTATTTTGCTTCCGAGCTCCTCTACCAGAACACAGAAAACTCTCTTAGAAAGTAGTGAAGTGAGAGCTGTTCTTTCACTTCAAGCACAACTAAACACTTTCTTGGCTACATCAGAAGCAAATGGGCTTAACAAGACTGTTCTCTTCCTCTGATTGGTGCTGGTGGGGCTGAATCTGCAGTAGCACATCCAGTTTTGGCTTCCCAACACTCCCCTTTTAGAGAGCTGTGGAGAAATTGAAGCTACCTCTTGAGAAACTATGAAGAAATTTTACTTGGGGACTAAAGCATATGGCCTAAAAGGAAAGAGGTGGAAGACATGAGGCTTATTTAATCTGGTGAAAAGGATGCTATGGGGTCATCCAACAGCAGCTACAACTATCTCAAAGGCAGCTTTAGAGGTGATAGAGATGCAGTTTGGGTATTTTGGTTTAGACTTGGTTTTGAGTTTTAGGCTGGGTTTGTTGGGGCTTTTTTCAGTGTCAGATGATACACAAGGGGGAATGGGCAACAAACTGCACATTGAAAGACTTAGTCTGGACATTAGCAGAAAGTGCAGCAAAGGGTAGGAGGGAAGAGTGCCCAGGAAAGCTGCAACATATATACCCTCAGATGTTTTCAAGACTCAGCTACCAAGGCCATGGCTGATCCAACAATGTGTTGGCAGTGGTCCTTCTGAAAGCAGCAGGCCACACTAAAAGATCTCCAGCAGTCTGTGGCAGCTGACATTGCTATGACTAAAAATTAAACCTAGTTCCTTCAAAAACATCATGCATGTTTATACATACAAGACCTCCACCAGTGCTGATTTTGGTACACAACCAGAGTTACAGAGTTAGGAAAAAAAAAGTAAACATGGAAATGTCACACAGTAAAAATCAGGTATTTATCAAATATAAGCTTTCTTAGGAGTTGAAGCTTTGCAGATAGTTTAAACATGCTGAATTGACAATCACCTGTTTTGAGGTTCCTCCGAGTTTACAGAATTATAATGACATTCTTCAGTTGCTGACTGAGTACCTGTTAAGTAGAAAAACATATATCATCACCAAAATGCCAGCTGGCATGGTTCAGTAGGCACATTTTAGCGTAGGAAACTGATTTTACTATTTCACTGCTAATGAATAATCTACTTCTATACAAGATTAAGAAGTATCTTCACACAATCCGTTTTTGCAAATGAAAGAATTCAGAGATGAAGTGATTTGGCATATAAGCTGTTAGGAGGAAATTACCATGTCTAATGCATTTAATTCTAACCTCTCAAACATATATTCCTCTACAGGTAATAACAACCATACAAACGTTTGCTTTTATTTGCTAATATTCCTGGTGGTGTTAGACAGCAGAGATTATATTCAAAATACAAGAAATAAAGGGGCGCAGGGGGAAAGGCAGGATCTGGGGAGCTTTCTGTTCCTCCTGCTGTTTTGAAATTAAGTTGTCAGCTTTGCAAATTCTGGTTACAAAACAGGAGAGTGTTCCTTTTTCACAGAACAAACAGAGTCTGTCAAACCTTCAAGGAAAAATCCCACAGCAACACTAAATCCACAAGGACAGGAAAATAAACAAGCAAACAGAAGTGCATATAGGAAAAATAAAAGGGACAGGATCTCTGCCAGGACCCAGATCAAGCATGGTAAAGTGGGAGAGGAAATCACTTGGCCTGAACACTGAACTATGGCTCTGGAAATTATTTATTACATTAAAATGGAATTAGCCTTAATCATTCTTAGTGGAAAGGTAAGACAGAGTCCTCCCTTGTACCATATATGTTGTAATACAGTGCTGGCAAAACAAATCTTTAAATGGGCTGAAGAACTGATAGCGTACATTCGTTTTTTCTTACGCATCTTTACTTGGGTATCTCAAACCTTGCGTTGCAAGAAGACTCCTGTAGGAACTCTTTTAAAATATACTGGCATTTTCCTTTCAAGTCTGACAAGAAATTTTAATTCATACTGCAGGAGAGAGTTCTTTTTCTATTTTGACACAAAATCTCCCCCACACATCCAGGCTGAGTGCTCCACAAGCATTTACACAAGCATGTACAAAACAGGACAGGCACCTGAAGTTAAACTAGGATTCCCCTTCAAACAAAGCAAGTTGGGTAAGTACGGTACCTTCTTCTTCTACAGAAACACTGCGTATTATGACAGGGCTGGAGTACGCTGGCAGTATCAAAGGTAAATTAGATGGCACAGCATAGCCACAGGGGACAGGAACTGAATATCCACTCAAGTTTGGACTTGCACATTCTTCTTGAGGACTGGGTTCTGGCGATGAGGATGGATCTTTGTCTTGTATTGGTGAAATATTTATGACTGAGTAGGGATTGACCTTGGCTGGAGTGCCTCCTGCAACAGGTTCTGATGCTTGCAGCTTCTCACTGATCTCTAAATTACCAGCACCTTTGGTTGAAAAATCACACAAAAAAAATCAATATTTCATTTTTCCTACCTGTTCAAGCTGCTTAATACTGCTCTTTGCAAATACTCTAAACACTGATATGATCCTTACTATACAAGTTGCTTTCAATAGGCAAACTCATAGAATTTCCACACAGTAGTGTGGAAAGAAGAAGCTATCCTCCCCATTTTACAGATAAGGAATGCAACAGCAGGGAAGCAAGCTGGGTTGCAAGCATGCCTATGGAAAAACTGGTTTCTAAATCCTGAATAGGAGGATTTCTGACAACTCATCAAGATCCTCTTGTACTTATCATAAGCACACGGCTCAAAACAGCCTTAAACCCTGAAGGTTAAAATCTGGATTCTAGATGAATTTGCATCTTATAAACACAAATACAAGAAACAGTTTAGGAGTAGCCATGAAGAGAGAACAAGGTCACTAGGACAGTCCTCAAAGAACAGTCCTGAAAATTCTCTGTTGAGAAAAGAGAAAATTAAATAATTTTCCAAGTTTTCCACCTTGAAAATAAAGTTTCTGGTATTTCTTGAGGCAAGCTAAGGTACAGGAGAACCAAAGGCCCCTCTGGAGCAAATTCTGATCAAAGTGATCAAAGTTTTTGAGCTAAAAGTACAGCCTCATAAAAGCGCAACAAATTTTCGCAGAAAGGGGTATTTAACTTCCAGGCTTTCAAAGTGAATAGTCACCTGAAGAGTTATCTATCTTTAACTGCCATGAGCACAAATGACTCTGCTTGCAAAAGAAAATTGGATCAAAGTCAGCAAAAATCAGCTGTAGTCAATCTGAGCAGAATACAGCAATTTCCAGACTACACCTCAGCACTGAGAACATTAGCATGTGTTGTAAGAAATGCTTTAATAAAATAAGACTTCTGCTTATGAACAAAGCACTCAATTTATTTTCATGCATCTCATCTTAAGATCAGCAACCAGCAAGCTTAGCTGTGAAAGCAGGTTATCTTGAGCCATCCACATGATATTAGAGCTGCAATGGTATAAAATCTTCCTGTAGCATGACACTGTGACTGAGACCAATTCATTTGCTTGTATGCCACACTTGGATGGGAAACCTCACAGGAATTGCATGTGACGGTCATTTGCCTTGTCAAATCTACTACGAGTGTAACCAGCAGGAATATTCAGAACACTTGTATGGTATCTCCATGGAAACCTCTTCTTACGAGTAACTTTATTTTATTGTCAAGAAAAGGCATCATATAATCAGCCTTGTCTATTCAGTCTAGTGGAGGCAGAGCCCAACAGGCTGACTTACCTGTGGCATTAGTCTCCTGGTGCTCCATGTTATTTCCAGGACCAGCAGAAGGTGGCACAAGGGCTTGCCTGTCTGCTTCTGGTATCTCATCTCCACTGTCAAAGTCAAACTGCTCTCCCTCATCCTCCTCTTCAGCATTTGTACCCACAGCCTTTGGTTCATGCTCTAGAACTGTGCAGAAAGATACAATGTTGGTTGTTTGCTCTTGATAATGATTTCATTGGACCAGTAAGTGTTCCACATTACAAATAAATACAAAGAGCCCTTCCATTTTCAGGTTACTGGAACAGAACAAAAGCTCCTTGACATGATAACCTCATGCAGCTTTCAATAAATCCTGTAGTGTAAACAATGAAATGACTTGGAAAATAATTCAGAAGTGATAATGCAAATACGCTTGCTTTTGCCATAATGAACCAAAAGCAAAACACTTAGAAAACACTTAGGTAGCTGATTCTTTAAACAAGAAAAATTCACAAACTGATTTATTTGTGCAGGGACTTTGGGACTTCATACTTTCACATCATTTTTCCTTTCCAACTCTAAGTCTATAATTTCTTAATAGTGTCAAAATGACAGTAACAGTAACTTTTTTCACACACATCATGAGACACCAGCAGATCGGTTTTCCTACTCCAGCCTGAGACAGTTTTAAACCAATGATCTTATGCAATATGCCATTAGCCCTACTACCACACACAAGATGCGCCTCACTGGAGGTAGGGGGATTGATTTTTGTAGTTCTTACCTTTGAAGAAGTAAAGGCTGAAACAATTACACCCTAATACTGCACAGACGCTGGGAGTGTGGAGTTTTTTGTCTTTGCTTGTGAAGACCCTGCAGCACAGATTTGCCACTGTACACTGCTGGGGAGCAGGAAGAAGTGCAGGGCAGTTTCCCTCTGTGCCATTGTTCTTAACCACAGGAGTCTAGAGAGCTATGAAGATTTAAATCCCCTCACTGCCTTACCTATCATTGTTTTTGCCATGCATTCACAACACAAGAAGCTTGCTCACAGCATCCAAAGCTTCTGTCAAAAGACACTGCACAGAGGAGTCATAGGCAGACAAGCTACAGGGAGGGATTCCCCGAAACCACCAGCCTCCTCTCCGCTTCCACAGGCCTTCACTGCAGTTTCCCAACACAAAAGGACTTCATCCATCCCTCCCTCCCTAGGCCTGCCCTAGCTGCTTATCCTACCTTCTGGAAGAGAAACTCTTACCAGAGATCCCCTTGATGCAGAAATGTCATCTGAGGAATTTTTTGGGGTCAAGCTGACCTTCCCCTCAAGCTCTTCCTCAAACCCATGATCAATACCCAGCTTTTACACAGGTGTTAATGTAACACCTGTGTAACCATAGCATAAAAATGTATATTAAAATAAATATGCAAATACACCTATAAGTTACAAAAAGATACATGAAGTTTACAGGGTTCCCCCCATCCCTCTTCATGCAGCACAATATGGAAAAACAAAGTCTTGGAAGGACAACTGGGTCTCCTGAGTCATGATGATATTATCAGCTACTCTACCATCCAGGACAAGATTTGTATCTTTATGATAAAACCCACACAAACCATAGCTCTAGGCTGCTTAGATTGTCATGGTAATCAGCATTCCTGCCAAGGCTTCTGTTTCTTCAGGCAGGCTGAGCCAGCATATTTTATCACAGCCACAAATAACAAGATCTTTCATGCAGCCTCTCTGCAGGAGAAAAAGTGAACTAATTGCAAAAGTGCTAACCAACAAAAAAGGGGTTATCCTACATTTATTGTCATGGTTTATGGCTGAGGCAGCAGGACATTTAATTAAACGTTAATGCTTTTTAAAAATCCTTCTGTGCAAAGTCAGCCTTTGGATTAATGCTTTTCAGTTTTGCTTTTGTCCAAATTGTTTTTTCCGTAAAAGATGAAAAAAAAAAGCCTGCAGAGCTCTTCCAAGTGATTCAAGACAATCACAGCATTCTTCCCTATTCAGCATCCATCTGACTAGATTGTACTACTTGCTGCTTGACAGTAATGGGAAAAAGAAAGAAAAAAGGGGTGGTAGCATTGTTTTATTTGTTGGTTTGCTTGTTTTCCATTTCTTTGTTTTCAGTATGCCTGCACATACTTGGAAAATGCAAACCTGTGAAATAGTAGAGTGCTTTTTGTGATTACCAGTGTGTGAAATGTTGATAAGTCATGCAGACAAGGGCAAACAAGTAGGTAGGTGGCAGTCACAAGAAAATAACAGCCACAAGCCCACAACTTCCCAGGTGTATGCCCTGCTATCTGTCACTCCTCCCACTGTACTATGTAAGTGAACCACAGCAGCAACCACTTCAAATACATAAAGTAGCACTGTCTGCACCTTGTATAGTGGGAGGGGGGAAAGATGAGGTTACAGGAATGAGCTGACCACTCCTGCAAGATTCGGGACATTGAGGCATTGCTGGAGCAAGGCTCAGCTGAGAGCCATGAACCCACCAGAGGTGAATTCTAGACATCAGCAAAAGAAAAAGCATGTACACTTACAAAACATTTGAGCCACACAGAGAAAACTGCAGGAGTAGCAGGCACCTCTGAGCTAGGTTGGGGAGCTTCTGGATCCAAGTACTCCCTGAGGGCATATAAAGGTAACTTGAGGTATCAGACACCTGATAACTCTCTACTCCAGCACTTTTACAGTGATACAATTGCCTAAGCACTCAAGACCAGTGCAGGGCCATTTGTCAGAGACAGACAAGACCTGCCACTGGCAAAAAAAAAAAGGTACTTTGAGGCACTAGAAGCAAAAGGAATGACTCAGGACCCAGGAGCAAAACCTGGGCAACTGATGCACAAATCCCCTTTCAACATGCTGAACCCTCCATTCTCTCTAAAAGAGCAACCAATTCATATATTATGATTGTGGGAAGAAATCTGAACATAGGAATTTATTTTCTCAACTTGGGCAATCGAAGATGCCACCTAATCTTATCCTGTTATGGCTGTTAATGCTGCCCTGTTTCTGTTTATTCAGAAACCTTTACTTTGCATCAAGATCCAGAACCCTGTAATTGGGCACAACAGCCTGAAAAGATCTAAATTGGATCACTGATGGGACAATGGAATAAGATTACAAAGATTATGGGCAGAAAGAGAGATAAATTCCTTTCTCAGATTGCATGTCCTTTAGAGAGGGCACACTGGAGAAAAACACCCTCAGCTTCAGAAAGTTTTAAAACTGTATTTCAGCTTCGCACCACTTCTGCATTTGCTCAATTCTGCAGGTATAAACTTAAACCCTTTAAATTTACTGAGCCCTTCAGCCTCATACCTTATAAAAAGGCTTTTTATCTCAAGGGCATACTATTTCATGAGGGAAGAAGTATTTTCATAACAAAGAGGGGTGGACAGCTTTTTGCTCCAAGTGAAGAGGTGCCCAGCACCTCAGATAAATACCGATTATGTCATAACTCTCGCAGAATTTCATGCTCATGAAGAAATCCCCAGTTCTTCCAACCCTTTACCTGTAAATCAAAAGGATCAACCCCCAAAAAAGCGCATTTCCAAGCAACTGTGCTTGCAGAGAAAAAGTGTGGTGAAGGGAATTTCCAATGACAATCCCTCCCCCCAAAGCCACACAGAGAACAACTTTTTTCTGTCTATCCAATTTTAAAATGACTTCTTTTTTTGCCAGATTAATAATTAGAGTGCTTGGCATTATAGAGTCTACCTGGAATTACTTTGAATAATTAAATTAGCTACTAAAAATCCAATTTGCCCTTTCTCCATTACTCACACCCTAAACTTCATGTATGCCAAACAGAGAAATGAGAATACAATAACTGATTAAACTTTTTCATCTTATGCCAATACCATTCTGCAGCATTTGCTTTGCTAATACTTCAGGGAAATTCTTTTATTTCTAAAAATTTCAATTTAGAGTTTTAAAGCATGAGAAAAATATCTGATATAGCGGAAAACTTTCCTTCAAGTTCAATTAAGTGTGAAAGTGCAAATTTAGAAGGTGGAATATATACTCTCATAATTATCAGCACAACACATGGATTTTTGAGGTTTTTCTGTGGTATGTTATTTGAAGAAATCACTTTTTCTTTAGCTTACTTCAAAACCAAGCTTAATTTAGGCTGTGTTTACAGAGACCTGCTGGGGCATAAGCAAATTTAAACAAAAACCTGCCAATTGAAAAGCATTCTTTGCACCATCTGTTTTTTCCATTCGCTTTCCTTAAATTATAGCTCAGTGTAATACAGCTAAAGAGTTAGAAGAGTGTCATTAATTTTAAAGCTGAGATTAAGTTAGTGAAGCTTCAATAGTAGTTTTCTTCAACAGTTTATTTTAGGGAAGTAAGACAGAATAGCTCCGCACTTATCAAGTGCACTTTGAACATAGTGCGATCACGGCAGGAGGGAAATAGGGGAAAGCATCCTAAAACTGTCCTGTCTTGCAATTGTATAAACTAGAGATGATACTCAAGAAGTCAGCTGAATTTCTTCCATGGAAAAATCACAATAAAGGAAGAAAGAAACAGAACCCCAAGCATGAACAGTTCAGTTTGGAGCACAGTAACAAACCTGGAAGCCTTAGACATAAACAGGCACACTGCCATCATAGAATATGAATATTTTATGTTACATTTTAAGGTTTGAAAGATATCAAAGGAAGGCTTCTGTCTAATTAGGAATGTCATCCTTGCAATCAATTGCAGTCCCTTTTTTTAATTAAAGTTAGCAGGAACTAAATTAAAGGAACTAAAAGAACTAAATTAAAGTAACTATGGAACAAAAAGAGGAAATTCATTTATTAGATTTTAAAGAATCCATAATAAACAATTTCTAAAGACTACAGGATATGGCAAATATGCATGTTCTCAGAAGGGAAAACTGTTTCTCCTTTTTCCCATCTAACAGTCACTTTTCGTCCAACACACTTTTGTTTTCTGGGGGGGAAGTCCCTCTAAAGTGTAATCTAGCTTGTATATTCAACAAATGTCAGATTTTCTCCCCCCCCCCCATGATAAACATTTTTAGTTGCTTTTACCATATCACCACATTACACTGAACAATGAAGAAAATCAGCGCTTCAGATGGAAAACATATTATTTAATGGAAAAATATTAATATTAGTAGAGTCGAAGCTAAGCAGACTGGCAGGAGCTGCTTGTTCTTATTTCAAAGTGCATTTAAAACATCTGGGTTTTTTACTCATGTATTTTGGATTGCAACAAGACATTTGGGACTGCATGGACCCACCTTCCTTTAAACTAAATTGCTCAAATGTTTCAGCTTCTTACATATTCTTGAGTATCTTGAAACAGGCAGAACTTTTCAGTAAAAGAATAAAAAAAATAAAAAATTAAAAGTTTCCTATCTCAGAATACTTGTAGGTGATGACTTACAAAGATTGTAAATCAAAGCAAACAGCCAGGCATATCAATCTGAGTACTTATTTAACTTCATACATTCCAGAGATCTCTCAGGTGAGATGCTTGCCTTTTCAGACCCTTATTTCTAAAGGGCTACAATCTGCCCAGCTCTTCATGTAGCATGCAAGGCACTCATGAAATGGAAGTATGCAGATACCAGGATATAACTTAATCCTTAAAGTTATCGTAACTTTTGTGAAACTAACCATTTGGGGTCTAACATACCAGGCTGACTGTGCTTCATGATGAATGGGCTCTCAAGGTCTTCACATTTTATTTCAGATGAAATTTTGTAACAGAGGCTTGGCATTTGCCAGGAAGGTGAACCTTGTGCTAGGAACACCCATGCATGCAGATGTTCCCATTTTGACCAAGTTGTAAACCTCTGGAAAATGGTGGCTGATTCATATATAGCAGGAACTTGCAAAAAGATTTTAAGAGACTTGATCACCACTTGGACACCTTCTAGCTTCAACCTGCTTTTTAGCACTGATTAGACTGCATTCCTACAGCTAGAAAGTAACATGGTATTTTCAACCCACTCACATCTCCCACTTGCTACCACTTCAGCATCAGCAGACGAAGCTAAAGTTAAATAACAGAAGTATCACAGATTTGTTTGGGTTTGGAGGGACCTTAAAGATCATCTAGTTCCACCCCCCCTGCCATGGGTAGAGAAACCCTCCATTAACCAGGCTACTCAAAGCCCCATTCAATCTGGACTTGAACACTTCCAGGAATGGGACAGCCACAGCTTCTCTAGGCAACCTGTGCCAGCACCTCAGTAGTCTCACAGGAAATAATTTTTTCTTAATATCTAATCTAAACCTACCCTCTTTCAGTTTAAAACAATACCCCCTTGTCTTGTTACTATATGTCCTTGTAAAACATCCCCTCTAGATTTTTTCTCCAGGCTGAATAAGCCCAGCTCTCACTCTGGTACCCACATCTCTCTTCTGCCCTTCCCCAAATGACAGCTCTACCAGCACCTGCTCAGGGAGAGGGGTGAGGTATGCAGAGTGACAGGGCAGAGCAGGAGGGACCCCATAAAAGCAAATTTGGCTTTTAGGAGCAAGTGCTCCTGTAAGCATTGCCCTTCACTGACACTTTCAAGTCACAGCATGACACCTGCCACATACAATTTGCATTCATAAATCAGCTCCTCACACAGTCACACAGGTACAAAGCATCCTTTTTCCTGGGGAAAAGAAACATCTAAAGCAAAACTGTGTATACAAACATACACAGGTAGGCACTCTTTCCCATGGAAGCAGATTGGAACCAAGAACTTTCATTCCCCATTCACTTGCAGTTGTGCTAAGCTGGGATAGAGGCACGCTGCTAATTACACACAGCCCACACTCCCATCCAAGGCATGACCACAACATCAGTGTTACAAGTCTCTGGGGAAAACAACTACAGAAAAAATACAATAAAACTAAACAGTATACATTCATCCTAAAAGTTTTTCCAGTGATAGAAACAGAAGCAAAACCACATGAATTAGTAGGCTCTCCATGCAAATAAACAACAAACAAACCAGCAAAATTGTCTCTCTAGTATTTCATAAATACACACATTACATACTAATTATGTTGTCAGACATACACAATGGATATTATTCTTCTGGATAAAAAACAAAACTCAAAATTGAAGTCAAAGGCACAATGAATCTGCCTGCTCAAGTATCAGAGAGCGACTGCTAACAACAGCATGCCTAATACTAAAAAAATCTTATTTCTTGAAACAAAGCCCAGATCTGTGAATGTTAAGAAAGATTTACAGATACAAAAACTATTGCATCTTACAAACTACTCACACAGCTAAACATTAAGCCTAAAGTTAGCTAAAAAATAAAATAATCAAGTTGGAAAAAATCAAAAGTCTAATCAGAAGTTATCAGAAATAAAAACATCAGACATGAACCAGGCTGCCCAGAGAGTGGCAGCAGCCAACACCAGACCTGTACACCTTTAATGCCACAAGATTGTTTGTTGGTGTTGGCTATGTTATAATCAGAAAGGCTGCTATGTAAAAATCAGCATTTCATGACCATTTACTTTAACTGCCCTTATACTCTGCACACTCATGAAACTGGCATTTCTAGCCACAGCCAGAAACATAGGCTGAGCCTAGTCCTCAGCATGTCTTTTCCACCTCAGCACCATATTAGTGAAACCTGCCACTAAAATTTCAAGAAGTGTTGCAACCAAAGGTCTCAAAAGGAGATGCTGTAAGGAAAGTATGTACAGCTATTATTTGGAAATCTGCATAAATACATGATAGATCCCCATCTATGCCAAAAAGCAATCACACATAGTACACGCTATTAGCTTTCCATCAGTATTAAAAAGTTGTGTGGAGACCTCATAGCAGCTTCCCAGCATCTGAAGGGGGCCTCCAAGGATGCTGAGGAGGGACTCTTCATTAGGGACTGTAGTGATACAACAAAGGGTAACAGGTTCAAACTTAAACAGGGAAAGTTTAGACTGGATATAAGGAAGTAGTTCTTTACTGTTAGGGTGGTGAGGTGCTGGAATGGGTTGCCCAGGGAAGTTGTGAATGCTCCATCCCTGGCGGTGTTTGAGGCCAGGCTGGATGGAGTCTTGGGTGACACGGTCTACTGAAAGGTGTTCCTGCCCATGGCATGGGTTGGAACTAAATAATCTGAAGGTCCTTTCTAACCCTAACTAGTCTATGATTCTATGAATATTGATACACACAATACTTAATAGTACCAAGGTTAACAGTCTGAATTAGTATAATTGCCACCAGGCATCTAACACGAGGTATAGCAGCCAAAACACAAAAGCTACCTTTCTGTACATGCCTGTTGGTAGAGATATGTGCTAATGTTGGCTATGCAGCCAAGCGCAGCCTCAGCTAATCTGCATATGAGCTGAACTCACATAGGATGTGCTGCCAAATCCACACACGGAACAGGAAAAACAGACAGCTTTAATAAAACAGAAACAAATAGCAGGATGACTATAAATCATTGGGAAAATGAAACATCCAACTCCAGCAGTGCAGGGATGGAGCACGTTGACTAATCACAGCATACAAGTATCATGTGAAGAAAAGGAAAATTTTCTAGGAAATGCAGTTTTGATCATGTAGTTGATATATTTGTGAGAAAACAATCATTTTAAATTAAAGTTCCACCGGTGGGAGCAGTCTGGTTTGTTCTTTATTTCTTCACATCTTCTAGCAGACATCATTTATCAGTACCTATTTTTCCAAACAATTACTTTTTACATTGCAGCACTTACAGTTCAACGGTATGAGGAATATGCATTTTTCTAATAGTCTGTTTCATTCTAATTAGCAACATGAAACTGCTGTATCATCTGATAATACCTTGGGCTGCAAAGACTGTAAGAGTAATTGGGAGTCCTGTGAAGCAGGAAGTGGCAGAAAGAGACCCTGGAGACTTAAAACAGGGAGTATGAGATTCCAGTTCAGGTACATCAACCATATATTATACTAAAAAGAGCTGAAACCAATCCAGAGCAAAAGCTGAAGTATCCCAGGCCTTGGATCACATCTAGCAACATCTTTCTACCAGGCTGACACATTTTTTGGATAGGAAGTAGCAAGGGGTTTGACTTCATTTTTGGATCATGTTTATTTTTCTACCTTGCCAACAACTGTACATAGTTCCCAGACTGAACCTGCACACAATTTAGGCAAAGGGATGAGTAAATTCTGGGTCATTGGTCCAGGATGAACAGCTCTGTATCTAGCAATGTTACAACTGAAGCACTTGCTGGTACTTCCAAAAGCAGCACTTTGGACACCTAAAAGCACCTGGCTTCCTTATCAGTATCAGGGCTGTTCATATGCTCAGACTCCTTCTGTGGCAATGGCACAGCCTGGGCTCAGAAGATGCATGCAGCTTCATGGCTCAATCTGTCTTTTTGGGCTCACTGTCACAGGTTCCCTTTTCCACAACAGTAACTCCATCTAACACTCCCAGAGCACTGCACACATTCTGTTAACATGCTTAAAAGTAACTTAGATTTAACTACTTGTGTTTTCTCCTCAATATATTCTGAGTAAGGAAGCAATCTAGAAATTAATTGTTACTACAGAAAAAAATTATAGACTGGAACAGAATGGTTGTGTCTTGTAAATCCAGGACAATACTGAAAATATTTTGGATTTCAGCTGGTTTCTGATCTAGTCATTTCTGTCATTATCCCCTCACCCAACACTAAACAGATAGACTGATTTGCAAACAAAGTTTAATACATTCAAAGCTTGACAAATCCATTATCCCAACAACTAATGGGGAGTGTTATAGCATCCCCTTTCTTAGCATTTAATTATAGTTTTAATATGTCTTGCTCTTCTTTGCCCTAACATAATATGGTCCTGTTATATACTTGTGTAATTCAAATAAACCCAAGAAAACAGTAACTCTTAATTAAGACTCACTAACTGAAGTCTCCAAAATCCTGCTTTACCATACCCTTTTAACACAGCTTCTAACAGAAATTCTATCACCTTAGACAGGCTCATTGGCTTGAGCTGGGCAGCAATGGCATTTCCTTGAGACCTTTCAGTCCATCAGCCTCACAGTGTTTCTCATTGCTTCATTTTGTTAGGCATCCAGTGAGAAGGAAGCCCTGTCCTGGCCCCAACATTGCCCAAAGACAACCACCACTACCAAACTTCATGAACCAGAGCTTCAGCCAGTCCACATGGAAGTCAGGAAGAAATTTCTTCCAACAGGAAGAGCCTTCTTAAGAACTTGGGTGGCAACTGTTCTTCATATGCAAACAAGTGGGTCACCATCAGATATACAAGTGGCAAAAAGTAACAGCCAAAGTTAATTTTACTTCTGCCTTTCTCTGCCATCCAGCAGACTGCTAAAATACTCCAGACATGTTACACTGAATCAATTCACCCCTCCCAGGACAGCACCGGTGTTTCACTTTGTCTCCCTCAGACATACTGAACTGCGGAATACAAAGACTGGGAAGCCTCCTATCAGCATCAGCATTCCCAGGGCACAGGAGCACAAATGTCCCTCTTCCAGCCCCTGGAGAAAACTGTACCAGCGTAACAGAGGACTATTCACAGGAACTATAATACTTTCACCTAGCCAAAGTTATTGAGCTTAACAACAGAATATTTAACAATGAGATGTATTCCTACAACAAACTTTCTTTGACAGACAAAATCACCTTCCGTATTCTTTCAGATGAAACAGACACGGTCACATTTCCTGGAAAGATTGTTTCAATGAGGAATCAAAAAGAAAATCCATAGAGGGGGTTGGAGAGTTAAAAAGATGTTTATCAAGTATGGTTTCCTCATACTGCTTGGCACAGTTTCAGTTCCTCTCTGAAGCAAAAGCAAGCAGCGCCTAATAAATGTTTCATTCATTAATTCAGACATTTTATTTAACTTATCATAACTCAAGT
The DNA here is from genome assembly GCF_012275295.1 of Melopsittacus undulatus. NCBI lineage: Eukaryota > Metazoa > Chordata > Aves > Psittaciformes > Psittaculidae > Melopsittacus > Melopsittacus undulatus. The sequence goes on along the minus strand of NC_047529.1, from coordinate 34,461,973 downwards.
TTTTATCAGTGCTCAGGAACAACATAAAAGAATTAGAACAATGTGTAAAACCAGCTATTTTCTCACTAAATTATGAAGCAGAATCACTACAGAAGCTTTAGGCATGGTTAGTAGGATCAGCATCAGCAAAACAGAACTTAAAAAAACCCCACAAAATCCCTCTGTTATTTGGCACGATCTATCCTGGCCAGTTAATAATGCTCGAAAAGAGTCCCAAAAAGGCAAAAGCACAAGAGAAAAAAAAAAAAATTCTCCTTATATGTTGGCTTACTGTTCAAAATTAAAATTCCAGAACTTAGCTTACACAAATACCTATTGAAAGAATACCCCAAAAATCACTACAAATTCCTTTGCAATTTGTATTTAAAGCAAACAATACTAGTTGCTCCAGACCAAAGGGCTGCAATCCCTTGGAAGCCCTTTATCTCCTCATGAATTGCTCTTTTCGATCAACTTGTCTGGGCCTTGTCCCTGCACACAGCTAGCACCATCAATACAGCCACCTTACAGAGCAGCTGAATTAATAGGAAAACACAACTGCAACTTACTATTCAGAAAGAAAACACCAATTACTATCAAAGGATGATGTCAAACTCTCAGAAATCTGACAGTAAACCACATTTGATCATTTAACACATTATATTCATCTAGCAAAGATTTTACTGTACTACTTCAAAAAAATAAGAGTAAGATATAATTACATTTAAACTGTTTTCTTTGTAGATACTAAAAACAGAAATAAGTTTTTAATTAAGCTATTCATTTTCTTATTATGTCTTGTTTTTCCCAAGGCTCAAATACACTTGGCTAGAAGAAAACCCACATAATTAGGAGTGACATGTGACACCATAGCTGCATTCCTGCAATGGGAATTTTCTTGTTAGCCTTTGTTACACAGCTCATCTGAATTGTCACACAAAATAATTGATCCTTACCTTAAACAATGCATTTTCCTTTATTTACTGAGAGAAATGTGATCTTTAGAAATAAATAAATTGTTCTGTTACAGATGGGATGTCAGACACCAACAAGCTACTGCCAGCTTGAAAAACAAGGGACCATTCATAACTACAATTCATATGCTGTTCTCATTCTTCTGAAATCTTGGCACCCCTTTTACCATCATTTGTAACTGTCTGTATGCTGGAAATAGATATCTAACAAACAATGCTGTTTAGCCCAAGACCAGCTCCCTTTTTAACTGCATTTTAATTTAAGCAGTGTTCTTATTTCAATCCCCGAATCATGGTAAATAACATCTTTTTATTTTACTTTAGTCTGAAATACAAACTTAGGCTCCCACAGAGTTTTTAATTTCCAAAAACTAAACTGTAAAACATACAAATGCTTTTCTTGTCAATATCATAAAAGCCCCAATTGAATTGCCTTGTCTCAGTCACAAAATTAGCTTTTTAAATAGTTAAAACCTAAACAAACTGTGAGATCATTCACTAAACAGCACAAAAGGTAACTAAATAACATGAAAGAAATATATACATGACAGACGAATAGTGTCTCTACAGTAAAACATGGCAGCCATCCAGCAGCTCCCTACTAAGGTTAACCAAAATTTTTTTGCAAAGTTGTTTTTGTTGTTGTTGTTGTAATATATAAACTCATCCCAACTGGAAACTCTTCTGAGAGTACAGTTGTTCCTACTTCACTCTTATGCCTAGACTCAAGCCAGACTTCCTTTTCAGGGACAGAGGAACTATGACTATTTTAGTGTTCCAGCACTGCCAGGCAAGCAACAAAAAATAACCACGGAAAGACAATCACAGCACTCGATCACATACAGGATATCCAGATTTAAGTCCTTGGCCTTCTTGCTGTGTCTCAGCATATCAGGAACAAAGAAATATGCTGCTCACAGCCCTAGGGAGCTGAACATTTACATATAAAAAGTATACAAAATGCTTTTGTGATCAGTGTCTAGAAGATATCCTCAGTCTGTTTTCAGTTCAAAAGACCAATTTCATTCTACTGAAGAACAGCATAAACCCCAAATATCAGCAGAACAAGGTTTCACACCTACTTTACACATTTGCGACACTGGTGTGGGTGAGTGAATATCAGCACTCCAGACATGTTCTTTAAGGGCACCTCATACTTCCAAAATGAAGAGCTACAAGTGATCCTCTCTCAGGTGAAGAGAGTATTTGGCAGTAATATGAAGACTTTGCTATCAAATTAATTCTCACAGTGTCCTTGTACAGACACTAAAATTTCAGTTAAAAAATTAATAATATGTTAATTCCTATGAGAAAACTATACTATTTGTTCAGGATTCAAGAACTATTCTATGATGCAGCCATACTCTAAATCTCATTACTATATACTAGCCTACCTTGATAGACTCAATTATAAAACAAAGCTTAAAGCTTGTTTTAGGTCTTGTAACTGTAAAAGTCAACTCTGTGTAGGACAACTGAGATGAATTCTTCACAAGTATACTCAGTATGAAGAAAGACATCCAACATCTTCTAATACTTTTCACAGAGAAATCATACAAGATGTAGTGCCATGTACCAGAAATAGTGAAACAGACATGTTCAGAGATGAAAATGCAAAACCAGAAGCCTATCTGATACAGAGAGTACACCCCACCCCAGCTTCCCTTGGGCAAGAATCTGTTTGTCAGGCATCCATCCTGTTGAGCAAAGAAAGCTGATTTTCCTTTTGAAACAGGCCCTGATAAACACCTCACTTCCATACCTAAAGAAAATTACTTCCACTTTGCAAGATACCAAGATGCTTTTAAAGTAATGAAAAACAGGCAGAGACTACATATCCTAATAAAGCAGTAATAGCACAAGCACAGGCTATCACACATAAACACCATCCTACCATTAAACATCCAGGTTCCAGTTCTAGCTAGTGCAGTTTATTCCTCTACTGGAGAGGCACAGTACGATTCTTGGTTCTTGGAATTATCAGCTTTTTAATTCCTCTCTGCTTAGTCTGCAGTGCACAGCATACCCTTTTCTTGTCTAAAGGGGTTTGGTTAAGGACATACCATTATAGCAACCAATTACAAACTTAATTATAATTTACAGCCATGATAAGATTTGCTATTTTCATTTAAATTTTTAAAAACTTATTTCATTGTTGTTGCTGAGAATACTAGAATTGTCCTCTATTTTACAAAATAGGCATGGAATTTTTTTTTCTAGGATCATAAAATGGATTAGAAGGGATCTTAAAGTTCATTTAGTTCCAACACCCTTGCCACAGGCAGGGACATCTTCCACTAGACCAGGTTGTTCAAAGCCCCATCCAACCTTGCCTTGAGCACTGCCAGGGATGGGGCACATGCAGGACCTTGCATCTGGTCTTGTTGGACTTCATGAGATTCACATTGGCCCACATCTTGAGCCTGTCCAGGTCCCTCTGTATAGCATCCCTTCTCTCCAGCTGGTCGACTGCACCACACAGCTTAGTGTCATCATCAAAATTGCTGAGGGTACATCAGTCCCACTGTCCATGTCATCCTCAAGGATGCCAAAAAGCACCAGTCCCAGTAATGACCCCTAAGCAATGCCACTTATCACTGGTCTCCACTTGCACATCATACATTTTAATGTATGAAATCTTAAATATGAGCACTTTGTACATACATTTATATGCAGAGACATACTAAAGAAGGGAACACTAGTACTATCATCTCAAGTGTCAATTTTAGAAACTGGTTTTTTTTTGATTATGCTCTTAGTCAAAGAAGTCTTTGCATCTACCCCCATCCAACTGCCCCTGGATTGTTAACAAAAAATTAATCCAAAATAGACAGCGAAAAATATCAGGGAATTTTTAATCACAGCTAGAAGAAACAACTCTTTAAAGTAGTCTGGAGAAAGGTGCATAAGGGCATTAATTTTTCTAAAGTTACTCAGTACTTTACTTTGCTGTGGGGTAAGGGAATTAACTAGCACAGACTTGCCACTACCTAGTTAACAGTGCATGAATGGAATGTTCAAACAGCTATGAACAGATACGTTGTGTAAGCATAATAAATTAATTAAATAAAGGTAAAATATGTTATTCCACTTCATTGTTTTAGCTCATGCAGTTTCTCCCAATCAAGAAGTGGCAAAAGAAGCCCTAATACTGACTTTAACTGTACCTTAACTGAAACAAGGTAGATTCAGACAGTTACTGTTAATGAAAAGACATTATTTAACATTAATTTAATTGCACAGCTTTCATAGACATTCTCACAACATCCTCACGGCAAAGTTGAAGGCTTAGTATTATTTGTCTCCTTCATATACATTAGGTTTGATACAAATAAGTTTGTGGAATTGTTAAAACTGTAGAAGCTCACTTGACAAGAATAAAATTGAGATTTACAGTTCAAGGTATACAACTGTAACTGGAAAGAGACCCATGTGACTTTCAACACTGCATCTAGATTTGTTAAGACAACAACTAGGTAAGAAAAAAATTCCCATGAGGTCACAAGAAGTAAAAAAATAAATTAAAAATAAATTTAAAAAAATAATGATAAAAAACACCAAAAAATGCACCAAAAAGTCCCACAACACCACACATTATCAACCAAAAGCCACACTGATTTAATCTGGGGCCCCAGTTCAGGATTTTAAAATGATTAAGTTAAGAATTTTTTTTTTATGATGCTGGGTCCTGCACCCAGCATAAGCTTCATCCTCACTATGAGCCACAATAACCCACCCATGCACCCACCCCTCAGATGGCACTGGCTTCTGTTGCTCATCCCTTCTGAGCAAAAACTATGGGTGGCCAGTGCCTATGCATGCCAAAAAATATCCCTCAACCATTACAAACAAATCCCTCATGTTTCCTTCCTTTAATTGTTATGCATATTTGTAGTTGTACTTGGCCCTGAAATCCTCACTTATATTCCACCTGCAAAATGGCTCATGAGAGCTCCCTAGGAACTGAAGTGTATTTTAGTATCCTTATTAAAACTTATATTCACTGATATCCCCTTTATTAATATGCTTTAAGAAACCTAGCGATGGTAAAGTAAAAAAATCACAACATACAAGTTCCAATAGTTTCAAAGCTTTTTGAGATAACAGGGAAAGCATCCACTGACACAAGATCAGGTAGAGCAAAATCTCTACTTACGTTAAATACATTATTTATTTAACAGCCTATCGAGGAGTGACATGTCTGAAGGTAAGGACAAAATACACAGAGCTCAGCACGTTACAAACAGCTTTGCAAAGAAAGAATATGAATTCTGGAATCATACTGAACTACATTACTTAGTTTCTGTCAGAGACACACTGACACACTGCAGAAAGCTGGAGTTGCTGCTGCAGTTATTAGCTGTGTTTGAAATATGGCAGTCCCTGCTCAAGTGGAAATATTGATTCTTTAGGGATGCCTCTTCCCCCACTGTACTACATTGCTTTGGAGATGGATAACCCAACAGAAACAGTTTCACAGTAACTGTCACTAGACAAAACAGAGCAAAATTCAGGGTCCTGACCACAAGGATTAGGATAAGGACAGGAAAAGCATTTTTGTCAACAATAACCTCAATGATATCTCACTGAGGTTATCGACAAAACTGCACATAAGGCTGGCCAGAAAACCAACCCATTAAAAGCTGATTTCATAACTTTCTGCTTCTTTCATGTTCCCAATTTCCTAGGTAGCATCTAGTACAAGATCTCTATCTGTGGCAGTGTCTAAGACTGAGAGAAAACAGTTTTGACCTATGATGGAAACTCCCAAAGTCCTAACAATAAAACTAAGATAAACCTCTTTCATGCTTAAGTGGCTTCATATAGGTATAAGTTCTGTGTGAACAACAAGTGAAATGTTTTAAAAGCAATAATGTATATTATTTATATGTATACACACATATATCAAGATCTATAATAGAGTGAAATTCCATAAGTAATGAAGTGGTATATAAAGGACAGACCAAAAATTTATGGGAAAGTCACTACCTGTATAAACTGTGCTAGCAACTTTACCAAAATAACAGCAGCTGTACCAGTTTCAACCACAGGCCTGCAAAACTCATGTCTCCATAAACTTGGGCTTTGGGATGATCATATAATACTTCTCCTAAGAAGTCTCCCAGAATCTACCTACCAGAAGCCAAATGCTTTCAAGATTTAAAATGCATAATAACAAGCACTCCACAAAGATGTGCTTACAGGAAATCAAACAGGAAAAATTGCCACATGCAATATTCTCCTAGAGAGAGCATAAGATCCTGCCTTTGTGCCCTCTGAAACCTGAGCCATGCCAGTGGCCATACAGCTACCAGCATATAGAAGGCAAGGGGCGCTGAGTACTAACTTTACAGAACCAGCTCCATAGACCAGCATACATAATACTCTCCCAAAAACCTGTGTTCTACCACACAGAGGTTCAGCTGTGCATGCTTCCCTTCTGCTTCCCATGGGAATGCTTTTAGCTAGAGAACTGCAGCATCACAAGGTCCTTCAGCTACTGCTCTTAGCAGGCATTGCCCAGATTAAGTATGCTTGGCTGAAGCAGCACATGCCCTAACAGAAAACAGCTTAACTCTCTCTGTCCTCTCAATTCAGGCTCCAAACTTATCCAGGCATTTGAAACAAAGGTCCAAATATCCTGCCTATGCCAAAGTCTTCACTTGTTTTTTTCTCTACAGGGTACCATGACACTTGAGAATGCCACAGCACACAACAAAGGTGTGATGATGTGGTCCACACATGCTGCCTCAGAAAAGATGTATTTTCAAATTTGGACTATAAGGACTAGTTGCTCCCCAGGTTTCTTCCATCATGTTCTCACAACAGCAGCAAGCAAGGTCCAGGAACAAGACAGAGCAGATGACAGGACCTCATGTTTCAAGAAAATACCACTGTGACCAAGTCTTAAAATGACATGGGGAAATGGAGATTTGGGAGGTAAAGCAGTTTTGGAAATCTTATCAAATGGTTACAAGAAAATTGGCTTTAAACCCCAAGCAATTTCAATTACCTTCTGGTGGTGGTGGAGGGAATTCCTCTGTGTCCATCCTAGTATATCCACCGTGCCTTTAGCAGACTGAAAAACCCTGCAGAAATGAAGGGAACATGTTTGTAGATTAACATAGTTTCCAAATACTGAGACACTCCTTTTCAATTTGGCCAAGCTCATACCTATTAGCTAATATCACTATGGAAGAGAGGAAATGTGCCTGGCTTCTGGCTTCAAAATACATTTAGTGCAATTTTTTATGTACGCAGCCCTCAGTACTCAAGCCAATTCTTTTAATGATCTCAATAAGCCAGCTGAAGAAAGATAAAGTTTTCAAAACTATTTGGTACTCTGCAGCTCCCATTGTGACAATCACAAGCAGATCACTAAAACATGTTATTTTGGTGCCTGTTTGGAGTACATACTCTGTTTCAAATTCTTCATTAAAAGAAGAGGGACAAAAATTCTAAGAAACTCATTTTGATAAAGCTTTTCTCCATTTGGCAAACAGAAATCACAAGCTTTAAGTATACACTTCATACACATAATTAATAGTGATATTCTAGTGTCATCTGGAAGGAAAGACTGGTCCTGTTACGCTGAGCAATGCACACACTCTGCCTCAAACCCATTTTCACTCTAACTCAAGAGACTAAGAGTCAAAAACATTTCAGAACAAAACTGAGGGGGTAAAGTAAGTTTCCAAAAGCCGTCCCAGACAGTGTAAGAAACAATGCCAAATTTTCTGTCCTACTCTTGCACAGCCCATAGATATTAATCTCAAGAAGCTACCACATCTGCTGGCTACAGCACGCAAAACACCTCTAGCCCTTGGAAAGTCTCCATAGTCAAAAGTAGGGAGGACATTGTTGAAGGACATAGTGAAATTCAGGGTACAGTGGAGAAATAATAAACTAAACTCCCCAAGTCTTAGAAGGCAGATGCAGAGACAATGAGAATGAAGACCCTGGGCCCACTGTAGGAGAGGATCTGATTCAAGACTATCTTATGAGCCTGAATGTGCACAAGTCCATGGGACCTGATGAAATCCATTTGCGGGTCCTGAAGGAGCTGGCAAATGAAGGTGCTAAGACACTGGCCATCATATTTGAAAAATCATGGCAGTCAGGTGAAGTTCCTAATGACTGGAAAAAGGGAAATGTAACCCCCATTTTCAAGAAGGGGAAAATGGATGACCCAAGGAATTACAGACCAGTCAGTCCCACCTCTGTGCCTGGCAAAAACTGGGAGCAAATTCTCCTGGAAGGCATACTAGGGCACATGAAAAACAACAAGGTGCTTGGTGACAGCCAGCATGGCTTCACTAAGGGCAAATCCTGCCTGACCAATTTGGTGGCCTTCTATGATGGGGCTATAGAAATGATGGACAGGGGTGGAGCAGTTGATGTCATCTACCTGGACTTGTGCAAAGTGTTTGACACTGTCCCACATGACATCACTGTCTCTAAATTGGAGCGACATCAGTTTGATAGGTGGACCACTCTGTGGATAAAGAACTGGCTGGATGGCTGCACACAAAGAGTTGTGGTCAATGGCTCAATGTCCAGCTTGAGACCAGTAATGAGTAGTGTCCCTCAGGGACTGGTCATGGGACTGGTCTTGTTCAACATCTTTGTCGCTGACATGGACAATGGAACTGAGTGTGCCCTCAGCAAGTTTGCCAAGGACACCAAGCTGGGTGGTTCGGTTGATATGCTGGAGGGAAGGAATGCCATCCAGAGGGACCTTGACACACTTGTGAGGTGGGCTGATGCCAACCTTATGAAGTTTAACCATGACAAGTGCAAAGTTCTACACCTGGGTCAGAGCAATCCCAGGCACAGCTACAGGTTGGGCAGAGAAGGACTTGGGGGTGTTGGTTGATGAGAAAATGAACGTGAGCCGGCTTCAATGTACGCTTACAGCCCAGAAAGCCAACTGTATCCTGGGCTGCATCAAAAGGAAAGTGACCAGCTGGTCGAAGGAGGTGATCCGGCCCCTCTACTCTGCTCTCCTGAGACCACACTTGGAGTATTGTGTGCAGTTCTGGTGTCCTCAACATAAAAAGGACATGGAACTGTTGGAACAAGTCCAGAGGAGGGCCACGAGGATGATCAGGGGACTGGAGCACCTCTCATATGAAGACAGGCTGAGAAAGTTGGGGCTGTTGAGCCTGGAGAAGAGAAGGCTGCATGGAGAGCTCATAGCAGCCTTCCAGTATCTGAAGGGGGCCGACAGAGATGCTGGGGAGGGACTATTCATTAGGGACTGTAGTGGCAGGACAAGGGGTAACAGGTTCAAACTTAAACAGGGGAAGTTTAGATTGGATACAAGGAAGAAATTCTTTACTGTGAGGGTGGTGAGGTGCTGGAATGGGTTGCCCAGGGAGGTTGTGAATGCTCCATCCCTGGTGGTGCTCAAGGCCAGGTTAGACAGAGCCTTGGGTGACATGGTTTAGTGTGAGGTGTCCCTGCCCATGGCAGGGGGGTTGGAACTGGATGATCTTAAGGTCCTTTCCAATCCTAGCTATTCCATGATTCTATAATTCTATAAATGAATTGGGATACAGGCATAAAATCAATTGCCATTTACAGGAGATGTGGCAGTGAATAGAAGGAAGTGCCTCAAAAAAGGACCCAGTCTTAGGAGGTACCAGGCAATTTACCTCCCTGACATCAAGCATGCAAGGGCAGATCATCAGGGCAGACATGCCAGGAAGGATAACAACTCTGGTAGCTCAAGATCCCCATGCAATGAGACAATTCATAACAACTTGCGTTTTCTGAACATACAACATTCCTCTTATATTATCTAAAGCTTTGATAATTTTTAAATCAAATAATTAATAAATCAAATAATTAATATGTAAATAAATGTTTAAACCAGACAAAACTAAACAGCTTCAGAGCCAAGACTCAGAAAGGATTCATCCACATTTACAACATCTGTCTATAACACAAAGTATTCCATTACAGGCTTTCACTGCACAGTGCCCCTTCTTAAAGACTCCCTCTGCAATTTACATCTGCAGAGCTCAGAGGCGTGTTCCTGCTCACAAATGTCTGGAATGTGCCTTGCCACACCAAAACTGTCAGCCAAAATGCAGGAAAATTATGGTCCGAAGAAAAAGCTACTCTTCGTTATTCATTTAAAGTTGCATCATCAGTGCAACACAGATTTTCAAGCGTAAAACATGCAATAACCAGGAAACCTGACACTTAGTCTCAGCATCTCTTCCAGATACATCTGTAAGGGTAGCTAAAAGGCCATCTTTTTATTTAAATTGATGATGCAAATTTCTAAACACCTATGGAACTTTACTTCAACAATGACTATTAAAATCCGTTTCTTCCTCACTAACAACATGCAGAGCTATGGCAGTTTTCAGCTTGTCATTTTGATCTAGCTCACAGTGACATGCTTCAAATTACACAAGATTTGTGTCAAGGAAGGACACAGAGCCAGTGTTAGAGCCCTAGGCACTGACCTGCTTGCTCCCATCTGAACAGTGCAGTTATTCACAAGAAGAAAGATACAATTTCTCACTTAAGAATGCCTTAGGTGTTGACTTATGCATTGCATTAATTCATCTTGAAGTTCCACATATTTTTCTCTACTTTTTAGATGCTGAGGAAAACACTGCAACAGCAAGAAGAGCTTGGTATTGTACATTCCAGTAATACCCTCCATAAAAATAATTGCCATTTTATGTAGCAGACAGCTCGTTCATGAATGATCTCTGACAGCCCCATATTTCAAAGAGAAGTTTTTCACTCTTCTATTGAGAGGCAGGGGAACTAACTCAAGTAGAAGATGTTTAAATCAAGATTAAGACAAATGATTTAACTTCACTAGCAGCATATGACACAGTTTGCATTTGTTACTCAAGTAGTTTCCCCACAGCTGAACCAGCTACACACCACATAGCTACAGAGGTGCATTCAAAAAACTATCATGGAAATTACAGCTCAAATGAAGCTGGAAAGGACCTCTGAATGTTGTCACATACAGGTGCACAGGTGTCCTCAGAAACAGAGCAGGTTGCTCAGGGCTTTTTCCACACTATTTGTGAAACCCAATGAAGGTGGAGATTTCACCCACTCCCTGGGCAGCCTGCTCCTGTGCTTACCCAGACACTCTGGAAAGAGTTTTTCCCTTATGTCCAACTGGAATTACCTTTGCAGCAGCTTGCAGCCATTGCCTCTCACTCTCCTGGTGTGCACCAAAACCTGACTCCATCTTATTTCCAAGCCCACCTTAAGGAGCAGAGGACTGCAATTCAACCCCATTCAGGCCTTTCTTCTCTAAACAACACAGTTCCCTGAGCCTCTTCTGACCTATTCCCTCCCACAACCATGGTGGTGGCAATCACTGGACTGGCTTCAGTTTGCCACTTGTATTGGGACCCAACAGTGAGTACTGAATTCCAGATGCAATGCCATGACCATTGAATAGATGTTATTTACCTTAACTTAAATTTATTTAGGAAATTGAACAGCTATGTGCTTTTAAGACACAATACTAAAATTTTGTTCCAAATGAATTTAGAAAGTGTAAATAGAAAATACAACCTATTAAACGTGAAACGCATGAGCTATTATTATGTTAATGTGTACTGCATTACAAAACTATGAACCTGAAAACTGAACAACCGCCCTGATGTACTGGATGGGACACAGGGGTTATAAAAATGCAGAGCTTTTTTCCCCATATAAAACTTATTCTCAAAGGTAGTATAACCTCCATTTAATTACTCAAACTGCTCACTACTTACCAGAGATAAGTCACATGCAGCAGAAGGGGTCAGACCTCAAATGGCACTCACACTGGAAACCAGGATCAGCTGACTATGAAATGATCCCCAAGGACAGATCCCCAACATATATCAAATTTTCCACCTTTCAGCCCTCACCTTCGTCCATGAAAGCTAGTCAGACTTCCGTGGAAGGAAGTGGAAGCCTGCAACATCCCACAGCAGGCCTTACAATCTGAAAGTGCTAATAACCATATAACAGAGGCTAGTGGCCTGGCAGCTATTAGACTAAAATCCCAATTCCACAGCAACAGACAGTTTTAGCAAAGAAACAAAGATGCCTGTGTGCTTGTACAAAGACTATAGAAGAAAACCAGTGTTTCTCTGTGACTCAGTTTCCCCTCTCATTACCCCTGGTAACTCCTTCTGCCTTCAGGGCTAGGCTTCTCAGCTATGGCTGCACATCAGATTTCATTCAATAGTTTCCTCTAATTGTGGGACAAACAACAAACCAACAGTTCTCAGCTACAGGAATACAAATACTGATCAACATCTGCATTTCCACTTGATCAAAACTATTTTCCAGGAGTCATTACTTGTACAATAGTCAACAGGTAACAGAAACAGGACCGATGCAAACTCCACCAAAACAATGATACAGCACAGCATCCAGACCTCGTGGCACAGGACCTACACACTGAGCTCCCAATGGGAACACGCTGCCAAGTTTTCCAGCTCCACCATCCTAAGAACTGTAAAGGCAACATACCTTCTCTTTAAGGAGTGTGCACTGTAGCTGCAGCGACATCGGGATTCTTCACTCAACACTGCAGAAAGAATGAGCCAGTGAGCATTTTTTAAAACAAAACAGAAAAGATGAAATAAGGAGACTGATTTCCAAGGAACTGTGACTCATGGAAAAAGCTTAGCACAGGCAAGCTGCAAAGTCCCTTCTCTGAGAGAGCCTGAAAGCCTACAACTTAAATAAAATAAGAACAAAAAAAAAAAACCAAACCACAAACTGTGTAGACAAAGCTCATAAATGTCTAAAATCCTCCTGTGTTCATGTCACTTACTGAATATTGCTGTGTAATGCCCAACTGAGTCTTCTTCCAGCTGTAACTATAGAACTCCCACTGGGAAGTAAACCTGGCTGAAATTTGATATAGAGACACTTTTGGGGGTTCAGAGAAGCAAGGAAATAAGAGAATGCAGGAAAAGAATAAAAAAAGATTAATTTCCTTTTTTCCTCCCCTATACCTCAAGACAGCTTTTGTTAAACAGAAAAAAAAAAAATTAGTGGGTTTTGCACAATTTATTCCCCATTTAAGACCATTCCTAAGAAACACAAACTGTAGGGCATTTTAAAGAAATGTTTTTATACTACAGTGGGTGTGAATGAAGCAGGCATTTATACTATGACAGCCTATCATCACATGCTGCAAACCATAGAACAAAGCTGTATCAAGACTGGACATTAGTTCTTTTAATGTATATTTGTTTTTATCCATAGGTAAAAGCCCTCTACTGTACTGATTTTATTTTTCAGCTTATCAAAGAAAATTACCTAAATAATAAGCAATGGAATGATAAGGAACTGCATATGTTCAAGTAGAAAATAAATACAAAGCCCAGTTCCTACCTCAAAGTTAGGGGAAATTCTGTTATTACCAGCTGCAATGCAAACAATGTCAGATCCACAGAAAGGTACATTTTTCAGACTGTATAGTCAATCCACATCCCCAAACGCTACTTCACTTTATTTTCTGTCACCCTCTCTCACACCAAGCAGCATCCTACTCGAAATTAGAGAACAATGTGGCAGCAAACCCTGGACCAGCAGCAGCAAACCACAAGAACACAGGTGAAGATTGGTTTTCTGTTCCTTCTTTTTAAAGGGTATTATTTACAACATTTCTTCACCTAAAGCTGATTCTTGCTCAGTACATCATCTGAAAGGGGGGAAAGGAGGAAGAGAACAATGACTGCATTTTCAGATTTGTCTGAGGGCTCCTACTCACAATGCAAGCAGAAGGCACTATGGAATTTTTAGTATTTATGTTCTTCCCCTCTACAGATCATTACTGCAAGGCAAGATACAGAATCACTGCTTGACAGACTCATTCAAGTTGACAGGTACCTTCAGAGGTCATGTAGTCCAACCAGCTGCTCAAAGCCAGGTCATCTATCAGGTGAGACCAGGCTGCTTTATCTACTGAGATCCTGAAAATCTCCAGAGACTTCAAACCTTGCCAGGCAACAAGTTCTCCTGCTTGGTCATCCTCCTAGAGAAAAACACTGCCTTTATACCTAGTTAGAACCGCCCTTACTTCCATTTATGACCATTACCTGTTGTCCTGCCACCTTCTTGATAACTTGCCAGCAGGCAGGCACAGGTTGCCTTAAGGCAGAACAAGCCCAGCTCACTCAGCCTCTGCCACAACCCCTTGTGCTACAACCCCTTGACATCGTGGGGGCATTGTGCTGAACTTGCTCCAGTTTATTCACATGTTTCTTGCACTGGGGCAGGGTGGGGTGTGGAGGCAAAGCTGTATGCAGTACTCCAGGTGTGGTCTGACAAGCACTGAGTGAAGGGGAACCTTGCTCTTGGAGTAGCTCCTCTTTCAACACATACAACCTTGCCTTCATAATTCTGAATTTCACAAAGTTCCGGCTGGCCAGCTCTTCCAACCTGCCCATGTCCTTCTGAGCAACAGCCCTTTATCTCAAGTACATCCATTGCTCACCCCTTCTCCCAGTTTGGCGTCACCTGCAAATTTTATGAGCAATTGCCAATTGCTTGACTTGCAAGTCACGCATAGCATAAAACAGGACACATCCTGTTTCAAACAGCAAGGCACACCACCGGTTACCAGCCTCCATGTAAGTTACAACCAACTAGCCATCTCTAACACAATCACCCCACCAGTTTTCACCCATCTAGTAATACATCTTCCCAGATCATAATGACATTCTGCAGACCTTGTTGAACCCAACATGAACACAGGATTTTATTAAACTCGATAGCACTATATTTAACTTATAAATGGGAAAGCTGAAACCTACAAATATTCATGGAATGAGTGGAAGTAAGGGTAAAAAGTTACTGAAAGCGAAAAGAACAGGTTCCTGAACATGTACATAGGGCACCTGACTTCAGTGAATAAGCCTTTGCTTCCTGGCAATGTATGAATACCCAAAGGGAGAAGAGGAGCATCACCCTGGGTTTTAGAGGCCATCCTGGAGGTCAAGTGTACCATAACAAACACAAGCATCCAAAGAATTAAAACTGAATGCTACCTTCACATACTTCTAGTCAGGACTGGTTTAGAGTTTTTCTTCTTGTTCTGTGCCACACAAACTAGAGGACTGTATCACTAGTTCAAGATAATAATCTGTGTTGAACACATATTTTATCACAAAATAAAATATAAATGAATACTAAGAGCATTTTTCTTAGTTTGCTCTAAATTTCACTGCAATCAAGTAATTTCACCTGGAAAAGTAATCATATTTCTGAAATTTCCTCTTCTAAACTTAATCCAAATTAGACTCTTTCAACATTGCAGAACAAGTATTACCTTAATTGGAAATATCCTCAGCAAAATTTCTGTCAAGTCACAGAAGATCCTTCAATGCGGCATAACACTTCAATTGTGTTATAAACCTGTATATGCCTCAGCTGCATAAATATTATTAAACACATGTAATTATAATGCAGAGATTTATAAATGCTTTTTAATAAAAACTGCATAAAAACAGTAATTTAGTCTAGTAATTCTAATGAGCCTCATATGCAAATTACAGCATTTTTGTCACAGGGAAAATGACCCCTCAGGAAACCTATTTTGATTCCCCAGTAAATCAAGTTCCTAGCAAAAGCAAAAAGTCCTATTCAAACCTGCATTAAATCCATGACCCCTAGTTCTACAAAGCATGGGTTGTCTTTCAAGATACTGATGACAACATGAAAATTTCCATCAGAAGCTCTTTCCCATGACACAAGTGAAATGATACACCTATCTGAAGATCAGTTCTACCATCTTCTGCAAACCTAGTCCTGACAGAGACACTTTTCTTACACATATTCACTTCTTAGATACTACTGTCCTTGAAAAAGTAATCTTAGTGTTTCTCATCAAGGACAGCACATTACATATGATGATTACAGAAATGTCCAATTGAACACATTTATTTCACCTGGTGAATAAAGCTATTAATACAAATACAGAGTCTTATTCTTGTGTTCATAAAATATTTTGAGTAAAATATCGAAATACATCTCTAATCATACAGTCATAATGCATGCTCTAGAAAAAAAAAACAATTTTCATTTATTTTCTTTTTGTAACACCAAAATATTACGCAAATAAATCAGAAACCAGGTAATGCAGCCATTAAATCACCAATTCAAGCAACAACTCCTGCACAAAACAGACTTCAATTTAAAAAAAAAAAAATGTATAAGATATAAAGCATTTTTCCATAGAAGTCTAAGTTCAGCATCTAGTGCTAATATCTGCCGTCTTCATTCTCCTGTTGATTTGGAAATGATTGAGTAAACCTCTTCTTCACCTTCTATAGTCCAAAAGTGAAGTTTTAATGACTCAGATTCATCAGTCTGTGGTTTGCAACATTAAATATTATGTACAGTAATATTTATTATGTGGTCCTAGAAGGAAACCTAAATATTGGCATCTACTTCCCCATAACTTATGATCCTGTTTTAGAGATGAAAAAATAATGTTTATCCCCTTTCTTGAAGTTCCTGAGATGTATTCTCTATCTCTAAGGAAAAAAATAAAAAAATAATTATTTCTGCAAACTTGCTGAAAGGATTTTGAGAAAAGAGAGTACATAACAGAAACAAGAGTGAATGTTTGACCTTGAGCTTGTATCCTAATAGCTTGCATTCATGGTTCAGTCCCAAGTAACAAGTATTGTACAGTACAGCAAGTCACTGAAACAGATTTTCCCAAGATAATGCCCCTATTCAGCACCACATAAGTAGAACAAGTTATTTTCTCGTTAACTGCTTCACCCACACATTTGACATTAAGCTTCAGGCTTCCTGACTGGGCAGCGAACATGCAGGACATGGATCAATACTGCGCAGTTATGCATCGCTTCCCACACTGAAGCCTGCTGATTCAGGCAGTTCAGAATAAAATATGAATCAAGTTCTTGATCTAAAAAACACACATTTGAAAACATACTTTTCAATTCTTGTTTAGCATTACTTGTCACCACCTCTTTAGAAACAAGTTGTACTTTTACACGTTCCTGGCTTCAAAATAATCTGAAGTATTTTGGCATGAATAAAATTCAAATTCCTTCCTGTAAGAAAATGTCCAAGTGATTTAAATCTCAATAGGTGCTAATAATACAGCAGTTGCCTTTTATGGATTCATGACAGATCACGAGTCTCAAGATCCTCCTCTCTGCAAACCACACGTGCACAGAACATTACTGAGAAAGATGTGAAAACATAAAAGAGTATGAAGACAGTTGTATAGGACCATACTCAGAATTTATGTTTATCTTGCTAATGTACCTCTCCCCTCCTTATTATAAAGAATGCCTCCTCACTATAAAGAGCACCTTCATAATATGCCAGCAGTCTCTAAGTAATTCTCAGGCTTCAGTTTACAAATCCCTACTAACTTCCAAGCACCAAAACTTGCAGCTTTTCCACACTTTAAACTACTTCTAGATTCAGAAACAAAATTACCAATATTAGTTTTTCATTAGCAGGTGTAGTAACAAAAAAGACTTTGAATGAATAGGAATATGAATGGAAAAAACACCTATAATGAATGTTTATTTTAGCAAAAGGTGGTCTTGGATATGGAAAATGCCTCTCCCACACGTTGCAGAATATACATAAAATGAGACTAATTCATACCACTGAAGCTTCATTTACTGCCCCATCAAAACACAGAATATGTTCAAAAAGTAAGACACATTCAACAGCCGCATTCACAGTGTTTAATTTACACTGTAACAGAAGGGACAACTGCAGCAACAGATATTCCATAAGAAACATCCAAGGACAGTAAGGAAACACACTTGTGGCTGTAAAAGACAACAGGAAGCTGGAATGACAGTTTCAAAATGTCTTATAGCCTCTAGATGTAAAGACAATTCCCCATGAGATCCCTTCTAAAGTTATAAGCTAAAACTGTAAAACAGAAAGACATAGAAAGACCTTGACATGCTTGTGAGGTGGGCTGATGCGAACCTTAAGAAGTTTAACCATGACAAGTGCAAGGTTCTACACCTGGGTCAGAGCAATCCCAGGCACAGCTACAGGTTGGGCAGAGAAGAGATTCAGAGCAGCCCTGCGGAGAAGGACCTGGGGGTGTTGGTTGATGAGAAAATGAACATGAGCCAGCTCCAGTGTGCGCTTACAGCCCAGAAAGCCAACTGCATCCTGGGCTGCATCAAATGGAGCATGACCAGCAGGTCAAAGGAGGTGATCCTGCCCCTCTACTCTGCTCTTGTGAGACCTCACTTGGAGTATTGTGTGCAGTTCTGGTGTCCTCAACATAAAAAGGACATGGAACTGTTGGAACAAGTCCAGAGGAGGGCCACGAGGATGATCAGGGGACTGGAGCACCTCCCGTATGAAGACAGGCTGAGAAAGCTGGGGCTGTTGAGCCTGGAGAAGAGAAGGCTGCATGGAGACCTCATAGCAGCCTTCCAGTATCTGAAGGGGGCCTATAGGGATGCTGGGGAGGGACTCTTCATTAGGGACTGTAGTGATAGGACAAGGGGTAACGGGTTCAAACTTAAACAGGGGAAGTTTAGATTGGATATAAGGAAAAAGTTATTTACTGTTAGGGTGATGAGGCACTGGAATGGGTTGCCAAGGGAAGTTGTGAATGCTCCATCCCTGTTAGTGTTCAAGGCCAGGTTGGACAGAGTCTTGGGTGACATGGTTTAGTATGAGGTGTCCCTGCCCATGGCAGGGGGGTTGGAACTAGATGATCTTGAGGTCCTTTCCAACCCTAACTATTATATGATTCTATGTCCCTACTCATTGCAGAGGGACTGGACTGGATGACCTTTGAAGTTCTCTTCCAACCCAAACTATTCTATGATTCTATGATTCCATAATTCAAGAAAAAGCAAAATGTGAAACATAAGTTAGGTTACAGAAGAAAATTATTACTTTACATATGTAAAAATGAACAAAATAAGTACTACACATGGCTCTTTTCTCCACCACATACAGAACTGAGAGCAGTGTAGTATTAGAGATGCATGAATAAACTGACTGCAGCTCTGTATAACGTATAAATTTTAACCTGAAAGTATGAAACAAAACTACACTTCCTCCTCCTGGATTGCAGAATTTGCTTCCTGGCTTCTTCAGAAATAGACGAAAGTTTACAATTTTTTTACAACAGGTTCTAAAAATAATTTCTACTTTATATAGAAGCAGTTAATAGACTTCCTGTTTTACAAATGAGTAATGCACTATTCTCAGATGCATTAAATTCCATTAACAATTATGAAGTTTGACAATAGCCTTTCAGATTTTAGACAAGCTTGTTGTCTTCCTTCAACTAAGCAAGAGTTCCTAAACAGCTGAAAACCAAACAAAAAAAATCAAATAACCAAGAAAATGCTGTTAGAGTAACTTGATGCTATGTCTAACATTCAGCCTACTCAAAACTAAGGTTATACCTTACTGAAGACTGGACTCTTCATTAGGAACTGTAGTGATAGCACAAGAGATAACAGGTTCAAACTTAGATTGGGTATAAGGAAGAAATTCTTTACTGTTAGGGTGGTGAGGCACTGGAATGGGTTGCCCAAGAAAGTTGTGAATGCTGCATCCTGGGCAGTGTTCAAGGACAGGCTGGATGGAGTCTTGGGTGACATGGTTTAGTGCAAGCTGTACCTGCCCATGGCAGGGGGGTTGGAGCTCAACGAACTTAAGGTCCTTCCCGGCCCTAGCTATTCTACAATTCTATGCAGCTACCAGGTTTAGGATAATCAGAACCTTTTATATTTGACATATGACTAAAGCAAGTGCTTAAACTTAATATTTCAAGCTGGTGTAAGTCAGTACGTTTCCACTGAAGTTAATGGACTAGAAGGAAAAAAACCCAAAAAGCAGAGGTACCTTGGTTTCAATTACAATAAAAATTAGACTCTTAATACTATCTATGTAATACTCTGGATTTTTAAAGTTAAACCTCAATAAATGCTACATCTTTTTTCACAGTATTATACTCTAGGAAAGGATTGTCACAGTTTACTGATGAGCAAAACCATATCCCACCCTTCTGGGAGTAACCACTTAATACTGAGAAGAGGGCCCCTGTGCATGGGCTTTGAGGGAGGCAACTGCCTCCTCACTACCTGGGTGTGCTCACCACTGACCTGCTGCAGGGAGTAGCACAAGACTTGTGCATTTGGTCTCAGTGTCTCAGAGCTGCCAGACCAGCCTGCACACACCCATCACACAGTACTACGCCTCCTCTCTGTATCCTGTAGCATATGAACTCCCTAAGCCCCAGTATACAGGATCTTGCCAGGTCCTTGCACTCAGCAGCAGCTGACAAACAGTACATGCCTCAAGCATCTGTCCGCTTCCACAATCCCTTCTCCCACCACATTCACCTGTGGGTATCAGCCACAAAAGCCAGTGCCTACCCCATCACACGACACCTGTTGCCACTCACATAGTAGGTCATATCTCACATACAACACCACAGGAGAGCTCAGAAACCCATGGACTATATTATAAAAGTCTTGAAATCTCACTGTAAAGCCTTCAGAAATATCAGATTTTAGCATAGCACCTAAAGAACTACTGTTCATAACCAGATAAACACATGTAACTAGCTCATGGGCTACTGAGCCCAAGGGTGGAAAGGAAAGAAAAAGACAAGAGGGATTATACAAAGCAAGTCAGACAGATTATCAAGATCAAACAGATCACTCAAGTGAAAAGAATGAAGAGCCCATTGAAGAACACAGCTGAACAGCCAGAACCCCTGCCTGAATAATGGGCTTGCAGTTGTAGCCACCCAACAAGTCCCATGTTCAGGCAATAAATCTGTGGCCCTTGAGCACCAACAGAAAATTTGAAAGATGTAATACTTCATTTCTGCTGCATAACAAGACACTCACTGGGGTTCACTAAGTGCAGTAATGGCTTTGGGAAAACTTTATTATTGCCTCTGTACAATAACTGCAGTCACAAACTAACATACATTGGTACATCCCCACTGTGCTTAGTCAGCAGAAGACAGTTGTTAAAACAGTCAATCTGTTTTATTTCCTGACTCATGCAGGAAAACCCTACACCATTTATAGCAGCAGTTAAATTGTACAACTGAAAGAACTGAATAAGATACTTTCTATGTTGTAATTATACAACTACAAATCTGCTAGCACAAGATAAAAGCCAGGATCCATGTAGCTCTGGGGGGAATAAAAAAAAATGGATTGAACAAATTCTCAAATGAAAGAGGAAGGAATTTAAGATGGATAAACACCACCTAAAGGCCTTTAAAATAAGCCTTTGCTATGGGCAAATTATTAATAGCTGTCTTTCCAAGCACTTGGTATGGCCTACTGACAAAGCTAACTCACTGGCCCAGGTGAATGACTGGCCAGCCTTAAAAACTGCTCTTGCCTTGTAACAGGGCATCTTTCAAGAGTAATTATATGGTCCAGGACCACCACAAGAACTCTGCAATTCCTCCAACAGCTAAAGTGTTAATTACAAAGAAACCGACGACAATTTAAAACCTCCTTTGAAAAAAAAAAACAAACGAACAACAAAAAAAAAAAAACATAAATGGACATTTGTTACTATGCCGAAGTATTTATCCCCCGCTTCAATAAATCCAATTTAGTTGAAGATGCCATCTACACAGCTGGTGTTGAACGCAGTTTCTGAGAAAGGGGGTGGAAAGAAACTCACGTCCCCGCGGGAGTTTGGATTTTCAATAGCCTTATCCATACCTGCTGAAGAGAGGAGAGGAGCTGGACAGGAGCCGCGAACACGAAGAGACAGACACACATAAGAGAAAACCCCAGCGAAAACCCTGGGGAAGAGACTTCACCAGGGATCAAGAACTGGAAGTTCGGGAAAAGAGTATATGCGCTTGCTAACGATCCTGGCAGCCTCGCTCCAGCAGCTCGCCAAGCCGCGTTACACTGACAAAACCCGCTTAATGATACATCTCAAAACCCGCTTTCCTCTCCTCCTGCACCGGGCCGGCTCGGACAAGGCAGCCCCGCCGAGGCACCCGCAGCGCCGGGACGGGTCAGGCTGCCGCCCCGAGCCAGGCTCGGAGAACCAAACTCCCCGTGACTAACACACACCGGAGCGAGCCCCGGCGCTTCCCGCCGGCTGCAGCCAGCCGCGGAAGGAACGAGCACCCACCTCCTCCGCAGCGAACAACGCCGGCACCGGGAGCTCCGAGGCGGCCGCCGCCCGGCCCCGGGCGCCTCCGCTCCTCCCCGCCGGGGCTCCGGCGGCTGCCCCGCTCCCGGACACGTCACCCGCTCCGCCCGCGGGCCGCCGCCGAGCGCAGCTGCTGAGTCCCGGAGCAGACCCGCCCGCTGCCGCCGCCGTTGTTACCGCCTCCCCGGGGCAGCCGCCGCCGCCATTGGGGCAGCGCGGGACGCCGCTGCCTCCCGGTTGGCGCAGCAGCCCGCCGGTCACCGCCTCCACACACCCCACACACCTCCCCCCGCCCTCCGGACCCCCACCGCATTCCTGCATCCGCACGTGATGCCGCTGCCGGGGCCCGGCCCCCACGGGCACCTGCGGGCGGGGGCACCCCGTGTGCGGGAGGAGAGAAGAACGGGGACACGCGAGGATGCACCACGGCACCGGTCATGGAATTGTATCTCATGTTCCACGTGAAAGTCGTTCATCTTCATAGAATCATAGAATGGTTTGGGGTGAAGAACCTTAAAGAACATCCAGTTCCAACCCTCTTCCACTAGACCAGGCTGCTCAAAGCTGCATCCAGCCTGGACGTGAACACTGCCAGGGATGGGGCAGCCACAGCTTCTCAGGGCAACCTGTGCCAGTGTCTCACCAGCCTCACAAGAAATTCCTTCTCAATACCCAACCTAAATCTATTCCCCCTTTTGCTACCACTCCATGCACTTGTAAGAAGCTCCTCCCCAGCTTGCCTGTAATCCCCCTTTAGGCACTGGAAGGCTGCTACAACGTTTCCCCAGACTGAACAACCCCAGCTCTCTCTGTCTTCATAGGAGAGGTGCTCCAGTCCTCAGAGCACCTTCATGGCTCTCCTCGGGATTCATTCCAACAGGTCCACGTCCTTACACTGGGGGCCCAGAACTGAACAAAGCTGTGCAGGTGGGGTCTCACAAAACCAAAGTGGAGAGGAAGAATCACCTCACACAACCTGCTGGTCATGCTCCTTTTGCTGCAGCAGTAGTGAAACATGCCCAGGTATACTAAATTCATTATCATGACATGATGTGGAAATGGTGGCATTTCAAATGATGCTTGATTAATTCACCTTTTTCCTACATTTTTCATTCTACAGTTTGTGAATATGAATGTATGTTAAGTAGCCCATATCTTCGTGTGGGTTTATACAGCCTGAATTACAAATTAAATATAAAGAGTATTATTTTCCAAAACGTTTTAATTTTCACAAAATTACTTCTTTTTAATGTAGTTCATCATAGTGGGAACTTAAAACGTCGCTCTACAGGCTCTACAGAAGAAAGAGAAGGGAAAATTGGGTCATATGTAAAGGTGGAGGCCAGGAATACCACTATGGCATTCAGTTCAGCTCCTGGCAGAAAGACCACTTCATCCTGTTGCTTGTGTAATTTTGTTAAACATGTTGCACTTCACTCTCCTCCAGGTATCATTTCAGGAGCTGAAATGGCTGGGAATCAGTCTTGGGCAAACTATTTCATGACTGCTTATCATTAAAGGCCATGATAAAGAACAGGTATGTGTCTAGACTAAGTGCAACTAACTCAATTCCATAATTAAAAGCTTACTAGTAATATCCTTCTTCTTTTGGCAGCCAATTCATTATCCATGTGCATTCGGTTTTCTCTTTCATAATTATCTTTCACTGTTAGAGAAACTTCAGATTCTTCCTTTATTTCTTTCCTGAATCCTTTTGATCTTTGACAACAACTCTGGTCATCATACATAAATATCGTCTAATTCCGATAGAAGGTTCCTGTGGAAACCTTGTTGGGCAAATCCAACAATAGCAAATCAACTCATAAAAAAGCAAAACTAACTTCCAAAATAACTTGCACTCTTCCTGCAGTTTTTTTAAGGCAACATCTAACAGCAGTCATAATTAACACCTTAATCGTTGCAATCAGAAATTCATTATTTATCCACTCATAATTACTTGTCGATATCCAGAGTTCAGATAATGGCTCTCTCCAGGGTTAACAGTTTTCCTAACCAGGTCCTAGGAAGATGATGTTGAAATGTATTTTACTGGTGATACAAGACCTTGCCAGAATTTACTTACTGTCATTGGTGTTTACTGGGGTTTCATGGAATCAAGGAATCATGGGGGTTGGATGGGACCTTGAAGATCATCTAGTTCCACCACCCACACCCCCCCCCCCGGGCAGGGATAGGTACCCCTAGACCAAATTGCTCCAAGCCCCATCTAACCTGGCCTTGACCACTTCCAAGCATGCCAAGCAACAACTTTCCTGGGGAACCTGTTCTAGTGCCTGCTTCCCTGCACAGCCCATTCCAGCTTCAGCAAAGCTATCTTCCATCTCCAAGCTGTCACAGAACTCTGGCATGTATTCTGGGCATCTTAAGGACACCACAGACACTGAGCAGTGTTCTGGCCCCATGTGACACACTGCTGTGAAAAAGACAGTCCTTTTTTCTATCTCTGTGGAGATTGGGGTGATTGAATATAAACTGAAATTTATGACACCTAAGGACATACATCATTCCTACGGCTTGCTTTCCAAAACACTGCATGAAACCTGAACAAGACAACTAAAATGTAGGCTGCCAAGTTCTCCAGTTCAGCCTGATTTTCTTGATTTCTTCCTTCTCCTTACAATCAGCATTTTCTCTTAGGGAGTTTACATTCATCCACTAGAAATAAAAACAAACAAACAAACAAACAAACAAACTTACTTCTTCTGTTCTCAACTATCCCCCACCACAAAACCAGTATGTCATCTGCTTACCATAATCCTTCAGAAACCACTGAACCCAGGACATCCCACAGCCTTGCTTAACTTGAGGTCATTCTGGAACCTTATAAAGTTACAGATCCTCTCTACTGCCCTGACCAAACGAGGCTGAGTGTCAATACTTTTTTAAATTTTATATATATATATGTATGTTCACAAATATTTTTAAAGACAAACAACACAGCTTTATTAAATTCAGAATAGTACATCAAAATAACATTTGGTTTCATAAAAGCATTGCTCACTTATGTTCTAATCAGGTGCTCACCGCTGGTCTGTTGTCCAGGTGTCCCTGAAGTACCAGCACCCCTACTGGGAAGGTTTGTAAATTCTGAGCATACTAGAATAGGTTATCCTGACAACTGAGTTTTATAAAACTATGGTGTTTTACCTGCACTAGAACTTCTTTCACAAACGCCTTTGAAAGGTCTCTGCTTATGAGGAGCCTTTGCAAGTCAAATTCTCAGACTGCCAATTCAGGCAGACTAGGAACAAATTTTCCTAAATTTTAATATTCCTCAGCACCAGAGTCTTTGTGTCACATCAGTTCCTTGCTGTCATGGGTGGCACACGAGCAATAGTACAGCTGATGCCGCAACCTCTTGTGGTGGGTTGACCTTGGTCAGCAGCTGGACTCCTACCCAGCCACTCTCTCACTTGCTCCCCTTAACAGGACAGGGGGAGAAAATAAGATGGAAAGCTCATGGGTCAAAATGAAGACAGAGAGATCACTTAGCAACTACTGTCATGGGCCAAACAGACCCAACTTGGGGAAACTGCATTTATTGCCAATTAAAATTAGAGTAGTATGGCGAGAAATAAAGACAAAAGTAAAAACACCTCATACACACACTTGTCCCAGGGTCAACTCGACTCCTCCATTCCCAACTGCTTTATCTCACCCACCCTAAGAGAAACAGTGGGATGGGGAACCGGTGCTGCGATTAGTCCATAACAGCTCCTCTCTGCACTCCTTCCTCTCCACATTCCTCCCCCACTCCAGCATGGGTCCTTCCCACAGGCTGCAGTCCTTCAGGATAAACCTGTTCCTTCCTGGGCTCCTCCAGAGACGGCAGAGGAATTTCATCTCTGGCTCCTGGAGCACTACCTCTCCCTCTTTCTCCTCTTACCCCAGTGCCTGCAGAGTTGATTCTTTCACTTTTTTCCTTACTCATTTTGCCTGTGTCATGGTTTTGCTCTTTCTACACATGCTTCCCCCCCAGGGTACTACCACCTCAGCTGGGGGGCATAACCATACCCTGCAATTGGACCATGACTCATTAAGGTCATGCAACAGTGAAAGACAAATGCAGCCTTTGGCTGAGGCAGAGCTATTTCCAGTGGCAGAAAAGAAGTACTAGTAAGGTTCTGAGAAGACTTTATATGAAGTACTGTGTACAACTCTAAGCCACCAATACTTAAGGAAAAGGAATTCAAGTAGGAAAAGAGGCAAATAAGAAGTATTAAGATAATAAAAAGAAAATAATAATAAAAAAGGAAAATAAAAGGAAAATAAGAAAAATAAAAGAGCAGGTAGATCTGTACTCATGAATATGCAAAAGAGACTCCATGGCTAAAAATATATTTGTGTAAGATAAAAAGGCAATGATAATACAAGAATAAATTATAAATTAGAACACACTGTTGGCTCCTTCAGTCTTGGGCAATACACTGCTTGGGAACTTTGATGTCCTAAAAACAGTCCTCCAACTTTTCCTTGACCAGTATCACAGGGATTCTTAAAGCAATAAGTTGCTGACAAAAAAAGCATTAAAGTATCTCACAATCTACATGTTCATAGAATATCCAACTGCAACCTGCTCAGCACTGTACAATATGATAATCTCAGCTACCTCATCCCAAAGCATCCTAATTTTCTTATTTATATCCTGTGACTCCTAAGTAAGGCTTCTGCTGCTTTCCAGAATACACTTTCTTCCCGTAAACACAACCGACAAGATGATCAAGCTGTTGTCAGATGCGCCATGTGTACTCTATGCAAGCCACTTCTCTGTACTTCTGTAGTTAGCTTGCATGGCTTCATTTTTCAAGGTACTATAGTGATCACCTTGATTTACTGTCTGATCCTGACAGCAGAACTTCATGGTACAGAAATGTAGGAAAGTCAACAAAAGTCCTCCAACAAAACTAGCACTTCCTCAGGTGTACTTCCCCCACTGCTCAGTGCAACCCCCATCCTTAAACTTCAGGGAGCACAGCTTTGGTGACAACATGCAGTGCCCACATGGTAATCTGGTTTTGGCAGCAGAAATAGTAAAGCAGGAGAGGGAAGCTGCACACCTATATGGCAATATAAAAGTCAGTCTGAGTGAGTACCTGGAGCGGCCACAATCAACTACCAGTACTAAGACAAGGCAAGTCCTCACTCTAGTCTTGATAGTAAAACAGAGAACATACTGGTGAAAACAGTGTCAGAGGGCTTATACAGACCTCTACTATGAACTAAGCCTTCAAAGGAGCAAAGGCAGCTAGAATCATGAGGAGAATAAGTATTTCAAAGTACTGCATCGTATATCTAATAAAGCTAGCATTAAATTTCCACTCTTTCTCCTCAGGTCATGTCCTTAGGGACTCAGGAGTGACCTCAGCTGACTCATCAGAACATACACACACACAGAGCACAATTAATTTCCTTGCTTTCTTTGTGGACATGTGAACAGGCCCTTCTCCTTTCAAGAGGAGACATCCCTGTCTGCAACCTTGAATACCATTATGTCCTTACACATTCGCTGTATCACTTTATCAATCTACCTCACTCAGCATGGTTTTACTTAAGGGAAAGAGGAAGGCTCAATGTGCTGGATGAACACTTGGTTTTACTCCGTGGCACCGCTGCTAGCAGAACATGCTAATTCATCAATCAGATCCCAAGCATATGATGACTCTTCCAACACCCATCTGGATGCGGACACCTACAGAAACAGGAATCATTTACTTTACTGACCATCAGTTATGTTCTGTGCCATGATATGAGATTGAAAAAGTGTAATTGCTGAATAACCTTGCCTGTGTAAGTGTGCTTTTCTGGGAATACAGCAAGAGCTGTTAAGCAAAATATATTTACCTATTAACTGAAAACATATGACTAGCAAAACATCAGTAATATTTAAATTCCTTTTACAGATTATTTACAAAAAAAAAAAAAAAGGACTTTATTCATACAAATACTACTATGCATTGTTCTTCTCATTCCAGTCTGTACCCACACACATTCCACAGTGGAGCTTTACACACGAACATCAGTTAATCTTGGGACTTGACTACAGGAACAGCTACCAAAATCATTCCAGTCAGTTGCTTACACAACACATTCTCAGAAGAATAATTAAAAATGCCAGTAACAATGCTTTTTTTTCTTTAACTCATTAATGCTAAAAACCATCGGGAATTAATTCCTTCAAAGCACCATACAATAAATACATTTAATGTTTTAAACTGTATTTTGCTATTTAGCAATAAAACAAGTTTGGGGTTTTTGTTTTGTTGCTTTGTGGGCTTTGTTGTTTTTAATTTAAGGTGGCCCATGCTAAAATATGCAGTATCATGTCGTACTAAGTAAAGTGTCTTAGAGCATAACAAAACAATGGAACCTACACTTTAAAGAAACAAGTCATAAAGATCATTTGCAAGTGATTCTTTTTAACCATTTTTAATACATACTTACACGTCACAGCTTCTAGTCATGCAACTAAACAAGTTCATGTAACACATTAAATGTTGAAGTTTACAAAGTTTCATAGCTATTTACATGGATATGATATAGCCTTTGACAAGTTTAAAAAGAATACTTCAAAATAAACAAGTCATCGTTTTAGTGTGTGCACTGCAAAACTGTTAAAGTAGCAAATAGCAAGTAAAAAATAGACATTATTTTCATGAGTAAGTGAAACTCAGGAGACAATTATTCAATAAAATACTTTTATTTATGTACACAGTGTAAAGATGATGTACCATTTAACAAACATTTTATTATATAAGAGCAAACTTGAATTTGCTTAATACTTCTAAATTCACTTTAAGTGGGAGTCTCCCTGAGGTTAAGAAAGGTGTCTTATTACTGTATGTAACATCAATATTTAATCAGTGTTACCAGGAAAAAGCAAGAAAACCTGAAAGACTTGGACGCTGCACTTACTGGAAGAAGGGCAGAACAGTACATGCTAAAAACCATTAGACAGAGATATCACTGTGGCAACGTGCCTGCTTCAAGATCATGACCTGTACTACAAGTGACAGTAAATATTACTGAAAGATTGGTGGAAGGATGACAGGTTTTGGAAAAAAAAACAACTAAAGACACAAATGGAAGCACAAACTGTGATTTAGGCATGAGGTATGAAGATGGTAAGAACAAGATGTCTGGCCAGGGTGTCTCAGATCAGGCATTTTTCTTAAATACAAACAAAAATATTAGCCCCCAAAAAACATCCCCCCAGAAAAACCCAAATGCCAAACACCCCCATCACAGCTTATTCTGTGTTGTGGGTTTGATCTTGCTTTTTAAAAAGCTTCAGCCAGAAAGCTGACACAAACAGGACTCCTTAAATAAGCTTGTTCAAAAAAAAAAAAAAAAAGGATGAGGTCTCCAGTAGTCACCTAGGCAAACAAAAAAATTCACCCAAAATGATATTATGCAAGACTTTTCCAAATCATGGCAGCAGCACACCCTGTGACCTGATCCAGCCACTATGGAAGCCAAGTGTGAATATTTCAATATCAGATTGTAGATGAGGCCTTACAAGAGAGGCCAAACAGGACTGGGGTTAGTTTCACATTAACAAAATTTATAAACAAATTATGGCTAGTCTACTTTCAGGTTGAAAAGCAGCACTTATTTATACAGGTAATTAAGACAACCCCCTCAGTTAGAGAACCTTTTTGAGTCGTGTTTCAGAGCAATGAGACAATCATCCACAATCACAAATCAGAAAATCCCCTTAAAGTGAGCAACAAAAGGCAGGGAAGAAAACACTCATGTATAATCAAAGTCCCTGTGTATCAGAACTGGTAACTCCAACTCTAGGCTACCAAGAAGAATAATAAAGGTTGTCTGTATTTTATGTCCTGTATTTTTAGGTGGACTGTAAAGGTGCACTCAAACCAACAAAAATGAGTGCTGTTATTTGCTTTATTGCATATCTCCCTTTTTCTAGTAGATCTAGCAATGTTTAAGTTAACAGGTGATCTGGGGTATTAATTACATAGTTGAGACATGTAAAAGATTTGAGATATACCATAACAGTCTTTGCATGAAAAGAAATCTTGCTAAGATGCATACTAACCAGACTTCCTTATTATAATAAAAAACACTTTTAATGAGATATTTAAAATCCACATAACACTACAAAAATTGATAAAACAAAGTACTAAACTTTAGAAGCCTGGTGCTACTTGGACCACAGTGAATTTCAATTTTAATTCCCAAATTCACTACTAACCCCACCCCTCCATATTCTCTTATCTTAGCACATAGAAACCTTGCCTCTTTCAGCCAGCCGCTATAAGAATCACATACTTGGCCAAAACTTACTTTTCTTTTAATGCTTTCATTTTCTGCTAGGATTCTTCAGAATTCCATAGCTGAAATTTTCATAATTGTTACTTAAGTGTCCTGGGTTCAGCTTAAACCACACCACCTAATTTTACTGAATCCAAACCTTCCAGTTTTAAGTATTTTGATACCTGGTGACTTAACCCCTGACTTCTCATCTGGAACTCCTGCAAGTGACATTTGGATTCTGCAAGGCATGTATCTGGATCACATATTTCAATTGTTCCCAAGGAATTCAGCCCCTGACTTCTTCTAAAGCACATTCAACATTACTCTCCCACACACAACTCCTCGAGAGAAGCACATAGTTCTAAGCTTTAGAGAACCCTTTTCTCTATAGAATGGCATTTATATAGGCTATAGTGCCAAAATCCTGTATTGTGGTTTAAACCCTGCCAGCAACTAAGTGCCACAAAGCCACTTGCTCCTCTCACCTCCACTTCCCTTCTGGTCTGCTTAGAAGAAGGCAGCACAAATATAGCTTTCTTTATTGAGTATCAACAGAACAACAGACAGGGTTGCTGTGCAAAATTACTAGCCTGGTTCTGAATGGTCAGTTTCAGACATTCACCACTTCATCATTATCAACAACATCTAGCCTTATATTTGTGACTTAATAGTGAGAAGTTTCCTCTCCCTCATAGAGCAGCTCTTCAACACTGTGCTCACATGAAGTAAATAAGGGAACACAGCAACCTGACCACTAGTTTCCTCCTTTCACTCAAAACCAAATCAAGGACATTTCCACCAAAAATTAACAACAGGGTGCTGTTTACACTAAACAGTGCTTCCCTTACATGTTTAAAGTGTGCTCCACCACAGATCAGCACATAAAGCCTCTAACATATGCCTTGACCTAAAATTCTTCATAGTTCGGGCTTGCCCAGTCAATAAGAAAATATTTGGAAAAAACATTTGTAGCAGTCACACCACACTATAAAACAAAGTTTCAAACGATAGCTTAGTGCACAAAATTACTTAATATCCTCGTCACTGTCCTGCCACTAGGCGTCACTGTCTTCTGTCGTGATCATTAGACCTTTACCTGAGGTCCAACACTTCACCCTGGAACCATCAGAGAAACGCTGTGAGTGGGAGAGCACTCAACCACAATTTGCCAAGTCCATATCTGAAAAGCAACCCTATTCCTTAGGTCAAGGAAAGCTTTAGTGATTTAAAAGATAAAGTGCAAAGGATTGTTACTGTCACTTTGTATGCTCTTTGAAGTAAAATAATAAAAAAAAAAGAGTAGAAGAACTGAACTCTTAAAAGGAGGCAATACAGGCTTTCCTCCACAGAGGAGCCCCCTCAGGTTCTAAAACCCTCTATAACTACGAAAATCTCAAAAAATAAGAGGAACCACAACAGAAGCACTAACAGAACTAATTACATGACCCCTCACATGGGACCTACAAGGAAAATAATTTTACTAAACAACCAGCAATCTTTTCAAGCACAGAAAGGGAGACAAATATTCTGTTGTTGTCTTTTGTATTTTATGGACTTCAAGTCCAGAAGGGACCACTATGATCACCCGGCTAGACCACCAGCATAATAAATGCCTGCACCCCAGCTGTGACTGCATTCTACCACCAACCAATTCAGCCACTTGGAATGACTAAATGGCACACAGGAAATAGGTACCCATGAATACCTAACTCACATCATAATTGATTTTAATAAACAACATAACTTCCAGTAACAGTATCTCTGACATGTATGAAATAGGATTCAAGCTAAACTTGATTCAAGCTGAGCTTAATAGACAAATTAACTGTAAAGCCACTTGGAAGCACTAGGACAAAGGATGCCATCAGAGAGCACATTGCTACTAGATCATCAAATATTGTCCAACCTGACAAAATTGTTGGTGTATATCTTAAGAGGTTGACTAGCTTATGTGTATGCACATATGAAACAGAAAAAATGCATTAAAATACTTCTGGTGCACACAGAATCCTACCAGCAAGGAATCACTGTGTTAATGAGCTTCATGCAAAAGCTTCTATTTCACAGGCAAAGAATTATTCTGCATTGTATTCTTTTGCCACTCTATAAGGAAACAGCTGTTCCAGTTTTACATCTTCTTCTTTTGATGTGTTTCACCATTTACTTTTCCGTTTTCCACTGCTTTATTTTCAAAATTCCAGTCAGTTGGGTTCAGAAGTTGCTGAGTTTTTTTGTATGTCCAGTATGGGTTAAGTATTAGTGTAACGGCAAATAATCCCGAGAATAGAACAATAAAATGAAGAAGTCCCAGATTTTCTACCACAGAATTCCAATTGAAAATACACACCCACCACATGTGGTAAGTAAGAATCATGCGGCAGTGAAACAGGTGGATCATCACCCACTGGTTTGCTTTCCAGAAAAAGGTGTTAGCACAGCCAGCCTAGAAAAACAAGAACAGAAAGTATGCAGAAGTGAGATTGTTACTTCAAGATAGTGAACTGAGGAATCTCTAAAACTAATGCAAATACCCAGCTTTCATGAACACATGCTCTCAGGCATTTTTCCATTAAGAGCTATGATACTCCACATGCACACCACACCCCAAACTCAGAATAGATCTATACCATCTCACTATCCACATGCACACGTTATCACACAAAAACCTGTATGAAGGACTACAGAAATATCATGTTGACACATGGAAGGTATCACAGTAACATGGGCCCCATGCAGTTTTATTTTGTATTTTGTTTTACTTAATGCAGTTTTACTTAAAAGCTATCTAAACAAACTGCACAGATTATCTATGAAAAGTGAGATGCATGAAAACTGTTACAAACAAAATTACCATGATCTTACCTTCAAAAGCATCCAGGAAATGCATGTTGAGGGAGTACTCATCTCCAGCAACATTCCCATCAAAGGCAGATAATGTCCAGATTTCACATTAATCACTAGACCAGCCAAGCCACCAAAAGCTAGCAAGTGATGAGCTACCAAGAATGCATCAAATGTTCTAAAAATAATGTTGGACACATGAACAGCTACATTTTCAAGCAAGAAAAATCCAGCAGCTATTAAACAGTTAAACCAACTCCAATTTTGCTGTGAATACACTTTGTCAGCATGAAAAACAGGATCTACAAGCAAAGCCCATAGCCCAGCAACACAACTCTGAAGCCCGAACACACCACGTGTGACTGCCATATTCCAAAACACCTTCTCCTTTGCATACAAGGCATGATAAGTGGTACTTATCCATGAAGACAGCCAGTGAGACAGAAGGAATACTCCCAAATAGATTAAAAAGCCAGCAGCTAAAAATGTCAAACGAACTTCCCATAAGAGATAGTCCCATTCAAAAGTGGTTCCAAACACCGTATCAGCATTTGCAGGATTCATTTCTTCTTGACACTTCTCACCCGCACTACAGTCTCCTTTATGCCTATTCAGCCTCTGCTATCATGCAAATCAGAAACCATGAACTCTTCCATCTGGAACAAGGAAAAAAAAAAGTGAATTTCTAAGTCATCCATATATATACATTCTAAACCATAGAGAACTCACTTCTACTGCAGTTACAACTTTAGTCCTGTTGCACTAGGCACATTCATCCCAAAGACAGGCAGACTGACAAAACAA
The DNA here is from genome assembly GCF_012275295.1 of Melopsittacus undulatus. Lineage (NCBI taxonomy): Eukaryota > Metazoa > Chordata > Aves > Psittaciformes > Psittaculidae > Melopsittacus > Melopsittacus undulatus. The sequence goes on along the minus strand of NC_047529.1, from coordinate 34,427,900 downwards.
ACAAACAAAAACTTAAGTGTGTTTAACAACAGGCCTGCAAAATCTGTATTAGTCCAAAGTAGTGCACTGAGACAAAAACGGAGGAGGGCAAATTAGGAAGGCAAGAAAGAGGAAGAGAAAATACAAAGAAGCAAGCCCTGTTTTTCTTACTTATGGAATGGAACTTTTACTTCAACAAGAATGTGCAGTTATTCACCTATGCTATTATTCTCCTCCCCTGCTTTTCTCTTACTGACTTTCCACCACTTCCTATGGCTTTGGGTGCAGATACAGATACAGACCTAGGATATAAAACTAAAAAACTTAATCCAGTGAGCAGGACCACGTACATAGAAAAGGGCTTTCAGGATCACACCTCAAAACAAGACTTTCCAATCAGTCTCTGAACATTAAACCACTTTCCAACAGAAAACGTATTTAAAAAATGCAAGAGTATGGAATGCAGACAAGCAACATTAATGTGTATTATTAACAACATTAGTGTCATTAACTGAACAACCCAGCAATAAGTGCCTTAAGTTACCTGAAACTTCTTTAATACACTGTAGTTCAAAAAAACAAGGATTTATGGGGAGGGAAAAGCCACGTAACAGACCCACTGCAGCCTCTAAACGCTCCAAACTCCAACGCATTTGGGAGTTTGGTAGGAGCTAGAGGAAAAACCCACAGCGACCACCGAGTTCAGATCCCCTGGTGAGATGCCCCAGCCTTGCTGCACCATGCAGCAAACGCCACCATCAACCCACAGCCTGTAGGGCCCTGTACTAGCAGATGCCCCTCTCCAAGACAGGGGAGTTGGCTAGCAGCTTCTGTCCAAGGACCCCACACCCGCCCCAGAGCCTCACATCAGACTAGAGCGGCTCGAAGGTAGAGTCCCAGCAAGCTCCCTCCTCCCCCATATCTCCGGAGAAAAAAACAGAGTAAAACACACTAGTCCGATGGCAGGCGCAGGCCCTGAACAGCACGATCCACCGGGGCAAGCCCAGCTGCAGCACGGCAGTAGCAGCAGCACCTCAGTCGCCACGCAAACGCCGCCACAACCCCGTCCCAGCCGCCCGACGCCGAAGAGCCCCTCACGCAGACCTGGGGTACCAGCCCAGACGCACAGCCCTCGCGCACACCCACCGTTCCTCATCCGCAGCGCTGCCCGAGATCGGGTGTCGGCCGTTCCCGGCTCCGGGACTGCCCCGAGCGGCAAGCCGGCCTCCCGGGAGCGCCGGCCCGGCCCGGCCCAAGCCGCCGCACTTCCCACAATAACCACCCTCAGCAGCGCAACCCCCACACGCGTTTCTGCGCATGCGCCGCTCCGCCTCCACCACCCCTTGTGCGCTGGCCCGGCGGCCAGAGCCACCGGGCGCCGCGGGGGGGTTAGGGCTCTGGCGGCTGTACCAGTTGGCCGGGGGGAGCTCCCGGTCCGGCCGGGCGGCAGAAGGTGGATAATGTGTGGCAGCGGGCCCCGTGTGTTCGCGTTGCGCCGCTCTTCCAGAGGGGAGCCTTGTTTACAAGAAGTTTTTCTTCACCCAACAGCAGGCTCACCCCCAGCACCACCACGTTAATATAATTAACAAATTCCTGATCAACAATACTAATAACAAAGAAGTAGCAGTGATGCCATTGCCAGTGCCTTTACATGTAATTATCCAGTGTCATTTAAGACAGCAAATTATTAAATGATGTCACAGAGTTCTGCTACATGATTCTGTCCATACTTGTGAAAATTGGTGCTGTCAGCCCAATGACTAAGCCTTGCTGAGTCTTGTGAGCTTCACCAGAGACGTTCCTGAATCTCAGCCATGCGTAAGTTCCGCACCCACAATTCAGTTTGGCTTCAACATGAGTGATTACAGTGACTGGGATTTTTGCCAGAGAAAAGCCCAGTTCCCCCACAGACCTGGTGCTTCCACCAAAAAGTGACCAAAACCACCACCAACAACAACAAAAAAAATGAAGCCACAGCTTTTCTTGCAGAGAGGATTGACCTAGAACAACCAAAATCCAGAGCTGGATCTGCCTGTGCAGAGACACCAGAGCTGAGAAATCAGTTATAGAATCACAGAAAGGTCTGGGGTGGAAGGGACCTTCAAGATCATCCAGTTTCAGCCGCTCTGCCATGGGCAGGGACACCTTCCACTAGACCAGGTTGCCCCAAGTCCCATCCAACCTGGCCTAGAACACTGCCAGGGATGGGGCAGCCACAGCTTCTCCGGGCATCCTGTGCAGTGCCTCACCACCCTCACAGTAAAGAACTTCTTCCTTATATCTAATGTAAACACACCCTCAGTCAGTTTAAAGCCATTATCCCTTGTCCTATCCCTCAATGTCCTTGCGTGAAGTCCTCAAGATTTTATTAGGTCCCTTTAGGTACTGGAAGAGAAGGGTGCTATAATTATCTTCCCCAGACTGAACAACCCCAGTTCTCTCAGCCTGTCTTCATACGACAGGTGCTCCACTCCTGGAAGTCTGACATGTGCTCGGTTTCTAGGTAGGGAGAGGGAAATCCCACCATTCCCTGTGGAAAGCTGGTCCAGCCACAGTAGCCGGATAACTGGGCAGGAGGCATTTGTGCATTTGTGGTTGCTAATGTGATACCCTGTCCCTGATGGACCCTCCTGAGCTCTGTGAAAACTGACATCTGTTAATATGCCACCTCAGTAGTTTAGATATGGGCAGCCAGCCTCAGCAGTGTATGGGAAAGCCCTGGAAAGAAAGTCTACTGCTCATGTCTCCCCTTAACATGCTGAGTGTGGGGCATTCCACCTTCCCTCCCAGCTCCTCTGCAGACAGCCCTGAGGGACACCAGGGTTTGGCTGAAGCTGTGCCCACACACTCGAGGCTACCTGTGTGCCACTGCTGTGAATCATAGGCAGAGCACAACTCCCACTGCACTACCAGAAACCTCCTCTGGCCAGCACAGCAGGCACAGGCTCAGCAGCAAATACAGGGAAAAGAAATTTCAGCCAAAATGCTTATTTAAGGCAGAGACCACACTCATGATCAGGTGACAGAGATCCTAATGATGTGCACTGACAAGTTGGCCAAATCCTCATAGAAGGATTCATCTTTGCACAAAAGGAGAGTAGATTTGTGTGAAGCTTTTGGATATGGTCAGAGCTATCTACTAACCCTGAAGGTGAAAAAGGGTTGTAGGGCCTGAGAGATCACTGAGCTGGTAATCTTCCCAACACAGAATGAAAAGTATGCTGCTACTTTAAAAGTCAAGACCTCATTGACTTCTCAAAAGGTTTTAGCCCCCTATTACCAAAGCTTTAGAAAGCTTGTGCATTTGCAGACACAGACCCATGCATATATGAACAACTTGTGCTTACCTGTCATGTAATCTTATATTTTCAGTGATATGATTCTGGAATTATTTCTTAAAGCTGGAATTTGATTGCTTACCACTTATTAATCTGCAGTTTGCCTTCAAATCTATGTGAATTTATTACTACTTGTTAGAATTTTGCTTCAAGCCTGTGGGAGGCTTACTACATGCCCGCCTCAAGGAACTTTGTGGCAATACCAAATGTGTAATCTTGCTTTGTTAATATTTTACACCTACCCTTAAAGCTCTCCTGATTCTTGTGCAACAAGTACTTATTCAGTATTCCTACATGCAAACTGCAGTTACTCCAAGGAGCACTTTGAACATGCTTGTTTTAGGCATTTTTCCTATCAGCTAGTAGGAAGCATACTCGACTTCTTTCAGAAAACCTGTATTACAAGGCTTTCATGTGTGCCAATGATTCAGAAAGATTTTACACTGCATAACCTATTCATTTACCCAGGCTGGTTTGCTTTCCTCAGTACTTGGAAATCAGCACTGGTGTATGCAAGCTCTTTTTCTATTTTACTTATGGTCAGTTTTAAATGAGTTAACTCCTTATGCTCCAGAGCAGAGAGTGGTGATAGTTGCCTTGAAGCACTTGGTAGTCTCAAAATTTAAAAAATTCAGTTTGATGAGCATCCAGACTTTGATCTACCAGCTGTGGGGGAAAACTGCAGCTTTGAAACTTGCTGTTTCTACCAGTCTTTCTAGATCATTAAAATAATGTGTAAGAACTCAGTCCGTCTCAAGATTACCCCCTATTTCTCTTTACTTTATGAACAGATAATGAAAATGCTGGAGGTATACAACCGCTGTTGAGTAGTGCCATATTTCCCAGCCTCACTAAAAAGCTCCATTGGGTGTAGACACAGCTCAGGATGTGTGTCATACCCATGCTGACTCTGTGACGTCTGGCCATTCCCTGTCCACTGTTTAATTGAACCTCACCAAGTACAGCCTTTGGGCAATTATTCCTTCAGTATTTCCTCCCTTCTCATTCTTTTGCTTCCTCTCAAGGAAAGATATTCAATCCCTTTTTCTTCTAATCCTGATTTATTTCTGTTTTGATACAAGACACTCTGAAGACCTCTCCTGTGTGTCAAATAACTTCTCTCAAGAATTTCTCTAAATCTCTATTTCTCACTCCTGTTAGCCCTGCAATTAATCTGCAATGCATAAGACATTGCTGCTTCACTTCTTCTTTGCCCCCTTAAATTCATACCTCACTGCAAAGCCTTCTTAGTCTCTATTTTGCACGCTTCTCTTTAAGTTCCGTGTACCATAAACATGTCTCTTGAATCACTGCTTAAATATATTTAATGATAGAATTTTTAGTTTTCCTCTTTTCCCTAACTATTAGAGCCCTGTTCAGTCAATGTCTCTTCATGCTCCTCTTTGAAGATTTTCATCTCCTAGTGTCCAGCATCACTGGTGTCACTATAACCACTTATTTTACCTTGTAGGAATAATAAGTGATACTGACTGTATCCAGTCCTGGTTATAAGTTCCTCAGTTGCTTCTGGCTGGCTTCAGGTAACTAGCATGAGGTGATGATACAAGCTTGGGTTTGCAGTTGAACATTTTTATTCCTCCCTCACCAATCTACGTGTCTTAACAATGTTCACTGGCACAAGTTATTCTGCCTTAGTAGTTAGGCTCTTGCTTCACAGCTGTAGTCATGAAGGTTTGTCTAACTGGTGTTTCTGGTTTACCTAGAATCTCTAGTCCTTCTTTCTCATTTTTCACACAGGTGCCTCCAGTGCCTCTTCAGGATTCAAAAGGAAAACCTGTGTCTGTCTCATGGAATGTGTGCTTATAATTTTTGAGCTTTATGTAGGTCCAGGTAGTCTCACCTAAATAGAAATTAGGGACTTTACCAGCAGGCAAAATGATGTTTATCAAGTTAGAGCAGCCAGTGACTGGCTTACCAGTGTGTCTCTAGCAAGGGTTTTATCCCAGATTACAGCTCAGACCATCTTTCAGTGTTGTGGTTTAAACCCAGCCAGTAACTCAGCACCACACAGCTGCTCGCTTGCCCCCTTTCCCCCTTCCCTGGACAGGATGTGAAGGAGAATGGAAAGAACGTAAATCCCATGGGTTGAGATAAGAACAGTTTAATAACTAAAGTACAATATATTACTACTCCTAGTAATAATAATAATATTAATGATAAGGGATATAACAAGGGGAGAGAATATAAACTAAAAGGAGATGCACAATACAATTGCTCATCATCTGCTGACTAATACGCAGCCTGACCTGAGCAATGATCACTTCCTTCTGGGTGACTCCCCTCAGTTTATATACCGGGCATGACGTGCTGTGGTATGGAATACCCCTTTGGCTAGTTTGGGTCAGGTGTCCTGTCTGTGCTTCCTCCCAGATTCTCGTGCCCATTCTCACTGGCAGAGCATGAGAGACTGAAAAGTCCTTGTTCAGGGTAAGCATTACTGAGCAACAACTAAAGCATTGGTTTATTTTCAGCATTCTCAGACTAAAGCCAAACCAGAGCACTGCACAAACTACTGTGAAGAAAATTAACTATCCCAGACAAAACCAGAACATTTAGTAGAATCCGTAGACAACTTCAAGCATTTCCTGTGAAAACTATCTGAGATGAAGTTAAGGACCTTACAATTACTGTTTGGCCGTGGTGGGCAGAAACCAGGAACATTTCTGTGGCCTCAGCCAGCAATCTAGTAAGTTTACTTTTGTGAATTTCAGTAAAATGATAGAAAATCTATAATGTTGACAAGGTTCTTAACAGCTTAAATCACAGAATCACAGAATCCCAAGGGTTGGAAGGGACCTCGAAAGATCATCTAGTCCAACCCCCCTGCAAGAGCAGGGTAACCTAGAGTACATCACACAGGAACTTGTCCAGACGGGCCTTGAATATCTCCAATGTAGGAGACTCCACAACCCCCCTGGGCAACCTGTTCCAGTGCTCTGTCACTTTTACAGTAAAGAAGTTCTTCCTGATGTTCACATGGAACCTCCTATACTGCAGTTTACACCCATTGTCCCTTGTCCTGTCACTGGATATCACTGAAAAAAGCCTAGCTCCATCATCCTGACACCCACCCTTTACATATTTGTAAACACTGATGAGGTCACCCCTCAGTCTCCTCTTCTCCAAGCTAAAGAGACCCAGCTCCCTCAGCTTCTCCTCATAAGGGAGATGTTCCACTCCCAGATGACTTTTTGGAATAAGCAGTCCATAGCAGTAAAGAGGATGGAAGGTGACAAGCTAATTTTCTATTCAGCTTCATCCAAATGGAGACATTCAGCTATGTCACAAGTTGCAGTGCTGTGTAATTGTGACAACTGTATAAAGCACAATTAATATTAGAAATGGAAAACAAATGGAAAGAAAAATCATTTTTTGTTAAAACATATTGCTAAGGATAGTTGAAAGAAATGTAAAATATAATAATATTATACCAGCTGAGAATGAGATTCTTTTATGTCAGGTTATTCTAGACTTGCAAATGATGTAAATTCTTTTTTACGTAGACTATTTAAATTTAGAATAAGAAGATGCTAAGTGTTTACCTCAGATACTCCTAAAAAAATTCCACAGCCCCATATTAATGTAAGTAAACAGCAGTTATCCAATCTCTTGTAATATTTAATACAGGTTTTAATGTAACTAAGCTTCTGGTGCTGAAAAACGTTTGTAATACCTCATTTCTCCCCAAAGCTAGCTTTATATGCAGTGGACAACAGTTGAGCATTTGAGGTCTGCCACAAGTCTGTCAGTGTTAAATGAGCCTACGGTTTTCACCATTGTCTGCTATTTACTTCATTATAGCAACTGTGTGGAGTGATGAAGCAGAAATTGTCATCCAGCACATGACCAATGAACTGATTTACACCAGTTTGTGGACATGTCATGTGTAGGCTTTTTCCATTTCATTGTATTCCATCCTTCCTGAATTTTCACTTTCAGGGAAATGTAAACTGGTCTTTGCACTATTTCACTAGACTTTTGCATACTACTGTAGGTTCACACAGTTTAAGATGAAGGGTAAAACTTTGACAAGAGTCATATCCACAGAGGAGAAATAATATATTTTAAGGGTGAGAAGAAAAGAAAGAGAAATGCGGCAGAGAATTTGCTTCCAAGTTATTCTTTCCTGTTTCTTGCAAGCTTAATCAAAACACCATTGAAATAAATCCTTAAAGATTATGGATATAAACCATTATAGTAGCCTTTAGAGCATTTTAAGGAGATTTAAAAGAAAAGACACAGTCAAGAGATGACAAAATAAGGTTTTATGTAATCTTACCTTTTGCACATCAGCCAACATGAGATTTTCATAGTCCCTTTTGAACCAGTTGGTCAGTATCATTCAAAGCAAATACGTTCTTCAAAATGTCCTAAAAATCAGTTTAAAGGAACTGCTGCTTAGTACCCCATGAAAAGAAAGGCTGCACTGCAAAACAATTGTTTTCTACCCTGTTTGGCTACAGGCTCATCAGTTATCACAGGAGGCCCAAAACCCGCGGCACCTTGCTAGATGCAGCCACAGGATCAGCTTGCTCTGCAAGTTGCTAAGGACGATGCAAGACAGCCGGGAGTAATATGTTACAGAAATATGATAGAAATTTGTGGGGGAAGAATAATAGGAAGCAAGCTTCCGTTACCTTGATTCCCTCAGAACTATTTGGTTTTGTGATTAGCAGTGGCTACTCAGGAGCACAAACAGACTTTTCAAGCCTAGTTCTTAGAATAGTTCACACTCAGCTTTATAAAGATTTCAGTGGGATTCCTCACACTGAAAACCTGGAGTCAGTCTTTGTGGACTGAGGCTGCAATCTTTTAGATCTATATGTAAATATTTCCTCATGTTCAAAAGGTTAGACTGTGGCTTAGCCTCACTAGTGACCAGTTTGCTAAGGAAGTGGTCTGAAGGCTGAGATGTGCTACAGTGCTACACTTACGTATCTACTCTCCTTTCTTTGAACATGATGATACTCCAACACAATGCTATATCTGCTTACTAGATGTACACAGTATGCTGGAGATGGGTGTTGGGTACTGTTGGATCCTTTTATTTCAGAAGACTTAGGCATTTGAAAATACAGCACAAGGAAAATTAGAATATATTCTGCATAATTCTGAAATTTTACACTGACAGAGATGCAAAAGTAAAGCAGGAGTTTACAAGGGAAAAGCCGCACGCAGAAACAGAGGTCTTCACTGTAACCAGATTACTTTTTTTTTTCTACAAGGATGACAGTCTGGACTGAGCTTTGTACTGAAGTTGCTCATTTTGTGAATTGACAGAAAATTGATACCTGCTTTACCAGCAATTTGGGAAAGAAGAACAAAACCCCTGTGTGTCAGGCATATCTTATATATAAGAAACCCAAATGAAATAAATGTCTGAAAAAAAAAAGAGAACAAAAAGAGAAGACAATTAGTCAACACCTCTGTTATAGGGAGACAGTTTGTCAGTGACAAGGTTCAGGATCTCTGCTGTTCCAGTATATCTAATGGTGTCTATTATCAGAATCTAAATTTTAGCTGCCAAGTTATTCTGATTTGGTCTTGAGGGAATTCTAAGTTTCCTAACGGAACAAATAAAAGATCCCTCAGGAAATATTTTTACAGCTCAGGAACAGAAAGGTGTGAAATCTAAATTTACCTACACTACCAGAATTCAAACTGACTACCAAGCAGATAGCAGATGTGCTCATGAAATTGTTGTAGGAGAGTTTGCCGAGCATTCAACCCTTCAGCACATATAAAGGGACTCTGCATTGACAAGGCAATAGATTTCTGTTTGCTAAGGTTATAGTTTCATTCTGCTGAAGTCACTGGATTTAAAAAAGCATATGCCAAGAGAATCAGATTAATCATTACCACTGCTGAAGAGGATAAACTCAAAGACAAAAAAATATGGTGAGTACTTCAAAATGACAGATTTCTGAGGAAATCTGATCAACAACATATTGTAACAGCAATAAGTAATAAAATACCAGCTTTGCCTGAAGCCCAAACAAAATGATCCAGATACACACTTCTTTTTTTTACCCCATTTAAGTAGTTATACATTCACCATTCTCTGTGCTGTATGGAGCTGGCATTTGTAGCTGGAAGCAGCATGAAAAAAGTGAGTGAATACATTGGTCATAGCAACAAATCACTTAAGTGCAATCTATTAAAGCTTTGTGACTTGAGTTGTTGTGACTTGAAAATTCATCATCTATCACATAAGGTAAATTTTTCATGAGCAGACATGAATGGAAGTGAGAAAATACCACCAGCTTCTCCCAAAGTAACAGTTAGGAACAAGTTCAAGTACTAATTAGAGTGGTACTGCTGCATAACAGAAATCACAATATAATCAAGGCCAATGTCTTCAGAAGTGAGTGGGAAGTGAATAAGAACAAAGAAGGGAGTTTTTAGAGTGCTCAGTGAGCAAATTAAAATTCAGCATTAATAGGCAGGTATGCAAATGAAATTGGATAGGTAGAAGCTGCCAGAGGAAAATCATATTTCCTATTGTGCACCTTATTTTAGAGAGATGAGAAATCAAGCAAAACTAAAGCTGGGGCACATGTTCACTTGAAGATCTGACTTTGCTACCAGAAGCTGTTGCCTTTAGCTGAACACCTCTCCTTTCCCCTACCATCCGTATTGCAACTTACTGCCCCTTCTGATCTGCTCCTGAGTTGCTTATATGCCCACCAAAGTGAGCTGGATTACTTTGCACAATACCCCCCTTGAGACCTGTCACATTTAAGTTCGTGTAGGTAAGGAACAATTCCATAAGCAGCTCAGCTAACAGGTGGGAGGGAACTATAGCAGCTGGCTGGAGAGCTATAATGGCCTTCTAGCTGACATAGCCTGGAGCTGGAGAAGGAGCTGTGTGCATTTTCTGTCTCTCCACAATTAGTGGTGACTTCTGTGACTGCTATTTAGCATGATTTCATATGCAGAAGACTCATTAGCTCTTAATGGCAGAAAAAGCAGTGTAAAAGCTTTACAAAAGAGAAATCCTTGAGCAAATCTGTACATCATAGGCTTTTTATTAGGCCAATGTGTGATGCGGCTATAACTGGCAGAAGAAAAAAACCCCAACTTTGCACCAAATGCAACTAGCAGTAAATTGAAGCAGCCTTCTCCCTGAAAATGCAGTTCTTATTACCTATACATGTTGGATGCAAAGCCAGTGTCTGCTAACAGATAACTAAAGAAAGCAAGATAGAGATGGGAGAAATCATACTGATAAAGTATACATATAAACCTAACAGCCTAGTGGCTCACCACATGACAATGTTAATGTTTTTGTCCAATTCCCAAAGCTTCAGTGTATCATTTGATGTATAAAAATGGGATATACTTTCAGTGTTAAGAAATCTCTCTTCCTCAGACTAAAGATGAGTTGTCTTTGATGGCTCTTGGCACACAGCAAGTCAGCTCATGACAAAAATGCTTTTATGCTGCTTGTTCAATAATCACCAATACAGGTGAAAGAGAAGTCACTGTGTTGGTCTGTGTGAAATGCTGAGACATAACTTCAAGCTGCAGTGCACAAACATAACATAACCTAATGTTCCAAACCTGTCAGAAGGCAGATTATCGTTGTCATTTGACACATGGTCCCAGAGAGGTTAAGTGTATCACTCCCAGCCAAAAAAAAAAAGGCAGAGCGATGATTAGGCTTCCAGAATACCTGGCTGTGTGCTTAACAAGAGTCACACTTAGATGTATAGTGTCTCGACAAATGAGCACGTTGTTCCCAGCCTGTGCCGCAATGCATTTTAAAAGGTGCAACAGTAATAAAAATGTCATGGGACACCTCTCAGTAGGATATAGTTACAGCCCCAGATAATGTCACCTTCTCTGTATTCCTTTTGAACAGCAGTGCCAGTGAAAATGTCCCTATCTGATCCCAGTATGACCTCCATGAGGACTCACTGGCAAAGGTGGCAGTAGAATTTAGAGGACGTGATGTGTTCTGGTGGTCAATTTTAGGGTTGCTGCTGGCTGTGGGAGGAAGAACACATCCTCTGCAAAAGATGTCTTGATATTGTGATTAGGAAAACCAAATCAAGACCTAAGCCTTATAAGACATAACCAAGCTATGAGGCTGTTATTTGCAGTGGATAAAATGAACTCAGTGATTAATATGGCTTTACAGTTATTTACTCCAGACTTTTAAGTAACACAGGTCACTGAACATCCATTAATTAATTTGCTTCAACCAATAGATGTTGCTGAATTAAAACATGTCTATCAAATAAAAAATTCAATGTTGATTTAATTCTTTTTAATGATGAGCAATCTTTGATAGATTATTTCAACAGTTAATATGCACACAAATAACTAATGAGAGCATTATTTATGGTCTGAATTAGTTTAGCTTCATCTCCTAGCCACTGAATCTCATTATACCTTCAGCAACTAGATTTGGCATTTATAAATTGTGACCAAGGGGCCTTTAATCTTTGATCATTTACATAGATCAAGCTTTTAGGATGATTAAGCAATCTATGACAAGTTTTTGTAGTTTCCATCTTAATTTTTTTTAATCTCTATCCATTTGGACACAGCATTCTTGTAGGTATTTTACCAGCAACCTATAGAAAAATACTATGAAAAGCAATTACTATTTTCTAACCCCCGTTTGCACACAAAGATTAACAGAATGATCTCCAAATTTCTTTCTACAGTTCAGTTTCCTGAACATTATTTTGGAGGTATGTCCTATATTCTTTGTGCCTGGAGTCATAATCTTACTTCTGACTAGGGTAGCTGTTCAGGCATTCCCTATGTGATCAAGCTGTTGCAGCAGCCACTCAACAGAAAATATTTATGCTGGAATAAACCAGTTTTAGCTGTCACTGAACAGTGATTACTCAACAGAAAGAACATCTTACCTGTTACTGCAAACAGTTCTTAATATGCACCGTCGCACTGTCAGTAGCTGCTTGCCCAGGAAGAAGGCGTTGAGAGGGTTCTTGTCTGTGCATGGGATGGGCATATGTCATCAGGCTTGTCCAATACTCCTGTCATGTCTACTCCCTTCTTCCATTTTGCAATATCGCTCAGGCCTGATGCTCAAACCCCTCTCACCTCACTCCACTGCCCACCTCCCATCTCCTGCTACTGCAAAGTAATACATCCTCAATGTTTTTTCTCTTTTGGGCTGTTGTCTCTCTGGACAACAATTGTCCAGGCTGTACCTCTTGTCTTTCCTGTGCCGCATCCCCAAATCTCTGCTGCCAAACTACGAACCTTTTCTCTTGCAAGGCCCTTTATCCAAAGCTGTGTGCTTGCTCCTGGGTGTCCTTCTCTCAGCATCTCCATGACATAGTCTTTTAATCTTTCCCCTGGTATTCCTTTCCTATGATTTGGCCTGCTCACATTTGACAGGTCAGGTTGTATAAGATTACTTTGAAAGATGGAGAGAGAGTGGCTTAAAGATTGACTTCTCAGAGCAAGCTATGACAGCTTAATTAGTAGTATGTTTCCTTTCCTGCTGACAGGATAACAGCTTGAGATTGTCTGAAGGGAATCTTTTGTAGCTAAATCTTAAATCTTCTAAAATTAATGCTTAAAAGAGCTCCTTCTTCACATGGAGAACAAAATTTAAGCAACAAGTGAAGCCTTACTTATTTCTTATTTAGCATTTCTCAACAGCTGAGTGATGTTTCTCCAGGGGCTGACAACCCTGAAGGAACAAATGGGTTGATGCTGTATCTGCTTTTAGCCCCGATGTCTGGCCCGATGTGCAATAGGATGGCAAAAGATATCAGAAGATAATTCAGCAGAAATGTGTTAAATTCAGGAAGAAATATGCAATTGTTCCCACATAAGTCCATAGCCGTAAAAACACTTATGTGCCCAGTTTTATGAGCTGCTGTGCAATGGTTTCCTTAAGCACCATCTGAGGATTGTGAAGACTGTACCACAGATGATTTACATCATACTTTTCACAACTGCCTGACACAGAGGAGTGAAATTACACCCTGTAAAATCCAAGGACATTTTGGATTGGAAAGTATTTAAAATACAAATATGTCTGTGTATGAAGACCAGTGTCAATATTTGAAGAGAGTGTAGCTGAGAGAACAGAGGTAGTGAGCAGATCCCAGATAATGTGGTAGAGTCCTCAGACTGTCAGGCAAATGTTTAATGTCTAGGGTTTAACATCTTTTCTGTTTAATACATTGCAAGCCTCTGCAGAGGAAAAATGAAAAAACAATAAAATAGGAAACAAAACTGATTCTGAGGAAAGAAAGCCCCAACGAACTAACCAAAACCCAAACCAACTGACATGCATTTTAGGCATAATAAAAAAAATATTAGTTTTAAATACATGAACATTTATTGTGGACTACCTCATTGCAGTGATTTGTGGTATGTAAAGTTTCTATTTCTGATGTGGAAGAAGCACTCTAGAAAAGCATCAGAAAAACAAAAGGAAGAGTAGGAATTTAATTTTTGAGTTTGGGAAGAGTTTCTATATACGGAATTTGTTTGTCCACATTAAACTTGACAGTTGCTAGAAAACAAGTGCAAAATTACTTTAAAACACCCTTTCACACCCTTGTCAGTGTTGCACTTTGATGCCTTATTAGTCAGTCTTGCTTTCATATTATAGTTAAATAATTGAGATTATGTTCATTGATGTGTCTTACAGAGCCTTATTTTTCAGTTTCTTTATTATGATTTAGTAAATATGCAGAATAAGATAATGTTCCAAAATATTTATTACCGAAGTTTGATGGTCTGCTTAGACTCTGAGAAAACATTATTTGCCAGCCACTTGCTTTTCTACCATAGGTTTCCCTAACATGTGTTGGCTGTTTTGTTTACAGTACCTGTTAGTTAATTTTAATAAGTATATCTTAAATCAAGTACTGACGATGCATTACACTTTGCTTTAATATGAAAGCATGGTTTGTCCCAGGTAAACGAAAAATTATATGAGTTCTTTTTATCAGCATTTTTGTCTCATTTATCAATTGAAATGGAGTTTTCCTTATGTTAAGCCATGGGTATACACCTAGCATGTGGAAAAACAAGTAGAAATGTGCTTGTGATTTCTCTCATTCAAATACATGCTTCAGGCAATTTATGTGTAAGTGCAACTTGAATATATACTTTATAGAGGAAGGATTGGTTGGAGTAAAGAAAAGGCACACATTTTCACAGGTTGGTTCTGCCTTTAGACAATTGGTGAGTGGAGGAGAATATGAGAATAGAAATCCTAGAGGCTTTCAGGAAAGGTATTAATGGTGTCTAACTCAGACTGATGACCCTTATCTCCCAGGTTCCCTCTAGTCAATGGAGAGAAAGTGCCTTCTGTAGGAAATGTTTCTCAGCAGCTGAGCTTTGTGTTATCTGGATCCCAAAAGACACAGAATTATAGAATCATAGCATGAATCATAGTATCATAGAAAGGTTTGGGTTGGGAGAGACCTTGAAGGTCACCTAGTTCCAGCCCTCCTGCATGGGCAAGGACACCTTCCACTAGACCAGGTTGCTCAAAGTCCCATCCAACCTGGCCTTGAACATTCCAGGGATGGGGCAGCCACAGCTTCTCTGGGCAACATGTGTCAGAGCCTCATGTCCGTCACAGGTAAAAACTTCCTAATATCTAATCTAAACCTACCCTCTGTTAGTTTAAAGCCATTCCCACCTGCCCTCTCCCTACATGCCATTGTATAAAGTCCCTCTCCAGATTTCTTATAGGCCCCCTTTAGGTACTGGAAGGCTGCTCTAAAGTCTCCCTGGAGCTTTTTGTTCTCCAGGCTAAACAAGCCCAACTCTCTCAGCCTGTCTTCATAGCAGAGGCACTCTAGGCCTTTCATCATCTTCATGGCCCTCCTCTGGACTAGCAAAAACAGTTCTGTGCCCTTCTTATCTTGGGTTCCACAGAGCTGAACACAGCTCTACAGGTGGGGTCTCACAAGAGTGCAGCAGAGGCGGAGAATCACCTCCCTCAATCTGCTGGTCATGCTCCTTTTGGTGCAGCCCAGGATGTGACTGGATTTCTGGTCTGCAAGTGCATATTGCTGGCTCATACTCAGTTTTTCATCCACCAATACACCCAAGTCCTTCTCCACAAGGCTGCTTTCAACCCACTTATCGCCAGCCTGTATCCATGTTTGCAGTTGCCCCAGCCCAGGTGTAGGACCTCGCATTCGGCCTTGTTGAACTTCATGAGTTTCTCACAGACCCACCTCTTGAGCCTGTCCAGGTCCCTCTGAGTGGGAATCCTTTCCCTCCAGCATGTTGACCACACCACACGGCTTGGTGTCACTGCTGAGGGTGCATCAATCCCACGGTTGATGTTGCCAGCAAAGATGCTGAACAGTGTTAGTCTCGATACCGACATCTGTGGGACACCACTAGTCACTGGTCTCCACTTGGACCACAACTCTTTGAGTGCAATCCCTTATACACTGAGTGGTCCATCCATCAAATCCATGCCTCTCTAGGTTAGAAACAAGGACATCCTCCAGGACAGTGCCAAATGCTTTGCATAAGTCCAGACAGATTTACTGATCAGGAGGTTGCTCTTCCCTGATCCACCAATGCTGTAATCCCATTCTATAAGTCCACATCAAATGATCCAGCATCACATTGGAAGAAGAGGTGACACTTCACATAGATGTTTTAGGACACAGCAACCTCCATGACAAGATGGAAACAGCTGGAGAGATTTATGACAACACAGGAGCAAAGTCTCACAGCAAGGTTGAGGAAGAGAGAGAGAGGTCCTTCTCCCCACCATCTCTAAGGACTTCTGGATTTCAGCCCTTTTCTGGAAGAGATGGTTGAACGCCTGCTGTACTGAGACTATTTGAGAGACAGAATGAAGATAAATGTCGCTTGCATCTGGCACTCCAGATAGCTGTGGACCTGTGGTCACAGCCCACAGTGACTGCATGTCCAGTAGCCCACCATGCTGTTCAGACTGGCTGGGAGCATATCAGGATACATCAGCTGCAAAGCTAATGTGGTTGGCACTTCATCAACTGCCTTGAATTCTCCGTGTACTTGCCAAAGACAGCTTGAAGCAGCAGCTGTTTCTTAATCTACTTGGATCTGACAATTAGAGGCTGAAGAAGAAAGCAGCATGATATTATACCTCTGATATAGGAAGCGAAAATCAGCTCATTCTCACTTTCTCTACCGACACTCCTTTTTGCCTTCAGACTGATCTGCAGACTGCTGCAGAGCTCTGGAGGTCCTAGGTTGGAGATATTCAAGGCCCGTCTGGACAAGTTCCTGTGTGATGTACTCTAGGTTTCCCTGCTCTTGCAGGGGGGTTGGACTAGATGATCTTTCGAGGTCCCTTCTAACCCTTGGGATTCTGTGATTCTGTGAGGTCACTCTAGCTGCCCCAGGTTTTTGGGATCCATAGTCAGTATGCCATCCTGCTCTCCTGTAAGCACAGTCAGGTGCAAGGTCTGGCTGGGACAGAACCTGCCAAAGGATAAGTCTGAGCTCTGCACGCACAGCTGATGTGTTGAAGAGTGTAACTCAGGAGGCTTTGTCAAGGCAACAGTGCAGTGACAATATGAATAGCTCCTTAGCTAGCTCACTTGTATGCTCTTAAATAACTACTTTGTCCAGCTAATTGAATATTTTTGTTTGTTTGGTGTGCTTTTTTTTTTTTTTTTGTTTCATCTGGAATTTCTGAGGCCCTTGCTATCTCATTTTTGCTCCTTCATCATCTGGAGCAGTGCAGAGGGTAGGTGTCTCTCTTGTAAATAGGGGCAAAGGGTCCAGGATCCAGGGCATAGCTAGTACCAAATGTGTATCTCTGTGGAGAAGGGAGCAATGGAAACAGATATCCTCAATGGCTCCATCCTGCAGGGCTTCAGCCTTCTGTCCATCAGGACCCCAGGAGACCTTAACCCCCTAAGCACAGGTTTAACTACATGGAGATGCAGGCAGAGCCACAGCACACACAGATGCCTTCATAGCACTTAACATTTGTGTCCAGGGTGGAAGGGGGCCAGTGTGCCGAAAGGGCCAGCCAGCACAGTCTGCTGATCAGCTGGCTTCCTAATGTCATGAGTCAATCTTCCTATACCACCCATTCACATACACCCCATGGCACCGTATGGATGGAGGTTGACTCAAAGCTGAAGCTTTGGAATTCAGACTCTGCTAGGAAGGAAGGAAGCAGCTTGAATGAACTTTTTTTTTCATGTTTTGTTAGCTTCCTTTAACCAAATAAGAGATTACTCACAAATAGTACTGCAGCAGTCCCAGATAAAGCAAGTCAAATTCTTTCAGAAATTAAGGTATGCAAAAAAAAGAGTTTAACATTAATAGGCCAAACTCATCCATGGATATATCTCACAGCTCTTCCAAAGGCTCCTCTAATGAAGCCAAGGGGGTTAGCATCCAGCTCCTGGAAGCAGTGCTCCCGAGGGATGACAGGAGCCGTGGTCCCCAGGGAGGGTATGACCTGCTGGGTTTCTGGGTGTAATTTTGATAACACAGCTCTTCCTCCACCCTGTGGTTGTATTTGGCTTTACAGGCTCTCCCTAAGCAGCCAGGGACCAGCTCCCATGCCCCTTCCAGAAGCTGTGGGGCCAAAGCCCTCTTAACATTACCCACTTGGGGCAGGAGGTGGGAGCACAAGGACAAGTTGGGAAGTGCATCTGTGGAGTCCTCCTCTATACTCTCATGTCTAAGCCTACATCTGGTTTGAGGCAGGTGTGAGGGATGCTGCTTTGCCTGGTGGTCAGTTGTGAGGCATAACATCCATCAAACAGTACAAGGTCTGTGGGGCCCTGCATGGCTGTGAAGACAAGCAGCTGTACATCGTTCATAAATGTAATGTAGTGTTACCTGAGAGAGTACAGTTACATTCCTGTACAAGAGCTCTGCAATTCCTTTCTGCTCTTGAGTGGTCAATTTTACAACTTTGAATCTAAAAGCAACCTATAAGAAGCATAAAGTATATTAAATAATTAATAGTTGACCTACTATTGTTATCCACTAATGGGTTAAATGCATGATTTGTAATTATTACAAGTAAGGTCAAGCACAGTGCAGGACTGAGCTGTGTAATAAAAACTTCATAATAAAAACTATCAAGAGCTTGTTATTAGAGGTGGTGTGGCTACCCTATAAAAGTAAATATTTAAGACTGAAACTCTTCTGAGTGTCAGTGCTCAGGAATTCATTGCTCAGAAAGGATTTGAGTGCCGTTCCCAGCAAGTATTTTGACTGTTGAAGACTTTTCTTGCTATGTCTCACTCGCAAAAGGTTAAGACGTGATTTTTAAAGTAGCATTATGATACACCACATCAATAGAGGTTAATGGGTAACTAAGTGGAATGGGATGGTGTCTTCCGGGTGGGAATTAGGTTGTGGTATTCTCTTTACAAAGGTGTGACCCTTTTGTACATCCCTTCGTGGGGTTTGTCAGTTTTTGGCAAATTCTTCTTGCCCTAAATTCTCACTGTAGAAGCAGCATTTGCCAGTGGATTCCAGGCATCCTCAGCACCCAAAAGCCACAGCAGCTCGGGCTCTAGGTCACTTTTGAAGATTTTGTCTGCACCCCCAGTTTTCACTATTGGGTTTGGGCTTTTTGGGGATTTTTGTTGTTGTTGTTGTTGTTGTTTTGGGTTTTTTTTCCACAAGCTGGTTTGGGTTGGAAGGGACCTTAAAGCTCATGCAGTTCCAACCCCCTACCATGGGCAGGGACACCTTCCACTAGACCAGGTTGCTCAAAGCCCCATCCAAGCTGGCCTTGAACACTGCCAGGGATGGGGCAGTCACAGCTTCTCTGGGCAGCGTGTGCCAGTGTCTCACCATCCTCAGGGAAGAACTTCCTGATACCTAACCTAAATGTCCCTCTGTCAGTTTAAAGCCATTCCCCCTTGTCCTATCCCTACATGTCCTTGTAAATGTCCATCTCCAGCTTTCTTATCGGCCCCTCGGTACCGGGAGGGGCTGTATTTGCCGCCTTAGTATTTTGTTTTTACTTTTAAAACCCTCTTCCGAGTACAGAAAAGAGCTCCTGCACTTTCCTCAGTGCTGCCCGGCAGCGCTGCGGTGCTGCCGCAGGGGGGCGCTGCGGCCCTGCCCGTGCCCGGCGCGTCTCTGCTGTCCGGGGCGAGAGCAGCGGTCTCGGGGTGAGGGAGCGGAAGGACGGACGGGACGACAGGGGCCGCGGGGGGCGGAGGGAAGGACAAACCCGCTGTAATCCGACGGGACTGGTGTCGCCTGTTTCCCAGTCTCAGCGGTTTTTTTCCAATCCACCAGCAAATTACAGCGCTGTTCCTGGAGGCAGAACGCGTTAAACTGGTTGGTTTAATGCTCAGCAACTGCAAAGCCTCCGTGAGTATTCTGCAGCGCTGCTTGTCTGTCTGCAGAAGGGGAGAGGGGTGGTGTGTGGAGATGATACTCTCTCTCCGTGTTTGAATATAAATCCTGGCTTCTTACAATGAAAGAGGACACTTTCTAGGAGAAAGGATTTGTTGGCAGCAACCCCAAATCGTGAATCAGGGTGCGTCTCTTAGTGGTTCGCAGACTCCTACCGTGGTCCAGACTCGTCTTTCCCAACACTTCCGGCTAACCTTTTGATGCCTAAATCAAAGCTTCAGCCTCTAGATTTTTTCAAGTGTGTGTGTAACCCGTCTCTTCCCAGCACTTTCCTGGTTCCCCAGGGGACAGGCCACTGCTACCTCGTGTCGCACTCCCCGCCAGCACCCTGCACTAGCTGGGCAGCCAAGGCTGCCTTGTCTTCCCCTGGCTCTGCAACAAGCTGGTGCTGGGAAGGATGCATGAATGTTCCTATCTGGAAAATAGTGATGCCAGGGTAAGATCGGGGCTTACTCCGAAAGCATGGCACCAGACACGTGGATATTTAGAAAGCCCCTGTCTAAAAAAGACACAGCTCCACACCTGAGAATGACTCCCCGGGGGAAATAGCGCTGGCACTGTTTCTTTACATCAGTTCAACACTGCTCAAGTTTGTCACAATTAACAAATCTGTTCTCCCATTATGGCAGAAATCATTCAGGAATGGGAGATGCAGTGGGAGGCTGCTTTGCGAGCAGGTATGGCAATACCACTGAAGAAGATGTAGCAGGCAGTAGGCTGGTGTAGGACATGCACTACACAGTTCTGCAGAATTTAAATTCCCCTACTGTTTCAATCAAATAATTATGCTTTTAAAGCAAACAGTTACTTAAACATCCCTATTGTTTATTTGTTCGTGGAACTGAAATGAGATATGAAGCTCCTGAGGAGTCCCTAAAATCTTGTCATTTATCCCCCATGCCTAAAGCTGAGGCACGTACAATGAGTGTCTGTCATTTTTGTGGACTTTGCTATGTTACATATAATAGCCTCAGCTCTTATTAATGCTCTGTTATTGTCAGGGGGTCATAAAGTGAATTCTGTTTCTTATCAGGGTTTAGGAGGGTAGAAAATAGCAAAGCTGTAATATGCACATGGCAATTTTCTCCCTATTTTCTGAAGAAAAACATAAAATGGAGAAGAAAAGGAAGGATTTGCTGAATTCTGATCATCACACTGGAATCAAGTACAATACAGTATTTAGTCAGAGTATTTAAGGATAGATGATATCACTAGAGTGTGTAATCTAACCTGCACATCACAAGCCATTAACAATCACACAGTCGTTCCCTTTATCATGCTTCATCACTTGAGTTTGACCATGCTTGTTTTCAGAAAGCTGGTTATTGTGCTTTTGAAGGCCGAAAGAAGGGAAAAAATGCTGCTTTTATTAGCAGCTTGTTCCAATGACTAATGTCAGTTTTAAAATGTGCGCCTTTTCTGCAGTTTGGAGCAGCCTAGCTTCCCTGTCTGTGTTGTCTGTTTTACTTTTCCTTGCTAGATCAAGAAGTCTACTAATTCCCAGCATTTCCTCCCTTGGACAATACTGGTATACTGTAACCAGGTGACATGCCAGTTTTCTGAGTTTGGGTAGGGTGGATTAGGTGGGATTTTTGTATAAACTAAACAGATTATTTTTATGAGCACCTGAAGCATTTTCTGAAATTTAATGTGACTTGCGTGACTCTTTACATTTACATTACACCAGCAACCATGGATGCAAATTGTTCATTCAAAATATCAAGGAAGCTTTTTTTTTTAAGCCTAATTAGAGAGGAACTTACTTTATTAGCTGTTTTACATGTAAATACTTGCTTTAAGTTGTTTTTTCTTTTCATCCTTCTTTTCATTCCATCAGAATATTCTGATTCATTGGGCTATTTTAGGGAGAAATTAGTAATGGATTGGACAATTCATTGTGGAATGGCGTTTTTAATTACATTTGGTTTCTCAATTTTTATTATTTTTTATGGTGTAGACAGCATTTATCCAAATAAAATGGTGGTAATTTTAATGCAGTGGAGCTACATTAATCCATCATGGTGCTAGAGAATGGAAGGAAACTTCTGTTAAGATTTTATGGATATTAACAAATACAGATGGTGAGGAATATCCTTTATCCTCCCTACTCTCAACTAGGATGCCCACTAGTGTCCTAGTTAGCATCAGACTGCAGTAAATGACCCTTTATTAGTGCTTTGAGAATCCATTTGTAGCCCATTAAAGTAAATCTTGAACTGCTCTGTGTCTTTTCTCTAGGTGGATAAACACAACAGATACTTAATTAATGTTTCAAGAGTGGGAACAGAAGATTTTTCCAACCCCAAGTATACTGAATGATGTTACTCTCCTCATTAGAAAAATGCTACTCAGCACGGACTGAAACCAGCCAGGAGCAAAGCTGCCTTCAGTGATTCTTCTGCTTGGCCATTGCCTGTGTAGGTTCCCTGGAGCAGAGAAGAGGGGCAATTGCAGCCTTGGAGAAGGTATTTCTTCATGTCAGTTTTCCTGTTGTCCCATTTCATCCTGATATTTACCACAAATTTTCATTCTCAAATTGTACTTTTTCTTCCCATATGAAACCAACAGCATTTCCACCCCAGTATTCAGAAATGTGTCCCAAATGCTTCTGACACAAGTCCTCATGCAGTCCTTTCAAACAAATAAATACCTGTTTGTTCTCTAGAGCAAAGCCAGAGTGACCATGTACTTTCGTAACATCTGGTATACCTGTCTTGATTTATGTTCAACAAATATACTTCTGGCCCTCCCTGACATACTATGATTTATGATGCATTATTGAAATTAAATTACATCTGTGACATTTTATACTGGGTTTGATCTGTTCATCCTATTTTTCCTTTTAAAGCATTAATAAGATCTGTATATTACCTGCACTTCTGAGTGGGGAGCTTTTCACAATGTGAATGAAGAACAACAAATAGAACAAGAAAAAATTGTGCTATGATTTGGCATTCTTGGTGTTTTTATTTGTTCATTTATGCCTCTTTGCTTGTCTTGTACCTTGTAATGTGTCTCCTGGCCATTAATTAAAATTATTGAAGTTCCTCTGTGTTGGGATAGGAACCTTGTTTAATTTCATTATGTAGTTTTTCACTTGCTGTATTGAAAATCTCTGACATTACTTGTAGCTTCTTACGCTTGCACATTACATGGCAGAAGAAAAAGGGATGGAGAGTTTTGAGGAACCTTCCATGCCCTGGCTGGGAGCTTGCTCATCCTGCTCTCTACCAGTTCTCTTGGCCTAAGGAGAAGCTGTATTACATCTAGCTTTATTGGGTGAGTGACAGGTTTTGCTTTCTGCTGTAAGCACCCTGCAAGTGACTTTCAGTGCAGTCTACTTAAAAACTCCCATCCCTTCTACCCCCAGCTAAAATCCATTTCGGTATTTAAAAGGACTTAAAATCCATGTCCTGCCAACATTTTTGCTGGCCTCCATGGGAACTGGTTTCTTAGGAGCATTGAGACATAGCTGAGTACTGATGTATTGTTTTGGCTGAGGCACTGGCTAGGAGTAGCTTCACGTTTATGTTGAGCAGCCGGGGAGTCAGTTTGGTCCAGGGAAGAAGTCCTGCTCCAACCCAGCAGCTGGCCTTGGCCACTTTCAACACTTCTTTCCCATCTATTTCTGCTTGTCCCCTGGAGCATAACCTTCCTACCCACTGGCTCTTCTCCTGCTCCTCCCCTTCAGGCTT
This sequence comes from Melopsittacus undulatus, assembly GCF_012275295.1. Classification (NCBI taxonomy): domain Eukaryota; kingdom Metazoa; phylum Chordata; class Aves; order Psittaciformes; family Psittaculidae; genus Melopsittacus; species Melopsittacus undulatus. The sequence goes on along the minus strand of NC_047529.1, from coordinate 34,404,502 downwards.
GCTCCCCTTCTTCCTCAGTATGAGCCAGATTTCTTTGAGTCTTGGGCTGTAGACAGCAAAGCACAAAGAAGGATGCCCACAGAGAATCCCTGTCTTCTGAAAGCTCCCAGGTCCTTCCCAGTCTTTTCAAAACTGGGAGAAACAAGTAGAGGGAAAATCCTGGTCTCCAATCCTGCCCTGTGCTGGGCCCTGCATGTCTTTTGTGTCCTGGAGCTGCCAAACTCCAGCATCCCATGCACAAATGGCTTGTGTTTTGCTTTCCACACGTGGCTCATGCAGAGCAGAGCTTCACTCCAGACATACCACGCAGTTCCTCAGAGCTATGGTGGCGGTGAAATGTTTCTCACATTTTTAAAAATACAAACAAAATGCATCTTCTTCCTAGTCCTGCTTATAGAAATGGATTCTGTTGCTTAAAAATGTGCTGCCAGATAATTTCATCACATGGCTAACAACTGACATGGGAAAACTGATGCCGAACTACAGTAGTGGTAAACACTTGCGTAAAGCAAATTTGTCACCTGCACATGTATGTGTGTGTGTGCTGGTGCCTGTGCACACAGATGCAAGTCTGATGTGCATAGCTGTTATAGCAGTTGAAGCTGAAGGGAGGAAATGAAATTGAAATTAAAGCAAAGGTGTTTGAATAGCAGATGTGTGGTGCAAGGAAACATTTGCAGAACTATATGACAACCTGAAATCCCCCAAACTCTGAAAAAGAGTGGAACCAACACCATTGAAGAAAATTCTTGAATTTGGTGCCTTGTATTGCACCAGCTGCTGATATATTGTTTTGATGCCTTTTTTTTTTGTTTTTGCAAGCTCTGTCTACAGGAAAGCAGAATCCTTTATCACAGCAGCATACACTGATTGTCCAGGCGTACTGATGCAGTCCTAAATGTAGTTTCCTTCTCATCTCATTTTATAGGAATCATAGCTCCCATTGCACCCACCTGCAGGTGCAGTTGCTTCCAATTGTGTGGTATAATGTATCTTGTTGTCAGGCAGTGGATGCTCAGCTTCAGAGGTTATGAAGACCTGAATTTTTATTTCTGCCCCACTGTGGTATGCTGACAACATCTGGAGCAAAACCCTTGTGGCAAAGGGACAAAGCTGAGGCCAAAGTATTCTTGGCTGAGAAAAAGCATGCACTGAAAAGAGAATCCAATGTGTCCTGGGTTCAGCAGTAGCAGTCATTTTTCTCCTTCTTAGTAGCTGGTGCAGTGCTGTGGTTTTGACTTTCGGCCTGAGAACAGCGCTGATAATACCAATGTTTTTAGTTGCTGCTCAGTAACGTTTAGTCTGACCAAGGAGTTTCTGAGTCTCATGCTCTGCCAGGGAGGAGGGGAAGCCGGGAGGAAGCAGAGACAGGACACCTGACCCAAACTAGCCAAAGTGGTATTTCATACCACAGCACACCATGCCCGCTGTACAAATTGGGGGCAGTTACCCAGAAGGGTGAGATCGCTGCTGGGTCAGGTTGGATATCAGTCGGAGGGTGGGGAGCGGTTGTATTCTCTTCCCTTGTTATTTCCCTTATCATTATTATTGGTGGTAGCAGCAGTGGTTTGTGTTATACCTTAGTTACTGGAGTGTTCTTATCTGTGGGATTTACATTCTTTTGATTCTTCCCCCCATCCCTCTGGGAGCGGGGTGGGGGGAGGATGCTGGGAGAGTAAGCAAACAGCTGCATGGTTTCTGAGTGACAGGCTGGGCTTAAACCACGACACAATGACTTCCAGTGTCTGATCACACTTTGCCTTTGAGAAGTGTTCCCACCCTAACCTATGCAGACACACTTCAGAGCCTGTTATTCCCAGATGTCCCTGTTTGCTGTGATGGAGAGCTGGGATTCCCAAAGGGAAATGTGCTACTACAAATGAAACCTGCTTATCAGGAGTTTGCTATCACTTTTGGGCAGATGTGCTCAGGTACAACAATGGGTGGCAGTATAAACCTCTGAAACACTGAGGGCTGTGTTCAGAAGCCCAGGTAGAGCTGGTTGGACACAGCAGCTGCACTCTGCCTTGTGCCAAGCCCCACAGCCCAGCTGTAGCAATTCCACTGCATGCTGCCTGTGTTTGGAAAGACATCCAGGAGGGCAGGTTGGGAAGGAGATGTGATGTATTCCTGTCATTCCTCATGCTTTCCAGACTAGCAAAATGAAACTGATGAAAACTTCTTCCCTCCTGTTTGACATATCCAAAAAGAACTCAAGAATATAGTGTCTCCCCATGCTGTCCCTCCAAATGGTGTTCAAAGACATCCTTCAATTTGTTTCTGTGTTTCGTTTTTGACCAAGAAGGGTGGGAGAACCACACGTGCACTGGTTTATTATACTGCTTATACTGGTTCAATGAAAGAAACAGTGATGTTCCTTCCAGAACAAGGTAAAACTAATCAAGAAAGGTCAAAGGAGGTTTGCTTTTAACCAGAGCTGCACAGGGAGGGAACTCCCAGGCCCCTGATAGTGTCTGTTTATAGCAAGCGAAAATAACAGTTACACCTTTTGAGAGCTCCAGAAAGGGGGCAGATGAGCAGAGAGAGCCCAGTGGTGTGGCAGGGGGTCAAAGGGCTGACAGACCCTCTTAAGCTTTCTGAAATCCAGATCTCCCAGGGGGGGTGTAAGTTAATGCAAGGACAATTACAGCAAGTTAGATCCTATTTTGATTATAATCATCTTTCATTTTTAGCTACTAGAAATAAGCTTGTGACTGAAAAGCAGCTATTGTTCCCTCTTATCCATCTCTGACATCTCCCACCCACTTCCCCAGGAATGATTTTCCCCATATGTTTTACCTTGCAAACTACACCCTTTCATGAACTGACTCAGAGCTATCACTCATCTTGTCCATGAGCTCACCTAACCTTTCCTGACAGATGACAATACAACAGCAGCTTCACCAGAAGCCTTTAATCTTTCTTCACAAGAGTCAATGGTCTCAATGAAGCATCTGACACCAGATAACAAGATATATCATCACCGAAGTTGTTAACAGGTATTTCATTTGTGACAATAAAAACAAATACTGAGCAGCCCGTGGGATAGCTATTCTGCCTGCTTTCCAGAAGAGAAAAGTTTGGTCCCAGACAGAAGCCAAGGAAGGGTCGCAATCTGTTAGGTCTCACAAGGTAAGTGTCATGGAAGTGAAACTCTTCACGGATGGTAAATGTGCCCCAGAGGATTCCTACAAGTCTTTCAAGTGGCTCTGAAGTGCTGCCATCTGCTCCTCAGGGCCTCCCCTGCACAAACCCCAGCCTTCCATTGTTACCACCTTGCTCTTCTCCAAAACAGTTCATTCAAGGGTGAACTGCGTAACCCATGACTTACACCATTTTGATTATACTTATTTACTTTGATGTTTGGAGATAAACACACGTGTTGCACATGTTCTGTCACAGCTGGTACACATGTGGCCTTAAATGACCCTTCAGACTGAACAGATGGAGATTCACATTTAACTCCAGGTATTAGGCTTTTTTCTTCTTTGATTTGGTCTTCAAAATGTAGAATCTAATTGTTGCAAATGAGAATGCTCTTGTAAATTGTGTTTAATCTATGTCACATTAAATAAGTCGATTGTTAAAATGCCTTTTGGAAGTATCTTGGGAGAATGAAGTCAAACTGAGTGGAGGAATAAAAAATCTTGAGTTTGTTATATAGCAGTTTGTCTCTAAAAGGATACAACTACCTGTCCTAATTCAGGCTGGAAGGTGTCAAAATGGATGAGTTAGCCCATCCCTCATGCACAGACTGCTTGCTTTCTGACACAATATGCATGTGTGTATTCAATTTGGGATTTGCCCGTAGAAACGGATGCATAGTGTGAATTAACCCCAAAATGCTTTTTCACCCTGAAGCAGAATTATGGTAAAATCCTGTTTCAAATCAGCTAAAGTAAACATATGTTCCTAATAAGCAAAGAATAAGGAAAGTAGCACTTATATTTGATTTTATGTATAGGTTTTCCCTTTCTTCAGCCTTATTCTCCTCAGGCACCTTTTCTGGTTCCACTTTCCATAACTTACACAAGCAAATGGTTTTATCCTGAGACACAGACATGCACAAGCCAAACCAAATAGAATCTTTCTGCCATTTAAAAAAGAAGTAAATATATATATAAAATTTACAGTTGATTGTCTTTTATTTCTGTATGGATAAATATATACATACATATTATATATATACATATACATATGTATATATATATACATACACGCATACAAAACCACACAAACTCTTACAAATATATAAACATTCATAAAACTCTAAATGCCAGCTTTTTTGTAAGATGTTGTCAATGCTTCATAGATTTTGAAATATTTTACAAAATTTACTTTGACATATTCAAACCCCAAAGCATAGCATTCATCTGATTCCCTTACTGCTCACTCGTGATTTATTTCCCTTACTGCTCACTCGTGATTTATTTCCTATCTGGCAAACCTGATTTATCACCGCTATTGTGATTGGTTTTATGTCACTTTTTAATACTTGGAATCCTCAATTCTTACCAAAGCTAATTTCCTTTTTAAATTTGTTTGAAGCAGTCTATTATCATACACTCCTCAAGGATCTGCATTTAAATTGATTTGTCATTATTTTCCATTCCATTGACCTAAACCCTGTCCTCCTCGAGCATTTCAGTGCCAAGCTCTGCAGTGAGTGTGATAAGGTTCACTTGCAAGGAGGTGAACCAAGTACAGCAGCGATGGTTGCACAGTCCTTCTGACAGCAAGCCCCTCTGTGTCTTTATGCACTGTCTGCAGGTGAGTTAGTCGGGGTCATGAGGAACTGAATAACCACCAACAGCCACAAGGACTTTCTTGGTGTTTTTGGCTGATCATGTTAATTACTTCTCCACCTGGTCAGGATCTGAGCTTCCATTCAGCAGTAAGGGCTGAGGTGATATTGTTCCTCATGTGGAGCAGAAACTTTCTTTTGATTTTTCCTTTAATTGCAATATCTTGAGCAGTCCAGTGCCTGCTAATAATGAAAAAGGAAATGAACCTTGTGCTGAAGAAAGGATGTTGCTGACTGAGCAGCTATCACCAATTTTCTACAACTCCTTTACTTAGTATGAAGGTCTTTTATGCAAGAATGGCCCTGCTTCCTCCCTTTGTGATCTGACAGATGGCCTAATACATGGGAGAAGTGAAGGTCCAGCCATCCCCCCTGTGCTGAGGCCTGCAGAGGTACAAGCAAGCAAGGTGATGCTGGGGAACCAGCCATGACTGCAGTCCAGGCTAGCCTGGATCTGCCTCGGGAAAGCTGCAATCACAGCTTTGGTGGGTGAATACCTCTTTTACACTTGCAAATGACCGGTTGCTTATAAATAGGATCATGAGCTAAGTGAGAGGAGGGGACCAGTGATCTGGGCACACCTCTTTCAGAGCATGTGTGCAGCCCATGGAGTTCTTGTGGCTCTCCAGGGGATCCTGACATGTCAAATACATCTGCAAGGTTGCATAGGGTATGCTTGTTATCTTGTGTTATTGAATTCTTGGGCTAAACAGTTTTTCCAGGATTCACTACCAAGCAAACAAACAAAAGCTAGAATTTTATGGTAATTATAATAATAACCTTCCAGGGAATGGGGAAACAATTGCGCTAGCACTTCATAACAACCTCTTTGTGTTGAGCCAATTGAGTCTTTTCTTGATCATTTTCTGAACTCTGTTTACTTAGGTCATGCTTTCTAAATCTTTTATAAACCTTGTCCCTTTCTTCTGAACTTCCTGTACGTGCTTCTCCATTCCTTCAAAACAGGATTTAATTCTCTAACAAATACCTTACCAGTACTGAACAGAGTAAGTAGCATACAAGAGAAGTCTTTACACCCCCAGAATCTGGCTTGCCACTTCCTCAGTGGTGTGAATGAGGACTGAGTCATTCAGTGGCACTTTTAGATATTCTGAAACACTTCTGCCTATCTATCTCACTTGTTAACATTTTGCATTTGAGCATGTACCTGAGATTCAGAGGGTAATTTCTGCCATCTCAGACAGGACTTGGGTAGAAGTGGCTAAGATGATGATAGCAAGATTCAGAGAGTCTGTATTCCATCATTGCCCAAACATGACAGTCTGGCTCCTAACCACAGGCAGTTCAGTACACAGGAAGCACCCTGCCCTCTGCCCCAGCCCTGTCATGCATCAAACCTGGGGCAGAGATATGCACAATCTCCACTCAAGTCCTGCAAGTGGTTCAGCCTGATCTTAGGCACTTGACACAGAGCAAAATGCAGTGCCCATGGCGATGGCTACTGAGCAGCCTGGATGGAGGAGGATGAGCCGTGCCTCGGATACCCCAGTTTGATTTTTATGGATATAAAGACCTCTTCCTTCTATGGGTAATTTGTTTCAGCTTGGCTTGCAATGTCAAGGCCAATAATGTGTGTGTGCCACAATTTAAGATTGTGTATACATGGATGATTACACAGCAGGATAATTTGTTAAGCCACGCTAATTTAATGATACACTAATACACTCACTATTAGATTTCCCCTTTCCTTAAGACCATGTGACTTATCTTGTGTTGATTCAGTATCAGGTTGAGTCTCATTTAGCTCATGATCCACCAGAGCCCATCTCTTCCTTGCTGTACTCAAACGGATATTTTGTGACATTGGAGCTTGATCACATCTTTTCAGTATAGCATTTTGCATTTTTTTTCTTCACTGAATTACATCATATTGGACTGAAAAAGTGTGTCCAGTTTTTTGGGATCATTGAGAATTTTGATTATATCTTTTATAGGACCTGTACCTGCTCCCAGGTTGGCATCACATGATCAATTCATGTTAAATTCAGTAAATCACCAAAGTTTGCAATTAAATTCCTGGATAGTACTGAAAGCAGGTTAGATTGTTGTAAGATTCCCCCTTTCCCTCTCACTTAAAAGCTCTTCAGATTTCATAGTGGGTCAGGGATATTTGTATCTGCATTTTCAACTTTATCAGATTTAATTTTACAACAATTTTATTTAGGCAATACTTTGCTAGTTTTATATAAAATTGTAACACTGGAGCTGTATCAAAAGCATTAATGAAGTGGAGATCTATCACAGCTTACTGTTTTTACCTAATCCATTAGGCCATTCATGCTGTCAAAGAAGAAAATTTAATTGGTTGACATGACAGGATGTTGGCAAATCAGTGTTGCTTGGTTTTTATCATCGTATTATCCTCTAGCTACTCATAAATTGATTGTTTAAGCAATCACAGCAGAATCTGTCCAGGAATCATGTTAGGGCTTGAATAGGTTATGTAAGGCACTTGTCTACATCTCAGAATTTTCACACTTCAGCTGTGCTGCTACGGTTTAAACAACAACAGCCTTCCACAAACCCACTGACAGAGTCAGTGCAGTTCAACTGGAATAAATATGCTAATTCCAGAACATGTGCTCTGCAACTGATTATTTGGTTCAGCAATTGAAATAAAACATTCCACATGTATGCTTCAGCTTTGCTTGACCTTACTAGTTCATCAGCAATGACTGTCAACCATCTGTACAACTACGGTACAAGAAACAGCTTGCTTGTTAGTTCTGAGATCCTTTCCAGACTGCAGGTAAGGTCATCTTATTTTAGGGAACTCATGGAGGTTAAGACAAGCTAATGGTTATTGGAATTTCAGCTAGAAGTGATCAAGGTCTTTCTAAGTTGTAACTATCAGTACAGAACTGCTGTGAGTGATGCTGCAGGTAATAACATCTACTGTTAGGGAACAGACAAAAAGAAGCACTAAGCTGCTCTAATGACCTCTCTCTCTAAATTTCATTTTCATTGGAACTGCTGACATGCAGCTGGAAAATTTTGAGTCTTCCACAACAGGTGGAAGATGAAAATTCCTTTATACAAATAAGCCAGCAGAGTAGTGAATCTTTAATTTTATTGGTCTTACTGCCAAGACCTTTAACGTTTCTTCATATTTCACCTGTCCATGGTGTCCCTAGCATCATTCATTAATTACAGAGATGACAACTTCTACCTCCACTTGACTCATGATGACAAAATTCATCATCTCTGTGCTAAACTTTCAAACATCTTTCTTGGACTTCCTTTTTGAGAAGAGGTCCCTGAGGATATATTCCAACCCTCTTCTTTATCCTCTTGTTCTGATGCCTGTGAAACCACTGTCAACTGATGGGCTGCTAGGATGCTGCAACTACTGCTGTTCATTTTAGCTAATAGCATCTCTCTTTTTCCCCTGTTTTCTCTCCTCTATCTGCCTATCTGTCTGTTGTTTCTCACCTAATGGTTAGGTTGTATACATTTTTTCTTTTTTTTTTTCTTTTTTAAGGAATATCTCTTGATTTTGTAAATGTGCAAAGTTACCTTGGTCCATAGCTAGGATTTCTAAGTGTTAGAGTAGTATACATAATAAATGAACAATAAAAATACAATGATTTATACAAGAAAGCACTTTAGTGTGCTGAATAAATTTGGATTTATCATGGTCATTCTGGTACCTCCTTTATTCAGACTCAGAGACTTCACACATCTTTGTTTCATGCCTATCGTAGCTTTTGTCTTAACAAGAAGTGTGGCCAGTGCAAAAAATTGATCAGATTTTCTGCTGAGATGCTAAAGTCATTCCCAATAGAAGACTCGTCTCTTCTGGAAAGAGCTGGAAAACATAAAGTGAGCTAAAAGGTCTTCTGGTTATTCTGCTACAAACAGCAAAAACATACAAATGCTCCAGGATTCACCTTTCCAAAACAAATTCGTTCAGTTACTTCTGCCTAATAATGACAGCTTACAAATAGAATCATAAATAATTCAATTTTGTCTGCTTTACATGCCAAAGAGGCTATTGTTCTTTCTGCTAATGACACACAACTGTCTGATTCAAAATCAGTGCATGATATTCTGTTCCTATAGTACTAATGACTATAAATCAAAGAACATCAATGGCAATATATAGCTGATTGATTCAATTATTTGCCACATTCCTTCAGATTTTTAACATACCTTACTTTGAATTCAGAGAAACCCCTATTAAACTTATTTTATTGTAAATGAGTTTCCTGACACTCAAAGGGCTACATACCTAAAGTAATGACTTAGTGTGGTCTACAAATTGTCTGATTGGAAATGGCATATTTTAAGTAATGCAAAATTTAAAATGTAATAAAGAGTGTACTCTATTTTTCTCAAAAAATTTAATTGCAGAATTATTTACAGGAGATGAACATAAACAATACATAAACCAATTGAAAGAGGCAGCTTCATAAAAGAGCCATGGGGCAAAATAGTGAAGCACATTTTCTTACAATCAGCTGGAGGTGAGTAGAGAACCATGAAAAAGAATAACTCAATAATAAACCAATTCTCAAATATGTCTTCAAAGTAACAAATAACATTCTGGTAAAGAAGATATTACTGAGAAGCAAGAAATTATTGTAGCAATGAAACAACATACTGTACATTCAATTTAGGTATCCTGCATGCTACTAAATAGAATTTATCAAAAGAACCATAAAAGCATGAGAAAGAGAATTACATAAAATAGTTTAATTCTAGTGAAGTGTAGCTTTATACAGATGGCGAATATTTGGCACTCAGTTCATCCTCATTGTTGATATGATTTCTTATGTATATATATTTTTATATATATTTATATATACTTTTAATGATAACTAAACAGCTAGTTTCCTGGTTCTAACATTCCTTGAAATTCTATAGGAGGCATTTAATTTAGTCCTTAGGCCACACTTGAATATTTTGGCATGTCACATGGTAAATGGAAATATGAGTTTTGTCTCTGTACAGAAGATTCTGCACAGTCATAGTGGCTTTTCTTTAGGAAAGAACAGTTCTAGAGCAGTATAAGTCAGGCTACTTGAAAGGGAAATTTTCTTAATTCATAAAATCAATATATAAATTGAACTAAAGAATACATACATGCTGAGCCCTTTTAAAATGAGATGGCCATACTATTAAACCTCCAAAGGGTCAATCAAAGCATGGATATGAGCATGTGGATTCCACAGGTAACTATGATCAAAGCTAGTAATTCTTTATGAGGACAATAATCAGACACCTGACCCTACTACCAAGCCCTCTGCTTGATTGTGACCTACATGAATGGAAGAACTGTATCCTACAAAGTAATTACACGCTCTCTAACTCAAACAGTGTGTCCTTTCTACCACAGCAGGACTTGCTGAGTCAGGTATTGATCTCAGTCATACTGATACAAATCTTACATTTCTTTCTGATGTCAATTTCTTCGCATTGATTCTAATACAACTGACATCAGAACTTAGCCTGAAGCTCTGCAATAATTTATCTCAGCTCACAAAAATACAACCTGTATGACAGTTCAGCCTTAGGAATGGGAAATACTGTGTTGAATGGAACAAGAGTAAGGGAAGAAGAAAAATCCTCACTGGTGGGCTGTGTTGGTGAATAATGACCATATCTTCAAATAAACCTCCCCCTCATTTAAGTTTAGGTGAAAATATTCATGGTTTTGTAGTAGAGAAGCAAAAAAATCCTGTCCAACAAAATGAATTTAGAAAAATAATGATTCAGCCTTAATGAAATAGGGAATTAAATTGCCAGCTGATGAAGACTGTTTTGTGTTTGCTAATTTAAAGAGCGAGCCACGTAGACATACTAATTTACATTATCTACGATCTGACTTTAAAAGCCCAGTTCTATTTCAGCAATGAAGAGCAATGGGAGAAACACCCATGTGTGGAAAGGTGGGACTATGAACACGGAGTTTTCTTCTGTGATCATCATTTACGAAATGCTATTTGCATTTAATGACAAGGGATCTGGAATATGGTTTTTAGATATAATGAGTGCCATGGCTTCTTGCAGCCATTAGAATTTTATTTCATTAAGAGGAGCTGAATCAGCCTAAATATGTTGGGCAAATCCTCTTTTGGGCAAGTTTTCATTTCAATTTCAGTTTTATACTGTCTGTCCCGAACAGCCCATTATGTAGTTAAATAGCTGCAGCATTACACCATAGAGGAATCTGCATTCCAGAGATAAATTAAGCAATTTCTGTATTTCTATACAGAAGGCTTAATTCCTGCCAGGAGTCTGTGTGCATGTGAGTATGCCTTAAAACAGCTGTTCCCAAATGATGGTCCCTGGAGGTGAACATGGTGAGCAGTTGCATATGGGCTGTGGGGCTGCACTGGGCAGTGAACTCGACATGTGTGTCTGTGCTGAGACTGATCTGCATGAAATTGGCATGGTCTACAGGAACATGAGTGTGGATTGTGGGTCCTGGGTCCTACTGTCTGAGACCATGACACCGACAAACTGTCATATATATATCTGTAGGTGTGTATATATCACCTTTCTGTTAACTACAGTATGAAATGGTTGCCTGTAGTCTGCTGATCCTGTCAGTGCAGAAAGGCATCTCCATTGCTCCGACATACAAAGAACCCTTAGGGTTAGAGCTGAGTGTCTCAGTGAAGAGAGGCTGCCCAAAACAAAGCATAATCCTTATGCCTAAATCCCACATTAACCCCCATGTTACATTGTCTAGAGGGCAGACCTGGAGAGACAACAGGGTGCTTGGCAGTTATGCCACAGGGGAAGGCTGCTTCTGCAGCACGTGCCCCAGATGGATCTCTCCCACTAGGAGCTAGGAGGGGATGAGCTTGTGAAGGACAGACTTGCCAAGATCCCCTGTGAGAAGGCTCAGCTGCTGGTCCCATCAGCTCCTGCCTCTGGCAGTGGCCAGGGCTGTCCTGCAGCTCCCTCCCAGAGGAGCTCCTACACCACAAGGACCCTCACTGCCATTGCCATGAATGGAGAAAGCAGATATTGTTCTGGAAATTCAATTTGGTGCTCTCCATTCCCTACCTACACCCTGGAGAGACAGTATGAGCCCTGGCCTACCCTCTGCTGTGCTCTTGGTTCAGAGAGTCTCTGCTTCTCTTTTGCCACAGGCTCAGACCGTGCTGGGAGAGTGGTGTGGAAGGAAACTTCCTGGCAGGATGGGACAGGCGGGAGAGCCCCCAGCATCCTGCTGTGCTGGCTCACCAGGCTGTGGGCAGGGTAGCCTGCCTGAGCTGCAGCCCAGCCTGGAGTTTGTGTGTTGGCTAATAAAGTGCTTGGAGATCCTTCTGGATGAAAGGCACTGTATAAATGTGACAACCTGTCGTACACCAGGAAGCAAATCTCTAGACATCAGGGGGCTTGCTGATATTCCTCACCTTGAACACAGTTTGCAGGTGCAAACATCGTAAGATGCTCTGGGAAGAGTAAAGAGAGTACCGCTGCTTCACGTTTCATTTATGATAATACTGAGGCTCCTGCTACACAGGATTTGACAGCTTTTCAATGCACACAGCTTGAAACCTGGAGCTGCCAAACCAGCTTCAGACCTCAAATTAGCATGCATAAACCACCACTTGATGGATCAGCCCCCAGTGTGCCCCCTTGCCCCCAGCCTGAACACTCAAATGCTGAGGAGGATGTCAAACCCACCAAACAGGCAGGGCAGGCTCAAGGCTTTGAATGCAAAGGGCTGAGATGGGCTGATCTGGAGGCATGCCACTACTGACGAGGGGGACCGAGATTGACCTGCCTGAGGAGGCCTTGGCAAGGAATGGTGGTGCTGCCCAAGGGTGCTGGAAGGCACCTGTCAGGGGCATAGCTCCATCAGGGCAGGAGGAGACTGCAGGTCACGCAGGGCACATCATAATATAGCAGTTACTTCTTTTCCTTGCAAAACAACCCAAAGACCGAACAATCCCTCACTTCATAGTAGATGCAGTGCTGAAGAAGATGAAACAGGAGTACTAATTTACTGATACAGCAGGACATGGGCTTATTTTAAAACAAATAATTTCCATTATATGAGGTGTATTTTATATGTATATATGAAATCCACACACTTTCCTATGCACGCTTTAATTCCTTCCTGATTGATCTCAAATCTATCACAGCGACAAGGTTCAAGCATGAATTAAAATGTCAGGTTTTGGTATTAAACTGTACAACATTATTAGTCTCTGCACGCTGCCAAAGGCCATTCTAATCAGGTCAACATGAAATAGCAAACCACTTCATAATGTACTTCACCAATTTACAAAGAATTTTAAATCCAAAAAAATACACAAACCAAAAATAAGTATGGTGAATATCAACAATTTTACCAGTCAGGTCTTTTTCTTTATTTAAATTTTCATAATTCTGTTTATTATACTTGTGTTTCATAGGTGATGAAGAAATGAACAAAGACTTCCTATAGTTTTAATCTGTGAAAATGTATATCAGTCCAATTAGTATTTAATTAAACACTAGACTATTTTGGTATATCCAGCTCTTCTATGTGGGTCTACACCAAGAAGTCTCTGTAGCAGAAAGCATTCTACTTTCTAGCTTTGCGCTTATTTTTATGTTCCTCCTACACTGGTTCTGTAACTGAATTATATTTTTATGATGTGTGGTCATATTACAATTGATCTGTTTATATGTTTATTAGGATACCATGTGCTGTGTTTCTCAAGTCAGGGACTGAAGCAATTTGACTTTGATTTGTTTACAACACAAGTATGATAAGCATAATGTTATTTTTCTAAACTAACCAGATGTACAACATATAAATTGAAATGGCTTATTTGCCTTTAATGGTAGAATGTTACCTGTACAACAATTTAATATATTGCACTTTGAAATGTAACATGCACAGATAACATCAGATTTTTCGGTAGGCATCTAGTTTACATTTGATTCTTTTTTCTTTGGGGGGGACAAAGGCGGAACCAAAGATATGCAAAGCTTGTATTGAACACTTTCCTATAATGGCTTGGGAAATGTAAAATACAGGGCTGGCATCATTCACGCAGGCCTGTTTTTTGCCAGAGAACATCCAATAAAATTTCAACATATAAAAAACCCTATCAAAATATGATTCTAAAATAAGGAGTTACACGGACTGCTCCAAGGCAGCATTATTAGGTCAGCTGGGATCAAAGCTTATCTGTAATCTGTTATTTTTACCATTTGTCTTTATAAAGTCTGATTAGTAGTGGCAGGATCAAATACAGCTTGTATTAATCACATGACCCAGTGCTGTAAGTGGGGATTTTCAAGCGAATAAGTCAAGTGTGATTTCTCCTTGAATTGTACAGGAAAATTAGACAATATCTATCAGCTGCCATATAGATATATATGTATAGGGGTGTGTGTGTGTCTATTTTAAATTTCTTAAATCTAGGAAAGACACTGGCTTTAATTTTGTGTGGATATTCCTACTTAGCAGCTCCACTTTGAATAAGACATCAGTTTCCAAGATTAAAGATGCCAATGTCTGCAGGTACATTTGTATTTAAACTAGTACAACAAATATAGGAAGCAGCATTGATATTGTACACTACCTAGGATTCAGCTCTTTCCTTAATAGAAAATGCCTTGAAAACAGGAGGGATGGGAAATATAATGTTTTCATCTATAGAAGAATATCTCAGGGATTTCTTTTTTTTTTCTTTTTTTTTCTTTTTTTTCCCTTTTTTTTTTGCATTTTGGAAGGATATACATTCGTCTTGGTTTTTGCTTCCAAATATAGTTTAAGGCTATTTGGTAAAGTATATACCAGATATCAGGCTCGATTTACAGGGTTTTCTCCTCACAGAAACTTCTCAAAACTTCATCTCTACAGATTCATATCTTGAAGCTAAACATGCCTTATCAGCTGTGCTCCAAAGACAGAACTCATGCTTAATACTACACACTGTAGGAAAAAAGAGAAGGAAAAAGAAAAATTTAAACAAAAAAAACAAAACAGATTTGAAGCAATGTCAGATCTGCATAACCTACAATACTTCATGTTTTCAGTCATCCATCAGGCTGCGGGGTGTGTGGGATTCAGATTTAAAGTGCTCATCAGGTGAAGAACCAAAGTGCTCGAGTATAATTAAATAGCTGTTTTGCCTATGGCTAAATACATTGCATTTGTTAAAGCAGGAAAACAGGGGATGTGGTAGCTGGGGCTGTCTGTCTCACTGGGTTTGGACTGTTTTGACCTAAAGTAGTGCTCAGTAGGATTCAAACCTTGGAACTGGGGACTGTGGGATTCTCGTCTTATTGCGTCTTCACCTGAAGACTTCTAAGTGCTGGGTTGCTCAGTTGGCTGTGGAAGGTAGGTGAAGTGGAATAATTCTGTCTTACTTTGTTTTAAATTAAAGCCTCTTACCTGTGGCAGTTACCACTTCTCTCTTCTGACAATGTGAGGCTCAAAAATATACGATTTTTCCTATATTCCATAACTGGAAATCACTTATCTCTTCAACCACACTTTTTATTTTTTATGTCTGAAGCAAGCAAGAATCTTCTTCTTGCCATAAATGATACTGCATAGAAAAATAGTTCTAAAAAAAATACAACTGTAAACCACAGTTCACCTTTACCTTAACATAACCATTTAAACTTAGATATACTTACCACTCACATTCATATTTCTTAAACTGTTTACAACATCACAACTGGCATTTTAAACAAGCAAGATATTTTTTTTTCTTTTTTTTTCTCAAGGATACCCTGGAAACTCAATTGATAGAACATTGTGAGCATTTGAAATATTCCATGTAGCACAGCTCTTGAAATGAAAGAGAGAACGTTTATAAAATAAAGGTCAACACGGAAAAGAACTGTTAAAAATGCAATGAGTGTTCCGAAGGAGCGAGTATAACTTTTTCTTTACACATCTTGCTACAGAAGATCTAACTTTTTAAGGCTTCCGTTTTCCTTTCACCCATCATTCAAGTCCTCTTGCATTATAAATTTGCTTAGGTTTCAGAATGTCATTATACTGCTAACAGCAAACGTTTCTCAGTGGGCATTCCCACCACCACCAGACTTGTATGCTTCTTGGTTTCTGATGAACTTTGGAGTTTTAGTGGCTGGATATCCCTGTTCATCTCCAGAAACTTGACATGACATGAGAGGCCTAATGTTATTCTGCAGTAACAAAGATGAGAAGAGTGGCAGAGCACATGGGTAAATATGTTAGCTGGGTTCTAGGAAAAGAAACTGGAGGTCAGAGAGATAAATGGGTCCTTTCTTTCCTGCTCTTTACATTTGTAGCACCTTCTACTTGGATTAGCTAATGCCTCTAGTGAATGGTGAGATGCACCCATTTATAGTTTGTTATTCTTATCCCTAATTATCACACATTTTATAAAAATATAAATAACAAAAAAAGTAAGCTGGGTTCCATCTCAAGAGGTGTTTCTTGTTGTCCTCTGAGAATATATTGGATAAGTCAGGTCTCGACAAGCCCTATCCATTGTAGCTGATTGTAAGTCAGACAATAAATACAAAAAGAAGTCGTTCTTGCGGTGAGCTCAGCAAATTCTGAGGAAATCAAAAGCATTCCACTGTGCTTATGGCACAAAGAACACAACAGCAAGGGCATATTTAGTGGAGAGAATGAGACAAAAATTACCAGGTAAGTGACAAACTGTACAAGCATTTTGTTTAAAAAAGGAACTCTGCAGCATTCTGTCTTTAAAGCCGGGTTTGAGCCTCTGGGATATATATCTCAATGCTGTCTGCACGCTCTGTGGCTGAATTCTGCCGGAAAGAGGCTGCTCTCTTAGCAGCCATTAGCCGCCTTCTAGCTTCTTGTCGCTGTCTGTCCGGTAGGTCCAGAGATTTTTCTCTTGTGATAGGGAATTTTCCTTTTGGGGGCTTCTTTGGTACAGGAGGAGGAACCTTTCTTTCTTCCTGCAACAGGGTATTAAAACTGAGGGTGAGCTGCGTGCAGAAGGTACTGTCAGTAGAGCATGCAAATCAAAGACATGAAATGCAAAATACTGGCTACATACATCAAGCATGCTCAAGTTGTGCTCTCCAATCAGCTGACTAATATGTTACATGAATAGCTGTCTACACTAGGGACACTGGCAACACCTTGTTGTTTCAGCAGCCATCACAAATTCTGCAGTCCTGTGCCTTCTAAAAGACTTCTTCTACTGGCCTTGCAGGTATCCGGCACATGCAAGCTACATACGTTCCTTTCATAGAATTTGTTTAATTTTAGCTGACACATTATTACATCCATTATAAACAGAAACACACACTGGCTCTCCAATAAGAATTCAGCGCATCTGTGTGGTCTGATCAAATGAAAAGACTGTCTAAGATTAGCAGGACAGCATGTTTAATTAAATTAATCATACTGAGTTTAGGCTCAGCTGGATATGAGATAGCAGCTGTGTATTAGTTTAGTCTCCTCCATGAATTGCTGAATGGAAACATGCAAGCACCAGCCAGAGAGGGAACATTGGGCTAATTGTTCTGCTTGCCAGCCTGGACCATTTAAAAGAAAATTATAGTGAAGAATTATCAAATTATAAAGTGAGAGTCAGTAGATTTTGGTACCAAAGTATCTGTAAATTGCTCTGTGGATTTTAAATGAAGAATTGTTTTGAAGTATGAAATTGATATTTTACTCCATTTAGGCTGTGAAATATGAAATAAGGGCCTTGAAAAAGATAATGTGAAATCACATGTGGAATTGTGCAATAGTTTTCATTGGAAGGGACATCTGGAGGTGATCTTGAACCCGCATTCAAAACCCACTTGAAATTAGATGCAACTTTGAAGTTAAAGCAGGTTTTTCAACATGATATTTAATACTGGACTGAATAGCTCCGAAGATGGAGACTCCACAACTTCACGTGTATAGTATTGTTATTATGATTGATTGCTCTATCACTTCTTAAAGTAATAGCAATAGTCCAGAGTATGGGCTGTTCCTTATGGAGAACACAGTTAATTTGATGCACAGCAGGATTCAAATAATACAAAAATTGAACTGATTCATCTATGGTTCACACTGTTCAGTGTTTGGTCTTTTTTTTTTTTAACTAATTCTGAGTCTATTGCCAAAATGCCTTAGCCAAGTCTAAAAAACTAATGTTATTTAAGAACAGAGTTCAACATTCTTATCTCAACAGGAACAGTGCGGCAGCCTAAGATGCTATTCCCCATGACAGCCATCTCTTCCAGCATTAATTTTCTTTGTTTCCTGTTTTCAGACAGGAACATAATGACTCCATTCCTGCTGTCCCATCATTTTTTTTATTTTTCTTCCCCTTCACGCCTAGGAACATCACTGTTGCTGTCACTATAATAATTTCTTACTTCCAGTTGTCACTAGTAAGCAAGAGTTGCAAACTCACCATCCACCAACCCGTTGGCTGAAAATTTAAATCCAAGAGGAGCATGAAGAAATGAAAGAGTTGTCAAAATGCCTCCTAATTTCTCCCAAACCAAACAAGTATTCACCTGAGGCCAACAGTACTGACTCAAACCAAATGCTGTCTTCATCTGACTGATAAAATAATCAGGAAGGATAGTGGGATAATCAAGGTGAGGGGCTGAGCTCTAGAAAGGGGGAAGACAGTTTCAGAATTATATTGCTTTTGTGGGCAATATGCCACCTTTGATTTGTAAGCATCGTGGCTGGGGTGTCTCCCAGGTGGTGGAGTTTTAGGGAGATGTGCAGGCATGACTCTGTCTCCCAGCCTTTGTGGGCCAAGACTTAGTATGACTTTGTGCTATGTTTTGCCACATGCGTTTAACTCAGTCCTGTTCTAGTATCAGTTGTGTCGTGCAGGCAGGATTAAACACTGTAGTGCTCAGATTTGAGCTGCTCCAAAGGTAGAACAGTGCTGAGTTTACCTTTATTGGATTCTTGAGCTGTTGTCCTCAGTCTGAATTAATAAGAACATATTTAAGTTCTAGTCTTTAGAATGCAAATCTAAGTAATTTGAAAAAAACTGTTATGGAGTAAATTAACTTAGCAAAATCCATTTTATTTGTTACACAATTCAGCTCATCGTTGTTGAAAGGAAAAACCTTCACATCTGATGAAGGTTTCCGTGTATAAATCAGGCCATACCAATTAGATACTTTCTGAAGTTAGAAACCTATTGTATTCACTGTTGTACTTAAGACAAGGAGACTGCAGGACTACAAATGGAGAGTAAATGGTACTGTCTATGGTCTGCTTACCTTCCTTTCAGGTGATTCTATTATTTTCCATTCATTGAGTTTCAAGTGGTGCAGTTCATCAAACTTCATGCTGACGTCTTCAATTGAGAGCTGCAATAAATCCCAGAAACCTGCTAGGTCCTGGGAAGTTGGCCTCGGCATGGCACTCGGGTCCTGTCATAAAGGAAACAATCTGAATAAACCAGAAGGCTTTAAACAATGTGCTTTGAGGCAGCAAAGGCATCACGCCAGATTACATTGCTACAGTGCTGCTCAGTGCTA
Source organism: Melopsittacus undulatus (assembly GCF_012275295.1). NCBI lineage: Eukaryota > Metazoa > Chordata > Aves > Psittaciformes > Psittaculidae > Melopsittacus > Melopsittacus undulatus. The sequence goes on along the minus strand of NC_047529.1, from coordinate 34,385,235 downwards.
AGTCTACATGCACTTTACAGCCTGGAGCTGTGGCTGGAAAGTTGCACCTCCTACACAGCCCAAAAATGAATGAGTTGGATGTCTTACGCTAGCATTCCTGATTCCATGCAGCACGGGAAGCTCCTTAGCACCATATGTTGTGCTGACCTGCATTCCTAAACAGGAGCAAACTGACAGCCTCTGCCTGCTGATTATTAAAGGGAAAGGGAACATGGTTCATATTCTAGACAGCCTGAAGTCTTTCTGGTTAAAAATTGCATTCATGGTAGCTGATCAGAAGGTAAAATGATGCCATGAAGAAGTAGTCAGCTTATGCTGAATTCAATGTTTACATTGTTTTGCATTTTCAAATGTATGCATAAGGCATGGAATTTTGATGGGGGATGGTAGACTTTTGTTTTCCAGAGAGTCAAATAATGCTCAGGCACTGGGAAGCACTACACATAGGTACTGCAATTAAGTGGTGCTATGTGCACAAGACTTAATGGAACAAACAGTGGTGGTAACAATCAGCAAAGTGAACCTCCATTTGACCATTAACCTGGTATCAGTTCTGGATAAAAAAGACAATTTTATATTCAGACTCTTAACCCTATGCTCTGTATTGGTGCTTGTTCGAGAAGACAGCTTTGTCATTTTAATGAAATAGGGCTTAACTGGAAAACAGTTCTGTGAAGATGATGAAGAAATGTCTCTTCCCTTTCAGTGCAGAAGGGAGCCATTAAGGTGTCTACAGAACGGATGGAGTCAAAATCAGGCCAAAGGGACTCTGTATCTCCCCTTTTCTGGGTGAAAGCTGTAATGACTATTTTACTATGCTAGAAACACTGGTATTATTGCTGAAGCAAGGCTCCGTGCCCCATCTTTCACAAATCTAGTGGACAAAGAAGCATTTTAGATATTCAGTACAACTCCACATAGTTGCCTAAAATCTGGGAGGTAAGTCAGCATTTCTGTTGAATTTTTCCCTTGAATATAAGGGTCTTAAACTAGGATTTGCTACTCAAACTTGGGTTTGCAGATGCCACTGTGGGAGCTGAGTACTTTGGAGCCGGGCACTACAACATGAAGTGTGACCCATACCTAAACGCTTTCAGGAATCTGGGCTAAGAAGCAGCCTAAAAACCTGTCCACTTAGAAGTCTTCTCTTTAGAAGAATGTCTCCTTTTCTTAGGAAGCTTCAGGGACTCAGCAGACCTGTCCATATAGATTATAACAGACTTCTGGGAAACATGATACATCTCTAGACTAGCAATCTCCAAAAAAAACTTACTTGGGTAGAACCCAATTTGCTCCAAAGCCATTTAAAATTTATGTCAGTGTATTAGTTACTCTACAGAGGTCAACATCTCAGGCTTCAGGAATCAACTTCCTGTGTGAAATCTGCCAGGATGGTTCCATAGCACTATATCTTACATTGCAATCTGCTCTCTCCAGCCTGGTCTTCTCATTTCCTCTCCCCAGTTTCCTCTAAACAGCCATAAAATTATGCCACTCATTGAAATGTCATTGCCTTCTGAATCAAGGCTAATTGCTTTCCTGTACCGCTGTTCACCCCACTCTGCTCATTGTGTTTGGGAAGATCGCAGCCTCCAGCACGGCTGCTTGCAGAGGAGTGTGCCATGCATTGCGTAGACACAAGAGGGCTGCCTCTTGCTGCTGTCTCCTATGGATCCACAGTCCGTGGATAAACGCTGGCACAAACGATTACTATTACAGCTAACTAAGTTTTGAAAATATTGGCTTAAACCAGTTCCTTCTCAGAAGCTGCTAATTTATTTATACCTTCTTTGGAATTCAGCTCTGCAGTTCTCCTTCTGAAGGAAGCCTAAAGTGCTTAAAGCCTAGCAGTACCTAGCAGGTGCTTGAGCTGTTCTGTTTTTGCCCAGACCCATGACATATTGAGCGATGATCTCACGAGCTGAGCAGGATCTGTGCTGACTAGAGCGTATGGAGGAGGACATGTCAAATTAAAAACAGGGTGTTACAAGAGATAATGTGAATAATGCAGAAGGGAGTAGTTATTAATCAGTCATTTTTTTTTTCTGCAGCAGTTAGCGGAACAATATGCTGCAGGAGATAGCCAGCCAGATTCTTAAAAACAGCTTCAACAAAGCTTATATTTCTATGGATTTACCCTAAGTGAAAATCTTTGGTAAGAGATCTTAACCCAGAGCATAATCAAATGTGTCACTTGAAGATGCTATGACCCTTTAGAAAAAGTTCAGAGGTGATGGGCGAGTTTCCTGGTTAAATTTCAGTATAAGTAAGTATATTCCTTTTCCTAAACTAGTGCTGCATTTTGAATTGGCATAACCAAACACCATTGTTCTTTGTCCTACTTTTATGCTTATTGCTGTTGAACAGTGTTAGAGAAACTGCTGTGTGGTAGCCCTGTAAGTGCTAGATGTTTTCAAATGAGGGAAAGGTGCTATCTGGCAGCGCTACTGTGGGGCACAGAGATGCTGCCTTAGGAGCATATGGAAAGCCTGCTGTGGATACTCAGTAAGTGACTATTTAACAACAAACTCAACTGCTAGGCATAGGAAGAAAAGCCTCAAAACATGAATGAGATAAAAGTCTAGTTCTGCAGTTGCTGCTTTCTGCAGAGCCCATTGCTGATTTAATGAAGCTAAGGAATATTCAGAGCCTACATCTTCAGAGTAGGATAAAGCTGCTGTTACGGAGTTCAGAGGTTTATTATCTAAATAAGAATGAGAGAAATAAAATCTTGCCAGTTTTTTGGTCATGTTGTCTGCAAAGCTGTAGATTTTTCGATATGCTCCTATTGCTTTTGCAGTAATGAATTGTTCGCGCTTCCAAACCTCTGACAGCCGTGCTGAGCCGGAGCTGCCCTTGTTATTACAGTAATGCTCTTGAGCACAAGTGCTGGACCCACTTGAAGATAAATGAAGTGGAGTGGAGGTTAGGCTCTCCAAATCTTAGTTTGCATAGCTTAATCAATCAGGTAATGGAGGGCACTTTGAAATCTGCAGTGAGAAACTTTTCGACATTGATGAAGATTTCCTCCTTTCACTATGAAACAAATGACTAGATAGGGAGCAGACATGATGTATTTCATATTTCAAACCTGGTCATCTCCTGCTTGCCTGACTTTGCATATTTCCTCTGTCATTCTGTAACAGCTATTAAAATTCTTGTTTTGACAGAGTCTTTGAAGTGGATAATTGGATTCTTTCCTAATGAGGACCATATATCTTACCATTTTCTATCAGAGAGTAGGACATTTTTGGCATGACTTTCTCAGTGATATTTGATTACATTTTCAGGAATTCTGGATGTTTAATTTTATGGATGGAAAATAGCAAATAGGTTTATGAAGAATTAATGTTTTCCCTTAAGAAGTTATGTGGTAAATACTAGCATATAAAGAAATGTATCTAACCAGACATTGAGGTCATGTCTGCTATCATGCATGTAACAGAATTCAGCTCTTTTAATACATAATGGTGTAAGGGCAGTCAAAAGACTAAAGTTACACTTGATTTCCAAGTGAGTCGAGGAAAGATGCTCTACCACTAGCTGTAGCTAGATGAATTACGTTCTTCTGTTGATTAGTATCATCTTGCCACAATGAGTGTATCACTGATGGCTGCTGTCATATTAATGAAGATAACATTTAGAATTGAATTAGTCTCTAATGAACTTCCAGAACAATAGCAGTTAACTCTCACAAGGAATAGACTACATCTGTTCTTTTAGCCCTAGGATATCTTATGTATGATTGGCAATGCAAATTATGAAACCCAATTTTATTAATATTATCTACATTCCTGTTTCCAACATCAGTCCTATTTTCAGATAGGTAGAAAGCTGGAACATGCATTCTCCCCTGATTTGCTATTTTACTGTTCTCCACTTACTGCAGTGCTAAAATTTTCTCCTTCGTTACCAGAAATACAGCTACTATTTTAGGTACTGCAAAAATAAGCCACAATATTATGTCTCAGAAAATTTGCATTTGTTCCTTTCTCTCTCTCTTTTTTTTAATAAAGACAGAAAAAAGACAAAATAGCCAGGCTGAGTTCTGAAATTACGTGTTTGTTTTGAAAAAATATATATAAAAATAACCTAACAACATACTTTAAATTAAAAAACCAAAAAGGAACAGTAAGACAAAATTTGAGACATGAAAACGACATCTCAGAATGCTACTGTTTGGGAACACTATATGTGTTTTTGTTGTTGCCTTTGATGTAAAAATATTAAATTCTAAAATTTAGCTATGTTCTGTGGAATATCTGTGGATGAATAGCATTAAACTTTTCAAGAATGGCCAAACACGGTGACTTACCAGATTTTGCTGACAAAGCCAATAAAATTGCTGGAATTTCTGAGACATGAGGAGCTGAGCACTTCCAACAGCACTGCGGATCTTACCTAGGACTAAGCATATGGACAAATTATTACCAATAGGTGTCTTTTGGCAGTAAAGGCAAAATGCAGCTCAAAAAATATGTAGTTTAAATTACTGTTTATTTTATAAGGGAAGTAAATACTTGTTTTTGTTGTTTGCTATTATATATGTAAAATACTTCTGAAAAAGATGGAGATATAGGAAAGCTCTTACTCTTTGGAAAAAGACAGAGATATAGGAAAGGCACCTTACTCTTTGGCAATAACAAATGATATATTAATATCAGAACAGCTAAGACTGTATTTACTTAAGGAAGTAGAAAAGGGAGTATAGACAGATTCCTGAAGTGAGCATACATTCATGTTTTTGAGAACAACCCTAAATTTCAAAGTAAATTACACCCCCCTCCATTTACATTTGCTCATGTAAATTGGAATCAGTTGAAATAGTCATGCCTCAAGAATCAGTTAGATGCCTGTTCTATCCAATGTCAAAAAGTGCTTTACATGTACTTTAGATCTAGTTCTGTACTCACAGATAACTTCACTCAGTTGCGTGGATGATCACTGGGTGAGCTCTCTTCTGGGGGTAAGGTTAATATATTACACTGTAACATAAGATATTCCTACCACAGGGATGAGATCCTCAGAGGAATCACGTCTCTGAAACATGTCTTGGTACCCCTATCAGGAGTTACAAGTTGCCTACCTGGGGAAATAGACAAAGCCCTAAGCATAGGAGCTTTCAACAAAGGACACAAATGAGTGCTCCTGGTCTTTGCTAGATCATGAACAGCCCTCACCATACTTTGGGCTTTCCCTACTGTCAGTGAACTTGCAATTTACAGTGTGCCTAAGCATTGGAGAAAGGGATCAAATTCATTTTACTTGATTTTATTTCCAAGAGTCATCTTGGTCTGAATCAACATTTCCGGGTGCTCTATGATTAACAATCCAAGGGCATCAGCTCCTCCATGTTAGGCACTTACATTTAAATGAGCTGAATCTCTTCCTGGAGATGCCTCTTTCATTCTATTGGCTGGAGTGCCTAAGGGGAGTGGCTTATCCCAAGGAAGCTAACTCCTCCTAGACTCCCACATTTGCTGGGATAAATACCATACTTTCGTAGGTAGCAATATACTTTCCTACACCTCCTTCCTACATGTTCTTTCCTACACTTCCTTCCTTCCACATCCATTTCTAAGCTGAAAAAAAGCAAAACTTTAAAAAGCATAATAAGCTAGGGTTTCAATGGAAGATTGATTTTATCTGGAGAACTTCCATATCTTTAAACAATGGTTAGGGTAAAGACTAAGAGAGCAGAGGTAGCAGTGAGACAGGAATTACTCTGACATCTTTTAATTCAATTGGAAGAAAACAAATTGATAATTAAAACAGGATGCAGAGGGTGGAATGAAGATACAGATAGCACAGCAGAATGGACCTGCAGCCATTAAATTCTGGCAGGACTTAACATTTTGTTATTTAGAATAAATATAGGAGGGGACTGAATGGCATGTGGAAACAGGAGTTCTGTTAGAGGTATTAAGCTTTTATTTTGCTTTTCTCTAAACTAGTGAAACATCTGCTTAACCACAGGTAGCACCAGGAGATAAGTTTTAGGTACAGAGTTTTTAGGCTCAAGTTCTGTAGAAACACACAGACTCTGTAACTTTCAAAACATGTGTTAATATGTAGAGCTGTGGTTCTCAAACTCTATTCCATTTTCTGTTAGACAAACAGTACAGCCGCACCGCATCATTAAATTAAACAGCATTATGCCTAAGTCATCAGTCCCATGTGTCACCTGTTCATGAAAGGGTTAAGTTGTTCAGGGCTGAGTGAGTAATTCACTGAGGTTTGGTTTTGCTTTGCTTTGCTGGCCAACTGGAATAAAGCATTTTAACTCGTTTGAGGTTTCTGATCACCAAACCCCTCACCGTCTTCTACAGAGTTATTGATATATGGAGAGCAATGTTTTGGGTGTTAAAACCTGAACAAATATACAAAAATCTAAATAATAATAATAATAATAAATGTTTCATTAGATCTGAAACAAATTGCTTTAATTTGGTTTTCAGCATTTTTAATAAAGGCAAAGACTTAAGTGTCAAATAGCCTTGTATTCTACTTTTCCCTTGGTGCTCTGTAGCTCAGGACATAAAATGAACTCCCAGCGTGGGGTCTGAGTCCCTTCTTTGCCAGGACGGGGAACTGTGCTGTAGCAGGTCCCTGACATTGCCTATTCCACACTGTGTTCAGCTGTTCACTGGGCAGAAAGAGAGTGAGGATGATTCTGTAGGCTGATGATTGTAGTGCTTGTTTCAGAGTGAGTAAAGTACATTTTTATTATCCTCCGCTGAATTTTATAGTCCATAGCTCAAACGTATAGCCTGAGTAAAAGACAGTGGTTTTTGCCCAACTGCAGAAAACTCGATTTTGACAGAATCAACATATGACTGATACTTTTTTGTGAATCTCACAGTTACCCCAACCCCCACATTAAATAAACATTTGCTTTATCTTCATTATCCTGAAGGATAATGTCAACAAGCCCTGGTGATTTAAAGCCCAGTCAGACCAGATGAGACTTAGACTGGCAATGCAGCATCTTGGTGTGATCGTAGAATCATAAAATCATAGAATAGATAGGGTTGGAAAGGGTCTTAAGATCATCTAGTTCCAACCCCCCTGCCATGGGCAGGGACACCTCACACTAAAACCGTGTCACCCAAGGCTCTGTCCAACCTGGCCTCAAATACCCCAGGTGTGTGATACACATCAGTTGGGGATGTAAGAGTAGTTCTGGGCTATTTGCATGTGTCACTTAGTCGCAGCAGTGAATACACATATATAATTACAGCCCGATCATTTACTAAAGATCTTTTTCCATTTCAATAAGTAAATCAGATGCAATAAAACATAGAAGTTACAATGTCTCATATTCATGCTACTCTGCTTTGCTGTAATTAAATTGAAGTATTAAAACACTTCAACTCATAATCTTTAGTACAATGTTAATAGACAGCCAAATCCTTGTTATTAATTTCATGCATTGGGGAATTATTCTGATGAGTGCAGATTGATTATCTCCATGAAAGAATGATGAATGTTGGAGGCTGGAGAGATTGAGATGTTTGGTAATGCCTGGAAAAATTTGCTTATAAATAAATGAGGATAAAATCTATCAACACACATAAATATATATAATTTTCATATAATCCATATCCCCCCTACATTAAGATAATGTATTTACTTGAATGTGAGGAGAGTCACACAACAATCATTCTGCTCCCTGCAGCATATGAAACACTCCATTTTTGTTGTGTGGTCCTGTATGGCTTCTACTCTGAAGACATACAAAACTCTGCCTGTGACTTCAGTAGAAGCAGACTCAGGGTTTATATGCTGCATAGAGATTTTGTAAATTGCCTGTATGCAACATGCACAATTAACGCAACGGTGTCTCTTCCCCTTCAATAAGTGTATTACAAAATTGCAAGTAATATATATGTGTTGTATTGGTTATGGAATGCTACAAAATCTTGTAATTGAAAATGGTTTCTTATCACAAAGGTAGGGGGGGGAAACCAGATCTATGTTGATGAAACCAAGATTATAGTCTGATGCTGTAACTCTATTCTTGACAGGTTAAAAGCATTGCTCAATTGTGCCACTGCTGCACCAGCAATAAGAAACTACTAACAATAAATCTGCTTTTGTCGTTCATTACTGCTGATTTAAATGATGTGCTTTAATTTAAATTTTCATTCTACTTGATTGTTCCATTTTTTTCTATACTCTTAAAATAATTGCCCACAAACAATTAGAGTATATGTTCCTGGAAAAAATACTGAAACTGGCAGGCATTTAGTTTATGTCAAATGCCCTAAGTCAAAGCAGGGCATAATATTTGGCTAATCGCTAAACCTAAATTAGTAATCTTCAAAAATATATGTCTTAATATCAACACAGCAAGTAAGTGTAATAATAAATGTATAACATTCAGAGTGAAATGACATTTTAGGATGGCACAGCTACAAGTTTGCAGTGCTCTGGAGGGCAGGTAAGGCAATGGAGTCCTTGCACACCAAATGGAACTTGGTGCAGATTTTCTTTTTACCTTAATGGAGCTGAGATCAAAGAGAAGAAAATTTAAGTAGAGCAATACAAATGTTAGGAGAAATTATTGGATTCCACACTATAGAACTTTAAAGACTGTTCCAGGGCAATTAAGACATTCTACAGTCATTCACAACATTCCAAATATAAATTTCAGTAGTTCCTGAAGGACAGGTTTGTGAAAAGCATTAGAAAATTATGTCAATCACTTCTCTTTGGTTAAAGGATCACTTATATTTGGTCAAACACCTAAGAAAGCTTCAATGGATGCATATACTAAAATTAGTTGTAGGCTTTGCTTTTTTTGGGGGTGGGTTTTTTTCCCAAAGCATGGGAGATTTAACTCTATGTTTTCTGTTACTGTTTGGCTCTGCTAGTAAAGCCCTTGCAATACTGTGGAAATATAAACCAAAGGATTACCAAGTTAAAATACAGCATCCACAGAATGAAGAGGTAAGGGGAGAGAATGATATTTTCAGCTGCCACTCTAATGCCATTTTCCCCCCACTAAAGTTCACTTTACTATGCCAGCTATTCCAGTAGAGCTTCTGACCATAATACAGATGATACCAGCAAAATATATTTCTGCTGGCATATGTTATACTATGGCTATTTTTTTTTTGCACCTATCTTAGGTTTTTTATATAAGAGTAAACTGTGTGGCTGTTCCCCCTTCGAACTGTGTACTGAAATACTTCAGTGGCCAAGCATGTGGCATTCAGAAGCCCAGGATGTCTCCTGATTCCCTCTGCTAGACATTGCCTACAAGTTGTGAGTAGGCACTGCAGCTCCCTGGGCTTGCCTGCTCTCCCCCTCCCTGCTCTCATCACAGAGCTCGCAGGCAGGTGTCAGAGTCCTGGCCCTTTTGGTCTTCAATAGCTTTGTGACAATTGAGAGTGTTTTTCTCGTCATCACTGATACGTTGGTAACAGCCTAACACAATTTTCAGGGTGTAAAACCGAAACTTCAGTCAGCACCCTTGAGAAACACCTATCATTGCTTGAAGGCACCCTGCTAGTGCAAATCATTGAATGACTTATCCTGGGAACAGTTACAGCCTCATATATGTTTAATATATGTATATATGTTATAATAAATACTGACAACACAAATAACTGCCCCCACAAACAATATATGAACTCTGCAAAGGCTCAAAAATAGAATTCATGGCACCTGACCAAATAAGCAAATTCTGTGAAAAAAAGATGTTATTTTTGCTGTAAAGATTATATTCTCCTTTCTTAAGACCTGATGAGTGAAGGTCTTAGAACAACATTATGGGAGAAAAGCTACAGTGAAAGAAAAAATCAATACAGCAATCAGACAGCTTTCTGTGATCTCAGAGCTATTGTGCTAACGCAAAAAATGAAATTGTTTCCTAAGATGCAGTTCTATTTTAAATTTTCCCATGATTAAAACAAAATAGAAATTGCATCATAAAGACAGCCTTCTCCTAGGAGATGCAAAGCTACATTTGGTCTTCAGGTACAATTAATATAACCAGGCCAAAAATAAACGATTCAGCATCAACAATGACAGTTTGAATGTGCAAACTTTGCTGTGAAGTGTTTTGGGAATAGTAGCTCCTGCTGGAAGATGGGAAAACATATTCAGTTGCTTCTGTCTCCACCATTTGCTTATATTTTCTTCAGGGAACTGCCAAATGCTTAAATATGTCAAGATACATTTCATGCTGGGATATTGTTAAACTTCAGTTTTCATGGATACCTACCTTTCAACCTTCATACCTCAAACTGGGGATATAAAATATGTCAAAAGGAAAAAAACATTCACACTGAAATTTTAAAGTGCTGTGAAACATATTCCCTTGGTGAAAATAATTATTTGATAACTTAATTTTACTTGATATAAGCTATATTAGATTTATATTAGGGATCCCATTTCAAAGGCAATGTAATTTGGTGATTATTTGAAGAAGATCTCTTGAAATGAGTCACATCAAACGGAAAATCAGAAGTCTGGGTGTCACTTTTGACAATCAGCTGAAGACAAACTTCTGGTTTTGCATATGCTATATAGACTTATTCTATAATTTCTTTAATTTCTTAGGGAGGTCAAAATGTTGCCTCAAATACAAGTAATTAATCCATTTTGGTTAGTTTAAAAAGGGAGTTTCAAGGGCCCATTTCCACTCTGTTTTAGTAACTGTGTATCAGAGAATTGCTCTTTCTTTTTCTCTTACAGTGTAGAGTCACTCTGTAAATGAGGAAATATAAATCCTGATACTAAGTTTGGTTTTCTGACTGAAATGTTCCAGGTTAAAAGGGTGTCACTAATTCCAAATATCAATAAAAATTACCAAAGTCCAATTTGTCTTCATGTCTTTCTGCACAATTTACTGAAAACTCCCTTCCTAATTTCCATTTCCCCATGCATCAAGGTGTTTCAGACTATTTCTGGAGTGCAAGAGCATAGCTTCACATGATGGGAGGGAGGGTTCTGCATCTTGGAATGGGTAGTCAGCTAAAAACAGCTCCTCCAGGTTTTCCTAACGTAGTACACTGTCATATTCTGTAACACAGCTAACTCCATCACTGTGCCTCCTAGTGAGGAAAGAGCATTGACTTAAGAGCCACATTTCATGTGGCTGCAGGTTTGATTAGGGCTGCTCATGAGGAAGAGCTTTCAGAGAGAGAAGGTAGGAAAAGCCCACACCCTTGCCTGCAGACTCCCCACTGGCCGCCTAGGGAAGGAACGGGGCTGACTGCCTGTGTATTTCTTGGCTCCCTAATAATTTTACTCTTTCCAAAGAGATCAAAGTCTTGCTCTTTGAACTGCTGTGTCCAATCGTAAACACTGATATCCCTGCATCAGTAAAAAGCAATGTTAGAAGCAGGTGCTTTGGGATACTTAATGATGGCACAGAAATGTTAGCATTCAGCAGTACAAAGTTTTGGGGAATTGAAAAAGAAGACATATGCAGTAAAAAAAAAATTGTTAACAAAATAATCGTTATGAAAGAAGGCTTGGAAATCCTCACACTAGCTAAACAAAGCAAAATATTATATTATTTGTACTATAACAGCCCTTAGGAGGGTTTTAAAGTCTTCACAATACCAATGCAAAGGGAAAACTGTCAGTTCAGCTCTGCCATGATGAAAAGAAGGACAAAAACCACACTCCAGAAAGCAGTGGAGGCTGAAGGAAGAAAAGCAACCATATGCTCTCCCAACCCCTATTCTTGTGTTGCTATTTGGCAGACTTGTACACAACATACTGGAGAAATATGATTGTAAAATAAAAAATGACGAGGTAAAAACCTAGACATTCTTCCTTTTGAAAAGGTCAGTGCAAGAAATAGAAATTGGCCTTTTAGTCACCATGCAGGCCTGGCTCAAGATCTGGGAGTAGATCATAGCAAGAACTCATGGAGGGGAAAAGAAGATGATTGGGAAAGAGTATTCAGAGGCAATGGTGAGATTTGTGAGAGTGTAGGAAAAGATGCTAGTAAGAAAACTTAATATGAACTAATTTGTGATCTGAGAAAATCTCAGCTGAGACAACAATTCAGATTGGCAGGCATTGAAATATTTATAAAAACTGAGCCTGAAGAGCAAGGATAATTGACCTCAGAGGGAATCACAGGGAGCTGGCTACTGAGTGATCGGACCACTTTGATATATTACTATCATTAGTGCTGGCTTGGATCTTGCTCCAAAATAGTCTACATTATTTTTCACTTTATCTCATCACTCCTTTCAAGATGTCCACAGGATGTGAGAGAGTAATAATGATTCTTGACAAAACTGTAATAAGAAAATGCAGCTGAACTATCTAATAGCACATATACCTGTGTAACTGCAGAAGTGCTTTAACTACTGGTTTTGCCTACTCCTTTCTGTTCTTCCAACAGACCCTTTATGATAGGCAGAAGTGCTTGTATAGAAACGAAAAGATGTTAAAAATGGCTGATCATTAATAAGAGGCAAATCCTCAGGTTTCAGGAAAATGGCAAAAAAGATGTTCATGCAGGACCACCTTGTGTGCTCTGGCAAAGGGTCAAGCACTGAAGTGGGATTAATGTGTCAGAGCTGGAGCTGTGGGTGGAGCTGTTGTACCATTTGAACCATCTCTAATACGCAGACTTCGATTCTGCACTAGATGCTACACTTGGCTCCTCAACTACTACAGAAACTTACTCCAGGAAAAGACAGTTTGCATAGTCAGTTGCAGGACATGGATCTTAATATCTTTGGTACTACAAAATAAGTAAGGAAAAGATACAGACCACACCCTAACAGATTTCTTACTGTGGCAGACATCTATAAGAAAAGATACTGAATTATTCTTACTTTCTTCAGAAAGATCATTTTCTTCTGCTTCTCTTTCCATTTCTTTACACCATCCTTCCATTCTCTTAGTTTCAGTATGCAGCAACTTCATAAACCAAGATCCATCCCGTCGACAAGGAGACATCCTACCGGTCTCTACTGTCTCAATGGCAGGCTCTAGCCAGGGTTCTGGTGGTGGAAGGTTAGAGGTGTCAACTGGGGTCCTATAATCTTCTCTGTAACTGAATAGTCCCTGCGTCCGTACAGTTCTCACTGCACTGTATTGAGTGGGTGTGCTGGGCTCTGAGTGCTGCTGGAATGAGGAGCCAAACTGAAGTCCCTTGTCCTCCATGGTAATATGTCCTGGAAAGCCCTCCAGTTCCAGATCAGCCTGGACAGCTGCTGTTACGCTGTTTGAGCGCTTGAATCGTCCGTGCCTTGGTGAAGAGGGAAGAAAGAGATTAGGACATAGAAATACATGTGTGATTATACAGAGACACAGGATGATGTTTAAGTGAATGGATTCTGGTTTTCTCCTTGGACTTTATGTTAAATATGTTTCCTTTGTGCATACTTCACTAAAATAAGACAGTGAGTAGCAACAGAGAGGAAAACCAAAATGCATAGTGGCATCATTGATCTGAGCAAAGATACAAAAGAAGATAATTTAAATTATATCTGGAAGCAAATATTGATTTATTCTTATACTACAAAATACCATGTATCACTATTAAATGAACTCAAAATAACTAGCAGAGCTGCAAGGTTACATCTTCTGGCAGAAGCCTGTAAAGTACATATATAAAAGATTTAAAAAATTAAGAATTGTAAGTAGATAAATTCTGAAAATCTGAAAAACTAATTTAAGACTATTACTGTTCTATTTTTACTTGCCTCATAGGGTAACCATTAAATGCTGATTTTCTATTGTGATATGCCACCAAATAATGACATTTTAGAAAAACTTTATGTTAAAAAGTTAGAGAAACAAAGATTATTTGTGAAATCTTTTCACATCTGAGCTTATTGTTTCAAATTACTTCTAGTCAATGATAGTAAAAGGCAATTAGGAGGTAGATACTGTCTGACAGCTGCCATGGAATGAGTTAATGGTCCCAGTCCAGCACTTAAAGGCTGTGCCTGACAGGGATAACCTGTAGGTTAGTACATTGGCCAGCAGTTTTAAAAAGCGAGAGAAGAAGTGTCAAAGATAACTCTAGTTTAGGATAAAGGTGCCATGGGTTTTATCCTAACTATTATCTCCCCCTGTGTGGACTGGGATAGCCTGGAGCACCATGAGGGGTCCTATCAAAGGAAGGGTATTCCAATATACAGCTCTTTTTTTCTGCCAATAATGAAATTATATTAATCCACTACTTAAATGTAAGACTTTCATTTCCTTCCCTTCAATTAAAAACTGCAAAGTTAACTAAATATTAAGCAACTGCTAAATAATCACTACAAAATGTACCAAATGACTGGCATGCATAGAAGAAATTTGTCTCTGAATTATTTTGGGGCAGCACTTGCCAGATGTTTGTTATTAACTCTGTTTACAAATGTGTGCTGTGTTATAAAACATTACAGATTTTTGTACATGCTTGAATTACCTTTTTTCATCTTCCACTTGTACTCCAACAGAGTGGTATTCCCGTAGGCCTCTGCTTTCAGTATCTGAATCAGTTGCTGTTTCCACCTAATTCAACACAAAAAATACATCTGCAGAGTGAGCACCGACAACTCAGCACTATTTCTACCTGCACTCATTCAAAATTAATTACATATTTCCTCTCTTACCACTAAGAAACACCTAGCAAAGTAAAATAAATTAAATATGCATTCAGCCTGATATCCCTATTTTGGTGCTGTGTTTGATGAAGCTTTGTACAAGTACTTCTGTTCTACTGTGTAATTCCCTATTTCAAACCTAAGCAGATGCAGTTACTCAGTTCAGTGGAAGCAGGGAATAAGCTTAGTCTGGAAGAGCTGTTCTTAGAATAAGGAATCCACAGGATAGCCCTTTTTTATATTATTATAAAACAGTCTCATTATAGTCTTGATTTACAAAATAAAATAAAATCTCAAGTACCCTGATAAACTTGCAAGCGATAAAAAGGAATACTGCAATGAAATTTTATCGACAACTGTGTTGACAAATATAGAACCATTTAAATGATGTGAGGGATACAGCAGAATGCCATATCTCACTTCTTTTAATAACATGGTCCTGAAAATGCTATATCAAGCAAGTAATTTATGCACTTTTTATAGTATTCTCATTTGAAACACAGTTACTGAAATATATTCACAGTGGAGTTTTCTTCATAACTGAGACCACATTGCTTTTGCAAGTTTCTGTGGGATTTTATATAACACTCCCCACCACCACACCGCCCCCAAGTCTTTGACACAGACATAGCGAGTGCTGCAGAATGCAGATTACACTGAATCAAGGGAGTCAGGAAAAAAAAAAAAAGACTAGGACTGACTTTTCCTTGTGAATGATATTTTCCCTATTAAATCAAAAAATACCAGCAACCAGTTTTTCAATACATACACTCCACATATGGATTCAAAGAGTATATCCTGTGATGAAGACAACATAACTTTTTCCCTTGCAGCAGTCACAGGCACCTCTGGAAGGAGCCCAATGGCCTTTGCAGCTGCTCTCAGCTTCATGGTCCCAATCCCACCATGTTTCTGGAAGGATGCTGAGAGAAAGGGGAAGGATGGTGGGAAATGAATATACAGGTGGACTATAACTCTCGAAGAAGCTAGGTCTCTGTGCTCAGCCTCACATGGAAGTGCTTCTGACAAGGTTTAATGACCTTAAGATGGTAATGAAGGTAGCATGATGAAGTCAGCACACCTGGATTTCTCTGGTTCACAGCTCGAACTGTGTTGGATAGTCAACATGTGTTCACTAAGGGCAAACTGTGCCTGACGAATTTGGTGGCCTTCTACAGTGGGGTTACAGCACTGGCGGATAAGGGAAGAGCA
Source organism: Melopsittacus undulatus (assembly GCF_012275295.1). Lineage (NCBI taxonomy): Eukaryota > Metazoa > Chordata > Aves > Psittaciformes > Psittaculidae > Melopsittacus > Melopsittacus undulatus. Next base: position 34,369,444 of record NC_047529.1, on the reverse strand, counting down.
ACTGATGTCATCTACCAGGACTTGTGTAAAGCGTTTGATACTGTCCCTCATGACATCCTTGTCTCTAAACTGGAAAGACATAGATTCATGGGTGGACTCAGTGGATAAGAAATTGGCTGGATGGCTGCATTCAAGAAGTGTGCCTCCCTATGCAGGTGGAGACCAGTGACAAGTGGTGTCCCTCAGGTGCTCTTATTGGAACCAGTGTTATTTATAATCTTTGTCAGGGATGTGGACAGTGGGATTGATTTATCTTCATCAAGTTTGCCAATGACACCAAGATGTGTGGTGCGGCTGACACACTGAAGGGCAGGGATGCCACCAAGTACCTGGACAGGGTCAAGAGGTGGGCCTGTGAGAAACTCATGAAGTTTAACAAGGCCAAGTGCAAGGTCTTGCACCTGGGTCAGCATAATCCCAAACAAAAGTACAGTCTGGGATGAGACTGGATTGAAAGCAGCCATGAGGAGAAGGATTTTGGGATATTGGTTGATGAAAAACTGAATTTGAGGTAGAAATATGCACTTGCAGACCAGAAATCCAGTCACATCCTGGGCTGCACCAAAAGGAGCATGACCAGCAGATTGAGGGAGGTGATTTTCCCCCTCTACTCCACTCTCATGAGACCTGCAGCACTGTGTTCAGTTCTGGGGACCCCAGTTTAAGAAGAAAACAGATCTGCTGGAGCAAGGCCTGAGGAGGCCACAAAGATGATCAGAGGGGTGGAGCACCTCTGCTATGAAGACAGGCTGAGGGAGCTGGGCTTGTTTAGCCTGGAGAAGAAAAGGCTCCAGGAAGACTTTAGAGCAGACTTCCAGTACTTGAAGGGGGACTGGAAGAAATCTGGAGAGGGACATTTTACAAGAGCATATAGGGATAGGACAAGGGGGAATGGCTGTAAGCCCAAAGATGGTAGATTTAAATTAGATATTAGGAAAATATTCTTTCCTTTGAGGGTGGTGAGGCACTGGGTTGCTCATAGAAGCTGTGGCTGCCCCATCACTGGCAGTGTTCATGGACAGGTTGGACAGGGCTTTGAGCATCCTGGTCTCGTGGAAGGTATCCCTACTCACGGCAGGCGGGTTGGAACTGGATGAGCTTTATGGACTATTCCAACCCAAACTATGCTATGATTCTGACCTATTCTACGATCCTACCGGACTGGGTCCAAAGGAAAGGACCAACATTATTACTTCTACTCGTGGGATTGTTGATCAAGGTTCTTGAACTTGTTTGGATGAACTGTAATGCCATATAATGGTGTCAGTGGTGCAAGACAGGCTCCACAGCATTACAAGTCTGAGAGTCTGAAAAGGGAAAAGAGCTTGGTAGGTGTTAGTAGGTGTTAGAAAGCAGCTGAGAGCACATGGGAACACAGGGCTTCCTGCTTATTCACATGGCTCAGCATGGAGGAACATACATTGTGTGTCAGACCAGATCTGAGATGAAGCCAGACAAAAGAAGCCAAGCTGACATATCCCCACATCAGTCTTTACCTTCAGTTCATAGAATGGTTTAGGCTGTAAGAGAATGCACTTCCTTCATAGACCAACTGCACTTCCCTCATAGACTATTATAGACTGATATCCTTAGGATGACCATTTCTATATTCTATACTCCTTGGGACCTACTGAATGAATCCTGGAGGGTGAAGTGAAGGCCAGATTGCTGGATGTGGGAGGTCAATGATATCATACTTGCAGGGCTAACATACAGCTAGTAACACTGTGGAGGTGAACAGTGATCAATGGACAGAGGAAAGACTTTTGCCGTTCATAAGGATGTCTCAGCAGCTCACAGTGCTTCTGGAAACATGATGGTCTAAAGATATAAGCAAGCAAAGGTCCCCATGAGAGCATCAGTTCGGCCAATTGATGTTGTTGGAACAAAGCAGGAAGACTGGCAATACACACTTTTCTTCCACAATGCATATCAAAAGCCTATCTGTTTTTGCCAGCTACTTTGTCTGTTTTAGTAGCAGACATAGCATGTCTCCTTTTGAACTCTGCTTCTGATGTGTGGAGACAAATTTCCCTTTTATATTTTGTATGGGCTGGTATCTTTCCATTGATGCAACAGATTGAAAAAAGTCTTTTTCATCTACTTGTTTTCAAGCAGTTCCTTATTGATATTTCACCTAGAAGTATATCCTGGCTAATTTGCTCAATATGCAATCGACACCTTGACTTTACAGGCATAAATGAAATAATCTGTTCTAAAATTTTATTAAAAAAAATATTACCAGGAAAATGATGGCCCAGGTATCAAAATAAAAATTACATTAGTTAACTCTAAATATGAACTCCTGCCAAATTATCCTTCCCTTCAGCTTTCCAAGGCTGACACTGACTAAATGATCTGATGATTGCCTTAATATTTTAATGCTTTCATTTCCTCACTGTGCCTTGTAACAGCGGGAGAATGCCAATTTTTTTGTGTGTGCAATCTAGGATTTCAAATATTGTAACAACCTCCGTGACCAACAACAACAAAAATCTGGAAAAAGGAGGCAAATACCAACAGAAATAGAAAATAAAAGAAAAACTTGCATTCACAAAGTGAAAAATGAACAAATAAATTGCATTTCTGAATGACAGATATTATGATGACTCCTGCTAGAAGACAGCAGGAAACTAGATTTAATCAGGTTGGCCAGGCTAGATTCAAATGAGCATAGAAGAAAAAGTAATACATTTGGTTTGATTGTGCAGCTCCTGAAACTCAAATAAGTCTGTTGTTATTCTCTGTGACTCATTACTGTTTTAATACTTGCATGGGTTATAAAGGGCTTAATATTTGCAAATTGTCCCACAATCTCAGTAAAGCAATACGATGTGATGAATTATATGTCTATCTGGTTATGAGTGAGTCTCACATAGAAAAGGAAACAAAAAAATAGCCAGACACTGACCAAAAGCAGAAGACAGTAGTGGAATAGACCTAATATAGTAGGTCATTTTCCTCTCTCTGAAAATGAAGAGATAAAACTTCTTTAAAAATGTGGCACTTTACGCCATGAAAAATGTTGGTTTATGGATTTATAGTATGCCTATAAGGCTTATAATGTTAATAGTAAACATAAGGGAGCATTTTGAGATTATTTCTGTCTTATTGGTCTTACCTGTCACAAATGCATAATACTCCCCTCCATGTTTTTTGCTGCCAGTACAAGGAGAAGACAATACTATTACTATGAATCCTCTGTGATCAGTCACTGCTGACCAAACTAGCCCAAAATTTGAAAACTAAGTATCAAATACTGACACTGCCTTGGTAATAAATGATCCGCAAATAAATTATATGAACACAAAATTATTTGAATAAATGCAAACCACTATTGCAAGTAAGTTGCTTGTAATAATCAATTGTGGTTTGTTTGTAGGCACTCATTCTAGAAAAGCATGCATCAACTAAATTATTCCTTCGAAGTATTTATTAAGCTTTTTTTAGCTGCAAATTTTAACTACTTAAAAGCAACCTTTATTTCTGCATTAAAGTATTATTCTGCTCTTAAACCAGAACATTGCAACATAACATTGTAGCATCCTATAAATTCCAGTCCAAGCTTCTATATACATACTGTTTCTAAAGGAGGTCTGAAGTTAATATATTCAATGCATAAGCAAACAGATTTTAACCTGGTGTCTTTTTCTTCTCTCTCATAAGGATAAGTAATAAGAGTCCTTCAGGCCACATTATCTCTCCCCATGCAACTTCACTGCCCTCAATGGGTTTTCACTGCTGTAACGGATTTGTTCTATAATTAGAATTTAATAAACAATCTCTGTGCTGATGCACAGGAAGGGAAACAATTCACCTTTCCTCTCTTACAGAGGCTTCCTAGTGATAAGGAGTAAAAAAGGGAAAAAACACTACATTTGACACAAGATCAAATACATATAATTGTGAATGCAGATAATCACTCTTGGTCACAGGGAGATCTCATTTGTATGCAGTGACATATACAGTGAAGGTAGGGAAAATACTTCAAATAAAACTGTAGCACTAACTGCTCCTGCTTTCCTTAACTGATGGAATAATTTTATCAGTCAAAAAAACCCAGATACTATTTCAAAATAACCTTTAGGAACTCACCTGAGGACAGGTTGGAGAGCTTTTAGCAACCTGGTCTATGGTGAGGCGCATGGCAGGGAGGTTGGAACTAACCCAAACTATTCTATGATTCTAACAGGCCACCAAAAAAACCTACAATTCCATGCCTGAGTGATTTTTTGTGCCTCACCACAGGGCTCCCTTTTGCAACTCCACTACTTCCAAGCAGAGCACCCAAACTGCTCAAATAGATTGTGTGGCACAGTAAGTGCTAACTACCACAAGAATATCCTGCAATGGGGTGAAAACTTCTGATGGTCTTTCAAGAAAGCACTAAAAATGCATGTCAGAGTTAGAAACAAGATTTGTGTCATGCTAATACGGGATAGTAACAATGAAATAACGCATACAGCAGTGGTTGCTCATAACTTTTTTTTGGTCTATTTAATGCTAAGTGGCAAATTATTCTGAACAAACAAATATTCTGCAAGGCAGCAGTTTGCGTCTTCCCCACGTTGCATGTTTCATTATGTTAGGTGGCAGTTAAGAAAACAAGCAACAGTAATTTCTGAAAAGAGTAAAAATTAAGATGTCTTTAAAATAACCATTGCTTTGTTTTAACTATAATTTCAACTGCTAAGCTTTTCACAAGGAGAGCAAAATGCAACCACTGCTGGGAACTCTACTAACCAGCTAAGTCTTGAATCCTGACTCATATATATATACATATATATGCTGTATAGGTCAGTGTTAACTATAAAGGCTAGGTTATAGCCTCTGTACCACAGAAGAGTTATCAAACTTTCACTCACTTCTGCAAGCCAAGGACTTCACTCAATTTTCTTACAAAAGTACAGTCTGACAGCGTGTTTATGAGGAGAATGAACAATGCTTGCCTCTAAAACTTTCAATCACTTATGATCCAAAGACCAGTGTAATCAATGTGGATATTTCTTTTGATTGCTACGTGTACGCTTAAGTAGAGCACTGACAAGGATGGTATAACCTCAACAGTACAAAGACAATGTAGATGCTCATCAAAGTAAGTAATGCCACGTGGGTAAAATTGCTTTGCCTTAAAGAGAAATTCCAGCATGAGATTGCGGAGTTTCCTCGACAAGTTTTTACCTTGCAATGTTAATAATCTCATTAAATATATATAAAAATACTATGCAGAAGATCGTCTTTTGACACTAAATATTAAGAAGGTGAGTTATTGCACTAATCCTCGTGAATACAGCTTTGATTGATAAGAAGAATTTGTTTAATGAAGATTCCTAGATTAAAAAAAAGCCCTTAGACATTTTGAAGCATGATCTCCTGACAATAAATGAAGATGGCAGAGTCCATTCTCTAAGCTACAATTGGTGCTTATCTCCAAAAATACCATCATGAATCAGCCTTCACATTTAAAACCTTTGTTTCCATCTCATCTACTTCCAGGGTTTCTGTTCATTTGAGAAGCCTTGATATCTTTTAAATAGAGAAGAAACAAAGGACTGCATGTTTTGAAACACTTGAAATAAATAAGGAGCATTTTCTTGACAGGTTTTCTCATATATTTCACAATCCAAATTCTTTTAATATGAAATGGCTTATAACTAGAGCAGTGTTTGAATGTTAAACATTAGCATATATATAAGGCTTTACAAAAGAGCAAGGAAAATCCTTGAAAATATATTAGCAATAACCTTGTTTTTGACTTAGTGGTTATTTTACTCTAGACAATCTCTACCCTTCAGTTTAATTCAAATATTTTGACTAGTCTTCTATTGTCATGATAGAAGACATATGAAGACTATAGCCACTAGAATTATTAGCTTCATTCCTTTTATATATATATATATATATATATATATATTTAAGAATGCTGATTAAATTTTTAATCACAGAATCAGTATTTTGCAATGCACTTGAGTTTAGGCATCAACATTTTTTCTAGTGACTACTGACTTGTCTTGACAATATTCCTTTTGATTTAAATATGGCAGTGAAAAACCCCAGCCAAAACCCCAGCAGCTGTTTTCTGGAAAAACTTTGTTTCTAAACCTTTTTTGTTCAAAATTCCCACCTGGAATAGGGCTAATACACTGTAGGCTGGATTACCATACATGTGCTTTTCTCTGTCCATGCAGATGGCATGCTATGATCTTCATAGTAAGTCCAGTGCTCTCCTAGTTTCTTGGGCTCCCTGTGTGTGTGAGTTCCACGCCTATAGCACCATGTCTAGTATGCCAGGACTTTTTAAAAGGACTTCTATTCCTTACATGTATACTAAAGAAATCATATATACCAAAGACATGGGAGCCCTAGGCTGTGTGCATAGCAGTTGCAACAGGAGAAGCAGCGGTGGTCATTCTTTATCTTCATGCCTCTCTACTCCTGTAAGAAGCTCCATTGGCAAGCATTCTAACACCAATGTGTTAAAGGAATGAAACATTAAAAAATGCTCAAATTAACCATCCTGATAGCAAATTAATTAATGCAAATAAATGCAAATTCAATGCATTACCCTGGCATGGCATGCTAATGAGAAAACAAGTAATTTAGTCAATCAAGGAAATATGCAAATAAAAAACATCCCTTTCTAAGGTGCTTTGATGCAGAAGTCTAAAAGAAATTAAACTCTTAACTGTATTTTGGGGGAATAAATTACTATTTCTGTAGTTTGTAATAAGAATATTCTGCCTTGTATTTTTATTCCTTACAAACCTGGCAACAGAAACACAACAAAATGCATTTTCTGCTTGGCAATGCACAAGGGAGTGAAAGGTATTTTTCACATTAATGTGAAGTTTGAAACTTACTGCTGGAAAAAAAATGAACAACTAAAATGTGGCCTCAGGATACTGCGTTGAGGGTGATTTTGCAATTTTAACCTTATCTAATGGCAAATGTTACAACCAAGCGGTTTATATTTCTCAAATGATAACAAACAACTCACTCATCCTTCTAAGACCTGCTGCTGCAAAATGCCTTCTTCAATGTGTGCACCTGAGAACCAGTCTTAGGGGCCAAGTGTCAGATGCCAAATTACTAGAGTATCCATTGCCTCCATGGCAATCATTGCACAGATGTTTTTGTGCAATATAAGCACGCATCATTAAACTAACCACATACCAAGAAGGGTCAGAGCCCCATGAAAAGTACTGGTCATCACCTGCAGTAAGAAACAGGATCAAGTGATGCGATCAAAATTTCAGAATTAATTGCTGAAATACCAGAACCGAAGCAAGACACCAACATTGTTAAATGTGACTGTGCACAGCTGCTGTACAGAAGAGATAAGAACAACACTAGACACTATTCCTTTCTGAAGAGAGTTTCAGGTTAGGGGCTGCTTCTTTCTTTCACTGTTATCTGCTAAGCCCCTCTCTGAACAATTTAGGATACACTAATTGTTTTGTAAAACATTTGAAAAGTAGCCATCTGAATATTTTACCATTGCAGTTAAACTGCATTCTATTCTTCTGCATGTAGAGAAGCAGAAGCAAATGCTTTTATGTCACGAAATGAACTAGCAGCTTGCTGGCAAAGCCTATGCCTTCCTACCAGTCTAATATGTTGTGGAACCACATAATTATATCATACTAAGATGTTAAACAATGAAGTTCAATCAGTAGCTGTGATGTGCTTAACCCAAAGACTTTTCTGTGATGTTCTTGTGAAATTAATGGAAATGGTATTACAACTGTTAAAAAAAAATGTATGCTTCCTAGTAGATGAGCACTGTCTCACTGGGCTTTGTTACATTACCTTCTCAAGATCTAAGTTGCTGTCTCCCAAGATCTGTTACTGTCTCCACAACACCTGCAATGCCAAAATGCATGGCAATTTCTCTATATTTGGTCTGGGAATAGCAGACATTTTTAAGCACGGAACTGAACCCAGTGATGTAAAAGGGGATATTCACCTACTTGAAATTAAATATTCAGCAGAACAGAAGCCTAAATTTACCTCTATTCCTGTGTCTCAAAGGACTTCACATTCTTTGCAAGTTCAGTTTCCTGATTTTTAGTACTACCTAGTATTTCCTAGAGATTTATACAAATGACCATTGCTACCGAACTAGTGCTTTCCATTTAGTAGAAGGAGTAGCAATCAATCAAAATTTGCTTTTGGAATTGCCTGATTTCATTTGGCTGAAACAACACAACGTGACTGAGCTTTCTGCAGTCTCATAACATTATGTCAGGTGAAGTAGATATTGTGGGGTTTGATGGACAAATGGAGGAATGCTCAAAGACTGCTTTCATTAATGCTATTTCATTACTTGCTGTCTGTAATTGTGCTGTATCGGCACCAGCACATTTCTTTGTCTTCCTTGGTACCTTCTTCCCAGCACAACTAAAAGTAAGGGGTGTGGGGGGACAGGACTCTTTTTAGGTAAAGTAGCTTTAAGATCCAGCAGCATTATACATCTTCCAAGGTCAGAAGAGAAAGATAATGGGAAAAATACAGTCAAGCATTTTAAAGCTGGTGTAATTCTATAAAAAGGACTGTGAATTCATGGAGGGAAGGAGATGAACATGCTGTTCACCTGTAGCTCTGCAGTATAATTTTCATATCAAGTGTTAATGACAGGTAACCTCCCTAGAGATTTATTCATTCATTTTCTTCCAGGTACAGCACATTAGCCAAAGAGTTTTCTGCACAGCCATGCTGCCATGATGTGAATTACAATTCATGCTAAGCAGCCAGGGGTTGTTTGTTAGATTATTAGAGCCAGTGAAGCTGAATGACTCATTCTAAGCTATTTACAGAAAGAAGGCAAGCAATTCATCACAGACAGATGTTATGAGAGGCTACCTGGATCCCTATAGAGGAACGTCGACTCTTAAGAAACTCCTCTGCTTTTGACACCAAAATGGCCTTGTCACTGGTTCGTATCGAGGTGCTCTGGCTCTCGGACGCATGGCGCTGCGCAGCTGCAGTTTCCAAGGCAAGATTCATGGCCTTGTTACTGTCCAAACTGTCAGTGGAGTTGTACATCCCTCGCCCGTCCTGCTGCCATGGGGAAATCCTCTGAGTCTGGCTGTCATGATATGCATCCTGGGTGGATTCTGTGCTGCTCTGTGCTGTGACTGATATCAGTGGCTTGGAAGTGGTACGAGGGGGTACCGGTGGTGGTGTTTTTTTGTAGCTTGTGTAAGTTACAGCTATAGAAAGAATTAAAAAAAGGAAAAAAATAAAAGAAAGAAAAAAATCAAGATTAATCTGACAAACTTCCAACAGAAATCACCTTAACATTAAGATTATGCTACTTAAAATGAAGACAGTGTAACATAGCGCTCTGTGAACTGCACTACTAATTAAAAATGTCCTTTGGAGTCAGATGGGTATTCACAGAAACATTTTATTTCAGCTATGAAGCAAGGGGTACAAATGGGAGTCTCAGATTACAGTGAAGCTCAGACAGCCAGTAAAGATTTGTGTGTGTTAAGACTTGTGCTGGGCAGGTGAACACTAGGGCTTCTGAGGTTGTTTCAGCATGGGGTAAAGCTGATAAGACAAATAAAGGAAGATTTGTTTTTTTCCCTTTTGTTATCACCTGAACTGTGGGCTGTGTATTGATATAGTGTATTAAGGAAGTAGCATCAATATGCTGGTACAAAACTATTCAGAAACTTCTACTTTATGGTATGCAATACTTTAATCTGTAAAAAACACCTCCAGGTGTACTGGCTGGAATTAGGCAAGATTGGCTACTTACACAAGAAACATATGTTATAAAAATATCCACAACACAGTTAAAAAAGGAATTCCAGGCGTGGAAAAAATGTTACAATATATGCAAAGCTGCTAGATACCTGGACAACAATAAGCAAAAACTACAAGGAATACCAAAAGCAGTGACTTTTTATCTATTATCTTACAGTAAGCCTTAAATCCTTAGAACATACGCTGAAGGGGAAAAAACTTAAATGCAGAGAATATGGAAATATAGATATGAAAACAGGTTTGGAACAGTGGGAGAATTGAAAACACATGAGCAGAACTATGATTTTTATTCTGACGAGCAGAACAGGTCTGAGGCTGGTTTAACATAGATTTTGTATTGCATCAAAAGGCTCAATAAAACATCCAAGAAAGCTCTACAGATGCAGAATAGATTTCATAGAGATAGATATTTAGTCATTAATATTAGACATATGAATTTTTTAATTGTCTAAGCCCACTATGATTTGTTGGCATTAATGTGAGCATTTCTGTTATGTGTTTTTCCCAGAGCACATATAATCATAATTCATAAAATTAGAAACTGATACAAAAATGTGTCATGATATAGCTTTATGTATTCCTGTACAGGAAAATTAAGTCCAATTAATTTCCTGTGTAATTGCAGGAAGATAAAGAAAATTATTATGCTTTCCCGTATCAATGATCGTGAAATAGCATAATGTATACATGCATAGACCAGGATAATGAATGACTTAAGGAAAAGGTTTGCCTTTTCCTGGTGTTGTTAAATGCACTGGACATGGCAACAGTGACTCAGGTAACCTTGGAACTGTGTTTTTGATATAAGGCTATGTTGCAGCTCTCTGGAAAGAAAAAAACAAGTTTAGGAATTTGCTAATAATCTGGGACTGCTGGGCCTGTGCTGCCAGGCTAGGCTATGTGAAATGTGAGCCTAGACAAAAGCTCTCTTAAATTTTCATTCTTGATAATCATAAATGAAAGGGTGATCATAAATAAAAGAGAGTGAGGCAGAGCTAGGAAGTGAAAAAAACCCTTCGGTTGAAGCATGTTTTGAATTATTATTGATGCTGCCCAATTCTGGTAGAGATTGAAAGGAAGTCTTGCTCTGAGCTAAATTACTCTAACGGAGTGAAACGTGAAAACATGCTATTCAGTGTGAAACTGTGCTTTTCTTGAAGTGCTGTTTTGTTGTCCTATCACAAATCTTATCTCTTGTCAGTTTTGTAACCAGCAGTAAAGAAGAAAAACCCAATGTTTTTCAGATGCTTTAGGGAATACCGAAAGTTTAGACAGAAGGGAGAGGCTCTAAAGCTTGGATCTTAAGACAGTGTCTTATGAGCTCAAGCAGTAGTTCTTAACAAATTATTTCAGTAAGAAGAAAGTTGTCATAATACTGCGCCTTCCCCCTGCAAATATAGATGCAAGTGATCAAAGTGCTGGGAAACATTAGAAATAGAGACCATAGAGTAAAATAAAGTGAGTTAAATTCAGAACAGGAAGCTATTTTTACCTATAACATAAGACAGGTTATCACAGTTATACTAATTTACTTTTTTTTACTGTCTGTCTTCATGCAGAAGAAATAGCAGTGAATAATGAAACATATGGTAAATGTGATAATGAAACATCACAAGCAAGTCTATCCCTACTACTTGGGCAGCAGATCACTTCTCTGCCTAATGAATATAAATGTTAAACTTCTGTTGCAACCCTTCATAGCTAACTTAATCTTCATTTACATTTCTAAAAAGGAAAAATTCTCCTTGTGGCAAAACCAAAACTGTCACTCTCTTTCCTCCCCATCCCCAAGGACTGAATACTTTATTCTGGATATTTCTGATTGATTTGCTGGAGTGACATGTCTTAAAGCATCAAGTATTACAGTTACTGCAGTATTCTGACAAGCATTTGATCATGAGCCCTAAATAGGAATTGAAAATCCCACAAAGGTTCTCTAAGGAGAAGAAATCAGGAGAAAGCCTGAAAGTTTGTGAGAAACTGGCTACATATTTACAGTGAAATATGGCAGGAAGAAATTAGATTAATTTGTAAGCTACAGTCCCAGAGATCAAATATTGAACAGGGAATAACAATTTCAGCTCTACCAGTTAATGAGTTCATATCTGGAACAAGTTTAGAGCCTCAGAAGTCTGGGACTAATTGGAGACTGTAACAAAATCAGGTAAGAGGATGGAGGTTTGAATTTGCGAAGCAAATCTTGCCACCCAATTTTATTTGCTTTAATCACTCAAGCAGTTCTAGTGAAGTAAATGGGATAACTTAGATGAATAATTTGATCAAAATTGTCTTAGATAAACTTGGTATGTGTTGCTGACTTAAGTGATGACTACATAATAGATTAGGGACTTATTAAAGAAGAAAAGTAACCCTTTAATCCATAGTTTACTGTTCATGTGACGTCTTAGGTGTCTAATAAATAAATATTGGCTTGAGGTTTGAAGCATAAAATTTCATGTCACTTTCAAATTTTTTTCCATTAATCATAGAAACACCTGTGAATGTTCCTGTTATCAACAGCAATGTCTTTTTTATCATGTTCAATTCTTGGCCTTAGCGGTCATACATACCACATATTATATATAGGAAGAAGCATGTTCTTTTCCTAACAGAAAATGAACTTCATTTATCATCCCCTTCTTACACTGATGGACAGGAGCTCCTATCAGCTTTGCATCATCTACTACCTTGCATATTTTATTGGCCTTAGTGGTTATTGGCTCAAAGTAAGCATATAAAACCTCCTCATCACTGCTTCATATCTTCTCCATTTTGGGGTCCATCATTTTAGTAACTCCAGAGCTGCAGTGAGTTTTGATATTTCTAGAGGAAGGGCTGGTGCTGGCAATGCAGCCCCACGGTACTGGGTGCTAGCCAAGGGCAGTGCTGGAGTAACTCCATCCAGGGTACTGGTGCTGAAAGTTGACCTGGGAGAAAGAAGACTGGAACAGAGGATCCCTGTCTTCTGTCAAAGAAGGACAAGCTGGGTGTCACAGCCAGCACAAAGGCCAGTGATGAAACACAGTGTGGGGACAGGGGTGTGCAAAAGCAGAGGACCAGGAGGGCAGACTTCCAACTGATTTAAATTGTGGACTTCAGCAGAAACAGAGACACGCTTCATGTTTTGACATATAAAACATCAATCCTGGACAATTGTCTTTTGTTTCTGTGGTTCACAGAAATACACCAAGGATTCCTGATTTTTTTAGTTTTCTGAGTGGTTTAGTGTGCATGTGCTGGGCAGTCCTGATATTTCTCTTACCAATCCTGCTGCTGAGCAATGAGGCTCAAGAAATGTAAAAGCAACAGCCCTCTGCCACCCTGTTAATCAATTTGTAAAATCTATAGCTGCTCTGAAATGCAAAGAAAAGAAAGTGATGGCACAAGAGATAAATATCTTTTTAAGGCTTAAACTAAATAGATAAGGAATTATGAAAAAGAAATTAAAATTTTCCTGCCAACTATATTCACAGGCTACCCTAGTATAGAAAGCTGATTTTTTTTTCTTTTTTTAATAAAATAGGAAAAATATGGGTTTTTTTATAAGATACAGTCTGTGCCCATCTGTTAGCTTATGATCGCTAAACAAAAAAATATAAAAATGGTAGAAAACTGTTCTAATCCTAAACTATATGGATGTCAGACTTCCATTTGGATCAAAGTATGAACAGTTTAGGTACTTCCCTCACTTCAACTTGAACACGTGCAATCAGCTCCGCTGGAATTTCCCTTAAGGTAGGACATCATTAGAGAAAACAAAATGGTTCTGTGCAGCTTCACAGTGGGCTAGAGTAAACAATGATGAAAACCAGGTATAAATTGTTTAGGAGAAAGAAGCTGGAAGCAACCCAGCATAACGTGTTAATTTGTCACTCGGGCAGGAAAAAGTGTAACACATTGATTTGGTGTGTAAGGATTGATACCTTAAGTGCCAGATGACCCTCACATACACAAGATGCCTACCAGTGCTGCATTTGGCACAGAGACAGCTACAGGTGACCTGCTCTGTAAATCACAACAGTTTGTCTTACATCCTTTGTGATCCCAGCTGGGAACACTGGTCAGAACCAGAGCATCAGATATTATGGCAATACTGCTGAGAAAGCAGGAAGACAATCCCAGCACTAGAGAACCGGCAATTTGATGGTTTGGACACATAAAATAGAAATCCAATGGAAGTTTCCTGATCGTTCAGAAGTAACACAATCTCTTTTTGTTGTTTTTTATTTAATTGATATATAGCTGGAAGCAGAAAAACCCTCCTAATCTACACTCCATTTGAGTAATCTTGCTTAAGGTTACTGTTGTTACAGCCATAGAAACCTCAGTTACTCTGCCCACATTTCAGTGCCAACAGTTAGGACTAGAAATAAAATGACTAAAATAATTCAATTTAGATATAACTTCAGGATATCCATGGCTATTCAAAGACAAAAGGCAGGAGAGACATGATCTATTTGATGAAATATCAGTGGCCGCAGGTGACATTCAGAACACCTTTCAAAAGGCAGCCTTTTAATAAATCACTGCTGTTGGTCCATTTACAAGATAGAGTTACCTGAGGGGGTTTTACGAATCAGTATAACCACTAAGCACTTAGTCAAAATAACATTATTTAGACTGAGATCACAAAGTTAACTGGATGATGAATTTACATGAAAGCACCATCAATTAAAGGAAACAGTTGTCCCTTATGACACACAGCAAAAGTAAACTGGATTTTCTGTTTTATATTCAGAAGGAGGATAATTACTCTGCAGGGAGTGTGGATCTGCCCTGGAGGCATGCTGCTGCAGGCAGTGCTCCTCTGAGGAACCACAGCACTGAGAGGAACATGGTGCAGACCCCAGGCTAATGCTAGAACACCTACTCTGCACAGGGAAGGTGAATGCTAACTCTGAAACTGTTTCTGAAGAGGAAAGAGTCCTTATAATGAAAGGACACAATTAAATCTAATCCTGCATGAAAAGACTACTCAGCTATTAGCATAGTCTTTTGACCATCATAAATATCGTTCTAACCAAAGGGTTTTACAGTACCATCTAACATGCTTGTCCTTGAAATGCCCTGAAATCTCTTCCTTATTCTCCACCATAGTCATAAGGACCTCTGACCTACTCTTAAAATAAAAATATACATATCAATGCATACCGTTACTTCTCAAAACAAAGTTATGAGCATTAAAAAGACCATAAAGAAATCAGAGATCTTTAGAGAAAAAAAAAAACCTCAGCCACAAAATGAGTTTATTTGCTACAAAAAGAATGAACTCTTGATGATTTTTCTACCAAGCCATGGATAAGAATACAAGTCCCTATTTAAAAGAGAGGAAGTAGGGACACATCTTTTTATATATGCCTTTTGTCAACACCCATTACACACTGGTCTCCAATGCCAAACATAATTAAAAGGAGACTGTAGTGTCAAACAGGCCAGTTTAATTTTTACAAAGCAAATCTGATTTTTCAGAAAGTCAGATTCTGAGATGTTAGGAGGAGGTTTCCTTCTTGGATCAGTAATGTCTTTAAAGTTTAGTTATAACAAGATGATTTAGAAATCCTGGTTTTGACATGTGTAGTCTCTGGCTACTTAATAAGAAAAAGTGATCTGTTAGAATGAGGGTAAAAGGTGAAGGTAAATTAGTCTGTTTGGATCCAAGTCTGATGTTTTTCAGCGGCCACCTCAAAGACCTACACCAGTGATTTGGGGTCTACTTTCTTTTTACAGTGTTGGAGTAGTATGTCCTCAGGCTCTGCATAGAAAACAAGTGTTTTAGTCCATTATCTGATCATAGACAGTGATAACTGAATGTAAACACAAGTCCTTCAAAGGGCTTCTCAAACACACCAACACTGCACTTAAATTGAAACATCAGCACATCATGTCCTCAAACAGTCCAGGCTCTTCCAGTCCTTTCATTTGCATGTCCCTGGACATCTTTGCTTGCTAGTCCGCTAGTGAAAGATCCTGACATTTTTGAGGGCTGTCCATGTTCAAGCGTTTCTCCATTTGTAAGGTAATTAAAGCATTTTTTTTACCTGTAAGAACATTCAAACCTTGCACAAATAGCCATTAAAACCTGCCAGTGTCACACTGTGCTTGAAATTCAAGAGACAATTTTGCTTTAAATGAAGTTAATTCTTTTAATCCAATCTTGGATAGACTTCCTTCAAACATAATCAGACACATTAGTTATTAACCTATCTTCCAGCTTCTTCCCTTTTTTCATTCAGCCCTCTACAATGAATCCCAGACATTAAAGGGACCAGGTAGTTTCATAGTAGAGAAAGAGTCTTTCTGCGTTTGGTATCTGTGAAAAGAGCCCTGTTTCTTGCTTTCCAGATTAAGCAGTGAGAAACAGCTATATATTCACAGTGGTATTTTTGTGAGCTATTTTATCGGAAAGACTGCTTACACATACATGAATTTTATCAGCACAGTTTATATGATGGGCTGCATTTTATTTAAACTAAATAACCCAAAGCACTGCTTGGGTGGTAGGCAACTGTAACTTCCTAACCTTTCCCTGATGAGCCATTTTACCTGTATTATGGTTAAGTAATCTGGGATATTTGTTACATCCTAAAGTAAGATGTTAATGTATGGTCTCACGTTGCCATAGTCCATGGGGTTAAAATGCTACATTCATCCTGTGCTGGTTTATAAAGTAGAATCTTTTAGTAGCAATGAATTATAATCATACCTTCAAGACAGCATTTGAGAACCATACATGGTAATCCATCTCACCTCACATTAGTCACCTAAAAAACAGTCATCCAAGTCTAAGTTAGTTGTCTGATCTCTTCTAGAATTACTGGGGGAAAAACGAGCAATCCGGGGTGCAATTCTCACCCATCTTAGATACTCATTTTACCATGAAATGAATCATCCTATGCAGGTGCCTACTATCCTCCATCAACTGTAAAGACAATCAAGGACAACTAGCTCAGATCATGATATCTAATTTTGAAATGCCTAAAGGGATAAGATAAAAGCTCTGTTTGTGTGACAGCACTGGTAGGACTCTGGTATGCACTGGGAAATAACCTCTCCTCTCTTCTGTTACCTGTGTTCATTGGAAAGGTGGGAGCTTCACCTCCTTTGCTCCACATCTCTTCTGAGCTGGCTGTTAAAGCCTGCATTAATGGCAGAGTCCTAATTTCCAACTCCTTGATCTTTTCTGCTTGAGCTACTACATACCACCTAGCAATAGTTTGGGTCAAGATCCCATTGTATGTCCATAGGTGTATTAAAAGCAATTTATTTCTGTTAAATTAATTGCACAAGGACAAGACTATGCTGTTAATCCCACTCAAGTTGTTGATATTGAAGTCAGTGAAATCAGACCAATTCACATAAACCCAGGATCTGGACCATTATCATAACATAGCGACATAGACAAAATTTGTGGGTTTTGTATGTGACTATTTTTAAGAGTTTTTCAAAATAGCATGCCACTGAGTCACTGCTGTCAAATGATTCCCATATAAAATGCTATTTTCTAAGCAGCATCTGGTTTTGACATCTCTCTGCTAAACAGAATTGATATAGCCCTTGTGAAAAAAATACTGAAATCCTTAGCATGACACATAACCTCATTCAGAATTTACTGGGGTAAGGCAAAATTTCTGGATGAGTTTGTGGGGTTTTTAATTTGTGTGTGCACCAAGTTAGACTCAGTATTCAGAGTAGATCCCTTTAGGCTTAAGTTCTGCACATCTATCTGATTTTGTACAGAAAGCTAACAATTAAGTGGAAATGTGACCACTAAATTTGGAAAAAGCTGAAGTCTAAGTATACACTATAGTGTCCCAGGAGGAGAACAGCATAAAAGGAATTACTGTAATCAAGCCATTCAGTGCGTAAGTTGTTACCTCCATACTGAGGAAACTTATGTCTGTAGGCAGCCCATGTTACATAAATGATAAAATATGTTTTGGCAGTGTAATTAATGTTAGTCACAAAACAGAAATGCAAATCAAACAAGACATCAAAATCAGAAACTGTAAGCCATTGCCAAAATTAAAAGAGATGTGGGCAACACTAACCTCATGGATTGCTGATGGACAAGTTACAAAAGGTTCTATTTTAGATCAGTTAATTAGTGAGAAATTATAGCCTAACCAGCAACTTGTAGGCAGCATGGCAAAGTGCTGACAGCTGTATTGCACTTCTAAATAGTTCCTTTGTGCCTCTAAAATACCAAAGTTGCATTAAACCCCACCATCTCAGTTTTTTGGTTTCAGAAAAGACCTTTACCTATACTCTGTGCAGCTCTTCAGGAATACAGATGGCATTTGTTACATCATCAAAATAGTAAGAGACAGAGAAAAAAGAGCTCCAAAAGACTCTTACTGGACTCTTACTTTTCAAATTGACATAAATAGAAAATTTGAAAACATTTTTCAGTCAAATCAAACCAATATTGCTGTGATGTTGTACTTTAAAATAATAAAAATATCTCTTCTTGAACTCCCACATAGCCTTATCACTCAAGTCACATAATTGCCATCAGCCTCCTAAGCCCACTCATGGACATATGTAGGCTTACCATTGGTTTTGCTTGTGTATTTTCTATTCTCATTCTTTCTGTAGCTACATGCAGCGTGTTATTTTCTTTACCTTACAGTAAGGAATTCTAAACTGAATAAGAGGAGAAAAATAGCTTATTCACTTAATCTTAGGGAAATGCTTCACAGTAGAATAATTTTAAGAGTGCATTATGATAATGGTCCTGCATTAAAGAATTTAACTGTTTACAAAATATTTTAATTAAAGGTAATTCAATACCGTTAAATCATTCTTTAAATCTACAGAGAGCTACAAATTTGGACACAATCTCAGAGTGCAGTCGTGAGATTGGTAACAATACAGGCAGTCGTCAAATCAAGAAATCATTTTACCCAGGATGCAGATGGGGTCAGTACCAGTGCTAAAATGACTGTTCAGGAAGCTACTTGCAGGCTGCCAGCCCTATCATTTATATGCAGCAAATGGTGCTTCTCGGTTTTGAGCTCTCAACCCTGTAAGTCAGAGCATGGCTTTCTCAGTTATCTTTGTTTTCAGTGGGACCAGGATTTAATCTTTGGTTTCCTCCTGTAATGCAATTTCAATAGAAGTGATGTTTATCTCAGATTTATAAAAGTTAGCTAGCTATGCTATACTCTCATTGTAGACTATTTGTGTAGACAACAGTGAGAAAGAGAGATGTCCAGAAGACAACTTCTTTCATAATAGATACCAGTCCTAAATGAAACAAATAGCATTTCATTGACTATAATAGGCCATGAATGTGACTGTCTTTAACAGTTACATTCTAGATATACATAATTGCTGAGATAAATTTTTATGAATCAAATTTTAATGTGGGGTAGTGTTTTTTTTGTTTTTTTTTGTTTTTTTTTTTTTTTAGTGTGGGAAGAAGGCAAAGAATGGAAATCTGTGTGTTTTTCTGGACACAGAACTATCCCAAATGGTAACAAAATGCATATAAAAAAAGTGACTTGTTAGCATGTCCTTAATATTCCATTTTCAGGTCTAGAGAATGACAGGTTACTCAGTTCAAACTCAGTATCTTCCCTAACCCTGTTTGGAGGTCCTCTAGTTGTCCTTGAGGAGCAGTAATGAGCTGCTTGTCTTGCTTTTATAATTTTGGTTTCCAGTGTGTATATTTTAATGGACTGTATACTGAGGCTAAACCTTGGCTCTACAGTGAATACAGTTTGTTAGTAAGTATCGGGGTGCCATTGAGTATAAGGCTCCTCACTGTAGGTATGGGCTCGTTCACTCTGTTGGTGCACAATAGAATCCATATGCTACATTTAGTCTGAGTTAAAATCACCTAAACATGGATTTCTAACACCTTTTTGCAGGTCATAGGCCCTCCTGCCTAGCCTACAAGCTGCTTGTCTAAACTGATGCAACTCTCTTGTAGGTCCCAAGTGGACGTCTCAAATGTCACCAGCCAAGTGCCTTTAACTCATCTGAATTTATTGTCATGGGAACTTAGATTACTAGTTTGCATGAAAGCATCTATGTTAATCTGGAGGCAAACCCCACACCATTCAAATAACCTGCCTGGCCAAAGTCTAATTGTGTCTGGTTGTGCCCTTGGAATGTAATCAATTTCAGCATCTTTATTTTCTCTAATCCTCTTACAATTATGTTTTAAGTCTCAGGTTTACCAGTTGCCCTTCTAGGGCAGATGTGAGCCTAAATAAAATTCCTGACACAGAAATGGAGACTTAAGTACAAGCTCAATTTCAGGTAAGTGAAAATAGAAGATGGAAGTTGCTGAGAGGCTGGCAGAGAGCCTCAAGTATCCCAAGAGGTTTTTATGTTAAAACCCCCATAAAATATGCAGGAAGTAAAACTAAAGGCAACTCTGAAACATAGAAAACACTGAACACTTTGAGACATTGAAACCTAGATACAGCTTTATTTAAATGGTGAAGAACTTGTTCTATCTCTATCTTCAGATGACTCTTATTGGGAAGGATTTGGGTGGCAGCTACCTACTAGCATTCTGTTCTGGAAAAGGCAATTTTAGAAGTTAGAAATAATGTTCTTCAGGAGTAGCACATTTGTAAGTGGTGAGCATTAATCAAAATGTCCTTGCCATAAGGCACAACAGTAGTGAAAGCACCAGAACTTCCCTCCCTAAATGCCTGATAATACATTTTTGGAAATAGTTTTACTAGCCAGTGAACATTTTAGAAGTGGAAGTGTCCCTATGGAAGTGAGATCTGACCTGCTGTAAAGGAGTTTGTTGTTATTTTGAAGTGCAGCTTTCCTCCTTACATACATTCTATTGGCCCCTGTGCCATTGCAAGGACTCACAAGGGAAGAATTCTCTTGTGGCTCCACACACAGGTTTTTGGAAGAATTTTTTTACTGTAAAGAAGGTAGAGCAGAACACAGCTCATAAGCCTCCTGCACTGAAAGCGTAACAAAGCCAAGCGCAGTGATTCCGCAATTCTATGAATACAAGGTCAACATCAACCGAGGCTGTGATGGATGAAATGTTACCTGTGAGCTAGTAATAATTAATGTCAAAATGCAATCAAAATGATGTCTGTATACCCAGCACATCAAGCATTGTAG
Organism: Melopsittacus undulatus; assembly: GCF_012275295.1. Taxonomy (NCBI): domain Eukaryota; kingdom Metazoa; phylum Chordata; class Aves; order Psittaciformes; family Psittaculidae; genus Melopsittacus; species Melopsittacus undulatus. Next base: position 34,348,567 of record NC_047529.1, on the reverse strand, counting down.
TTCCAGTGCATGTCATTATTATGGCTACTGATATATATGCCTTCAATAAAAACTATGACTAAACATATGCTGGTGAGGGACTATTCATTAGGGACTGTAGTGATAGGGCAAGGGGTAATGGGTTGAAGCTTAAGCAACAGAGGTTTAGACTGGGTATAAGGAAGAAATTCTTTACTGTGAGGGTGGTGAGGTGCTGGAATGGGTTGCCCAGGGAGGTTGTGAATGCTCCATCCCTGGCAGTGTTCAAGGCCAGTCTGGATGAAGCCTTGGGTGATATGGTTTAGTGTGAGGTGTCCCTGCCCATGGCAGGGGGGTTGGAACAGGATGATCTTAAGGTCCTTTCCAACCCTAACTATTCTATGATTCTATGATTCTATATGCAGAGCTTCTGAGAAGACTCCTTAGAGGTCTTTTGCATTCATGCAGTAAGACAGAAGGAGAAGAACTTGCAGGACGGGGGGTCCTGCCTTCTTTTTTATTGCAACTACAATGGAGTTTGATGAACTCCCAGACACAGCCACACTGTGAGCATTTCCCAGCTGCACAGACCCATCTGAGGACAAAACCCTCTGGCAAGCTCAAACTGAATAGCTGGGCTGAGATTCGTCTCTGCCATGATTAATTTCTATCATGTCAGGAAGGCTTCAAACATTAAGCAGTGAATCACCTGCCTTGCATGATTTTTTTTTCTTATATAATTTTTAATATAATATCATACAGAAAATGAAGCTGAGAAAACCCTGTGAAAACTGATACCACAGAACAGCTTTAAAGCCAAATTATGCCAGGGAGAGAGCATGTGTATCCTTTTTAATAAAGAAAGAACCAGCTGTCTGGCAAATCTAATAGGTTATGGAGGAATTATGTCAAGTGCAGAACAGCAGGAGCAAAGGAAAAACACTCATTACACATTTTTCAAACTAACCATAGATGGTAGGCAATGACTTCATTTTTTATCTCTGCCTCTGCAGATCATCTCTACCAAGGAGAATGAAAATTATGAAAAGCTCCTGGCTACTGCTCTAACAGTTTCCATGCTTCATCAGTATGAAGAGACTAAGCAGCCAGGCAGCACCGATTAGCAGAGCCTTACTCTATCTCAAGGAATCTCAGGAACAGTTGCAATGGCTCCTTGGCTATCTTCTGTTGAACACCTTGAACTTCTTCCTAGTGAAGGAAGAAGTCACCTGCTTCCTAGTCACCTTCTTCCTAGTGTCACCTTCTTCCTAGTGAAAACTGAAGAGGGACTTTTTACAAGGGCATGAGGTGACAAGGAGGAATGGCTTTGAATTGAAAAAGGGTAGATTTAGATTAGATATTAGGAAGAAATTATTTACTGTGAGGCTGATAAGGCACTCAAACAGTTCTCCCCAGGAAGCTGTGAATGCACCATCTCTGGCAGTGTTCAAGGCCACCCTGGATGGGGCTTTGAGCAACCAGGTCTAGTGGAACATTTCCCTGCTCGTGGCACAGGGTTGGAAATAGATGACCTTTAAGGTCCCTTCCAACTCAAACCATTCTATTATTATATTACTCCCTGGGTCACTTCTACCATGTAGAGTTGCTATTCAAGAGCAAGTGTCATCATAGCAGCAGAACTTCAATCTATTTAAAAGAATTAAAGACTAATTATTTCCCTTAGATACACCCAGAGCAATGAAAATTATGTGTGGGTATTCAAGTGTAGACCAGGGCTCAACCTTTGTTAATATAAGATTTATTCTCACAGTATAGGCACAGAAGTTGGCACAGCATCAAAGTATTAAATCAGGATCCCCAAATGCTCACACAGATCTATGGTATGTTTCCTGCAGAGAGTTAGAGTGCCAGATATTTACATAGAGCCCCAAAAGTAATTAAGCACAGTCAACTGGCAAATTATAATTGGGATAACAGCCTTCTGTATCTTATTTGGACTTTTTTGGTTTTGTGGTTTTAAACATACCTGTTGTAGATATCACTGCTAGCTATTACTTAGCAACGGATACCAGCCAAAACCTCTAAAACTCAACATTTATTTCTCTATAGAGAAGAGAAATTGTGGATATATTACTTCATGCATATGTTTTCCCTCATTTGGCTGGGTTTTCCTAGCCAAAGTGGGTTTGATTAAGACTATCTCAGTAGCCACCTGGATGAAGTATCTAATTCTTAAGGAAATGAAAGGAAATGACACATTTATTGATAATAAAGCATGTTAGTTTTAGGAACTGGGGAGTATGTTCTTCAAATTTTTGTATTTATATATGTTTATAAAATCCCCTCTGAGTCTTCTCTTCTTCAGTTCTCTTAGTGACCTTTCTTCTTAGTGACCCTTCACTGAAATTCATTGAACTCCAATAGCACCATATATAGTAGTATGATGACTTAAACTTTTGCCTGCTTTATGTTTGAAAAAAAACCCCAACCTAATAACAAACCCCAGAAGAATACCTACTGTCATTAATGTTCAGATAGCAACCAGAATCAGTCTGCAGGTGTAGCTGTGCTATGGAACAGTACAACTTCTCAACGAAATATCATACTCTTATGCCTTTATGTTTGTAGGTACATGATCACATAATCTATTTATTGACAAGGAGGGATTTGTGGCTAAATATCAAACATATGCTCTAAAAATTCATCCTATGTAGCCCTTTATTTAAAAAATGGAAAGCTGAAAATAGCTTTAAGTCAGGAGAAAGGAAACCTGCAATTCCTCAGGCATTCTAAGTAATTGTATGAGCTGTAATTGAAAACTCCCTCATGCAATGTGACCTTGTTTGAATTAATTGATTTTGGAATCAGTGCTCAATAGTTCAGTAAGTGTGGAATTCTCCAAAGTTTACTCATTGCCAAGCAGAGTCTCACTGGCTGAGAAAAATAGAATGGACAAAAGACAGTTCCCTACTCGTCTTTTTCAGTGGACTCTTCAGTAAGAGTGAGTTTAGTAGAGCCACGTACTGTGAATTAGATAAAAGGAGGTGCATATACAACTGATCTGATGGGTTTGCAGTATGCTACATTTTCCAGAAAAATGAAGTCGTAATCCATGAACATACTGGCCACTTAAGGCTAGTAAGTATATCCTTTGAAATCAGCAGTACTTCATGCTGTTTCAAGATCAGCTGGAAATCCCTGAAACAGAAATGATCTTGGACTGACAATTAACATAGGACAGAAATTCAAGAAGTCTTTATGTACTGTGACCCAAACCTCATTTTGCTAAAGTCCATAGCTAGGTGGATTTTTTCTATCATTAACCCATTCACCAAAAAATACAGTTGTAGCCAAAATACTTGGGTTAGAGGAAAATGTGAAGGAATTTTAAGAAACTGAAAAAGTTGTGCCTTTTTATTTATCAATCAGCCTGAAAGCTGAAGAATTTAACTGAGGCCGCTCAGTGCTTGTTGCTGGAGAAGGATTCTATACCAATGACTGGAGTGCTTCAGTTCATCCTTATTGGATTTTTAGTCTTTTCTGCTTTAGCTGTTTCAAATGTTCACTGAGCAAATATCCCACCTGATGGCTGAGTATCCTGAGCAGCAGGCTAAAGCAGCAGTATCTCTCACAATATAGGCAAAAGTGTTTTTATACAATGTATACTAATGCCATCAGAAGAAACTGAGTGTACCTCCCACATCTAAACAGATGATAACCTGGTGTTCAGGCTATCCTGGATGGTCAAATATACAAATACCAAACGATTCTCTGTCTCAGAGAAGGAGTTTTAGCATGTTCTTCTGTTTCACAGCAGACAATCCTAACTGCTGTCTCCAATACCATTGCAAATATTTCCGCATTCAGGGTAAAATCAAACAACATTAGCAGGAAAAAAACAGAGGAAACATTCTGAAATATTCTATAACATATGGAGTAAGTCATACATAACACTCTTTCTACATATAGGACATGTTACAAAAAAAAAATATGTTCTCAGGTGAAGGTGAAAACAGGGACAGAGTTGTTAATATCTTCCAGACCTCCTCATTGGTTGTATCTTCATAGTACAATCCAGAGTTGCACCAAGGTGATTGAATTACTTTTCAATAGGACAAGCTAGGTATTGCAGGTAGGATAACAGGTTACTGCAGCACTGCTCCCAGCCTAGTGCCCTCTGTTTCCCAGCAGGACTATAGAGCCAGGGCTCACTACACACTGAGCTGGTGGTAGCACATTCTGATACCTCAGGTAACTTGCACACCTTTTGCAGTGCTCTGCTACACTACCCAGATGTCACCAGAAAGGAGCCTTCCAAGCTGACAGCAGAGCATATATACATGCAGACAGGCTTAGACAATAGGGAACTAAGCTAGAACTATCTGGAAAAGTGACCCAGATTTTATGAACTCTTCCTGAAAAGTGAACCACTGTTGCAAGAGTAGCAAAGACATAAGGCAATAGTAGTCAGGGTGACTACTGTGCTCTGTGACTTCCTATTCAGGAAATTACATGTTGTCTGTGATAAAGGGACAAGGTGGGAGGCAGCAGCAGCTGGAGCTGTATTTTCTCAGCTGTGCATCTGACAGCTGCAACTGGATACAGTTCAGCAACAGAAAGCATATGCTGTCATTCAGGGCTTTTAACACAAAGTATTTTTCACTGGGTTTATTCTCGCTTTACAAAATGAAGTGGAATGGCTAGAAAAGCCTTAGCCACAATGAAATATGAGTCTCAGCAGGGGTCACACAGAGTCCAGGTCCAGCTTACAGTGTGCCAGCTATGCTGACTGCCTCCTCTGCAGTGTAACTTCTCTCATTCATTTACATCTGGAGCAACAGATAGTGCTTTGTGTCTTGTCATAACAGTCTCCATCAGAGGTGGAAAAGCTTGGTTCCACAAATACTTAAACTACACAGGTCAGTGCAAAAGTAATGTGTTCATTAGTACCATAGATATTACCAACGAATCATCAGCTCTCTTTCTAAATTCATACACATTTAAGAAGAGCTAGCACCTGGTAGCCCTTATTCCATCTACTAGAAAACCCTGTTAACAGAGACTGTTAATAATGTCTCACATAATATTCATTATAGTTGCAACCTTACTACCTTCTGAAGGCTGTTAATGCATCTAGGAACATTTTAGAAAACTGCAAGCTATATTATTCCATAATTTTGTAATTGAAATCATAGATCAAATATTATTTTTTTGTTTTAGACATTTTTACATGAATTAATTTTTAGTGAAGCCTGTGTGTTATGATTTGCTTTACAGCATCGATAAGAGGCAGTCATGACCTATATCACTAAAAATTCAAGTAATAATTAAATTGCAATGCCTGTTAATATTCTAAGCAATTGCTTTAGTTTCTTTTCCAAGAAGAGCTTGCTACATCAGAAGCAAAAAGGGAATCAATGTAATGTAATTTTTCAAGGAATTCAAAAGACTGAATTGTAAATGAATGCTGATGTGAAACTTTGAACTTTTTGACATTTATTTGAACAAAGCTCACATAAATGTCAAATATCTGCCAATACCATTTCCACATTTCAGGTAACTGTTTCTTTTGCAACTTTCAGGCAGGGCTGGAGAAGTAAGAGTTTTCTGAGTTATAGCAATGATAGCAAAGGAAGCATCTCCCTCCACAGTGACAGGAGCTGAAGAGAGAAATATGGAAGAACTGCACCTGGGGCTTTAAAAAGAATAACTTATTTGGCAACTGAAATTTTCAACTAATAGTGAGCCACATAATCCCTACTCTTCCTGTAAATCAGATAAATATTTCTAATTTGAATATCTGTCTTAGATAGAAGCTGAGGTCAAACTTGCTTAGTGATACAGAGGTATTATTTTGAATACATAACTCAGAACTGTATACAGTGCATAGACTTGGAAACAGTTTTGGCTCAGGAAAATATCTCACATCATTCTTTTTTGCTCCAGAATGTCAATATCACTTCAGCACAACAAAGCAGAAACATTGCATATTTGGGCAAGAAAATCGATCTGATAAACCATTTCCAAGATGTGGGAGAAGCCATGAAACGAAGGCTAGTTTTCAAAACCACAGTATTTAACCAGCAGATCACTAATCAATGCGAAGCATTTCTCATAGGTATGAAAACACTGGGATGCAAACATATTTGCTTCCTAATCTGGTCATTTTCCAAAACATATGCTATTATTCAGCTGTTTTTTGTCCTGGAGAAAACTAAATAAATTCCTTTCAGTGGGAATTTTAGGCTTATCTAGCATATAAACTCAAAACAGCATAAGTTAGAACCAATTAACTTGGTAACCAAAGTAATTCTGAAAGTATTCCAGTTCAGTATCTGGAGTCAGACACCAATATAGATATTTAGTTGTGTCTTTTGCCATGGAAGGTTACTTCATAATAATCACAGAGACATATGACAGAGATGAAAATTAGTCTCTGAGGTAGCAATAAAATCTCATTTTGTATCATGACAGCATCTCAATTAAACAAAGAATCCCTAGAGGTGGCACTGTAAGCCACAACTTCTGATTTTACACAAAGTTATATATAGCAATTAAAACACTATGCTTGAGATAAAATAACATTTTATGCTACTTCTGAAATGCAAATTTATGTTATTCAACCTCAGCTTACTTCCTTTATAAGCTCCCACTGATCTATCATACAACACATACGTCAAGCAAATAATTGAAAAAGTTTTTTTGCATGATACATCTTGAGCTCTATTTTTACGTTTTGTAGATGAGTAGCCTGCACTGTAATTTCATAGCATGTGGCAAGGAAAATATCATCATTAGGAACTGATATTAATGTATTTGGAGACATAGAAGTGAATTTGGATCACGTAAGAAAGAATATGTATTTCTTATAATTTTAATTATTAAACTGCTATCCGTGCAATATTTTCTCTACGAAGACTAAATGCTAATATTCTAAAATTAATAAAGTTATTATCTTTATTAAGCAACAAACAAGAGAAACAAAGTTGCTTGAAACATTTTTAAAGACCTTAACAGTGAATGGTACAACAATGAATGATAATCGTTACCGATGAGTAATAGCAGATGTGTAAAGCGTGCCATAATGTTTATGATTCAGAGTAGTGATAAAACTGGTTAGACCTTTTCTAAGAGTAAGTAGTTAATTACCTGTGTAGTTAATTGCCTGTAAGTATTTAGACCAAATATTTAAAATCTTGCTTCTCTTTTTTATTCATTACTTTAAGGGCCTAAATTAAAATCAGTGCAACTGATTAGTTATTTGAGAGATAAAAATACCTAAAGGTCTGATAATAGGTAAATGATACTATTTGAACTTGCATTTTATATTTGCATCTGGGTAACTGTTTGTATGGAAAATGGAGGTCAAAATTCCAGATCATTATATTACGTTTGCAGGGTTCTCCCCAGAGGGAGCTTATTCCAGGCTGTAGCCACAACAGCATATTACAAATGTAAGAATACTGGTGTCAAAATTATCACTACACAGGGAAATTGTTTTCAGTGTCAAACATCCTTTTACAAAACAAGAAGACGTTTTTACATGCAGAACATTGGAAGGGTCAGTGTAATTTGCTTACCTGTGGTTGACCTGATAGTTGAGGTGATGTTGGAAGATGCCATCGCAGGTATACATTCATCATCTTGGGAATAGCCTGCCTGAATGGCACGCAAGTAACTGTGGCTTCTTGTTCGGAAACATCCAGGGAGGTCAAGGGCATCCATTGCCTGAGCTTCAACTTCACTAAACACTGATTCACACACCGATTCAAATTGCCCATTAACCTCTGCTTCACTCATCTGAATAAACAACAACAATGCATTTGATTTTTGACTTGCTTTTTTGTGATCATCACGGCCTCAACATCTCAAACGGACACCTGTACATTGATGAAGAACTGTTTTAGCAAATAGTTAAAATGTAGTAATCCCTTCTGATCACATTCACATTTTTTTAACTTATATCAGCTGTTTATATGTATATAGTAAGTACATCACACATGCCATAAAATTGATTTTACATTTAATATTTTTTGGCATATCTAGAGGATTGCAAATTCATGATTTAATGGTAATCAACAGGATCACTCTGTGCTGATAGAAATCCATGTTCTGCCAGGACAGGAGAACAGAAATGAGCTATACTAATATAAGCCTCAAACGGTGAGGGTGGATTGCCTGGCTTCCTCACTTATCAGCAAAGTTACTCCTCATGTGGACATTTAGCTTTGTGACAGGTTATCTTCCTCTTACTATAAAGGGGCTCAAGAAAGTATCTCATAGTCAAAAATGTGTAAGTTCAGAGGAAGTGATGCTTCTGAAAGGTTTCAGAAACACTGTATCTAGCCTTGTGTCCAGTGAATAAAGAACTATTGTGTGAAATAGAGTGAAAAGTGGCCAGATGAGAAAATAATGCTTCAGCTGTTTACTACCTCATTTCCTGGTTACCTGGGTTAGGCATTCAACTACCATGGGAAAACAAAATGCACCCACTACTGCTACCTTTTCTTTAGCAGCATTATTTTAAGCCTGACATTTCTGTCACCAGGTGTGCTGAGGATCCCAGCCTGTCAGAGCACCCTGCATGTGCCTATCTGCATCACCTACCAGGTGAGCCCCCTGTGGGATTTCACCATTCCCCTCCAGCTCCCTGCAGGGCTTGGGCAGGAGCCTGCATCTACCTGCTGGTACTGCCTGCAGGCTGGCCATGATGCAAACCTGTACATTTTTAGGTAGCTTTTATAATAAATGGGGTTTAGGCAGGCTGGCCAGGTTTAGGGAACCTCTCAATAGGGAACTGTATATTGCAGCTTTGAAGATGAGTGCCTAAATTCTATCTACATTTTTTAACAGGTTCTTTGAGGTCAGGCCTAACTACCTATAAATGCACTAGAATAAATCAAAATTATGTTAATCCAAAATCAAATAGGAAGTTTAACACTGGAGAGACAAATGCAGGACCTCCTGATGACATTTTTGTTTTTAAAAAAGAGAGTTCTAGAAATCAGAATCACTATAAATAGCAAGTTAAATCTGTAGCATCACTAAACAGCACATCCAGTTGATATTACCTTTTCTAAACAGCTGCTAAGTGCTAAGTGCATTTTTCATTATTACTGCTCCTAGAACATTATTCATTATGGAAACAGTGAGTGCGAATGTTTCAAACGATTTAGGATCTTGATTAAGTAAATGGAAATTTCATATGGAACTTCTGATGATAATGAATAACTGATATTTTAATTTCATGTAAGACATTTTGGCTACTACATCTCTTCTGAAAGGAATTACATTACCCTTCATAAAATTTGCTTCTAATAAAGTTAAGTAGACTAATGCAATCTTGAAAAGATTAGGAAAAAAAAATCTTACTCTGAAATACTGTGCATACATCATTGATCAGGGAATTTATGGTAATTTAGTCCATAAACAATTTAAGTCCTAACCACTTTTTTCAAACTAAGGTCATTGGCAATAGAAAAATCAAAGTTTTAAAACTTAAATTAAAAATATAAGCCATGGAACCCAGTCTCTTTCTTGACTATACCCTTAGTCAAGAGTGAAAAAAGATCTCACCAAAAAAAGGCATTAAAAATACCACAAATCACACAAACTGTTGTTATGTAGGTGCGAGAAGAAAACAATGGCATCATGGAAAAAGAACAGGAAACAGCAAAGGTTCAGAACTTGGTTATTTTTGTTGTGGGTTTTGGGTTTTTTTAAATACAGTTACTTTGTGTAGTATCTATTAAATAAATTTATTACTGCTCTGGAAACAGCTGGACTGTGAGGTGAGAAGTATGTGATTGACATAAAATTATGCAGGTTAGTGAAGACTAAAAAAGAAAGTAAGGAAATATATCCAGCAGGTTTAGGTAATCTGGCCAGTTGAGCAATCTACCTGCAAATGAAATCTGTGGTGGACATCTTTCCAGGTAATGCACACTGGATTGAAGAATTTTAACCTCTGCTGAAACCCATTAGTCATTATGGACAGCTCAGTGAACATATCCATGCACAGCCACGATCAAAGAGGCAGAACATGTTAGAATAGTTCTGTATCACAGCAATGTTTCGTGACAGCCAACAGCACCGCTTTGAATGCAGGATTTAATTCTTGTCAAACTTTCTCAAAACTGGAGTGTAATAAAGACAGAAAATAACCAAACCAGAGTAATGAAAATCAAGGCATGAGAATGATGGGGGCAGGTTTCACAAAGGAGCTCTGTAAAATAATGAAAGGTTTGGAAAATGACTTACTGTATAATTCTGATGTGTGCTATGCAAGATTATACTTAGATTTATCCCACATAAGTTAAGGAATCTGACTGAAAGGCATTAATCAGGTGACTAGTCCCTCCCAACTCTCTACAGTCAGTGGAGACAAGCATTTTCAGAGGACTGTCAGCCTGCTCGGGAAGTGTGTTGTCCTGGAAGAAAGTCTTTCACTCCATGAACTACAGAGGAAGCTGTAGTTGCTGCCTCAGTTAAAAGCCTCAGGTTAGATAAATTGAATCCAGGTCTGAATACCCATGCAGTACAAATTGCATGTGAATTAATATAAAATTGCTCAAAACCCCTACTTTTTTAAGATAACCATTTTGCATAATTAGCTACTATACCCTTTGATGTCTTACTAAATGGTCAAATTAAAATGAAGTAACACAGGTCTGAGAAGAGGGCAGGGCCTACCTGTCATAAAGCAACACAGGGAAGAAATGATAGGACCAATGAACATTAGAAACATTGGAAATTTTATGTAAAGTCCTCTGCTAAGCAGAACATGCACATACTCCATAAGGCTGCTTGCACTTCAGGCCTGATTCGTATCTCACTTGAACATAAATTAGTACTAACTAAGCAACATAAATTCAACAGGGTGGAAAAATGTCTCTTTTCAGAAGTCCCCATACATAGTATAATTGATGGGACTTATTCTTTCATTCAAGAAGAGTGAGGGATTGAATTAGAGATGAATCACTGCTCCTTTGGAACATAATTATTTCCATCTATATCATAATCTGGCAACCCACAGTTACTGAAATGAGAGTAGGTATTTTCAGAGGGTAAGTATTGTAGGAGTGTGCTTCTTATGCTCAGTCTGAAACTTCTTAAGATTTAAATATTTAATATAGGCTGAAAATGAAAATAACAGTATTTATATTTTAAATGAAAAATATTGTATGTGATAGTGCCCCTTTGCTTCTAGCATTCAACATTTCCCTTGAAAATTTGCACAACAGTTGCATTCCTTAGAACTGAATTACTTTGGCAATTCGCATCCTCGGTTAGGTATTAATTAAAGAAAGCCCAACAACTAAATCCATCCACTAGTAACAACTCTTGCATCTGCAATTAACCTACAAGAAAAGTTATAACAAGAATTTCCCACCTGACTAACACAGCTGGCCTGACTGAGCGTGCTCACTGCTCTCATATAGCTCTGATTCCTTGAGCGAAACTTTGGGGAATTGTAGTTTGCAGAGGGATCCAGGTTGTGACCCCCAGGCACGTCACTTGCAGTTTGAAGGTAGCTCTGACTACAAAGGAAAGAGGAAAAAAAAAAAACAAAGGAAAGGGTGTAAAACTACAGATGGAATCAATTAGGATACTAAAGACAGTAATTTGTATGAGACTTAACAAATCCATTCCCCTGGGTCCAAATCTCTCTGTCTATAAAGCATCACAGATCTGTTGTAGTGAAACACTTTAGCACAGGCAGAGAATCTATCTGCAGTTCTGCTACCCAGATGATTGAAATTTTAAGTGTTCACTGTATTTAAACATCATCAATCCTCCTGGCTATTAATGTTGAACTTTCCTAAAAGAGAATGTCGAGGTCAACAGCAACAAGAACCAGAGCTAAGGCGCAAACCAAAGTAACTAAAAATCTTTCTTCATAGACAAAATCTGCTACTTGTCATCTGTTTTTCATCAGGGTGTTAGGCATCAAGAGACCTTTTATCTTCAAAGGACTGAAATATTTTTACAAAAGATCAAAATATCCCATGTTCAGCTAAAAAAAAAGAAAAAGATTAATAAGGTACTCAGAGCAACCACACAAAGCTCTAGAAACACTTTCCTTACAGCACATCACCCAGTTTGGAAGGCAGATCTTAACACACTGAGACCCTTTCAGTATGCTTTCACTGCAAGGGTGTAATAGTGTTCATGTTTTATGTTCAATATATTGATATTATCCATCATTAAAGGAAAATAAGTAAGTCGAAGAGAAGTACTTTGCATTGAATACAAAACTAAAAAAAATGAAGGTAACAACCAAGGTTTACTAGAGTTCTGAGAACCTCCGAAAATCAGATTTTAGTAGTCACGTGACAGTCATCTCTAGACACCAGTGCATAAATTTATTAATGTTTCAGATAATGCCGGGTTTCATGTGGTAAAAAGGCAGTTTTAATATTTATTCCCTAAAGATAACTTCAACAAAAACACAGTTTCTGGAAACAATACATTTGTGACAGTTGAACATCTGTCAATATTGGCACCACAGTTATTTCAAGCTGAGCTGGCAGAGTTACTCAGCCCAGCAGTGGCTGCGACATGCCCTGGCTGTCAGAAATTTCCCTGTGAAAGGGGAAGCTTCCTCTCCGAAAGGACCAGGCCATTCAGTGAATGAGAAAGCACAGGTTCAACTCCCAGTGCAGAATGAGGCACAAGCCAGGATATTGTTTCTTAGACCTTGTTTCTTCTTATCAAACACTGGGCATGATCATAGGCTGATGCTTGAAGGAGGACTCAGCCTTCCTCAGTAACTGAACAAAACCTGATTTTGGTCTGGATTTGATCCCTAAGGAGCACTCGGTGAGGAATCTCAGACCTTTAATCACGGCTTTGAGGAGCAAATAGTGTTCAGCTCCTGCTCCCTATGTGGTCATGTTCTTTGATTTTGGACATGTGATGACCCAGGGTCCCCTCAAATCACCAGCTGCAAGAGCATACGGGTCTATTAGATCTTTCTGACCTTATACTTGGGAGATCAGTTCTCAAGCACTTCCATGTGTTCTCCCTCATTTAGCCATGATTTAGGGTCAACATAGACATAGCCATGCTTCTACAGTGCATTTGGCAATGGCTGAGCTATCTGCTCCTCTAAGACAGGCTGCCCTTTTCAGTGAAAAAGGATAGGTTTTGTTTTCATCTTTTTTTTCTAATTCTTCAGAAATTTCCATGGAGAAAAAACTATTTTCTTTGTTCCTGTCTTTATTCAGTGACTTCTATGGAATACCTCTGTAGCTTCACGACAGAGGTAAACTATAGTGAAACTATGCTGTAACTGCTAAAACCAAAATGAAAATGCATGAGATTGATGCAGGCATGTGATCAGAGGTTAATTAACTCATTACAGTGGAAGTGATTTGCAGATTAAGATAGCTGTCTGATAGTGGGTCTAATTTGGTTTTAGGTGATGAAAACAGGAACTGTGGCAGCACTTTTTTTTTGTTCCCATAGATATGAAGACAAATATAATAGATCAGTTGAAGCCGTGTAAAGACTTCCTATCTATATTTCATTGCTGGATATAAATAAACCTCCCTTCCTCTATAGGCAGCAGGCTGATGTTTGTCACCTTCTTTGTGTCATTCCGAGTTTTGTGTATGCTTTACCAAATCTGCCTGGTATTGTAATTTAGCATTTTTTAGAACAGTTAGATGAGTTCCCTCTGGACCTTCTGCTTGTCATTAGGTGCAAAATCTGGGATTCTGAGTTCAGGAACAGTCTGTGAAAGAGATATTTGAGGTTTCTTTATTAAAACATGGGTCATGTTAAGAAAAGATGGAAGCAACAATTTTATAAAAACTTAAAAATTTATTAATTTAAACTGGATCCTAATAACTGTCTCCTTTGCTAAGTAATGTTCAGCAACCTAGTATTTCATTATACACATTCCAGTTCCTTGTGAGGAATTGTTATCATTTAATGCAATCAGCAATTTCTACAGCAATAATTTCTTAGGGAAAGAAGCCCAGTATTCCATGGTACTGCTAAGCTGCGGAGTTTTGATGGATGAGTTTGGACATTCCCTGATAGTTAAATAATTTTTCACTTAACAGAGAAGAGCAATTGATTTATAGGACTGTAGCAAAATAAAAGAAGTGTCACATATATTAGGCTGCAAAAGGAATTTCATATCCATTTGATTAATACTTTGAAATTTTCCTGGTCAAAAGAAACTATTAGATTTCATTTCTAAGGTCTACACTAAAAGTTATCTTCCAGGATAAACATATCAATGCATGGTAAAAATGGTGACTTTGCTATAAACATGATACAGAACCAAAATGCCAAAGAACCAAAAGATACATGAGAACGTTGGTCTCACATGTCACTATCTGTTGCTGGAACTTTCTTTGTCAACAATGCTATGAAACACTCATCACATGACTCTGTTTAATGCTGTCTTTTTAATGACATCCATTCTATCTATAAGCTTAGGAGCAAAATTTCTGACCTTCTTTTCCAAGACACCACAGCTCTATCACTTTGATAAAATTATTTTCTTTTATCCTCTGTAGTAGACTATCTTATATTGCAGAGGATCACTGAAGAAGGGCAAAAGAAACATGAGCAAATGAGATGCCTTGACAGTTCATCTCCAGGACCACAAAACAAATACACACATTAACATCAAGGAGGTGACTCTAAAGTTCAGTACTATGGAAAAAGAAGAGGATGAGACTAATAGGAACAATTAAATTAGTATGCCAGCTCTTTCCTCAGTTGCTTTCCAAAAAGACAAGATTGTAGACATGGATTTTGCTTTGAAAGCTTTTTTGCCCTCAAGGTTGCTTTCCCTTTTCCATTGTCTTCAGAGGAATTCCAGAGCAGCTGGGAATAGGTCTTCAATTTAATGAGAAGTATCTTAGCTGTAAGCAAGCCTCAAAGCACAAAGAAACATTTGAGAATAAAGCAAACCCATGCAGTAACCTTCCAGCTCTTGAGAACCTCTACTCTAAAAGTGAAGTCCTAGGACTTCCAGTGAAGATAGCTAAATTTGCAACAGCACTTTCAGCACTCAGCAGATTGCCTGAGTGTATTCGGGGAGGACAAAATAAGTGCAAAAGTGAGCTATAAGCTATGCTTATCTGGGACAATATATGTGATAGGATATCTGTTAGCATATCTGGATAGCATGTCATCCTGTTACAGAATGAATGGGAAAGAGGTTAGGCTGAAAATGCCAACAACAAAGATGTATAAGGGAAGAGGCAGGAGTAAAAAAAAGTTCCTGCTTAGCATTTTTTAAGAGTCTTGCATCACAGCCTCCGTTTTCTTCGATTCCTCTAGTCTGCAAAAACTCAGGCTTCTGTTATACAAACCTCATGCCCTGCTGTTCCTATCTGAAAGCTGCCCCTTCCTCGAGCTCCAGAACATGCTTTCACCAAAATCTCCAAGTATACTCTCCTTCATTCTTGACCAAACCAGATCCTAATCCCTACTGGTCCCTAGAATCCTAATAGCCAGCTCACAGGTGTCCTGCTCAAGATCTCCCAAAACACACTCACAGAAGCCAGAATTGAACCATTTCTACTTCCGTCCTCTGCAGATTACAAAAGTACTGTTAACACCTCTGTCAGCAGAGTCCAGCTCACCCCTGCTACAGCCGTCTAATCCTGCTCTCTCACTGAGGGCATTAGCTTCCACAAACCCACAAACTCTTCTCTTTCATGGACAAGCTAACTGTTTTGACATGTCTTGTAGCCATCCTTAACAGAACTCAGTGCAGGAGAAAGTTTAATTTTATTTGTGTTGCAACCAGAAAGCATTCAATATTTTTTGTCAAGAGTTTTCAGGAGAGGCAAGAGCACATCTTCATCTCCTGATCTTTTCCTTACTTACGCCATTGTAACAGAAGACTTGTAGAACTAGAGAGCTATTTAGAACATGTTTTAATGAAAGGAACAATCATGTAAACTAATCCAATAGCTGCAATCAAGCACTGACTAATGATAAGAGAAGGACTCTTAATTTCTTCTCTGTAGCCATCTATTATTTAGCTATTTCCTCCTCTATTAGCTGTGCATTTTTAAAAGAAGTAAGATGCTTTCTTTACTTTATAGCTAGTAAACAGCTAACCTTGATTGTTTTGGTTTGTTTTTTTTTCCTGCTTTTCATTGATTTATATAACTTTTAGAAAGGCCATATAACCATGGACAGAGCTTGAAGCAGTCCAATGACTTCAGCATATGGTGTGGGAGGATTTGAGGCATTCACACTGTGGTCTGTATTATAGCACCTTGCACCACTCAAAGTCTATCACTTTGTGCAGCACTCAGCCCATGTTTTGTCATTACTGAGTTCTGATGATGATGAATACCCAGGATGGTTTGTAGCATCTTTCCTGAAGTCTCTTGTCATTGCTGTATGACAAGTATTACTATAAGCTAGAATTACAACACACAACACTGTACCATAATTTATGCAGCCACTGCATCTTTTTGTCATTTGATTAAAAGGTATGTTTGACAATAAAACAATAAGGTTTCACTTTTAGGACACCTTGAAATGCCAGATTTAGAGGCTGACATAGTTTTACAGCTTATAGCTAACTCAAAACAAAACAAAGAACCCCTTTAACTTCTCCCTGAGATAAAGCACTTGGCAGTCAATACAGCCCTAGTGGGAACATGGGGCATATGGTTCCTGAGAAAGGGATCTCTGTCACATTGCTGGTTTTTTTTTTTACCATCTGTATTTTATAATAAATGATTGATGTAATACACTTGATATAAGGTACTTGTCATAAACCTAATACCTCTGCTTAAAAAAGTATGAACATGTTGCCAGCAATGCAGCAAATGTCATACACTTGCCAAGGTCATTTCTTGATCTACTCACATTCAAAATAGCTATCAGCCCCTAGAGTACCTGTTGTCTGTCAAATGTTCAGCCACCAGTGTACCCTGAGTCAAGAATGTACAAAATGTGAATTAAATCTTCCTAGGCCTCTGAAAATTGCATCAAGAAAGTCACCTTCTGAGTCTGACTGGGTCTATCAGGTTTATTAAGAGAGAATCAGATATAAAGAAAGTCCATTTTCCATCAAATTAATTTTTTGAATTGTAATAATCTAAAATCATACCTTTTTCTTTTCATGATCATGCCTGCATTTGTCCAAAAAATCTGAGAATGAATGGGAACATTCAAGAATGTACAATCACTTCTGTTTAAATCAGCACATTCAACTCAGAAGTATAATTCTGGGACAAAAAGATAAAATTTGTAAAAGAACTCATCTTGGGCACCTAAAAGGGAGTTGCAGTAGGATTAGCAAGGTAGCATTAGTTATCAAAACCTACTTTATTGAGGGATTTGCATTTCAATGGATATTCATTGCTCTATCTGGATCTATCTTAACTACGTCTTTTTAGGTACATGAAATAACTCATTGACCAGAATCTAATGATTAAGCTTAGTGAGCAGTGCCATTGTACAGCAGCTGCAAGTCATACTGTGTCTCTGTGGATCCCTGCTGAAGTCAATAGAGCTCTGCAAAGGGGCACAGATGTGCCTGCATGCAGCCCATTGAAGAGCATAGACATTAAATCTGATTCTCCCTTTGGAATAGCACAGTTAGTATGGTGCTCTGAAAAAAATGAAAGTACACATAAATCTGGTGAATTTTTCTGTAGCAAAGAACTTATTTTCTAATCTCTGCCAGACTGGAGCTTCTCTTTGATCACTGATAGATATGAGAATTTGGGCCAAAATAAATATATATTTCACCATTGACCCATACCATTTTTTTAAAAAGGTGCCTGAAAGATATTGAATATTTGATTTGTTGCAGGAATATGTTAGGAAAGAGGTGGTGACTGCTGTTTCTGTCCTTGTGAAATGCCTACTAATCACTGCTAGGACAGAATCTCTCTCATCAGTAAGTATTTAGGGATTTTGTACAACATGAAGCAGAAGAGAATAAGAGGAAATCATCCAGAATAGTTAAACAGTCTGGTGGTTTGATAACTCCTTGCAAAGATTCAGAGGATGTAGGCTCAATCAAGCCTGTCCTCCAAATCATGCAGGATGTGCGGGTAATAAGAAAAAAGTCTGATGTGGGAAATCTAACCTCAGAGCTGTTGTTTGTAAGAAGTGACAGATGTGCACATGTAGCTAATCCTAAAAGTCTTGTTCCAATATCCTATTTTGAGCTTGCCCTGGAGAGTAGGCAGCAAATTGGTCAGCAACAACAAACCAGGCAGATGTTATGGCAAAACTTAGAGGCATTTAAACATCATGCAGCAGTTCAGTAAATGGATCTGAGGATCTAAGCAGAACTCAGATATTTGCTGTATGTTCCTAAATCCATTATGGAATCCAAGTATTCATAATTTGCTGCAGAAAGCTATCTCTTTTTTTTTTTCTCTTTTATTTACTTTTGGCATATATACATGTACATATGAAAAAAATCTCAGGTGGAACAAATGTAGACCATCAGGACTCAGTAAAGCATCTGAGCATGAGCTTAATTTAAGCATACATATAAGTCCATTAAAGCCAATAGGTGTTAAGCAAATAAGTGACCTTTTCATGCAGAAGTTGAAGATATTAATGAGATTATGTAATTTGTGGGGGAAAAAAAAAGAGTAGAATGAGAACTGAAAACACATACATGATTTCTGCTTTTTAACCAAAGCATCTTAATTTTCAAATCCTTGCCTGAAGAAGTGTTGCTACACACATACTTTACAGTCTCATTTAGTTTTTATTAAATATTTTTTATTAAAAACTAAATGAATGAGAAAGGCAGCTCTTGAATCCTTTCAAATTAAACACGTTTGTTGAAAGCAAGAATGAATAAGAACCAGAAACACATTTCTCTTGGATCTCAGTATGTGTGGCTGTGAGACTGGCCTGAATCTTACTGAATTTTCACTGCAATCCATCACATAATTGTGCCTATCTGACAAAAGCCTGTTTTATTCCTGAGAAGACTCTGCACTTTGCTAGCCTTAGGATCCCCCTTCCATCCCTAATCCAGGGTAATACATTTCAGCCCTACAACATGAAGCTGGTATTTTCTACAATGAGGCAGGAGATCTGGAGTCAATCACTCCCCAGGTTTCAAACTGTGCTACTTCTAAGAGGACAAGATGCCTAACACTGCTTAAGAATGCTTCCTATTATTCTGCAGAGGAAGAAAGGATGAGGACCCTCTTCTGACCCCGTAAAAGATACTTCCTAGGTAGCCAGATGACTAACTGCCCTTCACCATTTCCTCTTAACCCTGTGGACTAATCTAACCCAGATCTTATTGACTGCAGCAGAGAACACTATCACTGTGCCAGTGGCCTACTGATTGCATTATTAGTTGATAAGGCTTTGCAATTAGCCCTCAAACTCTCCTCAGTAAATCTCCAATTTCACCCCTCAGAGACTCTGAATAGATGCTACTACACTATAGGGTCTCAGAAAGCTACTAATGAAGTGTGTAATGAGGCTTTTTAGAGTCAGAAGATTGAAGAAAAAACAAAGATAAATAAAAAGCATATAAAAGATGAAGGTTTCTTTTCTAGCGATTTTTTCTATCTCTTCTATTGAAGATATTTCTCAGGAATGGCTTCAAAACCATTCCTAATTTAAAATGCAGAAGAGTTAATGGTAAGTTGAAGTTTAGTCTTACAAATTAAAAGAAGGCTTGCATCACTGGTGTGCAGCAATGGGTAGCATTGGAGTAGGACATTAACTTCTCTAGCAAGGAAGCTGAGCTTAAACTCTCATTCTGTGATGTTTTTGCAGCACACTCACTCCTCACACGTGTACGTTTACCTACAGCCTGCAGTTATCAAGACTTCTTTCTGTGTACATACTAAGTGGAATTTCTCTAGGAAAAATACCCACAGATTTGTCCATTAGTTAACAATATGGCCTTGCCACTGTTATGGTCGGATGAAAATACAGAGGTTTTGTCTTATGCTGTGCTTCCAAATTTCTCATTCAGTTTTTCACTTTCTCATGTTGCAAGTATGCTGTGGTTAGTGCAAATGGTTACAAATGCTACTTCTTTTTTTCTTTTAAAATGGAGATTTCCCATCTATGAGAGGAGCTTGTGCTATTCCGTGATTCCTGCTGAGCCAAGGGCTCTGGCAGCTAAGTGCTGTTAGATCTTCTTGTTGCAGTTTAACTCCCTTGCTGTGTGCTTTGGCAACATTTTTGTTGCCATAATAATCTGTAGATGTGAACATGTGGACATGCCTTGGGACATAGTGCAGATATTCTTTAAGTCAGCATAAGTTAGTGTGACCATGAAAAGATGCAATATCTCACTCTGAAAAAGGGAAGAGCAAGGAAAGATTTACTTTTAATTCAGATCACTGATTTGGTCTGGTTTACCATAAGTCCAGAAAACACATCCACCATTTCAGGACTGTCTTAGGCATATTTGCTTAAAATACTGGATAAAGCAGATTTTGCATTGAGATGGTAGGCTGTGAAGAAGGGTAGCTGAAATATGGCCACGCATGATGCTCTGCAAGTGTGCTATGGGCTTTAACAATATCCAGTGTAAAGTTGCTAAACCTGAGGGAGGCATGGCTTTCTCTGTGACCCCAACTCCAAGTTTTAGATGCTTACTTCCATAGAAGGCCAAAACCTGGCAGAGGGTTAGATGGAGAACATAGCCAAGACAAATTAAAGTACAACTAGTACTGTGCTGTGATAGTGTGATAGTGTGTCACGGCAGATTTCCCTCCTCATTGAAACACTACATTTTTGTCCTACCTGCTCACTCATCAGTTGAAGGTGTGTTGGCTACCAGCTGCCACGGTAAAGTTTGCCATTAGAGGTTCATGAAGCAAAAGTCCACATTGCTGTCACTGATTTTATTTTATTGTAACTTAACCTATTTCATCTTCATATTTGCAGTGCCTAGTTTCCCATGAGTCACTTCAGATCATAATAGAAAACTTCACCACAGCACAGCTATTCATTTGTGTGAGTGATACCAGTATGATCTTCAAATAGAGTGTATTTACTTCGGGCTAAATGCTATTGTTATCCCTTTGACTAAATGCTTAGACAGTTTTCAGAGTCTTTCACAATACTTCAAAAAGAAAACACTGAAAACAGAACTTGCTGTTTCTACAGTGCTCTCCTGTTCATTACATAATTGGTATATTAAGTACTCTTTTCCTGAAAATAAGAAGCATCAAACAACTGGAGTATTATCTTCAGTCATAGAACTGGTTTTCTATCACAGTCCCAAATTCTTGGGTTTTTTTTTTCTGCTTTCCTTTCTGGATCTCAGTATCTGTGATGCTTTCATCTCTCAGCTTTGCTTGGGTTTGCCATAAATACAGAGAAATATAGGAAGGATACCCTAACAAATCATGTGGGGCAGTCTCTCTTCCAGAATTGCACAGAACTTAGGACAGACATTCCCTTTGTTTCAGCTAACGGCTCCATAAACTGTTCAGCTGTTTTGACCTTTACTGTAAATGAAGATACCAACCAGCACACTACCTACCTCCTACCAGCTCCCTTCTGCAAGCTACCTTCCAATACAGTGTAACTCCATCCGCAGTAGCATCACAGCACAGCAGAAAACTGGACTGAATTGAAATGGCTTGCATTTCACCTCCAGAAGGCCTGTATTTGTTCAGAGCATACCAAAACTGACATCTGAAAGATTTTGTATGTCTAATCATAATGCAAAAAAAAAAAAGAAGTCTTTTTTTTTTCTCTTGGAACTACTGGGAGTCAAGATAATTTCCACAATAAATGGGATTTTTGGTACTGTTCCAGGAAAGCAGAAAGCTGGAAAGGAAGCAGGTTCAAGTATATGTCCTGTCTCCACCACAGCAAGCCTTATCACATTATATTTCACTCAAATGCAATTACATAATCATAATAAATTACACTGCCCTTCTACTTAATGTTATAGGATGAAGTACTGCAACATACTATTTAGTCTTTTGAAAGAGCATCCACAAGGAAATAATTGAAATGTATTTATTTTCAGTGGGTGATCTAGATATTTAGGCATATTTAATGTAAAAAGAGAGAACCTAACCCTTTGGCCAACTGACCTGGAAAGTTACACATTCTTATCCTATAGAGGGTATCTGCATCCATCAGATTATTCCTGAAATGTGCCTGGGCACTACCTAGAAGACAGCCAGGTGGCCTAGGATGAGAGCAAGCTGGGGACCATGCTGGCAGTGTGAGCATTTTAACAGATGTGGTGATCAGGTGGCAGTGGATGGGCTCATGCCCTGCTTCTGTCATCTGCATAAACCAACAGTGGCAGACCTTGCACTTTTTTATTCCCAGAGTAAAATGTACTCCTTTCCAGGAGTAACCCCAAAGAAAGGATTTCAGAATTTTAATGCTTCTGTTAAATCAGTTACATTTACCTGTTTGCAACTTGTTAAATAAAATGATGTATTCAGATACAAACATGCATTTTTATTGTTTATGAATTTTTAATCTTCAATTTCCTGAATCTTTGAGCAACACAAACCAAACAACTAGGGGCTTACTTCCATCAAAATAGAAGCAGAATTTAAATGGGAAAAAAACTCCTTGCAAAGATGCCTGATAAAATTCAGAGAAGAAAGATGTGCACATGTCAAAGGTCTTCTGTAGGTTAAGTGAAGGTTGTTCTAACTTTCATTTTACCCTAATCAGGATAGTGATAGAAAACTAAGCTTCTTCTTACATTTGGTAGTCAATACATGCTTTCTTACTGCCACAGCTACCAATATTCGGTTTTTATTACAGGTTTACTGTTATTCTCTCAGACCCCAGTTTTGATGTATCCTGTCACCCAAGCAGAAGACTAAGAGAGTATTTATATTTATATCTATTTTATTTCTATGCATTAGCTCCCTCCATCCTGGTAAACAAGCTAAAAAGCCAGCTAATGAAGCTGACATCTTGAATCATGTAATTTCTCGTAACACATGCCAGAAATGCTATTAAGCCCTGCTATACATGCAGGAATGCTGTTCAAAATCTTGGTTTCTGGCTCTGTAGTGGAATCTGTTGTACAAAGGGTACTCGCCATGCAATAGGATTACTGAACTGTGCTGGAAGAGGAAGGAAGGCTCCATAACCATTATTCCTTGCTACTCCTTCATAGAAATCCACCAGATGTAAAAGTATCAACAGTGACAGGTAGACAGAGATGCTCTGGGAGGAGATGGCTGATAGTGAAGCCCATGTTTAGGATCAGCCCTTTGTATTCCTGTGAGATAAGACATTTTCCAACTTCTTTAGGACAGCTGAAATTTACAGATTTTTTTTTTAAGAAAGACATACAAGGACCAGAATAGTTGTCAGATATCTGCCTGAATTTCACTGGAAAAAAAACATGCATCGTAGACTGGCAGATTCAAAGTGCTGCCCCCCAGTTTAAGGGAAAACGGAGGATGTAGAAGATATCTGCCAGCAGCTTCCTGGCTGCTCAATTATTCCTAGCGCAGTGTTTGCAACAAATTCTCAACAGAGCACTAATAATATTTCCCAGTATTACAAAAAGCTTCCTCCTTTTCTGCCTACTGTTAATGGCAACTATGCCATTAAATCCTTTGGGACCATGAACAGGCACAGCTGTCAGCATCAATATACGGCATCGGCATTGTACCTATGTTTTAATCAATTATATTTTGAGCCATGTATTTGCAATACATAGAAAATTGACAGAAGATACACTTGGTATTGACCTACTAATAACCCTCTGCCTTCAGGAGTTAACAGTTCTGAGAGACTTTTTTTCTTGAAACATTCTTTGTTTGAATACTTGTGCTGCCTGTATCTGTTTATAAGCTGTAGGAGTCTAGGGCAACCTGCCACTCACTGGAAAATCTGTGCTGTTATCTACATTCATCTGTGGAAGGCCCAACCACATCTGAAAACAAAGAACAGAATAATACATTTTATTCAGTCTAAGTACTTGGAAAGTTAGAACTGCCTCTGAGAAAAAATTTAGTTTGTTGTACTAGAATGGACATGATATATGCTCCAAAACAGGATGGCTGCAATCAAACTGCCTTCTGGGAATGATCCCTGTTCTATGCTAATGCCCAGAAAACACAGCCAGGTAGTGTTTGGGATGGTGCTAATAGGCCCAGTCAACAAGTTTGCCCAGGAATACTCCAAAATCTCAGTGTACATGGTCAGGTTTCTGTACTCAGATCTGTGTTCTGGAAATGTTTAATTTACCATCAGGAAGACAGCTGGCTGATGCGTAGAAGTCTGAGAAAGTTGACCATCTCTTCTCATCCCTGTTGCCTTCAGAAGGGTCACTCTTAACAAGCCACAGATGTTAGATCACTTTCCCTTAGCACATCTTATCCCACGAGAACAACTGCCCTTTTGCAGGACCCACAGCTTTCAGAGCTATTTATGAGAAAATCCAGGACTGAAAAATTCACAACATACAACTCTACCACAGATGAGAAATTATGGGATCCTCATCCCGAAAGACCTCAACTCCCACTGACAAGCACTCACAAGCTGAAAATTAGCCACCTTTTTGTTTCCTAGGGATTTTCACATATTCGGTCTGAACCAGGCAATGTAACCAGCATGTCTCAAAACCAAAATTCAGCCCAGATACAATGACTGAGGATATAAAAAATTCAAATGTTGCCTGAACCCACTATCATTAAGGGCTCTTTTCATCACTGGAAATTAGCCAGGTACAGGTCTGCCAGCAATACTTATGTTATGGGCCATATTTTCATCACTGGAACTAATATTCTAGCAAATCTTTCAGATTCACATTCAGAAATTGGCTCAGTTGCCTAAGCATAGGTCTCTGGCACTCTTTGAGACGCCTTAGGATATCTTGCCTGGATTTTAGTTGCCAAGGGAGAGCAGAAACCTGTTAGTCTTGTTTCATGGTGTCTCAGAAATCTTACAGCAGCTTATAGAACACATGTCTTTGTACAACTGAATTGAAGCTACAGAGATGTGAGGGTAAGCCATTTGAAACAACAGAGTCGTAAACTGTTATTTTCAGTAATAGTGAAACTTGATGGTTTTCTTCCAGATTGCAAACCAAATAGTTCAATTTAATTAAGCCAAAAGAATTTTTGCCTGAGGTTTTTGTTTTGTTTTATTTTATGAAAAGGTGAGTCCCTATGGCATACTATACATGGTATTATCTACAGAACAATAAACAACCTTTGATCAAAGGTTTCACTCTTAATTTCTTCATTTTATGTATTCCTTCCAGGCAAAAAGCTGAGAGAAATACCCAGTCAAATTAATAGAAGCTGTAGATTTGAAATCAGGTTACCACTTTGGAAATGTCTTTAAAAATATACGTACAGTGAACTTATAAAAATTTTATACTGCAAGGACAAAAGAGAAACATATATAGCTACACACATCTTCTTTAGTTATTTAATAGACCATATTGTAAATAGTAAGAATGAAAAAAGAAAGCCAAGTCAAACAAAACCCACCACAATGTGTTTAAAGGAGTATGATATAGTATAGCTGATACATAAAGCCTTGTACTGATAAAAAAGGTGTAAGATGACAAATACATAATAGAATTATAAATTTGTTATGATCCTAGTGTAGAAGAGAGTGTATTTTCTATTTCAGAGAAAGCAACTAAATAACAAGAACTTTTAAATCAATCCTTTTAACAATGAAAAATTCAGAATTTAAAACTTTTGATAAAAATGGATATATTTTTTCAGTAAACATAAAAAACTCTTTCTGAAGTAGCAGGTTTGTTATATGGATGGAGGAACATGGCAGGTTTTCATCTAATAATCACAAGAAATTGTAGCTAATTTAAAACAAAGACACAAAAGTTAGATATTTAACAACAGCATCATGTTTTCTCAGGGATGCTGACCATTAAGACACAAAGAAAAATGACCCAAGTCATGGCAGCGTTGAGAAAGATGTATAATATGGCACGTGAAACTTACTTTTGATGATCTCCCAGTGGTCTTTGTCCAATGGATTTTAATAATGACTCTGGTCGAACTGTTAATTTTGGTGATGTCTTGGGACTAGTATCAGAGTCTCCACTTTCTTCATCTCCCATGGCCTTAATATAGCTCCCACTTCTCATTCTTCTGCAGGGGATCTCTTCATCTTTCCCACCAGCTGGGTATCCTCCCCATTCATCCTGAGGTACCTAACGGGACCATAGAACATGAATGTGAAATGTGCATTATTCTTTAATTTGTCCTTTTACAAAGAGTGATCATGATTTTTTATTCTTCAGAAACAGATTACTTAGAATGAAATTTCTAAGGTCCGCAAATGATTTGGAAACATAATTCCAACTTAAAGATTGGAAAAATTCAGTTTATAAAAACTGGAACCTAAGGAACAATCAAGTCATGGTTTGTGAGCCAAGATGCAATATGTATTTGTAGAGACGCTCTACATTGCAGGAAGTACTTCATCTTATATCTTAGCCTCTTAAAAGTTCACACATAGATTTTCATCAGATAACAGCAAGTTGACCAGGTGTTTCAGACCTAAAACTCATTGAAAGCTGAGCACTTCAGAGTCTTTTATCAACTCTTTTTAGTCTTTAGCTGCTATTCAGGAAGGTGAATGATTTCAGTTAAATTAGGCAATGATTTTGGCATAAACGGATAGGATTCTGATTCAGGACAAACTTCTGTGAAAAAAAAAAAAAAACAAAAACCAAACAACCCAAATATGGCAATTTGTCTTTTTTTCTTATTTCAAACTGCGTAATACCTTATTTTGCATAAAAAGCTGTAATATATCAAAAACCTAACCAGTTACTTATTAATACATTTGATTGAGGCTGCTTTCATGCAGTTGAGGTGCTTTTTCAGGTAGTAAGATTGGTAGTCAGATAAACCGCAGCTGGTGGATGGATATCTCTCTGCACCACAAATTGGCAGAGAACTGAGTAAGAGCATTATTTTCTAATCCAAAGTGAAATCAGCCTTGTTATAAGACTTACAGATAAACTCAGCAAGACCGTCTCTGGCAGTATTCCAGTCAGTCTCACCTCTGTGCCTGGCAAAATCTGGGAGCAGATTCTCATGGAAGGCATGCTAAGGCACATGAAAACAACAAGGTGCTTGGTGACAGCCAGCAGGGCTTCATTAAGGAGAAATCCTGCCTGACCGATTTGGTGGCCTTCTATGATGGGGCTATGGAACTGAGGTACAGGCGCAGAGCAGTTGACGTCATCTCCCTGGATCTGTGCAAAGTGTTTGACACTGTCCCACACAACATCTTTGTCTCTAAATTGGAGAGATATCAGTTTGATAAATGGACCACTTGGTGGATAAAGCACTGGCTGGATGGCTGCACACAAAGAGTTGTGGTCAATGGCTCAATGTCCAGCTTGAGACCAGTAATGAGTGGTGTCCCTCAGATATCAATGTTGGGACCAGTTTTGTTCAACATCTTTGTTGGTGACATCGACAGTGGGATTGAGTGCCCTCAGCAAGTTTGCCAATGACACCAAGCTGTGTGGTTCGGTTGATACGCTGGAGAGAAGGAATGCCATCCAGAGGGACCTTGACACATTTGTGAGGTGGGCTGATGCCAACCTTAGGAAGTTTAACCATGGCAAGTGCAAGATCCTACACCTGGGTCGGAGCAATCCCAGGCACAGCTACAGGTTGGGCAGAGAAGAGATTCAGAGCAGCCCTGTGGAGAAGGACTTGGGGGTGTTGGTCGATGAGAAAATGAACATGAGCCAGCTTCAGTGTGCTCGCAGCCCAGAAAGCCAATCATATCCTGGGCTGCATCAAGAGGAGCGTGACCAGCAGGTCAAAGGAGGTGATCCTGCCCCTCTACTCTGCTCTTGTGAGACCTCACTTGGAGTATCGTGTGCAGTTCTGGTGTCCTTAACATAAAAAGGACATGGAACTGTTGGAACAAGTCCAGAGGAGGGCCACGAGGATGATCAGGGGACTGGAGCACCTCCCGTATGAAGACAGGCTGAGAAAGTTGGGGCTGTTCAGCCTGGAGAAGAGAAGGCTGCGTGGAGACCTCATAGCAGCCTTCCAGTATCTGAAGGGGCCTAATAAGGATGCGGGGGAGGGACTATTCATTAGGGACTGTAGTGACAGGACAAGGGGTAACGGGTTGAAACTTAAACAGGGGAAATTTAGATTGGATATAAGGAGGAAGTTCTTTACTGTGAGGGTGGTGAGGCAGTGGAATGTGTTGCCCAGGGAAGTTGTGAATGCTCCATCCCTGGCAGTGTTCAAGGCCAGGTTGGAGAGAGCCTTGGGTGATATAGTTTAGTGTGAGGTGTCCCTGCCCATGGCAGGGGGGTTGGAACTAGATGATCTTAAAGGTCCTTTCCAACCGTAACTGTTCTATGATTCTATGTATTGCTGATTCTTTTTTTTTTTTTCTTTAATCTTCCAAGCTGCTGGGTTCCCTGGTCCTAATCCAGAAACACACTTCAGCATTTACTTAACTTAAAGGCTACAAACAGCTCTCTGAAATCCATTATAATGACTCATGGTTAAAACCAATGTTGTGACAGAGCACATCAGTGAACCAGGGCTGATGAGCATCCAATCCTTTATCAGCCTAATGACTTCACATATATCAAACAGTACAATGGCATTATTTACAAATACAGTATAAATCTGGACTTCCAGTTGAAGATATATTAAGGAGTTTCTTCAAAGCAGGATGTTTAATAAAGATTTTCAAACAGAGTCCACTGCAAAGCTGAAGCAAATGCTCCCATTGGTTTCATCAGTCTCGGGGATCAGATTTAAATAACTAACATGATCTGCCTGACATCTTTACTGCCCTGCCAGGATACATGAATTAGTTACACACTAGGTGAACAGACTTGTTGTTTTGAGTCCCAAAAAGGGATCAAGCAGAAAAGAAGTGTCAAAAGGGGTTGAATGAGTAAAGACAGAGATCTTACATTAAAGAAACAAGCTCAAGAAAATAAAAAGGAAGATTGGAGAACTCAGATAAGAAGAGATGAAACAGGTTGCACAGATCAGAAAAATGTTAAGAGACAAACATCAGAGAAAAAAATTATGAGTTTTACGTAAAGTAATAGGACAGAGCATGAATCTAAATGATATATGGGTTAGATCATGCAAAGAAAGAAACTTCTCGTATTATTCAGGTTTGGACAGTGGTTAGGAAGGGAGCATAAAAATCCTTCCAAATCTGAAACCTATAAATGCAATGCATCATCCTAATTTCTTTTCTATCCCTAGTATGCATGAGATCAATGTTGGAGGAAGGTTTTTTGAGATTTTAGAAGTCGCATTTGTGACAGTTGTAACAGCCAAGCTCCTGTAGTGTACAAAATAAACATATTTTCTTGAGCTTTTTTTCTCGTTATCTGCAGCTGGCAACACAATTAGCTGCAAAAATCTGAATAAGAGTGCTATATTAAGAAAAATTAATTTATATGATACAAACAAACTCTCACTTTTAAATCTCCCTTATTGCTTGTATGCCAGCATAACTAAAACCAAAATCCAAATGGTGAAAAAGCATTTATTGGTGTCTACATGGGCCCACTGAAAGCTATACTGCTGAATTTTCTGCCCTAACGCTTAAAGCTGAATGATTATGTGCAGTCTTAATATTGTGTGGGGTTGTGCTTTTTTTTTCCTAACAATTTTGTAACATTTTCATAGAATAGTTATTTTGGCTTGAAATTTCTTTCCTTTGTTTTAGCTTGAAGATAATTAAATGGAAAGTTCAAAAAGACATTGATCAATAAACTTTTATTCAAATGCAAAAAAATTACTTTCCCAACTTTCTTTTGTCTGAAATTCTATGTTCAATTAACTAGATAAGGACGGTTTTAAACGAGTAAATACAGGCTTATGTGTTGATTGAAGTTGAAATCTTACTTTAAAAGATAGAAATGACTGATTTTTTACATTAAAGTATCTAAAAAATTAAGTTTCTTCACTGTGATAAGGAGCGTCATGAGGACGTATCTTAGTTATGTGCCTTACTGGTTTTTGTTGATTACATTTCTTTTGCTTTTTGAATTCATAAATTAAATGAATTCACATAAGTGTTAAAAACTGCAAAAGCCTGCTGCATTTGTGCTTGTGATGTACTCACAGAGAAGCACCAAGAACCCCTTTCTAATTAGAGTAACTTGTTGACTGTCACAGACGCATTTATGGTTGAAAAAAACATTATTCAAAATTAAAATGTATTTTTTTACCCTTGAGCCATTCAAAGGAGCAGAATACAATGAACACAAGGAAAATGCTTCTGGATCCTGGCAAGCAAGTTTGACAATGTGTTCTCTCAGAATGTTTGATGCAAAGCCTAGGAAAACAGCTGCAGCCCTTTTGCTGTCTTCAAAGGCTAATGAAAGGGCCCTTGACATTGTTTCTCCTCATGGTTTGAGAATGGCAAAGCAAAATTTGAGTCCCAGCTCAGCTTTGTTCATCATTTACTTCAGCTGATAGATTAAATACTTGGAAAAACCTCTCCAAATCCAGGCCACTGCAGACCCCAACACGGCTTTAAAGAAAAGCAGAAGCATTACACTAGGGCAGGAAAGATTTTTATTTTGAAATATTAATAAAAATGTTCAACAGCATGAGTGAGGGTCATTAAATGTGCATTTTCCAGAACATGAAAAGGGCTTTGAAGCCTGCAGAAATGCTTTCTTACAATAGTTACCCATCCCTGAAATCCCCATCTGCAGGGCTTGCAGCTGCTAATTTGGAATAATTACCCTAATTATCTACTTGCATATAGTGATGAATGCTGATATTTATAATGTCTAAAAAGGCCTTCCTCCTGTTCTAGATGTTACCATGAAACCTTGTATGTGTAGTTTCTTTCCACAGAGGAGTTAGACTGCATATTACCTTATGAATTTCCTTTTGTAAGACAATGAGCTGACAAGTTCTCGATCTTTTCATTTAATTTTTGTCACCGGCTGCCGACTTGGTTATAACTATTACAGAGAATGATGAGTCTCTTTCATAAATTTCATGCACTGTTGCTGTGAGGAGCACAATCAGCTTCAAGATATTTGGGATGTTTTAATTGTTCTGCTGCTGACTCAGTGTGATACCTTACATTAGTCACTTAGCACCGGTTTTATTAAAGAACCTGGTACCTAAAACTTTTTACATTTTATGGAGCTGATACTGAGACTGACCTCCAGAACTTTAGGTAGGACCCCAAATTCCCCATAAAAGGCACTTAGAAGAGTTATCTCTTTCAGAGTAGCATCCAAAATGTCCCTGTAGCTAGCAACCAAAATGCAAAGCACTTCTTTCCTGGGTTCATTGTATGCAATCAGAGGCAGCAGAAAGGTCCTTCTGTAATTTCCCATTCACAACCTAAAACTATGTTCTGATAGAACAAATTGAGATTTTTTATTTTTTTTCTCAAAGAATTGAGCAGTCTTATTCTTCCTTTCCATGATGAAATGAGTATGGAAGTAGAAGATGTTATTGTTCACCTTCTAATCCATAGCAATAGAAGTGCTTGGTAAGGAGATCACTTAGGGTTGATAAATAAACTAGCATTTTCTCCTCCTCTTTTTGTAACTCATGGCTTTTTCAGGGAACCCTGACAGATTGCCTGGGGTGGCTGGTTAGAAAAGAAGGACTTCATGTACAAAGAAAGGGTGTGTTGCAGCCTTGTTATCCAGACACTTACCTGGAATGAGGGAGCTTAGTTAAAAATAAAACCACTTCCTCCACTCCAAATTGCCTTTCAGCCTGCTGCTCAGAATGCAGTTTGAGGAACTGAGAAGATGGGGTTTGACCCTCTACAGGCTAAGGAAGAAACTGAACTCACATCTTCACAGTGGGTATCCTAGAAACTTTGCTACTGTGAAAACGAATTTCCTTGTTTTAGAAGGAGAGTCACTACCCTTATGTTTTGCTAGAAGTCCTTCCTGCTGAGTGCCTTGGTTGTGCTTAGATTAGACCTTTCAGAAGAAAAGGATTTTGGACCCCTGGCTGGACTTTGGTAGTAAGTTTGTCCCCTGATGCACCAATTGCACAGTCTGCATGTAAGCATCAGCACGTTGTCAGGGAAAACAGGGATGAATTCACCAAACCTCCAGAGCAAACTAGGAACCATGGAATTGCTAAGGTTGGAAGAGAATGCGGAGGGCTCTAGTCCTGCCTCCTGCTCAAGGCAAGGTCGGGTTCAGCAGGTTGCCCAGGACCATGTCCAGCTGGGTTTTGAATATTTCCAAAGATGGGTGCTCCACAACCTCTCTAGGCAGCCAGTTTCAGTGTTTGACCACACTCAGGAAGAAAAAGTTTTTTTCTTATATCTAATCAAAGATAGACAATTTAGGCTCCCATCCAGGAACTAGGGCCAGCAGTGTGGACACCCAATTTTGTATGTCAAAACAGAAAACCAATGAAATGTTCATTCTTCTGGACTTTGACCGCTGTTAATTCAAGGGTTTTTTTTTATTTCAGTTTAGTATTTAGCTAAAAAAGTCAAACAAGCAAAATTCACTGTCATTTTGAAGCAGATTTGCTCCTCTTGTTCCACGCACTTCTATGGCATTTGCTCACAGCTTCCATAATTTTAAAGGTGTTCCACCACTAAACTACTATCTGGCATATCACTTTGCTATCTAGAATGAAAGATTTCTAAATATATGGCTTCAGCTGAGGGAGCTATTGCTTCCTCATACTTCTCATTCTCAAAGGTTAAAATGAGGATTGTCTATCTCATAGCAGTCCTGTGAAATTTAATTAGCATGCAGATGTAAAATGCACTGAAATATTCATTCTGACCTAAACAGTATTTTAGAAATATTCATTTCATATGTTACTATCAGAAGCTGTCTGTGGATAAAATTAGATTACTGATGATACAAAGCAGAGTAAGAAACTCTATGTAGTAGATATATAATTTTTGTAATTGTATGCTTTCTCTGCCTAGTCAAGAAGATGTCCCAAAAATGAAAAAATAGAAGGACAAAATCTAAAACGTAGGTAAGATGTTTTCTCTTAAATCATGCCTTCTTCAAGGAGCCTCAACAAACAGCCTTTGTGCATCACTGCAAGTAGATGTAAGTAGATGACAATCTTGCAAAGCAGACAGAAATGCTTTTTAGCATGGTAGAAAGTTTCCTTGATGTTATAATGGGATGTGGGAGCTGGACCTCCTGTGTTTTCACAAATTTTGCTGGAGAAGGAACACTGACCAATTACTAGGATGTTCTTCTGAAGTTAATGACACTAATGACGTTACCTTTTTAACTGGATGTGGACCCTAGACCCCATAGGTCTATCTGAATATAAAACTTTGTTCCCTCAGTATCTAACCTTGTGTCTACATCTCAGCACCATTCTTAGTGCACATTTTGGACTATTTTTTTTTTTCTGTGCTTCTTTTAATCTGCTTTTTTTTTTTTTTTTTAAGAATATGAATTATACAATGAAGCCATTCAAAAATCTCTACAAATATACCAGGGACTCCTCCTCACCACTAACAATGTCAATCCTTGTAATTAGCTTTAATTTTCACATGCCAGCCGTTACTCCCTGAACTTCTTGACAGCTCAGAAGCACAGAGAATTCTTGCAGCATACGCTGAAATCTGTTGACATTGTCCATCCCAGCAGGAGATAATCTGAGAAAGCAAGAGGCATCTTTGCCTTGTCAGCTCTTTTCTCCAGCTTTGCTATGAACAGCCATAGTACCACAGAAAGAGGAATAAAATCACACAGATCCCAAACAACATTTGTTTTACATCAGGTTGAAAACTACATGAGTTCAGGAATTTGAGAGTTGGGAATGGACTGGACACCCATGCAGATGACAGAACACAGACATAATATTCCAGCTGGGAGATGTTCAAATAGGCAAACCAGAACCAGCATTATTTACTGCCTGATTTTAGCTTTTCATGTGTATTTCCAAGCTACACACGAAAAGCTAACTGATCCTTGATGGAAAGAAGACTTCTCAAGATTGCTTGGCCACTACTGTGTTTTCTACACAACAGTGTTCGTTTAAATACTTTATAACTCGTATCTCAACAGTGATGAACTAAAAAAAAAAAAAACAAAAAACCAGCACCATGTTTCCTAACTGGTTCTCCAGCAACAATGTGAACTGTAACCTGATGAAGGTTGAATACTGTAAAGAGTGTTGTGAGGAATCTGTGGCTTTGTTTATACTGTTTGGATGAATGTTGGCCAAATTCCCACATCAGGACCCACTGTGCTCATACTGCTGGCAAACACCCTTGCAGTACAGCCACCTGCAAATCCTCTGCTATGTTGCTGGGTCCCTCTGGAACTCTCTGGATTCTGTGCTGTTTTGATATAGTGGAGCAAAGGGCAGTCAGATACCAATGGTGGGCTTGTCTGCACTGTAACTGATTTTAGCCTGCTAAGCCTGGGGCTCATTGAGGTCTTGTGCCAGAACTTTGACATGAGATGAGCTTGGAATAAAAGGGGGCCTTTGCCTGTATTTAAAAGGTAACCTAGATCTATACAGCATCTCAATCTTTTTCCTTTACATCTTTTGCTACAAATTGAATTAATTTAACTACAGTGTAAATTCTGCTAAAGCCAAGCGCGAAAAGGATAAAGACCTGTTGGAAAGGGTTCAGAGAAGGGCCACAAAAATGCTTAGCTGCCTGGACCACCTCTCCTATGAAGACAGGCTGAGAGAGTTGGGGTTGTTGAGCCTTGAGAAGACTCAAGAAGACCTTATTGCGGCTTTTCAGTTTTGAAAAAGGGCTTATAAGAAAGATGGGGAGAGATTTTTAGCAGGGCTTGTTGTGACAGGATGAGGGGTGATGGTTTAAAACTAAAAGAGGGGAGATCTTACCTCAGGCTGGATGTGAGAAAAAATTCTTTATGATGAGGGTGGTAAAATACTGGCACAGGTTGCCCAGAGAGGTGGTGGATGTGCCATCCCTGGACACATTCAAGGTCAGGCTGGATGTGCTTCTGAGCAACCTGATCTAATTGGAGATGTCCCTGCTCATTGCAGGCAGGTTGGACTAGATGACCTTTGAAGGTCCCTTCCAACTCAAACTGTTCTATGATTCTGTAATTCTGTGATATTTTTGGGAGAGGTAAACTGAATTGCCCAAACCACATTTGCAGAGTGAATGGAGCCCAGCTATCTGCACAGCACAATGAAGAAAAATAGACTTTTTGTGACTGATGAAGCTGTGGGAGACAAGACTCTCAGAGTGCATGAGGCATACACTCCTGCTCAGGGGTGGGGGGGGGGGGTGACCTGCCATTTTCAGAAATGGGAAAATAAAGTATCATCAGCCCCTTCAGTCTAGACTCTCAACATTGCATGACCTGTCAGCCAAAATCACCTGTAGGACCCCTGGAAATATCTTTGCCTTTACCACTGCAGACACTTCAGAGTTGTTACCTTATCATTACCTGTGTGAGTGGGGCAAGACCCCACAGACCATTCATGGTCCCAGAAATACAGAGTAAGAAAAAAAAATCCGTTAAAGAAACAAAAAGAGAGGTGCTCCCAACAGAACTGTAAGGCACAACACCTCTAAGACACAAAGGCTGCAGTTGTAGTAAGGACTCCAGTGTTGCAGAGGTATTATAGGGCTAGACAGCGCTAAACACAGTGTACCAGGGCCAACCCAAAAGGTGGCCTGTCCTAAACAGTGTCTTATTTAATCTAAGCAGGAAATGATACAACCTTTTTTTTTTTTTTTCTGTTTGTTATAAGGCTACTACAGGAAAAACAGTGCATGTCTTTGAAACATAAACAATTTTAAAGGCTATATAGTATATATATTTGTCCTTCATTCATTGTTCTCATTTTAACTAATAACTAAGTTGTGAACAGTTAACTCCGGTTGACTGTAATTATTTAGCTTACAGAGTAAAATTAGTATTTCTTCCCTATTTACTGCACACTTTTCAGAAGACCAGTTGTCCTGCCAGAAGTAGTAGGGCAGTATTATTAGTACCTTGTTTACTGAGACATTCAGCCATTTAAACAGACCTGCAACTCCACTTTAACAAACAGCCCTTAAGCACAGCACTGTGAGATGGCCAAAACCAGAAGGCAAAAAGAAAATCAAAGCAATATTTCTGAATGCTTCAACATTTTTACAGTCAACTCCTTGCAGAAAAAATGGCATAGACTGCTCAGGAGAGGATCTGGGTCTGCCCTAAGCAACAAGCCTGCAGTCATTACAGCCCTGAGTGTGCGTTCCTGGCAGTCATGTTTGATAGATGTGACTAGCCTGAGTGTATAAAATAATAAGTTACTCCTGGCTGGAAACTTCTTCAGACCCAGCGACACCTTTGAGTAACAATTGCAAAGGTCAGCCTTCAGGTGCAGTGAAGTAAATGTTGAAAAACAATTTGGCAACACACTGTACTAATGTTATAAAGGAGGACATTTCCCCCCGATTAAAGGGCAGTGGGATCACGGCTTCCCTTTTCTACTCTGGGCTTTGACATTTCAACGGTAATAGGGACTTGTTTTGGCAGCTTTTAGAAAATACTAATTCAGAAATCTTTCTGCTCTTGTTTGGAAAAAAGCTTCAGCAATTAATTTCAGTCAATATGAGCGTACACGGGCATGGGAGCAGTACTCTCTTGTATCACTGGTTAACACAGTAATTCAAGATACCAGTAACTGAGACAACTGTTTGGTCAGAGCTTTACACTATCATTCATTGAATGTACTAATTTTCTTTCCCTTTTTTTTCCTCCTTTTCTCCTTGGATATGGTATATAAGAAGTATTCTGGGTTTTCTGATGCACAAAACCATCAACGTTCTGTGAATACAGGGAGGTGTCAGCTGTATTAAATCCTTTTTTTTTTTTAATGGTGTTAAAATCTGAAGTGCAATACCGCAGATATGATGGGGGAGAGAGCATTACAAGGAACAGGTACAAGTGGATGAGTTTCTTGCTCTTTATAGGAGTATTCCACCCTCACTGACCTGGGGAATAACTCCACAGAGTGGCCCCAGGTGCTGCACCAGAAATCGCAGGCTGACATTAGCACTATGAATAAGCTGTGGGCCATTAACTGTCCCATCAGTTTTCTTACTGGCTGGGCATTACAGGTCTCTCTTGCATATCTTCACTCCTGACTGGAAGGGCACAGGGCAAGATGAGACATCTTTGTGGGACTGTAAAAGGGTGTAGAAATCAAAATGGTACAGCACATGTCCATGCTGATTTAGGATGCAGACCGCCCAGCTACCCTGCTATCTATACTAGCTTTTCCTGCTGTGGAAACAAGCCAGTTAATTCTGGAGTGGTGGCTGGTCATAAATCATTGTGAAAACAGCGTGGGTGGCAGTGAATGGGATGCTAGTATCCAAACTCTGCTAGCTCTGGCTAGCTCCACAGTATGCATCAGTTAGTAGAGTATTGGATGCAGTTTCTCTAGTTCATATATGAGTTTTAAGGCCCCTTTTAACCCGAACCATCCTATGATTCTATGATTTATGTCGAGCAAACAGATATGATCTAATTTCACCAAGACAAAGCACTGAGAAAAATGCACCGAGTTAAAATCCACCCCATGGATGGGCAATAGGATTTGTGGGAATCCATCCTGTCCCCAGCAGAGTTCCTGGAAAAATGTAACTGAGGGCTTAATGCCTATCTATCCATTAGCTTGTCCTCAAAGCTCTTCCCCATGTAGGCATAAGTTAAACCAGCAAAGAGACTTGTTGAAACTACTGTTTTTTTCCTTTTCTTTTTTTAAGAGACCTACTCGTGCTTTTCTTTCATCTTGCAGAGTACACAGCTGACATTATTACCCACATGCTTAGCAGTTCCACTGCTGTAAAGGATGACGCTAGTACTTGAATGCACTAGGAAGACAGGAGTGGGCTGAAGCCATTTTTAGAACAACATGTTATTTTAGTGCTGATTCATTCACTGTACCTTGTGGTATGTTTACCTTGCTTGCTTGCTGCTTCACAGGCTGCTGAATGGCTGAGGAAGGAATACTAATCAGTGACACATAGCACTGTGCTCCAGAACTTCAGTGAGGGTGAGTGCTATGCTCTTGCCAGTCTTTTGGCTTTATTGTAGGAATTACTTTTCTTTAACAAGTATTTCAGTTCTGGAAACTGGAAGCGACACTTTTGCATTCATCATTTTAGCACAGCTATCTCGTTCATATCCATTTTTTATGTTGAAAAATTTTTTGCTCCTCACTGGTACTCAGAGTGAAATTAATCAAAGTCATTGCACTGTATATGTGTTGAAATAAATTAGCCAAAACAGCTGATGAAGACAGAAGAGATATCACAACTCATTTATCTTTGTCTTAACATATTTTATATTAAAATTAAAATGACATGTAAAACAGTAGCAGCAGCTACTGCTAGAACTATACAAAAGCATGCTTTACTGCATGTGTGATCTACTTGGGCTATTCTGCCTGCTGAGTGAGATAACAGAAGAGTTTGGTGCCCAGAAATGCATTTGTAGCTCAATTTATCTGCATTCAAAACAGAAATTAAAGGTTAATGCATAAAACCTGTTGCTAATCATTTACGAGAACTGATAAATGTTATTAGTGTACAATTACAAGTGGCTGCTGTCTATTCTTGTGGTGCTAGTTGACAGGTTCACATTACAGCTAAATTGATTTAACAGTGAGCTTCCCACTCTTCTCCTCTCTTTCTGCATGTTCCCACCACCTCCACTGTGACAGGACTAATGCAAATCTGATCCAAACTTTAGATGAGAAAAATAATCACTATTTTATGCAGCTTTATTTCTATTAGTTCTCTGAAACTGCCCACTTCAGGGCTATATGAACACCCATGCTGGAGCAAGGCACTCTGGCTGAATCACCTCTAACTTCCAACAGCATACTACTCGTCCAAGAGATCCCCCAGCTGCAAGGACCATCTGTGGAGGAGCAGAAAATGTAAAACTGTGAGAGAAGAGCTCAAAGAGACTGGACTTGGAGATTTACCAGGTTAAACAAATATCTGCATTCAACTCTAGGACATGACAAGCATATAATTTGCAGACATGTTCAAAACCTCTTTTGTCATCTCCTGTTTTCAGGTATCTCTGCATTTGGTAGAAGCTTCCTTAGAAAGAAATTTCCTTTGTTCACTTTTCAGAGTTTCAGTTTTAAGGAAGAAGGAGCTCAGTAATCACTGTAGAAGACAAAATGAAAGCCCAGAAACACATGCAGACAACATGGTCTGAAGCACGGGTCTAAGACACTGCCATGGTCTTCCCAGTTGGGACTTTGCCTATCAAACCTCTCCTGTGGAAAACAGGAGTAGCAATATTTTATACGAGCATTGAAAGAAAAAATATCAAGAAGGATGCCAGGAGATAGAAAAGTAAGTTGGGTACAGTGAATCCCCATTCTGGTGACATGGTCTAGTGTGCGGCATCCCTGCCCATGGCAGTGGGGTTGGAACTGGATGATTTTAAAATTGTTTCCAACCCAAACCATTTTATGGTTCTATATAATTTGGTAACAGAATAAAAGCCATATATATATTTTACAAATTTATAATATTAATATGTAAACATAGAAAAAAAATTCATTATTATGATGCATATTTATGTATTCGTCTATAAGAACTATAATTTCAGAGCTTTGCTTTAAAGAGAATTTAAAAATATATAGCTGACATCCCATGTGTTTTAATATCATATGTTGTAATGCCATAAACACAGAGATCCTGTGAAGGGCCTGGGGTTTTACACTAATCTGTTCACTTGTGCACCTCAGGGAATTCTGCTGCTGCATAATCAACTTCATAATCCCTTGAATTTTCATTGCCAGGTATTCTGGAGCAAGGCAGTAAACTACCATGGTTAGGGATCCTGACATGTTTCTCTACCTTTCCTAGTTGATGTTTCTTACATTGCCATAAGAAAAGTTAAATATCCCTCCTCAATTTTGCAGATAGAGCAATTGAAGTGTGCAGTGATTAACAGATTACATTTCCTGGGTCAGAGAGAAAGTTCATGGCAGAGCTAATAATGAAACTTATATCTCTGGTCCTAATGACTATAGTGTGACAGCACAGCATCCCTCAAAGCAGAAGTTTCATAACTAAGCGTTTAGTTATGACATTGACAGAGCAGGGTCCCTTTGTTTGCTGACCTTGGGCTAGTGAATAAGCCATCTACTCAGTCTGAAGGATATCTATGGTCTGAATGGCATATTCAGATTTTGCAGAACATATATTTTATTTTATTATTTTGTAATGAGACTATTCCTGTTATAAAATTCCTGGTATTATTGGTTTGGACCTGACTATAGATTCTTTATGGCAGTAACTACGTACTCAAGTCTTAAAAAATTTCCATTACAGGATCCCTGTGAATAGGGAATGGCTACTATCTTAGTTGTAAAACAGCTTAAAACCAAAGATCATAATGTCTCAGCAAAAATTTAAATTAATTTCTCCTAGATTTTAAGATGGATGAACCTACCAGTGGATGAATATTCCTCATTACTGGATGAAAACCCCTTTCTATACTCTTCCCAATTCACAAAAAAGCATAAAACAATGACTGTCAATAATATGCTCCCTAGGCTTGCCACTGAGCTTGATCTAAAGCTTATAGCAATAAGCAGGTTAGTTTGTGAATTCAGTGTTTCACATTCACTTGAGGATGCTGATACAAGTTGGGAGGAAGAAGATGATCCGTGAAAAGTGAAAATCAGTGGTTCTGCAAAATAAAATGAGATCTAAAGAAGCAGGAAGAAGAAACAGTGAAACATGATGAGCAGGAAAGCACAAAACTTGGCAGAGATGTAGAGGAACCAGAGCTGTCTGTGTAGGCGTATGCCATGATAAGGAAAAAGCTAGCCTTCTCTGCAGTGCCAGAGGTGTACACGTGGTTTTAGAACACAGATGCAAGTGGAAGTCTCTGCATAGGATGCACTTTCAGTTTTGTCTTGAGTTAGATTAAAAATTCTCAGGATAGTACAGGTTGGTTTAGATATATGATAACTGTACTTGGATATGATAAAATATCACAGCTGCCAGACAAAATCAGAATCAATTTGCATGGTAATGCTATGAGGGTTGCAGTCTCATTTTCCTTTCTCTGTAATAAGGAACTTTCTGTGTTTCAGAAGGGGAGATTGATCCTTGATACCTGCATATGCACTTGAAAAGATCTGTCTCTTCAAGTGTGTCTCATTACTGTTGGACCCCTATAGCTCAGAGGGGAGAGAACCCTACAAACAAGTACAACAGTTGTCCCTAGTCTGTACTGGTTTCTGCAGATCCCACCAGAATTGAAAATCTCTAAGTGCATAAATCTGGAGTGGAGGCTTCCAGTGTTAATGTGAGAATCAGTTAAGCTATGAATAATGTCAAGATTTTAAAAAGCAATAAAAGAGGAGGTACTCAGAACAATGGGGGCTTTGCAGGCTGTAGTTGGTAAAAATACCTGAGTGAAAATTTGTATATTAGTTTTTTTCCAGCAGTAAAGCTTGCTGAAGATGTTATCATCCTGGCTACTCACTCCTTTCTGATCTGCTCCCACTGCAGTTCTCTGTACACCCTGACATGCTAACGTCACTTGTCATGGCACTGTGCTGGACCTAGGCCATATTAACGATGTAAATGTCTACAAAAAGTATTTTGGAAGCTATTTTTTTAAACTCGTGTCACTTTAAGAATCAGATAATGATGCAGCATCATAATTAGTATGACTTTAGGGTGGTAAATGGCAGCAAGCAGCAGGTATAAAAGTCTAACTGTAGGAGAAAGAGGGAGCTTCTTGGTTGCTGCTAGAGAATACAAGTGTGCTGAACGTCACCACAAATAGTCTGAGTGCCAGGCCTGAAATATTTATCTCCCTAAAGTACCCATGTAACTTTTAACAAGGATAGCTTATAGTATGGTCTTAAGTAGGCTCAGTTCAACATGATCTTGGGTGACCCAGTCACTGGATCAAAAGGAAACTTGTGAGTAGTCATCCTCACAATAAACCAACTGAACACACTAGTAAACACATTCTCCTGTAACTTAACAAACACATGGACAAAAGGAATAAAAGAACACAAAATCAGGATTCCACACAGCCTGTTTTTAAGATTGCTCATACACAGATGTATCCAAAACCATTTTTTCTAGCCTGCAGACTGCTGGGAGAACTGCTCCTTTTTACTCTGACAGATGGATTTTAACAAGATGTTCAGTGTGAGCTCCAAAGATGAAAACACATCCACTGACTTTAATTTATATCACAACAGTTTTATAGCTTTAATCTGTGCCCTATAAACAAAGGCAAAAGTTAGTTTTCCTTCACTTTCATGGAATATCTGCACTAGGTGACCCATAGAGATACTCTTTGAGAGATACACAGATTATCCTTGTATTTTTTTTTTTTATAACTGGCATTTATGGCATAAACTGTGATCCTTTTTCATTACAAATCTTAAGAAAATCTTCCTCTTACCTGAAGGTAATGGCATGGCCTCAAGGAAGGTTTGATTTCCTGATGAACCAGAGGCTTATCTAAGTTCAGTGATGATTTGCGATACGCTTCTTTAGCCTGACTTACTGTAAGCGTGGACCAAGAACTCCTTTTCATATATTTACCATCAGGGGTCATAGCTAGCCCTTCACAAGCTGAACACTTCACATCATTGTTACTTTTGGAAGTCTTCAATGAGAGATCCCCGAAATGCCCCTGGAGTGCCTCAGGATAGCAATGGGATATATGATCTGCATGGTGCCTATTTACCACACTAGGGGTACGGTAAGTGCTATCACTGTCCAAATTATCATCAGAGCTCCACCAGCTGCTCATTCCAGATTTATGCTTGCTTTCTGGTTTTCGCTCCTTACTTTTACTCCTTTTGCTGTGCTTGGAATGGTGCCCATGATGATGGTCGTCCCCTCGACTGTCTCCCTTTGTTCCATTAACGTTGCCCTTGGATGATCCTTCCAGAGAATGAGATTTAGTAAAAAGTTTCTGGACTGAATGAACGAGATGGCGTATTCTTCCCGGGCTCTCACTGCGTTGTTCCGCAGCTGTTGAGGTCCTCTGGTATTGTAAAGTGTGAAACCCATCCCGGTGAAGAGGAAGCTGTTTCTCAAATTGGTCCAAAAGGTTTGCAGGAATACGGTTAATCTTAGGGTTACCGTGAGACATGGCGCAGTCGTCTCTGGAGTCGTAATGTGAGCTGTAGTGCATTCTGGGAAAAGTGCTACTTGACATGTGATCGCCCATTACCATGGGCATCATCATGCATTCAGAATGAATGGAGCTGCGTGGCGAGCAACGATGGTGGTCCATCGGGCAACTCTCCGTGGGGCTGAGAAGATACGATTGCCTTGGCTCCTGCCCATGGTGAATATGGTCGTGGGTATGTTCACAATCTTCAGGAGATGCTAAGCCACAGGTATGAGCTGAACATAACTGTGGTTGATTGCGACTACCAGATAATCCTTTCATATTCCTCGAAGCAGGAGAGTATCTTTCTTCATTGAAGTGCGGAGAAGGTGACCATGAGTACTGCTGGTCTGTCAGGGGAACACATAAAACCTACGTTACATGTCTGATTAAAAGTTTAACTTCCAAAATCCAAGAATATTGCAAAACTAATATTTTTTTTCTCTATGTGCTTGATGGAAAATTTGATCATTCATGGAATTTCATTCACCATTGTAAAACTGGTTAAAATTGCTCACTACGAGCAAATTATGGGGTGAATGCAGCCTCCTTCCTGTTTGCAAAATTGTCTGCTAGGAGTGCTACATTTTACGAAGCTATTCATTATGAAAATGTACTCAAATAGATTTAATGGATACACTCAAGTATTCTGTTTATTATTTGATATTTAGAATTCATATGTCAAGCTTTGCGGTTAGTCATTTAAGTTACATGGGTCTAGTTTCTATTTCTGTGGTTTGTAAGTTGGGTATCTTAACCTAAGTGTATCCTTTCTTCATGGAGCCATTTTCGTGTCACAAACTGAACTTCATTTTCTTAAATGAATCTCAGCTTTAGGATCCCACGTTCACTGTTCATAAGCATAAATAATAAACAGCAAAGAGAAAAAGAATATGAACACGCTGAAATGAAGTTTTATTTTTATATCACTAAACATGAATAAGCATTTCATACTATTTGAACATCATTTATCCTTAGTCCAGAAGTGTTGAACATCATTTATTCTTAGAGTCCAGTAGCAATAATACCATACATTTAAGGTCTTTATTAGGCATTTTTTTCCTCTTTATATCAAAACTACAAAATATTTATTTAAATACTCGATGTTATTCATGATATAAAACCCCCACCTTTAGGTAAAAGCTACAGGTTTTTATATATTCAGTTATTTGCTCCTATGCGTCATGTGCTCCAAGTTGTGGTTATTTAATAAGCATGATTACTAAATAAGAGTAGCTTTCAAGCAAAGATTTTGATACTCAAGCCTTTGATTTTTTTCTCTCTCATACAATCTCTTGCAGCTGTCAAATGCTACAAACAGAGGATTAAAAAAACAAGAAATGCTTCAATTTGATTTTTGTATTCACTTTACTTCTTCAAGTTCAGCTTATTTAAGCAACATTTCAGAAGCAGACAAAGAAATAGGATGCAAGACAATCTTTTAGAGGATGACAGATGCGTGTTTATACAACCCACTTAGCAGAGTTTTTCTGCAAACTTGCTCTAAAGAATCTAAATAATCCTGCACAGGTGCTCAATATGAGGAAGTTGAAGGCTTCAACTAGAATTGAAGCCAGAGCATATGTACTTATTATACATAACAACATAACTGGACACTGGAGACCAGCCTGTAGGGACAACACAGTAGCCAACAGCACTTTGAGGGTTTTCTAAACATATGACAAAACTCTCCTAAATCATATTCCTACTGCTGGTAAAAACTCAAGGGAGTTGTTCATGAAACAAATCAATAC
The DNA here is from genome assembly GCF_012275295.1 of Melopsittacus undulatus. NCBI lineage: Eukaryota > Metazoa > Chordata > Aves > Psittaciformes > Psittaculidae > Melopsittacus > Melopsittacus undulatus. The sequence goes on along the minus strand of NC_047529.1, from coordinate 34,303,813 downwards.
CCATATTCCTTTAGTTTTATTCAAATAATAAGTTTTATGTCATGATACCTTCAGCAGAGAATGCAATTTCTTGCAATTGTTTAGCATCAGCAATCTTATAACCTAAATGCTTTAAATTTCCTATGGTGGAAGATGCTTAGATAATTTTATTGCATCCTAATTTCAACAGAACTCCACATAATGCTTTAAAATTAATGTAGTATTAAACTAATAAATAAAGTATTCTTTATCCTAAGCACAATTCTGCCACACAAAAGTAAAAAATGGATTTAAAGGTCCAAATCCCACCTCCAGTTCTTATCATGGTGTGAAACTGATGTGTGTGTACATATCTCCTTTTTTTGCTTCTGTTTTTTTTTTAATACCTTTAACTTAATTCTTGTCTGCTTTCACATTAAACTTATAAATATTGATTACTCAGTCTGTTGTACTACTTGGATTATAATAGCCTGCATAAATGTAGTAACAAAAAGGAAATAAACTGCTTCTCTGAAATAACGTAATTTTGATTATCCAATTAAAAGTATAGCTGTAGATAGATAAGGTAGTAAATTACAACAGTGCATTGGGATTCAGCCACATAAGTAGCACTGTAATTAATGGTACTTAACTCAGCATATTACCAACATTATCAGGGGACTAATAAAGGTCCATATGTTGAACTTCATCTGTGCTTCCCATAAAGGGTGCCCAAAGCATCTGACGAAGATTATTGAATCAGTTCTTACAGTCCCAGGAGATGTGGAAGGCACTATTCTCCTTTTACAGAAAAGGAAACTGAATACAGGCAACATTTTCCGAAGTGCTTGTGGATTTGCTGATTTTCATTTTCACAGTGGAATGAGCCAGAGAGAGGTGGAAGGAGGCTCTTCCGTCAAACTGACAGCAAGATGAGAGTCAACCCCAGGCCTTTTCATCACTATCTTGCATATCTATGAATGAAGGCACTCTCATACTATGTCCTGCCAATGCATTTAAAAAAAAAAAAAAAAGAAGAGGATGGCAGCATGGCAGAGATCCAGAACAAAAGAAAGAGTCACACAGGAATAAGAAACTCATTTAAATGACTTCCCTTGCATGGAACTGCTAGTCCCTTCTGTAGGCTTCACGCAGCATCAAACACAGCCCAGAAGGCTTTAAACATTTTCATTCTGTTACATCCCTAGGAATATGAGACATCATGATTTGATTGGACTGCAATGGATAATGTAACAACAGCTTTTCCATCCCTCATGACTCCCTGTGATGCTAGCTCAGTGCAACTACAGAAAAATAGTTTTCTGAACATTGCTTTCACAGCCTTATAGCATTTTATGTGCCTTGTGGAATGTCTGATTTTATTTTTTTTTTGTTTTAAAACACAGCAGCTAGAAAGTGTGATAGGCATTTAATAAGCATAATCAAAATAATTAAAAACAAAATTAAGAAGGGGGCATTTTCCAAACATAATTTCCCCCTCTTAAATCTGCCATAGATAGTAAGTGATACTAGATGAAGCCCCAAATTGCTTACACACACATCATCTAAATTCATCACTTGCATTAGGTTTGGGCTCTGCTTGGGACATCAAACCTATTCTATGTCCCAGGCTAGTCCTATGCCCACCACTGCTTCTTACAAACCCTCTGAAAATCTTCAAAAATTTGCATTATAATATATACATTTATCAAGGCAGCTGTGTTTTGTATTATTTAGTTAACTTTCTTCAGGAGGCCTGTTTCAGGGCTCAAAGAAACAGTTGAGCTTTGGCTGAATGAATTACGGTATGGTACCAGACCAGTGTAATTGACCATGTGCTAGCTCTTAGCCTGCCAGAAATACAAAGAAAAATGGGCTAGCTTAAAATTCAATTAAGCTAACATGCTTTTCTAGCATCTGCAAGGGGGTAAAAGTGTGTCTATGGTCAATGACTGCAGCTCAGATGATTCATAAAAATTCATAGAGCTATAGCAATAATGTTTTTTTCTCAACTCTTTAAGAATAAATTTAAGATTTTGGTATAGCATGACAGAATGCCAGATTAACCCAATAATGTCAGATTGGACTAGAATTTTAGTCTATGGCTTGAAGATCATAAAATCATAGAATGAAATAGGTTGGAAAAGACCTTTAAGATCATCAAGCCCAACCATTACCCCAGGACTACCATAATCATAAACAGCCTTTAATGATATCTAGAAGAAAGTGTAAGCTTTTGGGGAGTGGTGGGTTTTTTTTGTTTGTTTGTTGTTTTTTGGTGTTTTTTTTCCCAAGCAGCTCCTAAGCTTTCTTAGAGTGATCACTATAAACAAAAATAATTGAGAATACTAATGTCTAGTCCCTTCAAGAAAGTGCCACCATCGGAACCAAAGAACTGGAGGGAGGCAGAAGAACAAATAAACGTAACCCAAAGCAGAGAAAAGAATAGGAACAGAAAAAAAAAAAGTTATTATATGAGAGCACAGGAATGGTTTTTTTTAAGTTTCATCAGAGAAAAATGGAATCTTTCCATTGACTTGGATAGTGAGATAGTACAGCAGATAGTCAGATAATACATGAAGACTGTGGGGGGACCTAGACTGAGATGTAGGCTGTTATGTCAGAGAGAATCCAATAATTCCAAAATCCTGATAATCCCTTAAACCTCTTCTTTTCAGAACCTACTGTACAGACATGTCAACCTTTAATCTTGACAGATGGGATTCCTTCCTGTCTATTTAAACTCTTTTCCTGTTATGCCATGTCCTTTCCTGCTTTTTTCCTGTTTTTCCTTCTGGACTTTCTGATGCTAGAGGAGTTGCTCTCTTACTCCAAGCGAATGTCCATTTGCCTGTCTTAAGGGACTGGTCACAGTTTTTCTTAATTTGCGGAGGACTGTCTCCCATGGGAGAGTCCTCATGCTGGAACAGGGGAAGAGTGTGAGGAGGAAGGAACGTCAGAGACAACGTGTGATGAACTGACCACAACTCCCATTTCCTGTCCCCCTGGACCACTGGTGGGAAGAAGGTAGAGTGTTCAGGAGTAAAGCTAAGTTCAGGAAGAAGGGAAGGTGGGCTTTGGTGGGCACCTGGCATTCAGCCAGGGTCAACCCACCACACTGCTAATCAGTGTAAAAGCACTTGAAACCTCTCTGACATTCAAAAGAAGTGCATATCTCCACCAGTCTTTTTGTACAAGTCTTATTGTGTGTTATGTATTGAAAGCAAGCTTTCAGAGCATAATAATAATTCCTGGAACTACTAAATGGTGCCTGATTTTTGCTTTTATTTGTTCATTTATTTATTTATTCTTTTTCTACTGGAATATTAACTTAAATTGCTTTAACCTTATAAGCCCATTGGTAAACTGCTTACCTATCTGAAACATCTGTGGATGTTTCTTTTCATTGGAAAAGAAATAGCTCTTTTCTATTAGTGCAAGCAGTAAAATGCATTGCTGAAAAGAGATACCTAATCTAGCTTTCAAAAAGATGTGGAATAGAATACAAGACTGCTGCCTTGTTCTGTTTCACACTGTTCAACTAGTGTTGAAATACACTATGAAAAAAATACTGACAGTATAACCTAAAACCATTACAGACATTAAATAGTGTAAAAACAAGTATATCAATCAAGAAAGTACCTTTTAAGTATTAAAATTAATTGTCTGCCCAATGACTGTGGTAAGTAGCACTAGAAGTTCACTGTTTCCTCATTAACTTGCTGTAGTATTTTTCTCTGCTTTAGTCTAGCCTTGAAAAAGAATACTTACAGGGATTAAGAGGAGTGACTAATGTGCCAAGTGCAAGGAAGAAATTCTGGAAATGCCTTAAGCTGTTTTTCTGGTCTCCTGAGATTTCCAACCTATTTATGTAGCACAGCACCTTGTATAACATTTACATAAAATTATGAATTGGGTAACTACCCGACTTTAACCTCCAGCTTTAGAAGATGACTTGTATTTTCCATTACACTGAGTTGATGCATTTGCACTGTATGCAGTGCATTCATCCATCTTACGTGGTAAAGGGGAAACATGGAAACTTCTTACAGGTGGAAGAAAAGCACTTGGACTGTGTGGGGAGCATGAGAGGCACAATTTTGTGTCCATGTTGTAACTAAGGACAGGACAGAAATCTATGAGATAATATGGGATTTGCAAGAAGCTCCAGGGATTAAGTGGAGGGATGCAGGGAGTCCTCAGGATCGTGAGAAATTAATTTCCCTTGGCTTGAAATGCATGCTGTCCTAGTATTGATTGGTATGTGGCACACAGACCTTCACACTGCTTTTCAAGTTTGAAGTACATTGCTACTATTCACCTTGTCAACAGTGCTGTGACAGTAGTAAGTCCATTAAATGATTTATGACTAAATTTTTTTCACAGTCTGCTTGATATGTAAAGTTTTTGAAAAAACACAAAGCCTCAGGATCAGACTGACCTAAAGTGACTAGCACAAAAGCTTTCTTCTGCAGAAATGCAGCTATATGGAGTCAACCAGGGCTTCACTATGTGAATATCATTAAAAAATTGCTTATAAGAAAATTGGTTATAATGCTTCCAAATACAGAGAAGAGAAGCTAGCTCAGCACCAATAAATTTCTTTTGTTCCTTACTGTGCCTGGCATTATGGACTTCTTTTCCTAAAGGAGAAAATTTTGCTCCTTGTAGTTACTAGGTCAAATACAGGAGAAAATCAGTTTCCCTTGGTGTCATTAAAACAGAAGCAAATTTCTCAGCAATTAAAGAAAGCCAAATTAATAGGTAGTACATCCTAAAGATATACACAGGAATCTACACATGACTTGAAGTAAAAGGGAAATCCTTGTCACATTGATGACAATGACAGATCTCCCATTAACTTCACTGGGGTTGGGGTTAGTTCTAAACATTTGCTGAGAAAAGTTCTTGGTCAGTTTACTGATGACTCCCGGTGTCGTTTGAGGAGGATCATGTCTAGTCAGGGCTGTATTTTACAGACAAGCACTATTCATGCTCAACTGGAATAAATGTGTTAGAAGCCTGGAAGGCTCCCCAGTAGATGGCATGGAAGGATGAAATCAGTTCTGCTGAAATACTGCCATTGATAGTGCAATGGCCAGGATTTAATCCCAGGGATCCAAACCACAGGGACCAAACATTCACATAAATGGAACCACCAAATCTCTAGGATTTCTTTTCTAATAAGAAACACTGATAATTAATTCTTAATTGAAAATCAAACAAAAAAATATGGTGATATTTATGAACTTCTTCCTTGAATGATTTTGGGTTTTTTTTTTGCTTAGCATTTCTGTAATTCCTCTGAATTTCTCTTTTATTTATGATGCTACATCACAGAGCAAGTTTACCATCCTCTGTAATTCTGAGAGGACTGCAAGAACTAATGCTTTTATATCCAAGCAAAAGTATCTATCATACATTTCTTCTAAATTGCCTTTTATTATTTCTTTAAAGCCTCAATATATTTTAAAGATTTTGCTTATTTTGCTGAGTGTTCTTCTGGGAAAGAAATACTCTAAGCATTAATTCTCAAAAGCATTGATTATTGCCACTATTGTCAATCTAAAACACCTTCCTATTTCAAAATCTCCTTTAAAAAAAACCCATTCAATGCAGCTTTTAAATTGTCAGAACTGAAGAAAATAATTTGTTTTTCTGTTTGCTTCAGCATCAGTTTTTTGCTGCCTTTTCATTCACCAAAAATTTTAGAGTTTCAGCCTTTGTCTGACCCGAAACAATTACTTTTACTTTTTGGAGTTCATCATTATCTGCTCAGCTGTACCCCCTTGGTGCTGCTTCTTGCTGTTTTGTCATTGTATTGTGAACTTTTCTGCTCAGCTCAACCCACTGAGATGGAGGAGGTCTCATCCTGTTTTTCCTATGGGGTGCAGGAAGAAACAGCAGCCTGATGACAAGTTTCCTTTTAAACCTGTTGTCATAGTAACAGGCAGAAAATCTCCCTCTTTCCATAACCCTCAGACTGGGAATTTTTCAGATCAGGGTGCTGTCTCTTTTCTGCCTGGCTGAGCTCTGTTTTGGGTCTGTGAGAAACACTGCAAGTATTAATTGCCTTTTCCCACAGCTAATAGCACCAAGTCTTTCCATGTGACAGTGACTTTAAACTGCGAGCCTTGATTGTGGGACAAGGTGGTGGTATAAGTACCCATACTTTTGGCTACTTTGAGACAGGGTATGCTGCTGTCTGATTATCTATAAAGAGAAATGACTTTTTAAAAAGATGGAAAAAACAAACAGAATTGCATAAGAAATCCATGGTGAAAGGTGACAACTGAACTCACCATTAAAAGCCTGGGCTGTATTTGCATTATTTCTTGGTATTTATCCTGCTGCACTACTTACACTAGTGCAAATTCCCTTAGGAAGACAAACTGAATCAGTGACCTGTGTGGCCAGCACTATTGCAGACAGCCATAGTCATGTACCTCCATGCTGGAAGTACCCCCAACTACCCTCATTGTGCCAATACAAATTGTCCTGCTCTGCACAGAGACTAAGCAGCTTATATGGAATAAGAAGGTAGACCATGGCAACGTTTTTTCTTGATAAATGCAGACCACACCATTTAAGATGCCCATCATGGAAATACATTTAAAAGGCTGCACATTTTATCCTTTTGAAAGGAGACCATACAGTGAAGACAGCTGATGAAGAAGGCAGGCACAGCAAAGCAGTCAGATGAGTCAGTCTCTCGTCTCCACTGCAACTGCTGCACACTCCATGGGAAAGTAAATACTGTGGGTAAAATATGCACCCAGTGTTACAGAGGTTACTAGGGCATTAGAGAGACCGAAAAATGTCCCTCCTTTGCTAACATCCTACATCCCATATGTGAAACCTAACCAAAGCTATTTTTCACCTTTCATTAAAGGTCTTTCACTGGTTGCAGTGCAGACACTGGAATTAGTAGTCCACATGTGATCTAACAATGGGATGAAGCTTCCCAGTTTGGAAAAAAAATATTTCCTTTGCAGTGGAACTTGACTCCTCAGCCCTGTCATAATGGACATATAATTTAGAACAAAAACATTTCCTCCTTGGCAAAGTAACCAATTCTTAACCCTCTTTGTATTCTGCAGTAGAAATAGATGAATAATTCATTACAAATAAACTATTCGTTTAATCTTCATCCTTACAAATATATTCTCCTATTTGTGAACTGACCTTGGGCCTAATGGGATTTTTGCAGAGTTATCTGACATAAAGAGGTTTTTAATTTTTAGAAATAGCTTCTGGTCTGCAGATTGTTAGTAAGCATTTGTTGCCAACAACCTATAGTTAAAATGCAGATCGGTAGCATGATTTTATGTGATGCTTAGGCCATAGGATATTCTTTGGTTCTATGACTGAGAGTAATTCACAGAATAAGCTCTCAAGCATAACTAAAAGGAATTTAAATTTCAAAATTTATTTTCCAAAAAACATTCCCCATTATTTCATTACATTTTCTGTGGTCTTAATCATCAGATTAGTAAACTTGTACACTATTTCTACTGGTTTCTGGGTACAGGAAAAGGAAGGATGTGGAGTGGAATTATTTAGAGGTATGACAGAATTAACAAAAAAGGACTATTTTTTCATCTGTCTGTCTCGTCACAGTAAGCAACAGTGACATTTTGAGGCATCACATATTTAAAAACTCCTTTAAGTTTAAAAGATGTATATCTCCATACCAAACTACCTGTCTACATATTGTTCTTATATGGAAGAAAAATAACCCTCTGATTAGAGGATTAATTTGGGAAATCTGCAGTAAGGATTTCCTGTCTAGCCATGATTTATTTTTTTGTATGGCCCAGGATAAGGCCATGGGAAGTGATGACAGTGGCCATGGAGAGCCCTGATCTTGACTCACTGGCTTAAAGCTTTGTGGATCACTCTTGTAGACTTCCTACCTCAGTTCCCCACATTACAAGAATAAAAGTAACTCTGTATCGCCAAGAGTTTGAGTCAGAAAGTAGGGAAACAGCCTGTGGGATAATGCCCATCCAAGAATTTCAAATAAAGTATTTGTTACTGGGCCTGCTAATTACAGGAATAAGTTTCACTGCAGCAGTTTATTCTGTGACCAAGCCCTGTGTCTGCCTGAAGTCCCAACAGCTTCAGTCAAAGCCTACAGCTGTTTAACCATCCCTGGATGCTCTGGGGAGATCTGGCATAGGGGAGAACCAAGTACCCACTGCCAATCCCTTGTCTGCCCTTGGGAAAATTTGCTGTTGTGGCTGTTATATGAAGCTAAATCCCATGAAAAATGCAAAGAGTTCAGACACTGACTGCACTGAGGAGGGCTGGATGATAGACAGTCGGGAAAGTCAGGCATTTATTTATTTTTTATTTCAAGAATGCCTAATCCTTTCTTCTTTAAAACACATAAGGTCATAAAGGCATGATCGTGCAATCAGCAGTGATTTGAATAACCATAAGTTACTGTCTGACACTTGAACTGTACCAATTAATCAAAAGCATGACTGCATCAACTGTGAAATAAAAATACATTTTGTAACCTGCCCTTAAGCACTCTTACAGTTTACTTTGCAACTGGGGCAAGTTAAAAGCATTATTAGTAACTGCAACCTGTTTTATAGATTTTAACCTTTTTTGTAACACCAGCTTAATACCCTTTCCTGAAAAGAAAGCAGTAATTTACTGAAACAAAAAGCCTTTAGTGCAAAATCTCTTTGCTTAACATTAAAAGCTGCCAAGTATTAAATGTGTGTAAAATAAATGTTTTCCTACCTATAAAAAGAAGTTTAAAATTTTTTCTATAATTTATTTTTCCCTTTTTACCCTGTGCACGTGCTACCTATTAAAATCTATATTTAAAGAAAAGTTTATCGCATCTTCCCTGTTCACAAGTTTGTTTTACTCTCTGAATGTCATTTGAACATGGCACTTTTCCCATATATTTCTTGTTAAGATTGCACTATTTGTTTTTGACACCCAAAGCAAATTGTTGATTTACCCTATATATACCTAAAGTAAATTAGACAGTCAGAAGTTTCCAGCTTGCATAAAAAAGAGTAGTTTCATAACATTTACTTTCTAAGACACAGTAATTATTCATATCTTCTAACATCAGTTGAAAGACAGCTTGGAATTCGAAGAACTCCAGTTTCCATGAAATCTAGGGTGAGCTGCTCAAGTCATGCATGTCAGATCTCCTGCTCCTACCACCATGCCCTCCTACATTTATCAGGTTGCTTATTTGAGATACTCTTAATGACAGAAAACAGGAATTTTTGGTGTGAGTGTGAATCTTGTAACCATGACAATACTTATCACCCTGAACTCTGTTAACAAATAAATGATAACTGAAAAGCTATGAAATATATTCTTAAGAGCAGCCTATGAATGCCTGGGTAAGATTTCTTTTGAAGAAATCCATTGTATTTCTGCCTGTTCTAACTAATGAATAGTCTTTTATAAAATCAATAATGTAAAAGAGTTGAGATCAGTCCCACCCCTTGATACCTTTTCCCAATTAAGGCAGTGGATCATTGCGCTAATAACATTATTTAGTGACTATTCAGCATTTTCACTCTGGTGAGATGCTGTGCAAACATTAATTAATCCCCACTAAAGCCCTGAAAGCTCACTAGGAAATATTAAACCCATTCTACAAATAAGGGCCTGGAGGCAGAGATTTTTCAGTACCAAAGAGATAGTAACTTGAAGCTCCTTGGGACAGCAAGAGTCTAGAATAATGAATGGCCCTGCAGTTAGAGCTACCTTAAAGAATATCATCTCTTCTCTGCCTTGACTTGGGGCAATTACTTTTTCTCAAGGAAAGCCCTTTCTCTGTGTTTTTCTTTTTTTCAGGAATGAATGTCTCTAAGCAGTCCTTCAGCCTGAGGCTGTTAATACAAAGTAATTACATAGTCATTGAGGTATATATATAGAGTGCGCCCAATAGCCCAGTGATTAGAGTATCCACTCAGATTCAGATTTCTCTCCATCAAATATTTCACTTTATACTTGTTGAATAGCAAGAAGAAATGGAGACTGAGAAAAGTCTAATAGCTTGTAGCTTTTTCACTAATGTTATGTTCAGTTTGTGGATTTGAACTCAAATCTTCAAGTAACAGAGCACAACACTGGAGCATAGACAGATGCCTCCCTTTGTAGAGGTGTTCATCACTGGCACAGTTGTAACTGCAGAGCTTGTCTACACTGAAATTAACTGATTATCCCAAAACTTTTGCAAAAGTCTTCCCAATTTCCATCTCCCATAGTATGCTCTTAATTGTTTTAAATTAATTCTCTCTAAGATAAAATTGTTTTTTACATTATTGATGGCATCCAGTCCACCTGTTTTGGCCATCTACAGTTTGGCAGCCAAGTCAGGAGGACAGGATTTCCTTCTGAGGATAAAGCCATGCACTTCTCCCCATTCATTACCTAGCAAACTTTGTTAGTTTCATAGGACTCCAATAGCGATCCAAAATTCAGGAGCAAGGACAGATCTTTCCTTCCTTTTGGCACAATTTTTTCCCCCAGTTCTCTGGCCATAAATAGCTGAAGTTTTTGAAAGCAGTTTAGCTTCTTGGTAGTCTGGTTGTAATTTTATTCTTGCTTTTTACTTTCTTGTTCCTCATCTCTGTTGACTTATCCCAAGTCATCTTCCTAATCAGGATGCTGGATGATTGATCAGTTTAGCGCGTATCTTTGATTGCCTGTTTCATATGAGAGTACTTACTCCTGTAGACACCTGACATTTAATGCTATTGACTAATACATCATTTACTCTGGCATCCAAAATTCTGCAGCTCTTTCTCAACCAAATGGGAAGGAGAAGAATTTTGGCATACTTTTAGGGCATGATTCATCTCACCCTACTTTAGGCTTCTAAAGTAGGCCAAATCTGCTATGTCCTAGAAAAATCTATCACTCTTTATTGATTCTAAAGGAAGTCCAGATATGTACAGTTTAGACATTTACATCTGAATTATTTTCCAACAGTTAGATGAGAATAATTCTATCCTGGGACATCTAAATTCCTTCCTGTGTGCTGTAAAAAGGGGAAGAAGGGCAAAAAAATCCCAAATATCTGAGAAGGCTGAGAGATGTGCTCATTTGTACAATCGCAGAACCATGGAATGGTTTGGATTAGAAGGGGCCTTAAAGTTCATCCAGTTCCAATCCCTGCCATAGTCAGGGACACCTTCCACTAGACCAGGTTGCTCAAAGCGCCATGCCGCCTGGCCTTGAACACTTCTAGGGATGGGGCACCCACTGCTTCTCTGCGCAAACTGTTCCAGTGTCTCAACACCTTCATAGTAAAGATTTTTTTCTAATATCTAATAAAAATATACCCTCTTTCAGCTTAATTATTTTTTTCATTTCAACTTAATTTCATCTTATTCCATGACTCCTCCATAGGATTCACCTGTGAGATTTTTAGGGAGCTTCATGCTTAAACCATATCTTCCCTGTTACACTATTTTAATTCAGTCAGAAACTGCCTGAAGGTTCTTCAGTCTCTTCCTTAACAAATCCTTCTCTCCTATCTCTGGATCTTACCCCTTAGCCTTTTTTCACTTATTTTTTTAATATTAAGTGAAGAAAAAATATCTGATAGAATCCCAGAATCCCAGAATCCCAAGGGTTGGAAGGGACCTCAAAAGATCATCTAGTCCAACCCCCCTGCAAGAGCAGGGTAACCTAGAGTACATCACACAGGAACTTGTCCAGGCGGGCCTTGAATATCTCCAATGTAGGAGACTCCACAACCGCCCTGAGCAACCTGTTCCAGTGCTCTGTCACTCTTACAGTAAAGAAGTTCTTCCTGATGTTCACATGGAACCTCCTATGCTCCAGTTTACACCCATTGCCCCTTGTCCTGTCACTGGATATCACTGAAAAAAGCCTAGCTCCATCATCCTGACACCCACCCTTTACATATTTGTAAACACTGGTGAGGTCACCCCTCAGTCTCCTCCAAGCTAAAGAGACCCAGCTCCCTCAGCCTCTCCTCATAAGGCAGGTGTTCCACTCCCTTCATCATCTTTGTGGCTCTGCACTGGACTCTTTCAAGCAATTCCCTGTCCTTCTTGAACTGGGGGGGCCAGAACTGGATGCAATATTCCAGATGCGGCCTCACCAAGGCAGAGTAGAGGGGAAGGAAAACCTCCCTTACCCTACTAACCACACCCTTTCTAATGCACCCTAGGATGCCATTTGCCTTCTTGGCCACAAGGGCACATTGCTGGCTCATGGTTATCCTCCTATCCACCAGGACCCCCAGGTCCCATTTCCCTTCACTCCTTTCCAGCAGGTCAACCCCCAACCTGTACTGGTACATGGGGTTGTTCTTCCCCAGATGCAAGACTCTACACTTGCCCTTGTTGAATTTCATCAAGTTTCTCCCTGCCCAACTCTCCAGCCTGTCCAGGTCTCGCTGAATGGCAACACAGCCTTCTGGTGTGTCAGCCACTCCTCCCAGTTTAGTGTCATCAGTGAACTTGCTGAGGGTACACTCAGTTCCCTCATCCAGGTCGTTGATGAAAATATTAAACAGCACTTGTCCCAGCACTGACCCCTGAGGGACTCCACTAGTCACAGACCTCCAGCTAGATTCTGCCCCATTGACCACAACTCTCTGCCTTCTTCCTTTCAACCAGTTCTTGATCCACCTCACTACCTGATCGTCAAGCCCACACTTCCTACAGGTGTTTTTACACAGAATACTCGTGGAACTACCTGATTTGAGTGTAATGGAGTGGCAACACAACACGTTTTAGAAAATCCTGTTCTAAGAGATTACACAGACTTGGTACTTCCTGCCTGAATTTATTCTACTTGTTGGCTTTTTTTTTTTTCCTAAAATACCAACTATGATTAATCTTCCTATCAACATGCACCAATAAGGTCAGGGCAAGAGTTTATAATATGCTTGTCAAATATAAAATTATCCTAATAGCACAAAATAAACTGTTGAGATGTATTAACAGAAGCATATGCATGAAAGAAGAAAAATTACTGTTACATGAACTTTTGAAATATAAGTATGCTCACATTGCGTAAAGGGAGCTTTAACTAGCAAACACATGGAAAATTACTTTCCATATTTCTCATGCAAAAATAACCACATAAAATAGTTGCATATAAATCAATATATGCAATAGATGATGATTTCACATAAACCAGAAACTCCATTTTGCACAATCTAAAAGGTATAAATCTGGCTACAGTAAAGCCAGTGGGTCTTTTTTCTGCTAGCTTTGTGAGACAGAGGCATAAAGATTTCATTCATGGGCCCTATGATTTTCTGCCTTCTTCTTGCTTCTGCTATCTTTTAAAATTAAAAAGTAACATGGAAAACTCTCTCTGCAATTATTATGTCCTTTAAGGGGTAAGGCAGGAAGAACAAGACAGAAGAAGGAAAGTTGATAATTTCCTTGAACACCTTGTTTTGAATTCTTGGTCACCTGGGTGTTACCCAAAATTGATGCTTTTCTGCTTTTGATTCCCTACCCTTACATAGCAGGTAAGAAATTCCCAGGATTGAACTGAGAGATTTTGGCCACTGTTGTTAACACTGCCTCTCGTTAATGCTGTGGGCTTTGTGGCTGGAGAAAAGCTGTAGCACAGAGCAGCCTCCTGCCTCCACACCCCGCCTCTGGATGGACAAGCAGTAAAGTTATCTGAGAGATGGTGTCTGTACCTAGCTCCTCCTCTGGCGTCCCTGGAAAACTGAAGCTCGACTTGAGCAGATCGCCACCCTCTTCTTCTGAAAAGACAGAAACAAAGTAGCTATTAAATAACTCTGATATTTTTGTATATCCAGTTATAAACTCTCCAGTATTTTTTAAATCCAGTCAGTGATACCTATTACCATTTGATTTTGATGCTGTGAAGGTGTTGAGGTGCTACTTGCAGTATCTATTCCTCTTTGTCAGTTGTTCTAGCATTCTTCTATTATTTTTTATTTTGACAGATGTTTTCAAATCACTAGTATCATAATATTCATAAATGCCTTTTTTATAACATCTCTTAGACTGTTCTTTTCAGCTTACCTTAGTTACATTGAATTCTACTGCCTTTTAGCCTTAATGTATTTATTACATAAAAAATCATTATTGTCAATCTTCTAGTTGTACCTATAGCACTTCCCACCTCTGATGAAAATAATGCCACTTGTGATTTTCAGGACACTGTTGTTACTTTTTATTCACAACCATTTCTATTCTGCAGTTCTGCACTCTGATAATTCTTTGCTGGTGACTTTCTCCTATCAATAATATTTACTTTTGTGCCAAAGACATCTTCTGCAATTCTGGACAAATATTCAAGCGCAGATGATATGTCTATGTTGTATGACTGCAGTGGGTTGAACAGAAATCTGCACCGCCTGAGTGCAGCTCTTTGCTACTGCGCCTATACTGCTTTCAGAGCTGCAACTTGTCACCTCTGCATTGCGCTCTTGTACTGGCATACAAATTAATTTGGACCTGGCACACTCAGATATTGGGTCAATAACACTGCCTTAAAGTACAAGATTGGGTTGAGAATACACAGATTAGGTAGGATACAAAATATCACAGTAATCTGTGTCATGTAAGTACATTAGGACTGTCTTTAAAAATTTTTAAAAATGTTTTTGCCCTATTATCAATATTTTCCAGTGGAAAAAGTAGAAGCCAAGTATATACAGCTTTCCACTGTGTTCTTTCTTGCCATCTATGTGTGCTGCAAGCATAGACACCTCAAAAGAACAGTGAAAGAACAGAGTGCTCCATAGCCTCTCACTATATGTTCAATCAGCAGTTCTTCAGAGAAAGACAATATCAGGTACTGCAGACCATGTTTCTGTAGTGCACGACGGAGGATTGATGATTTCTAAAGAACTCACATCAGTTCATGTTACTAATATCTTCACATAGACATTCCTGTAAGTTTGAACCAAGTCAGACTTTCCTTAAGAGCACCTCAATCCCTGTATCAGGTAAGCTGTTTTTTGTGATTCAGTTTACAACACACACACTGTTTTGCCTGTTTCAATGCTCCATTTAACAAATAGATGCATTTTGTGTATTTCCTTGTCTTGGTTGCACTTTTTATTTGATAGCACACTCATATGATTTTTTCCCAATTATCTCACAGTAAGAAAAATTGAGTGAATATACTCATGCAGATATTCTCAAATAAGTGTTCCTGGTTTTGAAAATTCATGAGGTCAAGAATATACAAGTGATAACAATGGGTAGATACTGCATAGAAAATAAGGCCTGAGGATATTCAGAATGTTGAATAAGCTGAGCTGTCAAATAAACATCTTGTTCATAACTCAATTGTTAAATAAACTCTCTGCTAAAATACAGCCTACACGAGGTCTCATCAAGTGACGGATAAAAAGTCAGACACAATTTTAAAAATGATTGGTGCATGAATTTAAGTTAAATTTAATTTGGAGCAGCAATGGACAACTCTAATTAAATAGAAGTACAAATAAGGCAGTTTCCATGGAGATTTTGCTCACATGATTTGCCTATATTGTGTAACTCATATGCCTGTCCTCTAATTTGGTGCTCAGGAGTACAGAATCAAATGAGAGTTATAACAAAAATGTTTGTAAGGTTCCTTCACATTAATGTAAGTAGGTAGGAGATCTTACTCTTAACTTCATCATAAAAATCTTTACATTGGAACAGTAGTTTTGCATTTCTGAAAGAGAAGGCATTAATTTATCCCAAAGTTATATTTATATAAATTCAGAATATAAATTCAAAACCCCTATATAAATTCATTATATATAAATTCAGATACATAAAATATACATTTATATAAATATAAATTCATAAACCCTAATAGAATGATATATATACATTCAGAAACCCTAATATATAATCCAAATAAAATAAAATGTGGAACATTATTTCTCCCTTGCAAGAAGTTGGCATTATTCTCAGAAGCTCTGGCTAAAACTAGACTATTTTTAGACTAAACATTTCTGTATTTGGTGCATCTGAGAAAAAAAAAGAAAATAAATTTCCTTTTCAAAATGAATGGGAAAGGTCATGCAACGGGGTTCATAAGTCATATTTTGACTTTACTGTAAGAATTCCTGTGCAAATTTGGACAGTTCTGTAGACCTCTTTCTGTCTCAGTTACCCACAGAATTAGGATTAGAATTAATTTCTTTCTGGTAGAAATAAATGAATACATGAATACATTTGTTAGTGTCAGTAAGCCTGTTGTCTAGAAGAGCCTATAGAGAGCACAAAAAAGTTAGAATTTCCATCCTGCAAAAGCTATATTCTATTTTGAATAGAGTCAATTGCAAATCTTTCAAAGGCACTTAGAATTCCTTTGTGATTCCCTTCAGTTTGTGAATCTGCATGAGGGATACGAGTGGTTCTTTCTTAGTGATTAGCTTACTTCCTAAGCATAAGTACTTCTTATTTCTTTATATTTTATGACTTTACCTATTCACATCACTAATTCATTGTTTAGACTGTCTTTTCAAAAGGCTACTGTCAGGTCCTTCAGCACCTGAAGAGATTCAATTTTTGTGTTCTGCACTTATGAAACATAAATTAATCTGAAATCTCAGTGGCTCTTCAGTATTACAAAGAAATCTTTGTGTGAGGTCAAACTGTACTTCAAATTCTGCAGCAGACATACATGGTCTGTTTATTCAGTTTACCATTTTCCCAGAAATTACTGTTTTTATTATTGATCATAAAAATGAAAAGCATATGCTTCATTCATGAGTACAACAACCTTCATATCTCATGGTAATGAAGTCAGTCAGATTATCACAGAATTCTCATGCATGCTGAAATTCAAGTGCCACAAAATGCATGCATTAATTTTATGTCATTCACTTCCTCTATCTGCTAGAGCTATAGTATTTTAGCTTGCTCTTTGCCTACTGATAGAAAGTTCTACACCAGCAGGCATAGAGAAAAATGGTAGTTTTAGCATGAAACATTTCAAAGGGCAATGAATTGCAAACAAAAATAAGATTATGAAAATCAGATTATTTAAAATTTAAGGTTTTAATGTACAGAACACACAGACCACAGGCAAAGGACACAATTACTAGTTTAAATCCCTTCTCAACATACAAACTACTACATCATAGACTGGTCTAAAAAGAAAGTAAAAACCTGGCTTGGAAATTGAAACTAAACAATAGTGGGAGAAGTCTTCATGCTCAACAGGATTCAAAATAGTGACAAAATATAACAGGCTTAGAAGTGCAAAGATGTCTGCTTCTGTGAAAGCTAAATGTATAGCAAAATGATGCTGTGATCTGCATAAATAGGAAAGCACAAACTTTCATTCATACATAATATCTCATTTTCTTTTTTAAAAATGGGATGGATCTGTCATTCCAGTGCAACACTGCACAGGTGACACTCAAGACTGTGATAGGAACCTTTCACAGATGAAGTTCTCCAGAATTAAGCTCGGAAATGTCAGAAGACATTGCTTAGCTGGAACCAGATTAAGAGGTCCAGACGTCTCATTCAATCCTCAGGCTACGACAAGTACAGTGGGAAATGACATGGGCAGTGCCCAAGACTGAGCTGGCAGGGCGCAGCTTTTGTCCTCACAACAGCTGGATGTCTGTCAGGAGTGGGCCCCAGCTTGTGCTGTTTCTTACCCTGCTAAGGAGATATTTCCTAGGGAAACTCTGGTTGGCTTGGACCTCACCTGGCCAAGGGGCCTGAGCTGTGGTAGGGATGACTGCTGCCATCGCTCAGGCTTGTGATGTGTTCCTGTTGAGTTACAAGCACAGGGGGAGCTTTAGCTTCTCCTACTCAGTTTTTCATCTCTAGAGAAGAGGTTACAATCCAACATAAATCCAAAATGAAACTGCTGAAGGCCACAATAATTACAGCTGTGTGAAACTTGGGTAAAGGAGATGCAGCCAACCTCTTGAGGGTCAATTCCAAACAGTGCCTGAGCTCCACTTCCTACTGGATTGCAGGTCAGTAGGATGTTACTTTGTGTTCTGGGTCAGAGAAGTGAAGTTTCTGTACTAACTAATGGACACATGGTCTCTTCTATCCTGTTCCTGTCTGCCTATGGTCTCAGAGAGCATTTTGACAGCCACTGCACAGAAACCATCTGATATTGCTGTTTTTCCTCAGTTTAATAATTTACCCATCTTTCAAATTTTATCATCTCACTCAACCACTCAATCTACTCTCTGAGACTGAGATACCAGTTTTAAATTCTGTTTCTTCACCTTCAAAGTCTTGTACCAAGATATGCTTTTATGTTGGCCCTTACTTTTTATTCTATCATTCCGCTCTTAATAACCAGACATGCTGTTTCCATCTCCTAACCATACTTCTCCCATAACTTAGCCATCCACAAAATAGGCCCCAGTCTCAGTGGAGTTGTTGCTCACATACTTTAAAAGACTCACATCAGCAAGACTTACAATCAATTAACTGCCTTCTCCATCACAATACAAGAGTTAAGACTGAACTGCAACTGATATTGAACTTCTCAGTTCATTGGATTTTAATTTATTTATTACTGGCCTGCTCTAGACTTCCCACAGACTTTTTATTTTTCCCTGTGTGTGCTTTTCTTTCAGCCTCTAAGCTCCCTATGGTAGCTGTTGTTCTTTTAGCTCTCTCTTGTATAGCACCTGGCATATTAACTCTGACAACAGGTGAAAGAAAACATAGGCCCTAAAATGTCTGGATTAGACAGCAGGTGAAACTTCAATTGATCACTTAATTGCAGAGCATAAAATGTGTCCAGAGTACAAATACAGGACCCTCACCAGATCACTACATCATCTGAAGAAACTGAATCGCCTCCTCCAGACTAGAGATACTTAATGATCTAGAAGAGCTATCTCCTGCACCTCAAAATCCACTAGCCTGCTATTCAGATAAAGCAGGTGACCTTTGACCTTAGTCAAAGACATTCCCAGTCTGCTACATCATTATGTGCCACTGAGAGCTGTTATTGGGCTGATCCTGACCTAAGGAAATGACCAAACGTTTGCATGCCTGAGTGCCATTGTGGCCCCTCACCCCTTCTGGAGGACAGCTAATTGGCTTCGTTTGGACCTTCCCCAAGTGGCCAAAGTCACTCTGCAAACCTAGTCCTTGATCTCCAAGGGGTTACATGCAATCAATAATATATCATCCCTGCAGTAAATTAGGCATGGCAAAGGCCTTTTCTCTGGCCACAAGGCCAACTGGCATAGTCTAGCCATACATCCAAGAACAGGCTACCTCTATTACTACATTAACTTCAAATCATTACTGGGAATGGTGCTTTGCTTGTGCTAAATCCCTAGTCCAGCCTGCAAATTATTTGGGACAGTGAAAATTAGTTGACCAAGCCTAAAACTGGGAGAGGGACCTCTCTAACCAACATTAAAAATAACCGAATTCTCATTTGTTGAGCCTTTGTCCTGGCACTGTTCAATTACTACAACAGATGCAGACCGGGTGGCAATATTGTCAATAGAACATTCTTGTGCATTGTTTTGATAGCACTCTGGTAAGCAATAAATCACGGAAGCACAGCATGACTGGGAAAATTCTAGATGAAGCAGAAATTACAGATGATAGTAGCAGATTTAAGGTTATTGAGGTTGCCTTTGTAAGAGGCCCGTGTGAAAATTATCAACAGTAAAAGGAAGTTGCTGTTCAATGAAGTTGGTTTTGTTTTTTTTTCATCATGCCCTCTCTTTTTTTTATTCTTATTTTTTCTCACACACATAAATGTGTTCCTGATGGATCTGGCAAACATCTGTTTATCCTGGTATGCTGGCTGCAGCACTGGCTCAAAGTGGATGCTGTTGGAAACAAGGCAAACATGTAGACTGCTAGAATACCTTTCCAACTTCCTGCAGTCAGTGCTTAAGGGACTTCCTGTGATAGAAGTTTAATCTAGACCATAGTTTTTAATAGCCACCAATGGATCTATCTTCTACAGATTCATCTAATCTTCTCTGATCCCATTTACACTGATAGCCTCTACTGCATCCTGTGCCAGAGCACCTTGTAATTTAATTATGCTTTATTTGAAAAAGAATTTCCTTTTTGTCTGTTTATCAGGATGCCCAATAATTTAATTAGATATCCCTAGTTCTTTGCTTGTGAAAAATGATGGAGCATTGATCCCTATTCACTATGCTTATATCATTTATAACTGTGTACACATCTACCGTACCCCTGCCTCAGTCCTGTGTTTTCCAAACTGAGGTATAAATCTGTTTAGTATTTTGTTATGGCAAAGCTGCTCTAAATCTTTCATCATCTTTCTCTCTTTTCTCTGTACATTTTTGTTACTCTGATATGCCATTTTCAGACACAGCAGCCAGAAATTCAAACAGCTTTACAGTATGGGTTCTTCCAGCAGCATGATGCTGTTCTCTGCTTTTTTAATATTTTAATTTGACCATTTCATAACTCAGAGAATTCATTACTCATATTAAGTAGTGCCCAAGAGAGACAACTTGTTTGGCTTTCCAAACACAATCAATTTCTTTTATATATTGTGCTAATAAATATTGAAGAATCCCAACATTTTACTTAAGTCAGGTTACTACCAAGACTGCCAAAACCAGTCATGTTCCCCAACCCCCTGAAAAGCAGGAAAGAGGAATTCCTGGTCTCTTGCTTTCATCTGGCCTGTCCACTTTTATACATCATCGTTCCAGATAGCAGATGGTGAGACCAGGCTTCAACTATCAGATCGAGTAGCCAGGCATACAGCCTATTGAATCAAGGAGAAGAAGCTGGCTGCATCTCCCAGGTTCTGTCTTGGAAAAAAACATAAAATGAAATATATTGCAGGGGATCACAGAAGCTGTCAGGGGTCACTTGGTCTTGGAATCACCAACTCCTACATCCAGGTTTTGGCAGCTGAAAATCATCCACAAAACATAGGTTGCCTTAGCAATACTGTGGTGATCACCCCAAAAGGTTTTGGTCCTCACGGCAGCCTTTTCTGAGCCAGTCAGGGCTGTTTTGCTCCTTGGAAGCCTTTCTGATTTGTCTTATCCCATTTACCCTAGAGATCTGCAAGATTTCCCTGCCCGTCTTCAAGTAGTAAATGCAAAAAGGTTTTGGATAATGCAGTGGAGTTTTAAAGCAGATTCACTCTTCTGTCATTCTAGAATTTAAATCACTAATTCAGTTAAATAATTCTACCACTCCTTATCAAAATTAACCACCCTAACTGCAAGCAAAAAGAGTGAGCCAGTGATAACACACTGTGCTCAGGCACAGCTCTGTGTGATCGTGAGCTTCAAATAGCCTATGAAATTCCTAAAAAGCCCTTTCTTCCTCGATTTTTGAAAGCTGAATGACTCTGTCAAGTTTCTGAATAAGCCATTTACCTTTTATTGCTTTTCTGTATCTGTGAGAGGAATCCCAATGCTTCAATATTAAAAAGTGGGAAAATTAAAGAATATATTAGATAATTATTGTGAATAGTGACCCTTATTCTGTGAGCCCAAGACTTTGGATACCCCAGAAAAACCTTTAGCTCTTCTCTCCTACAGCACTTTGGAATCCATCCTTTTTCTTTACCCCAGCTAAAATGCAACAACTGCCCTTTGTATGCATTCATCTTCCACCTCCTATAAGAGCCCTTAGAAGGACTCGTAGCTGCCTCCACAGTAGATACCTGGGGAGGTCCAAGAGTTTTACCTTGGGCCTTGGCAGCATGAAAATGCAAGTCAGGAACACAGTCAGAACAATTTTGCACAGCTGCAAAGGCTTAACTGTGATGTCAGAGAAATAAAATGCTCATGGAGTCTGAACAACCTGAAGTCTAAAACAACCTGAAGAAATTATATGAAAACATTATATGAAAGAGACCAAAGTGAGGAAGAATGCCAGGACAAATAGTGAAAGAGGAGTATACTTGGAAAAATTTGTTTATACCTCTCCCAGAAATACACAGAACAATGTCTCTGGACTTCCCTGGTTTGTGAAGACAAAACACAGAAACTTTGTCTTACTGCAAGGGTGTACATCTTTAATGATCTTTTTTCTATTTTCTGCACACACATGGAAAATGAAGCATATATTTAGAAAAAAATAAACTTGGATGAAATTAGCCTTTTCAGTATTCAAACTAATTTCAAATGCACTTTGAGGAAAAGCATTTCTTTAAAACTCCTTAACAATTACTTCAATTCCTAATGTCAAACATGGGGTTAGTAACCTTTCCATTTTCTGGTTACAACTACATATGCTCCCACTGTATTTCCTTTACTGTTTGGAAAACCACAATCAGATCTACAACCGTTATTATTAGCAGGTCACGGCATGATGTTTTTACAGCTTTGCTTTATGGTATGGCAGAAGGTCTGAGCACTGTCCCTGTCTTTCAAATGTTCAGTAAATAAGATCTGTTAACATTAGGGAACAACTGCATTTGTTACACCGATCTACCATGGTAGGAGACATTCGGCATGAAAAACCTCTGACCCTGCTGGCCTGTGAGGGCAAAGTCAGCAGTTCCACTGAAATTAGCTATTAGTAGCTGCAGCTTTGAAAACCCTCAATAGGCCTTTTGACATTAGATGATGAAGTTCTATATGACCAGAGATGAGATGCACATGGATTTTTCTATATGTGAAAGGCTGAAAGGAACGCAGAAGGAAGGCTCAAATATATTAATTCCTACACAAGCCAATTTTGATGATGACTTTTGTTAACGATTAAATGCTGGGTTGGTATGACTGACACTGAATCTAAAAGAGTGCTAAGCTTTTTAAAAAAGAGACTTTAAAAAAGAGACTAAACTTTTTTTTTAAGTTTAGTAAATATCAGTACATAAAATATAACATGTAGCTTCCTTTTGGCAATATAAGCAGATATGGAAAGACAGCACCTTTTAAATGAGCCATTTTTCCCTCTCAAAAATACCAATATCCCCAACAAGGTTTCCACTTAAAGAGAGGTCTGGAGCAGGTATAGCAGGCAAAGACTGATGAATCAGGATACCTCATTTCTTTGTCCTTTGTTTTCATTGTCCTGTGGATACTACTGAAGTTATGCTCAGTGGCTCAGATCCATCCCTTAGACTTAAAGTATTTTCCGGTGATTGGTCACTAGTTGCCATAGCCTCCTTTCCTCCCCTCTCTCACAGTGCACTTGCAATGCAAACCTTGCTCTGTCATCTGCATCCTTTCATCTTTCTCAGCATTAACCAGTTCCCTTGTCCTATAGCCCTTTTTTTCCCCCATCTCCTTCAGAGATCTGCTTTATTTTTTTCTTCTTTTTTCCTTTTAACCCTCTCCCACAACTCCTTCCTTTTTTATTCTTCATCTTCTGCTTCCACCCTCAGCCATAATGCTATTGAGATGCAAGTAATATTTTATAAGTTAAAGCTCACCTGAAGACTTTGTGCAAGCATGTGTACTCCCAGTTGTATGCTATACTGAGTTATAAATACCACAATGTCTTTAATGAAGGACTGAAAGTAATTAGAAACAGCAAAGAAACTGTTTTCCCCTCCCATAGCAATCTTCAACTTCAAATTAAGGAATCCTGACTTAGACTTCATAAAATTGTTAAGAGTCTAAAATGAAAGAAACTTCTGCATTTTCAAAATAATTCTGTATAGTTTTGAGGTTTTTCACAAGTTAAAAGAGATATGAAGCAACACATGTTCAAGCTGGAAAAAATGAAACTTCTAGAAATGTCAAAATGGAATTTGGAACTGGCCCATAAACAGTTTCAGCTTCCAGAAGGTTGTGCTTTAGAAGGAAAAGGCTTCCGCTGGCTACCTCACCACAGACAGCTTTCTCACTAATGCATTTGCTTAGCACTCTGCACAGTGGGTGCAATCCTCATCAAGTTCTCTCTGATAGCTCTAGAAACCATGTGGTATATAGGATGTGTTTCTGTGTCTACCTAGGATACACGACACACTGACACAATACATTTTAAAACCAATGACACTGGGGCTGAGGTGCACCTTTCTGCTTGGTGGTGGTGCCATTCAACTACAACCTGCGCAGCTGCTGCATTGTTTGGACTTTCCCTATGACAAAACCAGAAATGAAGGCGCGGGAGAATTAATTCTGTTTGTGGCCAGTGAAACTGGAAAGTAATGTGATAAACTGTGTAATCTGGGGTGGGCTGAATCAATATTTAGGATGTTGCAAGAAGGTGTGCACATGTTTGGGTCCTAATCCTCAAGTTCCTAATCCTCATATTTGGTGATTTGATCTCACCAGAAGAAAGGCATTTTTCATTTCATTTCACAAGCACAGACTTTTCATTGAAGCACCTTGAAGTCTGGGTACCCTTGTCTTCTACTAATAATGGAGACAAGGGGGCAGCTCTGGACTGATCACTGTCAAGCCCACCTTTCCAAGGACAACTGTGGGGGGGGGGGGTGGGAGGGTGGGGGTGGCTGGGCTCTTCACCTGTATTCTTTAGGTGATGGCTTAGAGCAAAATGACATTAAGCCAGATTGTTGTGATTGGTTAAAAAGGAACGGAGAAACTGAAAACAAATATTTGCTCTCTCAGCAAAGGCGGTATTTGTTGAGGTCACCTTCTTATCTGCATTTATGTTTGTAGCTGTTACACTGGGACAAGGATGACCTAAATTTCTTTCACATTTACGTGTTGCTAATCCTACTCAAGCAACCCAAGTAAAACAGCTTCCAGACCTTGTTCACAAGAAGAATTTCTCATATGAGGGCGAATACACACACAGAGCCAAAATCATGGACATTAAGCACATGAGCTCTTTTTTCTTCTGTACCTGCAAAAAGCTAAAGATACTTTGGACAGGTGTCAGCCTGGCCTTTTCATGCCCTGGCAACATTGCACAGTCAGGAATATATCCAATTTGTTCTTTGGAGGAGCTCACACAGCTGACAAATTCAGGAAAAAACAGTGTTGAATAATAGGGTTAAATATGTGTTGAACAATGTGCATAAATGTATCAGCTCTGCTGGTGTAACTATCCATCTGCCTGTAAGGTAAGTAAAATCAGTTAAGCCATAGTCTGGGGGTGGTAAAAAGTACCTGGAATTAGCTCGTATGTGCTAGGAGTATAATGGTCTAAGCAAGTTCAGGTACCAAGGCTCAGCAGATACGTGATTTCTTGCTAAGCTACATTAACCCAGTGGCATAGCAGGGCCCTCATTTTGATCTGGTAATCACAGACACAGAATATACAGGAAATTAACACAGTTGAATTTAGAGTTACATTGGGCGGTATCATTATCATGAACACAGTATTTTTTAATTGAAACCTATTTTTTGACCAACCTTACTTTTAATAACAGTTCAGGACATCTATTAAACATTTGCTCTTTGCTGAGAAGTTACATCTAGTCATTTCACAGCTGCATTTTCTGGGGAAGGAGAAGAAATGCTTGCATAAGAGTCTTCAGGCTCACATTACAAACAGAAAACAAATGATTACTGTTGGGCCCATTTTGCTCTCCATACTTTTGTTTATTTAAGTCCATAAATAGGGGCACCAAAAAGGGCAGAGAGCTGCAAATGGAACATGGAGATTTTAATTTCTGATGCACTGCTCAAATCAAGCCCAGGCTGGTAGTGACAATCTCATTGGATAAAAATGAATTAGCAAATTCTGTCAATTCCCACAGAAGAGGTGTCCCTCACCACAAAACTTTCACCTCTCCTTTGTCATCTCAGAGTAAAAGTGCAAGGGGAATAAAATAACCTGTCACCCCATTAAAGTCAAGTGACATCAGCAAGACAGTACTTGCCTCTATACACCCATTATTTACCCACGCAACTGGATATGGTTCCTAGGCTGTCATTGGTATCTCTTAAGGACATTTGTGAGTGTTTCAGAATGCAAAGATGGTTTTGTTCTATAGAAATCCATGAGTAAGGCCTCCACATTTTTAGCAATTTGGTCTCCCAGTAATGGGATTTAAAATGAGTTTAAATCAGTGCTTAATTTCTGCTCTTTCAGGACAATGGCAGTGATTAGTAGCAATGTTTGACTTCCACTTCCATTTTTTTAATGCAGCTGTAATGCTGCCTGCTTTTGACTGCTGCTTTAATGACTACTAATGGCTTTATTTTGAAAGTAATGTAACTTTTTGTATTTATTCCCTGGACCCAGAACAAAAAGCTAATTTGAGTTGAATTATGCAGTCTGTTCATACAGACCTTCAGTGGGTTAAACTTGATTTTGAGTCAGACCAGAGGAAAATGGCAAAGGCCATTTGTGTGGTGAAAACACACCATGTATTTACACATGGCAGGAAGAACATGACTGTGTGAAAGTGGCAGCTAAAACTAGACACAGCAAAAAGATGTCACCCTGGGAGGCAGTGTTATAATCAATCTCTTTCTAGCTATCAATTTCTAGAATGAAAAGCATTTAATGGGTTAAAGTTGACTGCTGCATTCTCAGTTCTTATATGTGAAATCATCTCCCACGGGACGTTAGTATAGATGATCACCTCTGAAAGCACCAATGGCTATGCTCTGTGCTGTACACACGACTGCAATTTCTTATTCCAAACATGACCTCTGAGCATGCCTTGTTGTATTCATCCCATTCTTCTGGATTTCCTGAGGATTTTTTACATGTCTTACCCGTTGATGGATACACAAAGCTTTTGTTGTTGTTTTTCTGTTTAGTTTTTTTTCCCTATTCTTGGAAAATATCAGCTCATTGAGACCTAAGGTTTTTTGCAGCAATGTATCAAGGTCTTTTCTTTCAGTTAAAGAGAGAAGGAAATCTGCCTTAGAAGACCCCACTAATTTGGATATTGATTCAGCCTAGGAGAAGCAGCTGTCAGCTGTTACTTTATCTGGGTCAGGTTTCGGGTTAGAAAGCAAGTGTCTCATGCTCTTATCAAGTGCTTAAAGTATCTTGACGCTCTGGCCCTGATATTTTCTAGTTTATTCTATTGGAGCTATTGAAATGAATTTAAATGAGTTAAGACATACGGAAGCTGACTCAGCATGCCAAAAGACAAATAATGTCAAATAGAACAGAAAAAGCAGAATATGTTTGGGTTTTTCATACTGCCATTATTGGACATGCCCCTCGTCAGCCTTTCATAGAAAACAGAAAAAAAAGAAAAAAAGGAAAGGGAAGACAGAAAGAGGGGAAAAGGAAGAAAGAAAGAGGGGGAAAAGGAAGAAAGAAAGAGGCGGGAAAAGAAGAAAGAAAGAGGGGGAAAAGGAAGAAAGAGGGGGGGAAAAGAAGAAAGAAAGGGGGAAAAGGAAGAAAGAAAGAGGGGGGGGAAAGAAGAAAGAAAGAGGGGGAAAAGGAAGAAAGAAAGAGGGGAAAAGGAAGAAAGGAAAAAGAAGAAAGTTTCAGTTTCTGCCAGGTCTGCCTAGCATGGAACTAGCTTTCTTTGTGCCAGCCCATACAGAAGAGGAGGAAGAAACATGGACATTTGCGTTTATGGCACTTGTCTTCCTAAGTGACTGTTATGAGTTGTGAATCCCTGCTTTCCATGGAGTGTCTGGACATCTGCCTGATGATTGGGAAATAGTGAATGAATTCCTCTCTTTCCTGTGCTCACACATGCAGCTCTTGCTTTTCCTATTAAACTATCATTAGCTTGGTCCTTGGTATTCTCACCTTCCATTTTCTCCCTGTCCCATGAGAGAGAAGAATGAGTATGAACCTCTGTAGATGGTTTGGCTGCTGGCTGGCGTCAACCCACCACACAGTTTTATTGCAGTTCTGAAAACCTGCAATCCTGTCGAGTTGTCTGACAGTGAAAAACTACAGTATAAAGCAAATGTTCAATCCTCCAAATAATCACAGAATGGTTTGGGTTGGAAGGGACCTTAAAGACCATCTAGTTCCAGTGCCTATTTGAATATCCCCTGCACGCATTTTGAAATTACTATCATTTGTATCACCCAAATGAAAATATATGAGGATATTATTTTACAGGTCATTCCATAAATGAAATGTAAAAGGGGTCTCTTCTCCATGGAACTTCATCTAAAGTTTTCAGATTTATAGATAAAAGGAGATTTATCAGTGGTTTTTAGGTTGGCACCTTTTAAATAAATGGAACAGGATATATTTTGGTGGAATGCTTTTACTGGTATAAAAAAACCTACTAAATGTTCCACTCAAATCCACTCCCCAAACTTTACTGCATCAACTAGGTAGTGAGGGCAAGACTTCCTATGTTGTCAAGCTCACTTCTGTAGTTTTCCATCTCCCACATGATGATTAACTGCTTTGGTTCATCTTCAGGCCTCTGTTCTCACACATACACACATTTGCTTAATAACATATGTCTTTCTATTAAGAAATGATTAGGGTTTGTTCATAGCACATACAACTTCAACAGTTGTTAAGCAGTAGCAATTTGGGCTTCAGCCACCAGGAATATACACAGGGTCCTGGTAGAACCTTCATTGAAACCTGCACAGCAGCAGCTTTGTTGCCATTGCTACTGGAGCTAACTACATCAACTAATCTGTGGAAATCACACTTGATGGCAGTATAATTGTGTTCATGGATAATGTTGTCCAGGACAGCAGGACAGGATAGGGCTTGCTTTGCCATTTGCTAAGTTACGCTACTGGTGTTCTGGACACATGGAACCAGTCCCAAGTATACCTAGGAGCCTGTAGAACATTCCCAGCTGTTTTCTAGTTTCTCACGTGGCAATATTTCTCTTCTCAAAACTCCAATTAAAAATTATGAAAATCGAGCAAAATCCCATTAAAATAACTCCCAAACACAGAACTAACATATCTGTAAATTACTGCTCAGTCTGGGTGCTGTACTCATTTCTCCTAATCATTACTGCTTCTATCCATTTGACCATAAATAGAAGGAACATGATACATCTATAGAAAGGGAAAAATCAGTCTGAAAAATAAAACTTCCTTACATCACGATTTATCAGATTATAAGACATAAACTGTACAGGTACAGTGGTAGAGACCAGCTACCAGCTTGCCAGGTGCAAATTGCAAAAATCTCTCACCAGCACACTAAGCAGGAACATCATGTTTATAACAGATTACTAGAGTCCTTCTGTCTGAAATCTTTAAGACATCCTACTGTAGCAGCTATACGTGAGACTGTTACTGTCTCCCTGATCCTAAGATCCTTCCCCACAACAAACAAAACCTTTTCCTTAACCTTTCCCACAACTATTCCAAACTTTTTTAGCCAAGAATATATTTCTGCTATTGTTGATAATTCACATTGAGAAATTATTTTGCTCACTCTTCTTGACTGAGCAGGTAAACTTCCAGAAGATAATTGGAAGGATGATTCATAAACCTAATTGCCTAATGCCCCATCCCTGGCAGTGTTCAAGGACAGGTTTGATAGGGCTTTGAGGAGCCTAGTCTAGTAGAAGGTGCCCTGTGGGAGGGCAGTAGGTAATAGATGATCTTTAAGGTCCCTTCCAATCCAAAACATTCTGTGATTCTATGATTCTAACTACATGTCTGGTCTGCTTTAATTGCTGGGATCTCATTGCATGTACCATTTTACTCTCTTCTTTCTTCTATTTTTTTTAATATGTATCATTTTTCTAAAGGCTCCTTTATGAAGTTAACTTTTTTTTGATACATGCCCACAACTCACTTCTACATGAAATAATAAGTCCTATAATAGGCTTCTGTGTCTCAGGCTTGGCTTTTCTCAGTATTTCAAAGCTACCAATTATCTGCTGAGAAAAGCAACAGGCATTCTTACTTTGTACTTGTGCTGTGCCTTAATTAATTTCCTCATTAGATTGTAAGTAATTAACATTCCCTGGTATTTAACCTGCATTTTTTATGAGATTATTTATCTAAACATGTTCAAGACTTTTTTGTCAGCTACCAACACTGCATTGTTTATCTTCATTAATCTTACATCTATTTCATCATCCTGAGCTTCCTATAACACAATGTATCAATACACCCAAACATTCAGTACATTTATTACAACAGCTGCTTACGCACATACCGCCGGTGGGAAAGATGTTAATACCAGCAAAATTAAAAGGAATATTATTTTGTCTGAATTTGTTGAAATGAGTGAAAGGCCAACAGTTGCTTGTAAAGTATTTTAGAAATATAGCGTATGAGGTAAAAGACAACTCATGAGCAGATGAAAAAGAAAAGGTTCACACCAATCAAGCACTTGCATAATGTCAGGCATTCATGGCAAAACTGAAAAGAAATCTTGCTAACACCAATGTTGCTTGGAAAAATATCCAGCATTTTCTGGCTCCTTTTCACTGGAGTCAAGATGCTTTATGAAGATGTTTTGATCTCAACAAAGCTTCACCAGAACTCAGCAGGGGAAACAAATTAATTTTGCTTTGGATCCCTCCCTCTGTTCCTTAGGAGCATGGCTGCAGCCTGGAGATCCAGCTAGGCAGAATTTGCAGCTCTGAGACAGGCTCGCCATGGGAACCACCCAATCTGGCTGAAGAATTTGACTAGGGGGAGAAGGGTTATGTTGAATTAGAATTAAGTAGGATTTCAATATCCTTCATCCTAGGTCCAAATACAGCTTTTACATGTCTAAAAACTGTGTGTGTTAGGGGGAAAAAAAAAAGCAAAGTGAAGAAAAAGCCCCTCCTGAAAAACAAAACAAAACAGTTTTTCTGAAAAGAAACAGGAAAAAATATTCCTAGAAAAAGGTGGAGAATAATGACGAATACAAGTGAGGATGTCTTTTAAAAGGAACTTGTATAAGCTTAAGAACCATGGAAGACTTAACCAATTCTTTAGATAATAATCAACAGAATCTGATGACAAGTCAGTGATTGAGTGAGACACTCGTTTACCTCTTGATGTCAAATGATAATAGTATCCCTGTACCACAGAAGAATGCAATAGTGTTCATCTCCTTTTCCAGAGTTAAGACCTAAATGCAAATGGGCAGCAGGTATCTAAGACATGAAAGAAATATATATAACTGAATCTAGTCTGATCTAAGGAATAGACGCTCTTGTGTTCCATTTTATTTGTCTAGATGATTACTTAAAAAGTAGATATTGCCCTTTCCCCTTAAATATTTAGTATCTAACTGAAGACTATTGGAAAGACTTTCCAACTCAACAGTCACTTAAAAATTTTAGTGCAAAAAAAAAAAACCCTTAA
Organism: Melopsittacus undulatus; assembly: GCF_012275295.1. NCBI lineage: Eukaryota > Metazoa > Chordata > Aves > Psittaciformes > Psittaculidae > Melopsittacus > Melopsittacus undulatus. The sequence continues at coordinate 34,272,795 of NC_047529.1, read as the reverse complement.
AAAAAACTTACAGAAAAGTGTAATTTGGTTTGTTTTGCATTACTTCCACTTGTTGAATTAATGTGAAATTTGGAGGCTCTGTGTGAGTTACAAGGTTGCAGTAGGTGATGCTACCACCTGCTTTTTGTTTTCCTGATTTTAGTAATTAGAAATAAAAACAGAATTTAGTTTACTACATGGCTGGAGTCCTGAAACTTCCATCTTCAGATATGCCAATTGTCTTGTTTTGTCTAGGCAAAGCCACCATTGTGAGAAAAAAAAACCAAAACAAAACAAAGCAAAGCCCAGAAGACAGCTTTTCAAAACTTGAAAATTTGCTTAAATTGTTTTCCAAGAAACTACATCAATGGAAAAAAATATACTATGGAGATAATATTCTGCATTAGAAATGACTCAGCAAACCAAAATTGGGTCTCTTCTATTGCTGCCCTCTAAGATCTCAGAGTATTTTTCAGAGTATCTCTTAATCTGAGTCAATACTTATTTGGAGCCTATTTGAAGCCACCATGAAAAAAATGTTTACATCCAACTTCCCATCACTGTCCATCAAAATTAAAATCTAACTGAGATGAAATGGTGCCACCTCACAAGCCTTTTTTGCTTATCTCCTTTTTAAATTTCTTCAGTGTAGTGCTCTCTTTTCCCTACTCTTCTGGTATTGCTGTGAACGCCTCTTCATGATTCATACAGGCTGCACTATACTAAAACTCCTAGAACTTGGTTTCTGCCTTCCGAACATCACTCTGCAGTGCATACCATCTCCCTTCCCTCTCTGGGTCTTCTGTTTGGGAAGCATTGTGTTTGTGACAGGGAGCTGATTTTCTGCATTTTTGTGTTTGGTACAAAAGGGACAGGATGCAAGACTTGGGGTGTGACCTCCCCACAGAAAACAGCAACAAGGACAAGGCAAACTACAAAGCTTTAAGGGCAAACTAAAAGCAAATTTAATCATGCTTTGTAAGGTATAGAAATATTTCAAGGGAAATCTAAGAGAAGGAGAACATTGCTTTAATTACTAGAAGAGAACCTCATAAAAGACCTCTTCCTTCATGATGAGGGGGTTCCTTTGTTCCTAAAACCAAACATGAGTTGATAACAATGACTGAAACATAAGGGAAGGATGGACAAGATTCAAACAAAGCATTGGTTGAAAATCTGAAATGACTGAAGAATATAAAGGCACAAGATATGTAGGCTGAGCAACCAGAAAGCTGCAAAAAATATCTTTCAGGTTTTACCCAGGCCATCCACTGCAGAGAGGGCATCTGGGAAGCGGCAGTAAAGGTTTAACTTTAATCAGGTAGGAGTGAGTGGAAGATTCACACATTTTTTTTTAAATGAACTTTACAATGAATCAGAGAGTGGAAAAAGCTACAAAAGAATTCCCTCTGTAAAGATTTTACTTTCGCAGAGCTGCCTCTGAGCATGCAAAAAAAAAAAGTGCACCTGCAAGTGTGGAAGAATTAATGAAAGTTAAAAGAAAAAAAAAGGTAGAATGTCAATAGGGCCAAGGGGTCGAATAGCAATAGGACACTGTTTGCTGAAATAAATGAAGAGTCCACATAGCAAGGTTAAGAAGAAAGTAATTTTTTTACCTCAGCTTTTCTCTGAAGATCTGTGCTGTCTTTTCTAATGCTAGACCATAATGGAAAATTTGACCTTTCAGCATCCTTTTCCCTAAATTTCTTGTGATAAATATTTCATTTTAATACACAAAACAGAGTTCAATATCCTATTCTCAATTTTCAAGAGACAGGCTTGTACCACTGGCCATGCTTTACAGTGCATGTCGAGGCTTTCATGCCCTGGGCTTTCAAAGGGAGATGAATTACAATTCACAACTGCAGTTAACTTTCTGAAAAAAAAAATAGAAAGACAGAAAAAAGATAAAAGCATGGTGAAGTGGCAGCATCCGGGCAATGAGGGAAGGGTGTGAATCATGAACTTGTGGATCCTAATTACTGGTTTTGTTGCTGCTTTGATTTAAAACCTTGGGCAAGTGACAGTCTTTCTGCCTCAGCTACTTTATCTCTCTTACATGAAATAAAGCTGTACCCTTCAAAGACAGCCCGTGATCTTCTATTTCTGAGTTTGTTCAGGTCTTTCTTGCCAAAGTGGCTGTGATGGGCACATGGGAAGCAGTGCTGAGGTGAAGTGGGGTATGCACCATTGGGTGGAAGGGCTGTGTCCATCTACCTGTCCTTTCATGGCTGCTCACTACCTGGCACTGCAACCAGGGCAGACCGAGACAGCTGCTGCCTTTACATTTCCCCTGATCTCTGCCTGCCCTTCTCCAGCTTGCAGGCTCATAAATGCAATGATTGCAAATATGATGGTTATAAAATATAATGGAAAACAACTATTAGTTATGAACTGTTTTCTTTTTCATGCCCTACATGCTAAACCACACATTCCAGACATCCTATCATACTGAGACAGCTCATTCAAAACTAATAGGAACAGAAACTTTAATCATGTTAAATATTTTGGATACAGAATTATATTTCACTCATATGATGCTATTTATAGATCTCAATAGCTAGATGGAGAATTTCAAGTATATGGGAAGAGATGCTGCAGTAATGAAGACATTGCAATGTGAAGACTAGATAAAGCATGCAGACACAGAAACCTGTTGGTAGCTGCAACACTTCAGCAACACTTGGAGCAGAAAGTCATGTGCAAAACAAACAAAAGAATGAAATATGGGAAACAATCTGCTTTTTGTTTAAATTGAAATAATACAATAGAAAGTGGTAACACAAATATGAGAATTCATATTTTACTACAGAAGCTAGTGGGTTTCCTTTGACTAGGCTATCTGCATGTGATCATTTGAGTTTAATTTTTTTCTTTTAGATGCTATCACAATTTCGGTTTGTACTGAAGTCAATGATGAGAGAGATTTTCAGTATACTCAAAGCTAACTGCATTATTCCTACAGCAAAACAATTGGAAGAAATCTGACTTGAGAATGTATTCAAATACAGTACAAAAACCCCATCTTACTGCTAAAAGTCAGTATGCATGGTGTTGTAGAATAATAATCTCACATTTCTCTGTCCTGTGAGATAGATCTTCAGGGAGTGGGGGTGGAAAATAGGCAAACCTAAATTTATTGAGTTAGTTTCTATTCCCATGTAAGAATCATTTACATTTAGACTATATTTAACATAATTATTATATATGCTTTTGTTAGTCCTACACTTCAGTACCATCCTGCTTGAGGCAATATGTAAATTCTGTTTCCATGGCACCATTTACCTTCCCATGCCAGTGTTCTATGTGCATAACTAGAAAATGCTGAGAAATGTTGCAGCATTGTACCAGTACTGAGTTACCATCATAAGCTATGGGAAGGTGGACAAAAAGCAAAATGAACCTTATTTCTTGATTTTTTGGGATCAATGTTTGTGTTGGTTTTTAATTCATCTGTAACCACATTGCTACATTTTAATCACAGCACCATCACACTCTTCCAGTCCAGCTGTATCATGCTGAATTCAGAGGAAAAGCCTGCAAGTTGTATAGGTGAGAAGTGCTATCTAGAAACTCTAAGAACACTAATAAATTAAACAATGCCCAGGAACATTCCCACTCTCTGGTGTGTAGTCAGATCCACGGACAAACTGTTGGAATGGTCTGTAACACATGTTTTCATGTGTTTTGCCTGTGCCATCTAGCAAAAAAAAAAAAAAACCAAAACAAAAAAACCCAAAAGTCCTAAAGCATTTCCAGCAGTGCTGTGTGATTAGAACCTTGCATGGAGCTGAGCAGATCTCTGCCATTCCCAATGGCAATTTGACATGCAAGAACCTAAGTGCACAGGCAAGTTCTGGAGGCTGACAGACTTGCAATAGGTAAGTCAGACCATGCCAGATGGTTTCAGTGCCCAGCACCATTCCTGAGTGTGTTTAGTTTACTAACATAGATATAGGTACAATATCCACCCCATGCTGGAATAAGGGCAGCAAATGGCTCTTACAGCCATCTGACCAGTTAATATGAAGACATAAAACTTCTGAACACCTGGCTATATTTTATTGTTCATTTGTAAGATATTATGTGTGAGATTTAAGTCCTTACTAACTACACAATTAAGATGTCCACATGTGTGCTAGGTATTTGAGCTGCCATATGCTCAAAGATTTACCCAATACAGTCAACACATATTTAGCAAAGGCCCCCACTTTGTGAAGTTGGTTACACTGACTGAATAGTGAAAACATTTATTTCCCTTGAATTGCAAGCTAGTTTATTGTGCAAATGTTTTTGCAATTCTTAAAATTATATTATTACACATGTCTGACTGTGACTGGGCAGAGTGGCATCCTGATCAATTTACAACACTTTTCAGATACATTATCATGTGTGATGTCTACAGGCTATGTTGCAATAAAAACAAAACAAAAAAAAAAGACAAAAAGAATAAAATATTCCCAGCGCACTTTTCCAGTTAGTCTACCAGTAAATGGTCTAGAGGGCTAGCATATTCATAAAAGCATATATTTTATGTAATTTAATGACAGGAGTGCATGATTATCACATTGACAGTTTCCCTCATAATGTATTTGCCTTCAGCAATTTACGTTTTCTGTAATGAAAATCCTGGCCATTTTATTATGTTTGGCACAAAGTGCTCAGATAATATTCAGAGCCTGGAGAACAACATAAGATAAATAATCTGCCATTAATGGAGTAGCTTTTTCCCACTACACTTGTAGGAACTCAGCTGTGCTACAGCTGTTACTGAACTATTGCTGAAGAAATCAAGGAGTTCTCCTTCTGTGCTTCCAACCTTCATTTATTAGATTTTTCTTTTTATTCTTCACCAAAAACTAATGTTTTAACATGTGATAAACATTAACATGGATATTAAGTCAATCTGTACTAAATTACATGCTGTTCCAAAATGAATCCTCTTTCTTTTGGCTTTTCTTCTTGCCTTTTCTTCCCTAGAAATATAAGACTGAAAGCTGCGAAGATGAAAAGGGTCCCAAAAACTTTCTGTGTGATAGTTTCCTCTTCTACAATCATTAATTACTATCTGCTTCATCTCTGTGCACAACCACATACACTCCTATTACTGTTGTGAAATCAGTGCTTGTTTGTAATTGATGATGTTCAGACAAAAAAAAAGATTCATATCCTTGTTCTGGTGTAGACATGAGATAACAGAATTTATGCAACCATTTTGACAAAGACTTCCTGTTTCAGACTTAGAGCACTGACTTTCAGAGCTAGTTACAAGGATATCGATATTCTCAAATCTAGTCTGACTACCCACATGTATAATACAATACAGATGATGCCTATCTATATAAGCAGGATCTATTTTCTACGTAAGAGTCCTAAGATTTAGATCTATCTCCAGTGTTCCCTCAGAACCAAATATCTTGCCACTAATTTTGTTCATCTGGAACATGCTGTACTAGGTAGTGAGTAGGAAGCACCTAAGCCCCCTCAGGAGACAGAAGCTAGGCACTTTTTTACCTATTTAATCTACTCCCTCAAACTCTATTTGTAATGTTCTGCACTAAGCAGCCCTCTCAAGATATCTATAAAATTTCCTATCTTAATATGTAAATGCACTAGGTATTACTCAATAATTATTGTTCAGTGAACCAAAAAATAAATAATGATTATAAAAATATCTCTCTCTAATATGTATCTCTCTCTTCATCAGTACACCTCAGATTTCAAGATGGAATAGTCAGCATCATTATCCACAATTTATGAGCTGGGAAACAGTAAAGTAAGGGTTGTTTTTTTCTTTTGCCAGAAACCTTGCCACAGGCTACTTTAATTTTAATAACTAGGTCTCCTGAATCCCTGGTTAATGTATTATTCAGATAAGCTATGAACACAAAAGAACTGTTAAAGACAGAAGCAATGAGCCAGTTGCTCTTCATAGACTAATAGTCTCTAGTTGTTTCTGTGTTTCAACAGACAAATCACACAAAAGGATTTATTCTTGCTGTTTTATGCCAAGTCAAAAACTGAGATTTGGAATGCTTTCCATTGAGATGAAAAATCAGCAGAAGGAAACTCAGTTAAGGTAATTCAGTATCCCAAATCCCTTTCACATTCCATCTGAAGCACACAGTATTCAGGCTTTTATAGGAAAATCAGAGGAGACAGTTGGGCTCAAGAAGTGTCCGCCTCATTCACATTTCCACCACAACAATTTGGCTCATTATATGTCTGAATAGTTATTTATAAGCCAACATGTGTTTGCTTGTCCGTCCTGCATAGCTTATGTTTGTAATATGAAAAGCAATTAGCACAGTGATGAGTCTCAGTTAATAAGCCTGTTGCAAAGGAGAGTATATTAGCTTTGGGTCATCATGCCATTAGCCACATTCAAATAACTTTCATTTGCCCTGGAATAGGACAGGGCAAACTTGTATCTATTGAGAAAATAGTCCTTTAGACGCAGAACCAACAAGTGGCTCCCCCAGCTTCACAAAATGTTTCTAACTGTATTGTAGTCAGCAATGGCTCCTCCAAGCTGGTGTTTCCAGATGTTTTGCTGCAGCCACAAAACATTGAGCTCAGGGTACAAATAAACAGGTGCATTGTGTAAACCATACAAAGCTGTAGTCTACACTGACTGGTCTGCAGCCAGTACTTAATAAACTAGTTTAAAGATAGCTTAGAATACATATGTGATTGGCAGAGGCATTAGAATAGGGCAGACATACAAAGTAAGGCTCATTCTGAGCATTTATTATCTGGATACAGCATCCAAATGACTACTTCAGTATGTCACTTCAAATTTTGATAAGGTAATTAGTCTTGGCTGACTACTTCAAAGGGTATCTGTCCTTTGAAGTGATTTTGAGCTTTTGAACACATCTCTGTAAAACACCTATTACAGCCATTTCCAGGAACCATATGAGGGGAAGACATATACACTCTGTCATAAAGGCTCAAATCCACCTTTGGACATGAAAATACTGCTCTTGCTGAAGTCAGTGGGTTGCATGCAGTACTCACACTAACCGAAGGAAAAGTTTCCGCACCTTGAGCCTGCTATTGCACACATCCCTAAAACTCCACCCTGATTTTGTTCCCTCCAAGAAAATACCTTTGAAAAACTTACAAGAATTATGCTATAGCACAGAGCTGTCACAGCCAGCTGTAAAACATACCTAAATAAGCCTGAAGTAACACAGCTTTTTAAAATGTCTGTGTCAAGAATGACATACATACCTCATTACATGCAGAAAGGTACGATAAACCTGAAATTATGAAGATACATATTTGGATAACCCTCGCTGGTAATGGGAAGACATTCAAGTACTGACTTGAGCTGTTTCCTCTGCTTTTCCAAGCAGGCTAACACTATCTGCAGGAGTCCCACAAAGAAAGAAAAGACCTTGACTGACCTAAGTGAGTCAGATCACCTAGCAGAGAGCACCTCCCACACAAGGCATGGTAGAAGAGCAAAGCTGTTCAATGTTTGTGAGTAGGAAACAAGCTATAGAGGATTTGCAGCTATACAGACACTCCTTTAAATTAAAAAAAGAAAAATTCCAAAGCAGCTTCCGGAAAATAGCATCAATAAAGTGGTGTTTCTGACTGCTCTCCTCATGACTTTTCTTTTTTTCCCTTTTCTCCCCCTATTCTCCCAATCTTATATGCACATATTTACACTCCCTTAAGAAACTCAATTTACTAAATTCACCAGATTTTGCATATGCAGTATAAAAAAAAAGATGACCAAAAATTGCTTCTGAGCAGTTAATTTGGAAGTCTTGCTAGCCAACCTCTTCCTCATAAATAATACTTTTAAAAGAGGCTTGGATCTCCATTTTTATCTTCATTGGAGAAAAATCAAGGGTTCAGAGATTTTCTTGAGGAAGATAAGATGTAAACACTGCTATTAAACAACAGCCAAAAGGCAAATAAATAGTCAGATGCCCTGCTTGGTGCCTACATGCTGCTTGTTTTGATGCCGGGACTTGACTCAACATCTCTCAGTGACAGCTGAGTACCCTAACCACCAGGCTAATGTTATTTTCTCTCCAGCTGGAGCTGTTCCATCTTGTTTAAATAATTATCAAGTGACCCATGAAGATTGTATGTCTCTAATTCAGTGACTAGAACATTTGCCTGGCAAATTGACCTGTTGATCTGATAAGAAAGTATTCTGCAAAGAAATTTATAGTCAATTCATCCCTAATAAAAAAGCAGAAAGTTGTTTTTTCCCCTCATCCCTGCATTAATTCTTCAAATAGCCACCTATCTCCTGATTCAGCAATGGTTGCTGGTTGTCACAATGCTGCTAAGTTAGCAATTCTCTATGTAGCACATTTGCAAAGTGTAACAAAATATTTGTCTAATACAAAATAAGCTTAACATTATATATATGACATAAAATGGATTTAAAGCAATTCTGAAAATCTTTTTATGATCAGGTTTGGGGATGGGCTACAGAAGACTGCATATATATACAGCTGCAAAGTGCACACTTTATCCACATATGCATACTTGCTTAGCGTATACTTATAAAGTCCACATACAGAGTTTCTGTCTCTCACATGGTGCTAAGTACCAAAGTATGTAGAATGCTTTAGCGGAGAAAGAGACCTGAAGGGCCTTCATATGGTGCAGTTGCAGATCATGAAATTTGTTCTCTACTGCTGCAGGAAGCACCACCATATTTAAAATCTTCATGAACTTTATTAAGTAGGAAAAATATCAGAAGCACTAAGAATCACATCTGTGCAGTAAGACAAAGATGCTGCTGGAGGACTGCCAGCCTGGTCCTTACAGCAGCTTATGCTGTCAGCCCTGCTTAAATGTCTGCTCAAAGTGTAAAACTGTAAAAGAGCACAGACCACATTTATGCCACCATGATGTCTACCTGTTTCTAATATTTTTATCTGAAAGCTTGTAAAGAGGACTGGGGTGGGCAAGTAAATATTGTTCCCATTTTCTCCCCGGGATTCAAATGTTGGCACATTTTGGCTGAGCTGAAGCCTTACTATGGCCCTTTTTCCTTACTGAAATGGATTCAGTGGAAGAGGTTAAGGAGGTACAACTGACAACTTTTGCAGGGCTGAATGCAGTTCAGGGATTCATGTTCCTTGCTGACAACAGCCTACTTTATTATTACCTGGTCGTTTTAGCTTGGCACCTATGTGTCTGGGAAGAACTACCTGCAGTAACCTGGTGCTGACTGCTCTGGAAAGCCCCAGCGGCAGCCTGCCCTTTCTCCTGCCTTCCTGCCCATGAGACCTGCAGCAGGGCAAGGCTGTATCCTAAGGCAGAAGGAGAGGAAGAAAAGAGGGGAAGAAGGGTCCGTATCATCCAGGCTTTAGTTCTCCCATTAGTCACCCATCTTCTGCCTCCTATGCTACAGTGAGGACAAACTAGATACTGCAGAATACACTGAAACAAAGTTAAAACATGCAAACCTTAAAAGCCTCCACAAAGTCCACTCCTGACAGCCTGGGCAGATTTTATAAACCTCTCCCTGTTATTTTTCCTTGTGCTGGCTGCTGGCTTATTTTCCTATGTGCAGTTGTTGGGGAAGTGGCACAAGGCTCAAGCAATGCAGTGGTTGCCATGGAGAGAAGCTCGAGTTTGCTCTTTATTTATTTTACTTATTTCTGAATGGCAGTGTGCTGCAGCATGTAAAACCTGCGTGACTTGCTAGTACACTGGATACCGTGAACCTGGGGCTGTGTTTAAGCACAGCCTGTCTTTTGAAAAGCACAGTAAAAAGCTGAGCCTCATTTGCAGCTGATTCTCTTTCTTTTTCTGGGGATTGGATTTCCCCAGGGACTCATGTCTGAAATGTCCACTGAAGCAGAATTAACACATACCTCAATTAAATCACAATTTTTTTTTCTACCTGATACAAAACCACCTGATGTCAGTGCTGTTAAATATGCAATTACAATGAGACTTTCAGGAGTGAATGGAGCATGGTCTTTTAATCCTGGTTTTATTTATTTATATAGCAACTAGAATCACCCAGCCTTCTTCCTGCCTCTATGAAAAGGATAGAATTTGCAGAGCAACATTTACAGTTAATTGGCAATGAAAATTCTACTAAGTTTTATCCTTATAGTAAATTTTGTCATACTAAAGTGACAAGGGAGAAACATACAAATATGTGAAAATCACTTTCTTCTCAGACTCACTAAGTCTAACGACACCAAAGCAGTGTGCAATTATTCATTAAAAAACCCCATGCATGGGATAATGAATCTCTTTGTCCATCTTTCACCTCATCCCCCCAGGTTTTTTAAGCTTTTAAAATTATCATTATTGGAAGCTAAACCCCCCAGTTCTAAAATGAGTCTTTACTTGTACCATTGTCATTAAACATAAGGATATTATAATTTGCACTCTCATATAAGAAAACATACAGCTTTTCTATATATATATTCCTTCATGAAAATAAGTTAAATAAAAACATTTACAGGAATATAGTACACTGGGTATAAGTAGATAGGTTAAAACTTTGCTTCTGTTGTTTGGCTCACTCAACTATTGTACCTTAATCCTGTGCTTTGTGTATTCCCTGCTGCCTGGGAAAACAGGCCAAGCACTAGGTCTTTATTCTTATCTTCCAGCCACTATATGCTGCCAAGTTGCTTTGACAGTGCTAGCTATCTTTTAATTGGTTTGGTAGGTATTATACCGTTTAATCATATGCACTGATGATTAATTAAGCCAGCTCATACCTGTATTTAAATTCAAATCTAAGGAATGATACTAAATTTTGCCCTTCTCTACAAGATGAAATAGAGAGATAATCAAAGGATTAAATAATTGAAAAATATCATTTTCTTAGTTATAAAGGAATGGAAATTAATAGAATGGCTCTGGAGACTCTGCACTATGAGAGTTATTTAACAATCCACACACTTAAACTATATTATAGAATCAATTTTGAAGTAATATCTTTCATTAGCAAAGTGTAAGTGTATATATTTGCATTATGTCAAAGAAGTAATACCAAGCCTTCATTGATCCTTACTTAAGTAGGTCATATGTCCTGTTGTCCTTGTGTGGGACAGTAGGCCAATAATTCAACACTAGAGAAGTTAACATTGACCTTTCCAGAAATTTGCATAGGAGTCTTTTAGAACTGAAGTAAAAATATACCGGAGAAAAGCCCCTGAAAGAGTCAGTCAATAAAATGTCACTATTGGAGACTGCAAAAGGAAAGAAATTCATTTATGCATAGGTATGAGATATGAGATTCAGGCATCCTTAAACATGAGCATCAGTAGAATCAGCTTCAAAGAGAGGTCAGGAAATTATCCAGCATCTCCTGCTCTTTACTGGTAGCTTGGTTGGTCAGAAAATTTCCTTCAGTGCAACATGGTAAATGCTTTGACAAGTTACTACTGGAGAACTAGATTCTGAATCCTTCCTAAGCTCTACCACCACCTAAAAATTACATGGCAGGCAGCTGTTTTTCTTTTTAACTTCCTCTAGGATTTTATATTTCAGAGACACTCATGATACCACACACTAACAGCATAGGGAGGAGCAGGAAGCCCTGTCCTGTATCAAGCAGAAATACTAGTGCTCAGCAGCTGGGAGCTGGTTGGCAGCATCACATGCTATTTCCCTTCCTGCTCAGAATGCTCCGACATGTGCCCTTCCCTGATCACCTCCTGCTCTGGAGGTAGGCATGGAGAACTGTAAGGTGGCACCGACCACCTGTGGAGCGGAGCTGTGTGATCCCCTGCCAAGGCACCACCATTTGAGAGTCTGCCCCTACTTTCGCAGCTCGCAGGATACTGACAGTGAAAACCACCACCCCATGAAACAGCCCTACCTTCAGTTTTCATCAGTTACTTTGACCTTTCAGAAAGAGAGCCTAACATTTGATTTCTCTATGCTATCCTTACAACGCCCAGCAGTGTGCAACCAGCTGCAAAACACAACCAATTGAAACTGCAATCAGGAAGTTTCTAGGCTTTCCCTGTACAAGTTGCTTACAGCAGGTGACAATTCAGCTTAAAAGGGTATCATTAAACTTGAACACATTTATTTTTTTAAGTTGGTTTGGGTTTTTTCCCCCTACTCCCCCACACCAGAGTGGCATCCACCTGAGCCTTCAGAAGTAGAGTGCCTCAGTAAGGTTTGTGCTGTTCCAGACTAGCAACCTGAAAAGAGTTACATACAATAGTCATTGTTCAAGAATGGAAAAGGAATGAAAAATGCAATTCCTTAGACCAACCTATCCTTCAGGCAAAACAACTCGTATCAATCATTAAGGAAGACAATGTCTACTTCTTAGGGGATGAAGGACAGAAAAAACAAAATCCCACACTCGTTAATATTTATTTGCCAAACAAATCCAAGTGAGTTCTTTGAAAGTGTGACCAACAAAAGAGATGATAGAAAGGTGATGAAAGCGATCTGTCAGTATTTCATCTGGGCATTTGATAAGATGTCACATCAGAAACTGGTGAGGAAATGGAAAGACAGGAACAAATTGACATGGTTGATTAAAAGCTAGCTATCAGCCCAAACCAGAAAATGTTAAGTATTTAAGGTAGCTAGTTAAAAGGTGGAGAGGCAAGGGTCTTGATGCTGACATGTCCCAAAATTTGGGTTCATCCTGAGATTTTTTTATTTTTTAAACTGTATTTTACATATTATTTCTTAGGATTTATTTCAAAGAAGTAAAAGTTGAAGAACGGAAACCTTAGAAATGAGGACTTGTAACTTCTATGACAGCTCCTGCAATCAGGGAAACTATCTAGATTTCACGCTGTACTTATTTTCTCCTTGTATTTTTATTTAACAGACTTATTCTTCCTCACACTGCAGAAGCAATTTTCCCTGAAGCTGATACAAAAAGGCTAGAAAAGGGGGAAAATTCTATCTTTTGAATTCAGCAAAAATAAAAAACGGGTTGTAGAAAATTATTTTTCACCTTGGGATCAGGACCATGTTATATGTGCTGCACAAAATACTCAGGAGGACAAACAGTAAATTCTCTTTCACTGAAGTAAATGGAAAACCAAAACACTGGTCTTAATAAAGCATACACAAAGAGATCTTATTCCTGCACCCTACCCGAAGACATTCTAAACTAAACTGTTTCCTCAGGTACTGAGGAACCTCTGACATGGCTGGAGAGACAGCTGAAATCCAAAGTGTAATGTGAAGAAAATATAAGAAATTCAGGACAAACGTGGGTTTTGTTCCAACTTGAAGCACAAAAATGAAGTGAGGAACCACGAGACACTGTTGAGATTCAAACTAAAGAACATGTTTCTACAAAATCTCTTTCACTTCACTCTCTGTATATGATTTTCCATTTAATTCTGTGTAAATGCAACATTTCAGTTTTTAAGAGTTGTTCATAATCCAGGATCAGATCTTGTATGACCTGTCAGGATTTTAATAACAGATCTTCAGTTTCTGTTCAGACTTCAAATCTAAAAAGATTAAAGTAATTGTGACAGCCTAAAGCAAAGGAATGCACTTGCCTAAAACAAATATCTTCACTTTTTCCTATCCTATTATTAATAATACATGTATAAAGCATATTAAGGACTACAAAACTCAAATGTCACACTTCTTTCTCTACTGAAGTGTTCAAAGTAACTGACATCTCATGAATAACAGCTTCAAAAGCTGTGTAAGGATACATTTCCCGCTACCTTCGCAATACAAATAGCTTTAATGTAATATCAAGATGATAGACTTACAGAAGTATCACTTGAATATAAAAGTCTAATTAATATCCTAAAAGATTCATGTGCAATGTAATTTTTTAATGTATCTTTGTACAACTGAAAAGCCAATGGATGTGAAAGGTATATATTTCATGTTCATGATACAGAAATTTCCAAATTTGGGCTATATATATACATGTATATATATTAAAATAGAATATATATATTATATATATTGTATATAATATATATAAAATATACATATATATATAAAATATACAGCATTCATTAGACTACAAAATATGTGATTTTTTTTTTTTTTCCCCTCCCTTACTTTTTCCCCCAGTGAATATGAGGAATGGTACTTCTATCAGAGACATGTGGAGCTACTACAATCTAAACAACTATTATTAGCAGCAACACAAATGCTATTTCCATTTAAAAACAAAGGAATATCTGTGATAGCTCTCACACAGCAAAATTGGCAATGCTGGGCAGATAATCGTACTGATTATATTGCTTAGGTGTTTTGTACTAGTGTTATTCAGCTTGCCTTTCGTGACTGGCAGAAGGGAGGAAGGAGAGAGGCAGCTCTTTCTCATGACCATGTAGTGACCTCATCATCACTTCATGACAGTCCTGTTAGCCAAGCTGCTGTGTGCATATGATCTTAAATTCCCTCAGCTCAGTGCGGTTACAATGACCTACGTTTAATGCAGAATTTCACCAAGAAAGCAGTACCTTCCATCATCCCTCAGCCGTGACAGCGCTTCTTAGTGGGAACAATGTTAAACAATGAAGAAAGACCTACTGCAACTTTGGAAAAAGCAAGGTAATACCAGAAATAAAGTAGATTATATTATTGATCTGATATTTCTACGTGTGCTTATGATGCTTTTGGATAATAATATCAAAGTGAACAAACAGGTACTCTGCAAGTAAGAATAACATAAAACAGATTGGAGTTATTCAGCTTCCTTTCTGATGCAGAAAGCTGGATGGAGTTGACCAAATGAATCTAAGGATTCAGCTCAAATTATTACAAAAGCTTTTTCAGAGAAATTACTCTCCTGTCTTTGTTCAGGAGCTTCACCTACCTGTACAAAGTGCACTGGGAGTCTCATTGTTAATGAAAGGCTTTATGAAAGACAATTAAAAGTAACAATGAAAAAAAAATAAAAGCTAAGCAAATATTAGACCAATGAAAAAAAATGAGGTACTTTTATTTTAAGTAACATGCATCTGTTTTACAAAAAAAAGGGCAGAAACATTTTAGTTCCAGGGCCCTTTAAAATGTTTTTTCTTTTTTATTATTTTTCTTTTCCTTTTAACCAAGTCATTCCATTCTTAGCTTCTGTTTTGGGTTTATATGTATTTTAGGGTGATTCCAGCTAGAAAATCCCTTCTGAAATCTGAATGTTAACCCTAGAAGAATGCATATAAATCCATCTCCAAAGCAGGGTTTTAGGAGAACTATATTGGCCTTAACGCATAAGGGTAAGTGCTCATATGTGACTCAAAACTTCCAGGACCATCTCTAATCCTGTATTGCTTGAAAAGCTTCAAATTTCTAGGTGAAAGCATACGAGCATACAATTTAAAAAATGCAAATAACAGTGTTTTTGTGGATTCTTTATGATTGAGATTATTCTATAGGACTGAAATTTGCTGTAAGCAAGTTTCCAATTTGATCAGAAAGGGAAAAATCATTCCCCAAAACAGCTAAGGTAGCAAACTTGTTGTTCTTGAACATTTCTGAAAGCGCCAGAGATTATCTTTGTATCAAAATCTTTGGTGGTTTTTACTGTAATATCTCAATACTAATTCAGTGCCTACTCCATCTGCACTAAGAAATGGGTCAATGTTGCAGGACAAGGACCCAAATCTACCGTGATACCTTTATATTTTAAATACCCCATGTGTTTCCAAAATTCTTTTGACTATCTCGCTTGGGATCCTGGCCTTAAGCATTACTGCCTCACCCCCATCTGAATTCTTGATATGATAAGTAGTATTATGAATATTTGTAGTGAAATCTTGCAAATTTAATAAAATGCTACAGGTTAAGGTTTAAACTACAGTTTAAGTAGTTTAAACACTACCATACTTAAGATGCTTCCTTTATACTCCACTCTGCTGCTGTTTTTACCAGTGCCTCTGTAATGTAACTACATCTGTTTAATGTCACCCTGGGAGTTCACCGAGTCTCATTTAATACCTTGATGGGTCTATTTTCATTGATTTCAGCATTATTGGGATCAGGCCTATAGGAATTTAGACATATAATGTTGCTTTCAGAAATAATCACTTATCAGTCCATCTGGAACAGTACTTAAATGCAGAATAAGATAATATCTGTATTTGAAACACCCAATTCCAAAGACACTTTGAACTGAAGTGGAAACAGCTGCATAGCCAGAAACATCTTAGTATACTGACTAAATACTAATCATGTACTGGAAGCATACCGTTTTCAGTGAGAATAACACAAATGCAGTGCATTAATATTCAGAAATACTACATGTATTATTAGTATGATTAACCCCTATTCATACATACAGAGCTATGGGTTTGGATAGGTAGACTATCTATTCTTACGTGAAATGGAAGATTAGCTGGACAGCTGGATTTGCACTGTTGTGATCACTAATAAAAAGTTCAGCTGGTGACTGGATACTAGTGGCATCTCCAGAGGTGAAAACTGGGGTCAGTACTACTTAACACCTTCATTAATGTCTGGATGAATGGACAGAGTCTCCCATCAGCAACAGTATCAGTTTAGGGGGAAAGTTCAGTGTGCTGGAGATTAGGACTGCTATTTAGAAGGACCTGACAAGCTAGAGAAACATGACGGTAATAAACTCAAGACAAATGCCAAGTCCTGCACCTGGCGTGTAATAACCTCTTGCCACAGCTGAGGTTGGTGGCCAATTGATTACAAGTCAGCTTTACAGAAAAGGACTTGGGGTTCCTGGTGGATATCAAGTTGAATGCGAATTACAGGGCACCCTTGAGGACTGTCAAACATTGGAGCAAGTTTTCTTGTAAGCTGCAGATACCTCCATGCTTGGAGATGTTCAGAACTTGACTTTACAAGTCCCTGAGCAACTCCAGGTTGGCATTGATATGAGTGGGACATGGGCCAGATGTTCTGCAGAGGTGCCTTATAATTTGTATGTTTTTGTTTTGTGATCCTAGGTTTTAACAAGTGGCTCATACAGATTTGGAATACTGCACATTTGTACTGAAAATTACAAAAGTATTAGCTCTGTTGCATACTACATCAACCTTTCTCCATCTTTTCTGAGTGAATAGAGCTCTCATACTTGAGTATTCTTTCACAGCATTGTATCTGGTTCAATTTTCACTTCAGAAAAATAAGATGGCATATTTGTCATTTTTAAAGCAAGAAATAATTCTGCAAGTCTGGCACTACAACAATGAAAGTACAGCTTGCTCAGAAGCCAGATATTTTCTAGCTAACAAGATAGTTGCTAGCATCTGGTTTATATGATTTAGTGACTACCCTCTGCACAGAGATAGCATGCCATTCATAGCATATGCTCTTTGCTCTGTATGTTTAATAAATAGATTGCCTTCTGTTCATTTGATAACACAAATTTACTTGTCTTAAAAAAAATGAGTTTGTGTACCCTAAGAAAATATAAACTCGTAGAACTGTATTTACTCCATAAAACATGGCATTTTTTTGACAGTATCATGCAATTAACAGGCATCTCTCTGAGTGTACACAGCTATCTGGAACTGTACTCCTTTCCTCCGGTATCTGACCTGGTTTCCAGTATACCTTCTCCATGAAACTCTGCTTATTGTGCATTCCTTAAAACTGTTTTTTTAGCATCCCATGGATTGTTATCACTTGAAGGCTAAAGGTGTGTCTGAGCTTTAGTTAACTTGAAGCCTTTGACAAGAAATTAGAGACTTTACTGTATGGTAGCTTGGAGGCAGCAAAGTTCTTTGCTATGGAGACATAATATGTGCTTGTGTTCATGTCACAGCATCTGTATAAAATCGAGCTTGTTCTCTGCTGTATGTTGACAATTTTCTGGCTCTGCATGGTATTCTTTCTGTCTGTCACTATGTTCTAGGCGTCATCTTTCCTGCACTTCCTATGGCTTCCCTTTACTTTGCCTCCTTTTGTCTCTCTGACTTGCAATAGCAAACAACACATGAATGTAAGCTATTATATGACACAATGAATGTGGCTTCATATTGCCGTCATTTTTGTTTACAGTTGCTGTTTTATCATCAGTCAATCTCCGTGTCCTCCATGCAATAAAAATATTTTTATTTTAAAAGAGGGTAAGTCTTGTTACTGACTAGGAAATGATGAAACTTTAATACCAGTATCTACCAATTCAGTACAGTAACACCTCCCAGCAACTGAATTTCTGACATTACCTGTATCCAAACAAACCCAACAAAAATAACTACCAGGTTTTGTCCTAAATCATAGGATTGAAAGCAGTCATTCTCTGAAGTGCTGCTACTGAAGCTCTCTACTACTGAGCCATTCTCTGAGGCTCTTCATTATCTGAGCTCTCCTAATTTGGACAACAGTTTTTCTTTAACAAAACTCTATATTAAAAAGCCAAATAAAGTGACATTTAATTCAGCTGCAATGGTCTTTTTCCTTGATTCTGAGGAATTATAATGTCTCTGATGAGAAACAAAGTACCAAGTGAGATTAAATTTCACACAGCCACATTGATAACCATCTTTCAATGGCTTTCCCAATTTCAATTAGACTTCAAAGGCACAACAGTGACAAAATGCTGGCTCTGAATATTCTGAATAGGATGTAATTCACTGAACAGATTTTGTAATTTGGTGGAATGTTAGGGTTAGTTTATTTGCAATACAGAGTTATGAATTTCTCTTTCCAGAGTCCATTTTGTGACACCAATCATTCCAAAACATCTCATTCACCTGGTGATGGTATGTAAGGCAACACAATTTAATTGAGATCACAGCTTTTCCCCTGAGCATATGTCCAAATACTGAGGCATATAAAGACTCCAAAGACAAAAATAACTTAACACATTTGAACATTCAGTTTCTATGGAGACAAATAAAAGTAAAATGTCTAATGTGAGTTCTTATTCAGCCGGATGCCTTACTGATTAGAAACACTTCACCAAGCCTTAGGGACAGATATTATTCCATAAATAAATAAATTAAATAATAAAAAAGAACTACCCAAATTCCCAAATCCTGTGTTTCTAATATGCACTTGTGTATTCTAGTTGTGTAAGAATTAAAGCTGGCAGTCAGTTCTAGTTCTTCTATTCCCACCCCATATTATGACCTTATTGATACACTTGAGGTATAGTTTGTGTCATTTTCAATAGCAAAATCTTTGTGTTAGAACATGAGAAAACACAAAGCTCAGGACTTCGAGGCTTTTAGCCCTCACTCCAAGGGTTTAGAGACTAATAGCCACAGAGTTAACTGCTACAGATGTCTGATGCTGTTAGGTCAAAGTAATGAATGCTACATGAACTCTCTGACCTTTTAAGCCAGTATCACCAAAAAAAAAAAAAAACCAGCCTGAAAAGCACAGCATCATGATTAGAGCTTTAGAAGTACTTGTGAGACTGCTCTCAGGCAGCTGGATACAGAGCCCGCTTTTTAAAAGTGCATTTTAAGCGGCACTCTAGTCCATCTGAAAGATCATATTTGAAGAGGTGCTGTTCACAATTATCATCAGCTTTAATGGTGTTTTCTGAATCCTGTGCTTCTGCAAGGCTTATTAGTTAGCCCAATGTCTCAGTCAGCTCTTCCTTCATGAAACTGCAGGTAAAATACAACATGAGATTTTCAGTACTGAGGGTCTCATATATAGCTTGTTGCAAAAATGCAGGTTCTGATAGTTATGTCTGAGCCAAGTTCTACGCAACAGCTATGCAAGTTGTCTTTAGCACAGCACCAGGCTTCAAACTCAGTTCCCAGCAGGGCCTTATTAGCTCCATACTGTATCACAGTAATTATGGCCACATGGATTTTTGGCTTGAAACTTGTTCACAAATGACCAGCTCGGAGCCTGAGCAGAATGAATTCATGCATGACTAACAGTATAGAGATATAAAAGAAACATGAATTACAGTGCAGGAACAACCCCCAGCCACCTTAAGCTGACCTGACTTGATTTTAACGCTGTTAAGCCTATTTATCCACCTGAGGAGCTGCCAAACGTTTTGTGTTAGAAAGGGCCAGGTATCAGCTCAGCTAAAATTTATTCTTTGCAAAGTTCACAAAAAGCACAGAACAGCAGGGTAAAGCTGGGTCCAAAGGAGAGGAGTCCCACTGCACTGAACTAAGTAATCCCAGTGCAGAGATCGGTGGGAGCAACACCCTAAGTGTTCCCAATTGGAAGATAGTTCCTCATGGCAAGGTCCCTTGTGCCTGCTCTGGGCAGCATACAAGGTCTGCCCCTGCTCACTCCCAGCCTGCGCTGCTGTCATGCAGCTTGGAACCAACATTTCTCCTGAGAGTCCACTTTCAGTTGTGTTCCCCCTGCTCACTGTCAACACTATGTGTGTCTCAGCCTCCTTCACTGGCAACGAGAGTCCATAAAAACACTTCAAACTCTGGATTCTCAATTAGCAAAGGCTGCATTTTTCCAGCTAAGGATTTACTATGAACACTGACTGAACCCTGTCTTTAAAGAGTATGGATGTATACCTGCGACACTGTTATTATGAAGATTTACCACTCAAATAAATACTAATTTAGGGATATCCCTACTGCATATTCAACAGCATTACTGATAGTAGATGTCCACAACCACAATTTCACTACATATTCTGGTAATCTTATTTATATGTGTCTTATTTGTACTTTTAGCATAGACTGTTAAGATCTGACTTACACAATCAGTTTGTCCATTTGTCTGACAGTTTTCAGCTTCCCCACTGACTAACTGAACTCATGGTCTGATTTAAAAGAGAAAAAGGATTCCTAGAGATAATTTGTGAAAATCAGAAAATGAGTACAGAAATGCATAATAAGAGTCTCCACTGAGACAGAAGGCAGCCATGACACTGGAGCCTGCAGAAGCCAAGGGCCCAGTCAGCACATGGGTATTAGTTGGGCAATGCTCGCACAGTTGCAGGGTAGTAACAGCATTGCTACTTTATGGGCTGCTCTGTGGAAGAGTAAAGGAGTGCTGGGAAGTGGGGGGTGAAAAATCAGAGAATGAACACAAAAAATTCATGGGAAATTAGACTTCAGTATTTCCATTTGCCTAAATAGGAATTCATTTTATGCAAGTTACCCTGCTCATTGAATATCCTGATTAAGACTTAGCTGTATATTTAATACATTAGCAATTCTTATGAAGAGTAGCCAATAGAAAAAACATTTTACTTATCATTCATTAAAATCTGCCAAAAGATTTATGTTACTCAACTAGAATTCTACCAAAATACCAACATACTTTAAAGTAGTTTAGAAGTGCTACCTCCTGAACTTTTCTAGTGTGCTTGCTTGACTCAACAGGAGTAAGATTCAACTGCCTAAACAAATCTTAGCAAATGGTGTTAAGTCCATATACAGTCAATGCTGAGATAAAGTGCTATTAGGTGAATAGGATGCTATTCATCTAATTCTAAAACAGACATCTTAAATAGGTCAGATGAATCATATCCTGAAAGTACTTGCTTCTCTCCATTTACTGAAAAGTGAGTCTGGGGTAACTAGCATTAACATAGACATTTACAATGTAAATACATAATCAGGTGAAATGAATGTCACCTTATAAATTCAAATGTAGAATAAGGTAGTTGATGTACAAGTAAACCACGTCAAAGTTCTTGATGGTGAAATTCCCTGAAAATAATAAAAAACCCCAATAAAAAAGCAAACAAAACCCCAGGAAAATTAACCAGCTGATTTTTATTTTTTTTTTCTACAAGCAAAACCAAAGACTAAATCAATTTTTCAAAACTTCTTGTTCAATACAGAAGAACAACCCCCTGAACACTCAGGCTAACACGAGATGTACACACACTAGTGACTAATGTCTAATTGGAAGCAGACCTCTTCCCTGCTGTCTTCTATTCCAAACTGAGTTCTTTTGCAAGCTCCAAATTTGGCAGCTACCAGCACAAACTTCCACGCCAGTCTGCAGCATACTGGCAAGAAGCACCCATAGCCCTTGCCCTCCCACAGCCCTTTGCATTTCCTGCTCCTTATCCTTTCTTCTCCTTATCAGTTTTAACCCAGCTCATAGGAAGACTTAAAATTCGTTTAGGAAAAAAAGAAATAAAAATGTAAGCAAAACCAATACAACAATTAGTTCTAGACTGTAGTTACTAACAATAGTGTTTTGTAGCTGTGCTGACTATTTCTTAACCTGCACCCTTCCGGGAGGTGACTTGTACATGTAGAGACACTGATTCACACTGGGAAGCCTTATACCACAATGACTATATGAGTCTATGCAACGCAGCTTTCATTTGCCACCTGATGGATGCCACTGCATGCCCCTGAGACCTGGCCCACAGATTATCCAGAGCAGTAACTGCTCAGCGTGGGCTATGCCTCCTATATTGCTGAATAACTCAAAGCTTGGAGGCCAGGGCACAAAAGGTGGGAAGGCCACTGCCCTCCCATTTCTCATACCCACACACTTAACAGATTGTGGTGTTGCTCACATCCAGATCTGCAAACTCAGAAGTGAGCTTCCAGCATCCACAGCCCTGCCACAGGCTATGCTACTCCACTGCCCAACCTGTCCACTGACCTGCCTGCTCCAAGGGAGGCCCTATGAAATCCCCCACCCATGCACATACATCTATGTCACAGTTAGGTAATGAAAACATAGGCAAAGCAGCGATGTAATTTTTAGGAATATTGAACTTTGTGTCAGGGTTTCAGAAAAGTAAGAGTTGCCATAACAATCCAGAAGAAAGTTTTGATAAGGCTGGTGTGGAACCTCTACAGATTCATAAAACTTCAGTTTTTCATACCTTTTAAAAATATTAAATATGCAGGCTACCATGAAAACAGCTGGACAGCAATAGCTCATACTTCTATCTTGCCCCAACATACCCAAAACCTTATCTAGCATCCTTTGCATATCCAGCACTGATGGGAAAAAAGATTAGACTAAAAACTTACTCTTTATACTTAACTATAAAAAAATACCTCAGTTCTTTTAGCACAGCCATATTAAAAAAAAATAATAATTTGCTGTATTGTGCAAATCAACTAAGATTTTGGTATCTGAGAAAGCTCCTCTTTACAAAATGTACTTTAGTCTCAATAAATAAAAGAGATCTTTCAAAGACATAAAAAGCTTGAAACATTCACATCACCTCCCTAATTCTTATTGCAGACATGCTTCCTATTGATCAACATATTGTGTTAGGAGAGGTTTGCAAAAGGCCATGTAAACTGCATGCAATATTTTAAAAACTAAGCATTAAAATACGGAATAGGTGAAGAAAACACAGACAAGCTATGATCTTCAACAGTAAAACAAGAACACCTCATGCAACATTTTAGAGATTACGAGGAGTGAATAGTACAACATCTATTCAAAACATGAAGTTCACTAATGTCACAAAAAAGTGCAACAATCAACAAACACAGCGATAATCCACCTTGGCAGACGTTAGTGCATCAAACAAATTCTGACCTGGGAGTCCTGCCACTTTCTTAATTGGAACAATAAATGGGTTTGCTTGAAAGAATGCAATTTATTCTTCATCTTAAGTGACAGCCATCGGTAACAGAAAAATCAAATGGAGCAGAAAGACTGCAGAAATGATTGGAAAAATAGATACAGTTGCAGAAAAGTTCCTGGTGACAAAACTTATTTAATTTCTCATACAAGGAAAGTTGTTTACGAGACCATGCAGGAAGGGCTTTTAAAGCTTTTCTTTCAAAAATACATCAGGGCGTTCTGACTTAGATTTTTAATATATCTTCAGAAAGTTCCACAGGTATTAGAGAATGACGGGGCTGGACCAGATGATCTCCAGAGGTCCCTTCCAACCCTAATGATACAGTGATTTCTCAGTCCCTGCAAAGTGTCATGGCTCAATTAATTTCAAAGGCACTACAATAATATATACCAGGGAAAGAACTGCTCCACAGTTTTGTGGGGGCCCTAATGGGGAAAACTCACTTATCTGATGGCCACAGAAGAAACAAATGCAATAGTCAGAATGAGAGAATATCTCTGTGAAAGTACAGGCTGTTGCACAGGGTTACCTGCACAGGTTTGGTTTACACATTGTGCTCGTTTTGGCTGGGATAGAGTTCATTTCCTTTATAGTAGTTGGTATGGGGATGTGGGTTGGATCTGTACTGGAAACAGTGCTGATAACACAGGTTCATTTTTGTTATTGCTGAGCAGACCTTACACACGGTCAAGGCCTTTTCTGCTTCTCACCCTACCCCACCAGCAAGTAAGGCTGGGGATGCACAAGGAGTTGTGAGGGAACACAGCCAGGACAGCTGATCCCAACTGACCCAAGGGATATCCCAAACCATATGGCACCATGCTCAGCATATAAAGCTGGGGGAAGGGAGGAGAGAAGAAGGAAAGGGTGGGATTTTGGAGTGATAGTGTTTTGTCTTCCCAAGCCATTGCTTTCCTGGAGATGGCTGAACACCTGCTTCCCAGTGGAAAGCACTGAATGAATTCCTTGTTTTGCTTTGCTTGCACACGCAGCTTTTGTTTTACCTACTAAGCTGTCTTTATTTCAACCCATGCGTCTTCTTACTGTTACCCTTCCAGTTCTCTTCCCCATCCCACCAGCAGGAGCAACTGAGCAGCTGCATGGGGCTGAGTTGCTGGCTGAGGTTAAACCACAACACGTATAAATAAAATGGGTCTGGGCCATCACACTGGCTTTGAGGTAGGCTGATACTGTACAGCTCTTACTTGTACCACTGAAATAACTTCATCCCTTTTCCACTTCCACAAATAAGGTGTCTTATCATAACTGTTCTTTTGGGAAAGATGCATGGCCAGGCTTAGTTCTTGAAATATGCAGGAGCAACACAGCATAGTGAACGGGCACTCAGCTACTTGGGTGGCCACATGTTAGTGCAGGGACTCACATCCCAGCCCACTTCAGTTCACTATGGCAGATGTATTCACGAGCACTGGACAATATGGTTCACTGAACTGATACATGTCAGATTCAGATCAGATGTGTCCAAAAGGGATGATCCTGTCCTACAATAGGAAAGGCTGCATAATTACACCTACAAGGAGGAAAAGAAGGTCTGATTAAAAAAAAAAATTAAAGACAAAGAAAGAGTTTTTATTACTATCTATCTTTCCTGCTGGTGCAGTAATAAAAATCCTAGCAATGACCCTCAAAATGATTGGCAGAACACTGTGCAAGTTTTTTGTCAGAGCATGCCTTGCTTGCCCAAGGAATGCACTTGCTCTGGGATGTCTTTGAGATGATGGCCATACAAGTGAACCTAGATGACAAATTATGGGGGTAAATGGAAGTTGAAGAGTTTAAAGAAAATAACTACTCTGTTTAATGAGGTTATTACATGTTATGACTGAAAAATAGTATCTTTTTTAAGGGGAAAATATTCCCTATATTTATATCTTACATGTTTTAGTGAGTACATCTCCATATTTATAAAAAACGCTTTCTTTTCATAATATTTATCCATTTTATTTAGATCACATGCTTAACATAAATACAGTGTTTTAGGGAAAATGTCTTTCGCTTGGCTTGTTTCTGATCTCTTGCAGGTACATAATCCTCTCTTTATTTAGCAACTACATAATTTGATAAAATAATATTATGGGGAAAATGAGTTTCAAATTCTATTTTGTGATTTGAGACAAATATAGCACTATCTTATTGAGTAAGAAATGAACAGTTATAGTGGTTGCATCTTGCATAGTGTGGAAAGTGAGAATGAACGTAATTCTCTGCAGGGGAAAAAAATGTTTGTTTGGATTCAGTGAAAATGCTTTATAAGATATAATAGGAAACCATGCTTTGTTTAAAACGCATGAGGGCTTAGGCTACACTTCCAAAGCCAATTCTAATATTGAATATTTCTGGCTACATCTCAAATTAAAACAAAAAAGGATATAAAATGGATACTGAAAGGAGGCAGGTAAAGTCTTAATTGCAGCAATGGTTAGACTGCGTTTTCCTGTAGCTGTATGTATTTAAACCAATGGCAATGGGGATATAAATCAGATTTAAAGGTTGATATCTCCCCGATTATATTGCAATTCAAAAATTGCTCTGTTAATGATTATGAAAAATATTTCTTTGGAATGGTGTATTATCTCAGTAGTTGCTCCTGGGGATTACTGCCCAATGCAGTCATTAAAACAAAGTAAAACCCTGATGGTGGATGAAGTATAAACATCGCTTTGTTAGAATAAGATGTCATAAGAATTGTAGCTCAAGCGGTTACATAAAAATTTGTGAGCTACTGTTCCCATAGCAACAGGCAACATAATTTAGCTAACATAGCTGCTTTCCATTCTAGGGGCTTCATTGTCACTGCAGTTTACAAAATACAAAAGTGCTTCTAAGACTCTGACATGGTAAATAGACAAAACATGTTGGAAACATGTTGAGGAAGGTATTGCTTTTGTTTCAGATGTAGACTAATAAAATGCTCCTTTCTCAGCTGTGTTTCATGGGATTTTCTACCATCCTCAACCCACATGTACTAATTGGTTCTCCTTAAAGTGCAGGAGATCCAGTGAAAGGCACCTGAAGCTGGCCTGCTGTTATGCTTGTCTGATTCTTTTTGGAATGTGCAGAAGCAGCTCCTTTGCTGGCAAAATTCCTCTCTCTCCTTCCTCCCCATAGTTACCAGAATAAGATTCACTTCAATGCAGAGAGTCAGCACAACATATCTGGGGCACCTGTTAAATTTCATATTGAGCCTACACAGTTACTAATTTAACACACTGCTGACAGATTCCCATAGCCGTAAGTCTTTTGCTTCCCCAATGGTTCTGTGAATCTTGTTATGATTCTCAATCACTTTAAAGTACTTTTTTAAAACATCTGACTCCATAGTTTTCAATTTAAAGAAAAGTCTGTGAAAAAGTTTTAAAATAAGAATGTAAAGAAACACTAGAATTAAAATTCTCAATACAGGTACTCAGAAACTTCACACCTTGGTGGCTGTGGTCTAAATGGAAAGATCAAGGGGAGCACAACCAGATTCTATCTACTGGAAGTTTAGGATTGCCAGCCTTCAGTCCTTGCTTTGCAGAAAATAATATCTCACACTATTTTCTTGGTGATGCTGGAAAAATTCCTTCTGAAGGAGACATCTAATTGATGTCAGCAAGTGAATCCTCACCTGTGCATAGGTAAGGAATGCTTTTGAAAGCAAGCTGTATTGGCCACTGCATCTGATAGACTCTGTAATGAAGTGCTGGCTCTGCTTCCAAGGTTCTCCTGTGCTGAGCCCCTGACAAGGACCCCAAGGAGCTCAACTCTTCACAGATCTTTCTTCAACAAGTATATGGAAGATAGATAGTAACACTAAGCTGTTAACTTCACAGCTGAGAATTAATTATGCATAATATTAGGTTACAGAAAATTTATCTGACTTTGAAGATATTTTCTTATTGTGGCAAGCTGAACAGTGCACCAAAACCAGGAACTGACACAGGTAGTTGGAAAAGCAGCTGTGGTGCTGGAGCACAATCACCTGTCCTGTAGGTAGGTAACATGAAAATGTGACAGCAGCAATTCAGGGATCTATGCATGAGATGCAATATATGTCACTCATGAACTTCACATAAAAAACACATAAAAAATATCCATGGCAGCTAGCTGGCTTTTTTTCCAACTACAATGCAATGCATGTGTTTTTCCAGACAAAGATGCTATGACACAAAGCACTAATGCTCTATTTCTACTTCCATCCAAACAAACACACAGAACCTGCCTATTATTTCATTCATACCAACTCAGCATGTATGCTTTAGCACTTTGATGATGGCTTAAATGTTCAGCTGATATAAAGCAAAAAAGCGTTACACCTACCTCTGGAATTATTACAACAGAATTTTTATCCTGCAGTTGAACATACACAATAAATGGGCATTACTTGAACAGTGCATTAGCCTTTATTGTCCTACAGAACAAATTCTGCAACCCCCTCTCACAGACTTTATCATAGCCATTTCCAGTTCTTGACCTGCAAGGCAGGTTGAGTGTGTCTGCCAAGCTAGAAAGAATAGTAACTATCCTGTTCCTTGGGATTCTGTGATTCTGCAAAAATTGAGTATTAACCACCAGGAATATAAAAAGTCATCTCTATATCAACTAACTGTGCCTAGTCTTGCATTAAAAACACACACACATACACAAGTCACTGATCTTGACAGAGAAGTCTCACACTACCACATCCAAAATTTCTGGGTATGGGAATCACAAGCATATTTAAACAGAGGTAGAGACAGCTCTGGAAAACACTAGCTGCTATTATCTCTGATCCTTATGATCGCTTCCTGGGCAGAAGTCTGAATAAGAAAACAGTTCTAGAATTATGTTAAAAATAAAATTTAAATTATATCATCAATTTTACTTTGTAATGGCAAAGACTGTGTATGGCATTATAACTTCAAGCAGTGTCATTTAATATTTTCATAAGAATATGTTTATACAGCAGTATGATTTGCTCTTGTTAAGAATCTTGTAAAAGGAATAACATTCCTGACTGCTGATCTATGCAATACATTAAACTTCTGTGCAGATTTTGTTGGCTTGTAGAGTTCTCTGAATATCTATTCTCTTTGGTATAGCTGTCATAATTCAAAACTGAGACTGCTCATTTAGAGAAAGGTGGAAAAAAAGGTCTGAAACAAACACAGATTTCAAAAATATAATCCCAAGTTTAAACAATATCCTGAGGTGACATTGTTTTAGAGAAAATAATCTTTGAGAAAGCAATATGTAAAGAATAATTTAGAACTACAGTATACAGCTGTCAATTAAAAATCTTCCTTGTTGCTTACACACAGAACTAAATTTCATAAAGAAGTGCTGCTTGATCACTTAAGTGGCCATTGAGGATCATAATGGTCATGATTCATATTGTGCCCTGGAAAACAGTTCTAAATCATAGAAAAATATGTAATAATACAAGCTACTTATTTTATACAATATTCTAGGTATAACCTTCAGCTGCTACAAGCTGGCCTAAACACATAACTAGCGTTGGATAGTATGTAACCACAGTAAATAGAAACCTCATTAATGCAGTATTACATGCTTGCCTATTTTAAGCAACTACCACCTGAAAATTTTAAAGCATTTTCGATATTTAGCTGTGAAAAAGGCTACATCTTATCCATGTTATGAAAGTGAGGAAATTAAAGGACACAGATTTTAAGTGAGGAAGCAAATTTTTCAACTACAATTGAAGGCTCAGTAGCTATACACAATACTTTAAACCACAACTGAAGGCTCAATAGCTATACACAATATTTCATAGATACGTTTGAATCTATAACAACTCCACACTTTGGCAGATTAAGTTAAATTTAGGCTTTGAGCCAACATGGCTGTCCTCTTTTCAATTTGAAATCTAAATTATCCTCCTTAAGGATTTGCCTTTGGAGGTAATTCCAGTTTAATATCTTTCTTTGTATGAGTTCTTGTGGACTATAGAATTAGTTTACAACATCTGAATATATTTCTTCTAGGCGACTTTAACAATTCAGAGTCTTCCTTTGACCTGTTTCTCTTAACATTATGAAGTGCAGGGGCTATTTAAGATGTTCAACAACATAATAGGCTCAAAACAATTTCCAGCAGCAGCACAGGCTAAAGGTAGAGCAAGAATAGTTGAATGACAGCACAGACAAATCACTGCCTTAATAGAACATTCGGGGTAATTTGACAAACCCAATGTCATAATTACTGTTGCCCTTATACTCTCAAATAATTATGTTGCAGATTTTTCTAAAGAGGAATGACTATTTAAAGAAGAATCAAGGCATGAATTCATGTATCTGCAAACTGAAAAGCATCATGTAGCTCTGCAGTATTGAGCTAACTTTATTTCCTTTTAATTCTGTTTGGTGGTAACAAATGAGGTATGTAAGTACTCTGATTCATCCTGTACCCTTAGCATGTAATACTTATAAATAATAATTAGTAAAATATTTTAAAAAGAATTAAAAGTACAATTAAAAATTAATCCTTAACTTGATATGAGATACGACCAAGAATTAAGCAGAACTTATCAAGACTTTGTATAAGCCATACAAATGGTTAAGTAATGAGTAGTAGTATCCATGCCTCTCTACCAAGAGCTATTTATACAGTTCTTGTAGAAGAATCATAAATCATATTGAAGAACCAAAGAAACGAGATCAAGTAATCCAAAGGTTAAAATAAAGTCATGTCACAAAGCACCAGCATCATATGTCTCTGCAAAATGCATAATTTTAAAAGCTCCTTCTAATTCTGAAATTACTTCATTTTCAAGAAAAGTTTGTATCCCCCTTTTTTCACATATTAAATGAAAGATGAACAGGTGAAATTGAGGATAGATAAATAAATATTTAAATAAAATAATGAAATTCACACAACTGTCAAGTTCCTTCATGATTAGTAATTTTTGACTGTTTTCCGGTCTTTGTTGCTCCATAACTAAGTCTGCATTCTGGAGCAGGGATACAATATAGTGCTGTGCTTGCCCCTGCTCAGCTTCCCCAGTGCACATGCTGAACGCATCCTGATTCATGGAAAGGCTTGCTCAGTGACATGCAAATAAATGTCTATCCATTTGAAATATTTATTTAAGTCTTTCTCCCCAGTGCAAATATACGTATCAGACTAATCACTTTGGTATGTAGCACTTAGTTTTCTACCTACAGGTTCATCTGGCAGCCTGATATTTTGAACAGCAGAACTATGCACAGTTACATCCTAATTAAGACTCTAAAGGCAAAAGAAGCATATTGTACACAGAAGCTTTCTCCTCAGTTTTTACCTGAGACAAAAAAGTCAAGGGGCAAATATAGATAAGAAATTAACAGAGTTAAAAACGTTATGAAGCTGATAAGGCCTATACCAAATGAAGTGTAAAGGATGAAAGAAGGCTTATTTCTTCTTTGTAGCTCTGTCCATTGAATTTTACAGAACAGGAAGCACAAAGTGAGCTCAACTCTTAGTGACCCGTTTTGCTTTGTCTACTAGCTTATCATACTCCACCTGATTTCATTTTGTTTTGTTTTAGTGTTGGGTTTTTTTTTTAATCAAGCTTGTACTCAGCCTAAGCTGAAATGTCTTGCTCTCTTTGAATTTGGTGTAAATCAAAAATGTCACTAGAGTTCAGTAGAAAGGTTAGAGGGAAAGAAGAAACCCACAATCATTTTGCCAGACTTCAGTTCACTGGGCAGGCATTTGCCTGGATAAAATCAAGAGGATGGGTAGCCAAAAGCATCTGTGAAATAATATCTCTAAAATTTGTTCTTTAAAGATCTGTCAACTCTAATAAAAAAATGTTAAATTTTGATATTCTGTTGTTGATATTCTTGTACTAAATACCACTCCATGTTATTTGTTCTAAAACATCCATTCTTCTTAACAATCTACACAACCTTAGACGTGCTTTGGGCAAAGACAGAGAAAGAGGATAAAGTTGAGAATTTCTGCACCTCTAACTCAATACTACCGTAACTGCAAATAATATGGTTGAGCAGACCCTTTCAGATAAACTTTGATTTCAGCCACAGAACCCCTCTACTGATGTAATGAATGAAACGTCCATTTAACTTTTAGACCTAGCAGATCTGTGAATAGGAAAGTGCACAGTTCAGTAGGCTATTAACTAACCTGTGAAATGATGCTTATTATGTGGACAAGGTATTATTTTTTTTCTGGAAAATGAGCAGGTTGTCAACCAACTACTTTGATCAATACACCCAGGAATTAAAATGGATAATTTTGTTCACATTTGATTAGCATTTGAGACCCTCTTTCTCTAAACACTTCCCAGAGGACTGCATGCACCAAATTCCTACAATAGCTAGAGCTATTATATGAAGACCTGAGAATGCTCATTTCACTTAGCTCTCTTAGGTTTACCAATAGTGCTGAAGACAACAGCCTTTTCCCTAGACTATTAAATGACTTTCAAAAACAAAAAAGGAAACATTTCAAAGTTAAAATCTAGCATTACATCTTCCACAATGAAGAACAGTTAAAATAAATAACCAGCCACAGATTTGTCCCTGAGGTATTCTGTAAAACTTCAGTCTTATTTAGAAGAATTGCGACAAAACAGAATTCATCATTAACAAAATGAAAAACAAAGTCTGTAAATCTTACTGAAAACTTTGGATACCTTGGGGTGCTAGTAAAGCAAGAAGAAAACAGTCTGTGCCAAGGCTGAATGAAAAGTAATCAACAGAGAGGCAGAAGGTGTAGAGTCCTAACTCAGATGGCAGCTAATTAATACATATGCAATCAGAACAAGAATTCACAAGCACACTTCACATCCACTGGAAGGAACACCATACAACAGCTATTAGATATGCAGTTGAATGGGCATAACTCAGTGTAGTAATAAGTACCTTGGTGCCTTTGCAATTCCAAGTGCATGAGCTCATATCTAAAAAGAACCCAACTAGTATTTTCTCTGTCTACAAAGGGATTTGTGAGAGAGCCATTCTCTGTCTCTGGGCCATTGCACAGAAAATGAATGTAATGAATGCAAGAGCTATGCTGCTGCAGACACAACTCATAAGAAGTCTGTTCCTAAGGATATTCCCCTGGGAGCCAGGGATCCCTCAGTTTGGCCTTTATATACACTGCAGTTTTATACATCTATCCAAAGTCTTACTATTAAGTCTGTTATATATAATACATAAGTCCTTCAAGTAAAAGCTAAAGTCCAAAACACCATCTTTTCCTCACTACTAAGGGAAAAAAATATAAGGAAAGCAAATAATTTATTTGGACAAAGTACTGCAACAAGTTGGACAAGTTACTGCCACCAAAATGTGTTATAAAGCAAACAAATAGAAGACTGGGAACATCTGGGAACAAAGACCTACACCATGGAAGATTCTATTCTGTGAGGCAAAGGCCCTAGGAACGGTTTAAATACATTTTAATCTGGCCAGTTTTGTGGCACACTTATATGTCAGAGATAAAACCATAATTCTGGAACCCAGATCTCTCAAGGTTCTATCTACTGTGCAGGCATGGGTAGGATTATGAAGGAATGCAATTATCTAAGTAAATAAGGGCAACTTGGTTAAGAAGACTGAGAAAAAGCCTTCGGTTACAGGGACTACCAGCAGCACATTTTCTGTTTAGCAGGTTCCTGAAAGTCAGGAAGAAATGTTACATCTTTACAGACTTTGAAGTCTTTATCCCTTTTTTCATCCTGCTCCCTGGAAACACATACATGCTAGCTAATCCTCCTTTCTCTTTAGAATAATGATCACCCAAAACAAGGTGCCCACCGAGGTATAGCTAGATTGGAAGAGGGTAGATTTCCTGTGCTCCAAAAGAGGCATTCCTTTCCTCCTCTTATCTCATGTTAGCCCCGTCAGACTAGAGGAAAACCATTCATTCCTATGCTATCAGGTAAATTTTGGGATCACCACTTGGATTGCTTGACACAGGCACTGCAACCTGAGCTGGCAGTTGTGCACTGTCACTAAATGCCTAAAAAGGGAGCGTGAGAAAGGAGGTATTATGTACAAATAAGAAATTACTTTTCTTCTATATACAGCATTTATAAAATTTCTACATGAACATATTCTTTATAGTTTTTGAGAAAAATTCAGAGCTCTTAGGACAGCTGTCAGAAAATCAGTTGTCGTGGTTTAAAACAAGTCCACACACAGCTTGTTCACTCCCCCCCCTCCTCCTCCAACTCCCAGAGAGTTAGGAAGGAGAATCCAAAGAATGTAGCCCCCACGGGTTGAGATAAGCACAGTTTAATAACTAAGGCATAACACAAATCACTCCTTCCATTACTACTACAAATAATAATGATAAAGCCAATAACAAGTGAAGAGAATACAACATCTCACCAGCCACCGACCCATATCTCACCCCACCTTGCCCAACCGAGCAATACCTCCTCCATCCCCCCAGAGCTCCAGCCCTTCCGGCTCTCTCCCGGTTACATCCTGGGTATGACGTGCTATGGTATGGAATACCTCTTTGGCTAGCCTGGGTCAGGTGTCCTGTCTCTCCTTCCTCCCGGCCTCCCTCCTCCCTGGCAGAGCGTGAGCTCAGAAAAGGCCTTGGACAAAACCAAACATTTGAGCAGTAACTCAAAACATACTTGCTATCAGCAACCGTTCTCAGCCTGAAAGTCAAAACACAGCACTGCACCAGCTACCAACAAGGAGAAAAATGACTGCTACTGCTCAAACCAGGACACCAGTCTTACAGTGTGAGCCTTAGAGGGTACAACATAACCAATTTACCAGAAAGTTGAGAGGTGTCCTGACTACTAACTATAATTGCTTAGTAGTCATAAGAGTGTTAAAATCATGATAGTCTAAAGATACGGAGGAGCAAGGTTTGCAGATCAAGGCAATAACTTCATTAAGCCAGGTGACACAGCCAGAAAAGGAACACAAGCTTCTATGTGCATCTTTTTCCACAGGACACTGCAAGTCAGTATTTCATAGACACTTGTTCAGAAAAACATATCTGAAAAAGGGAGACTTTTCAGTCTTACTGACAAAGGCATAGCAAAAGGAAAACTGGCAGCTGAAATTAGACAAATTCAACCTTTCCACAACATTGCAATTTCCTAGCACTAAGGGTAATTAAATATTGGAACGGCTTACCAGGGGAGCTGGTGGACTCGCCATTGCTTGGAGCTTTAGGACGAGATTAGATATCATTGTAAAAGAGATGCTTTAATCCAGGTTCTGGAAGTTCTCAACATGCCCATAACAGTTGCAGCTCTGCATTAAGACAATGACTATAATCAAATCTCATACTTTAGGGTTTCAGCTGATCAACTGCAAGGGTTATAAAAAAATTATTTTTCTTTTCACATAAAAACCAGACAGATATTTTGGTGTGGTTTATATTCTGATCTGTCTCTGAAGTAGCAGAGATTGCCCACATCTACAGAAAACACAGGGGAAGCTGATACAGTGGCCAGAGGTGATAGGGAAAGTACTTCACCTGAAATTCACGAAGCATTTACATCCTAATTGAGCTCACATGAATTTGAAGCCATCTGGATGCAAAACACCTGGGAAATGTATGATTAGGTCAGGAGTTTAG
Source organism: Melopsittacus undulatus (assembly GCF_012275295.1). NCBI lineage: Eukaryota > Metazoa > Chordata > Aves > Psittaciformes > Psittaculidae > Melopsittacus > Melopsittacus undulatus. Next base: position 34,237,859 of record NC_047529.1, on the reverse strand, counting down.
CTGTCTGCCCAGCTAAGGGCCGCCTGGCATCAGCACCCACTCAGCATTGCACCAGCACAGTTACATGACTTTTGGAAAGGAGCTGTTTCATGCTCTACTTTCTGCCAAAGGTCATGTGAAAAACTACTGGATCACCATACATCAGAGGTCTTGTTAATGAATTTGCTGGATTAGCTCAGATGGAGTGCTTTTCCCAAGGTGAGATAACTGTGAACCTCAATTGAGTTTGCTTTGTGTTTCTTCAGTGTGAGATCCAAACCACCTGTTAATACACTAAGATCATCTGGACGTATCTCATCTAATCAAGCAATTGCTATTGAAGAAGCACAAGTAACACCTTGATTTTTATTGTCTTCTGATGTTCATATAGAGTTACTATAGTTAAAGAGAATTACCATGTTTAAACACAGGTATCAGGGTGGATTTAGTGTTTGGTGTTTTCCAGTATAACCAGGTACATAAGCATCCCTTTCAGTGTTTAATACAGCTACATTTGTAATTAAATATACAGTCTACAATATTTTAGCAGAATAGTGTCACGACTTAATTTTTAAATGCAAGTGAGTAAAGCAAGACTGGGCATTCTGCTGCTTTTACAGTTGTGTGTGAAAAGAGTATGTCTCCATCCTGGCAAATCATGAAATGGGAACTATTTTCTCTAGCATTCTGTGAGCTGTCCAGTGGCATGACTATACAGTGAGTCTCCAAATAAAGATCTATATAGGTCAAGTCCCTGTTTCTATGCTTTTCTTTTTCTCAGCTGCCTATACTCTTCTCTTACATCCCTTTCACAGTAAGGTAAAATTCAAAAATATTTCTGTCTGTGCTACATAACAGGCCATTTGTGTACAGCTACACCTGGAACGTAATGCAGGCATATAATTTACCTGTCTACTAATTCAGGACATTTTCCATACAGAATAAGGGTGATTTCTCTTTACCATAATTTGGAACATATGTATTAATATAAGGCTCTGTTGTCAGTATCAGCCATTCTCATTTTGTTAAGATTTTCATATTTCAAAGTACAAATGGGACATGCCATGACAGCACTATTTGGTAACACAAAATATTTGTGTAAAAACAAAAGAAGACTCAATTTTTAGAAAGAAAAACAAAAAAATACACTCATACTGCTCATCTCAATGTCTTTCTTAATACATGCATATATATGACAGCAATTCTGAAGATCATGTTTATAAGATGGACCTATAAAACAGTACCATGAGTATCCTTACTCAAACCAGACTACAGAGTTTTCTCATCTGGGATGAAAATGGCAAAATCTGCACTTACAGTCTTCTGACATCTCACACAGACATCACTTGTTTGCTGCTGTATTTGAGTACAAATAGCTCTGACAGACTCTACATCTGGATCTGCTCCACACTGCACACAAATTTCATGATAATGAACTTCTTATAGGTTTTTGATCATTTGCTCTACTGAGGTTCCTGCAGCACACCTAATGCCACGGTGAAGAAATGCTTGGGAAACCTCAAAAAAATAAATCTACTGTCCCATAGTTTTTAAAGAATAATTTTTTAAACAAAAACTGAAGCAGGAATATTATGTTATGAAATAGACACAGTAGCAGCTAACTACATAACGAAGACTAATATTGTTCTAATAATATATACAATCACAAATTTTGACTAAATCTCTTTCGGATACAAAAGATATTCCTTAGCTTTCACAACCTATTCATTCGGAGGATTATGCAAGAGAATTTTGAGTACAGGAAGCATCTGCACATTTGCAGCAGAAATTTACCTTATCTTACAGAATGCTCACTTATATTCCTCCTGTGCCAAAATTTTTACTCAAGTAACACAGAAGTTCATGTGATCACTGAGCATCAATTTTTCCACTCTTATATTTCTCTGAAAAAAATTCCCAGCTCCAAATGTTTGAATTATTAAACAATTATAGCTGTAAGATCCTAAAAGTTTTAATTGAGTGAATAATTTTTAAAGTTAAATTCCGTACAGCATAGAAATGGATGCATACAGTAGAATCCAGAGAATTAACATAATTGTGTTCTCATCGTTTTTTAATTATCTACTGAAATGAGGTTCTTGATGTTCAAAACCTGTTTCCTATATATTTCAAGTAAAAGAACTAGAAATTCAGTCTCGTATTTCTTGCATCTTAGCTTTCCTTAAACACTAAAAGGTGGTTCTTTTTCTTCCTTACAGAATCATTTACAAGTTTGAATTAACTTCAATTCTTTTCATTAGGATTTGGTATTTTGGATTAATGCTTCTCCCTGTCTGGAATTGTTTAATATTAAAGATATCACAGTTAACATTTAAAGCAGACTTTCAGTTCTATTCTTTAAACTAGTGCATGTAGTAGCTACTTCTTTATCTATCTGATATTTAAAAAAACCCTAATAGTATAATTTTGACATGTAACGAAATGCTGTCAGAAGCACACCAATTAAATTTTACTCCCCACAAAAGAAAACTCAATAAATTCAATATAAAACAAACACAGAACATAATCTAATCTAACTGTCCACTTTACCTGGAAATGCATGCCCTGTTAGAGAATCCAAATCTGAAATTAAAACAGTGAAAAATAATCTTTAACACTAATTTAATATTAAAAAAACCCAAAATTCAAAATCAAACCTGGTACCAAATCTCACATTATCATCAACATCAAATTTTAGTCATACATAGATATACATATACATATGTGTATATATATATACACATACATGAAAAGCAAAACCAGAACACTTAGCATTAAATTATGGAGATTTTCCTTTCCATAATTTTGTAAAGATGTAAAATAAGATCTGAAGATGAAAGTCCTGAACACTTATGAGAAAGTCGTTTAATTTAAGACAGACATATTGCAATTAAATAAGAATTAAATAGGAATTTAATAGGAATTAGTATTTTTTAATGAACTTATGGTCTCAGAAGCTTGCATCTTCAGTGTAATCATTTCTTCTGAGATTGTACATAAGAACAATATTTAGAAATCTTCAGAATGCTTTTTAGATTACACCATTTTAAAAATAAGATTTTTTTTCTTGATCACAACAAATAACAGAGCTAATTTTGTCTATCCTAGTGTTCATTCTTTCATACATTTTTTTTTCCAAAAAGTTAGCTGTTTAGAAAAAAACAACTGGAAGTTTTCCTGCTTTGCCTCGTAAGGCATAAATAATGGCTTCACTGGTTGGCTCCCATCTGAAGAGAGTGGGAAGGCACACCAGTAGCACTGAGGGGACCAGAATGATCCCTCTCCAACTTGCGCTGAGCCCAGAATTCATAATTTTGTCTTTGAAGTGCTTTGTCCCACCTTTGGAAATTCCATGTTCATAACAGAACATATGTATTTAGTAATTTTGAGGAGTTATACCGAGAGATTCACTTGTAAATCTGTAGCCAGAAGAGTAATTAGCTCTGATAAAGTATGGTCACAAGATCAGTTTGGATTGCTACTGCATTACCAAGGTGTAAGGCTAATTCTCAGACATACATTGCCAAAACCCCCTTTTGTAGGTAGTGTTCTGTCATGCAAGACAGAGATGTGAGCACATTGCTAGGAGCAGTCCACCAGTTCCCAATTAGCTCGCCGTGATAGCATGTACAACCCTCAGATTGTCCTTCTTCCCATCATCACACAAGTGGGATGGCAGAGGTATGCAATAGCTATGTTCTCTTGGATAAGTACAGCAAGCAGATTGTAGCTGACCAATTTACTCTGATATGTGTACACATGAGCTCACTTGGCATTTATAGGAATCAAATGTATTTAGTAGCAGTGCCTGCAAAAAGGTAGTTGGTCAATTTAGGCACTTTATTAGGAACTTCTAGCACTATTTTTAAACTACTTTATCCTAAAAAAAAAAGATTTTGTTTTCTGATTGCAGTAATCAATACGCACAAGATTCTAGATTAATGGTTTAGGCCACAGAAAGCCTGAACTTGTAATACAGTAAGTGACTGTAAGAAATTATTGGGAAAATATTTACCAATGAACTCCTAGATATACAACTTCTACTGGAAACATTAGGAAAGTGTGCTTGGCTTTAATAATTTACAACTGTTTAAATGAGAGAAATTTCCTGAGGACTGAGAACATTCTTATTGTTGTAAGTGAGCAGAGCAGAAAAACAACCCAAAATGTGATAAATGTACTAGACAGAATTGCTTTCTGAAATCCAGGATAGCGAACAGCATGCATTACCTAACACTTCCAGTAAGTGCGGTCTCCAGCTCTGCTGGAACTAGATGATCTTAAGGTTCTTTCCAACCCTAACTATTCTATGATTCTATGATCATAACAAAATTTATCGTAATATACATCAGAAAGAAAAACTAATTCCAGCATTTTTCCTTCCAGAGCCTGAGAGACAAAAGAATGTTGTTGCTCCCTAGTAGCCCATAAAAACCCTACCAAGCCCATATTATGCATAAATGGAGAATCTAGCTATGCAGTGACTGCTGTCTGAAAACAGACTGGATGCAGCCACCATAAGGATCACTCAAAAAAAGTGTAATTCTTGCATTGTCCAAACTGCTGGCATTGTGCACATACTGTGCTACAGCAATAATGTGTTTAAAAACATCTGTTCTATGTAATTTTATTGAGGAAAGTATCCTGATGCAAAAACTTAAAATTCAAGAAATAGGAGGAAAAAAAATCCTCTTCCTATAGCAGTGAAACAGTATCTTCTCAGACACTGGGATTTATAAGAAAAGCACATGTACATATTCTGACTTGCAGCAGAAATCACTGTGAAAATGCTATCTTGAAACTAATGCAGATAAGTTAAAGTAAATTAATTAGGCACTTGTCTCAGCATAAAACAGCATTACTTTGTAATACTCTGTGTTAAGCTAATGATGTAAATTGTGGCTGCGTTTATTTTCTAACAAGTCGACCTACACTAACTGAAAACAAGGTAGTTTGTCACGCGAGCACATGTCCTTTGTGAACTGTTAAATCAAATCAGACCTACTTTGCTAGCTAAAACCAGAATAGTTTATGGTATATTGAACCCACAAATCATGATCCACATGCCCCAATTCCATCATTACATTTCACAAAGAATGATATGAACTGACACTGCATAGGCTGGCAATGTAAAGTTTCCCATATAAAGATAAATACAGTGCGTAGCATTTCCCTGCTAGACTTCAATACATGCAATTATTGCAGTTGTAATGGAAAGAAACCTTTTCTGTGACTGAAACAACGCGAGTATTCATCTCTGCCACAAGATTTCTTCTACTCTTCTGTGGACTTCATGGGCAGGAGAAAAACATTTTTTGTTATTGCTGAGAAGACTTTGCAGTTTCTTGGACTGATTTTCAGCTAAGTAAACCTGGTCAGGTGGAATCCAATTTGCCTTCATTCCATGTATTTGATGAATTGCCCTGATTTGGCACCACTCACTTTTATTTTCACACATAAAACTTTCTAAGCAAACAGCAGGAATATAAGATGAAAGTGGAGCACACACAAATGAAACATGTTTCCATCCTCTTTTTAAGGCAAATTAGTTTGCATTGTCTACAGCAGCAATTAACAATGAATTACATTCATGCAATCCATTCCCAATTCATACTATAATTAATTTATTTAAGTAGAGAAAAAGATTGATTTGATGACAAAGCTGACTTCCAGTTGCATAGCATTGTATGATTTTTAAAAGGGAAAGAGGGCTAATTGTTTTTTCCTAACGCTGATTAGCAAAGATGTAATCCTGCCTATACCTTGCCTGTAGGGCTCTTTTCCTCGTATTTCAAACCAGTGTACACTGCACAATCCAGTACACAACCTTTGACTTCCACTTGCATGGTACCCCTAGTGTTGAGCTTACAGTAAAATATCAAAGCAGAGTATAGCTGCCACTGACACTCATTGGCAGAGTACCAATGCCAAATTAAAGGGATCATTTTTACAGTGCACAGGAAAACATATTTAAGGTGCAGAGCACATTTAAATCATTTAACATTAAGAGCTCTCCATGGCATTGTCAGTGGGATGATGAAATGCCAAACCATCTCTGGGAGCTGATACCTGCTTAGAAAGGTTAGGAGAAGCTAAATGAATGTTAAATCATACTCTTTTGAAAATAAAATATTTCTTCCTGCTTCTAAGTGTTTAATAGATATGATCAGCAGGATATGAGTATCTCTGTTTTGCTAAACTTCCACAGTTAGACTCAATCTTATTTCACTAAAAGCACATAAGTGGGCAGCAGAGCTCAGGAGCCACTGTGGATGTGCACATACACCTGGATCATGAAGTCTATAAAGCTCATGTCTTCCTTAAAGACGAAGAAAGAAGCAAGGCCCAGCCACTCAAAAAATTAGGCTAGTCACAAAGAAGAAAGTAAAGAGCAAGCATACAGCCGCAGTGGCTGAAGATGATAGAATCTTCGATGATTTGGGTTTGAAGGGACCTTAAAGCTCACCCAGTTCCAACCCCCATGCCATGGGTGGGGACACCTTCCCCTAGCTCAGGTTGCTCAAAGCCCTGTCCAACATGACCTTGAGCACTTCCAGAGTTGGGACATCCACAATTTCCCTGGGAAACCTGCTCCACTGTCTCACAACCCTCATAGGAAAGAACTTCTTCCTAATATCTAATGTAAATCTACCCTTTTTCATCTTAAAGCCATTCCCCCCTTTTCCTGTCACTACATGCCCTAAAAGTCCCTTTCCACCCTTCTTGTAGTTCTGCTTTAGGTACTGGAAGGCTGCTCCTGGGTGCACCTGGAGCCTTCTCTTCAGGCTGAACAAGCCAAATTCTCTCAACCTGTCTTCATAGAAGAGGTGCTCCAGTCCTCTGGGCTTGCACCAAGAGGTCTATGTCTTTTTATGTTGGGAGCCGCATTACTCCAGGTGGGATCTCGCAAGAATGGAATCAAGGAGGAGAATCACCTCCCTAGACCTGCTGATTGCACTTCTTTTGGTGAAGCTCAGCATATGGTTGGTTATCTGGGCTGCGTGCTGGCTCATGTTGAGGTTTTTGTCAATCAACACCCACACATCTTTCTTCTCAAGGCTGCTCTAAATCAATTCTCTGCCCAGGCTGTGGTTGTAGTTGTACTTGGGATTGCCCCAATCTAGGTGTAGGACCTCACACTTGGCCTTGTGAAACTTCATGAGGTTTGCACTGGCCCACCTTTCCAGCCTGTCCAGGCCTCCAGTGTGTTGATCACACCACACAGCTTGGTGTCATTGGCAAAGTTGGCTAAGAGTGCACTCAATCCCACTGTCAATGCTGCTGACAAAGATGTTAAATAACATTGGTCCCTTTATGACCCCTGAGGTATGTTACTTGTTACTGATAACCACTTGGACATTGAGCTGTTGACAGCAACTCTTTGAATGTAGCCATCCAGCCAGTTTCTTATCCATGAGCAGTCCGTTTGCACAAACCACCTAGATGATGTCCTTCCCTCTTCCCTTATCAACAGCACTGTAACCCCATTGTAGAATGCCACCAAATGTGTCAGTCAGAATTTGCTCTTACTGAATCCATGTTGGCTGTCATGAACACACCCTTCATTGTCCATTTGCCTTAGCATAGTTTCCAGGAGGTTCTGTGCCATGATCTTGCTGGGCACAGCAGCTAGTCTGACCATAGTGTAGCTCCCCAGATCTTCCTTTTTTTTTTTCCCCCTTGTTTTAAAATGAGGGTTGTGTTTCCCCTTTTTCAGTCAGTCGGAACTTTACCAGATCACCATGACTTCTCAAATATGATGCCTAGTGGCTTAGCTAATTCATCTGCCAGTTCCCCCAGGACCCATGAATGCATCCTATTGGGTCCCATGGACATGTACACCTTCAGGTTGCTTAGATGTTTATGAGCCTGATATTCTCCTTGTTGGTGAGCACAAGGTCCAACATAGCTCCTCTCTTCATTGGCTTCTTTATCACTTGGAGAGTGAAGTTATCATTAAAGCATTCCAGGAATCTCCTGGATTGCTTATGCCCTGCTGTGTTGTCCCTACATCAGATATCAGGGAAGCCCTCTGAGGATCGGGGCTTTTGAACATGAGGCCACTTCTATCTGTAAAGGACTTCATCTGCTCGGTCTTCTTCGTTGCGCAGCCTGTAGCAGACGCTACTACAATGTCACCTGCCCCTGCAACCCTTAAATTCTGCTCTATAAACTCTCAGTTGGCTCCTCATCCATGCCTAGGTGGAGCACTGCACTGCAGCTGGTCATTGACCCCCCCCCCCCCCCCCCCCCATGTGTGAGATGGCTTTGCATTAACCAGAAGTTAATGTACAGTTAACTATAGCTTTGACAGTCAGGTCAGTGAAAACTATTGACAGATAACTCCAAGGACTGGATTTGGATTGTGAGTTTGGCTGCATGCAGATTTTGGGTTTAATGTGGTTCTACCCAAATCTAAATCCAGAGGGTAAACTAGAAGTAGGTAAGCAGTTCTTTGCATTAGCCTCTAGAGGGGGAAAGTTTCCTTCATCTTTGGAAATGATATGCATTATTCACTAAAAAGCTGTTTTGCAGTAGAGGCAACTCTTAGATAGTCTCGTTGACTAGGCTTGGGTCTGCACAATTTATCATTATCCTCCCACTGTGCCCCTAACCTACTGCACTAAAACTTTTTTTCATACTCTTTCTTATTTTCTTATTTTTCTTTTAGTGTGAGGTGTCCCTGCCCATGGCAGGGGGTTGGAACTAGATGATTGTAAGGTCCTTTCCAACCCTAAGTATTCTAAGATTCTATGATTCATTCACATCTTATTACATTAATTTATCACTAATCCTTCTAACTGCACAACTATCATTTTAATGGGAATAGAAAGCTTTCCTGTGAAAATTTCCACAATGAGAAGAAAAAAGAGCATGAAGGTTGCACTCAGGAATTCACAGGAGTAGAATCACCACATCACACACCCACTGCTCACTTGCACTGCTTGTTTGAACTTACTTTTACTCTGTGAAATAATTCAAAGGAAAACAAACAAACAAACAATCCTGGTACTATCAATCTATTGGTTAAAATTTGCATCATATTGAAACAGGCAGATCACACCTGCTGTGTCAACCAGGGTTTCATTTTGCCGGTGTTCTTTATTATGACATTATTAAGAGTGCGATAAAAATTTACTTTTCTTCAGTAGAGGTGTCTTTCATGTGAGTTAGGTGTCTGAGCTTCCGTTAGCTCCAATGAGGAAACTGAATAAATCAATTACATCAAAAAGCGGAAATTAGTCTTGGTCAGATGAATAGTTAGAACAGCTCCTTCCATTGAAAAAAATCATTAAATAGAGTGCATGCTTAGAAGGTTTCTTACATAACCTATAGTGTAAGTATTTGGAGCTGAATCTCACCACGAAAATATCTTTAAGGAAAATAATCTACATATATGGATGTGGATCTGAGATAGCCACAAGAATAATATGGGGATGATACAGATATATATTAGCTAGTTTGCAGTTGCTAAATCTGATTGCCTCATTTTAACTGGCCGTTTCAAAGATCTGAGTCCTGGACAAAACCAACCTTTTTTCTGCCAGCCTCTAGTGCAAAAACTCACTGATAGCTTTCTCCACTATCTTAGAATCATTTCACAATTGTATAGGATGATGCTTGTAGCCTTATATTTTGCCTTCTAATTTAATATTATTCCACAAGAACTAATAGAATCCAACTATAGCTGGTAACCATTCACACTGCCCATACATGTCTGCTCACACAGCTCACTTCTGCGCTTGCACACTGTCTCACAGTTACCACTAGTGCATGGCTGAGAGGACAACCCCCGCTGTTTGTTCAGAGTCATGCAGTGGTAACAGCACATAAGAGCTCCTAGGTGGGTTTCCTCATTGTCCCTTAAAAGATCTTAATTTCATTAGGTCTATATGCAACCCTGCAGCCTGGCTGCATTTAGCAGCAGCACCCCGTTAAATGTGGTCCTATTTACAAAAGTGGCTGTTGATGCTGGGGTGGACAGGTGACCAGATGTGGCCTACTTTTGGTGCCCCAAGTTTATCAGTTCTGGCAGTCAGTCAGGCTGCCAATCACAGGAGCTTATCAGTGTCTGGGACACTGCTGCATGTGCCTTCTGCAGCCTGTTGCATCATCACAAATTTCTCCATCCATACAGCTAGGCACCTATAGAAATCACTCTTACAAGCTCACACAGAAGACACTTTTATGTAATGCAGCCTCTCCCCTGCTATGTGATATGCTTTAGCAGAAGAAGCCAGTGGGAGACCTAAAATCTTGTTATTCCAGATGCAAATTTATCCTTACATAGTAGTTGTGATAATCACAACTGGTAATACTACCAAATGCATATTATCCTTAAAAGATTCTATTCAAAACAACATGATAAAGGAGGAAAATACACTTCCAGATTTACTAAAGTGTCTTACTAAAACAAAAAGCTTTCTTAAGACACAGCCAACTTTCTCAGATTCCCTCCCCTTTGGTAGCAAATATTAATTAAATATATTGTCCTTAGTTTAATTTCTGTGTTCCTGAAGCTGTATTTAGCAGGGCTTTTGGGTTAAAATGTCACCACCCTCTATACAGAATAAATGCTCGTATTCTATTTAATAATATTAAATCTTTAGGTTATACAAATAGTATTTATGATATTGGACAGAGCTGATTGTTAACATACCCTCCAGGTCTAGTTTGGCTTGACTGAACTTCTTTAGTAGGTTCATAGTGATAACATACTTCAGAGTAGATGAATCTGGGATTTACTGACCTTGGCAAGCTTAACTGGATCATGCTCTGATTCTCTTTCTCTACAATTTATGTTTGCTTCATCTCTTTACTAACGTAAAATCCCCAAACCCTATTTCCTTACATTTTGAAAGCCATCATAAATTCATTTTCTCATTCTGCTGATCCCAAGCAAGCTGTCTCCTTCATGCTTCCTAGTATAATCATGGCCTCAGGACTGGTTTATCCAAACTCAAACAGTGTTTTTAAATAACATCAGAAACTGTTGTAGAAACTCCAACTGCATACAGCCATCTTGAGATCAGAACGTTAATGCTTTCCAGAGTAGCTCTCATCAGGAAACTTAAAGTACTTTATGGCTGAAATCCCAGCCCGTTTCCTGCAGTGATGGATGCAGCACTGACAGTGGCAGCAGCACCAACTCTGCTTGAGTGCAGGGAGACATTATTTAGGCAGCATTCACTAGCACTTTGATAGTGATGATGGACAACACCTATCAATGGTACTGTAATTTGGACTCCCTGCAGTTCACCACAGCCTCACTGCTCCATCTTGAGCCAGGATTTCCCAGAGGATTACCACAGGTGTGCTGTCTTCACCACATCTGTAATAGTCCCAATGTTTTGAGGAAGGCATGAGGTATCTACAGGGACGCTACTTTTGAGTGCTACAGCTGCTGAATCCCACTCAAGCTCATTGTGTACAAACCTCAGACAAATAAATGAAAAAGTTTCTCAGAAATATCAATACAAACATTACTCATACTTTCCCCAGTGACTTATACCTCTGTGGCTGGTTTAGCCATGAAAGAAGTAAAAGAACAAATTTCCTAATATACTTGATATTTTACATCTGTCTACAACTATGTTTGTCTACAACTACAACTGTCTACATCTATGTTTACAAACAATTTTAAGCTCAGGAGCACTTTTTAAATGATGCATGACTGATCATTGAATAAACAACACCTTAGAATCATGGAATAAGTGTGGAAAAGACCTTTAAGATCATCGAATCTAACTGTTAACCCAACACTGCCAATTCTACCACTAATCCATGACCCCAAGTGCCACATCTACACATCTTTTAAATACCTCCAGGGATGGTGACTCAACCACTGCCCTGGGCAGCCTGTTCCAATGCTTGACAACCCTTTCAGTGAAGAATTTTTTCCTAATATCCAATACAAATCTCCCCTAGAGCTACTTGAGGCTGTTGTCTTTCCTCCTATCACTTATCACTTGGGAGAAGGACCAAAAAGTATTAAGTGTTTGGAGCATCTCTCCTATGAGGAAAAACTGAGAGAGATGGGCTTGCTCAGCCTAGAGAAGAGAAGGCTCCGGGGAGATCTGATCAATGTGTACAAGTATCTGAAGGGAGAGTGTGAAGACAATGGGGCCAAGATTCTTCTTGTGGTGCCAGGCAAGAGGATGAAAGGCAAAAAGTAGAAATTAAAACACAGGATGTTCCACCTGAACATAAGGAAGAACTTCTTTACTCAGAGAGTGACTGAGCATTGGAATAGGTTGCCCAGGGAGGTTATGGAGTCTTCTTCCCTGAAGATACTCAGGAGCCCTCTTGACACAGTGCTGAGCAACGTGCTCCTTTTTTCATCAGATTAGTCTCAAGTTAGATATAAGCAAGAAGTTCTTTACTGTTAGGTTGGTGAGGCACTGGGACTGGTTACCCAAGGAAGTTGTGAATGCCCCATCCCTGGCAGTGTTCAAGGACAGGCTGGAGACAGCCTTGGGCGATACGGTCTATGGTGAGGCATCCCTGCCCATGGCAGGGTGTTAGAACTAGATGATCTTAAGTTCCTTTCCAGCCCAAAGCATTCTATGATTCTACATAGTTGCAACATTTTTGAGAGTCTATTGGAATCCAACCTATGCATTTAATCTCACTCTCTTTCCATATGAAAAGTTAAAACTTAAATTTATTTTGCATTAATGTGGAACATATGCATTCTATAACTAAGGAGAAGTAATAACCTGATACACATCATGATATGGTGATACCATGACTCTCAAGCTATCAAATTTTCCAGACCAAAAAACCATACAATAGATGAAGTAAAAATATACTAAATAGAACTTAACCTTTTTATGTAATATTGAGACATTTGTGAAAACTTCTGGTGCAATTCTGGAGGGAAGCACTGAGAAGTGAGAAGGTTTGATAACACTATCCCAGAAAGTAAAATAATTAAAAAAAAAAACTAGCAGTTTCCTGAAAAGTGAACTGCAAAATAAAGTATCTGCTCAGTTTTATTGCAGTCCCTTTCTCAATCTGCTTTCTGCATGAAAAAGGCAAGAATTTGCGTGAAATTCATGTATTCCACTTCATGCCGCTATTCATGTCAAACAATATGACATGTCTTTCAGAAGCTGCTTCTTTGTGTTGTCGGATTTTTTCAGTTCATCTCATTCTTTCTGTTGTTCTGGAAATGCCTTTTCTCTCTCACTTTTCCTGCTTTTAGTGACTTTACTTTTTCCTTGAAATTTCTATAAACATAAGCTCTTGAACCAGCAGGCGTTTCTAAACAAAAGGTAATTTTCTCTCATTTTCACCTCAGCATCAATTTCCCTTCCTCTAACTCATGTCAGATTGCTTTCAGATTTGTGCGTAGCTTGATCTGGTCTTTCATATATCATTCATTATCTTCTGCTGGACAGGCCACAGTATTTTTTCATATTCATTCTCCTGTCTTTTTTGCCTTTTGTCAGATAAAACTGAGCACTTGTTATTAAGCAGTCCTTCAAGCCTTTGATGCCCTGCCTGGTTTCAGAAAGGCTAAATAACTATGTTTATATGTTGACATGTAAAGCACTGAAGCATCAAGTTGAGCTTTATATGACAAAGCTGACTCAGTGACTTACTAAATATTAGGACAGTTCCTGTTATACTAAACAAGCTGAGTCTTTTAAGTACATTAGATTTTCAAAAGCTAGTGGGAAAAAAAAGTCTACTTAGGTACTTAAAAGGAAAAAAAAAAATCTTGAAAGTGCAGGATTTCCATGTGGCAAGCCCAAGAATTTGCTGAGAGATTATGCCTTTCCAGAAGAGATTTGGCACAGTTTGTGCATGTATCTTGTAATCTCCAAACCAAGTATACAAGAGAGGCTGATTAGTGCTAGAGGAATGTAGTGTTTCTACATCCCAGCAGACAAACAAAAGATTTAAAAAAAACCAACAAACAAAAAAACATTAAATTATAAAATGTTAATTTGGAAAACCACAACCAAATAACACCCACAAATTAGGTTTCTACATGAAAATATATTTCCAATATAAGGACTAAAAATCTTAAGGTCTTGGAATGAAAGCATGAATTTGTTAGGCACTGGTCTTAAAACAGAATTCAAGGATTACACTAGTGAAACTACACAAATGTAAGTAATATTATTTGGTATTTATTCTGCTTCCAAGGTATTTCAAAGAATAATTGCACAGATCTCTCAGAGACTTTAAATCACTGAAGCCGAAATGGATCACTTTGTCACTATACATGAGTACTGTACAGGAGGTTTAAAGTTTATGTCAGGTCAACAAATACTTGGACAATGAGAAAAATACCCTTTTTGGGGTGCCAGTATATATAATGTAAACATAAAGGAAATCAGCTTCCATTCCAAAATGGTATTTTAGCTCACATGTAGATCTTAGTTCAGAAACCTAGTGTACTCTGACAACTGCTCTGAAATTGCTCTGTGTACTCTGAAAATGAAGAAGAATTAATATTTCAAAGATAATCGGTCAACATAGATGGTAAAGAATTATGCTACAATAAAACGGTGATTGTTTGGGGTTTTTCTACTTCCTCATTAGTGCCTCTTCAAACTTCATATTTTGTTGAACCTTTCCAAGCCTGTGGCAATGTCTGAAGAGGCTGTGTTAAAATTAATTAAATCTTTGAAAACGTTTAGCCACAGTCCTGCTCTTATTGAGTTTTCTCAAGAGTGACATCAATGAGAGGAGCAGCAAGCGTACGTTTTCCTTCTGCCCTGTCATATCACAGTACTCAGTATATAGATGGATTCTGGCAAAGGCCTATTGTGTGAAAGACAACTTCAAGGGAAAAATGCTAGAGAAACTTTTAATTTAAAACTGACGTGATATGGTTTCAGGGGGAAAAAAAAAGACAGAAAATGCATTTTTCTCTACCAGAAGCATAAAGAGCCTGGAAGAAGATAAGAACTATATTAAAGCTACAGACTACGAAAGTTCAAATCACGAAATAGGTACTCCATTTCACTGGTTCCCAAACTCCATGCAATGAAGTATGATCTAACCAGGCTATTAGAGAAAGTGATGGAAATTAGGAAAGTTTAGAAGTTCCAAGCAAACGATGTGGCACTGCACAAGAAGCATGCCTGTGCCTGTGTTTAAGCATGCTAGAAATGGGGGTGAAGGCAAGCATGCTGCAGAGGCCCCTACTGACACCATGCACAACGACTAGGATCATGAAGTAGCAGAGGTACATTCATGACACATTGCATCTGAGCTAAAAAGCTACTTCAAGATTAATAGCTGTAGTCCAAAGCCATTTGAACTTAGCTGCTATGCTTCAGGGCCCAAGTTGACAGGTCCACATCATGCCAAGCTGTTGCTTTCTTTGAATATGTTTTCCTGAGAGGAAGACTTTATCTGAACAAATGAATTGATGATCTTTGAGGTCCCTTCCAATCTATGATTCTATCAAATATAATTCACAGAACTTGCCTTCTTAACTAACTGACCTCTTCTCACTGGGAGAGGCCAACATGGAGACAAAGAGACAAAGGAACTTCCACCATTAAAAAAAAGACTATGAGAATGGGTCAACAGTCTATAACAAAAGGCAGAACACAATAATAATTGTATAATGATGTGCTGCTTATGTTTCATTCACTGAACTACAGCCAGCTTCTGAAATGGTGATTTAAAAAAGTTGTCAATGTTTCCAGTGATAAACACCAGAGTTCTATCAGAAAAGACCACAAGACTCCCTTTGATTTCATAGGGGTAAGGTCTGCACTGAATTCAGAAAGAAAAGACCATGAAGCAGGAGAAAGGATTTCATGGGAAAAAGTTTCTGATAATGTAATTAAAATCTCTATGCACATGGGAACAAAGTAAAGGCTGAACTGGCTTTTGCCCACAGGCATTCCCAGATTTGATTGCTTCACTTGATTGGTTTATCATGCTTTCAGCACAGTTTTGTGCTTTCAACATTTTTCATGTAGAATATAACCAGAGGAGGAAAATTATTTCATCATGTAACTCACTGAAGTCAATAGAATTACTCCAGTGCAGAACACGGTTCACCACCAAAATTTTGTAGATTTTAAATGTTGAACTATTAGATGAAATAACTATTTAATCATAACCTAAATCCTAGGTATGACTGCTCTGATCATTATTGTAAAATGCATGGATTCACAGGTAAAACAGAGCAAACAGTTCAGTAACCATCTCTAAACCCAGAATACATACCTGTGAGACACAAGTTAATTCGGGGCCGTGAAATGCAAACAAACAAGCAGTCAAATTGTCATGGGCCTCTTTCAATTTGACCACCTTCAGCTTTGAAAAGCTTTCCCACAGAAAATGCATTGAAACTGCTTTGTTCTCTGGGAACAGTCTTGAAAAATCAGCAGTTTAAAATGGAAGGAAAAGAATATAAAATATATTACCAGAATATTCTAAAATTAGCTGCATTTGAAGACCAAGTCTGGTCTGCAGTGGATAACTTGAGCTCATCTTTTCTAAGCTACAAAGACACGCTTTCAAATTTTACCATATCTACGTATTATATATTCTGGAGTTTACTTTAACACAGTAGGAAGGCTGCATTATTTTTTTTCTTTAAAGCCAAATCTGATATGGAAATAGATCTGCCTCAAAATGAACTGGTTAAACTTTGTAAAAGCAATGTCTTATCTGGGTATATTACGAATATGAAATTCCATGCAACATTAATTTTGATAACATGAGAGCCATAAAAATAAAACCCTCAAAACCCCTCAAAACAACCTCACAACTCTGGACATCATCCATAAACAAAATAAAATAAATCCTGCAATTTAGAAAGCTCAAAGAAACCCTCTGGTAGCACTTGTTTTTATTGGCAATGTTGATGTATTTTGGTAGCACTACTTTATAATTTTATGTTATAGTGTGCCTATCAGGAACGTCGGTTACAACATTAAAAAGATAAAAACAAAAGGAAGAAAAGCTGTCTAAACAACTTTTGATTCTTGTCTTGGTGTAAAACTTAGCATTTAACCTGATACAACTGAACTTTATGAGAGGATCTGTTGTTAAAATTGTAAGATGTGTAAATTTTACTACTCTTGCTCAGAAAGATTCTGGAAGATCCAATTGTTTTCACACACTTATTATGAATGAAATTATTTTCATGAAAGGGAGCTATGTTTTCTATGCCCTACAAATCTTGCAGTGATTTAGTTGTTAGAAAAACTCTTGAACTGACATAAAGTGGAGAGGATAATATCTATCTTTTCCATTTCTTAGTTTAATTGTCTTACTGCAACTGAGTATGACACACAATGTAAAAAAGATTAATGATGAGAGAAAACTGAAGTCAGCAGCCTCAGGCAAGACAGTTTCTCAGAACTGGCTTTATAATCTCAGAAAAGATACAATTAACTTTAAATGAATTTGGACTTTTTACCTTTCTCTTTCTGTTCTGAGGCAGCACTACAAGACTTGTTTTTCAAGTCTTTCTGTATTTTAAAGAAAATGTACAGCTTTCCAGTTCTTGAATGGATTTTAAATAAATTCAAACAGTATTTCACCCAAGCTTATGTAGTGTCAAGAATTTGATAACATCACTGAGAAAGTTGGGGCTGTTCAGCCTGGAGAAGAGAAGGCTGCATGGAGACCTCATAGCAGCCTTCCAGTATCTGAAGGGGGCCTATAGGGGTGCTGGTGAAGGACTATTCATTAGGGACTGTAGTGATAGGACAAGGGGTAATGGGTTAAAACATAAACAGCAGAGGTTTAGATTGGATATAAGGAAGAAATTCTTTACTGTAAGGGTGGTGAGGCACTGGAATGGGTTGCCCAGGGAGCCTATGAATGCTCCATCCCTGGCAGTGTTCAAGGCCAAGCTGGACGAAGTCTTGGGTGATATGGAACTAGATGATTTAAGGTCGTTTCCAACCCTAACTATTCTATGATTCTATGATTCTAAGATATGTCTTTAACTATGATTGAAGGTACCCTTATCACAACTGCCTTAAGTTACTTTAGTAGATTCAGCTCTTTACCAAGAAAACAACCAAACAAAATGGGTTCTAAGCCATTAGAGCAGCAATGGTGAAGTACAGTTTGCTGCCATTCCAAGGACATACACCATCTGTCCCCACATACTTCTCTTCACATTGCACTTCTACTGCTCCTTTCCCTAAGAGGCTTGCCTAGTCTTGGTCTCTTCCTTTCCTCCTCACACATTCTAAATATAAAATATACTTATTTTCTCATCACAGAGATATTATGACACTGACAACTCCTTTCTCCTCTTCAAGCCTTTGCTCTGCAGGCAGCCAGTGAGTCCTGAGACAGCAGCTGGATGTTATGGCAATGCGAGTGCCAGGCTAAAACCAACAGAGCAATGACTTGTGACATACAGCTCCAGCTGCTTCACTAGAAAACTACTCCTGCGTCTGTCCCAGTTCCCTTCTGCCCCTAGATTCAACTACTAGATGCATAACCTATGCATCTGCCCTAATTCACTTCCTCTTAAAGACTCATAGTTTTTAGCAATGTTTTCAGTACTGCACATGGAGCTTAAGGTGGATTATTATCAATATCACTTTATTGACAAGGCTGTTGAAAGATCACGTCACTCTTCTACCAGTGAGACAGCTGTACGCATGAGCTCCCAGTTGAATCCCAGATTTTCACCACTGCCACCATCATTGGTGGATGGTCCTTGTGGGTGAGCACTACTGCTGCTGATTATATACAGAGGTAAAGCATATAAATGAATCTTTGCATCTGGGTTACTGCATATTCTACATTTGACGTGCTGTCTCCTCAAAGAATGGATAAAATTATCAGGTGTTGCAAAACAGAGAGCCCTCAACCTCTCTGTTTACTTCCCAAGGGATTCCCTTCATTTAAGTATTTTATAACAGAATCCGTTAGACACAAGATCTGAAAAGTTAATATAAAGAACTTAAAAATCCTGAGTGGTTGTGCAAATATTCTGCCAAACTTCATCCCTGAGCTCAGGAACCAAAATACTTCTAGAAAAGAAAGAAAAGAAAAATAAAAGAAAAAATAGGGGAGAATAATATGTTTCATCTTTCCTTTAATTTTTCTCTCCAATAACATTGTTCCATTTCTACCAAGGGAAAAACGATTATCAGTAACATATAAAATACTTCAAAAATCAGAAATCACCTAGATCTCTATTAGTATAATTAATATATACTATTGCAACCCCTAACTGTGAGGGCAGTTTTGAAAATGATGCCTGGTAATTTGGTGCACAGTACTTTATTTAAAGTAGGTGCTGGAATTAAAAAGCATCAAAAATAAAACTGAGATACTGCATTACACTTAGCAATTGTCCTGGGTTCAGCAGTAGCAGTCATTTTTTTCTCCTTCTTAGTAGCTGATGCAGTACTGTGGTTTTGACTTTTGGCCTGGGAACAGCACTGATAACACCGATGTTTTTAGTTACTGCTCAAATGTTTAGACTGACCAAGGACTTTGTGAGTTTCATGCTCAGCCAGGGAGGAGGGGAAGCCAGGAGGAAGCAGAGACAGGACACCTGACCCAAACTAGCCAAAGAGGTATTCCATACCACAGCACATCATGCCCAGGATGTAACTAAGACTTACCCGGAAGGGCTAGGCTTTTGGGGGTTGGAGGAGGTATTGGTCAGTGCTCAGTTGGGCGGGGTGGGGCGAGTTATCGGTCGGCAGATGGTGAGGTGTTGCATTGTCTTCACTTGTTATTTCATTATTATTATTGGTGGTAGCAGCAGTGATTTGTGTTATATCTTAGTTATTAAACTGTTCTTATCTCAACCTGTGGGAGCTACATTCTTTTGATTCTCCTCCCTGTCTCTCCGGGATTTGAAGGAGGAAGTTGGGGAGTGAGTGAACAAGCTGCGTGGCTGGGTTTAAACCACGACAGCAATGCTCATAATCTGGGAGTTCTCAGAGTCTCAAGGAAAAAAAGAAATAATTTTCTACACACAGATATAGCACAGGTTGGCCTTCCTAGATTTTAGCTGTACATTAAATTTCTCCTTTGTATACAATGCACAAAGGCAACAATAAAAGACGTAGAATGCCAGACCAAGGAATTCAGGAAGTGTTGGCCTATTCCCAGCAATACTACTGATCTGCATGTAGCCTATGAAGAGTTAGCTATTTAGTATATGCTGAATGTTCCTTCTAGAACCAACAAAGAAAGACATATATCCATGGGGCAATGTATTCTACCTGAAGACAGACCTGAAAACAACTGGACTAACATGTAAGTACAACTATGGAAAAATTGTGGAACAACTTCTTACAGGACATTTATAAGTAGACGGAGGACAAACATATAGTTGTTAGTTATAGGAATTTTCTCCTTTTAATTCAAGGTTGGGTTTTTTTTATGCCTTTCTATGATTGGTTTGTACTGTTCATTCTGGCTAGACCCATAGCAGAGCCCAGGGTAACTAGAGACAAATACCTGGAGCAGGGCTCCAAGGTTTCTGCTGTGGCAGAAGCCTTGTAGGACAAGTAGGAACATTTATTTCACATCATAGACTACTAGGTTACTTCAGATCTTGTGGAGAATGGACTAGCTGTTAAGAGGTTACAAAGGGAAAACAGAGCTTAAACCTTTAAAGGGAGAAGGTAGGGAGCACAAAACTAGTCATAAAGCTGTATTAATTAGAAATCCTGGAGAAAGGAGAAATTTTACAAGTAATGGTGTATAGGAACTTGGAAGAATACAAGGCAACATTTAGTCTGTCTAGAATTGAATGTCTGATCTCTTTTTGCACCAGAATAGTCTCTCATGAGAAGAAGAAAATTACTTAGATATTTTTTACATTGACTTTCTTACGGATTTTGACACTGGCCCACATGACAATGGTGTCAGACACTGTAAAAGACACATTCTAGATTAAATTAATTTAGACTGAACTGATGGAAAGGCAAAATCTTGTATCGCACTTAGTAGTTCACAGTTGAAATGGGGTGTCCCCATTCAGTACTGACGAATGGGTGATGGGAATTTGTTGACTTTTTTTGTCAGGTGGGGTAGCACATCACTGGAACAGCATGAGGTCAGGTTTCCAATTATCTTAAAAAACTAAAGAAATTTCTTGAGGAAAAAGTAAACAAAATAGGATTGTATTC
This sequence comes from Melopsittacus undulatus, assembly GCF_012275295.1. NCBI lineage: Eukaryota > Metazoa > Chordata > Aves > Psittaciformes > Psittaculidae > Melopsittacus > Melopsittacus undulatus. The sequence continues at coordinate 34,216,776 of NC_047529.1, read as the reverse complement.
AGGACAAGCTAATGAACTCAGGAGGGAATAATTAATTGCTGGACACTAGATAGAGGACAAGTTGTCAAGAGTCTGCTCTACACAAAAAGTGTTTGCTATTACAGTTACAGTTTAGCACAACTTAAATATGACTAGACAATATCATGCTATTTCTGGAAAAAATAAGCATCATAGTGGGACATATATATAAGAGCATAAGCTACAGGGCATAGAAAGTCATTCTCTTTCCACATTCAGAACAGATTAGGTCCTCAGCCATGTGTAGATATGACAAGGGAAACAGTATAGAGAAGAGACTGATCTGAACTCTGGAAAACATGACCTATGAAAAAAGACTGAAAGAGCATTTGCTTTTAAGTCTATTAGAGATAAGACCATCAGGGTACAATATCAGCTTCCAATTGCATGAATTGTTGTTGCTGAAGGAAAGGAAGAATCAAATTCAACTTTCATACACAAAAATTAAAGAGCTTATTTTGAAACAGGGAAGACTTGGGTCAAACAGCTGAACTTTCTGACAGCATGGATAGTGAAGCAAAGAAACAGACCTACTGGGGATGTTATGGCTTTTCCATTGTTGGAAGCATTGAAATTCATGTTAGACCAAACATCTGTTCAGTGTCCCCAGTCCTGTGGAGGCAGGGGATAGACTGGCTGTTCTGTGCTGTTCTTTTCTTGCCCTATTTTTCTGAAAACATATTTTGTTTATTACAGGGACCTACTAGTAATACTGTGAATTAATATTAGATTGGTCCTTGCCAGTCAGCCAGTGGTGGACCTATATATTTTCTGCTCTGTCAACATAAGAGGAATCTCAATGCAATACAGATAGCTTAAAAATATAAAGAAGAGTAAGTTTAAAAGGTTTCTTAAAGCTCACATGAAGGAATATTCCAAGATACATAATGGGCTACACATTCCCACAGTTCCTGGGCTGATTTGGCTTAGACCAAACTGAAATAAATGAGTAAAAAAGGCAAATTGAAAATCACAATTAAGAGCAATACAGAACTGTAGGAAGCACTGTGACAAATGATAAAATCTAAATGAGGCACTCGCGTAGAAAAAAAACAAACAACAAAATCTTCTTTTATAGATTACAGTGTGGTGCCTCCTTGAAGCTTCTCATTAAATTCAAAGCAACTTGAGACCAAAAGGAACAGTGTCAGACAGAAACCTTAATACCATAGCAAAAGCACTGGACATTAAAGGGGCTTTGAGTATATGAAGTTTTGCCTTTTCTGTTGTAAGTTTACACCTGCTTTATAAGATAAAGTTGAAATGCAATTTATTCCTTGCTTACAAACAGGCTGTAGAAATAAAGCCCTGGTTTGCTCTTTCATCTTAAGTCATAAGCAACTAGTAACACTATCATTTTGTTTCTAAGCACATCACTGATGTTATTTCTATGCATGCGACTATAGTTATTTTTAGTCGTAAAGTTTCACTGTTATCAGGAATGTAACTTGATTTCTTAGAAATCTGAGGTCTTGGTGAAGCTTGGGAATGTTACAGGTAGTCTTCAGTAAGGTCAACAGAAAAACAATTGTTAAGTAGTCTTTTGGTGCATCAGAAAGAAAGTCACTGCAAAGATCAGCAGGACAAAAGTTGCAGTAAGAACTTAGGTACAGTATGAAGGTATTTTTCTTGTCTGCATAGGAGTTCTGCCCAGTTATTATTCCTTGGAGCCCTTAATCCGAAATATTACTAAAAGAACCCCAAACAAAACCCATAGTATGGTAGCACAACTGATGGGAAGGGTGAGGAGTTGAAGAAATTAAGAGACTATATTTTTCCCTTCCTCCAGAATTCTGGTGTGGCAGGGGGTTGGAACATCCCCTAGCATTGCATCCACAGATGCAAACCCATAGAAGATTCTAGTTTAACGTTTATTTATTTTTCATTTTCTTAAAGTTCATTAAATATAAATAAAAATAAGGAGAATGAAGGACATACTCCTGAGGTCTATTTTATGTTAAACACAACAGTCCTATTTTCCCTTCTTGTCTTAGTTAATGCCATTGAGCTAAAATTTCAGACACTGCTCATAAAGTTTACATTTCCAGTTAGCCATATTTCACCCGCCTATTACTGCTGCTGTGAAAGTATATGAAAATTGAGAAGATCTTTCTGACTGGAAAGGACTTTGAAACTGCCTCTAGCAACGACAGAAACTGCGTGAACAGCTCACACAAAACCTGTGCTCAAGTGTGTCAGAAGCATGGAAATTCAATTTTTTGTAGCTAAACCAGCTAAACATTGGCAGGGCATTGGTAACTGTCAGGCTGTGCGGCTTTAGCTTTGTCTTGAAACCTAGCATGGGGCTTCCAGGAGCAGTGAGTTAAATTCATGATCTGGTACTATAATGGACAAAATATGGGGTGTGCAGCAATTTGTGGGGCTACATGGCAAATCATGCCATGGAAATTTTCAAAGTTTCAAAGACATTATTTGGGGAGGGATCATCTCGGTAATCAGTTTAACATCAGTATTCATACCACAGCCCAAGAACTCCAGCAGAAAGGATGTGGAGACATTGAATGTCAGTGCTGCGACAAGAATAAGCATTCATGTAAGGAGGCCTAGCTTTAATCCAAATTGGTCCCCAGAGAAAGCCAAACATTGAATAGCTCCCTAATTTACACCTAGTGAATCACTCCTCTGGAAGTAAGCACCATCATGTCAACAGAGAGGAAAGATCCTTGTCTTCAATGACACATGCTTCTCTCTGTTGCCTATAAATGGGACTCAGACACTCTGAAAAGCTAAATTTGAATCAGAACTTGTGAATTTTGTAATATATGCATAATAAGACAAACTAGGATTGTCCTAGAAATGTCAGTGTAACAATTTCAGAAAAGGAAGCATAGTATAATTTCCAATTTCAGCAGCTGGTCCCCAAACTGTCTTTTGAAATTTCCTTAAAAATAAAAATCTATTCAACTGGGATGGAAAATATCTATTTTACCTATTGTTTTTATATGATGCATTCTTTCTATAGGCAATACTTGGCCAGAGAAAGAAAGCCATTGTTTGCCTTCTGATGGCTGTACCATCCACCTGGTGAAGTGTGTGGAGAAAGGACCTCTCCAGGAGCGTGCAAAAATGTGCTCTGTGAGAGAGCTCTCCAGCACAAGGCCAGAGTAGGAGGGACAGGAGTGATGAGGGCTCAAACAGCTGATGGCGTGAGTCAGTATGCCTGTCAGAGTACAGGAACCCAGCCTGGCTCCATGGAAAGAGAAACTTTCCTAGTTATGAAGAAGGGACTGCATGCAATTTGAAATACTGCAGGACTCAGCTGAAATATTCCTGGGCTGGGAGCAAGAGGGGGAGAAAAGACCCCTGCAAGGACATGGAAGCCAGGGGGAAATCACTGGACAAGTACTAGCTATTTTAACCCAGTCATTTTGACATTTTCTGTTTTCAACTGTTGTTTCCTCTAAATCCTGCTCAAAGAAAGCTTGCTTTTCAATGTAAAGGCCTTTGACAGCGTTTCTGAGGCACAATTAAAGGTGCATCACAGGTCATGAAGTACGCAGCAAAACGTCTGATTGATTCAAGACCCAGACTGTCCACTCAGATTTTGGCATAACTTTCTTATGAACGATTGCTTAAAGAATTACAAGACTATGCATATGTAAGTGAAACAACTGGTTTGCACCTGTAAATTTCTCTACATGAAAGTGCAGAGCAGAAGAGACAGGTTCTTTAAAAAGAATACTGTAGTCAGTGTCCCTCTGTCTAAAACTCCATTCTTACTCTTAAACCATGCTTTGTTTTAGGGTTTATTTATTATTTCAGGGTTTGTGTATACTCTTGATCTCACATGTTTTGTTTTTGCTATAATTATGCTCCTTCAGTGCAAAGATTTTATGTTATCAGTTATTTGGTATACGTTTTAATGGAAGTTCTGGGATTTTGTACTCAATCCAGATGTGAGTTTATTGGTAGCTTGGTCACCAATTCAGAAAATAAGATTCCTAGGCAGCTGTTTAACAGAATAAAGTATGGTATGGAACAACAACTCTAACAATATAAGCTTTCAAATACTGTGTCTAGAGGCCAGGTTTGCAGAGAATGGAAATTGATGGAGACTACTGAAGTCAGTAGAGCTCTTATGATAATTTGGACCTATGTATTTATACATAGGACTGTTCATATACAGAAGAGCTCTTCAAATTCAAACTCTTTGTGGAAAAGATGATATTTCAGAAGTTTTGAGATAAGAATTTTAAAGGCATTGAAAAACACCTTACTATGCCATACAGTTATATACCTCTTGCTTAAGTACTTGCAATTTCCTCACACTTGCTTTAACCACAGAATTGTGAAACAACTGCTTAAGGACCTGACCAAGATCAATCACTTGAATCATACTAACACGAGGAAGAGGCTGTAAGCAAAAGCAGAAGCAAAGTCTGGATCATATTCTGCTGCAGCCAAAGTAAGTATGTAAAAGCTGTGAGGCAACCCAAAGAAAGGACAGCATTTCCATTCAAAAAAGGTCAACACCAGCAGAGCTCAAAAACCACACAGAAATGGAGGCTAAGCAAGGTAAAGATTTCTTAATCTATAGCAAGGCCCAGTACTGATGCAGCAATAAGAAACAATATGACCAGCCATATTTCTTCCAGAATAAATTGCCTTAAGGCAGGAAGGTTCACCTGATGACATAAAGTTCCTTGCAGCTGGTTTCAAGGTTCACTGTCAATATGAATTTTAATTTAGTATGTAAGAAAGTTAACAATCTTTTTCCCTTGTCTGAAATCTGAACACTTGGGTATCTCTGAAGAACACAGAAAAATGAGTAAATGAAAAAAGGGATTTATTATCATTTAACTTCAAGGTATGTCTAGTATCTTTTATCAATAATAACAGTTAAAATACCAATAATTATTAATGAAATTCATAATCTTAGGCCATTAGTAAAAGTAACATGTTATGAGTATTCACTCTTTGCCTGGTGCAAGCAATTACAGAAGTGTTCTACCACAACGTGGTAGAACTGTAGAAACTTGGAAATCTCACTACTCAAATGGAGGCGTGAAATGAAAACTGAGAATCCCAAAGAAATGTAAGCAGATATTTAAATCCCGCTGTTGATCTTGAGGAGCTTACATAGCATAATAATGAGAGAAAAAAGAAATAAAATTGAAAACAGAGGCAATAATAGGAGCTACTGGATATTACTAGACAGGATATAAACTCCCTAGAAGGGAAAAGAGCATGCAGTAGAGCTTTTTCTAGCTGGAGTGGGTGGGAATACATTCTTCTCCTTCAGGTATCTTACTCCCTGCAGTAGAATATGAATTTAAAACAACTGTTGCTCTGATCAAGCAGAACAACTCCTAGGTCCAGAAGCAGCACTCCATAGATTCAACAAGAAAAACATAATGAAATTTATTTCTCTTGTAAAGCAAAAATTAGGTCTGTTCTTTTGTTTCCTGCTGATGTTTCTTGTGTCATGAACTTGCACTGTGAACAGGATGCATCCTTCTGGGAAATATTTGCAAGAGAGCACAGAAAATGAGTGTGGCAGCTGTAACTGAAATTGTTGAAGAAAACACAGGCATCCTGGCAATAAAAGTAATAATGCATTTTCATTTTAGTACAGCAGAAGCTTACAAGGGTGCAACAGTTCCTGAGAAATGTATTAGAAAACTAAACCTGTCTTGCCATCTCATTAGAAAAGGGGAAAGTATGAAGTACTTAGCAGAAGACATGGTAAGTGAAATCACCCATTATCTTCTGCACCATCCACCATGTGACAGGGTTCTTGTAAGCGAACATTCAAATGCTGACTAGCAAAGAACAGAACAAGAGCAAGGTCTTTTGATGTGCAAGGTATTTTTACTACCAAATTCTAATAAAGCCTCTGACAATTTGAATTAACACAGGTGATTTCAGTTTAAATCAAGAGTTTTCAAAGTAAATGCATATAAAGCACTAATCCATCAGAATTAGGTTAAAGGGGATACAAATCTTACAACTGCAATTTTAAATTACTAATTAGCTATTCAGTAGAACTATTGCAGCTGCTCTTTTTGCTAACCATTAAACTATAAAGATATGAAGACAATGAAAGGAGAATGACCTTCTATATGTCAAAGAATATTGCTGAAGGCATCTGCAGCTAATGGGCCTGTGCTTGCTGGTGCAGAAAGAGTAAATAGGTTTATTAGCTTACTCAGCTGGAAAATGCTTAGCAGCTACTGGTCATCTGATAACAAATTTAATTCATAGTTCATTTAGCTACAAAGGGAATTGATTATTTTTTTATGCTGTTATTCAAATGTCCTGAAACATAATCTGTACCCAGAGGGGGTAAAACAGACTTGAACTCTAGAACAAAATGTTTCCTACTTGTTCTGTCTAGTTCGCATCCTGTACCACTGCATGTGAGTTTCCTACAATTTAAGCATTGATTTCCCACAAAAAAAGATTTAGTTCTTGTAAGCAGAGATAACAAATGGAAAAATTGAAAGCTCCTTGAACTCTGTATCAGCCTTGTTGCAACTACATAGAGTTCCTAATTATCTGTTTAAAAAGATTATTTTTAAAAATATTCAATTGTTTGACTTAAACCAACATATTTTCATACTACAGTTTTGCTCTCAAAACACATCCTGGATTTTATTTGGATCAGGTTCTTCTGCTATGTATAAACCACCATTCTTATTTCAAATCTTTTGTACTAGATGTGAAATTGAAGAAAGGGTCATACCTACAAATACTGCCAGAGAAATCTTCCCAGATCTTCTGGGAATTTTCCCACCCACAGAAGGAAGAACTACAGCTAAGACTGGCCAAAAGGGGAAATGAACATTAAGAACAAGGTAGAAAAAACTGTTTACACAGAACGTTCTCAGAAATTAGTCACAAAATCAGTACTGCAAGTCCACCTTGTCTTATTTTGTTCCCTATGGAAACCCAGTCCAAAGACTGGCAAAGACTAAAGCAACTGCCAAAGATGTTTGTAACATAGCTCAAAGATAACCTCACTATTGAGGTGCTAGAACAGGGAGGCATTCAGAATCTGTAAAATGCAATCCCAGGCACAGCTACAGGTTGGGCAGAGAAGAGATTCAGAGCAGCCCTGTGGAGAAGGACTTGGGGGTGTTGGTCGATGAGAAAATGAACATGAGCCGGCTTCAGTGTGCGCTCACAGCCCAGAGGGCCAACTGTATTCTGGGCTGCATCAAAAGGAGCGTGACCAGCAAGTCGAAGGAGGTGATCCTGCCCCTCTACTCTGCTCTCGTCAGACCACACTTGGAGTATTGTGTTCAGTTCTGGTGTCCTCAACATAAAAAGGACATGGAACTGTTAGAACAAGTCCAGAAGAGGGCCATGAGGATGATCAGGGGAGTGGAGCACCTCCCATATGAAGACAGGCTGAGAAAGTTGGGGCTGTTCAGCCTGGAGAAGAGAAGGCTGTGTGGAGACCTCATAGCAGCCTTCCAGTATCTGAAGGGGGTCTACAGGAATGCTGGTGGGAGACTATTCATTAGGGACTGTAGTGATAGGACAAGGGGTAACAAGTTCAAACTTAAGCAGGGGAGGTTTAGATTGGATGTAAGGAAGAAATTCTTTACTGTTAGGGTGGCGAGGCACTGGAATGGGTTGCCCAGGGAAGCTGTGAAAGCTCCATCCCTGGCAGTGTTCAAGGTCAGGTTGGACAAAGCCTAGCGTGATATGGTTTAGGGTGAAGTGTCCCTGCCCATGGCAGGGGGGTTGGAACAGCCTGATCTTAAGGTCTTTTCCGACCCTAACTATTCTATGATTCTATGATAGCAGGCTCCACTACATATTTTTCATAGCAAGAAGGAAGAGAGAAAAAGAGGGAAGAAGATTTTACCCCTATTGAAGCAATGACTTTCTTTTTCTTTCCCCAGAGGTTTTATTTAGACAATAATATTTGAACCAGGTAGCATTTCCTCCAAACCAGTGGAATCTTGAACATTTACTTTTTGTTGCAGTAGTAGGTTTGTCTGTTAGTATTTATTTCTTATATAGACTTCTACTGTAAGTAATAATTCACAGAAAAAAATAGAAATACTTTTCCTAAACTTGTGGCATATTTACAAAATACATTTATTAATTCTGTGGCCTGAATTATCATTTGTATTTGTAGTTGCCTAATCTGTAAGCTGACCAGTCATTCTCATAACTGTGAAACCCATCAGAAAGTTTTCTGTTCTTAAAACACAGAAATGAAAATCAAGCTTGTTGGATGACTGTTGTTGCTTATGACAAGCATTTTAAAGATCAATTTATGTGTTCTTTATCACAACTTTTAAACAGTTGAAAAAAAAAACCTTTAATTTGTTTTGTTTTTTTTTTTGCGAAGGTGAAAAATATCACATGATAAATCAAACTGAGGGGCTTGATTACAATCCCTGTTCAGCACTACATCTTTATATGTCTACAGTGTTGAATCATGATGAAATACAAAAGACTATCCATTCGGCATCCTGTTTGTCACAGGTTGATTTTCAAAAAGGGAAAAGTCATGGCATTTTCTGGCTTAGCTCAAAATAAATCTAACATTAGTTTGACAGTGTGAGCACTTTAGACAGGTTATGGAGGTGTGAACTTTACTACTGCAGTCATATTTCCTTTGGTTAATTCAGTTAACCCACATTTAATGTTCACCTAGGATGCTCTTTACTCAAGAACTGGCACGATGCTGTTCTGTGGCAGTGCTCTCCTTACACACTTAATGGATGTATGCATGGGTATTTTCTTTATAAACTCTTGCAGTAGTAACTCATCAGAAGAAATTAAATGTTCAGACTACAGCAGTGTCTTTTATATGCTTTTAGAGATGTCTTGTGGCTCAGGGATATTTTGCATGCAGACTGCCAGATTTAAACGCCCACATGAAAAACATAGTTTGTATGTGATTCACACACTGCAGTAAGAAAAGCTTACCAGATTTCTGAAAGAGATTGGATTTTTGAAGCAGTAAAGATGTATTAGTCTTAAAATATCAGCAGAGGACAGTAATAAATATATCCTATTTACACACACTGCTCTAGCTACACACAGCCTGAAGTCAATCAATGCGCTTGTGATTGTTTTTCCCATTAACTAGCTTTAAGTAAATATCTTCCCCACCTGTGGGAATCACAGCTAAGAGGAAAGAGCAGATTCTGAGTTGTAGATATATTTTAGGTTGGTTGAATCAGGACTTCTCGGCTTACTGTAATCACATCTGTCTGCTAGGTGAGAAGTAAAACTCTTTGTACCCAGAGCTGTGCAGGTGTAGTTAAAAAAAAAAGTCACTTCTACAACAAGCATTACTCTGTGTAAGACATCACAGCAAAAACATCAGAAAAATCAAGAATTAGGAATGAGTTAGAAGTTTCCCTTACATAGTGGCAACCTTGTCTCTTACAGGCTGTGACAAGTAATGAAAAGTTAGTATTAAAATAAGTATGGTATTACTTACAAAGGAGAGATTAATGATATAGAAATTCAAGCGGTGGAAAGGTGAGAGAAGAAAAGAGAAAGAGAAACTTCTCTGAACATGATAAAAAGGGTAAAAGGAGAAGAAAAGTCAGCCAAAGATGGGAGGTCATGTCATATTCTGTTTATTTTCTCTTGGGAAAAAAAACCAGTGAAAAGAGAGAGGTGGAAGCTTTGAGAAGTAATTCAATAGAATAAAGGTTGCTGGAATTGTGAGTATGGCATTCATTTGTGCTGAAGAGGTAGAGCTACTGCATTCACATGTACTTGATCATAAAAGTTATAGAGCAATAAAAATTTTTTCTTGCTGCACCCTGCTCTTTTATCATACCTAGAAATGTGTTTGTGTAAGGTTCTCTTTTCCAGTGTGGTGCCTTTTGGTTTACATAGCCTAGAAAATCTTCTTTTTTCTTTTTCCATCATCCTGAAAGCCTGAAAAAGCCTAAAATGATACTGATGTGGGAGCTCCACATCTTGTAAACAAGCTAAGCTTGGAGTGGTCCTTTTTAACCCTCCAACATGTTCACTAAATACACTTTACAGGAAGAATAAGAATCAGGCAAACAAAAGGGCTGAGTAACTATGTTATGAGAGCTACCACCAGCGACAATTCAGTATTCTGTAATTTTTAATCGATATTATTAAAAGATAAAAGCTAAAAATATTCTATGCATCTTGGTTGGTTAAATTCACTCTCTTCCCTGGCATGAAAGTATTAATATGTCAGTCTGCCTAGTCTGTGTATTTGTGAGACTCAAAGTCTTTCTTGTGAGGCTGAACACTGAGGAACAATAATAACCACTCACTAAATATTTTGAAATATTTTATTAATCAGGAGCCTGTATTATTGAAAAACAACAACAACAACAACAAAAAATCAAATGCAACCCTAAAAAAAAAATCAAATGCAAAACAAACCCATGAGTATTTTAGCTGTGGCAATCTGTATTTATTTGCTAGCATAATTAACTATATGATCTGACAGTTTCAGTGTTTCAGTGTTCAGTGTTTGTTAAAAAAACTAAAGTAGAAAACAAAACCAAGATATTTTAGCTTTGGCACTGTGTATTTATTAACCAATAGGCTGAATTGTTCATAGGGGTTTTAGTAAGTGTTTTACATGCCATATTTTTTCCTTGTGGCAAAATAATTTTCTGCCCCCATCATTATCTCTCAAGTTCAATTCATTTCATACCAAGCTGCCAATGAGTTATAAAGCCACTGTTCAAAAAAAAACCAAAAAAGGTCCTGAAAAACTACAAGTAGGCAACAAAATCTTTGTCCTTAAAACACAGTGAGCTGGGTTGTTTTTTGCTGGGACATGAAAATAAAACTACTGATCCTACAATATTCAGTCAACTGGGATTGATTATTTTAAATGGTAATATCACACAGCCTTCTAAACATTAAAAACCCAACTAAAACCCAAGTAACACTGTTCTTCTGAGGATGAAGAAGTTATAAAAATAAAAGCATGCAATTATACCATAAGGACAGAAACTTCCAGGATATAATAGCCGTTCACTATTGGCTAGACAAATGAATACTGGAAGTTACAAAACAGAGTACCGGGTTCTTCTTAATTATTTGAACATTATGCTTGGCTAATTTCACAAGTTCCATCCTGCCAATATATTCCACCAGTTCTTGTCAAACTGAAAGAAATATTAAAGGAAAACCACTAATATTTTATGGAAGTTTCATGTCTCAAAGAAGTAGAAAGTACTGGAGGGAGTCAGATATGTCTCATGTAAGAGAACTCTTCAAAGATGGACACTGAAAACATACTAATGACTAAGGCAGTATTCAAAACTGTGGGTATGGCTAATTTAGTGTATACTGTACCAGAGGAAAGACTAAGCTGAGCTGTTGTCTAATGTTACTCTGCCATATCCTGCAAAAGCAGCCTCCTTTCCCCTAAAAAGGGCTTGTTAGCTGAACAATGCCTGAAGTAAGAATATCCAGAAAATTGTGAGAACATGGAGGTTTTGAATATATCCTACATATTAATCTCTAAAAAAAAATACAGTCTTCTGAATGTAATATATATAGCAAAAATGCAGGTGTTACTATAATGACCACAGGAACATGACCACATTTTTAAGGACACAATAATATCTGCTGTATCTCTGCCAATAAGTATTGATTCATGCTAAATATTACCCCTTGGATTACTGAGGTCTATAACCAATTTTACATGTAGAAAATCAGAATGATCTTATGTGATAATCAAAGGTAATGATCTTCTTTGTGAAGAAAACACTTCTTAATATTGATGTCAGTCTGGCTATATAGTGTCATGAGTAACACAAGGAGATTAGGAAACTGGCAGGAAAAAGTGTCAATTGACGTTTTGAGGCTGGGACTTTTTCTGCATCACCAAATAATGTTAGTTCTGTTATAAATTTTCTGTTTTGGATCAAATGTATTTTTACAGTAGCACTGGGGGTCCCTTGCTGATTGAGCTATCACAGGATTATAGCGAGTGCCTTAGGGAGTTAAAGCACAATATGATAACTAAAGCTTAAGAGACAAGCATGGTATGGTATTAGGGAGCCTGAGGGTATGAACACAAGCCACAAATAGTCAGTTAATAGTTGTCAGAGGAATACAACTTCAAGAACTGAGTGAACCCATTTAGGTCATGACAGGGGACAAGGAATATACATTCAACACACAAACAATCCAAATAAACTAAAAATACAATGGAGGTAACAAGATGGGTTGTTCTCAACAGCTTGTACAAAAATGGGAGCAGAGGAAGAGGGAGAAGAATGGATTCAGCTATGTCTGCCCTGTTTAGGACTGCTGCACCCAGCCAGAGCCTGAGGGTCATCCTTCTCCCTTGACAGAGAAGACAGCTCTACTATTCACCACATATCACTGCTCCAACTCAGCAATTATACCTAATGTGTTACCTTTTACTATGTAGCAGGGTTAAACAAATCAGAGTTTGGTAGAACAGCATGTGTCTCTGAGTGGTTTATGCTTCAATTTTCCTACATGGCAGTGATTGATAGTGTGGCACTAAGACACAGTAAAGTGGGATACAACAGGTGAATAATGTTATTGTGTTACTTATGGAGTCTAAATCATAACTTCTGCATTATCATTGTGAAATCGTAGCTAAGTAACACCTAAGTCCTCAGCGAAAAGGTACAGAGATGTTAGTAACTGCAAATGAGCATTAGGACAATACCTGAGCCAGAAAGCTTTTTTAAAGCATCTCAGCCATCACAGCAACAGGTAGAAGGGGATTATTTTAACCTACATGTAACACAACTAATTTACTTGGTTTTGTCAAATGTTAAGTTTGCAACTGGCCCTTCGCGGAGTATTCGCAATGCTTATTTTTAGGTATCCAGACTCCCTAAACAGGTAACAGAAAAAATAGGTACCTAAATTAGACTGCTACTCCTAGCTCTGGGGAGACCAGATCTATTTATTGATGATATTCAAGCCACAATTAAACTAGCTGTTCAGTTTAGGCACACATTTAGATGTTTAATGTTAGGTCCTGGAAATGCTTCCATATGTTTTCATGTATTTTCATATATAATTCAATGTATATAACACAGTAGCATTTATTGTAGTATATCAGCAGTATTCTTCAGTGCCAACCTGCATTGTCAAAGAGATGTGGGTCAATGTTTCTGCCTTTTATGAAAATACTGTCAAAGAAAACGTGAGTAGAAATTGAAAAGCAACATTAATGAGCAGATTACTATCACATTCTTTAAAAAAGGAACAGGTCAAGTCACAACCCCAAATACATTTTAGTATATATTTATTCCTGAAACAATAAATCTATCTATAACATGTCAGCAAACAAGAGGCTGCCATTCTACCCTCAATCAATTATAACATACTGTTTCAGGGTCGTATTTTGTTATCCGAGCAAATGAGGTTTTATGGCTTATCTAGCTGAGAACTGAGCATTGATATATGGGAGAAAGAAAACCCTATTAAACCAAACAGAATTTAGGAAGATTTTCAAGGATCAAAGTTTTACAAGTCTTCTTTTGTAAGTTTTTAATCTTGATTTACATATAGAACTTTATAGGAATTAGTAAGAAAATAATTACTACTTACTAGTAAAAACTTACATTGAAATCTCTTTTGTAAAAGGAAGGGTTTTTGAACAAAGAATGTCACGTTGAAAAGTGGTACTAAAGCATCTCTTTAAAAGTACATCGCTATAAGTCACAATTCAGCTATGAATGTTTCTTCAAAAATCTATGTGCATGACTTTTGCATTCCAAATGTGGTGAGGACAGAACGCCTGTGGTAGTCCTCTGGGAAATCCTGCCTCAAGATGGGGCAGTGAGGCTCTGGTGAACTGCAGGGAGTTCAAACTACAATACATGTACCACTTATGATAGGTGTCTTCCATCATTGCTATCAAAGTGCTAGTGAAGGCTGCCTAAATTCTCTCTGCGCTCGAGCAGAGTTGGCGCTGCTGCCACTGTCAGATGTGTACATGTAGCACTTGGGGACACGTTTCAGTGGTGGACTTGGCAGTGCTAGGTTAGTGGTTGGATGTGATGATCTTAAAAGTCTTTACCAACTGAAACGATTCTGATTCCATGATTTTACATCTGTGCATCAGTCTTTTGGAAAGACATTGTGATTTTTTGTCATCTTGCATCAAATTCCATGGTTTCTAAAACTGTACACTGGCTCTACTGGTAAAGGGCATATAGGGATGCATCCAGGGGTTGCTTTTTTCAAATAGATGGCTGATTTCAAGCTATTTTTCCATGTAACAGATTCATAGCCTGTTTTCTTCAGGAACCGGGAAAACTTTAAGTGATGGCATGACAGGAAAGAATCGATGAAGAGCATTATGTAGTTTATAATAGATCAAGTTACCAGAGTTTTATGGAAAAAAAAGGTAAAATCAAATTACAGTGAACATTGTTGGCTATTTAAAAAACAGTACTGGCTTCCAGTAAAACCATTTTCATTGTTCTTTCCTTCTGAACAGTTGGCTAATGGGAAATGTTAAGTGTACTAAAAAGATGAGTAAAGGGGTCAAAACAGAAGGAGGAAAAAGCTTTTGACAGTATTTGCCATGGAAGAAAAGGAAGATTTGCTCTTTTCCGTGCCCAGATATGTAAAGTGTTCCACAGATTACAGTTACATGTGTGAGAAGAAAGTAATTTGAACTTAACGCAGTTCATAATGTACAGAGGGAGAAAAATCACTTATATACATGAAAATTAGGGAAAAAAGTAGAATGCTGCCTGTATCTTTTTGATGAATCTGTATTAAACGAAGTCTGCTGCCACTCTATGATTTTGAATTTTTGTACTTATTTGGTTATACAGCACATGTGGTTGTTACTCAAAAAAACAGCTGAATGCATTGGTCCTCCTTCCATTTCCTTCTCTCAAATGTGCAAGTTTAAATTTAAACATACAACACTCAACAAGGTATTTGTCTGAAAAAGGAAGCCAATGAACAAATCGATGTTCACTAAAATATTTCTTAAGTTACATTAAAGATTCTTTTGTGAGCATTTTTGATTTGTGTCTGTTACAGAGTTTGCGTCTTCAGCTGGTAGTTCATTAAATGAGGAAATCACACAGTCCATCACAACAAACATTTGACTGAAGGAATGAAAAATGGCAGGCTGTCATCACATCTGTTTATTATTATTTTAATGTGAAATGATCAGCTGCACTGACTAAATTCATTGCTAGTTAAAATGAAGAAGGCACAGCTTGTGAACAGCTTAATGGGAACATTTGGGGATCTTTCTTGCTGCCATTTAAATTAATGGGAATTTTGCCATTGAGTTCTATGGAAGTAAGAGCACATCCTATGTAGTGCACTCATAATTATACTAATATAATTTCAAATTTCAGTAATAACAAAGAAAATAGCAAAATTGGTTTAGCATAGACAGAAACGTGATCTCCCTTTCTTGGGGCTCTTAGAGCTTCTGCTAGTGAAATATATCTGCACCTACCTATGTAACTATGCATATATTTGCATAGTTATATTCCACAGACTTCCAATGATATTTTTTCTTTCAGAAGAGTATCACCTGAAGTGTAACACTAGATTACATTAACGAGCATTTGGAATTTTAACTTTTCATACTCTGTCAATGTCCATGGAACCATACTCCTTTCAAGAGAGATGGTATCACTACTTTGAGAGAGAAAACCTTTTCTCTTCCAGAATTCAGTGCTATTTCTTCGTAAGGACTGACTTTACTTTCTCTTAAGGATTAAAATCAGAGTTAAGTATTTATTTACTGACATTCCAAGGTACAGTTTTGTCTGTACAAGACCTTGCAAAAATCATTGTACATGCAATACTTTACCTGTCGAAATTTCCTAATGGTCACAAGGATGTCAAGGTTGATTGCATCATTGTACAGAAACTGTTACAGTGGTCACTCAATCATGCACATATGTTTGGCCACTGTTTCTCTGCCTCCAAAAGCTCAGACCTTTCACTATTATCAGCCTTTTTTCATGTCACCCAAATGTCAACCTCACTCTGTTGTCTGTGTTCCTCCGCATGCACCCTCATTCTCTTTCTTTTCATTCCAAATTCACACTCCATTGGTTCTGTGAATCTAGAGGGCACCGCAGGGGATTATTATATATTTTAGGTCCTACATGTGGGTCTGTATAGTAACTAACTGCTCCTAAGTAATTACCAGAGTAGTGCAAGTTTCTGGAAGAAATGTCTTTCCCACAATAGGCTAGAGATAAGGTAATCACAAGCCACCTCATAAGGCAGGTAAGAGAAATGAGTGGTAAATTCCACCAAGTCTTGTTTCCTCTTTATTGAGTTCCACGTAAATTAGAACACAGATAGAAAAACAGTTTATTCTCTAATCTGCTTACTATTTCAAAGCTATAAAGGAGTATGAATAAGGAGGACTACAGGGAAATGTGAAACTGATGTTCAAAGCACAGCTTCATTCATTTCTTGAAGTAAAATTTATTTGAGACACAAATTAAGACATTTTAGAAATAATGCTTTGCTTAAACCAAGGACAGTTAGGTTACTTGGATTATACAACCATTGTGTCTTCAAGAGTTTTTAAATCTGTACTATTTCCATTAAGTCAAGATAAAAGTGCATTTTTCAAGTTGGATGATATGAAAGGCTTTTTTGAATGACAGATCAAATTAAAGGAAGGAAACTGTTGGTCCTGTTCCGGATACTGGATACATCAGGTTTAACTGATGCCTGCCAGTTTTCTATTGCATTTAGCATGTCACTTCCCTACTGAGTTCCGCTCTATTCCTTCCTCAACTTAATAAAATTATTAGATTTTTCTTTCTAAAATATGACTGAAAATATAGTATTGCCTAGATCGACTAATTCATTTCCTCTTATAAGGAGCTCAATCAGTTCATTTCTATCTCCTTCCCTAAAATATTTGAAAGCTTCTTTTATGAAAAAAAGTTTTGCTTTTTTTTTCTGCTATGTCATATATAATGAGTTAAAATACATTTTTAAAACAAATTAACTATTTATATATTTAGATTTTTATTCACTAAATTGTTTATGATGGGAGAATTCCAACAAAAAGAAAGGCACTCATTTAGGAGCAAAGAAAACTGTGTAATTTAGAGGTGCAGTTTAAATAATTTTAATTTCCAGCTGCAAAGACCTGGTCAATATCACTGTGCTAGGAATGAGAAGTTGTAAGGAACTCATCTTTCACAGAAGAATACTCAAATTAATGTGAGTAGAGCAGATGTCTCAGCAGATCAATAATATTCCCTTGACAGTCACTAACATGCCAAAACATAACATCTGAAAAACAGTGAGGAAGAACAAGACAATATGCACCTGTTACACTATCCCAGTTTTATCGTCAAGGTGACACCAAGTACTTCAAGCTGAATACAAACCATCCAACAGAAAACTTTTATATTCCGATTGAATATTTAGTCTAAATTCAGTGGAAATAAAAAAACAAAACAAAACAACCCAAAAATGACAAAGAACACCACTGCAGTGCATGGATGGCACTAGTAAAGAGAAAAAATAATATAATATCCTGGATTTAAGGGTTCAAAAACTTTAGTATACTCAAGAATGGATTCAGATGCAGTTGATGTGAGATTCTGTCAGCTAAATTATTCCAAGGTCCTGATTCTGCTGCTCTTAAATAAGTTTTTCCTTTATTCCTTGAATTTACTTGGTAATACGGGGAAAAATGGTAGAACTTATCTTTAAAAGAAGCAATAAAATCAAACAGGAGCATGTTCCTTGATAGACGCATAAGCACGAGCAAGGTCAGATGATAAAAAAAAGCTATAAGAGTGACTTGCTTAGAAGACAATTGAAGACTTTTAATTCCTCCACCAATGCCTATCACAGATATTAGCTAATATCTCAGCATCAGCAACACTGACAACTCCATCTGAGTAACTACACCAGGCTTGCCAAAACTGTCCAAGTCAAACAAACAAAAGCTCTTAACACATTGTTGCTTACTTAGTTTTAGTAAAATATTCTTAACTACACAACTTAGTTCACAAAAATAAAATGTTTAATGAATACAATATGGAACTGCATGCTTGGAATTTAAACCTCTTGTTTCTGAAAAAAAGAGATTGTATGATAATTACAATGCACCCCTGTGTCTATCAAGCCGGGATTCCTCACAAAGAACAAATGGAAATCATGCACAGCCCTTATGAGTACTTTTGTCAGGCCCCCGAGGACACTAAGAGCCCTCAACAGTCTGCACAGCACCCCATCGGGGTAGGAGGAGCCCATTTCAGCTCACTTCAGAGCCCTCAGTTCCCTGTCTGAGCAATGCTGTGGGTGTGTGTGTGTTTCTGATCCTGTCTCCTTGGTGGTCCCAAGACCTGTGCTGTTGCTAGCTCATCTTCTCAATGGGTGCCTTAAACGAAGGCTGCAGCCTGTGCTCATTCTGTCTCTAGACCTGGTTCCTGGATGGACTTTGGACCCATGTCATAGCCATGACTCCAGCCCTGTTTCTGGCCATATCTCCTTTTGCTCCAGGCTGGAACCTATGGGCAAAGCCTGGACCTGATTTATTGTTGGCCTTGTCTGCATTCAGCTTCCCTGTGACCATGCCCCATAGATGAGGGGACAATCTGCACTGGGTCATGCAGGCTCTCTGGCCCTGTAGAATCGGCCAGCCCCCTGACCCCTGACTTTTTTGTCAACCTCTATATATGTAATGACCCATGAAGACATATTAACCACTTACTTGGTGTCTAACTCATCTGCAATCATAACTTTGAATTTACACTTTAATAATAAAAAAATAATAGAAAAATGGGGCTTGAAGGTCATTTAGTTTATCTGCTTAGCCCCCAGGTAAAATAAATGGTATGTACATTGTTTCCAAGACCAATTTGTCTGCATAGATATTTAAAACTTCCAGTAGTGGAGGTTCCATCACTTACCAAGAAATCTGTGACAGTTCTTCATTAACTGTCATTTTAAAGTGTTTTCCAATACCAAAATAGTCCAAATTTTCCAGAACTGTAACACATCTCATTCATTTCTTCTGGACTGTCTTCACTGGACCACATAGGTCTTGAAGTACAGTGCAGCTCTCTAGCTGGCTAGTCTACCAGATGCTTCATTTATTCCCGATTATAGGATTACTTCACACATCTTGTAAGCTATACTTCAGTCTTGTGCTTGAATTTTTCATAGCACTGTAGTCTCATGCTCAGCTTTTTGTGAAAAACTGCCACTAAAGCAGCTGTCCTCATTGTGTATCACTGCAGTAAATAATTCCTGGTGTATATTTTCACATGCTTTGCCACTTTGTTAGTATCATTTTGAATTCTGATCCCATCCTCCAGTGTATGAGCTGTCTTTCCCAGTTTTGTATCATATGAAGATACAAGAAACTCACTCTCTATTCCATCATCTCGGCTCTTAATAAAAGTATCCTAGACAGTGTACTGCATCAAATATAAGATACATGACAGCTAGTGCTTTGCTCTTCTACTCTAATTGACTTTTTGCTCAAGAATTTTTTTGAGGATTGATGTTAACTGACAACAGTTGCCAGATTGTTCTCTTTGTTCTGTTTACAGTCAAGTACTGTGATTGCTTTCTTCCAATTCTCTTGATGTCTTGTCTCCTGCAAGATCTCAAACATAACCACAAAGAGTTCTGGATGCAGACATCGATACGGTAGTAACAGTGCTCATGTCATGCAACCACATAAAAGAGTACTGCCTACACAGCAGAAAACCCTAGAGTGCTCTAAGCATCAATCATGAGATACCCTGGGCTATGCCAAAGTGGCATAATGCCATGCATTTGTTGCAAAACTAATCACCAGGGAAGATCAAAATTACTTAAATAAAGGGGAAAATTTTGTACTGCAGCTGGCAGCCACACAGGACACAGGGCACATGCTGTGATTGGAACATCATCTACCACAAAACACGGACTGAGCAACAATATTAAGAGTCATATTGGCTAAACATAACATTATTAGTCACCAAACAAAAGTTATTCTTTGGAACAAAAATAAGGATAGACTCTTAAGGAATTAAAACATAAAGCAAGCTAAAAACATAAGCAAGCTAAACCAAGAAATAATGTTTTATTTTGAGATAAGGATTGAATACAGCTAACAACAAAATAGTCAATTAGTCCTCAACACTGAGATGAGAAAGATTCACTGATCAAAATCTAGCAGTCTTCCACACAACAGAAAACTGTGTGAGATTGAGAGACTTGTTAACAGCAAACAAGAGCAGCTGTGCAGTTCATAAACTCACTAGGGACGCAGCACAGGTGCATAGGTCTAGAAATGTCATAACAATAAACAAGGGAATTGCCACACAGTTAAATGCTATTCCTACCAGCAATATTAGTATTTGTAATTAGCAGACAACTCACAAATCAGTACGCTTCAGAATTGGGCTCAAATCCTGACAGTAACTTATTAGGTCTCCTAGTAATCTAGAAAGAGCTGGTAAGAGAACTGTGATCAGATTTTAGAGTTACATAAAATACTTTGCAAAATCTATGCTGAGAACTAGTATTTAATGAATACATACAAATTTAGTCCATTATTGTTAATTAACTGTTCATTCTGTTTAATGATATACAAAAATACACCTCTAATTTGAAAACCACGCAGCAAACCCTGGATATTATTTATTATTCACTGCATCCTGGACAGAAGGAGTCCTGAATGTTCAAGGGGAAAAAAAAATCTACATTTCATCTGACTCACAGAATTGAGTTTGGTTCTACACCTATATATTAAAAAATAGCTGTCATATCACATGTACTTTCCATCTATATAAATCAAAGCCATGCTTATTAGCAGCAAAGCACCTAACAGCCATGCAGATAGATCAGTGAAGCCCCTTCTTTCTGCTCCAAACATGAATGCAGTTAGAATGACAGCTAAAACCTGGTAAGAAGTCTTTCATTCACTTAAGTCCCTGTCAAAACACGTAATAATTGCACTTCAGCCAGGATTTTACATCTTAGCTCTTCTTATTATTCTTACACAAGAGTAGATCTCCAGCCTTACTTTTAAAATTCCTTACAAAGGTAGCTAGCCAGAATTTCACTATGACTATACCACCAGTGGAATGACAGATGATGTAAACGGCGAAATTTTATGCATAAAGTACTGTAACATAGTATATTCCCTGAACACTTACACCTGAATGTTATGCAAACAAACCAGAAAGGTGACCTTGCTGAAACAGTCCTTAAATAAAAGTTCTTAGGTATTCATCACACCCATAGTGCCTTACAAACGTATGGCAAGACTATATTCAAAGACATTTGTTTCCCTTCCAGTCTCTCCCTCAAATACTCAGTGTTTATCTGCAGCTCTCCAGTTCTTGGAATGTACCCCACAATACCTTTACCTTATTAAAGGTTTCACACTTCTTTTTAAAAATAAGCAGTAACTTTTTCCAACAATCCCATAGGTCCTATGATATTTTACTATCATGCCTTTTAGAATTGGAAAGGTAATGCAAAGAGGAAGCTTTGAAAATATATTTCAGCTCAGGATGTTGATGGAATGCTGGGATGCTTTATCAGTCTTTATTAGCATCAATCATTTGAATTTTTTTGGAGGTCCTTCTGTGTTGGGACCTTGCACATGCAGAAATTAAAAGACAATTTATCCTTTGGAATTTATTGCCTCTTGTTCCTTGGATTACAATTATGATTGTGAAAAATAAACAAAGATAAGGGAAAGGTGATCACAAGGTGATTGCCTAATTCAATCTAGAGCCTGCAGAGTCTCTTTTAGGCAGGATATGTGAAAAAGTTATCACATGCCATACAATCTTGCTGTAAGGAAAATCTTTTAACAATTTACTAACGGCTCATTGATTGCATAAATTAAATGTTACCTTTTCTTTTTTTTTTTTTTGCTATTTGTACCCTATTTCATCTCTTCTTCAGTCTGTCATGACAAGGAAGCAACAGTCAATTACAAAAGCAATCTATAATACACTGTAAACTGCACAGACACTTGTGAAATGCCACACTGTTAAGTCAAGATCTTGATGAATGGCCTTGTCTAGTGTAGTCTTCCTGTACCACAGAGGAAAAAAAAATAACAAACTAGCCAGACTGTTACTGAAATCTCTACAGAACAGGCAAGAGTAGAATGAAATTTCTGCAAGGTATTATACTGTTTACTACGGCAGAATTTGCTATAATAGAGGTTGTAAAGTATTTTCTAATCTCATTCCGGTTTCCATATCATCATTTTAAAATATTCACCCTCTGGGCTTGACATTTTCCAGGCTTCTTTGGTGAAACAAATGTATTTGTTGATAACATATATTTGCAAATGCAATCCCTACTGTTCTGAATTCTATGAGAAACAATTTTAAGCTTTTGGTCTTCTAAGAGCTATAGCACAAGTGTCCCAGCAGCACTGTCACCTTGTCAGGCTCACTGTTGCACAACTTTGATCACCCATGCAAAAGGTAAAGAATTTTTCAAAATAGCCATTTGAGCCAGCAGCCAAAGTCCCATTGTGCTCAGCAGGACTAGAATTTCTCTCAGACTTCAGAAGCTGAAGAGTGATGTGCAGGTGATCTTTAGAGAGGTGAATATACTCTGTCAAGTTTTTTTTTCCAGTAGAAACTGGGAGTGTCTGAGGGCTGTACCAAGCATAAGAAATACATGCTTGAAAGAAGAGGAAAATGTGGCTCAGGCAGAGAACATTAAATAGAGAGGGTTCTGGCCTGCAGAATATTTTTTCTTTTATGGTCTTACCTTCAATCTGTTAGCTATTGTTTCAAACTCCCCTTTCAGGATTTATTTCTTTCTTTCAATAAGACATCATTAAAATGATGTAAGGCCTTGAAAGCTTAACCTTTCTAAAGCCTCATACATTTTACATAATCTGAAATATTAGTCTGCCTTGCATTAGTTCAAAAAATATATAAATAAAAGCAACACAAATTTGGTGGATAAGTAGCCAAGAGAGAGCATAATTTATTAATATCTCATGTTTAAGGTTATATACCAGGAATAAGGATCATAGTCTGAAATCCAGATTCCTCAGAATTTTCAAATCTTACTAAGTTTTAATATTTTTTTTAAGACTAACTAATAAAAATTAGGGAAAGTGATTTTGTCTGCTTGTAAACTGAATCGTGACCACACTATGTAATACCTTCTGAGATCCTGACCTCTGAAGTCATCTGAAACAGAGACTTGGACAAAGCATCGTGTGACTTCTTACCATGTCACAAGCTTGGGTATTCTTGCCTTGCAAACTAGGGCACCCAGAGGGCTAGAAAAAGGCAGATGAAGAAGCCATGACTACATCCAAACTCTGAGCTTGAAAGTTTAGAGGTAGTTATAGGACACTTTCTTACTGTCCTATATATTTTCCCTTTGGAAAGTGAGCAAAATTCCTCCTGGGGATGCTAGGAGGTATTTATCTGTGACAGTTATTTTCATTAGACAGCTAAACAGTCACATAACCCTAGCATACTTGGTTCACAGGCTATTCTGTGCAAAGTAGTTCTGCACCTCAGTTATTTTCCACAATAATTTTACTCCTAAAAATGGCTTTTTGGAAAGAGAATATTGTTACTTTAAGATTTTTCTGTAGGAAGGACAGTTAGCTGGCAAGTATGTGACAAATTTCAAACAAATTCTTTTATGGAAACATTGGCAAAAGCTTAAAGCTGAACTGGACGCTCTCCCTGTTGCTACAGCATGTTGTCATAGCATTCTACTTCTCTGTGCTCTTTATATGAGTTATAGGGCCTTCTAGGAATCAATCATAGATCTCTATGGGAATAAAAACTGAGATTAATTAGAAACCAGGGCCAAAATCATAGGATTGTTTTAGGCTGTTGTCATTCTTCAGATCCTGCAATGACCAGAAGCACTTCAGAGAGGAGAGGTATAAAGCGAACAGAAAGGGATCAAACAGAGCATCTGATACAGCTTCCAGGCATGGAATTTGCACAGCATAAGGAATACAGATGACCAGATCATAATATACATGTCTGTGGACAGCTACTGTTACTGTGAAGACAAAGAGACTAAGCAACACACACAATGAAAAACTTGGGATAAGGTCACCCGCAAGCAGAGAACCAACCCAAATCCTGTACCTCACACTGTATTTTCTATTTTGACACACTCGTAACACCAGTGAAAAGTATTTAAGTAGCAGACATACAGATAGGCAAACTGAGTCCAAATTCATCTGTTCATGCTATACATAAGACAGAATCACTATGAATACTCCTGTCTCCTTGACCTCAAGTATTTTCTCTTGCTCCATCACCTTTCAAGATTCTGGCATTTTGAAAAAGACAAATTCATAATAAGGATTCCAAGTGATTTGGAAATAAATAGCTCACAAAGCAAAAAAAAAAAAAAATTTGCAGCAGCACACTTCCTGTTTGTTTTTTTCTTCTAGGATTTAAACATTTCCTACACTGATATGGCCCAACCTGGATTAAACACTTGTTTACTTATTAGTGATATTTACACCTAGCTACTCCCAATAGACTTATGCTGGCACGTTTAAAAATACTATTACAGAAGCAGTGCTGCACCTAAAAACTGTTTGCAAAGCAGAAGTAAACAAGAAAAAAATCAATTAGATAATTATTATTTTTTTTTAAATGGAAATCTATATTTTAGGGAGACACGAGTGCTACCAATTTTAAGAGAAGTACTTAAGCAAATTATACAATATGCATTGGTTTTACAGCTGAATGACTGAACAGATGGTTCAAGGATGGTATCTGGAGAACACAACATTTGTGAACTAGACAGAACATGGGCAGAGGGTTGTGTGATTATAGCGTTAAAACTGACCTACTCAGGAGACCAGTTCTGGTGGGTTTTTTTCACATAGCATGTACTTATATTCTACCTTAATTCACAGTCAGTGGGAAACAAACTGTACAACTCCAGCAGCAAAGCCACATTATTAGACTAAGGCCATTAAAACAAAAAAGGCCTTGCATTGGTCAGTACTTTTTCAACGCAAAGACCAATCCTGTTACCAAGAAATTTTCTTTTTACTGAAGAGGGGCTTTTTTTTGCCTTATGTCTCTGAAAACTAAGTAACTGATTGGAGATAAGTTTTCAGTCATTAAAGAAAATTTTAAAAAAATCAAACCATAAGATAAATTTGGAAGCTGTATTTTACCTGGAATTTATGAACAAGAGTTTAAGGCACAGAAAAATTTTCACATCTCACTAAGCATCTTTAAAAAATGGAGGAGAAATTGGTACCACTGCACTTGACAATATAGAGCTAAAATCACATGATACTTTACTATTAGGTTGACAATAAATACTAATTTACGTTATTGTTTGTGTAGACAATATATAGAATGTTTATCTCCATCCTAAACACCTCACTAAAGAAAAGATAATTAAGTAAGGTGAAATGCTAGGATAATATGCATTTTCTTTTTATCTATACTGACAATCTTTAGATTTGGGGAGATGAAAGGGGGGGATGATTCACCTGAGCTAAATAATGAAAAGGAACAAATTATTCCTGTGTTTGAAAGGTACAATTCTTATTTCTGTCCTCAGATTTCACATTGCCAAAAGCTTCCCAGTAATACAGAACTATCACAGTTACTTCATCTGCAAAAAAGATTTTATAAATATGCTGCTATTTCCCAACTCACTGCCAGTGGTGAATAACCAGATAAAAACTGTCAGTAATTGAACATATTTGCAAACTTTAAGTTTGCCACAGTGATCAAAGGTGGATCTGTTCAGAGCATTTAAGATTTGCATAGCCATTCACCCTGCCTGCTCTCTGCCAAGGCAAACCTCTCAGTACATTACTCTTGTGCTTTCATTGCTTTTTACAGTTCGTTCTTCCCAGCCTCTTACTTCCTTATACCTACTTATTCCAGTAATAAATTTATCACCTTTCTAGCCTCTTACTTGTCATTCTCTCCAGTCAGCACCTGAACAACTCTGAGCATCTCGCTAAACAGGTTTGAAACAGATTCTACCACAGCTTAGCAGTGTAACTCCATACTTTTATTGTTTTATGTGACATGGTTGCCTGTGACAGCAGAATACTGAGCGACATTGTCTCTTTCTGCAGGTTGTTTCCAGTCCTTGTCCCCACATCATGCTGTGCAGCACATGCCATGAGTTCATGGTGCCAGAGAGAGGGGAGAACTGGCAGGTGGAACCATTCCCACCCACACTGTTCCCAGAATCTCTGCTGAATCCCAAGCTGGCCATCCCAGTAACAGCACCCTAAGTGATCATCCGTAAAAATCTTTCATTTGACCAGGGCAGGATGACCAGCCTTTGTCTCCTTTACACTGCACCACAGTGACAGCAAAGCCACATATCCTTAAGCTAAGAAGAAAAAGTGACAGCAGGGGTGTATAAGTGGGTAATATTTTTAGTATCTGGACTTACCAAGCACAACCACTCTAAATTCTCCACACGTTTCACTGGCAGTGGTGTCACATACTCTTAAATTAATGTGTGAGAAAAGAAATAAAAGGAAAGAACAGCAGGAGGCAGACATGACATAGTGAAAACAGAAAGTTTGGAGATGGAAAGAGACTGGGAACACTCGAGGGGCTCTGACATCCATTTTAGAAGGAAAGCTAATAAAAATTAGTATAACTACTACTTAGCTTTTTAACAACCCATCTCAAATTTCAGTCTGTCTTAACACTCTAGTTGTATAATTACATATTAGTAATACTACATGTAAAAGTTTTCAACAAGATGTATGTGTTGTTGAACATGTACTCATGTTCACCTACATACCTCATGTCCTCTTTAAGTTTGGCAAAGACGCAGACAGACATTTTATTTAGTACAGTGGAAAGAGACTGAAAATCTATATCTGTTTTCTTGATTTCTTCTAACTCCTCTAACCCCCCAGAGCAAAACAAAGCAGCTGACAGGAGCCCTAATTATTTGTGGAACTGTCTGTGTGCTCACAGCTTGAGGAAATGGAGAAGAAAATGGGAAATGGTTGTGGTGCAGGTGTCTCAGCAAGGGTTCTCTTCTCACACAGGATTCGGGCCATGCATTTATGAGTAGATTATGGTTTTGCTTTCCTCTTTTCCTTTTTTCTTTTTGGCCTGATGATAGCATCTTTGGGCACTGTAACACACGATTCAGTTTTGATACAGACTACACTCATTAAGGAGCTGAAAACATGAAAATTTCAGCACCCATTCTTTTAGCCTCATGTTTTTTCTCCTTAGGTTACAAAGATGAGCTACATAAATGAAAATTAGCATAGGAAATGCAGGATGGAGGGAAACAGGGTGTTTCACTGGCCAAATATAGACATCTAATACAGATATTGCATCCGCCTTCATCATCTAGGTTCTCTTCAAAGTCAGTGATGAAAAACAGGCAACCCTAAGGCACAATTTTACCTTATCTTAAAGCTGGGGCCAGATGAGTTACACTTTTCCTTCTCTTCCTTGATTATGATGATTTTCTTGGACAACTCATTCTCATACAAAAATCCAAATTGCAAAACCTCATATTAAATCAGATTAATTCCTTCTACCTGCTTCCCCACTGAGCACCAGTACACGTACCCACCCTTTGGCTCAGACCAGACTTTTCAGTGTCTTTTATCTTGTTTAACTTTCTGCTTTCATACACAAACCTACTAAATGGCTCCAAATCATCACAGAATTCATCCTTTTCTCTTTAATCCACCATCCACCAGTTATCCAGACTCATTCTCTCCCTCCCTCCTCACCCCCCTTAACTTCCCAAATTCTCAGTCCTAAAAATAGAAGTTTACCACCTCTCACTTTACTGACTTGTTGCCTACCTCATAATCACGTCTAAAGATAAATCTCTTTACTACACTTGGTCTTTTTACTAGCCTTTCTTTCCTCCAGATTTATGCTTTACCTATCCTGTAAAATTGATATAAGTTCATGTTTTTCTATAAACCAGAGTAAAATTCATCATCTGCTTCAGTTTATGAATCTCTGTGTTGAGTATCTTATGATGACCTTCCCTGTGAAGGACAGCTTATAAAGTAGTAGTGTTGATTTCCAGAGTAGATATTCCTCTCCTATAAACTAAAGAAATGTTTGAAGGACACTGATTTTTTGCTGTAGTTCACAAGTCAGGTGTGAGTGCTGAATACACGGGAATAACTTACAGTAAGCATTAAAGTTTACATTAAAGCTTTTGATGGGAATTTGTCCATACAATGCACAAAAAAAACCTTAAACCAACCAAAAAATAAAAACTCTTATTTCTCATATATGTATGCGATTTGGGATTCAATCACAGCAGACACCAAAACTTAGTTCTACATGGATTTGAGATAGTATTGCACAAGTGTGTACTAACATACATATGTAACTAATAGTCATGTTGCTCCCATTCTACACCAGTCCTTCTCTAACCGTATTTAACCTTCAGGAACCAGCTTTAATAGATTAAATATATATACATATATATAAGCTTTGCTCTACTTTATACTTTCATTCTTTGCTTATATTTCATTGTCATTAATACACACTGTTTGTCTTCCAAGTTTTCCAGTACAAATCCAAACAGATTTTTTTGTGTTGCCCACTTTAAACACTCTAATGAAGTTTGAATAGACCTGATTGCACCCTACATTTTCTGATAGTACATGTGGCCAGATTTCTTGTCATTTCTTCCCCAGGTATCCCAGTCTTTCTTATGCTCTGTATCCAACTCTGCCAAGGGCACTAACTCTCCTTTGCCCTAAATCAGAATGGGAAGCTCACTTATTTCCCCATTATGCTCTTAGTAATTTTGATCAGCAGTAGAAACTACAGTATTCAACGAATGAGCATCTTGTGTAAAGGACCTTGAAATGTCATTGCATGTTAAAGTGATACAGCTTAAATACAACTTAGATAGTAAGAGTTAATCCTGGACATTTAGTGAATCTTCAGCCATGGAAAATGGACTTCACAAGTACTAAGGAGTTAGAAATTAGGCAGAACACAATGGTTTTGCACTGGATGAAATACTAGACCACCACAGAAGACTGCAAACTGAAAGAGAGATTAGAGATCTCTTACCCTTGATATCTATAATCAACTCTTGATTGCTAAAACACTTCTGAAAAATCTTCTCTGTGCTTGTAATCTGTTTTTTAGTACTAGATTTGAGTAAAAATCCCAACCCAGTAGTGTACTGACAACATCTTTCAAAGAATGAAAACAGATAACTTCTTTTCTGCAAAGCAGTATTATTTACATATTGTGGGCAGGGTGAAGGCTTTTCTAGTGCTTAGGTTACTTTATCAAAGGCTAATTAGCATAAACAGAAAGACCTCATTAAGGACTGGAGGAGCAATGCCAGGTAGAGGAACCCAAGCAACCTAACGAGTCAAAAGTGGCTCACTGGATCTCTTACTCCCTAAGACCACCAATGGGAATGGTTACCACATAGTCCTGGGGTGAAACCCCCCAAGATGACCCCATGAAAGAAACACCCTTGTGTGACCACCTTCCCTGCTGAAGGGGGTGGTTGTCTATGAGGAGACTCACTGTGGAATAGACAGGGAAGAATATTTTTTGAGACTGTAAAACTTCGGGAGTGGGATTTTTTTAAGAGATTGTGGGGATGTGTGAAATTTATTGTGGGGTGTTTAATGGAAGGACTAAAGGTGAAGAAAGGGAGGTACCTAGGTGGCTCAGGGAGGAAGAAGAATGGGAACACAGAAAGTAGATGGGATAAAAGGGTTCAATCAACTGGAAATAGGGGACTGCACAGTATGCATGTGTGACCAATGCACCTCTGTTCTGAGCAGGCGTGGGTTAATGCTATTGAGCATCAAGTTGAACTACATAGCAAATAGGATGAGAGGTCTGCATACCAGCAACCAGAGTAAGGCTGCAGGCCTCCAGGGCTGCTTTGTCTGTGTGCCACTTGCTAACTGGGGAGACCTGGGATCCAACAGCCAACTTGTAGGTAGACTAAGAGTCTAAGGCCGATTACTAAAGTGGTCTGTCATGCATGGGTGTATGTATCTATATATGTATATATGCTTGCATATTATATTATACACATGTGTGTGTTTATTTATATATAGGTACATACATATGCACAGGTGGAAATAATCAGGCATGATGAGGACAGAATGGAATTATCTACCGTAATGAAATAGGAGAAAGTAAAAAAATACCTGAAAGGGGAAACCATGAATCACAAGAAAGAAATGGAATTCCCTCAGGGAACATGACCTGCATAGCTAACTCTTTTCAGAGAAATTATAACCAGGTAGGTCCCCTCTTCAACAATTCTTCACTTTGCATTTCAAAATATCTCAGTTTTAGTAATAAAGGCAGACAATCTTGAACTACTTTGCACCAAAGTTTTAGGCAAATTATGATTTTGCAACATAGCACATACTATTCACAGGTTCAAAAGCAACAGTTTCTAGCCTCTCATCTGAAAGATCTTCAATATTTTAAAACATATATGAAAATTCTAGTAAATATTTAAACACATATATGCCAACACTTCATATCTGAAGTACTATAAAGAAATGTTAATACTTATTTCAATAAAGAATAGCTAATTTTGATGAATTGCAAAACAACTGGTCTACTACTGAGATACCAGAAAATTACTGTGTATCCATTCTGGGATGAAAGAGTATTTGAGTGAAACACAGTGAGATACTATTACTCATCCCTCCCACACAGTCTGGAGGAATTGTATTTCTAAAACAAAGTTTCATAAGGACTTGTTGATGGCTTTCTGCACTGCTTTGTTGGAGGAAGCAGTTGATTTCACTGGACCTGACTTCTGACCTGTGTTTAAGTCTTGCAGAGTATTTCAGAAATGGCTCTGAGAAGAGGGATGTTCAGTCTGTCAGAGGCAAGAGACACAATGAACTGTGCTCTCTGAAGTATACCCTTGATATTTTCCCACGTGCTCTGTTTTGAGTTTCTTTGCTATTTTATGCACAACTGCCTGCTCGGATTTAGGTTTGTACTACATACCATGGTGAGGTTGCTATGAGAATATTTCTTGGTCCCACTACTTCAGATTGGCACATTTTCTGTACTGCTCCTCTCTCTGCTTTCTCTCCTGTGGATTATGGTGAGCATGATTCCCCCATAGCCTAAATAGATGTCAAGGAAAAATTCTATGCTCTTAACTGAAGTGGTAGAGATAATCTTATCTTCTTCTACTTAGTCCTGTGGTCCAGCAAGCTGCACACTGTCAACCAATTGCCAGAGTTCATAAGTTGGCACAAGCACTGGCAACAGCTCTCTTTGGAGAGGTCAGTGAGGGAAGACATGCCTTTCCACACTGCAGTATTTTCTTTGGAAGATTTTTTGTATGCATTCCTAGGTTAATAAATTAGAGTGTTCATCAGGCTCAAGTATGTGTCCACAGCTCACAGCTGCTACTTGCAGCTCCTACTGACATATCAGCTGTGGGGGATTTTTAGATTTGTTTTCTTTTTTTTTTTTTTCCTTTTTTTTTGTTGTTGTTGTTTTGGACTTTTTTTTTGTTTGTTTTTCCCTTTGGACGGAATCTATTGCTCACAGCGAAAACTAGGACAAGCTGCTTGATACTCTGTAAAGGTACTAAAATATACCATTTCACATAACAAGTAAAAATAAAAAAAACCCAACCCTATTTCCATTAAAAAAAAGTAAACAGCATGACAATTAATTAGACTTTATATATCACAACCAACCAACCAGCTGCAAATATGTCCACACACACACATAAAATGCATTAAAGACCATTATATTCATAAATGAGCCTTTCAATAGGAAGTGCAAGAATTAAAGTTTCCTGGGGTACTTCAATTTGCTGCCCCAGCTTTACTGCTCTGAATTACATGACCTGATTCTATTTCCATAGGGTTCTGGCTTCACTCAGAACTCATTATGGTGGATGCTCACTTAACATGTTCCTATACAATATTCTACTGTCTCAGTAAGCAGTCAAACATTTGTAGCTATTAGCCTCACAGATTATTCAACTCGAGTTTAAGAGTATTTCACAAATTGCTTTTTTTTTCTTTATGCCCCATTTTATGCATGAAGAACTGAGGAATACTGAAAAAAAAAGTCAGATGTTTCAACATCAATCTGAACTGCCTAGGAGCCAGTCTTTCAGAGAATTCTGTTTTATGTATGCCATCTGATACTCAAAGCAGCCTTCCCAGTGCCCACTGTCCCAGCTGAGGATGCTCAGCATTTCTCAACAGCAGACGCCACTGCATCAACTTAGGTATCAGAAAAGAAAAAAACCTTGTAGAAAAAAACTTTGTAGAAAGGATAAGTAAAAATGCATCATCTAGGAGCTGCAAGAAGCAGGCAATTTTCCCAGAGTTTTGGCTTCTTCCAGTGTTTTTCTCAGAGTGATTTAGCAGGCCCCTAATGGTTAGAATACTTTTCCTACTTCAAGCATTGAAATCACGAACAATATTCCCCCTTGCTTTTGATAATTATTTAGATTATAAATCTTCTTTGGTAAGTTTATATATCAACCAGTATAAAGATATATATATATAGATCTATATATCACATAAGTAGAGCCAAAGAGGTTCCTAATGTATGTAAACGACTATGTAAAAGATTAAGTCTAGCAGAATCGAAACCTATTGAAAATTTGTTATGAAGAAACATATGTGTGTTGTCTTTCACCGTAAATATTGTCACTTGTGGAAACCAGTAGACTGAATGTAACAAAACTAAGCAATCAGAGTAGGGATACTCACACTTTGTGATTAGCTCTCAAAAAAGCATATGAAAGAATAAGAACAAATTCACACAAAATACTGCAGCAATGCTTTCTGACTTTACAGCATTTGCAAACAGCATCATGATAAATAGGGAGATATTATATGAAGTTTTGGAAATCCTTACAATGCTCTCTGGCAAAAATTCTCAAGTAAAGTGTATTGTTGTGTGCTGCTGCATGATAACATTTTTTCTATAGAGAAGAAAGTGTTTCAGCTGGCTGAAAAATAACTAGTGCCCACACTCTGCAGTTTTCAAATTACTTCCTGACTCAGGCAAGTTGCTGCTTGTATTTTAAAGTTCTGCTAGACCCTGGTATATGTACTTATCTGGAATTCTTTGTGAAATCATTTTCTCTTGAGACAGAATGTTTTATCTGTCTACTAAACCACCAGAGTTACAGAAAGATTATGTTCACTATTTCTTTGTGAGACAAATCACAGAATTGCAATAGTGACTTGAGTGGTATGATTAATTTTTTAAGGGCAGGCAAAAAAAGAAAGTGTTATACACTATAAGAAGTATATTTCCTCTGAATTCAGGAAGAAGGAAGAGTCCAGTTTATTCAATATCATGATAGGAGGTCTGGGAAGTAAACAAGGATGGACAGAGCTTCTCTTTAACTGATCCAGCTTGCAGCTACATCAGATTTAAGTTTAATTAATAGCGAAGAATTGAGTGAGAATCTAGAGGCAGGAAATTAATTGGGAAAAGAGCTATTATAGTTAATATTTTAATTAATTGGAAGGTTCGATAAAATAAATAAGGATAATGGACTTCAAATACCTCAAATGTCTCATAAGGAAAAAGTTGGAGTAAGCAAGTTAAGAGAGATGCTGGAGACAGTAGAGGTAGCTGGTGCTATGAAACAGGGCTAATACAGGACCAAAGAACTAGGAGTGAGAGCACCATCAGAAGCATTAATGAAGGCAACATTTCCAGCTGCTGGTTCTTACTGAATTCCAGGCTCTGCAGTTGCTGAGAGTTGCTATCTTACATAAAAGAAAGTAACTGATAATGCGATTGACAGCATCTGTCTCTTTGAGAAGTAGTATCTTCTAATTCCTGCCGACAGCCTTAACCTTTGGGAACAGAAAATGCAGCCCAATTGGCTAAGCCACTCTTGATATATTCCGGACCAAAACATCAAGTGCAGAAGAACTGAATGTTCTTGTGAATAGCTATAGTAAACCTCAAACAACTATCAGCTTGATAATCTAAGTGACTTGGTTTGCTTAAAGCTTCATCTTTTGCTGTTTCTGCTATCATTAATGTGACAAGATGTTTTTCATCTTTGTGTGTACACTTCAAAATCTGTCTTGCTTTTTCTTAGTTAAAAAAAAACCCAAAGTAGAATATTTAGTAGCTTACTCAAAGAATACATCCTAGTAACTGCAGAAAACCAGCAATCCATAATTCAATTAATCAGAGCATATAGTTTGAAAATGTTCCCATTAGTAAGACTGCACTCTTTTGTTATCAGATGCACAAATTGTATGTATATGAAGGAAATAGAGGAAGCAAAGTTAAACATCTTCCTGTCTGAGCCAGGAGTTCTTTAATGATCTGAAAGAAGAAAGAGAGGCATAGAAACATGATAACAAGCACATATCACAGAAGATAAAGAGTAGTTTACATTAAATAAAAAATGCTAAAAAGTAAAAAAAATCCAACAAAAAGCTACTATTAGAACAAGAAAGAAAAGGCAATAGAAAAGGTCCATAATTATATGGGAATGATGAAAATAAAAGAATGTAAAAGTGAATGGAGACCACATTTCAGATTATAAAAAGGCAGCTAAACTATTCATTGCCTTTTCCTAAATCTTCATACAAACCAAAGTGAAGATCCACTTAAGAGAATTAATTTAACAAGGCTACTAGAATGCACTGATGAAGAAAATATTAAAAAAAAAAGATACTGATCAGTCAAATGCAAGCACTGGAACAGAGATTGAAAATATTTTCTTTGGAGTTTTTTGGAAATTACCCATTGCAATTCTGAATATTAGTAAGCATTTATCAAGGACCTGTAAGAGAAGGAAAAAAACTAAACAAAAACTTCTCAGGGCTGAAAACCATCTAGTCAAATTAATAACTTTAGAGTTAAGTATTAAACATTGTCCCAGAATGGCTGATCACTGGGGGTCATCTAGTCCAATCTCCCTCTCAAGAGCACATTGCTCAGAATCGTGTGCCGATGGCTCTTGAATATCTCCAGGGAAGGAGACTCCACAACTTCTCTGGGCAACCTCTCCTAATGCTCATTCACTCTCACAGTAACAAAGTTCTTCCTCATGTTCAAGTGGAACTTCCTGTGTTCTAGTTTATACCTACTGCCTTTTGCTCTATCACTTGCCACCACTGGGAAGAATGTGGACCTACTGTCTTGACACTTTCCCTTCAGATACTTATACACATTCATCAGGTCCTCCCTGTGTCTTTTCTAGGCTGAACAGGCCCAGCTCCCTCAGCTTTGCCTCAAGGAGAGATGCTTCAAACCATTAATTATTCTAGTAGTCTTTCATTGGACTTGCTCCAGGTGTGCTATGTCTCAATTTGTGACTAGAACTGGACACAGTAATGAATGTGGGGCCTCACCAGGGCTACTCAGCTACTCAGAGAGGAAGGATTGCCTCCTCTTCCTAATGCAGCCCAGGATACCACTGGTCTTCTTGGACACAAGAGCACATAGTTGCTGGCTCATCCACAGCTTGTTGTCCACTAGGACTCCCCAGATCCCTCTCCACAGAGCTGCTTTTCAGCAGGTCAGCACCCAGCCTGTATTAGTGCATGGAGTTATTCCTCCCCAAGTTCAGGACTCTTCATTTGCCTTTGCTGAATTTCAAAAGTTTCCCTCTGCCCATCCCTCCATCCAGCCTGTCTAGATCCTTCTGAATGAAAGTATGGCACTCAGAGGTATCAGCCACTCTTCTCAGTTTTGTATCACCAGCAAACTTGTTGAGGAGGCACTCCATACCTGCATCCAAGTCATTGATGAATAAGTTAAAAAATACTGTAGCCAGTACTGACCCTTGGGTGGGGGGACAGCTAGTTACAGGTCTTCAACTAGACTTTGTGCCATGGACCACAACCCTCTGAGACCTGCCATGTAATCAGTTCTCAGTCCACCCCACCATCTGGTCATCCAGCCTACACTTCCTGAGCTTGACTTTGAGGCAAACCTATTATATCTGTGAGTCCTTAGAAGATGGCAAAACAACCTATACATGTCTGTCAACAAGAAACCATGTCAAGCCAGTCTACTTTCTTTCTGTGGCAAGCTAACTGGATAAAGAGGAAGTTGTAGATATGATATATCCTGACTTTTAGTTAAACTTCTGACATTATTGCATATAATACTCTCATAAATAGGCTAATGCAGGTGATATAATCACAATTAGGTGGGTGGACAACCAGTTGAGAAATTGCTCTCAGCAAACAATTATCAATGATTTGCTGTCAAACTGGTAGTGGATTTCAATTGGGACTAGATTGGGGACTATAAGGGCTGAGATCTACCAAGCATTTTAATCAGTTCCACTGAAGTAATGACAAAGACAAGATCAAATCTGATTGTTACATTAAGTGCAGAGGGGTTCTAAGAACATTGGAGACCGGAATTAAAATTACTTTTAGACTAGGACTGAAATTTCAATAGCTGGTTGGAATTCAGTAGAAGCAAGCACCAAGTGTTGAGGCTGGAAAACAGCAATCAAACACAGTCATAACACACAGAGTAAAAGGGTAAGCAGCAGCTGAGCAGATAAAGATGCAATAATTGTGCTCAATTCAGCACCAGTAAGCCCCAAGTACTGAAGTGTCCCCTTCCCACAACAACACTTTAAGGAAGATGGAGATAAAATGAAGAAAATTGCAGAGAACAGTAAAAGGGTTCAGAAAAAAAAAGTAGAAAATATAGCCTGTGAGCAAAGGTTCAAGCAATAGAATTTTATTAGTTTAAAAGTGAGAATACTGAGTAACATTCTTCCAGCATGCAAAAATGTGTTATAAAAAAAAGGGTGATCTGTTTTGCTCAGTGGCCAAGTTTTGCTCAGTTTCCCCTAGGGAAGAAACTCTCAGTTCTTAGGGTAAAAGAAATCAGGAATCATGCATTTTGAAGTTTTCAAGTACAGATATATTGCTGGCACAGCTTGTTTAGGTGTAGTTTACCCTTCTAGAGCTCAGAGACTGGACTAAATTACTTTTCTCCTTGATGTCATCTATTTGAATTGTCATTTGATATTGACCACTACAGATGAATCAAGTAGGAACAAGTAATATATGCCACTTTTAATATGAGATTTCTAAACTAACAATTATGGATGAAGCCACCTCAAGCTTCTAATTTATTTGAATCACTGGGATGAATCCATTATAGCTGGAGATGCCAACTTAGTAGCTGCAAACTTTCAAGTATTTAAATAATCAGACAATTAATGACTGGGAAGAATATAATGGTAACTTTGCCTTTGAAAACCTCTGCTGACAATGCTGTTATTGAAGGAATGCTGGAATGCCATCCAGACGGATTTCAACATGTTTGTGGGGTGGGCTGATGCCAACTTCATGAAGTTTAACCCTGCCAAGTGCAAGGTCCTACACCTGGATCAGAGCAATCCCAGGCACAGCTACAGGTTGGACAGAGAAGAGATTCAGAGCAGCCCTGTGGAGAAGGACTTGGGGGTGTTGGTCGATGAGAAAATGAACATAGGCCAGCTTCAGTGTGCGCTTGCAGCCCAGAAAGCCAACTGTATTCTGGGCTGCATCAAAAGAAGCGTGACCAGCAAGTCGAAGGAGGTGATCCTGCCCCTCTACTCTGCTCTCGTGAGACCTCAGAGTATTGTGTGCAGTTCTGGTGTCCTCAACATAAAAAGGACATGGAACTGTTGGAACAAGTCCAGAGGAGGGCCACAAGGATGGTCAGGGGACTGGAGCACCTCCCATATGAAGACAGGCTGAGGAAGTTGGGGCTGTTGAGCCTGGAGAAGAGAAGGCTGCGTGGAGACCTCATAGCAGCCTTCCAGTATCTGAAGGGGGCCTACAGGGATGCTGGGGAGGGACTATTCATTAGGGACTGTAGTGATAGGACAAGGGGTAATGGGTTCAAACTTAAACAGAGAAAGTTTAGATTGGATATAAGGAAGAGATTCTTTACTGTAAGGGTCGTGAGGCACTGGAAAAGGTTGCCCAGGGAAGTTGTGAATGCTCCATCCCTAGCGGTGTTCAGGTCTAGGTTGGACAGAGCTTTGAGTGACATGGTTTGGTGTGAGGTGTCCCTGCTCATGGCAGGGGGAACTAGATGATCTTAAGGTCCTTTCCAACCCTAACTATTCTATGATTCTATCAAACAATACAATGTTGAATGGACTGCAAAATCCATCACATTAAACTATGACAAGGTTGTGGATTTCGTCTTTGAGATTACCTAAGCTCCTGAGATAACTGGGACAACAATTTTACCACAATCAAGGCATATTACAGAGTTACATCAGCCTGTCCCATATGTTTCCACTCCACTTTTGAATATTAAGAGCTCTGTTTTTATGTCCAAACAGTGTGGACAAACCAAGACCTTCAGCATGATACTGATTACTCAACTGCTATATGGATATTCTGCTCAAGAATTAGGCTTTGATTTTTTTTTACATAAATACATAGTATACTGTAAGAGTGGGAAAATTCCTACTGTTGTAGACCTAGATTCAGAACAACCATCTCAAGCCTAAATATTGGGACTCCTATAGTTTTCACTACATATGTAACATTTCTGCAAAAATAAACATTGTTTCATTTACCAGAGAATAATGAAGCTTAAACAAAACAGGGCAGACTGGTAAATACAACATGATAGAACGGGAAACTGAGACAAAAAAAAAACAACAAAAAAACAAACCTAAAAGATTATAAAAAGATGTAAGATCTGAAAGCTACTCAAAGTACTCAAATTTATGTAGGAGTGGATTTAGTGCAGCTAGAACCAAAAGGTCATCATTACTCCCAGGGAAACCACCAGAGAAATTTCTTTTGATATAAATAAAGTGGAATTTCATTTTTAAATTGCATCCTTCTGAAGACATATTGCTACTCTTAGGGGAGCGCATACATAAAGAGTTTTATCATGGTTCAAAATTTGCATTGTTACTCCAATCATAGCCCTGTGTTTGAACAGATAAACAATCCGCACACCTCTAAGTGCTGAAGAATGCCTATACCTTTCTGAGGCAGACCTGAGCTAAGCTGTTACTGTGCTGGAGTGGAAAACATGTAAGAGCTTTGTGATTTATGAAACAGCATTCTGAAGTAGACAAATAGGGAATCAGAATATCATCACAAGTTGTTGTGGGTTTTGTTTTTTTTTCTATTAAAAAGCATTAGTTTGCTTAAAGCGAAGTTCCTCTTTTTCACTTTCTGTTATCCACATTCTCAGTGAGCTCACTTGGAATTTTGGACTAGACTTTTTTGCAGTTTTGGGGAGCTGACTCTCTGGCAACTCAACAGAGAACTAAAAACCCATCCGTCTATGTATAGCTTCCTGAGAAGTTCCTCACCTGGAACTTCTATAGAAATATTTTTCACACAAATGTGTGACAAAACATCAAAAAGTCACCTATGGTAAATAACACTTAATAAGATTAATTGCTTGATTCTTTATCACGAAATTGCCAAGCCTTTTAGGGGAAAAATATAATCAATAGTGATAGGTTCTAATTGACCTAATATTTTTATTGTTTATAAAACTTTTGCTTATTTTCAGAAAGAGGTCAGAGAGGTGTAGCCTCTTACTTTACCTTCCACATCTTCCTGTGATTCTCCTGTATTAATTTTGTAACAAGCCTAACTCTCCCTCTGTTTTGTTTTTTTTAAGAAGTTGGGACAAGGAAGTCACATTTATCATTATGCAATTTTCAGAAAAAATGCAAACAAGAATTTGGCAACATTGGAAGTGGAAGTTTATACATATACATTCCATTGCCTGTTTTCCCTACTTGCATCTAATAGCTAAATAAAAATTAAAAAAAAATTAAAATAAAATTAAGCTCCTAAAACCCACTGTTGTAAATGAGAAAACTATTGCAATCCAATTGGTACTCTAGTTTTTCATGACATTAAGTTAGTTCTCTTGCACCATGGCAGTGAAGAAAAATGGTATCGATAATATCCCAGCTTGTGCAACATGAACCATCTCTCAGCAGTTATTGAATTACACAAAATAGATTTGTTTATTCCATTCAAGCTTTGAACTGTTTGTTCCAATTTAGAGAAAGGTAAAAGGACATGTAAAATGAACTGCGATAGAAAACACGTCATACTTTGCAATTATACACTTTATTAAGTGAACAGAAGACTCAGCAGACCTACTTAGATTAAGATTTTGGTTTCATTTAGCTGGGTACAGAGAAAAAAATAATTAGATTTTAATGTTTTATTAAAAAACAAACAAAACCAACAAAACACCACAATAACACCTTCATAACTTCTGATTTTGCCAAGTACATGTAATTATTCCATTGCTTTCTATAACATAAATACAGGTGACAGTCCTAATAAAAGGTAATTAGCATATCCAGTGATCCATGAAGCACATAGCTTTCCATATAGAGTTTAATTACCACAGTCTCACATTAGGCTGGATATTATGTTGAGATTTATGAGAAAAATAAAGGATTATGATCTTGAATGCACTTTTGACACAAATATATTTTCTAGACTATTCAAGTAGACTAAAGAATGTGAAAGGTCTTCATGATGGTATGCAGTAAAGCAACAAAATCATACGTCCAGGGTGTAGAGTCAGAGGGTTGCCAATTTCATAGTATACTGCTACTACAGTAAGAGTGATTTGTTAACGAACTCATCTAGACCAACGAGTACAATTAATCCAAGCCACACTGTGGACCCTGTCCAGTAGATTTTGAGTCTTACTCATGTTCAAAGTCACA
This sequence comes from Melopsittacus undulatus, assembly GCF_012275295.1. Lineage (NCBI taxonomy): Eukaryota > Metazoa > Chordata > Aves > Psittaciformes > Psittaculidae > Melopsittacus > Melopsittacus undulatus. Next base: position 34,176,135 of record NC_047529.1, on the reverse strand, counting down.
TCAATGTAGGCACTGCCACTGAGCTTTATCCAGCAAGAAGACATTAAAATGAAATAACTTTGACTGATCTCATAGAGCCAGAAACAACTAAATTTATGATGGAACATATTAATAGAAACTGTAAATTGAATACAAAGGATTTCAGAACATATTCTATTTACTTAGTCCAACCTATTTTTCTCTCTTAAGAGACTTAAATGGCAGCTACTTATCCTTCTTGTCAAGCTAAAATAAATTTTTGTTTTGCTTCTTTGGTCAAAATTTCAGCAGAATTTGCAGTTGAAAACACAGTGAATATGAGTAAACTTAATGGAATGAAACGTTGTTCATATGATAAAGCCTTTGTGAAGGTAACTAGTATCAGCTGATAGAGCAAATACTTACAGAAGTACATGAAATACTGTGCGTTTTGAATATTTCAAAGGTTTTTGTACTCTGAATTTGTTTCTGCAGTTTTGAATGTCAGAACATATTGCTGTAAAGGAGCTGGAAGGAGCTAAGATTGTATGTTGGGGAACAGACTGCTCAAGTCCAGGACTTATATGAAGAGTGGAGCTTAGCAAGAAGAATCTTTTGCTTCTGAAATAAATTCATTCAGCTTCTTCAGAACTGCTTTAATTGACCTTTGTACACAAATACCAAAATAATTAGAAAACATTGGAGAAAAAATATTTTCTTGCAGGTCAAGAACAAACAAAGCAAAATTTTTGGAACCTCAAAACATACACTAAAAAGGAAAATAGCTTTTAAATAAAATTGTGTTCACTTACAACACAAGAAAAAACAGAATCCAAATAGGGTAGAACTGATAAAAATTTGAGCTTTCATTAGACCACAACTTCTACTGCTAAAAATGTCTCCCTTGTTTGATCTACATAACTAATCACATTGGCTGGCTATATATTACCAAATGGATATATAATATGCTCTAACTTGTAGGAAGTAAAATTCCTTCTTCGGTCACAGCGGCTTCAGATGTGATTCTCTCCCTCCACTGTGATCTCGCAAGACCCCACCCTGAGTACTGCATTCAGCTCTCGTGCCTCCAACATAAGAAGAATATGGACCTGTTGGAGTGAGCCCAGAGGAAGCCACAAAGCTGAAGCACCCCTGCTGTGAAGGCAGAGTGAGAGTTTTGCTTGCTCAGCCTGGAGTACTGAAGCCTCCAGGGAACTTTACAGCAGCTTTCCAGTACCTAAAGGAGGTCTACAAGAAATCTGGAGAAGGACCTCTTATGAGGGCAAGCAGTAATAGAGCAAGGGGAAATGGATTTGAAATGAAAGAAGGTAGTTCTAGATTGGCTAAATGGAAGAACTTCTTCACCATGAGGGTGGTGAGACAGTGGAACCGGTTTCCCAGAGAAGCTGTTGCTGCCCCATCCCTGGCAGTGTTCAAGGCCAGGTTGGACAGGGCATTGAGCAACCTGGTCTAGTGGAAGATGTCCCTGCTCATGGCATGGGGGTTGGAACTGTATGATATTTAATGTCACTTCCAACCCAAGCCATTCTGTGATTCTCTGAATAAAATAAAAATATTTTTAATAAAAATACCACATTTTTGGTTTCAAACCCAGAAAATATTAGGTCATACTTGAATAAATAGAAATGTGACATCCACTAGAAGAAATATGGAATCAAGCATGCTGAAGATAAACAAATATTTTGATCATGAACTAAAGTCTTGCTAAATTATGAAACCAAAATTAAAATACTTTCTAGCATTTATTATTAGAGAACCTAGAATCATAATCCACATTATATCCAGAGTGCTGAGTTAAGGTCCTAGTATGCCCGTAAGTACTAAAACACTTCCAGTATCATTGATTGCTTTTGTCACGCAGCAATGTATAAGCAAGAAACATTTCCTTCTCTCTAATCACAAAAATGAGAGCATTAGGAGTCTCTGAGGAGGCTCCAGAGGTAGAACTGGGAAATCCACACAGTATCAGGTCTTGAGCAACTGCTGGATCAAATGATCCAGGCCTTCCCAGAACACATTTCAAAGAAAACTGGAAGAGTTGCTGAGGGTGGGATTCTTCTGACCAAGAGCTGATATCTGCAGTCTTCTGTGATGTCTGCTTTTGTCATGGCTTTTACAGTCAGTGAAGGTTCATCTCACCTCATAGAGGTCTCTAAAGAAAGGTCAGATCACCAGACTTGAAGGTGTGGGAATGTAATGAAAGAAGGACAAGAAGGACTTTAAACACACACAAGTGACTTGCAGGTGGGGTATAGAAAAACATATATATCATACTAATTGTTGTTAGTCTTGCATGCTAGACAAGTAGAACAATTGTGTTTTTAAAAGGTAGGGCTGTGATAGACCCAGAGGCACCATATCAAACGTGATTGGGCTTCCTGTGTTGCCGTGGGAAGGATCAAAGCACAGTGGTAAATTACAGCTGTATGAATCCCTGAAACACATGTGAAAACAGCGGGTTCAGTGATCCTCTAGCATGGATCAAGCTCCGCAGTGCCTGCATTCCCACCTGTGTGCCTCAGCCTGGGTGCTGCTTCAGGGGTCTCCCACTTGGTGAGGAAACAAAAGTAAACTGACTCTGCATTTTGACCATGGTTTTGTAGTTGCCCCTGTGCCCTGCCTGCTCACACACAGAGTTAATTCTCTTTGTTGTTTGTAGTGGCAGGCAAGGTGCAGGATTTTTGATTATGGCTATAGAATATGAAAAAAATCAAAACGTCAAACAAAAAAACAGAATGCATGAGCAATATGCAGAGAGTAGGAGTAGTACTAGGATGGAGTGGGAAGAAAGGATGAAAAAGAGCTTTGGAGGGCAGAACTAGAAACAGAGAGAGAAATAAAAGTTTTTTCCAACCTAGTTGATTCTACAATTGTATAAGAAAAGAAATAAAGAGGGATAAGAAAGGTCCCTTACTTGAAAAAACAAATATATCCAAAAGGTTAATAAATTCTGTTTATTCAGGTTCCTAATTGAATTGTTCATTTTTAACAGAGTGATGTTGATGTTCTTGGCATTTAAGAATAAATCCAAGGTTCTGTATATAGGTAGTCACAACTTTATTTTTTATTTTTAAATCACAGAATATGATTAACCACTTGCTCACTTAGGAAGACACACTTTTCCATTTGCTAAATCTTCCCATCAGAATGGTTCTTAGAGGACAACAGGCTTTGTTCAGCCGTAGCACAGGAATTAGTGTTCATATGATAAAGTTACTCTCCTGACACTGGCATAAAAACCCTAACACCATCAGGAAAAAAGAATGCACAAATAAACAATGACTTAGTCTGACCTGCACATAAACCTTCCTAACTCCTGTAGTTTATTTCTTCAATGACTCAAATAAATTTAATTCCTGCCTGGCTAAAGAAGGCAAAAATTGGGGTTTGGTACTTAATTCCTAGCAGGTATTCAAAGGTGATTTTGAAGGAGAAATTTTAGGTTGCTTGTAATTGAAGACAGAGGTTGTTCCAGGCACAGAGAGAAAGCAGTGTGAAAATACTGCAGAAATTAAAGGTTCTGCAAGGCGGGCAGTCAGTAATGTGCCCAGAGTTCTGGATGGGTGCATTTTAATTAAATCAAAGTAAACAAGTCACAGCAGGGCCAACTGTGAGCCAAGTTGTAGGCAGGCTTGACATACGAGGTTTGAAGGTGAGTCTGAAGAATCCTGAAGTTGCTGAGGAATGAGAAAAGATGACAACAAAAAGAGAAGAGCTGGGGGAGAAAGAAGGACAATAACTGTATCTCTAAGATGATGAATAGCCTACAGCAGTGAGAGATGAAAGGTGCACAGGGTGGAAGAGAGACACCATTACTTGCAGTATGCAGCAGAGATATATAACCCACCTAGGACTTACTAGGAATGGTGTGCAGGGTTTACATGTTCTTCCAGTCCTTATCTTTACCAGACATCTAGAACAAAATAACCTTTTGAATTATATTTTTAAGGTTAATTTATAGGTCACTGACCATATTTTGCATTTTAAAGCAATTTGGTCCACTCATTTTTTAATTCTGTCACTGGTAAGTTGTGCTGCAGCTGAGTAATCAACTTTAATTTTTGGAAACAAATCTAGGATTAAATTTATGAACATCTATAAAGATAAATAACAACAACACCACAAAAAAAGCTCCTCAGAATTCCTCCCCAAGAATTCTGCATGTTGAGACTTGGGAGTTTATTCAAAAAATTAAAGAGCTTTTAGCTCTTTCATGAAAGGCAGCTCATTCTTCAGGAACTGCTTTAAGTGACTAAAGGGACAAGGAGGACAAAATGATGAATTGGTGTACAAAACATAGTATGCAATATGCAAAACATATAAAAAAATCTTCATCTATAACTAACACTACAGAAGTCATCATCCTGAACTGTTCCTCTTGCAGAACACGTTTTCCTGATGCTTTCCTGGGAATGACCAAAAAAATAAATAAAAACCTAAGCTAATAACAAATAGCACTTGTGAGCAAGTGGTAGGAAAAATGGTCAAAATATTTTTCCTCAGCAATTTTACCATCATTTTGCAGGAAAAGGTAAATATTAATACAACTCAAATGTTCAAATGATCTAATAGCTATAGCTATGACATGTTTTGTATCTAAAATTAGAATATAAGTTTTCAGACTAAAACCATTTAAAACTAAGGCCACTTACACATACAGACCACTGATTCACACTGAAAATTATGGACACAGCTGCAGGCACAGAAGAATTTGGTGTATATATAGAAAACAGACTTAGTATCAAGTGCTAGAATATTTTCAGAATGCCAGGTTTTATGAAAAAAAAAAAACCCAATTAATAGTAAAATGTTTTTAGCATGTACAGTTAAAACAGAAGAGTTTTGCAGGTCATTCATCATTCATCCTTCCCACCATAGAGGTCTTACATTAAATAGTAAATGAATTAAATTAAACATATTAAGCTCAAAATTGATTACAGTGATAAAAGTACTCATTACAGATACATATATGCTTTGTCTGAATGCCTATTGCAAGAAAAACAGACTTTGACTTTTTTTGTAACAGCAAAGACACCTGAAAGGAAGCTTTGTTCAATAGCAAACTAAACTTCATTCTCTATGTTTACAGAGGATGTATTAACTCCTGGAGGTATCATGGGATATCTGTATATAAAAAATTAGCTAGTTTGATAACATAGATGTAAGCATCCTGACTGTCAGTTAAGAAGAGCAGCAATGTTCTCATGGAAAGAGGCTTTTAAAATATAGATTTGCATACAGAGACTATTTCATTAACAGGACCCACTTCAGATACCTCTGGGTTTTATCATTTTAAGATGTTCTTTATTTTTGGTAGTTTGACTATGCAGATACAGCACAGAAGAGATGCACACATGTACCCTTGCAACTCCCAACAGATAGCCCCAAATCCCCAGTTTTATTATCCCATTTCACTTAGCTTCACTGTAGTAGTCAGCTTTACATTCTTGACAATTAAGGCTGAATTAACTATGAACCCAGCCAATACTTTTCAACAGGAATTCAATGGTAGGTGAGGCAGTCCTATTGATCTATGAAACAAATAACATTTCTTTTTTCACAGCTGTCAAACAAATATACCTATTTCAACAAAAAATGCCAACACAGGCTTCAGCTGATTATTATTGAAATACAATGAAATATTTAAACTTAGCTGCTTAAGGCAAATCATGTGCTCAATTGCACAGCTGAGCAGACACCTAAGCAAATTATGTATTAACCTTTCTTAGGTTGTTGGTTAACACTAACCAGCAATTTCACAGTTGAATTTTATATTTGAAATTGCACATGCTGTTCTTGGTCCAAGACCTGACAACCATGCACTTCAGAATGTCTCCTGAGATCCTGCAGAGGATGGCTGTCATTCTCCTCATAGCTCAGTAGGTCAACAGCAGAATGCAGAAGTGTCTTGTGATAATCATCCTTTGACTAAGTCAGAAGCCCAGCTTCTATATGATCTTGCACCAGCAATATTTTTGCTGCTCCTGTTGTGCTTCCTTCCTCTATCCTGCTTTAGTCTGGGGTTTGGTTTTTGTTTTGTTTTGTTTTTAACCTCTCCAGTTCTGACTATTCTCCAAGAATTGATTATTTGACCTTCTAGAAAAGGTGTCAATAGGTAGTTTGCTCGTCCTCAGCTACTGAAATATTTATCCTGGGGTTATATGCATTCCAGACACAGCATAGCAACTGCAATTCTGCAAGTGAGATTTTTTGCCTCTCCACAGCACTACCATGCTTTGGGAACAGCCAAATCTCTGACATGCCTGTATTCTGTAACTACTGAAATGCTCCAGTCTCACCAGAGCTTTAATAGGGATTGCACAGTTGATCAAACAATTGCCAGTCTGTTGCAGATCTTCTGAGAGCTGTGGCAGTTTTCATTCATCATCACATACCCAAGTAATTGAACCTCCAGGGCAATTCTGTCAAGCGTCATACTTACTAACGTATGACACTTGTGGTGCTGTTATGAGTGCAGTTCATGGACGTTTAGGGAGAAGAGGCAATGGAAGCAGAGAATGATATGAAGGAGTTTTAAAAATATGTACCACTTTTCTCTACTAAAATTGGGAACTATATATTGGTCTGAAATTATTACTCTTGTTGCAAGTTTCTTCTCTATCCACTCATTGAGCTACCTTATCCTTTAAGTGTACAGCCTTGGAAAAATTAGTAAACAAAACAATCACAAGTCCTAATACTTGGTTATGTGACTTAGATTTTTATGAAGTCTACTTGGTAGAAATAAGACAGACAGGAAAACAGAGAGGGAAGAGAGGAAAATAATTTGTAGATCAGTTTAGCCAGATATCTCCTGTGCATCAGTTTGAGAAAAGAGACAAATGACAGAATGAATTTGGATATCAAGCTTAAGAAACTGGTATGTCCTGTTCAGAATTATGTTTAATTTCTGCTATATGCTTAATTAAAAATATTTTTTCTTTACATTAGCACCTTTTTTCTCATTAAAAAAAAAAAAAACAACTGAAAAACAACCCCCTCAGTGAAGCTTTGATCTGCACTCGACAGCAGCCCTTGAGCTCACCTTTGTTACTTGGTGTAAACATCCAGATGTGTTTCGAGGATCAAGGCTGTTTCACTACTAAGTGCAGTAGAATAGCAAGAGACACAAATTGACTTGAGGGTAAACAAAACATGTCAAAGAACAAAGGATTATTTTGTCTTTTTGTTTCTCATATACACTGAAAGCACAAAAATCACCTTAAATGGACAGACTTGGATTAGTCAGCCATTGTGGGAAGCCACTTGCTTTACGCTCAGTTTGAAATTAACCCCTGGGAGCTGATGAAGATTGTACAGAGCAAGGTTGGTGCGGCAGCTGTCCACAAACCAGCAGCCCTATTGCTTTAGCCAGGTCTGTACATTCAAGCACCTCAGTGTGCACAGTAGATTCAGTGTCATGCTCTAAAGGAAGCTGCCTGTCAAAGAGAATCCAAACCAGACAGGCTGATATCAGCATCATAAACTCCATCCAGAAACCTACTGGCAACCAGCCCAATAAGCTTCTCCTTTTATTGTTCAAAATAATATTCAGTAAAATTGCCTTTGTAAACAGTGAGACTTTACACCTAGTAATCCAGTGTGCAGTCTCTCCAAAATTTAATGTTTCTACAAATGTCTCTTAAACATGTTGGGATGCATACAAGGAGGCCGATCTTTAGATCTTATTATACACATTAGCATGTCTTAAACTGAAAATAAGTAAATCACAGGAAATATTAAAGACATTGAAATTATGAAAATGGAATCATTCACTGAACAGAGCTGTTGTCTCCATGTACTTCTTCTTTTCATTTTTATTCCTTATAAACAGAACCATAAGAGGTGACTGAGTTTTGCTTCCATTTCTGGTTTACATGTTTATCTATTTTTCTTGTACCATTATGAATAAACAACCAATTACTGCCTCAAAGAAAGAATTATTAGAGAGGCCACTGGAGACCTGTTCTGCATTAGCCTATAAACCAGACCAGGGCATTTATCTGGAAAATGGACTAAGCTTTTGTGTCCCTCTTCTGAACTAAGAGGAATAGGGACTGAAGGGTCTCTCACATCTTCTAAAGGCAAGCTTGTCAATCAGCTACTGTGTATATTTATTTTACAAAACATTAGTAAGCACACTGTCACCTGAATCCCTACGTTTGTATTAGAAATTTTCTTCTCAATGAGTCTGGCCTTTTCTTTAAAAATTAACCTGAAACTAGAATTTCAGGTCATCTCTTTAAAATTAGTCTTAATTATAGTCAGTTCTCCTGAGGAGAGATGCTCCATCAATGTTACCCACCAAAAATTACAGTCAGAAAGAAGCTTGCCAAAAGTTCAGTGCTGCAAGGAAGCTTAACTTATCACTGTATGAGCAATGACTTCTTCAATAAATTATGCAGCATTTATTAATCAATGTATTACCTGTTCAAACAAGAAACAAAATCCTCCACTGTGCATATATTAACAGTGGACAGAGTATGATGTATTATGCTGCAAGGAAACAGAAAGAAGAATGGCGTGGAGATGTAGGACACTAAATTCAGGGTGAGACAGGAGAGATGTTTACCACAGAGTGAAAAATGATCTATAAGGAACATCAAAGATGTGAATATTTACAATGCATTTATCTCTTTCTAAGCCAATAACAGAGGAAGATCCTGGCACTTCTTGGAATTGCCCTGCTGTGCTCCCACATTTTAGTGTGAAAACAATTATCGTTCATTCCTTCAAATTACATTGAAGTGTTGCTTCTACTAAACAGTGTCACTTCCACTTCATAAATTTCTATTTGGATACATTTGAGCCAGATCATATTAGATCATAAAGCTTATTGCGCAGGTCTCTCCAAACTTAACTAAAACATACTCTATGTTATCTGAAATTTAGAGTTTAGCAACCAAATAATCACTACAAAACAAGTATAAACATCCTGAGTGTAAGCATTAGGTATTTAAAATTAGCTATATGTGTTAGGTTCTGCCTCAGAACCTTTTATTACTGTGGTCATATTGCTGCCTACTGAATAGCACAACATTGTGTGATGTGATCACAGCCGATTTGCAGCAGCTTAAAATATGACAATTTTTTTTACTGCATTAAAAAGAAAAAAAAATAGAAAATCTCCTTGTTAATAAACGAGGCTATAAAACAACAAAAAATGTCCTTATTTGGGATTCCTACGTACCTTTCAGAAATAAATTACAGTGTTTAATTGCATTGCTTACTACCACAGCTTTTAAACCTTAAAAATCATCCAAATGTTGGGGGTTTGGGTTTTGTTGGTATTTTTTAATTCTTAGTTGGAACCACTTAATTCTCTGGCAGAAGTTTTTTCTAGAAATAATATCCTCTGACAAAAAAAGATATACTGAAAGCCATATATACTGACTGTAAAATTTTCCTTTTCTAGCTACAATAACATATTCTTTAATATGATATATTATTTACTAATGGATCTGTAGAAGTATCCCAAAAGACAATATGGAACATTCCTATCTCTTTTTAATTATAAGTACTGAATCTACATCTCTAGAATTTTAAAAATTCTAGTTTTTTTTTAAAAATTCTACTGAAAATATAACTCATCACATGTTAATGGGTAATCTCATTTTTAGTTGTAAGGATACCTTACATTTGCTACAGAATGCTAGTTATTTAAACCCAGTATGAAGTGTACTTTGATCGGAAGACCTTGCAATCAGTAAGCAGGGGCAGTATCCGACTACACAGCTAGGGCTGTAATTTGTTTCTGTTTCAGTCAATGTTCCACTTCGGAGCCTCCTCCAACTCTTTTGCCTGTTCTCTCCATCATTCTTTGAGACAGTAACAAATAGCCTATTTCTTTCCCCTGTGAGCTGGAATGATTGATTCATCAATGTCTAGTTAAAACTTATTACAAAGTAAGCCAGATCTTGCACAAGTCTTTATATGTCTTCATATTCAAGAGGCTGATCTTTCTAAAAGATAATATTAGGAATAGAGCACAGGTACAGGAACAAAGTTTTTGACCTCAGCTGTCCTGTAGAGGAATCTTAGTGCAAAATTTCCCTAGCCTTTCCATTTCAAACAAGTTAATAATTTCAGTTTGGGAAGCCTAGTCATTCAGACATATCAAATCTGGAGCTTGCTAGCATGAAGAAATTATGGCAAAAAGTTAATACAGAATTTAGCAGAGAACATTTTCCACAGACATATTAAAATGCTAAAATGGCAGCAAATTCACTGCGGGTATTAAACCCACCAACCTTTGGAGGCTGTGAGGCTGGGAAAAACTGCATCAATGGAGCAGAGCAAGAACTTCAATGATAAAGTTGGAGTTTGTCTGTCTTCTGTTACATTCTCTATCACATCCACAGTTCATCTTTTCTCCTAGACGCTGCTGCTGTATTTGGTTTCCTCAGTAAGATAAATGGGTGTGTTTAATATCCTTCCATGATCTCTCTGCTACCACTTCACAGAATAAGAACTTGGAACTCAGCTATATTGTTTTCAGGGATCATGAAAAGGTTTGTCTCACCTTGGGTTGTGGGTAATCTGAGTTCACCTTTTCAAGGTTAAAGACATTGAATACTAACAGACAAATAAGATCTATGAAGATTCTGCATATAAATCACGCTTAGCATACTGTGACATAACTCATGATCCAGAACAAGAAAAGCAGCTTACACTGTGTCATAAAAATAAAACACAGATAGATATCTCCACTCATTCCTTGCTGCTCTTGACCATCCTTTGATGGTAGTGCAGAAGTTCTTTATGGTTTCACAATTCTGCTCTTGTGCAAGTCCCACCATCTAAAATCCCATTTCCATTCCACAACTCTTGCTTCTACTTTCTTATGGAATTCAATCCCTTTGCTACCTGAAATCCTCCATCAGTCAGTGAATCTGCTGCTTACTTACCAAAAGTGGAATTAAGACTCCCAAAAAAGCGGAGTTTGCCACTGGCAATATCTCTCAGCCTGTGTGTGCTACAACTAAATTTATGGTTGTTGAAGTTTAACCCCACACATTGTTAGCCTTGTGTCTAAAGTAAGCATTTCTTCCTTTACCTTTTTTAGGTTTTAGATCAATTAGAATGCATTCAGTAATATAAAGTATAATCAAGCCCTATACCTAAAACCAGAGTGTACTCAGAACCAAGTTTTAGAGGCAGAGATCTCTGGTATTGAACAGAATTCCTAAATTACTGATGCCTCCAAAGAATTTCTCATGTCTAAGACATTCATAGCATGTTCTTTTCTATGAGCATTTTTACAATGTGAAATAAATCATTCAAAGAAATCCTCTCCCAAGCTGGGTTTAAGCAGCTGGCTAGCTAGAAAACATAATACACACATAAACCTTATGGTATCAAGAATCAGAAAGAAAGGGCCAGAATATGACACATGGACTTTTCTTGACCTTAAAGTGTCTAGCATACTAGCATAGACCAAAAAAAGTAGAATATTTTGGCTTAGCTTCAGTAATATCCTCCAGCTCCCCCATGCTGTTTCTGGAACACAAGGCAAATATTGAAGTGATTAAACAATCACTTTATGAGATACTCTACCACAGCCAGAAAAGCAAAAATTACTATGTCTAGCACAAAAAATATTTTAAAAGTAACTTATACACAGTAAATACAAAGGAAAACAAAGGCAAAAAGAAAACACCCACATGTTCTTTATCAGTAAAGGAATTAATTTTCTGCTATATCAATATGATGAACTGAAGATTATTGAGGCAAAAATAAAATCTCCATGGTGCCATTCATGACATTAGCTTAGAGGCTTATTTCAGTTCACGAAACCCATAACTTACAATAATTTACATCAGGAATGTGGTTTTGCATTCTCTTGCTAAAGCACAAAGACTGTTGAGATGGAATCTAGACAGTTAGCTGAGAAACAGTTTAAGAAGTTTATTTTCAGAGTGTAGTTTGATTTGCAAACATGAACATTCAGTTCTTAAAAAGGATGCCCATGGCAGGGGGGGTTGGAATTAGATGATCTTAAGGTCCTTTCCATCCCTAACTATTCTATGATTCTATGTTGTCATGATACACTTGACAAACAGAAAATGTAATGGTATCATGAGAATTTAACACAAAATAAAACCTTGGGAAGTTACTGTCTCCACATATGCTGAAAGAAGGATTATTTCCATGTTGTAATAATTAGTCCATCTCATAAGGAAGGTTGATAATGGACATTAGTGAAACTGAGTTCAACATCTGAAGTTTCTAATTAAAAACTGAGTCCATTCTAAACAGTGAAAAATATACTTCTTTTTCATTCACATTAAGCCATGTCTGAAGTCCTACATCTGATAGAATAATTTTTCCCTTTATCTTTGTAAGGGTTACATTAAGTAAAACAAAGACTGAACCATGACCTTCATGCATCATTAATGTAACTGCTTATTTCTTTTATTAAGCATGCTGAGGCATACTGCAGTAGTTGATTTGTACCACTGAGAAAAATTAGCTGTGGGTAAAGTACCCACTGACTCAACTTTCAGTTATATCGTATGGGGTTAAAACCTGTAAAACCATCACTGGGTTAGTAACTGCACTGTGGAGGACATGCCTCTGGATGCAGCTGGAAATCAGGTTTTCAAGTCAGTGGAACAATACCATGTCAAGACCTTTCAGAAATATTTTTCAGAGACAAGCACTGAAGAGACTTCTTAACATTCAGCTGCACAAGCGAATTGCTATTAACACAGTTGCTGCCATCATATTTTTAATTTTCATGGACGATCAGCAGTTACAAAAAAGTATTTCCAGCCACATATTCAAAGCTATTTCTTTGTCACATATTACAGATAAATGTTGGCTTTAATATTTTAGAAGGTGTGTGATGATGCCAGTGATGAAAATTGTAAGGAAAGCTGCTGGAAAATAATCAGCAGGTACAGAAGTCTGAAAAATTCTGCTTGAAGTTCTTTGCTGTGCAAGTCCTTGCTCTTTTTCTACATATTTCCACTAATACCAGATGTAGCTTTGCATAAGAGCTCAGGATTTTCATACATTGTTGAGGTGAATGTTGCCAGAAGTTATCTAAGATTTATGCAAATGTACACTCTAGGAGAAGTCAGCATTCCTTCTGCATGGAAATCTCTTCTAAATTAATGCAGTTTTTGGCTTCAGAAAAGGCTTCCTTTTCCTAGTACACTGTTTCTTCACCTTTCCAGATTGATGATCCAGAATCAAAGTAAAAATCATTATCTCCTCAGTCAGAACAGAATGTGTACATGCGTGAAATAATAATCATATAACTTATTTGTGCATAGGGTTTCAAAAGGTGGATTGGAAATATTTGATCTTGAGGGTCACAATGTGCAGTGATAGGAAGGGAAGTTTTTCTTTGTTTTCTGTTAGAGCTGTGCTGCTCAAACCTTACAACCACTGATTTTTATTTTAAGACTTTTTCTCCACCTGCAAGAATTAAACACTGATTGAGAAACAATAAATTAGTCTTGCACACAGAATATCCCATGATATTATGCAGCACTGCATCTCATTCGTGTCCGACTTTTACAACCAGCAATCTGCAGAGGCAGATGGACCACCTGGGCATGCCCTGAGAATGGGACTAAGGGGCAGATCTAGGGAGTGATGTGGTGAAAATCAAATCAAGCTTGCAAACTATCCACCCCAAGCTACACACTGCAGAATTTAAAACTGAACCATAAGATCTGCCACTTCAACTCTACTTGGTCAAATCATTATTAACTTAAATAAAGAATTAATGCTGAAATTTGGTCTCCCTTTAAAAAAGCAATCTGCATGTTCTTTTGGCAGAAATCCACTATGTTTCTTATCCTACAAAGGCAGAGAAGAATCTTTCTAAAATATGAAGCATGCTAGAAGCTGTAGGCAATATTCAGGAGACATTACTGTTCAACTTAAAAAGGTCTGCTATGTATATGTACAAAGGAGTTTTACAGTTGAATGAATACACAAATCCCAAGCATTGCAAAGCATGAAAATTAGAAGCTAAGGGAAACCATAGACAGTTTGAACTATAAAGCAAATGTTCTCATTTACGATACAAGTAAAATAACATCTTTAAGAGAAACATGCTACTGCAGGAATTAACATACAGCAAACAAATCTGGCATACATGAGCATACTCAAAAGAGGACATTTCATGTAATACAAAAGAGTGCTAAACAGCAAAATAGGAAAAATGGAAAAAAATTTGCATGCATACATGCATACTTTTATTCAAAGTTAAATTTAAAACATCAGCATCTTCTAGGCTGCACTGACCTTACTCACATTGGTCCCTACCCCAGCAAATGCTGAAGTCTGTAGTACTAAATAACACATGCAATTTACTTCACTGTGATTAGAGAAAATGTTACTGAGGCTGCATACAATCTTAAGTGTGTGCTGACCATGACCTTCAAGGCCATCCCTCAACCCTCACCCCCTAAAATCAAATCAGCTTTTCATTTATTTATTCATATTGGAGCAGGAAAGATGAGATGGTCCCTGTGTTTGGTTTTATTTGGGTTTTTTTTTCAATCACAACAATGTAAAATTAATGTACAAATAATACTTTCAGCATCTGGGATTACATACTATTCAAATTAAATCAGGTTTTTGTTTGCTTGTTTTTGTTCTATTTTTTATTTGCACTATCCAGGAGAGTGAATCAGTAGATAGAAAAAAAAGGACGACAAAGTAGCTTTGAGTACAGCTGTTCCCTGTACATATGAGGGACACAAACAGCTGAACACTGAATTTAGTTTAGCCTGAATATAAATGACAGATTAAGGCCTGGAAAACACTTCTGTAAAGAAAATAATTTATTTTTTTAAATGCACTTGAGGTCTTTTATTTTAGGACTTTTATTTTCAGTTACAGAAGAATCTCTGCAAAAGAAATCTACCGAAATGGAGATCACCATATCTCACACTTAACTTACAGAGGTCCTAGTCCTTTAAATATCCCGTTCCCGATTTAAATACAACTAAATAACATGGGCCTTGTTATTGGAACTTTATTCCTTGAATATAGACAAAAAATATTAATTTTACTAATGCCATATATAACCTTGCAAAATATACAAAGGTATAGTATAGGATTTAGAAGAGGTCAAAATTAAATCTCTAACTATTTCAAATATATTTAGCCACTGATGGCTTTCTCTGCAACTATACCTTTCAGAGAAAGCAGCAGGCATACTGTAGACAGCATTTGCAGGCATCATGAAAATATAGTAACAACATGTTGTTCAATATTGTTTGAAACAAAACATCTGTAACTCTGCTAAAAATCATGATACACATCTCACCTCTTCACTTTATATAAAACTTAGCACAGTTCAAGACTTTGAGTATACTATAACTGGTTATCCTAAAGAAATTAATGAGTAAAATATGACTTATTAGCCTAGTGAGAAAGAGATTTGAAATATTTAGTTTTGAACATTCTCTACATTCTGAAGGTTATTTTATTTAAGAAAAATATCTAATGTAACTAACTTGCATATTTCCTTTTGTTCAAAGACTAAAGAAATAGTCAATGTTTACAGACTACACAGTAAAGAATGATAACAATACATTCCTATGTAACTTGGAAAAGTTTACATGAAGATGAAAAGTCAAATCACCTCACTCTGAGAGCAGTAGCTAAAATGTTAAAGAAATTAAAGGTCTATCAGCAATTCAGGATCAGGAGGAGGTTTCATACTACCAGTGATTTTACTAGAACTTATTTAACTGTTAGTAAGGAAGTTCACACAGGTACCCAAACCTCAGCATTGCCTAAAATCAAAGTGCTGACATACAAATGTACCAAAGCAGAAAGATCAAAGACCTTGACCCATCATTTACATATTTCTTTTCATACATTACTGAATAAAGTCAGCCTTATGTCAATCACTTCAGATTATTATTAGTAGCAGTAGTAATAATAATAATATTGACAGAAGGAACAATAATCTATTTAACTGCTTCAATGCTACAAATACAGAACAAGAAAATTTCCATTTTGAACAAACTGTGATACTTTTATAATTATCAGGAGAAGAAGCAATATTAAAATTCAGCAATGTATATTTCATTATGTGCTATTGTTTCCTTAAAAATCAGGAAAATGTGTTCTGAAATGGACTTTCCTTCCTTAGACAACTTCAGATTTTGTTCTGTTGGTCTAGTAAATATACCATAAGTATAAAAAGACTACCAAACTAACTCTTGAAAGTCATTGCTAACAGTGGTAAAACTGCCAGTTTTCAGTGTGGATTGCTAATTGTTAAGCTTAGTGAAATGAAGATTAGCAAAATTCTCTGGAGTTATTAATATGCCTGTAATAGTTTTCCACTAAATACCCAGGGAAATGTTTATATTCAAAGCCAGAACTACCCAGATGGAACATCATCAATATTAAGACATACTGCCAAGTTTAAGGTATTCTGAACTACCTACCATTCAGATTCTTTATTTTAACCCTCTCCCTCAACAGTACAAAAAATAACAGACTTAATTTTCCCCAAACCTCAACTAGTATTAACCAGAGCACAGAAGACACCAAAGCTGGTAGCTCCTGAAATAAATCTACCACTCTAATATTGATACATCTGAAAAAGACATTTTTTTTCCTCAAGGAAGGTAAGAATTTTTGTTGGTACTTTCATTTATTTGTATTTCTCGTATTTGCCAAATTCTACTGAATATTTTATGCATCTTGTGAGCAAATGCAAACAATTCAACGGTATTATTTGTTTTGATTGCAAAATTCTTCTACTAAAAAAAATCCCAAAATCAATTAAATCCATCCTCAACTTTTATTCAGATTAAAGCACCTATTTTTTATAAACTTCTGTATAAGCAAATGAGTGGCATTCTCTTGCATTCCTGTAACTTGGCTAAAAATTTTACACAAACTAATTTCTTAGAGAAAGCAAAAATTATGTTGGCATCTTAGCTTGAAAATGTAAATCAATAGTAAAAACCAAGCTTCTGACACTTGGATTTATTTATAGATAATGTATGATTATCAGAAGATTCTCAACCTTCTGAACAAGTTTAAGAAAAAAAACACAAAAAAACCACAACAGTGTTCACTTTGAATTACATTAATAAATAGGTCTCATCTAAACTTTCCTTTTACATGGAGCTTTTATTTTACTAATTAACAGAAAGTCACTGTTCTGAGGTTGCTATCACAATCTTTAAGTTGGAAAATCTAACAATCACCAACCTAGGCAAACTTAATTCACAGAACTACAGAACAGTTTGGGTTGGAAGGGACCTTAAAGATCATCTATATCCAACCCCCCAACCATGGGCAGGGACACCTTCCAGTAGAGAAGGTTGCTCAAAGCCTCTTCCAACCTGGTCGCAAACTCTTCCAAGAATGGAGCATTCACAACTTCTCTGGGCAACCTGTGCCAATGCATCACCACACTCACAGGAAACAGCTTCTTCCTAATAGCTAATCTAAATCTACCCTCTTTCAGCTTAAAGCCATGCCCCTCTTGTCCTGTCACTACATGGCCTTCAAACTGTAGGTGCATACCACTTCCCAGAAGGGATCTGAGATGCTGAAGAAGAATCCGATTACAACTGGACTTCACTCTATCCCAACTCTGTTGTAACATTCTTGCTTTTCACTGAAACACCCAGTCTTAATTGAATTAGAGGTCAATCTAAGAAGTCAAATTGTGGCAGCAAGTTCCACAACTGCATTTGCTTTTCGCAGTTATACTTGCTCCAGTCTTCAGTGTTTACATGGTCTGGATATATTATGAAACTGGAATACATGGTATCCACGAGCCCATGGAAAATGGGATGTTTTGTTTACCATAGTACTAGAAAAAAAAGCAGTAGGTTTATTTTGATGGGTTGGTTGGTTGGTTTTTTTGAGTAGTACCTTCTCTAAATTACATGAAGCAAAACATGTCAATATTCATTCATGTGGGATTGCTCCTTATGTATCTTGTAGAGTTTACTATACACCTCTAGATTCCTAACTTCTTCTGTATATGCCTCTCTGGTAGCAGAGGTAAGAATAATTCAACTCAGTATTTCAGGCTAGAATAGTTCTAGCATGCACAAGTGGAGATGTATTGCATTGTACTCTCCATCTCATTCCTTATAAACATTCATATTTTGCTTGTTTTCTTTAACTATCATCCTAACTAGACATCTTCACTGAACTGTTCCTAATGAAATATGAGTCTTTTTTCTATGATGTTAGAGTTAATATAAATGCCAGCAAAGTAGAGAGTATTGTTAGTCATAGTCTTTGTGCATATTGGTATCTTTCAAAATGCACGGTGAGCCAGACTTGATTACTAAATGCTGTGAAATTAAAAGGACATTTGCCACTTAATATCTCCAGTAGAATAACAAAGTGAACTGTACATAGGACTGCCTGCTACCTACTCAAGAGTCTTTGCACAATTGCTCAGTGTATTTTACCGCTGCCATAATGCATTAGGGGCTTCTACACAGAGAATCTTATTTTCATCATGGAATACTTCTAAATAAATTGGAAATTGATACAGCATCACAGTAACAGGAGAGAAAGCTTTAATATATTCAGGAACATCAACATGTGTTTTCTCTCCCATAGACATGCAAGCAAATTTCCACAGTTTTTTATCTCAGCTACTAAGATCGTAACAAGCCCTGGACACTGACCTTATCAATAGAGAGTCAGATGAAAGGACAGTGTTCCCAGTGTCTGTCACCCTTAATTGACAGTAGCGGATAGTGCTAAAGCACTACCTGAAACAGGTATCTTCATCCTTATTTTCTTCTGTTGAAACAGGCAACAGATTGAAATGCTGGACAGAGCCAGACATTGTATGAATTCTTCTCAGATTTCACTAGAAACATCCCAATTCAGTGGTATTCCTTTTTAATACCATGTCTTCCAAATCTGTGTATTCAGATAAAGCTTGTGCTATCAAAGAATGTGTAGAGGTGTCTATTTTTGCAAATGTTGAGAAGTACTGATATTGTACAGGACTGCCCATTCATCTTTAAGAAGGAAATAAACTGAATAATCATAAAATAGAGAGGCAAAATCCATGAATAGAAACAGTAACTCACTACTGGAGTTGTGAAGGATATTTAAAAAGACTGGAAGAAAAGCTTCCACTGGCACAACCTTTGAAAAGACAGAGTGGTATACTGAAATCTTAACTGTCATCAAACTTACTTGTTCATTGCTTTGGTAATATGGAAAACTATATTTGCTAGTATGGACCTTTCAAAAACTTCTGTGAAGCAGTACCAAGAGTTAGAAAGAAGAGAAACTTCTGCTTGAGGATTACTATGCATAACTGTTCCTGAAAGTTCTCATGACTACACCAGTCTAACAGAATACGCTGGCTGTCACAATGACTGAGCTAGATGTGTTTATAACATGCCACCCTCACTTAAAATCTAAGCAGGAAAAAAAGAAGTAAAACAACCCAACAGTGTTTACCATAACAACATAATGTGTCAACTCCAGATCCCTTCTGTGAAGGCCACTGTTGTTGCCTGTCTGAAAATATGCCATTGCTGCTCTTGCATTTCTAGAAGACGGAACAGCTCAAAGCATCTACGCTAATGGGATTTATCAGACCTCTACAACTTTAGTTTCCTCCCAGTATAAAATAGACATCTTGGTCTTCAAATATCTCTGACTGACAAGAATGGTAGCTGATGTGCTTGTCAATAACACAGAGCAAACCCATAAATCCATGATTTTTGAAACAGAACACATGAGCCTTGGCACCTCATACAAAAGACAGATTCTCAGAGACCTCAGTGTTTCCCAACTCATTCTCTTTAGATGGGTTGCAAAGGAGGACACAACACACAATCATCTACAAATTCTACAGGGGAAATGAAATACTGAAACATAAAATCTATATTGTGACACAGATCCCTCCCATATCTGGTATTTTTTGCTCTATATTACACATATGCAATTTGTCCCATAGCTGTGCAGCAATGTGCATTAGACAAATGCATTTGCTTCCTGAAGTGCTGCACAGACTGCTGGTTTTGAAAGGGGAGTGATGGTTAGAGAAAGGACAAACCATCACAAGAACAGTGAGGACTGCAGTTGACCAACTTCACGATCAGAATTTGTGGCTTGCAATACACTTCCATCCTGCCACCTTTCTTGCAGAAGGCAGAAGATGTTCAGAAACTCGCCACTAGCTGCCTGTAGGGTTTTTTCAATAAATGGCACAAACAGCTTCAGAGGAGCTCAGAAGGGGTGAGATGTGAAGCCTTATCTTTCTCCCAAGTGAGGGAGGTTTCTCCAGATCTTCTATTTCATATACAAGTCTATGCTTACTACTTGAAATTAATATGGGAGGCCTACACCATGTTGTATCTGCCCTACAATTTGGCAATTCATCTTAATACACTAACATACATTAATGTACATAGCAAACTTTGAATTCTACTATTTTTTATCTGAAAAGGAGTAAAAATGGAACCCAGAGGCAAATGGTATCTACCATTAACTGATAATCTTAAAATTTGCCTCAGATACCAAAAATGCAAAGCACAAGCCACAGATCTCAGATTTCTGAAAGCTACAGAGAAAAGTCAGAAATTCCAATTGAAAACAAACAAACAAAAAAAAATCTAAATCTTATAATGAATCTAAGCTGATATTGATGACAATATTTTAAAATTTGAAACAGAGAATTAATGATTGGCATTCCAGTAATACTGTGTTTGAGGTGAGAGCATGGTGATCCAGGAGACATTCACTCCTGGGAAAGTTCATTTCTACTCAGCCTAAAAATGGAACATTATGTTCTTGAGGGCTGTTCCTGCAGCAGTACATATAATTATCTTTTGATTGTGGTATTTTTTTAGTCACATAAATGTTAAACATTTTTATTACTTTTTCTTTTTAATTCCCTTTTTACAAAGTCCATGTACAGTTATTAAAATTTGCAAAGCTGAACAGGTATAAAAGCAGTAATGAAAAGAAAGGAGAATTATTGCTATAAAGCAGACATAGCATGTAATAAAACAGAACTAATCTAATACATAATGTTAAAGTTTGACAAACTTATCATGAAAGGAATACTGTGAAAGGCAAACATATTTTTCTTATTTTTCCTTTTCATATGTGCATCTGTGCTATTATAAATTTATCAAACGGAAGACAAAGAAAATGAACCAATCAAGAATTATCTGTTTATTAAAGGAATGCAAAGGCAAAACAAATCTCTAAAAAAAATTATTTGCCAGTAAATAACAAAGGAGAAGCAGATAATTAATGTTTAATTTACTGAGTTACTTCACTAGTTACAAGGTCTCAAAGCCATTCCCTTCCAGGCTTCATCTCTTAATAATGTCTCCCTCCTAAATTTATAAAACCCTGGAAGTTTAAATTATTTTTTCTTTTTTTCTTTTTTTTCAGATTCTATTCAAGACAATAAAACAATTACTTTGGGAACAGCCTAGATTATTATTATTGTTGTTAACGTTATTGTTGATGTTATTATTATTATTTTTATTTTATTAATATACTTTGCTCCAGCATTTGCATTTGTTGTTTTGGACTATGTTTCTTAGAAAGACTCCATATGGCTGATTTGAAACTAAGGTCAGCTTTTTGACATTTTCCTTCTACGAGCACTAAGGTTAATAAATAAATAAATTAAAGAGATTTTCTTCAGTAATTGCCTACTTTAAAAGTCATGTTCATTTAGGTCATGTTCATTTAGGTAAATTGTGTGTCTCACCTTGATATTCAATTAGTCACCTGGAAAAAATCCAAACAAAATAAAACACCAAATACGTTCACGTGGGCATGTATTTGCACTGAAAAACAGTTATTGCTTAATTATCTTTATTTCAGAAGTAATATTTATTCACTTCACCTGCTAAAAAGTCTTAGCATCTCATAGTTCTCTGTAAATGTACTATCAATTATTAAAACATTTTTTCATTTCCCTTTTATGTCCAGTCTCTTTGTTTTCCATCTTCAAAGTGATGTCCTTAAATGTCTCTTCACACTGTCTCTGACCCCAAATTAGTTCGACAAACACACAAAAGAGTTTGAAGTAAATATTTCAATTTTTGCTCTAATGGAGTATTTGTCCTTTAAGATATTTCCTGCCTGGAGCATGTACTGTGCTTTACCCATCTTAATTCAATTCAATTTTGATATCTAACATAGGCATGAATGTCTTTCACTGGTTCTCATCATTCAGATACTTTTTCCAAGCTATTGTACATGTGTGTCATTTGAGTCAAGTGTTCACCTCTATCTGCTTTGAAAAATATTAGTAGAAAAACATGCTCACCTTCAGGCTCCCCACAGAGTGTACACTGTGACTCTGCAAAGAAAAAAGAGATAAATTATAATTTCTTGACTTTAAGATCTGTCATAATTGCATCCAAATATAACAAAACTTATAGAACTCAAAGCATGAAAAATGAAATTCTATTTTCAGCACCCAGTTTTAAACAGCTGCAAAGCAACTTTCAAAAAAGAATTTTTGTAGGAAGAATTTTAAAATAGAACTATATAAATGTTTAGTTACATTTATGTAGCTGTCACCTTCACAGACTCCAGTTGAATGCATTCATATAGCAGGACTTTTTTCTTCTACATGACTTTTTTATGTTTATAGATGTACAATACTGCAATGACAACAGCCACTCAAATAAAAAGTTTAAGTCTTCTAATATTCTATTATTGGAGGTAGCAAACCATAAGAGATATAGTTGTTATATTTCTTTCTCATAAAAGACTTCTAAGCCCTCCCAGGCAAAGGAAGTCAAACAGTCAATATAAATGTGCAGTTATGCTCTGCAAAATATTCAAGTATAGAAGTGAAGGAAATAAAACTCCATCATAACAAACAACAGTCTCTAAATATACAATTACTGTTTTATTCACACGCCACCACTGGGAAGTTGGCTGTCATGAAATTTATTTTGCATAACATACACATTTATACACACATGGAGGAGAAATTTTAAAGTATCCCTCGAGATTGAGCTACTTTCAGGTGTTAGCAGCAATCTGTAATACAAAGTTTCTGTTTAGAATCTAAATACCAGAATCAATTGAAATCACAGCGAACGTAATCAAGTTGGCAGATAATTCTGATGTACTGGGAAAAGTCCTACCACAGCAAGACAGCACAGTATATTTTAAATCACAACTCTCTGAAATCTCCATTTTAACACACAGCTGAAAAAATTACATCTCTAACAGCAACAAGTATGCTGAAGCAAATATATATCTGCATGTGAAGGGATGCACACACACATACACGTGTGCATGGATACACTGTTATACAAATTCAGTATAAAAAGCAATTTAACATGCCTGATATTTATTCAAAAGCTTTCTGAAATTATTTTTCCCCTTGAATGACAAATAGGAGATTGGACTTTGGCTGTGATCTTCAGTTAAAGGCAAAAGGAAAAAGGCAGAAACCTAGAATATGAAATACATACCCTGAGCAGATTGACCTTTATAGTGTCATGGTGACATGCCAGTTATTTAGAAGTACTTTCTCCACAGAGACAAGAGCCTATCTCACAGAAGCTTTGTAGGGTATCTGACCCTACAACTTTCATATATTTTACAAACATTAATCATTGGGTTTTTACTATGGCCAGGGGTTGTAATGTGCATGAAGGAAAGGAACTGGGAAAAAAATATGCTTATCCAGGAAACTCTGCTGCTGATAGGTGGATCACAACTTTCAAAACAGCATAACGTTGTATGATAGAGGAATTGATTTTAAGGCAGTTCAGCACCATGAAACACATAGCTGAATGATCTCTTGATAGACTAGCCAACGTCCTCAGCAGATCTGACAAAACTCAAACCACCCGGATGGCAAGCTTGAGAACCCCCACCCAGTGAAAAACATGGAAAGTCTCAGGTAGCACAGGCTACTGCTGGATGAAAAATGTTCTTGCCACAATTTGAAGTGATGCAGAGGAAGCAGCTCAGAGGATTTTTTTTCCTTTTAATTCAAAGGCTTGGTGAAGTTCTACTGAGAGGGGCTGCCTCTCTGTGCAGTTTATTATCCTGATTAATTAGGAAGGACACGCTGAGACTTGGTTTTTGAACTTCTGACTTTTTGCTGATCCTCTATGCCTTGCTAACAACTACTTCACTGGTTCGTTACAATTCAAAGAATCTGCCTGACTTTTTTTCAGCTCTAAACACCAACTTCCAAAGGTCCCTACTCCATACTATGAATTATTAGCTTCCTTCTTTTCCACTACATAACTTAGTGCCGGTATCGCCCATCGCAGGGCAGGCAATCTAACTGGAAAATAAAGCTTGCAGCTATGACTGGTGTCAGAAAGTTGGCCAAAAGCTTGT
Source organism: Melopsittacus undulatus (assembly GCF_012275295.1). NCBI lineage: Eukaryota > Metazoa > Chordata > Aves > Psittaciformes > Psittaculidae > Melopsittacus > Melopsittacus undulatus. The sequence continues at coordinate 34,151,829 of NC_047529.1, read as the reverse complement.
TAGGCATGAACACTATCCCTGCCATTTTTTTGACTTTTCAGGTGTTTGTTTAAGGGCCATGTTCCTGGACAAGCTAGGTCTTTCTTCCCGTATCTCAGCATACCTGGGGAGAGTTTAAGGGGGGTATGCCTGTATCTTTTAGTTCATCAGTGTATGCCTTCCAGAGGTTGGGGATCATTTTGAACTGACAGCACTGCCTGTCTCTCTACAATGGTAAGAAGCAGGCTGCGGATGTTGATGATTCACCAGTAACCCTCTGTTTATGAACTTCCCTACTGTAGTTTGCTACTGTGGGAAAAGGCTAGATACCCTTTTTGTTGTGCTTAACACATACAGATTGAGTGATAAATAAAAATACAGCCACTTCTACTAGACACATGAACATGACGTGGAAGTTGCACGGAGCACTGGTTTCCACAGACCTGCTCTGTGTGTGTGTGAGAGAGAAATAAGTTTATTTAGATCTGTACATTCTATGGTTGTTGTTAAAATATTGTATGTTCTATGTTTCCAAGACTAAATTCATACAAAACAGCACATTCAAGTACTTTTACGTTTACATTATACAGAAATCTTAGGATCCTGTAAAGAAACTATGTTTTGAAACTTACTACAATGTGTTTTCTCTGTAAGGATGTCACTGTATCATGGTAGGAAAGACCTTTCAGGAATATAGCTCAATACTAAACATGTTTACTAATCTGGAGGCAGATAACAGCAAATGAAGGACACAAAAACAATGCAAAAACTTACCACTCTACCAGGTGAAATGACATTGCTTAGGCTAAGATGCACCTCACAAAGTTTGGGTGTTTCAGCATTAACGTTCAAAAACTGAACTAGTCTTAAAAGGTTAAGTTGGCTTTCCAGTTCATGAAAAGAAACAGCACCTAACCTGCCTTAGAAACCTATATCAGCATGAGATACATCAATAAATCATTTTTATGTAAGTGCACATCCCTTTTTTTGTGTTTTAAGAGGTCTTAGACTTAGGCTACGTCTTCACACTAGCATTCACAGCAAGAGAGAAATGTCAGTTGTAACAGACCTCTGAGGGTCATCTCATCCAGCCTCCCACTGAGAGCAGGACTGTCACTAACACAGGCTCAGGCATTGATAATCAAGTCTGAAAGCCACCAAAGATGGAGATTCCCACAGCCTTGGTAGGCAGCCTGCTCCAGTGCTGCATCAGCTTTGTAGGGTTCTACTTGAATTTCTCAGTCTGCAGTTTGTGGCCATTCTTCCTTGTTACATCACCCTGCACCACTAAAAAGACTTTGGTTCCATACTGTCTGTAACTCTTCAAAATGCTGTTGTCTGCTGTGGATCTTCACCTCAACAAACTACATATCCCCAGCTCGTTCAACTATTCTGACCAGAGGGCCCTTTGCTAGAATCCCTCCAATTTCTTCCAGTTTCTGGAAGCAGAGAGCCCCAACAACTGAGCACAGTATTTCAGGTGCAGACCCACCAGCACCAGAGGTAAATAACCTCCTCAGTGTGCTGATGATACTCATCTTGACAGCCCAGAATGCAGTTTGCCTGTTTGCAATGAGAACACCGTCTGTTGACCCATATGCAAGTTGGTATTCACATTCCTTCAGAAAAAAAATAATGGAATAAGATCAAGTCTTAGTAAGACCTGTTCCCTGATCCAAGTCTCCCACCAATTGTAACAGTGCTAATGCGTGGCATTACGAATGAAGTGACATCTGAATGAAAGTGCTTAAGGTACTGCATGTTCGGATGGAATAGGAACAGGGACATTAACATATTTCAGACAAAGACATTTCTAAGCTTCTTCTCATACTTCCTAGTAATGGATTATGACTCTACATATCTGATTCATCTAAAGTATTATAATGATACTTTGATACTTTTGCAGGACTTATTTCTTTTTATGTTGTTAACAATAAATATGTTGTTAATCAGCTGCACTTAACAAAGATGCTCATTCTTGCAAACACTCATACATGGAAGTAACTTCTTTGTCATTGCTCTCAAAAGTAAAATGACAAAGATGGGTGAGTGTTCAGAGATTTGGGACCCAATAAATCAATAGAACAAGGAAAACCTGTATTTATATTATTAATCTCACTCTATCATTTTGAAATGGTCTAGCCAACATAAATAATCTTCCCAGATACAAGAACTTGCTGACAAAATAGGTCATGAGAAAGATCTTCTGAAGAAATTATTTTATCACGAAGACACAAGCTCTTTTTCCCCAAGCTACAATAAAATTTATTTTATTTTAGTAGTTTTTTCTTGTCTAATGTAAATGACAAGTAAAACTAAAAATAATAAACCAGATATGTAAATGCCAACATAGTTTCTCCAAACAGCTGAGTTCAACATTCAATTTTAAATTGAGTAAGGATAAATTATTCTGCTAAACATGTTCACCGTTCCTTGCTTTATATGTACTTTTCTTGTATGGTTTGTGCAAGTACAATAAAATCTGCTATAAAGAACTACAATAAGGAAAACAACATATGGGCCAGATGAAAGAAAAAATTGTCATTATGAAGAAATTACAATTCAAAGTAGCCATGTAAGTTGTATAATGCAATAAAACGAAGACAACACAATATTACTAATATTTTGAATCAGTTTAAAGAGAATACTGGATGATATTTAATATTTAACTACACTTTAAAGTACACTGGCCACTCAACAGGGATAACCATATCCTGGGCTGCATCAAAAGCAGCATGACCAGCAGCTTGAAGAAGGTGATCCTGCCCCTCTACTCTGCTCTCGTGAGAGTACTGTGTGTAGTTCTCACTTGGAGTACTATGCACAGTTCTGGTGTCCTCAACATAAAAAGGACATGGAACTGTTGGAATAAGTCCAGAGGAGGGCCACGAGGATGATCAGGGGACTGGAGCACCTCCCATATGAAGATAGGCTGAGAAAGTTGGGGCTGTTCAGCCTGGAGAAGAGAAGGCTGCATAGAGACCTCATAGCAGCCTTCCAGTATCTTAAGAGGGCCTATAGGGATGCTGAGGAGAGACTCTTCATTAGGGACTGTAATGATAGAACAAGGGTGTCGTGGTTTAAACCAAGTCCCCCAACTCCTGGAGAGTTAGGAAGGAGAATCCAAAGAATGTAGCCCCCACGGATTGAGATAAGAACGGTTTAATTGCTAAGGCATAACACAGAATCACCACTGCCATTACCACTACAAATAATAATGATACAGCAAACAGCAAGTGAAAAGAATACAACACCCCACCAGCCACCAACCCATAACTCACTCCACCCTGCCCAGCTGAGCACCGCGTGCTCCTTCCTCCGTTACCCACCAAGTATATCCGGGTCCTTGAGCAAAAGCAATCCCACGAGTGGGTTTGCCTTGGCCTGAAACAGGAGTAACCCAGACTGTCTTCCCTAGCAAATTTCTCATGTGCACTACAGGCACCTTGTCCCCCTCTACAATATGTAAAAGTTCTGACTGGGCTGGGCCAGCCCTGTTAGCAGATCCTCTGGTGTTGACCAACCAGGTGGCCTTTGGTAAATGTGTATCCCAATGCTTGAAAGTTCCCCCACCCACTGCTCTCAGTGTAGTTTTTAACAGCCCATTGTACCGTTCAATTTTCCCAGAGGCTGGTGCATGGTAGGGGATGTGATATACCCACCCAATGCTATGTTCTTTGGCCCAAGTGCCTATAAGGTTGTTCCGAAAATGAGTCCCATTGTCTGACTCAATTCTCTCTGGGGTGCCATGTCGCCACAAAATCTGGTTCTCAAGGCCCAGGATAGTGTTCTGGGCAGTGGCGTGGGGCACAGCATATGTTTCCAGCCATCCTGTGGTTGTTTCCACCATGGTAAGCACATAGCGCTTGCCTCGGCGTGTTGGTGGGAGTGTGATATAGTCAGTTTGCCAGGCCTCCCCATATTTATACTTCAGCCATCGTCCTTCATACCAAAGAGGTTTTAACCGTTTAGCTTGTTTAATTGCAGCACATGTCTCACACTCATGAATAACCTGGGCGATAGTGTCCATTGTTAAGTCCACCCCTCGATCACGAGCCCATTTATACGTTGCATCTCTGCCCTGATGGCCTGAAGTGTCGTGGGCCCACCGGGCCAAAAATAATTCGCCTTTATGTTGCCAATCTAAGTCCATCTGAGCTATTTCAATCTTAGCAGCTTTATCCACTTGTTGGTTATTGTGGTGTTCCTCAGTGGCCCGACTCTTAGGTATGTGGGCATCTACATGGCGTACCCTCACCACCAGCTTCTGCACCCGGGCAGCGACATCTTGCCATAATGCAGCAGCCCAAATGGGTTTACCTCTGCGTTGCCAGTTGCTCTGCTTCCATTGCTGCAACCACCCCCACAGGGCATTTGCCACCATCCATGAGTCAGTATAGAGTACTGGCCACCTTTCTCGCTCAGCAATGTCCAGGGCCAGCTGGATGGCTTTCACCTCAGCAAACTGACTCGATTCACCCTCTCCTTCAGCAGTTTCAGCAACTTGTCGCTGAGGACTCCATACAGCTGCCTTCCATCTCCGATGCTTTCCCACAATACGGCAGGACCCATCAGTGAACAAGGCATACTGCTTTTCACTTTCTGACAATTTATTATATGGTGATGCCTCTTCGGCACGCATCACCTCCTTCTCTGGTGACATTCCAAAATCTTTGCCCTCTGGCCAGTCCATGATGACTTCCAGAATGCCTGGACGACTGGGATTTCCTATCCAAGCTCGTGTAATTAGTGCAGCCCATTTACTCCAAGTAGCATCAGTTGCATGATGTGTAGAGGAGACCCTCCCTGCCTTTGAACATCCAGCCCAGCACTGGCAAGCGGGGTGCCAAAAGGAGCTGTGCATCAGTGCCAATCACCTCCGAAGCAGCTCGAACCCCTTCATAAGCTGCCAATATCTCTTTCTCCGTTTGCATCCTGGGCATCATGTGCTATGGTATGGAATACCTCATTGCCTAGCCTGGGTCAGGTGTCCTGTCTCTCCTTCCTCCCGGAATCCCCTCCTCCACCTGGCTGGAAAAAACCTTGAACAAAAACACCCTCAAAACATGCTCAAACCATGACAAAGGGGCAGTGGGTTCAAACTTAAACAGGGAAAGCTTAAATTGGATGTAAGGAAGAAATTCTTTACCATAAGGATGGTGAGGCACTGGAATGGGTTGCCCAGGGAAGTTGTGAATGCTCCATCCTTGGTGGTGTTCAAAGCCAGGTTGGACAGAGCCTTGGATGACATGGTTTAGTGTGAGGTGTCCCTGCCCATGGCAGGGGGGATGGAACTAGATGATCTTAAGGTCCTTTCCAACCCTAACAATTTTTTGATTCTATGATTTATCCAGGTCATGGAGTCCAACCTGGATGAGTCTTGACCAAGATACATGCAATTGACAGTATGACAAGAAATAATATGGAAATGGGAGATGTAGTGCTGGGAATGACTTGTCACCTCAGCACTGCATTCAGAAAAGGGGTGCAGTCAGCCCTTCTGACTATCCCTTGAATAATACCACATCAGGTTTTGTGCACTGAATAATGCCACATCATTTTGTACATCAAAACATCAGGTTTTGTATTCCCACTTCATTTATGTAACAGACCATGTCTCTTTTCATGGGGCACTACCAGAAAACCTTGGCAGCAACTTTCTGCCTTCTCTGTAGTATTTTAAATTTTCATTGCAAACATGTATGTTCTCTATTGCTTATATTTATCATTTTCCATCCATCATTGTCTAAATCTGTTTATTGAACAGCCAGAAAAAGATACCCTTGTTATATAGTTACTTATTATTACTGACTGCTTGAATTCAGAATTCAGTGAGTGAAAGCTAGAAATGCTTTTTGTCTAACAGAGAATTACAGTTGGCCTCACAGAAAACAATTCTTGATTTGCTTTTTATTTTCCACTTTCATTTATGTATAATAATAATAATTTAAAGATTAATGAAAAAAGAGATCAAGGTCCAGAGAGGATATATAGCAGATAGTGCTTTAGATTCTGGTTCTAATGGCAAGAAATGCAGCTGTGGCTGACACTATTTCATCAATGTCTCTTTACATCATTTTCCTGATGTCAGTGAAACAGAACTCTGTGACACTTAGATACACAGGGTAGGCATACATTATATAGAGATTCACTGCAGCTGAAAAACAAGGTATAATTTAAGGCTAAACTGTGAGGCTTCTTATCATTTTCAGGATTTTAATCCAGTATTTGCATCTAAATATGGCTATACACGGCTATAACTGTGCCAATAAAAGCTCTATTATGAACTATGTTCCACACTGATGCTATAGCAAATCCCATGGGGGGTCCTCCAGTACATGTTCAGTCATCCATGTAGGTAAGGCACTGAGAGACACCTACAAAAACCAACTAGCCTTTTCTCCCCTGGAATCTTTCCAACTTACCTGTATCTTAAAGCTGTAAGTGCCTCATACAGCACATGACCTGAGCCCTTCAACTACTAGGAAGAGCAGAATATTTATACATTTGCAACATTCATATATTTCTAAGAATGCCACTGGCCTAATTTTGGGCAGCACTATTTTCTTGTCTTAAATGAGATCCCATCCCATTCTTACATAAAGGAATTTCACTAAAGGTACTTTAAGCAGTTGTTACCATATGAACAAAGTCAAGGATACTTTGTTGGTCTGCCTTTGCAGTAAGAGCCCTATTCACATGATCCATGTAAAGCAAGTGAAATCCAGGAGCTCCTTACAACTGTTTGAAACTATGAAATAGAAAAGATAATCAAAATGACACCACAGAAACCCACTATTTCTCACAGTATTTTGAGTACTGACAAATAGCATAATAGGAAGAGAAAGCAATTATATTTGGACTCAGATATTGTTTGGGCCTATTTCCATAAACTGTCATAAAAGAAACAAGGAAAAAATATCTCAAGTTCTTCAGTCTGAAGAAAAGCATGCAGTTATACATATAAATGTATACACACATTTGCAAGTGTGTGCATATATACACAGATCTGTCTATCCTGAAACCTTTTTACTCTCCTGAACAATAGTGCTTACACATAAAAATACCAGCCGTCAGTACATCATGCAGAACATACTAAAAATGTAATAATAATAATTGCTTGGAACTGTTGTGGATATAGCAAATAAATGTATTTCATCCCTCTGAAACTACTTCTACAAGCATTTCCTGCTGAGCGTAAGAGCCTACTTTCCTGCCTGCCTCTCACTGCTAGTCACTTATTGTATGACCACTCTCAGGATGAGATTCCTTGTGTTTGCAATTTCAGTTTTCTTGAATCTTTCCTTTTAACTGTGCTATTCATAACAAAGGGCCTTTTACTGCCCAGCATCAGGCCTTGGGGTTACCAAACCAAGTATCTACTAGAGTTTGGGGGAATAAGAAAAATACAATAGGAAAAGACACTGCCCACAAGAGATCAGCAGCTGGGCTCTATTGGGAACGTCAGAGCATGGGGAATGAGTAGCTCTGAAAGAACTTACTTTAAACAAAAATAGAATACAGAATAGCCATTATTAAAATAGAGTGAGCCTAAAGCAGAAGAAAATCAACCAACCTGGCAGCAAACTTTGTTTGCTTTTGAGCAAATGAACTGACATCCAATGAAATGCATAAAGCAACTACTAAAAGCCCATTCTTTTCCACAGATAAAAATGTAAGGCTCATGCTCAAAGCAATGCCAGAACCTATTCACAATACTTGCAGATCAGATCCTTCTCCATATGGATTTTACATATTGCCCATGCATTAACCATGCCAAAAGAGATTTTAGAAAAGAATTATGACATCAACAATCAAATATTTTCATAGGAAAACAAAAATAATTGAAGCAATAAAAAGCAAACTATAAACCACTAAAGAAAAAAAAAGGAAAAAAAAAAAGAAAAAACAACTAATGTTTCTCTTGATGATCTGAACATAAATACTTTCTTTCCAGAGGAGCAGTCATAAACACAGCAATAAAATTTATGTGCTTTAGCACATTTCTGATACACATTTCAAATGTACAGTATCGAAGTGGACAGTCCAAATACTGTGAATGAGTCCAAAAAAGACCAGAAGATGTGTTACTCAGAGCAAACCTACATGTTTGTCTGCTCACTTTTACACTCTTTTTGCTAGCTTTGACATTCAAAGGTTAAAGTGAATCATATTCCCCATAGCTGACGAGAAGAAACTTACCACCCCTTAATCACATCATGGCATCTTCATGAAAAACACCATTGTGAGTAAGGTTGAGGATAAAAATTTGTCAGAGTGGGTACCCATGAGAGTTCTGTGAAATACAAAACTGAAGACAGTCTGCACCAGAGGCTTCCTTCAAAACCCCCCTGGAGCCAATGCAAGTGTCACTGGGAGTTCTGTAGGCTCACTATCAAATCTCAACAGTGTACTAATGTAAAAGTAGCCTATCTACTAGGAGATAGTAGGCTATCTATCATTATTCCTTTACTTCCTGCCTGTTTTTCTCTCTCTTCTTTCACTTTGTTCATTTAAAGAGATTTCACCAATAATCTTAGAGCATAGAATCATAGAGTCATAGAATACTTAGGTTTGGAAAGGACCTTAAGTTCATCTAGTCCCAACCCCCCTGCCATGGGCAGGGACACCTCACACCAAACCATGTCACCCAAGGGTACATCCAACCTGGCCTTGAACACTGCCAGGGATGGAGCATTCACAATCTCCCTGGGCAACCCACTCCAGCACCCCACCACCCTAACAGTAAAGAATTTCCTCCTTATATCCAATCTAAACCTCTGCTGTTTCAGTTTCAACCCATTACCCCTTGTCCTATCACTACAATCCCTAATGAATAGTCCCTCACCAGCATCCCTATAGGCGCCCTTCAAATACTGGAAGGCTGCTCTGAGGTCTCCACGCAGCCTTCTCTTCTCCAGGCTGAACAGCCCCAACTTTCTCAGCCTGTCTTCATATGGGAGGTGCTCCACTCCCCTCATCATCCTCATGGCCCTTCTCTGGACTTATTCCAACAGTTCCATGTCCTTTTTATGTTGCACACAATACTCCAAGTGAGGTCTCAGGAGAGCAGAGTAGAGGGGCAGGATCACCTCCTTTGACCTGCTGGTCACGCTCCTTTTGATGCAGCCCAGGATACTGTTGGCCCCCTGGGCTGCAAGTGCACACTGCCAAATCGAAGTTGAGCATGATAACAAAGAGCCAAAGGTACATGGCAAAAAATGCAGAATAGGACAGCACAGTCATAGAGTAGGTCACACACTCTGATACTCTGGTACTTTGAAGGTTAAATTGATTTTTTCACTCTGTTCTTCTTTTCTCTCAGAGAGGAATTAGATTTTAAAAGCATTTGAGTACGGAGTTGACTTGACAGATTTAAGGAGGTAATTTTAAATACAAAAGGTGTACAAAAAAAATTATGTAACCACTGGAAGGGGGAAGACATCAAGTCCAGGATATATCCACAGCTGTGCAAGACTGTTGAATGACATCCTTCATGTAAAGCCAGAAATGTATATAAACCTAGAATAGTACAAGTTGGAAAAGGCCTCCTGAGATCATTAGGAGTTTACCCCTCAATTCAGAGCACTGTCAACTTTAAAGTAATATTAGATTTCTCAGGGTCTTGCTCACTCAAGTTCTGAAAATTCACCAGGAAGGAGAATCAAGTCACTCTGAGCAACTGTTCCAGTGTTTAACCACCTTCACCATGAAGAGTTTTTTCCTTGTGTCTAATTGAAATCTCCCTTCTGCATCACCTATTTCCTTTTGTCCTTTCACTGTGCATGTCCATTAAGTGTCTGACTCCATCTGGCTGTAATGACCCATTAAGCAGCTGCAGACAGCAATTAGCTCTGTTTTCCTCTTAGCTTCCTCTCTGAACAAATCCAGGTCTGTTCAATGTCTCCATGTGTATCATATGCTCCAGCTACATATGGTGGCCATCCTCTGGACACTTTTCAAATTGTATATCTTTCTTATACCAGTGTAGGGGTGGGCAGGGGCCAGAACTGGGCACTACTCCAATTGCAGCATCTGAAGTGCCAATCCCTTTAACCTACCAGCTGGACTGACGCAGGCCAGGGTGTAGCCAGACTTCACTACTGCAGGTACACTTCTGAGCTCATAATGAAAGGGCACTCAAACACAAAAAGACTATTACACATGACTAAAGCTTTGAACTCATCCAGTCCCAAGTATGCAGTGGACTCACATGCTAAGTGACTACTTGAGGAGGTTATGGCAGCAAACTCTGACATGCCAGGCAGTGTCTCCCAACAGCTAGAGACTACAGCTCAAGGACTGATCTATTGTATAAACCTTTCTACTGTCCTAAAGGGGAATCCACTGCGCATTCCTTCTTAAATACTGGATCAAATACAGGCTGGGGGAAACAAAGGTTGTTTACTGGAGTATTGAGCCATCCTCTGTAAGGCTTTCTGTTTTGACAAGTCTATAACAACTTCTGAGACCTAGTGGTATTCCTAAATACATCTGCATATCTCAGGAGAAGAGCTTCCATATAGTCTCTGCTCTCCATCTGAAATGTTATCTTCAGATGGGAATGGGCAAATACATAAAAAACACAAATTCTGTGTGAAATATTAAAATTGATTTAAAAAAAAGAAACAAAAATCTGTTTCTCCTATATGGTGTTTGCTGCCAAGTAAGTGTTAATAAACTGAATCTGAAAAATACAAAAGTGAACTGACAAAAAATGTGCTTCCCTTTCCATCTTGAACATTCTCTAAAAAAAAACCAGTCTGCTCTGTTGGTGATTTCAAACACTTTCATCTCACTGGATATACACACATGTGACCTCTATCATAACCATGACAAAGGGACAAAGACCTCATTGCTCAGACCTAAGCTCAAAATAACAAGAGTGCTTAAATTTATCTTTTGCAATAGGAAATAAAGATTAATTAGGGGTAACAGAAACTTTCTAGTGAGTTAAGCAAAACAGAAAAAAATTTCAACTTCTGTAAAATAACTATGAACTTCAGCTCCAAGCTCCTAACTAGTTCTGGTGAACAGAGCTTTCATACCCGGACCAGAGCATCCATACCTGGACATACCTGGACTGATGCTGGAACAAGGTACAAAATTGAGCATACCTGTAAATATGTAGACTGTAGTGACAGGACAAGGGGTAATGGGTTCAAACTTAAATGGGGAAGTTTAGATTGGATATAAGGAAGAAATTCTTTACCATAAGGATGGTGAGGCACTGGAATGGGTTGCCCAGGGAAGTTGTAAATGCTCCATCCCTGGTAGTGTTCAAGGCCAGGTTGGATGAAGCCTTGGGTGACATGGTTTAGTGTGAGGTGTCCCTGCCCATGGCAGGGGGGTTGGAACTTGATGATCTTAAGCTCCTTTCCAACCCTATTTTTGATTCTATGATTCTATAAATGTTTTATGCATCAAGTTTTCCATAATGAACATTCATTATTAAGATTCATAAACAAAACCAATCCAAAATTCCAGTTGAAATTAAATGAACATTAATTAGAACTGTGGACACATCCTTTGACAAAAAGAATTGTAATAAAGAAATAGAAGTCAAGAGTCTAATGATATTTCACAGAGATAAAATTGAGATAGGGAAACCAGTGACTGAAAAATAGTCTAATTTTTTTTTGCAAAGACACCCATAAATTCAACCCTAAACAGCCTAAAGGAAAGCTGAAACAGCAGATTTAAATTTATTATTTCTTTTCAACTGTAGATGTCCCTTTTCTTTCTTCAGTGGATCATGTACACAGCAATGTGTACCTCTTTCAGGCAACCTCACCTTTTAGATTACTGCAGCAAGTTAGCATCCTCTATCACTGATTTGACCTTCACTTCCTTTATACTTTCGTAATGGTCTGGTGATTTCTTTAATAGTTAGCTACAAGGAAGGCCAGATCTGCAGTGTACAGAGCACAATCATTGAAAGGACCCCTAAGGTTGAAATAAAAACCGTTGACATGCACTATATGCCAGAAGAGTAACTGCTAACTAGCACAGATCTCTACGTGTGGCTTAGAAACTTCAAGGAACCTCAAGTGCAAACAACCAAACTCGTATGGGATGCTTCTGTCTGATTCTTAAACATCACTGAAATTAGAATCTCAGCACAAGCTTTGCAAGTATTTTAGACATTGTTATTTATATATTAAAACCCTCATAAAAGTCTCCAGATTAAATTAATGTATAATATACTCAGCTAATTAAGTACGAATCATTGCCATTATCATCACTGTAGCAAATTTCATTGACCAGTCTAGCCTAAGGGCAGGATACAGTTAATAGCCCCCTCTGAACATTATTGCCTTTTGGAAATGAAACACTTTGTTGTGTCAAACATAAGATGAAATTGTATAACTGCACATCACTTTCGAGACAGTAAAAAAGCAGAAGCCCAGAAGACACTAGACCATATTAAGTGCCTGTAATTTCTTACATTAGTCAACTGAGTTTAAAGCAAAATAATTTTCTCCCTGTTCTTCAGAACTACCTTTTTTTCTCTTCCAAATTCATTAAATGACATTTCTACTGTAAATGTCTCTTTCAGTCTTAGAATAAGAACTTTACTCCTTAAGAAGAAACTGGAAGCAAGTTTACATTAAAAAAAGATAAAATCACAGCTCAGTTGAGCAGTTTTTCTTTATGATCCAGTGTTCAAAGTCTATGCCAAGAAACTGCCACCCTCAGTTTTTTTTTCTGCCTGAACATTTAAAAGGGGGAAATTTTGCTTCACTCACAAGAAGTTTGTTGCTAATGCAGCTTTTTCTCTTGGATAACTGTAGTAAATGCTGCTGACTGGCCCCTAAACAGTCACCTGAGTGAGGTTATCTGCAGGACTGGGCATGAATTTAGAGACTATGAACATGCACATATGTGATTTCCACAGTTTTACTGGCCTACTGGCCTCCATTATATTATTTACAAGATGTAACTAAGGGGTAAATTCCTGAAAATTTGAGACTAAGGAGATTATTATTAACAAGGAAATATTGAATTACTTGCAAGAGACAAGTAATGAAAAAATATGATCCAGCTTTCAACAGTAAAATGAGAAATAATTATACACAAGTTTCTCACAAATAAATGTCATAAATGAGTAGTTTATAATGCTAAATTGTCTTAATCACAGAAACACCACGGAATTACTAATCAACAGAAAACAGACATACACAGGTATGAAATGTCTTTTAGATTTAGTACTCTATCCCTAAAAAAAAAAAAAAAGAGAGAGAACAATATTATTTACCACAGCTATAATGCAGCACTATATACCTAAGTTTTTGGATGATGTAATTGGACAAGTACTGCTTGACTTGAGTACCTCAGGCTGAGGTAGACTATAAGCAGACACAAGTTTCACAATATATATATAATTCTTCATTAATATTTCAGGCCTTTTTAATAATTGTACAGTCTTCATGAACTAATTATGAGGCACTAGCAATAACATAAATTTGCCTGTTAGATCTGTGAATTCTTTGGCTTATGTGAAGTTTTATGGTATGAGTGGTCCAGCCTAGTATTATGCTGCTAATAACAACCCAAAAAGAATATCATTTAACATCTATACCACCTGGAGGAATCTGAATACTTTGAGAATATTCATAAAACACTTCTGCACATACTTTTTTATCATTTCATGTTCTGAAGGCACACAAGATTTTCTCTAGGGTCTTCATTTTAGCTCCATCTGGTCCCATAGCATTTAAATAAAGAAATAATTAGATGATTTTTCAGTACAGTAAAATACAAGTCTGGATATGAAATTACATCCTTTCACATAATTGCACAAGATGCAAAACCTACAAAAGCAAACAGGTAAATATTAACACTGATTTCAGCAGAATGAAGTGCTCTTTTATTTCTGAAATGTGTCTGCTGTGAAATTGGCTCAGATTAAGTAGAGCCTTAACGGCTTCTATATCAAAAATAAAGGAAATTTATTTTATCTATTCCTCCCTTTTTACCCTATTTTCTGTCCATTAAGAGAGATCACAATGTACATATTCTGATTATGCTAATGTAATAACAAGTTGCAGAATAATTAAATTTAAAAAATTGGAAAAGACAAGTACTCACATGAAAAAGTTAAATTATATTTGAGAGGAGAGAAGAAATTATCTCTCAAACAAAGCTCTAGGTAAAACACCAAACTGGTGTTACGTGCAGTTGCAGGCATTGAATGTGATGCTTACAATTACCATTCAGCTGATACTTCTTTTTGTAAAGCAGAAAAATCGAGATCAATGGCATCAATTGTAGAAATAACAATTAGGAATACAAAAGAACTGGTAGCTCTGAGGAGATCCAGGTGGGTTTTAAGCAGTTCTTCAGCTTACTTGTCCAGCTAACTAGAAGCCCCAACTTTGCTTTTAAAAAGGCCTTTGATAAGAACATTATTCTTGCCGATACACAAGATCAAATGTTGCATTAAATCTGTGTTCCCCATGACTTTGTGTCCTTGCCATGAAAGTTTAGTCACACTGCTCAAACTAACAATTTACAAGGGTTATGCTTATACAAAACACTTTTCCACAGTGGAAAGATCAGTACTCCATAGTTTTCATGGTAGGTGTCTTTATGCAATAGCTCCAAAATCCAACTCAGCTGATTTAGAAATAGAAGAATCTATCATGAAAGAGATTTTCCTTCATAGAATCTAGCAAAAGATGCAGAAATGTACAGATCTTAAGAATGGACTTTGTGAGAAGGAGCTGGGTAACAAGAATCTATGACTGAAGAGACCAACTCATAAAAAGAACATATTTTTTCATCAAGTAAGGTACCTTTCAACAAGTACCAGGAGGCAAGAAACATCACAGAATCCAAGTAAGTGTAAGGCTTAAAATAATTACAGCAAAATGGTATTCATAAACACTGAGAAGCTGAAAAAAGAATCAGTTGAGGCAGAAAAAGAAGAAAAGATACATATGAGAATTTAAAGTTGATTTGTTGTTTGGTTTTGAGGTTCTTTTTTTAATGTTGTAAGCATTGGCATTGCAAAACATGTGTAGAAGTTCACATATGCATAGCCACAAATGAATGCTCAGTTCACACTGACTGAGACATTGAAGTTCTTTGGAAGTGCTGCTAATTTCTTATGAATTCCCTGGAGAGAGTACACTCAGAGTATGGCTAAAGGAAATACTCTTTCACAGTAGGAGCTGAGTCTAAGAGTGGGAAACACAGCAGCAATAGTGTTTGAAGATGGAGAGAAGCATGACTCAGACATTTATTTTTTTGAAAGATGGAGAACTTAAAATATACAACAGTAGGAAGTGAAAGATCAGGATCTCAGTATGTGTCACCATGGTTCAGCCAAAATCAAAGGAATCTCACTGTTTTTTATCAATTATTTGGCCCAAGATCTTCCAATCTGTGGGTAATAACACAACTGGAGACAGAGCCAGTAATTAAAGAGAATGCAATCGTATTCAAAAGGTTTTCCATTATTTTTTGTGACTGGATGAGCAGATGGCAAATGCAGCTTAACACAGAAAAAATGTGAGATAATTAGCAGGGAAACCAAACACCAAGTTAGAGAATATGTACTAAATGGAAATCTCATCTAGGAAGCTAATCAAGAGAGGAATTTGGGGGTTATTATGAAAAATAATCAAAACCATCAAATCATTTCACAGCTGCTGGAGAAAAGAAGGCAAAGCTGATAACAGGTTACATTAATAGATAGATACACCACCAAGTAAAGTGATATTATTAGTGTTCAAGGCATTTATTAAGAACCCTCTAGAATTTTCCACCTGGCTCTGGCCTGTGTGGGAGTGTGTAGCAAAGAGGGGCAGTACAGATGAAAATGTGATGTGCCAGTGCTAGTGTTTTTGAGCCTGAGCTTCTCCCATCAACTTCCACCCAAGCCTAGGTAGGCTCTTTTTGTTTCTACTGCTCTTACAACGCTGTTTCAGAGCCTTAGTCTTGGGTGGTCATAATCAGCCTACTAAACTGCAAACTGCAATTTATTCATGGCCAGTTTATTCTTATGCCAGCAATAACATTTAGACTATATCACTCTACTTTCTTCCTGTTGTTTACCTCCCTGATATATTTACGGAGAGCAATCATGTCCCTTCTTGGACTTCTCCTTGTTGTGTATTACTTGTCAAACCCTTTATGTTTTCTCCTGTAAAGTAAGCACTCTGCTTTCCTGATCACTACAGTGCTCACATGCAAGTGCTCACTGCCATTTCTGTGCAGATTTCTCCTCTGTGAACAGGTCTCTATCCTTGCAAGAATCACAACATCGATATCTGCAAGGCAAGCAAGAAGCCCTAGGAAAGGTACATGTTGCAGCAGCCAACAAGTCTGTCCAAGTGACTTCAGAACAAATCCAGAACACAAGGGCAATGCATCAACTCAGACATACTGGTGTAAATCGCAGTACCTGGACCTGGCTGGGGAAATAGGTAGATGGAATGCTGAGCTTGGCAGCATCCTGTGGGAGAAGTGGAGATGGAAAGGTTTGGTACCACAGAACTGGGAGTCTGGGGTAGGAAATAGGACCAAGGCTGGCAACACGGTTTTGCAGGAGCAGGGGCACTGTGGAAGAAGAGATATGTGACTGTGGGGCATGGGTAGGGGAATCAATCTGTGGGACCAGAGAGTGGTGAATTGTAGGTAGATCTGGATAGGATGGAAGGAATGGGGTTGCTTCAGGGTAAATCCAAAAATACTGGCGAGTCTCTAGAGTGGTGTCGGTGTGCCATTAACCTGAAGTCCAGTTGTGGACCAGGACACACACATACAAGCTCTTCCCTTGCTCCCACTTCATTCTCCTTTTAAATTTCGCTTTGATAAGGAGATTAAATATATGTGACTAAACTATCTGACCATTTGTCAATTCTGTCTCTCCTACACACTATTCCCATCACTTTCATCCACTGCTCTGCATTTTACTGGGGAGCTTGACACTCAGAAGAAGTTGCTAAAAGTTCTGAGGATACTGGCATCTGGACAGAGGAAACAGAAACCAAAATTAAGACCCCTATTGGAAAGGCAGCCATACAAGCTCAGCAACTATTAGATTTGTTCGGTCTCCCAATCAGCACAAGTATTATGTTGAAATCAGCTATTATACAGGCTGCTCCTTCCCCAGCAGCTGGGATTTAGGGGACATGGGAGAGAGCCAAGCATACTGTGAATAGAGAGGCTCAGCAGATGTTACAGAGGAAGTGAAGACTTCCTTCTTCCTTCTTCCTGGGGTGGGAGGAAGGTTATTTATATGGAACAGGAGGAGGGAGGACCAGGCTAGTGTACCATAGGAACATAGGTCACAAATCTATAACATACTTTCATTAGTTCCAGCATTAATGGAAAAAGTGGTTGCTTTCCAAATATAATCTGGCATTGGTGTGTTCAGCATAAACATAATTTTGAACTAGCAATCTTATAGTAACAAGTCATCAGAGTCAATATATTCAGCAGAATTTTAGGATAATGGGTGATATATACCAGGTATTCATCACAGTTCGATCAAAGAACAGAACATGTTTATAAATGCTTTGATTGTGTCCCTTAAATTTGCAGAGAATTAGTGATCTCAAAGTACTTTTTAACCAATATTGGAAAACCAAAGTTGTATTGTTTTTTAACAGAACAAAAATCACTGTTCTTCAGAACATTTCTCTAAATCTTGACTGTCCTTTGGATAACTTTCAACCCACATCCACAAGAAAATATAAGACCTTTACTGTGCATTTCTATATGCCAACTATTTCTTTCTTGTTCTTTTAAGTGCTTCCTCTTTTCTATCTGTTAGGCAGGAAACATGCAGTCTTATCTTCATATAACAACACAACCATAAATTTACCTGTACTGAGCAAAGTGGCAGTTTGCTTCTGTTATTACCAGTCATTTGATTAGTACTACAGTAGGACAATGGGAATGAAGCTACCTCTGACACAGATTTCATCCTCAGGATGCCTCTAGATTCATATCTTTGAACAGAATTATATTGCCATATTTCCTTCTGAATAATATATTTATTGTACATATTAAGACTAGTTTTAAATTAACATTTTAATTTATTGATGTACTATGTACTTAGAATCACTTGCAAGGTAAGTTAGTTAACACATATCAGAGTTTCTATCCAATGGAAATCCAAGTTCAGCATTTCAGCAATTGCTTGTATATACAACTGGAGCAAAACTAAACCATCAACACATTTTGTAGCTTAAATTATACCAAGCTTAGATGAAGCTGAAATGTTTAACTTTAGTTTATCAGAGAAAAAGGAAACATTTCCACAGTTTGATTAGTTTGGTCATCAGGCAACCAATGAGCTGTTCCCATTTCTCAGGCACCTTTTCTCCCCAGCAAGTAAGCTTCCTAGCCACTTCTGTGATGCCATAAAGCTCCTATGAAAACATATGACCATGTATACCATGGAAAAAGCCCAGTTCCAGAAAGCTGTTCTGTAAAAAGAGCATGGATACAAGGGAGGACCCCATAAAAGTTATTCACCAGTTCATGCAGTTCAGTATCTGTAACAAAGAAAAACATTCCGACACAGCACAATCCTGAAACATGGCTGATCCAGACTTATACAGAATTTGTTCATTTTCCTTATGTAATATTCAACAAGTTCAAAATCTGGTATGTTTTGATTTTTGGGGGGATTTTTTCCCTAGTCATGGAATATGTAACAAACATCACTGCCCTTCTTCACAGAAATCAACTTTTAGTAATGGTGTCTGTCACAGGCATGATGAAACCTGCAATATGTTAAATACTATGAAAGCAAATTCATGCTTTTACCATCCAACAAGAAGATTCCTAATATTATTGATATTTTTATTGCTGTGTCTGATGCAAACTTGTTCTGTTAGTTTTGTAATGAGTTTTCTCAGGTAGAAAATGAGAAGCAGGAGGAATCGGATTGTGCTGCTTTAATGAAAAAGTAAACTGCAAAAGGCTGCTGCAATCTGTTATGTCCCTGCCTTTGGCCCTTAGTGGAAATAATCAGTACTGTCTACTTTTCTGCTAATCATTCAAAGCTGTCACTCTTTCCCTATCAACCTAGCAGCGAGGCAGACTGGCTTAACATAATGGTTCCCACCATAAAGCAGCTGTATTTTCCTTTCTCTATGAAGCTGAAGAAAAGAGAACTGTGCTTGAATGAGGTAGGTATGTTTTACAAAAGTCTGGTGCATTTAAAATCTAATCATAAAATGATGCCTTCTGCTCAAAGGTTCTTGTAAGTGCTTCCACTGCTTGCCTCCAGTGGGTATCATCAAGTGATTTTATTTTTTTATGTTGACAGTTTACTGTTCAATGAGTAGTTAGAGAAAGGACTGTGATTTTTCTGAATGTGAACAAGTGGTCATTGGAGGATAAAGGTGTTATGGTCATGTGGGTATGGGTCAGAATGTCCTAACACACATTTTCACAGAGAGCTAAAAGAAATAATAACCTTTCAGTAAGTGATATTTGGCTGAAAACCTATACATGAGCCAGGGCATAATAACATCTTAAGCAGAATACCGGCAAGAAAAATTCCTCCCTTAGCTTCCTGGTATCAGAGGTAGGCACTTGTTTCTAATTTCATGGACTAAATAAGGTCAAAACCACAGCCAAAGGTGTAAGAAATAAATACTCCTGCATAATAAATGCTTAACTTTGCCTAGGGAAGAAAAAGAATAATGATTAATAATTATGTTAATGATCATTATTAAAGCTACAAAAGGGCTTCTTGTTCCTTGAGTACAGACTAGTTCTCTATCTGCTTTTCTGTGTCTTTACCATCATTTTTTGTTTTCCTGAGGGGCAAGAAGAAAGCTGATATGCTGGCCAGCAGTGTTTGCTTTAGGTAAGGTGGTTGAAGGGCTGGTTCCAGAAAATTAGCTCCAAAATCCTATTTGCTGGAAATTCATACCCTTCTATGAGAGTAATCTTATTAAATTTATTTGTTTAATCTCTCATTATAAAGCTAAAACAACACTGTTACAAATCAGCTGAGACCATACTAATATATTAGATTACATTGGCTGAGGAATAAAGTAGGTGTTCATAAAACAGGAATCATGATATTCAAGTTTTGTCAAAATGGCATTAAGAGAGGTCATTACATTAGAAAAACTGATAGACACTATTGCCTAAATTTGATAACACCTACCTCAGATTCATGCCAGCTACCAGAACTACACTGGACAAAAAAAAAAAATCTATTTAAAATATTGCATCTCTAATATAACCTATGGTCTTCCCTGTCATCTGAAGGAAAGTGTACCTGTAACGATCTTCCTTTCACTACTCATGCTACCTAGAGCAAGAATGTAGTTGTGGATATGCCTGTAGGCGATGGTGAATGCAAGGCAAAGTTATGCTGCCCACTGTGTGCAGTGCACACACACAAACTAATAGAAGTGTCAAGGAGCTACGTGAAGTGATGGAGTCACCCAGGCACCGAGGGCACAGAGATTACAAAGGCTACAAAAGCAGCCACCACAGCTTCTCTCAGGTTGCAGAGGCTGCCATAGAACCAGCCTTCTTTGATGCAAGGCATCATGCCAAAGCCATTAGGCCAGACAAGTGTTTTTAACAGCTGCAATTAAAAATACACCAGTCTCTCTAGAGAAAAGTATTTTTTTTCTTGCAAATGCATTTTTCTTCCATTCTCTCAGCTTCATTCCTCCCCTGTATGACACAATCCTAAAGTCCAAAATGTACAAATGGACAAGTGACAGGCTTGACATTCAATATCTGTCAGTTCCCACTGAGATAGCAAATGGTAGATACTACGTGTCACTGGGAAGTGAACATACCTCAGAGGATCCCAACATATGTATTACAAACCACACTTGAAATTGAGATTTTGTTGCTGCTGCATGGAAAAATAGCTTAGATCATTTTAGGGCAGATCTTAGTAATTTCAATTATAAAAACAAAGGCACAATAAGAAAAAAAAAAAAAACAAACCAACCAAATAAGTTTAATCAATATATGAAAGAGAATTTCAAACCTGGGTGGTTTTGTTTTGGTTTGGTTTGGTTTTTTTACATATATATTCTACAAAATAATGCAGCATGAAATTTATGGTACAAGTGTTTAATGCAAATATGTACTAAACTTTCCACATAAAGGCTGACATGAATAGCTATTTTATTCACAATATAACACCTGATTTTTCTCATAGATTTTATCATAAACCATAGGAAGTCACCAGGCAAAAAGAAGATGTTAATACAGATGGGACAAACATCATCTGTAAAGTTATCAAAACCATTTTTGTACACTGAAAAAGAAGCAGTATATGGAGCTACTGTGCTCAACTGTAGTGCACTCTGAGATAGCAAAGAAAAAGGACACAAAATGGCTACAGTGTAAACTTACTGATTAAAAAAAACAACTTTGTTTAAGATACAGTATGCCTTATCTTTTAGTTTTCCACTTCACTAATAAATTTCAGCAATTCTTATCCATAACTGTAGAATTTGTTTTATCAAATTGCAAAAAAACCAAGGAGACTTACTTATTAACTGCAGTTTCTCAGAACATGAACAGTGATCTAACCATGCTGACTCTTTGTTTACAAACAGATAAAGCAGTCTTTAATGGGTTAAGGGAAGAGCAACTTCAGAGACTATGAGCAGGGATGCTGATTGTGTTCTTGTTTGAGCTAAAACACAATGATTTGAAGTCAGATTGATGCCCTCTACTGTGCCAAGTTGCATGGACAGCTTTGGTCTTTTTCATTCAGGCTTTGGTCTTTTTCAGCCTTCTAATTCTAGTCTTTCTGAACTGAATGACATACAGACAACAGATAGGCTTTTGAAGTACCTGAGGTCACAAGAGAGAAGAGATGCAGATGCCAAGGCTACCAAGGCCAGCAGGTAAGAGAGCAGGGCCAAAGGTACCATTTACAACCACAGCAGTGTCAAAACCTTGTGAATCAAAGCCACTGGCTCCTACCTCCTTATTTGTCTAGTTTAGATGGGGTCACCAGTACTTTATCTTATGGCAGCAAGTAAGCACGAAGGCTAAAACTGAGTTTTCCATGACTAGAAACTGCTGAATGTTTCCCAAAAATTTACAAGTCAATTTGAATTTTAAGTGAAATTTGTTTGATTAGACAAGAAAATTTTATTTGCCTAATTGTTTTTATTTTTGTGAACATAGCACTCTAGAGGACAGTAGAAAATTTCATCTGGGATGGGCACAATAACAGCTCTAGAGCTGTGATACACACATACTATATTCTTTACCCAAATGAATGACACAAAGATTGCTTGTCATAGGTGAAGTCAGTGAACATTTTATGGAAAAGACATCAGAACAAAGGAGATAATTTTCAGATGATGTTAGTTCTGTGAGAATAAGAGTGATATTTTATCAGTGCCGAGTCAGAACAATAGAAATAATTTGCAGATAAAGTTTGAAAGAAAAGCAATGAGAAAAAAAATATATTTTTATCACAGTTCAAGTCTAAAGTTTGTGATGATTATTCTCTTGAAAGATTAGGATGATTCACTGCGGAAAGAGGAAGCTAAATAAATAATTTCTCTTCACCAAAAAATGTGTCGGAGGAAATCCACAGGGATTTGAAATACATTGTTCCAAAAGTGGGGGCTATAAAAGCATTTTTCTTTTGTTTGTTTCCAATTATGTCCTGACTCCTTACATATTTACTAGTGTATTCTAGGTCCATCCTGTACAACAGTCCCTCATGTAGTAATTCAGTTTCATTCCATTCCTCTTTAGCCTATATTTTCCTAAAATCACCCCAGTCTTTCTCCCAGGCTTCTTAATAGCTGTTGCCTGGCTGTGTGCCAGTACTGTGTGCTGGCTGCCCAGGAGCACATGCCCATTGCTTACGCAGCTGACTTTGAAGCTGAGACTGAAGTCCTTCTGTCAATCTGATAAAATTCGGCTCTCTCTCCCTTCCCTAGCTGCTGAGCTGAAGTTACAAAGTCTACAGACTTTCACAAACTTGAGATCAGTGCATTTACAAGGGTTCTGTTAGGATGTCCAGTCCATTCTTCTAGGATGTCCCTCACTGGCCTCAGGGCAAGCATTCTGGCTGCTAAAGGCAGTCAGACACCAGCATGGCCACAGCAGCAACAGATACAATGTCCTGTCATAGAGCACACTCATCATGAGAAAGATGCTCAATGGATACTCCCAAAACAGCTCTAAGTAGATGACTTCCTTCATCTTATACTCCCTTCCCCCTGTCTCTTCCCAAACCCATCCCTTTTACCACCCAAATAAAGAGCCCACTCCATTTTCCCTTTCCTCACTGGCTCTGTTTTTGCTAACTTCCTACCCTTATTGGTGATTCTGATACAGTTGCCCTGCTACATCCTGCTTTGGTCCTCGGTTCTGTTTACCTAGCGGCTCCCTTTCATTCATTACCCATAGTGTCCCTCTGTCTGTCATGTGGCCATCTTCTGAATGTCAACAAAGGACAGGATGGATCATTTACATGTAAATTACGCCCATTTGGCTACCTCTAGAATCCTGCTGTTTCTCATGTCATTATGTCAGATGTTCAGCTCAGTATTAGCCATCTACACATATACCTTAACTTTTTAAGGAGAAGATTTAAAGACAGACAAAATGATTGTTCATGCATATTAAGCTTAAAACCTAGAAACAATGGAACATTGTGCTAGCAAAATCCAACAGCCAGGCAATCCCCATGTTATCCCCGAGGGAAACTAAATCTCAAGAATCTCCCTAAAGACTACAAGATACCTGAAAGTACCTGATGGGAAGCAGAAAGTTTTTAGCTGGGGTATGAGGCAGATGAATGATGTCTTGCTATTAGAGTAATAAGTGGTTGCAAGAAGCCCATAGGCAATTACAGAACACAGAAATTAGACATAGTAGTAAGGCTATAAGAGAAACAAGAAAGAGTATGAATAATGGAATTTTATCTGAATGTTCTGACAAATGCCAGATATTAGGGAACTAGTAAGGAAAACATAAAAGCATCTCTACATGCCGTAAGTATCACAGAGACACAGTGAAAGAAATTGCTTTTTAATAAGACCAGGCAAGGAGGTACTGAATTGCAAACCTAGGACCCTTATTCTGAAATTCAGGAAGAACTAATGACCTATTGAATGTCTCTGGGTTGACCTTGCAAGAGAAAATGTAGTCAATGCCAAGGAATACATAGGGGTTTGGGGGAATATCTGTTGGTTTTGTTGTTGTTTTCTTTTTCTTCTTTTAGGACATGTAATTCAAATCTTTAGTGCAAAAGTCCAGTAAGCTTAAAGAGATGGAAAAAGCTACTGGGGAGGACCCATTGTAGTTTCAGTTTTAACTAATGGGGGAATCAACTGGCAGTGCAGAGCTAATACAGGACCACCGTGAAATAATGAAGTTTACTATATGAAAGAAATATTTGAAACCGTTGTTCTGAGTGAAAAAAAAGCCAACCAAAAAAGATTAAAGAGGAAAAAAAGCCACATAAAATCTCTCAAGAAGATAACCTGAAGAATAAATGAGCATGTGAGAGCCACTACCTACTGAGAAACTATACTGAATACACAAAAGCAACCCCCTTTTGAAGTGCATGTAGGAAAAATATGAAGAGACCTTCTAAGTGCATCAGTAGTTTCTTAATAACCTGAAAGCAGAAAAAGAGCATATGATTAATGTGATAAGCATAATGAACAGCTTACTTGCCCTGTATATATAAAAATCAAAAGACTGGGGTGCAAAATGTGTTTCAATCACCTATCAACATAAAAGGCAATGAGGAAAAAGTCTGTAAATACATTAAGCAGTCATGGGAAGACAAAAGAAAGGAAAAGGCCATTATTTAATTGGACATGAGACAAAAATATGGATAATACACAGAGATGGCTAAAGTATTTAACACTTTGCATCAGTTTTCATACATAGGAAAAATAATTATAACTAGCTACCAAATTAAATGCATTTTAAATAGAAGACCAGAAAATGAAAAGAATCTGAAAAATATCTTGAAATGTCAGACATACTAGGCTTCAGAGAATGAATAACTGTAAAGAACTTTTCTAACTAGCTAAAAGCAGTTTCAAACCAGAGAGATCACCTTCAAAACCAGAAAGAAGTAGCAGAATAGCAAATACACCTCTATCTACTGGGGAAAGAAAGGCTGAGGAAATTAGAAACATATTAATCTAGCTTTGAGAGTCAAAATACTGCAAAATAAGCTATCAAAATATAAGACATAAAAGAAAATAAGACAATCTATAAACAGCTAGTAAGAATTTACCAAGCATAATAAAGCCAATCAATTGCCTGCTGATCAGGAGATGTAAGAATGACTTTACTGTTGGTGATACTGCTGCAAATTCTAATAAACACTGTTGTTAATTATAACCTGAATATAACCACTACTACAGAGAAACACAGCTGTGGAAAAAGAACCCTAAACATTCCTACCATTATCAAACTTGGAGTCACCAAACTTGTAGGATGTCTTCAGTGCAGGCTCACATCTGGGACTATAATATATTTTCCACAAAGATTTACACAATTGCAAATGAGCTGCATTCATATCACTCTAGAAACAAAAAGCATTTCTTCAGAGAGCATCAGAATTTAAAATAATCTTGACAAAGTTCAGTGCGTTCAAATTTCAGAAGATAAAATTCAACAGAGAGTAGGCAAAGTACTCACATCTGCACTAATACAAAAAGGGGAACACACTGCTAGGCAAGAACTGGCTGATAGAAATCTAGGCTTTAAGAGTAACACAAAGTAAATGGGAATGCCAACAGCATGTCACAAAAAGCATGTACTTCTTCCTGGGTTGTGTTAGTAGGCAATGCCTTAAGACAGAGTGTCAATCATCTAGCTTCTTGAGCCGGTAAAACCCTCCAGAGATTATTACACCTAAAACACAGTTCCTTTTAAGAAAGCTATAAACTAGATCAAGTCAAAATAAAAATCCAAACAAGCAAACAAAACCCCCAAAATCCCAGCAACTGAAACCAGCACATTTGAAGGTGCTGTTTTGCCACCAGCACAGTTGTGTTATATGGCATGGTATTTCATGAAAACCTCTTGAGGATAACTGCACGGTGGCATATTCCATTAAAAAAAAAAATCTGTAATCAGCACACAGATTTTCATGAGAACTCTTTTAATACAATAAAGGTCATTCTCTGTTCTTTCCGATTCCCCATCAGGGTAATGACCTCAAACCCGAAAAAGATGCAGAACACAGTTAAGTAGAAAAAAATGTTGCACTGCTGAAACAATGTTTGAATAAGGTGTATTTGGCAAACAAACTAGAAAGTATGTTACAATTTACAGTAGCATCCTGTTTAACCTTTGAATAGTATCAACATTTATATACACTGGAGATACTAAGCAGGGCATTTGTATCATAGAGTGTTGCTGTCCCTCCAGGCCTCCACTAACTCTTTAAAAAAAAAAAAAAAAAAGCATTATTCTAAATATTTCTATGCTTCCTCCTCTTTCTGTAGTAAAGTAAATGTTATGCTTCCATATCAGTACAAAATGTAAAAACATTAATGATCACTATCCACCAAAAGATGAAACACTGAGGTCTAGACTGATGTATGTGTGAATGTGGTGACTCTTCTGTTACAATAGGAGTACAAGTTGGATCTTGGCAATGATGCGTGGTCAACAGCAGCCTTGCAGAGTTTTGTTCGAGTAACTGCTCAGTATTGTTATAATAAAGTCTGTATTCTAGAAGGGGTCCTTGGGAGTAAAACCACAGTGCAATAACAGGTGTCTTGAGAGAACAGATTCAGTATAACACTGAGGCCCAGGGGAGGAAGCACATACTGCAAATGTTCCTAAAAGAACTGCAACTTGGAGAGCTCAGCGTTGCTTTTAGAACACAACAAAGAAAATAAAAACGATAAAACCACACAAAACTGGCTACATGTAATGGGAATCGAAAGGAGAAAAAAAGAAGGTATATAAGATCATAGCCTCTACAACAATGAGCACAAAGGAAAGACAGGGAGAGCACTGCTCCAGCAGTACCTTTGCTGGTTTAGGGTGCTGGACCTGATTAATGCCCCACACTCCTTCACCAGAGGAAAATAAATGTTTTCAGTTTGCTCTTCACATTTTGCTTCTGAAATTCAGAAATTCTTTACAAAGTGTTATCTGTTACTATACACTTGTGTTAAGTAAATCAGAACTTTAAAGTGGTGTGTGTGTTTCATTCATCAATGCTCTCCTAGATAGCAAGGTGATTGATACTGCATCACCAGATCAGAATAAACTCAAGATGCAACAGTACATCATATTTAGACCTGAGCTGCTGAAGTTTTGCATAGTTATGTTAAAATACAAAAAAAAATTATTTTTTTTAATTACCCTATAACATAATAGGTGCTGATAACTGGTATTCAGCTACCCTGCCATCCTTACTAGAATTGTATAAGTTCTTAGATGCCCACTCAGTTCCACAGATGATGTGCTACTCACGTGCAGCAATGGCAGAACAAACCTCCTTAGGTTGATGTCACCAAGGAAAATGTCAAGAAGCTCCCACTCTATCTAGTAAAAGTCAGGGGACAGAGTACTAGAGGTTGATAGGTTCTGTCTGAGACTGCATTAGGACTGAACCTGTTTCCTGTACAAAACTATTAAAGAAAAGTTAAATTCATGGATTGGTGCAAAATTTCCAAATTATCAGTCCTCTTTTACTCGGGTGACTGAGACAATATAAAATGCTTTTATTTTCTCTAGGTTGCTATATCATATCTGGAATCTTCTCTGTAAGGTTTAGTCTGTAAGTGTGCACCCACACATGAGAGAATGGAAGAACCCAGCAATTAGAGCCCTATGCAAACCACCCAGATTTTAGGCCTGTGTGTGTAGGAGTAAACCAGACTTTTTACCTAGCTGTATCTTTGAAATAGGTGAGCAGAAGGAACATAGAGAGGAATAGGTGGAGATTGAAGTCTTTTTCCAGAGCTGTTGGCTGGAACAGCTGTGCCACTGCAGAGAGACACTAATTTCCAGAAGTAAATTACTATTCCCTCAGAGCAAGGAAGAAGCTGAAGAGAAAATGTGATTCAGAGGAAAATCTGAGTCACCATACTTCCCCAGGCTGGCATTACAATGATGCAGTTCACACACCACCTCTTGCTCAAGGCTATGCCAACAGGCACAGTCTTACCCTAAATAAAGAACAGGACAGATGTGTCAGCAATTACAGTTTCCGTAAGTAAGCTTTATATGCTGCTGTTTAAGGTTTGGGGGAAGATTAAGAATCTAGGAATCTACGAGACAGAGAATTTGATATGTTCTCATACCAAAATATCCCTGTCACATGCTTTATGTCTTTTCATAGCACAGAAAGTCCCCTCTGCAGAATAAAACCCCAAATTGATCATTTTATAATGATTAGGCATCACTGTTTAAACGTAGACACCATGAATCACTGCAACAGCTGCCAGCGATTTGCCTTAGAAATAAAAGCAATCATCTATGAAGTTTAGAGAGCTACTTTATGGGGAAGAGATGTGAAGCATGTGTTCAATGAAGAAAAATAGTAAAAAGACACAAAAATCCAGGAAAGGGAAGTGATGTAGAAGTTTTGCCAAAATACTCTGTAGTGGTTATAGACTGTCATCATTTAACCTGCAAGGACCTCTGGAGTTACCTCTGATGGTCCAGCCACCTTGGCTGAAGTAAGGGCCATCTGGTCCCATAGTCTCTAAATCTGATTTACATTATTGAGGTAATTATGTTCTTTATTATCAGAAACAAAAATAAGGTGCATTAGTATTAACTACTTGGGAATAAGATCTGTTTGGCTTTTAATAATAAACACACTATACTTTAAAAGACGTTTATTCTGTTTTCAGTTTAGGATATGTAGGTATAAAGAATTCTCTTGCCATACTTTGGAAAGTAAGAGTGGTTCTATTTTATCTGATTTTCTGTTAGAAAAATTGAATAAGCATAGAAGAGGAAATACAACTGGTACACAAAAAATGAAAAATCTATTATAGTAACAGTGTCATAAAACTATTATGCTGTTTGCATAAGAGCCATTATTGTGAAAATGCTGCTGCCATTTTGAGTTTCTAAACCAGTATCTCTTCACCTACATTCTCATCAGAGCATAAGTAGACATGCCCAGAAAGACATGCTCAGAGTTCACTTAAGACACCAAAATCCTTTAATTCAGCAATAAGATCTCAGCATCAGTGGTAACTGCCATTGATAATACAAGGTTGATGAGTAAAAAGGAAGGGAACTGCTTTCATCTTTTCTAAACCAGCCTAGGATTGCCTTTATCCAAGAAGCAGGAAAAGAGGTCTCTTCCAAAGCCTTCGTCAGCAAAAAGTGTTTTGCTGTCACATCTTTTCTTTCGCAAGAACTTAACCCAGTTATCAGGCTGAAGGAAAGGATGGAAGGGGAATAGTGGTCCCATTCTGGCTGTTGCACTGAATTGTAAAGAATTAAAAAATTCACAGAGGTACGTAGCTAAGACACAAGAGGCAATATGATTCTGCATCTCTGTTAGAAGGACATTCGGTTGGGAACAGATATATCTACTTTCTTGTCCCTGCACTCAACCTTGTTTCTATTATCCTCTGACTAATGAAAAAGCAAATACTGTTGTGGGATTTGAAGAATTCATCTTACCACAGTAGAATCGTAGAATCATATTATCATAGAACAGCTAGTACATTACAGAAAGAAAAAAAAAAAGGAGGGAGGTTAACATAGGAGTCCACTGTCAAAGATCATAGGTGTAGCCTCAGCAGTTGTTACCTGCATCAGTCACTGTAGAAACAGTTGAACTTACTAAGTTATTTCGCTGACCTTTGATGATATCCCAGTGTATTCCTACAGCCACAACAGGAAACATGCAGTTTATCTTTATTCCAGGAAAAACTAAATGACTTTGTAATGGCTCCACCTATGAGTTTCATTTTCTCTGTAAGCTTGACTTCCAGTGTCCTTATTCATAAGTATTACTCGGGTCTTCTTGTGGACTCACTTTGCCCCTGACTCATCCTCCACTATTTCTTTACCTAAAGAACTTTAATGTTATGGTAGTGATGTGGCAAGGCAATCATCCATCTCTTTATTATTCAATGTCTACTCATTGAACGGCAGAGGGTACTGGATCTAAGACACTCATCCAAAAGTTATAAGATTGAGAAGCTGTAGAATACACGAGGAAGATATTCCTCAGCGTACTTCCCTAAGAAACCGTCTGGCCTGTTGGTTAGCTCACATTCCATGATAAACCTGAGCCAAATGTCTCCATTCTCCACACAGCTAGAAGCATCCCATCATAGAGATGAATAGCTTAAAAGCCACACAATCCCCATTATCATGGAATTGGTTTAAAGCTGTCATTCATTTCCAATATGAAAGTCACCTATCCACTAAATTTCTTCATTAAACATCTACGCGTAGGATCTTCCTGGATGAGGCATGCTCTTACATGCAGCCTTCCTCAGGCCTCTAGATAAATGACACTCAGTGAGATGAGAGATAAAAGTTCGTCCAACCACAAATAACTGTGCTATGGCTGTATTTATCTGATTTCTTTGAAGAAAAATCACATTAATTTTGAAATCCTGCTGTGAATGTTTAGACTCAAAATATCTGTCCCTATTAAGAATGCAACATTTTTCTATGGCTATATATTTTTGTGGACATTATTATTATCTATGAACGTGATGTTTAATGTAAAAGGGGGAAAAGGAGAGGAACAATATATTCTGTAAGACTAATAGACAGCTAAACATAATTCATTAGGTGAGATGGGCACTGTATAGAATGAGAAGTTAAATCAAGCAGCAATGACTTTGAACTGAGCTGCTTTTCCCAGCTAGTCTACTGGATTTTGAATTTACATTGGGGAGGGGTCCTTTTTATTGTGCAACAAACATTATAGAGTTTGATTCATATAATGAAATGCATATGACTACATTGAATTATATGCAAGATAGCTGCCTCACAATGAAAAAGGAAAAAAAAATCACTTTAAGTGCAAAATTAATCTCACCTGATATACAGACCTCAAAGAAGGCAAACATAAACCCACCTGTTTCTCAACATTCATCATAAAAAACAGCAGAGGTGATCAATTCAATGTACAGGCATCTCTACTATACCAGTATTGTGTGAAACTAATTCATTCAGAAGGACTAAGAAGTTCTGGTCTTTATAGCCAGCTTCAGGCATCCAGCTTAAATTCCAACCAGGGATTTAATTTTAGAACTGAAGGATGAGGAACATACCAGATATAATAACAAGGCTTTCCTCCTACTTCCTTCTCTAAAAATATAGTTTGTCTCCCAGTTGCAATATACCTCAAAATGAGCAGACTATTGAATCATTTAAGGGAAATAGCTGTTCTCAGGAATTTCTTCATTTGGGGATTTGTATTCTTTTCAATCATAAAGAACATTTTTATACATCTTGCAAAATCTTCAATACAATTCAAGGAAAACCTTGTGAAGCTAGTGCATAACAGCACTAAATATTATTACATTTTTTTCTTTCAAGAAAATATTATAAAAATAGTAGAGAACACTAGTTTGTACAGTTTCTCTCTTAAAACCTTATTCTCAGCTGCGGTCTCATTTGGCATCTGGCTAACCATATTTGAGCTGGTAACATAAAGTGTGTCTAAGGGAGTAAAGAGTCACAGTATCAGGACTGCACTGCTTCAGAATTGGACATTATATCTGTATATAGAGCCAGTTTTCTAGTAGTGCTCACTCTGGTTTTAGAAACTACCATTGCCTGGATTAACCAAATACAGCTAGTAAACACAGGTGTCCAGCTGTGACCCTGTGTTCTGGGGATTTGTGTGTTGTTGCTACAAAATGATTTAAAAATACATGAGGCACAGTTTTTAAACAACAAATACTAAATGAGCAATGCAATGAAAAATGAAGCTTTCAGAATGTAAGATATTATTCATCTGTCAAAAGCACAGAAGCAGCTTTTCATTCATCTTTTCCTTCTAAGACAGAAGTGCTATGCTACCCACAAAGTATCAGGTAGAGTGCAATATTTGTTCTAGTTCAGCTACAACAGCAGGAAGAACTTTGAATACTTTATGATTCAACAGTAAATTTCTGTAAATGAAGAAATGATAATTTTGGCATACTAATTCATCTACTATTCGTAATTATTTTAATTAATCTTATCAGCCTGTCTAGTCCATTTATATTACTTCATTTTTTCTAATTCACATTAAGTTCTATTCCAGTGACTGTTCCTGTGCTATTTAGCATGCATCAGAAATAGTATGGCAGCAGGATCAGGGAAATAACAATCCCCCTGTACTGGTGAGGTTGCACCTTGAATACTGTGATCAGGTCTGTGTGCCTGACTACAAGAGAGATATTTAGTTGCTGGATATTAGGAAATTATGATTATTATAATAATATTAGATATTAAGAAAAAAATCTTCCCCAAAAGGGCAGTCAATCATTGGAACAGACTTCTTTGGGAAGCGTTGGAATCCCCATCCCTGGAGGCACTAAGGAACATGATTTTGTGCTGGACTTCCCAGTCCAGCCAAGTAATGTTTAGACTTTATGATGCTAAAAGTCTTTTCCAACCTGGTTGGTTCTATGATTCTATGAATATACCAGCATTAAAATGGCTAAGAAACATCTGAATCAGTACTGAGAGCTAGTGACAAAATGCTTCATGAGCTTCAAGTCATTGCCAAGACACAGTGGTATTAAAAAGAGAGGAGGCTGAGGACAGGACTACCAGGTTTTTATGCCAGCATCCTTGCTGGTTTCCTCTTCAGTTTCCATCAGGTTAATATTTCATTCTGAGTTTTCTATTTTAAAGGCTTTGAGACAATAACAATTAGATCATTAGGTCACCTTAATAAAGATGACTTAGATATACAGTGAGCAAACATTAGGGAAATACAGGTCCTTTTAATAATATAGAAATAGATGGATATATCTAGAATATTCTAACCTTTGTATTCATCCTTTATGCTAAAAAGTCTATATTGATAAATAAAATTTCTGTAACACTTTATTCTACCTTAGGGGGCATATTGAAATGTTTTGATGTCTTCTACTGCAGTGAAGTTCAATAAAGCAAATTATCATTCTTCTCCTTGTTCTTCCACCCTCCTCTTTTTTTTTTTTTTTCATTTTTGTTGATGGGTTTTGTTCAGGGTATTTTTGGTTTTGATTTTGTGGGGTTTGTTATTTTTTTTGGTTTGCTTTGGTTTTGGGGTTTTTGCTTTGGGTTGGTTCTTTTTTTTTTAGGTTTACAATCACTGCACATGAGCTTGGGTCAAGCTATGTAGCCTTTTGTTACAGAGTAGTCCCATTCAGTCAGTGGCTTCAGCGTAGAGAAATCTACAATTCCTGGGTCTCTAAGATGTATTGAAAAACTAGAAGACTAGACTACAACACAAACAGCTGCTTGATTTCCAGTACCCATTAATTCAAATCCTCCTAAGCATTCTGAATTTTCTTTTTCCTCATACTGTACAATTTCTTCTTCTCCATGTAGACACCACAACTAATATTCCACATCTTTAAATATATCCTCACCAGAGCACAATTAAAATTGCACATCCCCAGCAAACAGCCATTTGCAAAGGCATTTAGTCATAGTTCCGAAGTTAATAATTTATTGTCTCTCTTCATTAATTATAAAAAGCTGAAAATTTTGCTACAAATGTCTGTGTTAAGATCTAAGGAAGACAAATTTTGGATGTGTTATATAAAAGCATGTAAGAGTGGTGTTACATGATTAAAGAGAAAGCTGCCTTTAACACTGGAATTCACCAATATTCACCCTTTTGAGACATTTGGCTAGGAAATGACTGACCTTGAAATAGGTTATGCATCTTCAGTTTAGGATGCATAACAAGTTATGGTCAATTAATACTCAACAGAGCCCATAATCATGGAGATTATTGCCTGATCTGAAGAAAACATACTCAAGGGCATTACAGTCTAATTTAGCGTCACAGTCAAATTGATAACTTCGGCACCTCATGTACTCAGAAACCACAGCACTGAGCAATCTGGAAACACACACGCATCTCTCATAAACATTGACCCTCCATATTGATATTCAAAGATGAGCTCTAAAACGTTAATAAAATAAATATTAGATCTATAAACCTCATTTCATAACCTTGCTAATACATAACAACGTGGTCCAGAACTTGTTCCCTATTACTATTTCACAACAGAAAGCAGTCACTCAAGACAAAGAATTCAACTCTGGGCTTCCCCTGGCCAGAGGCAAAAAGATGCTAAGGAAAAGATCAATTGACCAGTTCCTCACTGAGGTAAACCACTGCATGGCTCAGACTGGGCAACCACTGGAAACAGTCTTACAGATCTTTAGAGATCCAAACTAAGCAAGCACGATGTGCTGTCACCACTCTTATCCTCAGTATCCTGCTCTGAATAACTCAAACAGAGAAAAGACCACAAGGCCCAGATAAAGGGAGTGACTTAAAAGCAGCAAAAAAATTTGACGCTGCATTTCTATATAATTTAGAGTGTGCAAGAAAGCAGTTTCATAATTTTTTTTTTTCTTTTAGAGGCACTGAACATCACTAAAACTCTGCTCATTAATTGCTACTGTAATTTTTGTGGTTGGTTTTTCAATACAAAGATGAACCTGTCATCATCCCCCCCCTCCCCAGTAAAAATCAGGTTTAAAAAATTGATCCCAAATTGCAATTAATTTGTTGTTTTCTAAATTACAACTGAATTTTCCATATATCCTGAAGCAGCTCAAAATAAATGAATAATAAGAATGCTTCACACTTGCCATGTTTGGAGCCTTTAATCTGAGTATTTCAATAGTGCTTTGAAAAGTATTTGTTAGTTAACTTTCACTTTACTATGAACAAGACAAATCCCTGTAACCTTTATTTGAGCTCAGATGAAAAATAAGAGGAAAAAAATGAAATTGTGTGATTTTTCTATTTCCTGTCCCCATACTCACAATCTATAACGTGCAGCATTAGCTTGAGTTATAACACAGTTACCATTCTCCACACACAAGTCTCACAATGAATCAATGCTTTAAAATCTAGCTCTCTGTCCTACCTGGAGATAAAGAGTCAAAACTCAAATACTAGCAGTGAGGAAATAATGTAAGAAATGGGTAAATTGATTCTCCTTGTTGAACCACAAGGTTCTGAGCTGGTGGTGGAAAAAATGAAGAATGTCTCTTCAGACTACCACCCAGAAGAGGACATACTGAGATCAGTATTTCCTTGTACACAAAGAAATATCTGTTGTTGGTATGTCAGGACTAGACAATCTCCCTGGCTTTATGGTAGGTGCATTGAAGCACATGAGAAGTGACCCCCAAGCTTTCAGGCTGAGGAGAACATCCCACCCTGGACCACTGTCCTCAAAGAAGAACAAATGCATGAATCAGATTGCTGAGATTGCTGGCATCATCATCCTCACCTCCACCAGTGGTTTTAGGGACCAAGCAAAGCAAAGAGATTTGCAGCCAATTTATTTTACTGAAATAAGTGCCTTGTTTTTGAACCAAAACAAAGAACCCAAACCAAAATACTAAAATCCCAACTAGTCAGCCTGACTCAGCTATTCATTGCCATTAATGCAATCATATTGCTGCACTTTCTTAGTTACTTTCCAGGGTAACTTTCCTCGCTCATGCCAGGATGAATTGACAGAAGTGAACTCAAATTCTGATTTTTCAGCAGTCATGTCAGTCACATTCAATGACCTGCTGCTGTGGGATGGAGGTCCAGGAAAGAATTAAGGGATATCAGAGATTATCTGAGATATGGCTCCTTCTTGCCAGGGGCAGCAAAGGGGAAAGTCATCTCTGTCAGTGAAAATGCTGATTGAAAATTTCCATGTTGGGACTTATACTGATGACAGTGAAGATTAGGAATCTACACAGATTGCCATGCACTCTATCGGTGCTACGTAAATCATGAAGTTGTTTGAGTTTCAAAAATTATTACAGGGAATAATAAAAGGAATTTTGTAAAAAACAAGCATAGCCCATATGAAAAGCTTAAAAAAAAAGCTTTAAAGTTTAATTGACACCATCAAAATAGGAAGTGGAACATGTACAGCTATGTATTTAAAAAGTATATGTACAAGGGAAACAATATATTTCTGATTCAAAACTAAAAATAAAATTTCATGGAAGAAATAGTAAAACTTCAACCTATTTATTTAACAATTCACTTAGATCACAGTATTAACCTTATTAAAATTCTGTATTTATCAGTGTTTATTAGCTCAGTGTTTAATAGAAAAGACTGAAGGATACAAAATCAATTGTATAGATTTATTATTCCGTATAGTAGACCATGAAACTCAAACATTTTTTGTAATATGTTTACTTATCTCATTTTTTTATTGGCTTTCAGTTATAGCTACCTAAAGAAAGATCTTATGACAAGATCAAAAATTACATCCAAGTGTGTTTGTTTTTAAATATGAAGCCTAAACAATAATGTAGGTATGCAATTTGACTCACATTCTAACATTCAGCATTCCACCTTCCCCACTGCCTGACTCTCACCATCCATGATCCTTACCTCTGCCACCTCTTTTAAGATGCACATCACGTTTCCATGTCTCCCCAGTTATACCTCCATTTTACAGCACCTTTTTGTATTCTACTCAAATTCCACATTTCACACAGCAGTCTCCTTGTTTCATTCCTGTGGGATGTATGTTCCTCCCTAACAGACCTTTTAACAAGACTTTCCATGAGCATTTTTAACTTTGACATCACACCAAGATACTCCATGCACTGTATTTGCCAGTACACACATTATGAATACTGACTTGAGTGCTAACATATACAAATCATTCTAACTGAGCTACCCTTCCCTCCTGTCTTAGAATTATAAAATCATACAATCATTTAGGTTGGGAAAAAACTTTAATATCATTGAATCCAATCACAGATATAGCATGGCCAAGTCCGCCACTAAACCATGTCCCTAGGTGCCACATCCACACATATTTTAAATACCTCCAGAACTGGTGACTCAATCACTTCCCTGGGCAGCCTGTTCCAATGCTTTACAACTCTTCCAGTGAGGAAATTTTTCCGAATATCCAACCTAACTTCCCCTGTGACAACTTGAAGCCATTTCCTCTTGACCTATCACTTGTTATTTTTGAGAAAAGACTGAGAACCCCCTCTCCACAACCTCCTTTCAGGTAGTTGTAGGGAGCCTTCTTTTCTCCAAACTAAACCCCAGTTACCTCAGCCATTCCTCATTGGATTTGTGCCCTAGACCCTTCACCAGCTTCACTGTCCTTTTATGGACATGCTCCAGCTCCTCAGTGTCTTTCTTGCAGTGAAGAGCCCAAAACTGAAAAGAATAATCAAGGTGTGGCCTCTCCAGTGCCAAATACAGGGGGATGATCACCACCCTGGCCCTGATGGCCACACTATTTCTGGTACAGACCAAGATGCTTTTGGCCTTCTTGGCTGCCTGGACACATTCTGGCTTATGTTCAGCCATCTGTCAATGAAAACCCCCAGGTCCTTTTTCACAGGGCAGCTTTCCAGCCATTCTCCCCCAGGCCTGCAGCACTGTATGGGGTTGCTGTGATCCAAGTGCAGGACCAGGCAATTAGCCTTCTTGAACCTCGTACAACTGGCCTCAGTCCATCTTGCAGTCCACCTTCTCCTGCCATAGTGAATGAGTGTCAACTTTAGCTATGGGTTCATAACGATGAGGGAAGGGATGGTTAGACAGAGTGATCACATAAACCCAGCCTGCTTAGGAAATAAGACCACAAAAAAAAGGCTACAAAAAAAAAGAAAGACTGAGGACGAACAGAACACATAAAGCTGAAGAACATCATTTAAGGAAACTACATCATCAATATAAATTTACTCTGAAGACAGATTCACAGCTAGCTACTATTACACAGAGCACAGAGTGGCTATATCAAAGGGAGATGTCATTAAGCCATAGTCATTAACAGTGTCTGCCAAGGACAGGTAGAGTGCACCTCATTAGACCTGCAACTCATATCACCCAGGAGCAGGAATGCAAGAGCTGGAATGGTTCACTGCATAAAAATTATTTACAAGGTAACTGATAAGGACAGAGATGACTTGGAATGTGTTAACGGGAGTGGATGTATGGCTGACCTGCAGTGGATGAGATTGGTCTCATGCTTATCTCTCAGCAACGGTAGGATTTGCGCTGCCTTTCTGCTAGAAGTGCCTCAACACATGCTGTGAGTCAGGAGCCCATGCAGTCCCATGAGCATGCTGTTTCAAAAGCATTTGGCAGTTTGCTGTGATGCCTCCCACCTGATCTAACTCAGCTATGCTAGTGACTCATTCAGCCTGCTAATCCAAGGAAAGGCAGTCTTTATCTCATGCATGTTCCTGTTACTCTGATGCTTCACATAGTTATCTTCTGATGGATTTGAGTGTACTACGAGATGTTGCCCATTGGGTCAGATCACATAACTTTCTTACCCACCTTTGTACCTCAGATTTTGCAAAGACACAGGTATTTCTTCTTCCATTACCCCACCTTTTCTACATCTTGGCTTGAAATAAGCAAGTCAGCTTTGAACCAACTTCCCTCATACAAGGCAGGAAGTATGCTATTCAGGACAGAGGGTTTGACTCCCACTTACATCTTTATTTGTCATCTCTGTATCACCTCTGTTCTGTTAACATGTTCCTATCAAAAAGCACTGAACATATCATATGATATCGGCACAAATTTTTCCATACTTCACTCTAGAATTGCAGTGCTCTCTGGTTTTATACTAGCTAGTTTCTGTCTCTTTTGACATTTCGAACTACAATGAAGAAACCTCAAAACAAGAAAGATTCAGACAGAATATGAGGCCCTCCATCAATACTGGATATGTTTTCTGTTGGCTCTTTTCTATCTGTGAACTTTGCTAGTATTTCTTACATTTCTTGTACTGACAGTTTTTTTTCCCAGCATAAATATATATTAAACTCTGCAATCCAGTACAGACAGTTACATCATCCTGGAGTAATAGAGGCAGGTCTACAGGAGAAAGGAATGATGCTATAACATAATAAACACATTCTTCCATGCAGTGTGGACTACCAGGTTGGACATAGTCATGGAGATGCAACCAGAACTACCTCACACATCTGTCTGGCTCACTGTGCAGGCAAAGTAAATGTGACATTTTCTGCTCTGCTATATGGAGACCTAGCTTAACTAAATAAAACCAACTTACGGCCTGGGGAAAACAAGCATTTTCCTTTAGAGAGTGCCTTTAGTCTCAGACTTTCCAAAATGTCTAAAAGCATTGTGTTTTGAATTGAAAATTACCATTGCAGTTTCTACTATGTAGACATCTTAGGCTTTCTTTGCTAGAGTTTACTTTTAAGAGTCATACTGCAGATAACAGAGACAGAAAAAAACTACTCAGTTCATGTTACAACCAGTCAATAAAAGATGTACAGTCTTATATTCTTCTTACTCATTCACAAACACCCCAAGTTTGTCTCAAAAAGGAACTGTGTCACAGTAGTGTGTTTTTACTTACGTATATGTATTTGGAGCATGCAAACAGAAACTGAATTATTCGTCTTCAGATCACTCTTCAGAATTTCATTTAGGTTGTACACACTTATACATGTGCATACCTCTTAACCATAAAGGTTGGTGCCATTTCAAGTTAGTCATTTGTCCATAAGGCTGTATTATGGAATAAGTGATCACAGTAGTAAGGACACTTAAATGAACATGGAACAACCTTTATGTCCTCAGACTTAATCACCTCCTCCTAGATATGAATTCAGTTCAAAACAAGGAATTTTAATATAATGGTCTGAGTTTTAACGAAGACTAGTTTCCTTCAACAAAGCATAGCATAGACATTTCGGATCTAGAACACCATCCTTTCAGAATAGTGCTGTGGCAAATTATACAGCATTCTTGGAGGACTTTAGAAATACAAATTTGGGTAACTTTATGTTAATAAAGTTCAATATGACTTTAAAGGCATATCAAGATCTGTCAAAATGGTGTAACTTCATATTTTATGACATCATGGGATATCAGTTCAGGACAGAAATGAGAATTCCCAAGTGACTGAAGACACTCATACTGGTAAACATGTATTATAAGAAACATTTAAATCTAACTTTAAAACATCTTTTCTTTCTGACTTCTTTGTATATATTTACAGAACAGTTGTCAGAGAAAGAGCAGCTACAGCTTAAGCATTTTAAGATGTTTGCTTCAGAACTAAGAACTAGCTTTCTAGCTCAGAACATCAGAGGTAAAATTTTCACTACCATATTAATAGCTAAATACTTTAGCAGGTGAGAGTGCAACTAAATATATTCAGAATATGCTTCAACTGTTCACCCATTGAAACAGCTCATTATGAAAGAGACATCACTCCCTATGCACCTGGAAACAACTCTTTTCCTCTTGTTAATTAGAGCTAAGGTTTTAACAGAAGCCCACACATTCCTGGGAGGCACTTCACAATCTATAGTTTAAAGCATTTTGCGCCACTAATCCATTGCCTTTTTTATACTTCCAACATGGAAATACATGCTTTAAAAACCACAAGGAAATTATAGTTAAATGAAAAGTACAATTATTAGTCTCCATCGTATTGGCTATTTGCAAGAACAAAATCTCACCCTGACAGGATTAGATGAAGGCATAAAACACTTGTCCTCACCTTTAGCCTTGATGATCTTGTGATATTTATGTTCTCTTGTAACATAAACTTATCTGATCATGAACAACCAACAGAGAAAATATGTTTTGGATTTGCACGACAGAT
The DNA here is from genome assembly GCF_012275295.1 of Melopsittacus undulatus. Lineage (NCBI taxonomy): Eukaryota > Metazoa > Chordata > Aves > Psittaciformes > Psittaculidae > Melopsittacus > Melopsittacus undulatus. The sequence continues at coordinate 34,111,084 of NC_047529.1, read as the reverse complement.
ATTGAAGTAATATAGCAGAAGGTTGTGTGGAAGACAAAAAATAAATATTATGTTATTTATGATCTCTCTCATAGCTGGCCAACTTTCCTCTCTTATTGGAACATCTATTAGCATGTTTTCTCCTGAGGACACTTCACTCAAATGTGTCCTCTCTTAATGTCTGTTTTCTCTGCTTCAAAATATTGAATTTGCACTAAATCTTTTTCCTTTTAAGTCACAAAAGAATCATCCTTCAAAGAAAAAAAAAGTGGTAACAGGCATGCTGTCTTTTCTGGGAAAAAAACCCTATACTCTAAAACCGTAGGTTATTATATTTAAAAAGTACCAAATGATTAACACTTTTGATGAAAGCAGTTACTTTGTGGATTTCTAGTGCACCTCTATACAATGGGTGACTAACATACAGCTGCTGAGAAAGCAAAGAAAATATTTGCTTTCGTTGACAGTGAAATAACAATACTTTTATTTTAGTTTGTGCACTTCCAGGTTCAGCGTCCAGCTCAGAATGGCTTAGCCCACACTTAGATAAGCGTATTCCTGAATTCCAGATCCACTGTGGTCCATTGAACCATCTTTGCAGCATATAAGCTTTAAAATAAGGGTGAATATAACTGATATTATTTTATACTGTTTAAGAATGTTACTAAGAAGCTGAACCTCAATCTCTGATTTCCAGTGTTCCAAGACACATGTTAAATCTTTCTCAAGAGCAACATCTAGTAAGAGTGCCCAAAGCAAGCATTGTCAGCCACAAACAAGTATTATTCAAGCTGGATTTTGTTGGTGTGCTTCCCCTCTGCAGTCATTAACCACTTTTTTTATTCGACTCCACTTCTCCTAAATGGTCTCCCATCTCTGCTTCCTAATACCTAATTTTTAAATAATTTAATACATAACTTTCTGTCTTACAAAGAATACTCACATTTTTTTAATGAATCAATTTGGATCCTATCTTCACAGTCTGAGAATACTATTTTGCTGTTGTTTGAAATAAACGAGCAATGCATCATATCTATTTTACAGTACTTAGAAATGTATATTTGCTGCTCCACGAAAGACTGGGAAAAGTCAAACCCCATGCAGAGAGATTCTTAGCACAATTTCTGCTATCGCAAAACAGATGGTGCTAGCCAACACACAGAGTGGTTGGAGAACACAGAAATGAGCAGTGCAGAAGTAACGACACAAGTTAGGAGAGCAGATTAGAAAGATTTGTTGGTTTTCCTTTTCTTGATTATTATTTCTGATTTAAATTCTTTTATACATTTATGAAGTCTTCATACATATATTACTAAACATGGTTAAGGATGAAAGACTGATCTGGAGACTAGCTCCTTGCAGAAGCCAAATGCACTTGCTGTACAAACGGATTAAGCTTAGGCCTAGTGTAAAATATTGAAGGAACTACCATTGTAGCTGCACTATTACTGAACACAATATTTCAAATGTGAACAGCCAACCTACTAGTACTGACAATTACAGGCACCATGAAAATAATTTTTAACGATCTTATATTGCTAACATGCTTAGTGCTTTGCACAGTATAAATATAATGCCACAAAGTGACAAAGTTTGCAATAACCAGAAATGTTACCATGGTAAGTATGACTAAATGGCCAAGAACACTGGAGAGAATTCTTCATCTCTGAATTACTGTAGAAAGTACAGCCAGAGAATGGCTTAAATTACCTATCCAGTGTAAGGCTGGGCAAGAAACTGGAAACTTTGTAAGTGTTTGTGTGTGCACATGGATAATGTCTGTAGACTCACTCTCCAAATGTGATGAGACCTTTCACACTTCTATTGACTTCCTTATGAACAGAAGGCTCTCAGCACCTGGAAGAACTACACTGCCATTGCCTTGAATGAGCTCATGCATACCAATGAACAATGAGCATTAGGAAATGCCTCAGGTGGTTCAATTGGGTTTAACTGGAAAATTCACATGCACCTGAGAATTCAGGTCTGATTCAGTAAATCAGAAATTACCATGCTAGCAGGAAGACACCTGCCTCAGAAGAGGTTTATGTAAACCAATGTACAAGGCCTACAAAAGAAGAGCAGTTGGCTATAAAGCGCAAGGACATCTGGTCCTTACACTGAAGTGGAAATATAAGACTATGCCTCAAATAAAGCAGTACCTACTCCTTTTTTTAACTGACAAAATAAAATATAGTAGTAAGGATTTAAAAATCACTTATATTGATTAAACAATTGTGGCAATTCTGAGCTATTATTATTAATTTAGTTCATAAATTTCAGTAGAGGTCTGCTGAGTCACACAAATGGAAAACCTGGTCAACTGGGTGGATATATGACTCGATTACTATACTGAGACAAAACATCCTGTTAAGTTTCTGCAACATAGCTTATGTTATTGATTGGAATACATGGACTGTGCAATTCAGATATTCAGATGGGAGAAACAAAGCGATACTACTCAGGAAAGCACAGAGGGGCAACAGCCAGAAGGTAGCTGTCCTGGAAGACCAAAACTATGCCTATGGAAGAGAGCACTAATGCCACCAGGACCTGTCTGAAAAAAAAAAAAAAATCAAGTCATTTTATAGCTATTCTAAGGTTATTAGACATGCTCATTTTTAAAAGGGATATATATCTTTAGGGCAGCCTGGAAGAACAACCTCATCTAAATGAATAATCATTGATGCTAGACATTTGCCTTGTGTGCTTACATATCTTTATCCTACCTGAATGAGCCCTTACTGTAACAGTAATTTTACATTTTAGTTCCAGTGAAAACCAAGCAAACATGAAGCAAGAGGTAGCCTGTGATTTTTTCTAGCTATTTCTGAGATCATTTCAAAGATCATGCCACCTTTGGCATATTTTTAATAACAAATAAGTTCTTAGGTAAACAAAACAAAACAAATTTGCAGTGTAAAAAAGGAACACCCCTTTAAAAGAAGTAATTTTGAGCAAGTTTCTTACAACTAAGACTTCGGTTTCAGCTCCCTCCACTCCACCTCTACACAGGCCACTTTGAGATGTGACCACTTAACCAGCTGACAGGCTATCACTAAATCGTCTCCACAGTGATTGATATGCAAACAACAGTGACTACAGCACGAACTGAGCATAAGCATCAGGGTTCTGCAGCATGGCAAACATCATGCCACTGCTCCATGTGGGATGTTGGGAGAAAGGGTTCCCATGGAGGGTCCCCACCAGAGCAGAGGAGATGAGTAAGAAGGAAGAAATTGCAGGAAGAAGTGATGAGGTCCTGAGCCCATCCTCCTTCACACCCAAAAGGCCTGAGTGTGCCCTGCAGCAGGAGCAAGGTGACTGGAGGCCAGGACACCAGGAGAGGTGTCCAGGCTGGAGCTAGGCCTGAGGAGAAGGGAGGAAAGGTGTCTACCCCAAGTCTTTTTTTAACTGTCTTCTTTGTTTCTCAGTGCCCAAGTCAGTAATTACATTAAGTGGCAAGAAATTAAGTGAAATTCCACAAGTCAAGAAGGCTTTTCCAGGATGCATCATCATTTTAAAGAACTAATGTTTTATCCCTTAGATACTGTGTGTCTTCTGATTCTCTGATATTCTTTAAAACATTTTTATACATTTTAAGTTGTTCACAGTATCTCCTAACAGAATATTATGTAACTTCAATATACAAATATACCCAATGATGGATTAACATCACTCTTGGATACATACAGTCACATTCATGGCAAACTTCATATAGTGTATACAACTAACACACTTGCTAGAAGATATGATCACATGAGGGGATTCTTCATTGTCACTCTGACCACATGTCTGCAAAACCGTTTCTTTCCCTTTGATCAGCCTGTTAAATTTGTCTGTTCTCATCCCTTTAAAAGGAGTGACAGCTTGGTGGTTTCCCTACGAGTTAGCAGAATCTGCGTGTCTCTTTGGAAAATGCAGCAGCCTCAGTTACTGCAGGGCAAAGACATGAAAAGCCAAAGAGAAAGACCCAGGTCCTGCAGCTCAGAGAGAGTCTGAATGATTGCTAAGATCAGCAAAGGGCTATGAACAAACCAGTAAGATAGTGCCAAGGACCAATAAGCATTGTCAGAGTTTGCAGGAACACAGCAGCAAGGAAATAACTGAAAGCAAAAATCATCCTGCAAGGTCACAGGGAGAAGGAGGTCATCAATCTATAAACCTTGTTATATTTCCATTCTGCTTCATCAGGCCACTTGGAGTTTTCTGGTGCTTTTATTAATTATTACAGTTCACAGCCAAACTGGCTTTTTGAACTTCAAAGCCATTTGGATCCTCTTCATAAGGAAAAGGTTGAGGCAGCACTACCTCAAAGCTCTGGCAGTTTTGGGCTCTCATACAGCTCTCAGCTCTCAATGAAAGCTTAACAGAAAGTACACTTTACCATGAGGAACATAATGTCTTTTACAAACTGTAGAACAGACCCACTGACAAGTACAACATGAAGGGCTTGCTTGAGTATGTCCTATATCTCCTACAGATTGATACAGTCAGCCATGTGATTCTCCATTCATGTTGCTGCTCTCAAAAAGGAAAGAGGTGCAGTAGTATCTGTGATACAAAAACTCCAGGCAAAGAAAGCATAGCAAGTGTGAGCAGTAAACCTACTGTGAAGCACTAAAGCTGGAGTCCAAGCTGGGATAACAAATAACGTACTGCCTTAAAATACAGATACCTGTAATTGTGCCAGCAATCTGTGCAGTTGCACAGCTAGAACTCTGCCTCAGTGCCTTACATTATTTGGCCTTTACATACACACTTTTCATTTGGAGGCAAATCAACCAGAATCTATTTGAAGTATACCCAATAAATGCTGTCGTGGCTAGCATTAATTTCCAAACACATACTTAAAAAAAAAAATAATTTTTAACTACATTATTATGATCAAAGAGTTCAGGTTCCTCACCAGCTCTAGATGTTATGGATTATTGAAATAAATTATAGAGAACTGAATTACTGGGATGCTGATTTGATATCCCTTCTTGATGTATGCAAGTGTAAAATATTCTGCAAACATAAAGCACTGAGAAGAATGCTGCAAACATGTAATTCCATAATGCTGAAAGCTGTGAACTGAGCACTAACAAACTAGCAGGGATAACAGCAAATAGAGAGAAAAAATATCCTTTCAGAGACAAATTCTCTTGATCTCAGTCATGAAAATTCCCTGTCAGACCACTGCTGAAGAAAACTGAAAATTTTGTCCAACATTTTAAAGATAACTTCTTTTTAAAAAAAGGGAAATAAAGCAATTTCCTGGTACAGGGGTTTGAGATTATCAAAGCAGATATATCTACACTTCTTTTATAAAGGTAGATGTGCAGACGAGTCCCCGTGCTACAAAAAAAAAAAAAAGAAAAATCATTTGACTAAGAAAAGGCTCTCCATGAAAACTGGTATTTGAATTAATGAATATTTAAAAACATTCAAACTGTATGATACTATGAATTGGTAACTGATATATTAGCAGAACAATTAAAATATCTGGCTGGATTAATCAGTTTTCTGACTTTACTGATAAGAAAATTCCAATATAAGTTCAAAGCTTTGGAGCATTTGCAAAATAGTCAGGGATTATTCTTCTCCAGTGGCTGTGCAATTTGAGAATGAAACTGATGAATACAGACTCAAAACCTCTTACAAATGTTTGGAATTCACTCAGGAAAGCCAAAATGGTAATGAAAGATTTTACACAGGAATGAATGTGAATTTACTCTGCCTCTAAACGTACAGTCATTTACAGAAAGGTACAAAGTGGCATTCAATTTCATTCACCTACAAGAAGACAGATTTCTTCACAGTTCTTGCTGCTATTACTGGTTTATGTTTCAACAGCAGAACCAGTGGTCTTAGCTATTGAGATCCCCAGTCACATGGCAAAACCCAGAGTTCTGGATGTGATCTGAGTTGGTAGATTTGCAAAACAGATCACAAGATGCTTTTCTGTGTGAACAGTGGTTCTACAAAGTGATTGATCTATTAAAGTTACATTAATGGAAGATATGTGAATATTTCTTCCCACTTTTCTTTATTAACCTGTCTGGATTTCCTCATAACAGTCTACCCACACTACATTAACAACAAAGGTTTTGCCCATACACTACATCTTTCAATTTATTAAATATAAACCATAAGGTGAAACTCCCCCTTCTCCCAAATTTATAAGCTTTCAATACAATAGATAGCAGAAGGCTTTAAATTTTACCTGTTTGTCCAAAACATTATAGAGAACATATTCTGCTTGCTCATGACAAACTCTGTAAGCATCAGTACCAACGATTATCACATACAAAGATCTATGGAGTATGGCTCTTCGGAAGATACAGATGCACTTAGCAAAATTCTGAATGGAAAACTTTTCATATAATCATAGAACAGTTGGAGTTGGAAAGGACCTTAATATTTCAGGAGTGTCTTTTTGAGAAATGCAATGTCCTCAAGCAGTTGTGTGGTTATTGATTGCTACCATAAGAAAACTCTATTGTAATACCCTACATTTTTTACAAAGCTCCTTTAATAGGTGAATATGTCAAACTAATGTAGAAAGTAATTTAAAACAATTACAAATCCTTCAAGCATACCAAGCATGGGAGAAAATAAATATTGTACTGAAGGGAGATTGCTTTCAGATGGGTATTGAATTCTTCAGCTCTTTAGTGAAAATCTGTGATGCAGCATAGCAAGTTCAAAAATAATAGAAACCCTGACATCAGCAAGTGTCTTTAGAAATTACAGATAGTACTTACTTGCTGTTTTACATACTTACCCAGCACCTGCAACTGTATTATCTGGGTTCTTCTCTCTCCCATTTACAGCTCAGAGAAAAGTACAGACAAAGTCAAGTGTCACGTTGACCATGGCATTTAGGATCAAACTGAGGACTCAGTATTCATATTCTAAGGGTCAGCACCTTGACCATCAAGGTGCTGATCCTCACAAGGGCTCTTCCATTCAGTTAGAATCATCTTTGTTTTCCGGTCTGAATCCTCCAAATTACTGACTGATAGCAAACCAGTGTTTTGGCACAGAGACATAAAGACCGGATGAAGTCTTCTGGAGAATCGTGCTTAGAGTGAAAATGCAAAGGTGTTCAAAAATAATTATGGGTCACTATGCCTCCTAGATAAAAAGAACAGTGCTGTTTGGTGTGCTACAAGTCTGAAGTGCTCTTGCTCTTATAAGGATAATTTAAAAAAGTGATACAGATGGGTGTGAACAACAAAAATCCTGACAAAATTTTGAAGGCACATGCAGATAATACATCAACCATGTTGATGTGCTTTAGCATCAAAAGCATGGGCGAACTTCATGTCTCTGAAACCATATATGCATTATTTCTGAAGGTGCATTCTCACAATATGTCATGGGTTTCATTTCATAACTTAAAATGCTATGTAGTCCATGTCAACACATTTACTGAAGTCTTCATAGCAAAAAATATTCTGTGCAGCTCATGTTATAAATCATATTTACCCTGCCATATGCTGCCATTGCTTTTATAATGTAATAAACTATGCTAAAAAATGTATTTCTAATGGTACCTGGCTTTGACCATCCACTCTGGCATGGAAGGTGATAGCAAGTAAATTCAACTCTATTAAAATTAATGGAAAAGTGTAAAAATGGACCTGACAGCATTTGCAGCTGATTTAGCTTTTTTTCACTTCTAAAATTATCAATGTAATCTTAAAAATTAAAACTTCTTAGTTTGTAATGCGACGGTATGCTCCTCATAATTACTGTAGCAAAACTACCATCATTTACATGCAAAGATGGAGTTTCCTTTCCTGTTTTAATGATGCCATCCACACAGTGGTGTTGCCAGTCACAAAAAAAAAAAAAAAAAACAAACAAAAAAAAAAACCCAAAAAAAAAAAAAAAACACCAAAAAAAAAAACCAAACCCAAAGAAATCATGTGGAGATTCTTTAGACCCCACACAGGAAAAACCCAAAATAAATGATTACACCTTAAATTTATGAGTTTTTACTTTCTTGTTTTCCCCACAGAGTTAATATCTTTCAGTGAAACTTCTGAACTTCTCTCAGTATTTATGTTTATGATACAGGCATTTATGTTAATCATACATAAGATCAATGTTCTTGATTAACTTGGTGGAAGCTACAGCTGTAACAGGATGAAAAAGAAGTAATTGTCATTCCTGGAAAAAGAGGTTGAAAAAGACCAGAGAGCCAGGTAAGAAGAGCTGACATAACTAAGAAGAGTGTACAGATGAACAGTGCAACCTGAGTGAAGAGCTTGTTTTAGTGTACATTTGTTATAAAAGTCAGATAAGAGCATATTCTGGCTATAGGAGAGTGCAAGCTGCTTTTTAACCTCTTTATACATGTCTCATGAAGAAACTCAAAACAATCTCAGTCACTATCAAGATGAAGATTTTAACTGAAAGGTTTCCCCTATGTTGATAGCTATGATTGTATTAAAATACTAAAGAACTTTTTTCTAACACTAGGTCTAAAGCATAATTATTAGAAGAGTTTAATGGATTCTTCCAGTTTGTCAACAGCTACAGGAATTGCTAGCTACCCAGAAATGAGCAAGTGATAAAGTATAGAAACGAATGTTTTCACTCTCTTGGACCCTTTTCTTCTTACAATGTTCTTGTTGAATTCAGTGAACTTTTGCCTTCCTCTCAAAAAATAAATAATGAAACTTCAGTAAATAAACAAAATCTAGTAATAGAAACTATGACAGTACTTTTAGCCTTTTACTTACTAAGCAAAACAATGTTTTGAAACTTCATATCCAAATAAACTCTGACAGTGTAAAGAAAGGTTTCTGTAAGAAACAAATTTTCTTATTCCAAATATAGCAGGAGGCTACATCACCACTCCAAATTTTAGATATTTTATACTGATGTTTTATTAGGCCTCAGAAATAAATGCTTTTCATGGCATTAAAGTAATATAATTATTATTCCAATCCAGCTAGGTGCTGGATGCCCATTCTGTTTCCAAAACTAACTTAGTGTAGTGGTTTAAGCCCAGGCAGTAACTCAGAATCATGCAGCTGCTCTCTCACTCCCATCCTTTCCTCTCCATTGCTCCCAGAAGGATGAGGAGGAGAATCAAAAGAATATAACTCCCACAGGCTGAGATAAGAACAGTCCAGTAATTAAGGTGTAATACAAACCACTGCTGCTACCACCAATAATAATAATGATAAGGGAAATAACAAGGGAAGAGAATACAACCACTCACCACTCCCGCCTGATACCCAGCCCGATTGAGCAGTGATCTCACCCTTCCAGGTAACTGTCCCCAGTTTATATAGTGGGCGTGACGTGCTGTGGTATGGAATACCTCATTGGTTAGTTTGGGTCACATGTCCTATCTCTGCTTCCTCCTGGCTTTCCGTCCTCCCTGGCAGAGCATGAGACTCAAAAAAATCCTTGCTCAGAGTAAATATTTCTTAGCAACAACTAAAACCATTGGTATTATCAGCGCTGTTCCCAGGCCGAAAGTCAAAACCACCGAACTGCCCCAGCTACTAAGAAGGAGAAAAAAATGACTGCTACTGCTGAACCCAGTACACTCAGTTAATAGGCAAAATCATTCTGTCTGCATTAAGTATGTAGGTAATAATAACAATGCAGAAGGGAGTTCTATAAAGTTATCAGGAAAAAAAACATTTAAAAACAAGTTGCTGAAGTTTCCCTGATAAATTTATTGCTAAGCCAAGGCCTGGGTTTCCTGAATGTATGGTATGAACACAGACCCAAACCAGAATCTCTCTTTTAAAAACATTCAGGCATTGGAAAATCCATGGCCAGAACAAAACCAATCTGTCAAGTATGACTTTCCCTAGCAGCTGGTCAAACCCACTGGCGTTTGGAGTCCTTTCTCTATTCCAAATGATGAAAGCTCCAGCTAGGCATGATATTAACTCTTAACAGATCAAAACCCTAGAAAAACAGCAGCAAGGTATAAGCTGTCACAAGAAAAAGAATTAGTTAGATTTCTTCCTGTTTCAAAGAGCTATAATTTAACAAATGGACTCTAATGATACCCCCCCCCAAAAAAAAATTAAGAGACTGAAAAAGACAACATGGACACAGGGATTTGCCTTGCATTGCTTCAGTTCAGGACATAAGAAGGGCAGCTGTGAGGGTGCTCCCTGCGCTGCACATAGACTGAATGGAAGACTTGAGTAAAAAGCCCTGTCAGTCTGGCTTCCTTCAGGGCCACTACATTCATTTACACAGAAGATGACTCCTGAGACTGCATAATGTGCTAACAAGAATCATTTTTTCCATGCCAGTGCAAGATCCAATGGTGTTATTATCAACTGATCTCTCAATTCCTTTTACAGGTAGTAAACAGAAGCAAAAGGTAGATTTTTACAGCAAATTAAATATTTCACTGAAAACTATTTTGAAAAATCATGAATATATATCTTTAAGTAAGCCGAATTTGTAAGGAATTCAATGAACCAATTTTATATTATCACTAGCATAATGGTTTAGGTACTAACGCACCATGTATCTTTAACAGAAAAAAACAAGACCATCTCTAATGACTGTGTCAGTTGTCTGAAGCTGTTTTGCAACATCTTTTAGAAAAAATGAATCAATCCAGTTTTCCACTGTCTGGATAATACATGACATGGATCTGAAAGCATCTGGCTGAATCAGAATTCATGCTTGTATATACTCAAATTTGTTAAATATTTGGTAAGAGAAAACATTTCTTTAGTCTTGCTTTTCAGCTTTTTTCCCAGTTTTTCTCAAAGACAATAAGAGGTCAACAACAAAATAACCATGTGAGAAAAAATCTCCAGGTGACATGCCACTCCTTAACAACTGATGAGATTTCTGCTGAAATTACTTATGTCCTAAACTGATTGGTATATAGAAACATAGAATCATCCAGGTTGGAAAAGACCTTTAAGAGCATCAAGTTCAGCCATTAACTTAGCACTGCGAAGTTCACCACTAAACCATGTCCGTAAATGCCACATCGAATCATGGAATCATAAAATAGTTAGGATTGGAAAGGACCTTAAGATCTTCTAGTTCCAAACCCCTGCCATCTACACATCTTTTAAATACCTCCAGGGGTGGTAACTCTACCACTTCCCTGAGCAGCCTGTTCCTGTAACTTGAAGCTGTTTCCTCTTGATCCATCACTTTTTACTTGTGAAAAGAGGTTGACACATAACCTATTTCAAGAAAAAAGCTAACAGTGATGCTGCATTATTTTAGCGAGCCATTCAATTGAAAATGCTATGTCTATGTTTTAAGTAATATCAGAACAAATCTACAATTCTAAAGTGACAAGTAAAAGGCAAATGTGGATAATTTAGGTTTGTCTTAATTATGCTTCCCATGTAATCTAAGTATAACTTGTTTCTTTGAACAACACTAACCGCACTTCAGCGGGTGAGAAACCCCATTGATTTAAGTGGGAAGGAAGAAAGATCTATGATTTGCTAAAGTTACAGCATTCAATTTACTGATATCAATTTTCTTCTCAGTTTAGACAACAACGTTAACTGAGAAAGTTCTGTAAGACAACAATATCCACTTTTCACCAAAATATTGAGTTTCCAGTATCTTTCACAACATAATCAATGGATTATTTCCCAGTGCTTTATAGTATGGGTGATTTATAGTATGGCCAACTGGAAAAAGGGAAATATAACCCCATTTTCAAGAAGGGGAAAACAGATGATCCAGAGAGCTACAGACCAGTCCTACCTCTGTGCCTGGCAAAATCTTGGAGCAGATTCTCCTGGAAGGCATGCTAAAGCACATGAAAACAACAAGGTACTTCACTAGGGGGAAATCTTGCCTGACCAATTTCATGATCTTCTATGACAGGGCTATGGAACTGATTGACAGGGGTAGAGCAGTTGACATTATTTACCTGGACTTGTGCAAAGTGTTCGACACTGTCCCACACGACATCCTTGTCTCTAAATTGAAGAGACATCAATTTGATAGGTGGACCACTCTGTGGATAAAGAACTGGCTGGATGGCTCACACAAAGAGTTGTGGTCAATGGCTCAGTGTCCAGCTGGAGATCAGTAAAGAGTGGTGCCCCTCAGGGATTGGTGTTGGGACCGGTCTTGTTCAACATCTTTGTAGGAGACATGGCCAGTGGGATTGAGTGCGCCCTCAGCAAATTTGCTGATGACACCAAGCTGTGTGGTTTGGTTGATACGCTGGAGGGAAGAAATGCCATCCAGAGGGACCTTGACACGCATGTGAGGTGGGCTGATGCCAACTCATGAAGTTTAACCATGACAAGTGCAAGGTCCTACAACTGGGTCGGAGCAATCCCAGGCACACCTACAGATTGGGCAGAGAAGAGATTCAGAACAGCCTTATGAAGAAGGATTTGGGGGTGCTGGTCGATGAGAAAATGAACATGAGCCAGCAGTGTGCACTCACAGCCCAGAAAGCCAACAGTATCCTGGGCTGCATCAAAAGAAGTATGACCAGCAGGTCAAAGGAGGTGATCCTGCCCCTCTACTCTGCTCTCGTGAGACCTCACTTGGAGTATCGTGTGCAGTTCTGGTGTCCTCAACATAAAAAGGACATGGTACTGTTAGAACAAGTCCAGAGGAGGGCCACGAAGATGATCAGAGGACTGGAGCACCTCCCATATGAAGACAGGCTGAGAAAGTTGGGGCTGTTCAGCCTGGAGAAGAGAAGGCTGTGTGGAGACCTCATAGCAGCCTTCCAGTATCTGAAGGGGGTCTATAGGGATGCTGGGGAGAGACTCTTCATTAGGGACTGTAGTGATAGGACAAGGGTTAACAGGTTCATACTTAAACAGGGGAAGTTTAGGCTGGATATAACGAAGAAATTCTTTACTGTGAGGGTTGTGAGGCACTGGAATGGGTTGCCCAGGGAAGTTATGAATGCTCCATCCCTGATGGTGTTCAAGGCCAGGTTGGAAAGAGCCTTGGGTGACATGGTTTAGTGTGAGGTATTCCTGCCCATGGCAGGTGGGTTGGAACTAGATGATCTTAAGGTCCTTTCCAACCCTAACTATTCTATGATTCTATGAATTACAGCCTTCTAAAGTCTTGTTTACTTTTCTTTCAGATCAAATTCACACCTATCAAAGCAGATCCATTTACCATTGGGAACCAAAACATTTCCCCACTATTAAAAAAAATTTAAAAAAAACAACAGTCTCTCCAAACATGCTTTTTTTCAGATTGTTTAGACTTTTGAGAGGTTTTTAGCATAATATTCTATTTTCTCTCCTAACAAAATGTGCATTTCTTACTGACCTATTTCTTCCAAGATGAACAGAAATGCAGAAGTATGATTTCATTTCCAAGATGCAAGAATATCGCTACCTTTTGCTCCTTTTCACTCTGCCGTATCAGCCTGCATTGTCGTAAGCTGCCTTCACAGAGATATGAAAGACTATTCCTACTTTTGCTGTGTCTTTAAGCCTCCTTTTACTTCCCATTTTGTATTAGTTTTTCTTAAATGCTATAATTTAATATTATAAATTTGTTACTTTGGTAACAGCCTTTATGATACACCAATAATAAACAGTTAATATTCTAATTTTATATCTATATTTTGCATTTCATTCCAAACAAGTACTTAAGTTGCTAATCTACTAATAAATGCAGTTCAAGTATTAAAATGTAATTATGCCTATTGCCCAAAAACAATGAATATAACAAACAGTACCCTTCTATTTGGGGAGAAAAAAAATCACTATTTTATTTATTATTTTCTTTAAAGTTATCCATGCTTCCAGCACCTTAGTTTTAAAGGTCTGATATTTACAGAATTGCAAGGTCATTTTTCTTCTGCATTCTTGCATTTTGCTGATTAGTAACACTGGGAATTTAATCCTGAATTCTAGACTCCTCTTGCGCTCTGAAATTTGCTGTTTTTCTTCTCTTCTTCTGTCATTAAAGTACACAAGTGTTATTTGCTTACTAATGTTTCCAATTAGCAAAGCATTTACTGAGCTTTCACAGTCAATATTCTGTGATGGCAGAACCAGCTCCTGAAAAACTAAAAGGCTGAGACCACCACTTTTCAAATAAGTCATGAGATAGAGCAAAATAAATATTCACCAGATAGATTAACATTTTTAACACATATTGAAAACAATTTTGTTGCAACTGGCAAGGGAGCACTAAGCAAAGCTTAATTCCATTAGAGTGAGCCAATATGAATGTATAATAGGAATGTCTTGCATAACTAAGTTGAGAGAACTCTTTGAGGATAATGCTGCAGTGAGAGATAAGAGAGTAAGGTGGACAGTATGCATTTTTCAGGAAGCATTTGATAAGGCTACATTTCAAAGATAATTGGTTATTCTAAAGAAATCTGACACAGAATATAACAAATTTTCAAGAACTGGAAAATGCATATTGCCTTTATTACACAAAAGAATGCATTGATAACCATAAACTATAAAACAAATATAAGGCTATTACTAGCACAGACACCACACTGGATAGATGAGAACACAAGAGCACCAGCACATGGAATTTAGTAGAGTGACATTTTGCTACACTAAAAGATACATATTTTCCCAAAGCTGTAGTCAAGAAAGGCATCCTTTTCTGAACCATTATCGTGAATAAAAGTGAATCAATCTTTTCAACTTTATGCCAGTGCTTCCAGGAAAAATAATGTACATGGAGGTTTAACAATGAAGTTGTGCCTCCACTCTTTTTAATTGGAGGTAAGAAATCACTTGCCTACTGATACTTATCTTCTCTTTTTTTGTTTGTTTGCCCCCTTTTGGAGAAGCTGAGCTAAGATTAATTTGAGATTATTAGGAAGCCACACCTAGCAGTGAAATTTACTGGAATAATCTTTCTATAAAAATTATATAAGCCTTTTAATGCCTTTGCACAAACTACAAAAAGCATTATGAAAACATACCAAGGTGACAATTCCCACAGTGCAATAAGAGAGATTACATGGTTTAAGTGTTCTCTGAGCTGTGAATAATGAGATTCACAGCTGGTCTATCTTGAAATCACGTCCCTCTAATATCTGAAGCTCCACAACTGGTCAGCTCATATCTTCATATTTTCAGCATACACTTCCCTTCAAGACTGATGAGTCTATCATTCTTTCAAAGCAAATACGTGCAATCTTGCAGAGCCAGTTCAGTATCTGGGAGGTGTCAGCAACATTTTGTAATTATTGCTTGAATTGTAACAATGCTGTTAGGAGTGATAACTAATAAAAATGCAGTTTATTCATAACCATTAGAAAACCTAAACATGGCCTTTGTGCCTTCGATGAATATTGAAAAGTTCATAGTTATTCTTCACTTAAACTCATATGACAAGTTTTTACATCTAACCTCTAAAACTGTTTCATTATGAGCTCTCTATAATGACAGACTCCACTGATTTACTGTCTTGAATATCCATTGACTGACTGAACCAATGATGATGAAGCAATTGCTTTCCCATTAGCATCTATGCTTATACAGCATATGCAGTAATAAATCTTTGGTTTGATTTTATTTAAAATCTTATTCTGAATTCTTTTGCCTACTTTCCATATGTCTATATTTTTACAAGAAATCTGGAAGCATTGAACCTAAGTGCTTATTTTATCTACTGATCCTATTAATCAGCCCTCTACTATATGCTTGCAATGTTTCCTGGATATACTGGGTTTGTGTCTACCACAGACATCTTGGAGTTGTTTCAAAGAACATTTTACAATAAAGTTACTTTAAAGATATACCCTGTTATGCCAATTATTCTGCTCAAATGCTGATGAGATTGGAAGGAAAGATGACAAATGACAGAGTTAAGAAAAATTTACTAACCATTATGTTCCAGTGGCTTTTTTACTGCCCTTTTTGCAGCAAAAATGAGTAAAAATTCTAAAGAGTAGACCAGCAAGGACATGCCTAAACATCTTCTGCTTAAACATATACTTTATACAGTTTTGCTAGCTTTGACAGCTTTTACTGTTCTATCAAGTTCCTGCCACATGACTGTTTTTGGGCTCTCACATTTGAAGCATCTGCCTTTTAGCAAAATATGCTAAAAAGCATTACGAAAAAAACCTCCAAGATGTTCAAGCTTCCCACTCTCACAGATAATTCCTATTCTTTCACAGTTAGAATGTTCCCTTCTTTTGTTCCACTGACATTTTTATCTAGAGAAAGTCCACATATAAAGGAATCAGTGGGAAATGTTCACCTGAGAGGAAATTAGTTAAAAAATTTAAGTAAGTTGCAAGTTACTCCAGAATTTACAAAAGAAATTATAGTTGGTAAAAATGAGTCTTAGTATGATATGTCAGTCCTTGCTATCATGCTCATGGGTCTTCTGTGTGAGCTTTAGCATTTATTTTGACAAAAGAACATTTAACTTCCAGGCCTGTTGTATTTAATTTCATTCATAGTTAGAGTCAGTGCTTCCACAGAAGTATGCAATAGCTTATAGGAGGTAGTCAATCTAAACTGTTGCTCAGTTGGATTAATGTCTGGCAGACAGACTCAGAAAAATGTGCTCCCATACAAAACCATGCAATTCGAAGTTATATTTTTAGTAGATGTATTCATAGAATTCGTTTGATAATTTGATCTAGTTTGATCATTTTAGATGCTTGGCTTTGTGAAACAGCTCAAAATACATTTTTGCAGCCATTTTGCCTCACTGATATATACCAATATAGATTTGAATCAGGAAACAAGCTTTTCAGAATGCATGTGAATGAGTCAGAATACATCTGACATTAATACATGTACACTTGCAAAGATTAATACACAAAAATATCAAAAATATCCTTGTGATCTCATTTAGATTATCCAAATTATTTAACAGTCAAAAACATACATGAAAAGGACTTCTATTATACTCACTGATGGTGGTATTGCAACAACAGATAAACCTTAAAACCTTAAACCATTTTAGTGTCCAGAGACTTCTGCCTAATAATAGCCTTAAATGTCTTTGGCACTCTATAAACTGCTGAGCAGAACACTAACTTTGCTTACACCTGAGATCAGGACAGTGTTAATATTCAGTGGAATTACAGCCATATGAAAAGGGCTTTTTTCTGCAGTAAATTCGCACTTCACTTCTCCATTCAGAAAGTTTTGTAGAACGACATGAATATTTCTGTTAATGCAGTTACCAAGAATATTAGCATCTTACAAAATTTGGGGTTTTTCCATCTAACTCCGTGCATTTCCATAAGATGGAATTTAAATATTCTCTCTATGGGCACTGGGGAAAGACAGAGGTAAACATCTCTCACACGCAGTAAAGGGAGACAACAGAAATCAGGCGTTATTACCTCTGTCACGTTAAGCAAAGCTCTGAAAGTTA
Source organism: Melopsittacus undulatus (assembly GCF_012275295.1). NCBI lineage: Eukaryota > Metazoa > Chordata > Aves > Psittaciformes > Psittaculidae > Melopsittacus > Melopsittacus undulatus. The sequence goes on along the minus strand of NC_047529.1, from coordinate 34,093,786 downwards.
CCTGTAATAAATATTGACTATTCTCCATCTTCATCCCATTGTGTGAGCATGGGATTATTTTAAATTCTTCTTCAAAGACTAAGAAATTATTAATCTGTTAAATAAAGAGGTTTCTTGTAGACAGTAATCAAGCACACTCATATATGTACTTCTACATTCAAATATCACCGGGATATGTGCAAGCCATGAAAATACGTATAGTCTTATTCAGCACTACTCTGATGAAACACTGTCAGCTGCCAAAATGCTTGCAGCAATGAAAGAAACCATACTGGCTATTTATCCTTTGCACTATGTATAGCCCTGAAGAATGATCTAAGCTCATGATTACAGTAACAAAAACTGTTGGCTGCTTTTCATAATAGATGGCAGAGAAAGAGGTTTCTGTCAAGAATAACAAATGTGTTTCTGAACAGATTTCCCCAGTAAAACATGTATTACAGAATGGGTACTAGAGGACAGTCAAAATCTTTACTCATTTACTGGCATTAATATTTTATAAATAATGCACGTGGGTTGCCTTCATGCTTTGCTCTAAATGTAAGAGTGGATCATGATGGAGTTAACTTCCTGGGTCATAAGCCACATCTGAAGGCTTTTGTCCTAGATCTTAATCTTCCATACTTACTTCCAAGAGAGAATGAGCACTCAACCCTCTTGTAGCGAGATATATTTCTGACTAAAGTACAGTGATGTAGGCAATTGCAACTACTCTAACCAAAGCTACTGGGATAATCCAGCTCATAAATTATTCTGAAACAAACGAGAAATACTGCTGCAGTGCAAAATTACACAGGACCTGATTTTTAGTCTTATAAATCAGTTGGTTTAGAATGGCATTGAATTCAATTGAGCAACAGTGACCTTTTGAACTTGTTCAGTGAGCACTTTGAAAGAGAAGGATTTATTTGACCTCTCTGCAAAGGCAAGAACAGGTAAGCAAAGCATTGAGTTCTGATCTTTCATCACATCTACTTTCTACTCTTTCCAGTCACCTCTTTTTTTTTTTTTTTTTGAGACTATTGTTCCAGATTTGAAGAACAGAGTAATGATAATAATAATAATTTTATTTCTTATATGTTCCTCTGTTTGTTTTGCAAGTAATACAGTTTTTTACAGTTTACAAATTAATAACTGTCCTGCTGTTATATTTTTCTCAATGGTGTAAAGGGACAGGACAAGAGGCAATGAGCAGGTAGGCTTTGACTGGAAAATCTCCAGGGATGCCTTTCAAACTCAACTATTTCTAAGATTCTATCAAATAATTCCACTTTAAAGCATCTTCTGAACATGCATTCCCAGCATAAAAACCCAAATCATGATTGTGCTCCCACAAGAGAACTGAAAAGTCAGGAGATCAAAGACACCTTTGGCACTGGAAGTCAGTACAGTATTTTTTGCCTGATAATCTTGAACTTTGTGCCAATGTTGGTGCTGTGGTTGCATTCACAAGGCAGCTTTCTGGGGCAAATTCTGGCAAGGAAAGTCTTTTCCACTCAAGGCAATTTCTTTAAATAAAGATGGTAATAATATAGCAAGCTTACAGCCACAACCTATTTTCTTTTAAAGATGGTTATTAACTGAAGGTTCAGTCAACCTTTTCTTGGCTAATCCTTCTCCTACTGAATGCCACTGGGGAGTGAGGTAATTGGCCAGTGTTTCAAATAACTCATTTTTGTACGTAAAGTTTAGAGGTCACTGTATGGTCAGAAAGGTACTTCAGTCCTGCTTTATTATTCCATTTATAGAAACATAAAATGATAATGGTACATAAGCTGTTTTCCCATCAAGATATTTTTCTCTTTCTTCATTACACAGTTTACCTTTGCAGAAGGAATTTGCAGTTTCTCATGGCCTACCTGAGCATGCTAAGCTACAGTGAAGGGGAAGGAAATTATCACAAAAGTCAACTCCTTCTTTATTCCAGGCAAACAATACTTCTTCACTGATTCAAACCAAGAGCAGATTCCTTCATCTATCCAAAGCCAAGCATAGACGCCGTAAGAGAATTAAGAAGCAGAACTTCTTTCATATCCATCCCTTCCTTGCCCAAGAGTTCAGCTTACAATGCCAATCACTTCCATGCCCATGTATAGCTCATGAGAGCTCACAAGAGCACTGGGAAAGTGAGCACTGGAGTCCATATTGAATGGCCATAAAAGTCAGGATGGATGTTTGTCATTAGTTGTTTAATGTTGATAGGTATGTTAGTGTCACAACCACAGAAAAATAACAGTACATTTCCCCAAAATCTGGAAGTCACTTTACAACTAAATATTCAACCCCTCTTGGACACATGAAAGCTACTATTTAGAACACTTGTTATTTCTTCTGCTGAGAAATTTGGCAAAACTCCTCTCAAGTTTTGTGCTAAAGCTTCTTCCTTCACAAATATTTATTCTGTAAAAATAAACATTATTAGTTTCTAAGAGATATCAAACAATTTTCAGTACTTCTTGCTTCCCCTTCTACTTCAACTTACACTCTTTCAGGGAAAAAGAAAAAGTCCTATAGCCAGGAAGCAAACCATACCCAACAGTGGAATACACTGTGCCCATACACTGCGAGAACAGAGAACCACACGTCAGATTTGCATTGAACTACGCCTCTGAATGTGCAAGACCATGAAGAAAAATGTAGCGCAGATTGGACATTTTAATACACTTTGTTATACAGTAATATGTAAATAACATCTTCAGAAATAAGAATGATCATATTAAAGGGACCTGGTCTTATTTCTGTCTGTGTTCCTAGCAGTGATGAAAAGCAAGGGGATGAAGCTCACATTGGGAACTTTGTGGGTTCCTAACATCTGCTGTGACTACAGAGCTGCACTCACAGTTTCCTTGACCAGGAAGGAGCTACTGGGAAAACAGGAAGGGCTGCCTGAGGAAACAGAAGCATTCCCTACAGGTATAGAAATAGCTGTGGAGAATAGAAGATCTTTTGGGACTTTTTAGCTGGAATGAAGATAGCAATGAATTATGTTTTGCTTTTTCCAATCTACTCAGCATTCAAACCTTTCTACCTTTCATGAACTGTTATCTACTATGCTTTGTGCATAGCATCTTCTGCCAGTCTGGATCAGTTTCTAAAAGGAAAAGATTTGTCTTTAGTCTTTTTCTCCACCATTGTGCACATTCATCTATTTTCTAACCCTAGTGAACACGGAGGAATACACACTGTCTGGAAAGTGAAAAAATTAGGCATCTAGGGATACTTAATACAAGGGTAGGTCACATATAGTAACAGGGAGAAGATGCACTTCTGGCATGATCTAGGAAATGGACAGAATTTGGTATCATACAGTTGAGTAAACCTTTAATATTTCCAGTTACCAGCAGAACTGTTGGCAAAACTCATGTCAAAGAGCCTGAAATTGCTCAAAACATTGTGTTTCCATTCAATCTGATCCAGCTGCATCTGGGTGAATACTGGAGTGAGTGAACTATTGAAGCATTACTATGACTTGCCTTGTCCTAGTCAGAGACAGAGTCAGAGAGGTATTGCCTGTCTAGGGAGGGCAGTCAGAGGATATAGCAAGGCTCATAGTAACACACGTTACTTCAGTTTGCCGTTAGTTGGCTAGAATCTCTCTGCACATTTGGATAAATGCTCTAATAAGCAGTATCAGAGGCAGCTTTTCTTCCCAAAGTGCTGCCATGCATAACATTATTAATGCCAGACTGAATTTTTTCATGACACACTACGTCTACCATCTGCTGTGAAGTGCAGCTGATGCAACACACCTGGTAAATGATGCATCAATACCAACACATCAACTTGTTTGGGCTGCTACAAGTTTCCAAGTAAATGAGTCATTTTCATATTTGGCTTTTTTAATGAGCTGGTTGTACCTCCACTTCTATCCTGTTGCATTAGCAATGAGCAAAATCATCCGACTTTAAGAAAATGTCCAAACCAGGTAACCCTTGATAGTGCTACAGGGAACCTATTTTAAACATTTTTTTTTTCTTCTAGTCCCATAATAAACAGTATCGACTTAAAAGGGATCCCTTCCTGTTCAAAATGTCCACACAAGGCAAAGAACAAAAACAAATGCCAGGTACTGGGAAGAATATCATTATGGTTAATTTCTCATTTGGATAATTTTGTCTGGTGACGGAGTTGTGACTAAATAGGCATTTAATTATTTATTTAAGACTGTTTAAAATATAGGTCATAGTTTCTAGATATCTGAGGAAAATGCTTTCCATTAATCTATATAGAACAAAATAAAGACTGCTGGAATCATCTGTTGTCTAGTCTGTCCTGCACAATTTCTACCTTGTCCTTTACTTCTGTTGAGCCACCTTAAGGCTGAAAATTGCATAGGTGCCTTGGGATGATAAATTCCTATTCACCTTCACAGTTGGCCAAGGCCTTTTGGATGTCTGAAGAATTTCTGACATCACAGTATCTGATTAATGTAGTGGCACCCCCGCCACCTCTGGGGGTCTGCAACTGCAGCTGCTGCCTGCCTGCCTGCAGGGCTCTATTCTTACTCCCCTCACTCTTGGGCTGCCTGCCAGCTCTCCCTGCCTACTCGTCACAGCTCTCACACATCCTAAGATTGCTCAGCCATCGCCATCTTCTAGCTCTCCTCAATCCTACGATTGCAGTCCGCAATATAATTGTGGTTACCTTTCTCCCAAGTCTCCTCTCCTACGAAAGATAAAAGACTGCACTTCTTATTATCTAACCCCATCCACAATTCAGAACATTTCTGAATGTGGTGTCAGTCTCTGTTCTCTAGTAGGTGGAACCAGTCCTGATCCTATGGAGTCTGGTAGGAGTTTCTGGCTTAACTTACTGGCTTTAGTGTCAGTTAGAGCAGAATTAGGCCATTTGATACTAAATTCTCAGGATGTGCCTGAATAAAAATAGTACAAATACTGTGGAATTCAAGCTTTTCATCTATAATATATTCAACTTCAAGTGCACAGCTGCCATGCATATATTTATGTAACTGCATTTAAGTATCCTGTTCAACTTTGAAAAAAAAATTTAGAAAAGTTAAGGAAGGCTAAATGATGACAGAAGCCAGAGGAGATAGTCATTAGACAGACGTGTCTTCAGGAGGCAGCAAACCACTAACATTTTCATCTGAATCACTGAAGAAACGTAGCATAGCTATACATTTTATGTACAGAGCGGGACGAGGATGATCAGACATATGAAATGGAGGAGAATCTAAGAAGACCACAACTTTTCAGCATATAACTAGACATCTTAAGGTGGCAATGATAAGCAGAGATACACTATTCACTTTTCACAGTAAAAACACTTGAGACAATCTGTAAAATCCTCAAACAGGAGGCCTAAAACAAAGACAATGTGATTAATTTATAGAACCAATTTCTATATGTTTTTGAAATCAATAACATAAACAGGTTACAAAACAAGACTAGATAAATTCATGAACAACTGAGACATCACAAGTTTTTAAGCACAGTACTACCTCCAGCCTGCAAGGACCAGACACAGCAGAAGCTGGATAAGGATCAGAGAGGAAGGCGGCAACACTTCTTGCAAATCCCGTCTCCTGTATTGTACTTCACCACCAACCACTGAGAGCTCTGGTCTCTGCCATTACAGCAGCTGTCACACACTTGCCCTACCTTGTTCCCAACTTTCAAAGAGAAAAGTGCTGCCAACAACCTGGTCCATATATGCAGTAAGCACTAGATATATACTGGAGGGCACAGGAATATCTCTGCCTCCCCATTCTGCTCTGCTGATACAGCTATGCAGAACCTCCTTATACCTGCCTCTACTTTTTCCAGATTTCTGTTCCCTTCCTTTCTAAACTCATCTGTGACAGTCTTTAGCACCACATGGTGTTACAACACAAGCAGTCATATTAATCAGCAATATTTTTATTCTGTTGCATCTCTGGCAGGCTCCTGGCAGTATAGCAACAAACATCCCAGTAATAAATGAGCTTTTAAGTACACCAGACTTTACTATTCAGCTGCTGACATACAGTCTCTGATCAAAACTTAACTTATACCACCCCTGTATAGGCAGCACACCAAGTAGCAATAACAACAACACTTATAAACAATGTAAGTCACAGCTCTGATCTCAAGTTAAGAACACAGGTCAACTATCTTCCTAACTATACCAAAATCTATTACTTCAGAGGCTCTTTTCCTAAGCTACACCAATCCACTGCTGAATTACAGTGAGGCAGGTAAGCAGGAGCACAATGCCCATTAAATCTCCATAAACAATTAACTTTCGCAGCTGAGCTCTACAACAAAACACCCTGCCTGTTGCCATGGGATGTTGCTTCACTTCATGTAGGTCATTGGTAAGGTAATAGACAGTTTTAACCAGCAACAGCAGAAAATTACCAAAATCCCAGCACAACACATCCTTTTATAGGTCTTAATAAAAATATAGATTAAGTTTATAGCAGAAGAAATTGAAAATAAAGCAATTACCTTGCTTCAGTGTACTGAAATGTTTTTAAAGTATACAGAATTTTACTGCTAAAAATACCCCAACAAAACATACATTCAATGTAAAAAAATGCCTTAAACTTACCTCTTAGTTTACACTGATTTAATATATTTTTTCTTCTACTTTTCAACTTTCCTTGCATCTTGGGAATATAGTGGTTTTCTCCACCCGCTTCCTTCCTCTCACCTCCTCCCCCTCCAATCTGGCCTCCTTTCCTTCCTTGGAGGTTTTTAAGCTTTAATTTGAGAGTGTAAAGCTGAAAAATATTTGATACAATTTTTTTTTTTAATTAGAGAATTGAGCTCCTCAGCATGGTTGAAGCATTTCTGGGAACAGCACCAAAAAGCTGGAAGCTACTGCACTGAGTAGCCACAGCATCTCTCTTAAAATCATCACTCATTTATTTTTCCCAGACAACTAGTGTTTCAGCATTTTACTTACAGACATGACTGCAGTTTAGGAGACTAAAGCTAAAAATGAGTCCGAGCCACTTTGTTCAGTTTTGGAACATAAAATCTAGATTCCGAAATTCCAGCACGGGCTCATCTCCAGCTGGAACAGGAAAAAGACTCACCAAGTGGGATTTGACAACGCATGAGCTGAGGATGGAGTTAGTCACATTTTAAACGAGCTCAGAAGGGTACTGGATTTTAGGTTCTAACTGGAGGAGGCAGTTGTCAGTCTGCCTGCAGCATGCATGTCACCACACCGGGGAAGTGGAAGTATTTTAGAGCCTGTGTGGGACTGGGCTTACTGAATGGAGCACTTGGGAAGTCTCCTCTCCTATGATTTGGATATTGTTAGGGAATCAGAGGATAAAAAAAAAAATAGGTTAGATCTAACAATTTAGGGACTCTGCAGCACACATTCACGCTGAGGGGTGTTGAAGCATTTCCATATGCCAGTGAGTGTCAGCCTACAGCCTATTTTAGGCTTCCATTGATTGATACTAGGTTATGATTTACAGCCTCAAAGCATTTATTTTTTAATTCTTGATGTAATATGGTAAGAGGCTGCTTTCACCTAAAGAGTATTTTCCTGATATGATATCAAATTAGTGGTAATGCTAAATTAGTAATATTTTCTCTAACTGTTTATAGGTATTTAAGGCATGATGATCATAGTAGTCTTCCTCTCCATTCCTTGTTTGCTCGGTCATTATATTTCATTCTTTCCTCTTAAATCAGTCATTCAAACACTGATTTTTATTTGTTGTTTCTTGAACAACGACAAATTGCTCCTACAATCTACCTATTTGTGCAAAACTTAGCAATTTACTCTCTATAACTACCTAAAGGGAGGTTATAGTGAAGTGCGGGTTGGTCTCTTCTCCCAGGTAACAGGCGATAGCACAAGAGATAAAAGGCTCAATCTGTGCCAGGGGAGGTTTATATTGGATATTAGAAAAAAAGTTATTCACCAAAAGGTACTGGAACAGCTACTGAGGGAAGTGATGGAATCACCGTCCCTGGAAGTGTTCAAAAACTGTGTAAATGAGGCTCTCATTGATATGCTTTAGTGGTGGATTTAGCAGTCCTGGGATAAAGGTTGGGCTTGGTGATGTTAATGGTCTTTTCCAACCTAGCTGATTGTATGATTCTATAATTACCTATCTGCTCTTCTACACAATCTATCTGCATATTCTTCCAAAGACAGAATTGCCTTTTTACGTATTAACACTGATTGCAAACTGGACTCTCCTCAACCAAGGAAAAAAAAATAAAAATATTTACTGCAATTTACTGTGTATATTTCTGTATATTTTAATATTTATTTGACATATAAAATCAGTTCTGAACTAATTTATCCCAGCTGCATTAGCTTTTCTTTTTACTCAATCTGAATATGATACATTGATAACTCCTCTTGCTCATGTTTCTAATCTCTAAGTATCTTCTATTTTCTGTTTCCTGCTGTTTACATCATCTGCTGACTTCATTAACATGCTGTTCACTTGCTTTCTTTAATACTATTAATGAAACTGTTAAATAAGGCTGAAACAGAGACCAATCATTATAGCTGTTCATTGGACAACTAGAATGTGTCATCAGCCAAGTTTTCTAAGCAAGGCCTAAAAGCCCATTTGTCAAAATCATTCATTTTAATTGGTTTCAATAAGTTATTATTTGTAGAATTGACTGATGTTTAATTGTGGCATTACCTGCAAGCCATTTGGGAAACCTCGGCATAGCAAAGCTGACTGCTTGTGTATTTGCTCTTGTTTAAGCCAACCCTACAGGAAAGTCTGGGTTTGCTTCAGAATGGGTTTTAAACTATTTACTTCAATTCTCCTTTCTATTTACCTTTTCATCCTCCCTATTTCATACCATAGTTAACCCTTACAGATTTGAGATATTTGAATTAACTCCATGCAATTGATAAAACCATTACATTGCTTAAAAGCTGTTCAGGAGGGTACATGATAACAAACAAATAATAGTAAATAGAAAATATTATTTACTTAAAAAGACACACATACTGTGAATTTATATAAATGTACAACAGACACAAACAGTTCAAATACGTTTCCAGCATAACTAAGGGAATCACGAGAGGTATCTCTCTGTTAAACATCAAAACAAAATAAACACAGACAAGGAAAAGACTTATTTTACCTAATAGTTATGGGTGACCTGCAAACACACATTTGAGAATAAATTAGGCTAGAAATGGGAAGGTATAACAACAACCAGGAATGTGAGGCTTCAGATAAGTCTTCCAGTACATGTAGCCAAGGCAACAAAACTAATGTCTTTAGTATAAAGCTAGCTTGGTTTGCAGAAGGAAGGTTGCTTGAAAAGGCAAGTACCCAGCCCTGATCTCCGACATGCCCGTTCCTGTACTCCTTCCAGCTCTACAAGCACAACAGTGAACAGTAACGACTCTTAAACCCTAACTTTGTCTTTGAAATTACTGATTGTTCTCAATCATGCTTTCTTCATACTGAAAGTCTGAAACTAACACTAGTCAGTTCCAATGCACCTCAATTGTCTCATGAAATCTGAAAACAAGAAAATTAAATTATTATCTTACATTACTGAGTAGACACTAGCAGCTGAATTTTTAACTGTCCAAATTCTGGCCCCTGAAACATTAATTATAGGTAAATACACAAGGGGGAAAGATTCACAGGCAAAGGCACTCCTGAAAACAATGGACTTTCAGCACTGGCCAAGGTCTTTGCTGAAAAACTCAAGTTTGCTACTCCTGACATAGAGCAGCTATGTCAAGGTCTTCTGCCTTTCCAGACATATCAACACAGACCTGGGGAGACAATTCAGATCACAAGAACACACCTTTGCTGTTTGTTCTCCTTGTACCTTGCACCCAAGACCATGGACATCTCTCACTGGTTAGAAAATAGAAAAAATACTTGAATCCAGGACCCTGGATCTATTCTGGATCTCTGAAGTGTCAGAGCTGATAGCAAAGGACAACAGGGCATTTTTGCACTCATAACATTTTGCGTATATAGGCCATTTCGGTCTGAGGTTTTCAACTCAAAAAACTCTTCCAGACACACAAAAAAATTCAGCAGATCCCTTTTTATACATTAAAAACTAGTCTCAATTAAAAAGAGACTCAAAACATTTGCTCATGGGTATGTATGAGATTTGTATGGAATGAAGTGTTCTTGGTCCTCCTTGGAGCATTCTCCTGTAAGTTTTTAACTGTTATCAGTGAAAGAATGAGCTTTGGTAAAAAGACCTATTTAACCTTTGTAGTGTGTTATTTACATAGACTACTCAAAGAAAACTAAAAGGCTTGTTACTCTAGGTATGATCTCTTTATACAGCTGAATAGTTATTGGCCTGCAGAAAGCACACGATTCTTTGTTTTCATCAGCCTATGATCATAATGATACAAAGAAAAATCACAGTAATTATAGGGCAGTCTTCATAAGAGCTATATTTAATAAGCTATGTTCATCTCTGTTCCAGCTCCAGTAGCTTCTGTGAAAAGCAAGGATATATTTAACCATTATGTGCTAGCTTGCATAGCTACCATTATTATCCTTGAGAAATCAGTAATGTTCTAGTCCGTTTAAAGGTTAACTTACTTTCTGTCTGATAACAAAAATACTGAACAGTTGAAATAAAACGAGAGTGCAATATTTATAGAATCATAGAATAGTTAGGGTTGGAAAGGACCTTAAGATCATCTACTTCCAATCCCCCTGCCATGTGCAGGGACACCATGTCACCCAAGGCTCTGTCCAACCTGGCCTTGAACACCATCAGGGATGGAGCATTCACAACTACTCTGGGCAATCCATTCCAGTGCCTCACCACCCTCACAGTAAAGAATTTCTTCCTTATATCCAATCTAAACCTCCCCTGTTTAAGTTTTAACCCATTAACCCTTGTCCTGTCACTGCAGTCCCTAATGAAGAGTCTCTCCCCAGCATCCCTATAGGCCCTCTTAAGTTACTGGAAGGCTGCTATGAGGTCTCCACACAGCCTTCTCTTCTCCAGGCTGAACAGCCCCAGCTTTCTCAGCGTGTCTGAGAAAGGTGTTCCAGGCCCCTGATCACCCTTGTGGCCCTCTGGACTTGTTCCAACAGTTCCATGTCCTTTTTATGTTGAGGACACCAGAACTGCTCACAATACTCCAAGTGAGGTCTCAGGAGAGCAGAGTAGAGGGGCAGGATCACCTCCTTCGACCTGCTGGTGATGCTGCTTTTGATGCAGCCCAGGATTCAACAGTATTCAAACAAAGCATTCTTTCTGAAATCACATATAAAAAACTCCCTTAATTGTATTTTTTGCTTTTCAGTTTGACAATAAAAATGGTAACAAAAGGCAAGCATATGCATATATCTGTATGTATGCATGTATAAGCATATATAAAAACATACTGGAAAGAAATACTAGTTCAGCAGTGAGTGTATTACCGAAACTCTTTGCTTTTCATTGGATTACTAGTTGTTGTAGCATTTAAAAACTACAGTTCAACTTCATAAGCCCATAAATTGGGAAGAAAAAAAAAACAAACCAAAAAGGAAGACAAAAATATATTCTTTGTCTAGAGGAGACAACAATCAGCATATGAGACAGCAAGAGGAGACAGACAGCTGTGTAGCACAAAGAAAAAATGCGAAAAAAGTTACTCAGCATACATCTTGGCACATGAGTCCATAAACTGAGCATTAGATGTAATCTGTTGCCATCACCAGGTGGTTTACGTAAACATTTATCAGTTATGAGGCTTCTGCAAATGCTATTTTGAATTGTTACTGGAAATGAACGTCAGTATGATATGAGCTCAGGGCACCAGCATAGCCAGCTGCTTTTACCTGTTGAATTTAACAGGGAGAAAATAATTCAGACTACCTTGCAAGAAGAAAAGGCTTGTTACTGACTTCAAAGGGCTCACTAACAGTAGCATACAACTTGAAGTCTCACTGATTCTTAATGACTAAAAACACTGTTTACTTCATAGTACATTTTAATAATAATAGAGGAATTTACATTATTTCTTTCTTGTGCTTTTTGCAAACACGTTGTGTTCTGCTGCACAAGCATTTACTTTCCACTGTCCCAAAGGGGAAGACTTGCACACACAGGAGAGGAAGGATATAGCCTGAAGAACTAGAGCTACAGAACCACCATGAAATAACACACCATTCAGGGTGGGAGGGATAAGGGGGGAAATAGAATTTCACATAAAAGTTAGGAGGGAGGCCACACAATGAAGCTAAACAACTCAGATAATATTAAGAGAATAAATTCAAAGATCTCAACAATATGTTTTAAGGACACGCCAGAACTCCACATGTCCTTCCCATTATTAAAAAGCATGAAGTGTCATAAAATCCTCGCATCTCGTCTAGTGCATACAAGATATCCATTCCCCCTTTCCCCCACTTCTCCCCCCCAGTCCAATACAGCTTAGAATTATGGTCTTATAAGTGTCAAGACAAAACGTACTGTTCTGTAAAATAAAACTTTGAAAGCATACCTTGTGTTTATAGGCTGGCTCACTGTCACAGGGATCATATGTGCCTGTGCATGCATATGTGAGTGTATGAGACAAGAGCACTGAACCTATTGATTAATTTCTAATTAACAAAGAAGAGAGTGGAGCACAGAGAAAATTCTGAAGCAACCTTGTATTGTGATATGCAGAAGAATGCAAGCTGCAGTTCATTGGTGTCTCCATAGAAACAAGACATATTGGAGGGTGTAAGACATTGTCAGAGGACTAAAAAATTTCAGCTTCAGCAGAAAACAGAAAAGCACCTGAGGTATTTTTTTTTAACCAGGAAAACAAAATTAATCATTCCTTTTCCATATAGGAAGCTTCCATTTTATAGATGAGTTACTTAACATACATCAGGATTAATTTATGGACTGGCTAATCTTATGATTTTCTAATCCATAAAATCTGTAGAAAACGCACGGTTACACTTCTAAGTATAACACCGAAAAGGAATATAAGTAGGCTGTCAATGAATAATTGAAAGCTCTACTCAATGTGCTGTTAATTCTTGGTACCATTTTCACACTTGCTTTAGATGCAGTGTTTATGCATTCACATGAATATTGGCCCATATTCAGAACCCTGCCTTGGCCTGTGTAAAAGGTGTCCATGGGAGAATTAAAGGTAGCAGGGAGACATTGCTTCGATAAGACACTATGCTCTTAAACCTGCTCACCATCCTTCTTACTTCAAATGAACAAGAGACTCACAGCATGCAGCTGCAGTGACTATTTTTAAGAAGTCGAACCCACACACAGGATGCATTAAAAAAGGCTCATCTCCTTATGCCAGATCTGAAGCTAGAGGCAGAGGGCTCTTTTCATATGTGACCAAGAGACCTGTGTCAGCTGGCAGCTTCACAAGCTGGGTTGCTGTTCCCCGATTTTCTACCCAGTCCTGGCTATAGCAGCTCAGGGACAGTGTCTGCCAGCTGAACTGACCTCAGCACCTTCAGCTCCTCTCCTACAGATGTTCCTTACCCGTGGAACTCCCCAGTGACAGAGATAAGTCTACCTCCTTTTCTACTGAAATAAAAATGCCAGGGAAATTATCAGTTAGCAGCTTCCCCATCACATAGTTTCTGCTCCATTTCCACCAAAGAGCAGAAGGACTGTCACGCTGCCTCATCACCTGGGGTACAGACAAGTTAAATACATTCCTGCATGTGCTATTTAAGCAGACTAAAGTTGACAACTGTGGTTAACTTTTGGCTGGAGGCCCTTGCAGTTTTAGGAGCCTCTCTGGGGGCTGCTTCAGGAAAGGCGCATGTCAGGCTCCATAAGAGAAAAGGTCCTTCAGAGTAATGAGGTCTTTTCCTGCTGCATTGTGTGCCACAAAGCCATGGTGGTGTCTAACCCTTCCACAACAACTAGCTGCTTTAGGGCAGCTTAGTTAGGAAGATGAAGATTAAAGAAATGGATAAAAAAACTATGAGACTTCCCATCTCTAAAAAAGAATTAAGGGCTTAAAAAGACACATCAGTTTCATTAGTTCTGATCTTCATAACAAACATCCAGTCATTAGAGCTCTGCCAGAAGATGCAGACAGATTCTATAGCTCTCTGCAGATTTGCATCAGAATGCATCTAAGAACAGAGACAATCCTTTAATTAATAAAGCAATCCTTTAATTAATAAAGCAGTCCTTTAATTCATAAAGCAAGGCATCTTCCAGTCATTTGCCAAAATTGATACAAAACATGAAAATAGGAGTAAGAGTGATTATGGCTCATTCATGTCCGGATGTATTTTTTAGCATTTGTGAAAAGCCAGGAACTCAGAAGAGAGTGAATATATAGATGCACGTTTTACACTACTATAGGTTCTCTAACCTATGCACCAGGGCTGAAAGCAGTGAACTTCCTTACAGTCACTTCTCTTTCACAGACAGAATCACAGATACTTTTCTGCCTGCATAAGGTCTCCAGGAAAAAAAGTTTAAATTGATGGGTACACATGCAAAAGGAAAACATGTTAGAAGATATGCATAAAATGATAAGAAATAGTTAACATTGCTGATTTTTTCTAAGGAGGGTAAGAAATTTTAAAAAAGGGATTTATTTTTGTTCTTATGACAAATAATGCAATGCCTGTGCAATTAACTTTTGGGCTTCAGATAGCCGCTAATATCATCTTATACCTTTGCTCATATGTGCCATTCTTGTCCACATAATCAATCTTAGTAATGCTAAGGCCATTTCTCACACAAGTAAAATTTACTCAAGGAATAAGAGATACCAACAAAAAGCATGTTTTTCTGAAGGACATAATGCTAGGAGGCTGCTTTAGGGATCTCTTAAACTTCTGTATTACACCTAAAGGAAAAGACAAAAGAGCCATGTGACCTCAAATACTCTAAGCTTCACATCCTTCACTGTGATCACGGCTTCCCTCCTCCTGATTACTTACAGACACTGTTGTAAAATCAGAAAAGAATACAATAATTTGAAGACTCTCTTCCCCTTTCTTGTACCCTTACCCATTTCCCAAACAAGGAAATAAGAATGGGAAATTATTAATGTTTTTCACCAGCTGTGCTACTTATTAATCAAAGTCAGAGTGAAGGGACACTAGGAAGTAGCACTTAGGAAGAGTGCACCACACCACCTGGTACACAGTTGCTGATGTGTACACCACGATCATATATTACTGCAACTGCAGATTAAATTAGATGGAATGGTGTTGACATATCTCAGGAGAAAATTAGCTGTAGCTTACCCAATAAGGTCTTTATTATCCGTGAAGCATGCCTGACACCTATTTTTACTAACTATGATACTTTATGGGAAGCTAGCCAAACCCACAAATGCTTTATTCTATCACATTTATAGGTGTGTTCTTTGATATTAAAACTATTGCACTAAAAGCACATATATGCATTATACAGTAGTTGAACTTCAGCATGATTATGACATTACTAATATACACTGAGTTCCCAGTAATGACTTAATGTCATGCTTATGCATGTATGAAGATGACTTGCATGCTAGCCAAACCAGAAAAGACCCTTCCATACATACATTCAGCTAAGATGCAAATCTGTCCCTAGACTTAAATGGTTCAGGTCTGTATATCAGACGTCAGTGGTCCTAACAATTTATTTGGTCCTGGGACTATGTTAGTCATACTGCAGAGGGATCACAGCTGAATATTCCTAATCTCAGTCCTAGAAATGGTGAGATCAAAGATGTCTGCCAGATCTTCTCTCCTCACAGATGCATACAGGGCCAATTTTTCCAGAGATTCAAATTATCTGGGTAGTCAAGGCTGTCTGAGTCAGCACAGGATATATGAAATTTTAGCACACTTGTTGGAGAAAACGCATTGGTTGTGCTAGTTGTCATAGAATTTTGTCACACACAGTTAACAGATGTGGGATAAAAATCGTGAATAACTTTTATGAAAGACTGAAGACTACTGCAGTGTGTCCATCATTCAGGTCAGTGTTTACGGCTGTAGTGTAACTGGTGAATAATGGGTTTAATTTCATGCTTTGCCAGAGGCTTCTTAAGGGACATGGGAGAACTGATAGAGCCTCTGTTTAATTCTTAAAACAACGGTAATGATCTTTCCTCACTTCAGAGGTGTTCTCAGATGAAGACTGGGGCAGGTTGCTGAAGTGTGTAACAGGTTCACACTAGTTTGTATATATATTCTCAGCAATGTATCAAGGTCAAGGACCTTGCACAGTGAGTTTAGGTAAGCACATCATAATTATAAGGAGAGATTATTTGTAAATATAAATAGCTTTACAACATATTTCTTAAATCCATTCAGACAACATAGTGCAATAGTCCTCCTTTAGTTAGTTTACCACTTTGGCATACAACATATTGATTGTGAGAATATTTAAGTGAGTTTGTTTGGGGGGTTGCATTTTGTGTATTTAATGCAAGCTGCTCTGAACAACTTTACTACTTTCCTTAATTAAAATAAAATAAAGTAGAAAAGGAACACATTAATGTTCCTGCCAGAGCTGCATTTAGCTCTAAGCACTTTGAGCAAGGCGCAGCAATGCACAATATGTTGCATAGTAGTTCTGCCTGAGCAAAGCTTCTGATACTAATGAATGATCATGCATCTAAGAGACAGCCAGCCTTAGAAGCAGACAGATTGACACAGTGTGGTGCAACCTTTTTGTCCAGAATCTGGAGATGTCTGCTCATAAAACTTTGGCAAGGATAAGTCTGCACCATGTGCATCTCCTTGTAAGTTTAATTGTCTGTATAGAAGCTATTAGTCTACCTTCAGGAGTTACTTTTCTTAACATTTTCCTTCTTCTCTTGCAGCATTCTGGCTGAATGAATATGATTTAGTTAAACAAATGAAAGGCAATCTATAGTAATTTGTGGCTTTTGTCCAAGCCTGAAGCCAAAGCTGATGAATTATACTAATAAATATATAAATAAATAGATGTTTGGCTGTAAACCAGCACTGCTATTTCACAGGCTGAATTACTCAAGGCAGAGGTTTCTGTATTGTGGACCACAGCTCTCCAAAGCCCACATATTGATCTGCTGCCATCATTGCATGACAGAGCAGACATCCTTCTCTTGTATCCCTCATTATTATCTCTTCACTGTTGTATCTAATGGACCTATGCTTGATGAAAAGGGGTATGAAAAACCCCATCTAATCAAAAGGTGCACTAAGGAAATGGTCAATCCCACTGAAACTGCACAACAGATCTGCAGCAAAATCAGAGATTTTTTAGAAGAATTTGTGTGTTGACTACCTACTCAATAACAATAATCAAAAGAATGCTATATAGATAAATCAAGACACCTACAAAGAAAAAGCATTAACTGAAAATAGGCACAATACATCTTGCTTTTCAACGTCACAGAACAATGAAGCACCATGAATAGCATGGTGACAGCTTTTTCAGAAGGCATAACTATCTGCCTGCTAAAAAGGATGATCACACTGTACTATGTCCTGGGTGAGTCTGTTCAGATAGTTTAATTGCATTACAGACTGTACAGATTATACATATTGCTTGCATGTGTTATCTACATTACTGTCATCACTACAGTCCCAAGATATCACAGCCACACCTTTTCTTGGTGTCTAACTTTCTTTTGGAATCATACAGTTTTCTTGGATATTTGATTTGAGCTTGGTTTCATACAAATCATAGTTTAAACAGGCACAGTGTTCATTCTTATGTATCTGTAGGCTACACAAGGCTACATTTAGGCTTCTGTGGACTTGCACAGGTATCACTGCCAGCAAAAATCTTAAAAACATGCAAGGACATAGTTCTGATATTACTGTGGTACCTCTTTAAAGATGTGAACCATTTTGGTCTCTTTCCTTCCCTGCAGTATGGGAAGGAACTCAGCACTGCTATCAAGTTATAGTCACAGTGATCTGGAAGATAACTGACAATACACTGCAGAGCAATGCACATCCAGGCACATGGTCAGACCTACACTTGCAAAGGAGGAGACATGCTGCCTGGTGCTTCCTTCAAAGATAAGCTCCTGGAAGACAGGATGCTGTACAGTGCCCAGAAGGCAAGTGGACTAGGTGCCTGCCAGTGAGGCATTTCTCCCCAGTTACCTGTGAGCAATCACAGCTGGTCCCCTCTGTAGCACCAAGGGAAGACTCCTCCCCTTGTTCTGGGCTGAGGTAAGGACACAGAGACATATAGGCTGCTCCTATGACCATTTCTTCTGATTTCTACCATGTTGGATGCTGTACAACCTCTCATGGTCTGGATCATATCAAAGATGGACAAAAAGAAAAATAAAGGCTTGAATCTTATTGCTTCTACAAATACATTTTTCCTCATACTGAAATGTTTTGGAAATAGTTGATCCACAGTGTCAAAGCTGAGGACTTTTCTCTAAAGTTTCTACAGGAGAATAAAACTGCATTTTTATGAACTGAAGCACAATTAAATTTACCAAAACACAGTTATTTTGGAATACTTCTTTAAAAAATGGGTTTCCTCACCTGGAAATTTTCTGTGACACTTAAAAATCAGTTCAATAAAACCCCCAAAGTCATCAGAATAAAATAGATGATGTTTTAAACAGAAGAAATTCAGGACAACTTTGACATTTCAGATCAAGTTTTCATGTTTCATGCAGGGTCTGCCCTACACTCCTTCCCTCTCATGAGGAAAAGGCAGGATCCCACTGCAGAAAAAGCTTGTGTTACTGAATTTTCTATTTGGTTTGCCTACACATCATTCCATACACACCAGCCGTGTTACCTCAGGCTCTTTAAGTTGCTGCTCCATACAGTGATAATCAGATGTAGTAAGAACTTTTGATCTTAAACATTTTTAAACCAAAAACAAAGCACTGTACCTGGTGTGGGTTCACAGGCACTGACCACAGTGGCTGCAGGAGCTGCTGTGAGTTGAGGCTGGGGCCGCCCTGTGTTAGACACAGCGGGCTCCAGCCGGATCCAACCCACCCACCACTGGGCTCAGCTGAGCCAACACCGCAGCAGAGGCGATGGTGCTTTGGGGGAAGTGTGTTTAATAAAGGGCAAAAAAATGCTGCACAAAAGTGACGAGTGAGGAAGTAAAAGTGAAGAAAAGAGCCTTGTGAGCACCAAGGTGAGAGAAGAAGGAAGGGGAAGTGGTGCTGCAGGCACCAGGACAGGGGTTCCGTGGTGGAGAAGATAATCCACATTGCAGCCTGTGAAGACCCTATGCAGAAGCAAGTTCATCCAGAAGGATGAAATGCATGAGGAACAAGGAGCAGCAGTAAGGGGTGTTATGGGCTGACCCCAACCCCTGTTCCCCATCTGCCTGTGTCACATGAAGTGTGGGAAGCAGAGGATTTCGGTATGAAGGAGTGAAGTCGAGCCTGGGCAGAATCATAGAATACAGTTGTAGAATCATAGAATACAGTTGTAGGATCATAGAATTCAGACTAGGTTGGAAAACACCTCCAAGATCATGTCCAACTTTTAACTCAGGACTGCCAAGTCCACTACTAAACCATGTCACTAAGGGCCTAATCTACAGGTTTTCATGGATTTTGAACACTTCCAGGGACAGTGATTCTGCCACTTCCCTGGGAAGCCTGTTCCAATACCCAATCACCTTCTCGGTGAAGAAATTTTTCCTAAAAAAAGGAGTCATAAATACAAAAATACATCACAATTGTAGAGGTTTGTAATCATAGCTTAGAATTACAGAAGAGGTTAACAGATGCTTTATCTGTCTTTCATAACAGCAATATTTCAAAAACTTTTTAAAGAGCTTAGTGGAAAATATAGTGTTCCTTGTTATGTCTGCAGGCTGAAAACAGTGAAAGCCTTCCCTGCTCAAGGTTATCTAGCAAGACTCTGATAGGAGCATAGAGAAACTGATTCCAACATTCTGCCTAGACAACTGATTTTGGTATTGGAAAGGCACATTTAACCTCTGTAGTACACCAGTGACAAGTGAAAGCAGAACACCGTGAGCAGAGTAGGTGGGAAATGGGCCATTTTGTGTGAATAAGTAATCTAGTTTAAGCTAACACACAGGCAAATCAAATCAATTCTCCAGACTAAACCTTAGATACAGTCATGTAAACTTGCAATAATTTAAACTAATGTCTTAGCAATTCAAAAGGTAATCTGCTTCATATAAGTGCTAAATCACTAACCCGTCCACCAAACCAGATCTCAAGTTTTACAAGAAGATGATACATAAACATGTTCTTATTAATCTACATCAATCAGTTTTGTCTTGCTGAAAATAAGGATCTTTGAGCTCTCAATTCAGATTTATGCTTACTTGTTGGACAACAAACTCACTTCTTTCCCTCCCTCAACAGCGTATGCTACTCATAGCTTATTAACACAATACATCTGTCCAGTGTCTAGTATACTAAGCTCTTGTTTTAATTTAACCTTGCCATTTCCAATGCAACTCCATTTTTGTATTATTCTTAATAGAGAGAAAAGAAAGTTATATAAAAGTCTCCAGAAAACATTTCCAGCTGACGCAAGGTTGTTATAATCCTGATTTGTCCAGCTCCCATTTGATGCATAAAATGTGAGAGGAAAACAAAGTGAGTTTTAGAGCGTGCATTTTAAAACTTTCCATGAGCATCCTCATTAATATTTTGTCTAACCTGGTGTTGAATGTATGAAGAGCAAATAATTCTGCTAGTTTAACCCCCTGAATGTGATTTTTAAGAGATGTTTTTCACAAGACAGTAAGGGCCAAGGCTGTAGCTTTAGGTGGATGTGTTGAGCAGAAAGAGCCACATTTATGTCTTCTTGGTGGATATGAGGGTACTCTCACATCTGATTTTGCCTACGAGAAAATGTCACAATGATTTCACTGAGAGAATCTATAACCTTTTCCTAAAAAAGCAAATGAAAATCACACAAACATGGTTTTGAAACCTATCTATAGAATACTCAGTCAGATCTCTGAATCTTTGTAGGTTTAGAGAAGGTTTGGTAGATCCCTGCTTCCCTTTAATTGGACACATCTTTATTTTATTCTTCTCATATTCTGTACAACTTCTCCATATGAGTGTCCTTCATTTGAAGAGAACAGCTGCTAGCACGGTAATCACAGTGTCCCCTTCTGTGTCAGAAACAGTAGCTAGAAATCCAGTTCTCAATTGTTATTTTTCTGTTCATGACACATCACAGCTGTGTGAATAAGACCACTTAAATTTAAGCACAAACACATTAATTTAAAACATTTTGTTTGGATGAATCTCTATTATTCAATACCAAATACTGTTTTGATCTGTTCAAAAAATTCAATGTCTCTGAAAAAATTTCAAGCACATCAGCTTTGTCTGAATTCTCTTGGAGAAGGGGCACAGGTGCCATATCCACATGACCAAGGAGCTATGCAGTCCCCCAGCTTGCAATTCCATGGAAATCTTCTCTTTTCATAACCAACTGACTGCCCCAAATTGGATCCTTAATGCCATGCTACCTGGAAATTCAAGTGCGGCCTCCTTTATTTCCAAAGTAATCTGCTTGGAGACAGACAGTTAAACTTAATTGTTATGACCATTTAACATGAATGAAAATTCTATAAAGCAAAAAAAATATATATATTTTATATTATATATTTTATATTTTTATATTATTTCACCCTTAAGGGATAGGGGAGGAGATGTTCATATTGTATTCAGAAAACTGGTACTGCTAAATTAAAAAATATGATGATTGAATTTCTTGACACCTAACTGCTAATGGAATTTGGAACTGAAATCAGTAAAATAGAAATTGTGCCATTAAATTAACATTATATCAATACTCTTGAAATACAATTTTAAATATCTGAGTTGATTTTGAGGTCTCTGTGTTACTTGTGGATGTGATCTGACCTCTTTAATCCTCATGTTCAATGCAGTGGGGCACACATGACACCTTTCAAGCTAGCTGGTTTTCTCAGTGCTTCAAAAATAAAATACAAGTAAGTGCAGAATGTGTTGAAGTGTTGCACTTTCAAGAACTTCCTTACAATAGTTTTAAACCTGAACTTAGCAGTGGCATCATTTTCCATATATTTTTGATTTCAAAAACTTAATTTTTGGAAACTAATGCAAATCTACATTCTTTATTGTGTCTTTAAGTCTTCTCTTACCTGACTGCTGCTATAATTTTAGGTTTAAAATCAAAAGAAATGGAAAATATGGTTGAAGAAGAGATTTGTAATGCAGGGCATTAGTGGCCAGGCTCCCTGGGTGCCTTCACTGATTTTTGCATGCAGCATCTCTTTCACTGGGCTTCTTCAGAGTTCCAGCAAACTGGCAAAAGTGAACCAGTGGAAATGCCTGCCCTCCTGTGAGGGTAATTACCCCTTCCTCAGCACAGATAGGAACATTTATGGACAACATCAGATTCTATCAATTTATTTTGGTATTGCTTTCTAAATACATCAGGTGGGCAACTCCTAAACTTTTATTTCAGATAAGACAGCCTTCTGTTACCTGAGGAAGTATAATCATCCAAGAATGACTTGTAAAGAAACTGCATGGCCTGTTAACAACCAAAGAAGTTTTCAGCACTGTCTAAATTACTGACAAACTCATCCTGCTTCTCTTTTTTTTTTTTTTTTAAATCAGGAATAATGTATAGAACCTAGAATTTTTTACCAAATATCTGAGTGATTTCATAGAATCACAGAATGGTTTGGGTTGGGAGTGACCTTAAAGCTCATCAAGTTCCAACCCCACTGCAATATGCAGGGACACCTTCTACTAGAACATGTTGCTCAAAGCCCATTCCAACCTGGCCTTGAACATTGCCAGGGACAGGGCAGCCACAGCTTTTCTGGACACTCTATTCCACTGCCTCACTATCCTCACAGGAAAGAACTTCTTCCTAATACCTAATCATTCTATTATCTGCTGTTAATGACATGAGCATATAAATGAGATCAAAATAGTTGAATCAGAGAAATCAATCTGGTAAAAAGCCAGAATGACTGTTTTGCTACTTTTCTGAAAAATCACGTATTGGTCCCACAGGGCTTGGCTTGCAAAGATCAGAATAAATAGCATCATTGCATGAAACAGTGAAGGCTGAAGTATTTATGAACTGGTTAAACTGCAGCCCTACATGAGCATTTGGGGAAGTAATTTAATTATTCATATATAAATTAAGATTGGAGATTCTACTTATCAACAGTACTACTCACTTCAGAATCCCATCACTATACAATGATTATTAGTCCAAAATCCACCTTTTACTGATTCGGTTATTTAAAATGTAAATAGTTAATGAAAGGGCTTATCTGAGAATTGTGCCCCCATATTTAAAAGAGTTAGGACCAGAACTTGAGTCCATCAGTAGACCTCCACTGTCAGGCTTGGACGCTGATTGCTCTGTATGCACAGCCACAGAGTGAGGCAATGAGCTGAGTGAGGGAAGGCACCAGGCAGTTGTCAGCATCCTCCCTGGCTTTTGTGGCCCATGCTACCTGACAGCATCTCAGAGAAGGCACACACTGCTCTTTCTGACTCTCTAACTAAAAGTAAGAGATTGTGCGTGTGTGTGTGCATACAAATGCCATCCTCTGCTCAAACATAACAGAATTCCTGTATGAGATCAGGTACAGGAGGCATGAGATCCTAGGAGAACAAGAGAAATCAGAAGCGAATTTCAAGATTATGTTACAATAAATATATATGTGTTCATGCTTGCTGAATCACAGACATAGCTGTAAACCCTTGTGCTCAGATCAGACACTAAGGGGCTTAATACAAAGCAGTTATTGTTTAGACAGTTCTGTCCTATCTGGGAATAAGGAGAATGACAAGAAGCAGGCACTCACTACATAAGTGCATGAGGGATCCATGAAACTAGCGCTAGAGCTAGCTTCAAGAGACACCAAGCACAGAAGGCTGAAATGACATGCAAAGTCCCAGAAAAGGGAGTTTCTCATGTTAGAAAGCATTTCCCTTTTCCCACAGGGCCTTATCCCAGAGCCCACGAAAACCGAGGGGAAGATCAATCGTTTTCATCTAGTGCACCAAAACTGTTACTACTACTGCTTTCTTTACAAGGAAACACTGCATTGTAAGACACAATCCTAATATTGATGTGAATTTAGTAAGAGCCATGAAGGTCTATGAGGGTCTTAACTGCACCAAAATCTATAGAATTTTAGAGCATGGCCATGGAACTGCCTTCCTGTGGAGGAAACCTGAAGAACACCCAGAAGACTGCACATGCTACTACATCCTATTGCTGAAAAGTGTCCGCTGCCATAAAACTTCTCTACCACATATTACACACAGAAACAAAAAAAAAAAAAGTTATACCTAAGTGGGTTTGCTGGTATTGTCAGCTCACCATCTTAAATTTGGATTTCACCTGCTTCATCACCCTGCTGAAGCCTTTTTGACAGCTTCACTGTAAATGTTAGGGACAGGGGTTCACCTTTGCTTTCTGCTATAGAAAATATGAAGTCCTCCTTTTTCATTTGCTTTATAGGAGTTGCTAGAATGCAAATAATATGATAACTGAGCCATCCTACTCTGTGTTAAGGAGACACTGTATCAAAGTTGGTTGCAAAAATCTTGCAGATACATCTCACAAGAGGTTATTAATTTCTTGCATGAATTCAATCTATTTTGGGAATTCAACATTTAGCTCAGGTAACTTCTTAAGCTTATTAATATTTCTTTGGCTCTAGATCTGATTTAAGAGGCTTTTACTGGAAGTTAGTCTTACTCCTAGTTCCAGATATTCTCCCCTATCAGACACAAAAGCCTCAAGTTGTGCTCCTCAACAAGTGATCTGGTGTGCTTTAAAATGGAGCTCTGTAATGGCACATTCAAAGAAAATGGAACTATGCGTGATCACAAGAAAGAAAAACAATTAAAAAATAAAAAAGTCCTGTTCAGCTTTTCTCTGCATAGTTTGAAAAAGCCAGTCTTGTCAAAGCTGCGGTTTGGAGTGTGGCCACAGAAAAGAGCCAAGTCAGCACAACTGGGCGTACTTTGGGCAGGGAGTGGGAAGGAACAAGGGTCTGTGGGCAAGATGTGAACCGCTTCAAATGGATCTGCTAAAGGAATAATGAGATGGTGACAAAACTTCAGCTAAAATATGGGGGAGATAAATACTTAGCTGGCAGTTGAGAGCAATAGCGCAAATTAATTGTCTAATTGTAAGGTATAATTTAAGCTTTTACTAACTCTATGAAAATGTATACAGACTACATATTTATGAGAAAAATATGATGACTCCATTTAATCAATAAAATCAAAACTCTCTATGAGATTCAGCTATTTAGCCTGCCAATCTTTATGACATTACAGCATTATTCCTCTTGGTTTGAGATGCTGTCGCCTTTCAGCTGCTACTGTGCCTGCACAAATGGGAAGAAGCCAAATGATTGCACTGAGGGAACAGTGAGGCAGGATAGATACAAAATGCTGTCAAACACACCACATGAACAGAAAAAATATGCCTTTAATTTCTTTTTGTTCTTATTACTTGTATCAGCAGTTGTGCAGGGGGAAGGAAAATAAATTAGGTGCAAGGACTGCTCAGATGACAGTACCACACTTAAAAAGCCATTGATCAAATTTATAGGACTAAAAATAAATGAAGAAAACTAAGATTAAAAACCACCTGTGGAGAAATGTACAGAACAGTCCCCGAATTCTGTGCTAGCCACGCAGCAGATGTGAATGGTTAGGTATCTGAGGCTTGGGGGTGCTTAACCCAGGCCTTGTCTCTAAAAGGAGAGAGATAGCACAAAGAAGAGCTCTCTAAGAACAAGAATCTCCTAGGAAAAGCCCAGTTCCCTCAAAACCAAGAACACTGCATGGGACCCACTCCTCAAAACAATGTCAAGCTCACTGCCCCTCCAACCCTGCCACAAAATTTCTGTAAGAGATGAACTACCTCCATTTGGGTTTCCTTCTCATCATGTAAAGGAGAAGCCACAGCACGGGAGTTACCGTGGCTATGTGCTGACTTAACATCTGATCATCAACACCTGTATTCCTGTTTGATCCTCTGCATTCAGAGCGCAGGAGTCCACCAGAGTCCTGGCAGGGGTGTGATGCTATGGAGAGGCATGCTGCTCCCAGCTGGGCGGCCTGAGGAGTGCTGGCTGTCCTAAGCCACATGCTCCCCAGCTATGCTATCGTCTGCACTGTGTTACAGGAGTATTTGTCTTGATGCGCCTGGCCTGCCCTTGCCCCTCCTCTCTCTGTGGGTAAAGCACATGAGGTCTGGAAGAGCTCTTCCTCTTCGTGAACTGCTGTAAGATTTCTGCCCGCAGAAAACTGTACCTGGATATCACAAGTGAAAAAGCAGCCTCCAATTTTCTGGCCTGTATTATTAAATGGTGGGTTGCCCTTAACATGATCCCAGATAAGCCACTAACTGTTTT
The DNA here is from genome assembly GCF_012275295.1 of Melopsittacus undulatus. Classification (NCBI taxonomy): domain Eukaryota; kingdom Metazoa; phylum Chordata; class Aves; order Psittaciformes; family Psittaculidae; genus Melopsittacus; species Melopsittacus undulatus. Next base: position 34,067,501 of record NC_047529.1, on the reverse strand, counting down.
GCCATCAGCTTCAGCAGAAGTGTGCTCAAGCCCTAGATACGAAGGATTTGATGATGGCAAGTCACCTAGAAAATGAACTGAAATTTATAAAGGATATTGTTGCTCTCATGTCAAAAGACAGAGTGGTAAGAACTGGGAGGACAGACAATATATGACTGTTTTCACAGTACATTACTATACAGATCAGCTAAAACTTGAACCTGATAACCAAGAATGCCTTTCTCAGAAATTGCATGGAAATGCATGATCCTTAACTGGTTTTCTGCTTGGGATCTTTCTCATTTTCCTTTGATGGGCAATAGTCACCTTTAAATCTGTGACTTTTGATACTGCAAGTAATGATTGTTACCACAAACACTGCAGAAACACGTATTAATTGAACACTGTTTCTCTCAAGATGTTAATGCTGACTATGTTGAAGTTTCACTTTCCTTCAGTAGAAGAAATCTATGAACTACTATGTGGTTTTCTCTATATATCACTAAATGCTCTACTGTGCGGGTTGTCTGACAGTAACAGACTTGTTACCCTATTTGTACCTTGGTAATGTACTGCTAAGTGGAATTAATAGCTTGCTAAGCTGAACTACTTTGCTGTGTTCTGTATGCTTTGCTGGCATTCACACTGTCCTGTGTAATTTTCAGGCTTTAATATATTTCTTCAAGCACATCTCTCAAAGAAAATTCAATTATATGACAGATATAATTTGTATTGGACCAAACCATGCAAATCTTTCATTGTCACAGATATGAATATTTTATATTACACAATGAGAAACTAAAAGCAATTCTTTTGCATTTAGCCATGGGGTCTCCAGTCACGGATGTGTGGTTTTGTACATACTCCAGCCTTTTGCACTGACCTTGGGCAGAATTTCTGAAGTATATATAAAAAGAATATATGTATTGTCTATGGTATTCAAAGAAAATGAAACTCGCACTCGTAGACTGTGTGCTATACTAAGCTCTTATCAGTGAACAGAACTTCATTTTAAAATTACTGTAAAAAGCCAGCTCATTTTCCTTACTGCTCTAGAACAATTTGTTAGGATTGTATTTTTGATAGCAACTAGGAAACATAAAAATGTGGATCCCATGTTCTTTCCTTTGTGTGCACACATAACTTCCTTTATATTCATATCAGAGACATCTATCTGCTCTCATTTATACTACACTTGTGAAACTTGAATGTACAGAAGTCCAGTTCTCTGTGATTTTCCCTGATGTACTCCAGCTGAAATTCAAGCCTTTCTCCTTGAAACCAGAACTGAATTATTAACTATATAACTCATTGCAATGACGAAGTTAAGAGCATAAAATTAAGTATCTAATAACAAAAATTCCAAGCATATAAATCAAAAAGTTATTCAGAAAAATATGGCTGAGATTTCTAACATATTGGCTGTAATAGAATCCAACAAATAATAAGGAAAATTTATGGATCATAACTAATATGACGTAATCTATGTTATAGAGTTGTATGACTCCTGCATAGTTTAAAAAACTTATGAGATAAAGCAAAAGTGAAACACTGTATTCTCTATGCTATGGTCATCCCTCCTTCTCTATATCTGTTAAATTCATTTAAGGACTGTATATACTGTTTTGTGCTTAATGTATGGAATACTTTCAGTTCTATGCCCTTTGGCATGCTTATTACTCCAGTTATTCTTATTAATTAAAATTATTTTATTATTTCTGAAAAGCTGCTGCCAAATCTGCTTTCCTTGTGTGGGAAATTATGAGAGATTCAAATCTGGCAGAAAATTATTAGTGCAACGTGTTTTAAAATAAAATTCCAAATCAGTAGGTGGACTACAAAAAGCAGTGACTACACGATCATTTCTTTCTATTTATTCTCTAAAAGATGAACCCTGCAAACTGCTCAATATTTGAAATTTGATCAGCTAATCTTCATAACGGTTCTGTGCCTGAATTACAGAGCATGTAATTTGGCCTCTACATTCAGTTTATGGCACTTTCCTTCAGCTTTCACTTAACATGCATAGATGAAATCTGTGGAAATACCTTAATTTTTCCAGATCACTTTAAGAGGCATTTACAGTGAAATAACTTCCATGACACATATTAAGCAGATCAAATTATGCAGTTATTAGAACCAAATAGCTTTTATTCTGTGGGGTTTTTGCAAAAGCAAAGCAGAATGTCAGGCAGAGTGCTGTTCTTTAATATGTCCATGTGCTGGAGTACCTTCACCTGCCTTCTAGTATTTTAAAATACCATGTTTCATTCAAAGAAGGATGCCAGCAGTCACCAGTTTTGCTAGACACAGAGATTTTAAACACCTAGTAAATATGAATTAACTGTTTTCAGATTTCAGAAGATACATTTTAAAATGTACTGCACTGGGCACTGTGTGATCATGTTGATCACTTGTTGCTAAATAAGAAGGATGTAGACTGTCTCAAATGACATGGAAACATGACAGATATAGATCCATTAGCTAATAATGAGCAAAAGCAAGTGCTGATATTAATGCATGCCTGTAAAATAATCATACTGGTACTACAGAAATCAAACCTTCGAACTTCTCCACAGAAGTGAAAAAGCAGCAGTAATTACAACTTGTGAATTGATGACAGCTAGGGTGTACCTTTGTTCTGATTTCATACAGACTGCACTTTTCTTCCTTTTTGGCTTTGTTCCTGCATAAACTTTTAAAGCATGATCTATTTTACCTGAACATGAGAAACCTTTACTGGCAAATACAAATTTACCCATTTATTTGATAGGCATACCCAAAACTAGAAGGACTGGCACTCAAGGTGGAAAAAAAAACGCAAACCTCTACTGCTGAAAAGTTTAAGATATGGGAGGAAATAAAAAATGCATGCAGAGAATACTCCCTATACCCAAACATTTCAAGCCATCTGAACACAGTCCACTTGCTGCAAAGTTGATGATTCTAAAGGCAGGATTGAATGAATCTCACTACGGAAGACCCAGTAACCTAGTGATCCTCCAGACCTCTGCTTAAAGATAGGTTTCTCTAAGTAATTCTTATATCATATCTTAACCCTTATTGTACAATTCATGCTAGCTATCTGAAAGAGTGCATACTACGTGTGTGATCACAGCACTATTTTAAAGCTCTGTAAAGAATTATTTCCATTTGATAGCATTTTTGTTAGCAACATTTCTATAATGTAAAGGCTCCTATCACTGTGCAGCAAATATGTGGCATTTTTTGCTCTTATCTCATGTAGTGCACTTGATAAGGAGTACTACTGAATCTCCTGCACACTGCATTACAAAGAAAACTGTCTTTTTGCAAGGCATTTTCTCTCCACTGCTTTTACATAAAATAAAGGCTCTTGCAACTGGATGTATCTGACTGTATTAATACTCAAATGAAAACTGAAATCCCTGTACTTTATCCAAAGTATAAATCCCTGGAAAGATTCGTGCTTTTCCAATTGTATTCACTGTAATAAAGGTTCATATTGAACTGAACTTGTTGTATTCTAGCATCACGTTAAGTTCCAAATCTGTGTGTGTGATCTATTCTCTTTTTATTGTTGCAATTAAAGACTAGGAAAAAATGTCAGCAATATTATTAAAAATAACAGAGCAAAAGCATTTTAATTAAAGACAGTTGAAACCTATTGCTTTCACGAGGAGGAAAAATAACATGGTGCAAAGTACTGGGGGGAGGGAAGGGAAGAGCATCTGTTGAAAATTAACTACTTCAACATTAATTAACACATAATTTTCTACCTGATGAGATGGTGTTGTAGAAAGTAAAAATTGAAGGCACAAGAGTAAGAAATGAGTCATCTTTGACTTACCGTATCAAAGACTATTGCTGTATTGCAGTCAGCATCCAAACACAGAGTATGAAGCTTCGCACAAATCAGAAAAAATATGTGATCAATGAACAAATCAAATTCATTGTAAAAATAAAGGCCAGAGATCAGAGTATGTATCCAAGGGTCTGGTTAGTCACAGCTTTGACTAGCCTGCTACAGAGCTCTGCAAAACAAGTATACTGCAGCAGTGTGGCAAGCATAGGATTGCAATGCATGTCCCATATATTCAAGCATAATAGAAAACATGGTCTGGAGCTTATTCCATGTGGAAGTGGGGTTTGTTTTATGCAGGCAGAAAAAAGAGGGTTTTTTTTCCCACATAATAGAATTAGAAATTAAGATTTTTCTTGATTATTGTACACAATAATTCCCCAGGATATCAATTACGTAAAGCAGGTGCCTCTGTCTCCTGTTTCCCAGATAAATGCCTGTAATCTCATTTCACAAATGATCCTATTTAGACAGGAGCCACCTATTGTGATGATATCATTTGCTCTAGTATCCATAAATGGGCAACTTCCTACCCAACGTCATGACTACTGACGACATAAATTTTTATAATATTGAGTGGGCAGGGTGGTTGATGGGGTCCCATCAATCTACAGCAGCTTCTGCTGATGTGATATCATGAATCCTGCATAATCATCCAAAAGGCTAGAAATGAAAGGAAACATTAAACCTGCCTGGTGGAGCTCATTAAAAAACTGAGGGGAAAAAAAATCCTAGAGAGGTAGTAAAGGCAAATAAACCATAAGTACACAGCAGTGGCACCTTTTAAAATGCCTTCTGCACTCACAAGGGTACTGGTAGATATGAACAAAATCACTGTCAGTTCAGAAATGTAGCTGTCAGATTCTTTTTAACAAATAATAAAGACTGTATATTCTCTTTCCTTGCAAATGCAAAGCAAAAAGGACCAGTGCTTCAGTGATGCATAAATTAGCCCACTCTTAGAGAATATTTTTAGAATTAGCAACTGCTTGTCACAGTAGCTTGGAAAATGAACTCTGTAACAAAACATCCTTAGACTGTTCGAAACCCAGTCTGCTAGACTGGTTTGCTTCATGCTCTAGCTACATGGGTTTAATTTCTCAGATCAGTGTTTTCTTAAGAGAAACCATTCCATTAAATATACATATTTGGGAAATGTTACGATGCAGTTAGCTGAAATTAGTTTCCATCTGCCTGCTTTAACATAGAGAGATCTGAGGAGAGTTAAAGGTGATAAAGGCTTCACTTGCTTCCCCACCCTTTCCACAGGGGACTAGGGTGTGCCTAGGGGCTAAAGCAAATTGCTTAAGAACTTCCTATTTAATGTTTTTCCTAGCAAGAGTTGGTAAGAAGTTCAAAAGAAAGTCACCAGTTTCAAAAAATGCCCCTAAGGGCATTTCTCCCCTGAGGGCATTTTTTCGACAGGATCTCCATAAATCTTGATTTACGTACTCCTGCTTTGAACAGGCTGAGCTGCATCTAAACAAATTCTTCATACACTGCCAGAGAGGCATAACATTAGGACTCATCCACACTAGAGTTTGAACACTGCAAAATGGAGCGACAGTCAAGCTGGGGTTTTGGGGTAGAAAATTTTAAAGTTTAAAAGCACAAAACCCAAAATGACTTTATACACATTTCCACAGGTGTAGTTCCATCAGAACAGAGTTCACTTCTCAAAAACCATCCTCTCCATTGCAGATGGCCTGTGTTACAGCTTGCATTTGCATTGTAGCATACCTGGGGCAGGGGCCACCCTTTACTAAATGTCTGTATTACACATAGGGAGGGTCCCAAAGGCAAGCAATGCAAATGTTAATAATAAAAGCAAGTCTTGCAGAGTTGATTCCAACCACAGTGACTCACACCAGGTCTAGATGAGGTGAAAACAAAACCTGAGCACATCAACCATGGCTCCAAGACACAGCTATGCTGTCAAAGCAGAAAAGTGAACAGGTTTTCTAAAAGCATCCTCAAGAGAACTACTTCCTCAGAGACTGAAAACAATGGAGAAAACCATTTCAGAGCACTGAATAGCAATTTAGACACCAGCAAGTGCTTTCCTTCACCCTCTCTCCACCCTCCTTTGCTCATCTTCAGGAGAACACTAGCTGATCTCACTAGATACACTGCCTAGGCAAAGACATAAATGCAGCTTTGACTCTGGGGATCATAACCCCTTCATTTCAGTACTGGGTGGAAGCAGAAAAGCATAACACTCTGTGTGTCCAGATGGCATAAATATTTAACATGTTTCCATGACAAAAGATAAAGATAACACAAGAAAGCGTTAGAAAGTGGAAGTGTGTGTAACTGATGGTCCAGAAGTTTCTCTCTTGACTAAAAGACAATGAAATAGAAAAAAACTAAATGAAACCAAACCAAACAAAAAAAAAATCAATCAAATAAAAACAAACAAACAAAAACAAAAACCAAAACCACAAAACAAACAGAAAAAAGCTAAAAAGCATATCAACCACTGCTCCATCAAATCCAGCCTGCTTCTGGAAACACCAAATGTCAGATTTCCTTGATAATGTACAAAAACTTTTAACACTGTTCCAGGACGTAGTAGTAAAGTGTGCATTTTCTTAAAACAATAACATTTGAGCCAAAGGATCTCACCACTTTTCCTTAAACTAGTTTTGAGCTTACCACACAGTTATGAGCTTAGAACACAGCTTTCCTATGCTGAAAAGGATGTTAGACATGGTCCACTGGAAGATGCTCTGATGGTTCTAATCTTTGCTTAGAGGCCTCTAGGCTTTGTAAGAGAGAGTGCTTTAGAGAATGGATCATCACTCCCAAATGCTTCCCATTTGTGTAGGAAGATACAATCAGAAAATACCACATACATATTGCTGTCTTAGGACTGCCTGAAGGACTATACTGAAAGAACAAGTCACCCCAGTGAAAGGAAAGCTGTTGCATTTAGTCTGGGGGGAGACTGTCATAAGCCACATCTAATACTAGGCAAGCAGTGGACATTGGACCAAACTGCAGACAACACAACAGAATATTCCACCTCTCTTAATGTCTTTTCTTTACAGTTGTGATGATAAATCCCCCTCAGATAGCCTAACATAACTCTAAATGTCCTTTGGCCACTTCCGAAATTCCTGTTGGCTTTCCTTTCATTGGGCTTATTCTTGCTTGCATACTTGGAAATTAAATCTCTCTAGGCATTAAGGCCAGTCTATAAATCTGCACATTCCTGGGCAGAGAATATGCAGATTGCATGTACTTTAAAATGTCTAGACTTTCCACAAATTAGAACTAAAACTTATGCCATAAACTACCAATGGATTATTGAAACTCCATTCTGAAAGGCAGGAGAAAGGAGGATGCTACATTCTGCAACACCTACTTGCATTTCAGTAGGTTGTTTCTTTAACATAGAGATGGAACAAACTGCTTCAATTAAATGTGCTTGTCTGCTGGTTCATATAGCAAGAAACCCTGTCATCTCCAGTAAGTGTCACTGTAACTTACTTATTACTTACTTATTAATACATCTGTGGGGAAACAAAAAAACCAAGAAAAAAATATACTAACAGCAATTGCAATGCTTTCCTTTAAACTGAAAACAACCGGCAACCAGTACAAATAAAGTGAATCTTTGCATGTCATCCTTTTCCAGAAACATGATAGGAAAACAGTTACTGCACATTGTGTGATGCTTCCTTTAATAGCATTACTCACATCACCCCTTGTGTATGTCAATATACAAGGAGCATGCACCCTAAGACAATGAAAAGCCTTTTAAGAACTTGCACCTCTGCTTGTTTCTAAAGCAAACAAACAGGAAAATTAGGCAAGGGTCTTGAACAAGGAATTTTTAGTCTGCTGTTCTTTCTAATGTTTGCAGCCAGGAACACGAAGGACTAAGAAGTGCATCCTCCTCGGTTTAGCCAAGTCTACTTACTGTCTAAAATCTCTGGAGGAGCTGAACTTGATTGGCCACATAGAACATATATTACTACAAGATGCATCACATTGCTGTAGTTAAGCAAAGATTCTTCCTTAAAACCCTAAAATTTATCACTATTGCTTTTCAACAAGACACAGAAAACTCCAAAGGGGGATTTCAGTCTCATAAGGCCAAATGTAATTTGTCATAATATAATAATAATGATGAAGAATAATCTGTAGTTTTTAATTACTTGTCAAAATCCTATTACCCAACAAAAAGCTAGAAATATCTGTTGCCAATATCACACCTAAGTAAATTCTTAATAATAATAATCACAATAAATTATTACTTAATGGCTAAAACAATCAAGAAAAAGCCCCATTCATAAGCTCATTTCTATATCATCAGCTGTAATGTTGATCTCCTAAAGAAAACATGAATGTTCATTTTAATTTCACACTACATTAGGAATACAGGTGTAAAAAAATCTACCAAATAAAAAGTGACATGTTCTGATGGGAAAACAAATATTTTTCATTTCCATATCAATATTCAAATAATTGAGAGCAGAAATGTTTAAAATATTTAAGAGGGAGGAGGATGTCTTTGTTTTTCAAAGTCTGGTTAGCTCAGCTGTTGACTGATAAGGGACAACCATGATTTTCATCTAGTGACCCTCGTAAATAAATCATTATTTGGGAGATTGGAAGAAATGGATAGAAAAGTTCTGTCTGATGTCATTCAGCATTTGAAACTGTGCATTTTATTAAATTATTCTCTTTTTAATAGAATTCCCCATTGCTTTGAAAAGAAGATAAGTTGAAATATTTGTGGGCCAGAAGTTTGGGCAAAAAAGCAGTTAATAAATACTCTTTTCTACTGTAGACCTCGATACTGTATGATGCCTGGTAGAAAGTGACAAAGGTCAGATGGTTGGAAGGCTTCATCCTCATAGCCTATAAATCTAATTCTTCGGGCATTTCAGATCAGGATTCTGTATAAATTATACTGTTGAGACAAAACATTCTTATTGGCAGACAGGTGATTTATGGAAATAGTTTTCTTCATTGAAGATTAACATTATAAAATCATCCTAATATTGACCAGCAAAGTTATGGTACGGTCATAAACTTGTGACATGAAAAAGAGATGGTTCTTGCAATTTAGCATGTCAGATATTCTTTATATTCAGGTATCCCCAAGGTGGAAGATGTATCTGTGTGCAGGTAAGCTTTGTGAACAGCAATCCCTCGCTCATTTAGAGCCAAGACTGCAAAAACTTCCGGCTTCAGTGTATGGGTTGAAGAATGGCAATAATACTGAGAAGAAGAAAGACAGTCCTGAAAGACCATATACCAACAATAATACAAAAAAAAGTATAATTAATGCCTTCTTTTAAAGACAATGAGATTCCTTTCAAAAGTTCATGGTTTCCTTCCTACTAATATCTCCAGAGGGCTTAATTTAGAGGCTTAATAGCCTACCTTCTCTTTCTTCCTTTTCAGAGCTTCCAGTCTTTTATTTGCAGTAGCATTTTCAGAGTATACCCAAGAACTTGGTATTTCGAAATGATTATTGGAAAATAAAAATAAACAGTAAACACTTGCTCTCCCTGTAGAGATATGCAAGCTTACAGCAGTTAAGAAGTATCTCAACTTTGCACTGTTAAATTCTAACAAACTTTATAGCAGGAGCATTGTTTTTAACAAACCTACAGATACTTTTCTCAGGTAGCATTGCCTCAGAAACCACTGGTATGAGAATACATGTGAAGATCATCTGAGCCCTTTTTGTTTGGGATAAAAATAGTTACCAGTGACTTGTGATAAATGACAGATTTTTGTGTCTCTATCTTCTTGTTTTCTGATGTATGTCCCATGACAAACACAATTCTTTCACTTGCAGTCATGTGCTTCTGCTTTGAATTCTTCCCCTTCTCTTTCCCAATTTTCTAAGTTCAAATAGGTGAACAAGTGATATGAGACAATCTTTTCTTATCTGGTTTTGGATTTTACACATTCCTGGTGTCTTTAAAGGATGGCCAGGAGACTTAATTTCAAAACTGAAGATGCTGCTCTAAGAAATCATTCTAAAATCTATGGAATGAGAAAACAACAAAGAGGAAGGATCTGAAGATGATCAAAGGATGATCAGGTTCTGGCTAAATCTAACATCAAGAAATCTGTTCTCCCCTGAAAAGTTGAAGAACTTAATACATCTTCAAGCAGTACAATTGTATTGGCAGTTTGTCAATGTGATCAGTAGCAGCATTTCAGAGAAAAACACTGTGACCACACTATAGGCTCATGACCTGCTCATGTCAGCAGTTTGTAAGGGGAGAAAACATTCATTTCCTCTGAAGCTAGAACCTCCATTTCCACATTTGATTTCGGTAATGATGAATTACAATAATGTCTTGGTTTGAAGCTTTAAGTCTTAAACGCGTGGCATAGATGCTTGCATATTTGCAGAAGCACTGTAAATAACCAAGCATAGTTTTCTCTTATCTGCTGGGAAATTCAAAATCAGGCAAAACCTCTTTATACGTATGTATCTATACTGCAAAAAGCTTGCTACTATTCATGATCAGCCATAGGTACTAAGATTAATAAGATAACAGTAAGTACCACCATCAAGCTTCCGGTTGATCCAGTCATACAGTTTGAGGTCAAAACACTCCAACTAAATGAAGTCTGAATTCCTGGAAATAGAATTCCTCAAACCAGGACAATGGTAAATAAGATTTCCCCTACTTACCTCTATACTGATTTTAACTATTTTTACTTCAGTTATAATCCAAGCTGGACTCCTGTTCAAAGAGGAAAGGAGGATCTGAGGTTTTAGCCCAGGAAATATGAAAACTGTGCCTCTGAGACTTGGCTTTGTGCAAGAAACCAAGAAGAAAAGCATCAGGGAAAAAGAAAAGCAGATAAACAGGATTTTGGGGAAGGGGGAGAGAGACTTGTGTCAGCAGCTGCAGAGAGTTCAAGGCTTTCACAGGGGCTGGTGAGCCCATACGAACATTTCACTGATGTGAGGCTCCAAGGGGAAGTGCTGTCCCCAGGCCACAGCCAGAAGCAGATACCCTACAAGTTCTTGTTAACATTTCGGTCTATTTGCTAATAATGATGTAGTCTTGACTGTCCGGCGTGTAAACAAAATTTTGCTTCACATAATCTATGCTTTGTCATACCTTCAATATACAAATATGACTACTATTCAAGCCCAATATTAAATGTATGCTGCACTGTAACAGCTGGTTACCAGAGTCTGGATGTTTTGAAGTCAAAACATGTTGTGAGGGTTGACATCTAACTGAATTATATTAATGATTCCTGTTTCTCAGAATAAAAAAATCACGACATGGGATAGGGAATGAAATTTGATGAAATTATATATAATAATCAATATTGCAATATTCAATGTACAAATATGGAATAATTTCATGTAATAGCAGTTAGATCTTTTGTCTCCTCTATCAGCCTAAATTTCCATTTTGCTTCCATCCCAAAAGAAAGTCCCCAAGCCATCATGTACTACAACTTCAAAATCTATTTTTTTCTAGCATAAGCTGTGGCAGTTAAAATGTGCAGTAAAAGGACTGTTTAGCATGACTACTAAAAATAGGGAAGTTATTTCTGACATAGAAAACAAAATAGCCAAAATATTTATTTCAGTAGATTATTGCTATTAGATCTCTCTCATGTTTCTTGAAGACAATGTGTCCAAGATAACTCATTAACACTGATAAGGAAGAAGTAAAATCCTCTAGCAGCAGCTCAGAAAAGCATATTATAGTACATCTGTCAAGCGGCTCTTCTTTAAGTGTGGCTGTGGGCCAGAGAATGATATGACAAAGATGCGGGTATCACCAATAGGTTATTTAACCCTGCCAGCATGCAAAGGAAAAGCATCAACAATAACATAAATATTCACAGTGGAAACCCTTGATGCTTTCATAATTTAGATTTTACCTCAGTGAGAAACTTGGCAAAAGACTGTTGTGTTTCTCTGATTCTAGCCTTTTATGAAAGGACAATAGCTCCCTTGCATCAGCCCTTCAGTGATATTGCCCTATACGAACCTACAAATGTTTGATAACTAGGATTTTGCAGACTAGAACTGAAGCACACTGGCAAAGCTGCTATGTGTAGAAGTCACTATGGTTACTGCCTACACTTGCTTTGCCTCCAATAAAATCTTTCATTTCCATAAGCATTAAAATTCACCAAATGCACCAAAATTATTCAGACAAAAAAAAAATCTCTGTTTATAAGACTTTTAGCTGTGTTGCTTTTATCTTTTTAAGTTTATACTCTTAGCTGAGGTGTATTATTACTACTCATCTGTGTGTGAGGTCAGTTATTGCAGTAGAAACCTTGCAGTGGAAATGCTTTGTTAGACCCCATCTTCAGCAATGTGTGTGGAGCAGCTCTCTGCTCTTGGCCAGGGCAAAGCTGAAACTGAGAAAATGCTGTACAGGATCCCAGAAGAGCAACAGTAGCTGGGGATTTAGCAAGACAAACTCTGAAGAATACTTAGTATTATTGTAAATCTTCCCACTTGCAAGAAAATTAAAAGTTCATCTTCCCTGATTAGATTCCCTATCTGTTGTAATAAAAAATAGCTATACATAGCTGTTTGTTTGTTTATTTGGTTTTTATTTTGCTCTATTTTGCAGTAATCAGCATGATTCTTCCTCTCAGTATTCGTACATAAATATCAAACTGGCTAGGACTTGTAATACTTCTTGAATTCATTGTCATTTTGGTACACCATAAAACTGTGCTTTAAAACTGTGTCCAGTGGTTGTATCCTTGACAGTCACTAAAAAACATTTCATACTTTCACTCTTTTATTGCAGGTAGTTTTCTACTTAAGTTCCTCCCAGCATGCCAGGTGATTATGCTCCCTGCTATTGCTTGTTACTTGGAAAAGCTTCCTGAACCACCCTGGCTACTGCTCCTACCTCTAAGTAGCCTATTCTTTCTTTTTTCCCCTCAGTACCTCCTTACAGCTAATTGCCTTTAGTCACCAGGTGACATATCTGACAGAGGTAAATCAATGCACATTTTATCAGTTCAACTATTTCCCTTCGCTTTCCCTTGTCTCTGATTTTATTCATTAACCCTTTAGGTGCAAGTTCTTAATATTACTCTTTATACCCTCATGAGGTCCTTTGAGAAAGTTTCACTGAGAACATTTTTCCTCTTTTTTTCAGGAAGGGTAGAGTGCTCACTGGGAACGGGACATGCAGGTAGAATACTTGAAACCTTCAGCAGAAATTGCACTGAACTATAGCTATAGTTGGTAAAGAAGCAATGCCGTCAGAGGCTTGTTCCTGCTGCTAAAGCAGGATATATAGCCCCTCAACATCCAATTGCACATAATCTCTTCCAGCATTGCCAGCCCGAAGTACACAAACAAGATGCCCAAAAGTCACAGGCAGAGCCTTCCCAAAGTCATGCATGCTTTCCTAAAAGACAGATATGCAAATTTCACTTAGTATTCAAATCAGATTTCCAACCTGTAAGAACTGCAAATACCGTCTGCTATGCCACTACTTTCTCAACTCAGCTGAAAAACAGCTTTTCCTGTAATCCCTCATTTTCAGACTAACAGACTTTGGCCAATTCATTAAATGTCACTTGAAACAACAAATCAGCAGTGGCCATTTTTTCATGCATAATTTCTATTTACAGCAACTAGGTATACTGAAGAGGGAGGAAAGTATTTCCTAGAGGTTCAAAGGACTCAGCTGCGGTTTAAAAATTAATCCACTGCCTGAAATCTCCAGTCTTTAAGGACAAATATGTCACAGGGCAACTACTTCACACCTTCAAAGAAGTCATCATTATCTATTTAAGTCATAGAAAATGATATGAATAGTTCTGAACAATTCTCTGCTCTAAAGTTTTTAAAATAAATATGATTGTGTAAAAGGTTTTCCTTCTGACGAGGTCTTACTAAACACAAGTGTGTCAAGGTTTTGGCAAAAGTAGAATAGCATTTTAGCGGGAGCTTATAAAAGCTGAGTAACTGAAAGGTGAATATACCAAAAAGCTGATATTTATTGGGAGGGGACTACTGTGACTTTTAAGATGTTCTCTTTTACTCCTGTCTAGCTACTTGTGCTCCTGTCTTCTTTCCTGGGAGAAATGCCAAAAAAAATAAAGTGACCTCTGTGTATCAACTATTAAGTTACTCAAAATATGTTACAAGCCGGTTGGCACAAATACGTATTTACTTCTGTTTTTCAACACATATACCCAGTGCAATGAAAATTCACAGCCCCAGCTTCTTGGGAACCAGTCAGCCGTAATTATGGTTTCATATAAGGCATCGGCTGCAGCTTTACAAGATATAGAAGAATATCTTAATCCATAAACAAGAACAATTATAATGGAACAATATTTAGACAAACACAGACCTTGTTCCAATTAAATTAATCCAAGTTAGGGATCAAATTACCTGTAAAGCTATAAATTATACTTTAGAAATTATTCAAAGCAAAGCTACAAGCACACAAAAGACATGCCCCTGCTTTACCTAAAGCACAGACACACAGGGTGCAGACCCGCCATCATAACAATTCAGTACACAATATAGAGAAAACACAGCTATAAAAAAGTCATTATCATATAGAACACAGCTGGCAGATTGATTTAAAGAGACAGGGAAGAAGCTGAAGAAATGTCAACTTTTGTGGGCCTGCAAAATCCTAAGAGACAAAGTGATCTGTAAGCAGTGAAGAAGAAGAGGGAGTAGAGAAAGCCTGCTAGAAAATAGCCAGAGGTGGAAGCATGGGAAAGAAGTCTGCTATAAACAAGGAAATCTGCCCTGTAGCCTGTTCTACCAAACGCATATCTGTAAGACAGGCAGAGGAGAGTTTGTAATTGTTATCCTACATGCTCGAGCTGAGCATCTGCTCTCTGCAGGGCTCTGCTGACCACTCTTCCAGGGGAAAGATTTCATCTTCAGTCTGTATGCTTGTAGTCAACTCTGTTGTAACACAAGTGGACAGCTCCATCTAGAGGGCAACTATTCCCTCAGCTGTTAAAATGATATAATTGAGACTCATGTCTTTATTTATCCACAGGGCAGCATGTACTCAAGACAGCACTCCAAGCTTGGCAAGGATTTCCATTGGAAGGGAGCAAGCCTCAGCTCCCTCACCTTCTCCAAGGCCTGAGCAGCTGAAAATAAACCCAAGCTTTCCCCAAAACCTCTTTCTTTGAATGCTCTCCAGCACTAAGCCTGCCAGACTGATTTTGTGGTATCCACAAAATGCCACAGATTGGAGGCTACTCTCATTCTAGTGAAGAGAATGGGTCCCAAAGGTAAAGGGCTCATGGACCCCTTACCACTAGCATCTTGTAAGAAACAGATGGCCAAAGTTTTCCCACTAATATACTGATAAACACATCTATATTCAGCTGCAAACAGAGCATCAATAGTTAATACAAAGTTAATGACATGTTTTTAAATGGTATGACTATCAAAAAGGATGTTTACAATCTTTTCTGTTGCAAGACTTTCTCTACTAAACAAAGAACAAAGTACAGTGGGATTGAATGCACCTTCAGCAAGTTTGCTGGCAACACCAAGCTGTGTGGTGCAGTCAACATGCTGGAGAAAGCTAATGCCATCCAGAGGGACCTTGGCAGGCTGGAGAGGTGGGCCAGTACAAACCTCATAAAGTTCAACCAAGTCAAGTGCAAGGTTGGGGCAACCCCAAGCACAACTACAGGCTGGACAGAGAATAGATTAAGAGCAGTCCTGCAATGAAAGACTTGGGGGTATTGGTTGGCAAGAAGCTCAGCAAGACCCAGCAATGTGCACTTGCAGCCCAGAAAGCCAAAGGAGTGTGGCCAGCAGGTCAAGGAAGGTGTTTCTCTCTACTCTATTCTTGTGAGACCCCACCTGGAGCTCTGCATCCAGATATGGGGCTTCCAACATAAGAAGGGCACAGACCTGTTGAAGTGAGTCCAGAGAAGGGCCATGAAGATTATCAGAGGGCTGGAGCTCTTCTCATATAGAGTTGGGGCTGTTCAGCCTGGAGAAGAGAAGGCCCTGGAGAGACCTTAGAGCAGCCTCCCAGTACCTAAAGGAGGCCTACAAGAAAGCTGGAGAGGAACCTTTTACAAGGGCAAGTAGTAACAGGACAAGAGGCAATGGCTTTAAACTGAAAGATTTAGATTATATATTAGGAATAAGGTCTTCATAGTGAGGCTTGTGAGACACTGGCACACATTATCCAGAGAAGCTGTGGCTGCCCCATTGCTGGCAGTGCTCAAGGCCAGGTTGGACAGGGCTTTGCGCAACCTGGTCTAGTGGAGAGTGTCCCTGTCCATGGCAGGGAGATAGAACAAGATGATCTTTAAGGTCCCTTCTAACCCAAACCAGTCTGTGATTCTATGATTCTACTCTTTTCTAACAACTGATGGAACAAATATCTCCAGCAACATACTAATCATGTTAAGGAGCCTGAAAGCACCAAATCACACACATTAAAACTGATAAGCAAGTCTAACTGCATCCTCTCCATGTGGGGATGTGGGGTCTGTGCCAAGCTATTCTCACAGAAAAGCTCCTCTTCTGCACTAATCAGGAATTAATAAAAGCCTTTGAATGGATGTCTCTGAACTCTCCTTTCCCTCAGTCACAGGCCAAAACATGTATCACAATGTAATTTTTTTAAAGCTTCATTCCACTGCAGCTTACTGTACTTCTGTAAGGGCTTATTCAAATAGGCAATCAGTTATATCAATATTGTTCTTCCTGTTCACTGTTTTTCAGGCTGACAGGGTATGTATCACCAAATATGCACTTTTTATAAATCAATATATTTAGATTCAGACAAGCTGTGTATCTGAGCAACAGCACATCAAGGAGAGACTGTTGTCTATGCATTACATTTTCTCAGATTACTCATTTATTATACAATAGTGTTCTAAATTTTACCCATTACATTCTCCTGGTGATTTTTTAGTAAGGGAGAAAATTTTGACTTAACAAGTTTACCTGTTTCATAATGATGCATTCTGCAAGTTAGGTATAAGCAGCTAATATGAACCAATGTAAGATTAAAACTGCCTAGCTGATTACTATAAGCAAGATATATTTGTGGCGAAAAAAGAAAAAATTAATTATCCTTTTCCTATAAAGTTCAGTTGCAGACCTGGCTACTCATTTCTTAACATGTTCTCTTTCTTTGCTTTACCCATTAAACACGTATTTGTGCAATAAGAATAAAAAACTAAATAAACAGAAGTAGAGGCAACAGATTCTGCAGTTCTAGGTTTGGTGATTTTGTAATGGGCATATATTTATGAAGCCGTGGTGTTTTTTAAGGGCTTCATTGCCTAAAACAAAACTAGCAAACTACACAGTAATTTCTTCCCTTTTTCCTGCTTTAGGAATTCAGATCCAATTCACCTTTATTCGATACAAAATTAGTTGCAGTGATGAGTCATATTTTTATGGTAGCAAAGAATATAAGATACATGTCTATTTATGTAGCATCTGTATAACAGTGTATTTGAAGTTTTTTAAGGTCTCTTCAAACAGAAGTGCAAGAGCATGGAAGAAAAGCAAGCTCAATAGTGGCAAAGAAAGAGCCCTGTGGACTCTCACATGTGTTTGCAAATACACACACGTATTATTCAATGGCACTGTACCTGTATAGTTAAGCCATAGCTAAGAGCTGAGTATCAATCAAATGAAAGCACTGGAGCTAATCTCCAAGCAGCGTTACTGATTAGCAATCATTTATGCTCAAAGACAATCCCACCTTGCAAGCTCAGCTTTGTACCTCAGCTTCAGACCCAGGACAGACCCATCCTCAAACAAGTCCTGCCTCTTCACGGTGTCTGGCTTTGCAGTGTCCGGCACTAATTGAAATCAATGTCTAAAAAACCAGGGGGCTAGGTGTCCACAGAAGTGGCACATTAGTGTACTGCTGAAATATACCCCACAGTCCCACTCTTCACTTGGGTGGTCCAAAACTGAAGAAGATAGAGGTGAGAGAGATGGACAACAGACTCACTATTTCAGTGAGATTTTAGAGGCAGTCTTTTTCTGAAAACCTGAATTAATCTAATCAGATAAAAGAGAAGAATAGCTTATATCAAGGGACAGTATTCAGAAAGGTGAATAAAGTATGGAGGGCAAGGTAACATGTGGAAAGATGGAGAAGATAGTCTATTATGGCATATATTAAAGAAGTGGTATAAGGTACAGGTAATTTACAAAAATTTATCATAGCCTTCTCTATGTGTCAGGAACACACACAACACACAATATATTACCCTATCTGTGATATTTAGAATGGTTTATCCTTTTTTTGCTCTATTTGAAAATGGTAGAATATGTGAACAGTGACTTCCGGAAACTGAACTACGGAAGTATCCATGAGTGCAATCCTAAAACTTCAAATACCGAAATCGGAAAAAGGCTGAGATTATTTCAGTCATTGTAGATCAATGTTCCTGGTCTAAATTAGTCAGCTGCCTGTTATGCAAGATCATCCTCCCTGCTAGTCATTCTCACAGGGTATTTACAGAACACTATATGGGAATGGTGAGAATCTGAGTGAAGGCACTACCAGGAGGAGGCTACTTAAAAAAGAATATACTGCATGCATTTTCAGGCAGACATTTAAGCAGACATTTCTGTAAAGTATTTGCTTTTTCATGTCCTATTATCTATGCACACATACATATACACACATGCACACACTGTATTTACATGTCATTGTAAGCAACAGGAAAGAAGGAACATAGAAATATGTTTAAAAAAATCTTTCCAGGGCATGAATTATTTTGTTACTTAGGGATACCACAGGCTTACTTGGAAATAGCTTTCAAAATGTAGCCTTTGGAGAAGAGCATTTCACAAATCAAAGTGATTCTCTCAAAGCTCATATTGGCAGGATTAACATTTACTGGACTAGAAGGAAGAGGGCAAAAGGAATCAGGGAACTTTGGGTTTGTATCATCCCAGTAAAGTTAAACTTTTCCTCTTTTTAATTCAATGTCCTGAGCAAGTTGTAAACCACCTCATTAACAAGATCATAACCAAGTGTACTCAAGATATTTCAGCACAATGATCTGTTGCTCTTCTGCTCCCTAGCTTGCACTATCATCTCCTTACCCTAGCTGGTTTGGGGTTGAGATACAGTTTCACTTGTATGGAATAATTCCTGCCTGCTTAACTCTTCCTGAAGCCTCCTCTTTGAAAACAAAAAAAAACCCAAACCAAACTAAACAAACATAACAGGTGACACGAACATAAGAAGGGCTAGCTCGAAAAACCTCTCTAAATTTTGCTGTTTGCATCTTATGACAGCAATGCTCTGTGCACAGAATTATCTCAATTACTGTTCTACCGATACATTCCTAAATAAGTCAGGAAAAAGAAGTGGCATTCTGATTTTTCATCATTAGTTTTACTGTGTTTTTATTAAGAGGCACAGTGCCTGAATTAAAAGAAATTTGGATTCATTTTATTTACACAGAATACAATCTGCTCTGCACTGATTCAGGGTCCATCTCACTTGCTAAGGCACAGGATAGGAAACTGGGATTGTTGAACCAAGTGAAAAGTTAGGCTACTTTTGTTTGATAAATAGCACTTTTCAATAGCACTTGACCAAAAATGAAGGAGCTTCAGCAAAGCCCGCCAAACTCCAAATGGACTGTCTGATGATTTGGCACAACTTGAGATAACTCTGAAAGCAAGTATGGCCAAATTAGTACTTGCATTCAGTTAAAATGAAATGGACTATAATATAAATAGATCAAAACTGGGCCCAGATACTGCAATTCACTATGCAGGCAGACTGTCAAATGCAGAATCAGCACGTTGGTGAGCAGAAATCTAATGAGGAAAACCTCTAAAAACTAAATTTGTTAGAAGAAAAATTGAAATACTGCACATAACTAGAAATATTTGCTAAATACCAAAGACGTTAATAAACAATTTAAGAGCAATTACTTCCAGCCTGTAAATGATTCTCTTAATGTAATGAAAAGAATTTCATGCAACAATGTGTCAAGCTGCTTTAGAAAAAGCCCTAAAATAAGCCTGACAACTATGTTTATCCACAGCAAAACAAGTGTTTTAATAAGAATTAACCAGTCCAAGATGTGGTGCATTTCCTGAGCACAACACAAGTGAAAGAGAATTTTGGAAGAAGACTAAAGATGAGAGTGAAGGAGCAAAAGGTTAAACATACAAATCTTAGAAAGAAAGGAGTCTTTACATGCTAAGCTTTTTTGAGAATTGCAGCCTACAATGCAGTTCATCCTTCCTCTGAATTAAGGGGAAAAAAGGAAAAATAAGCAGTTTGGTATTCTTAAAGAACCAGCTTTATAGAGAAATCTATTTACGTTAACATGATAGACTGCATCATGTTATATAAATAAAACCTTATACTGTGACAGAAGGATCTGCTAGGAAAGTCAGAAATTCAATTGAAAGAGGTGCTGTGAAAAATCTGCAAACCTGAACACCAAGAAAGAGAATGAAACAAAGAAAACAGAACAGGTTTCTAGACATTTTACAGATAAAAAATATGTACAAATAATAAAGGAACAACAACAACAACACCAAAAAGCCTTACCATGATGTTTGCACAACTGTGTGTCTGTAGCCCATGCTATAAATGTGAATACCTCCTATTCCCATCATCTCAGCCCCTCTAGTGGCCAGTACCTGAAGATCTTTCCTTCAGGAGGGACACAGTCTGTGAGTATGTACCATTTGCTGCTGATCCTGTATCTCGTCAGAGATTTTTTTTCTTAACTGTGTAATTTTTTTCTGGAGATATAACTTGTCACCTTTTATTAGCATTTTTTGTCAGTGCTGCTGCTGCGTGCATACATTTAATTGCTAAGCAACAAAGAGTAAGCTCTGCACAGCACATTCAGTTACTGCATTCCGGGTGCCATGCATTGTTACTAGTGCACTTACATAATATGAAATACAGGAAAAAAAAAGGTAAAAAATATTTATTTCTGTTTCCATAGCATCTAGAAGCCACAGTCTGGAATCAGGCTCCATCATGCTAGCCAGCAGACAGAGAGCTAACAACTAAAGGTGAACACAAGTGAAATGATACAAAGTATAGAAAAGTCAAAAGTGGACCTGAGTTTCAGCATCTGCACAGGTCAAGAGGCTAAATTTAAGGCTCAGACGTGACTACTCACCTACAGGTAGACAGTCCTGATTGTCTGACACTGACAAACTATTTCTGTGGCTAAAATTCCTCAAACACTTGAGATACTTGTAAGTATTGGTGACCTCAGGGCACTGTTTGAGAAGGAAGGTTGGACTAGATGACCTGTGGTGGTTCCTTCCAGTTTCAACTATTCTGTGAAAGCAGTAACACCTTGCAAAAGCTTATCAGCTTAGAAGAAGAGATACATCTACACTGTATCAAGAAATAAACTCTCTTCCCTTTCCTCTTTAAGGTGCAGAAAAAACAGGGCAGGCAACATTTTCTTGCCAAAAATTACACTTCACTGTCTACTTTTCCTATCCAAATGTACATTTGTCCCTTCAATTGAAGGGTGTTGCCTCCAAAAATCCAAGCTTGGCATGCACATGGATTATTTGAGTTCATCATAAAAGAGACTGCGATTCTGTCTTTCATTTATTGAAGAACAGCTATGTTCACCAAAGACTTCTCATTACTCCTGAAATGTAAGAGGACAGCAACCCATACTTGCCCTTGCCATGATTACTAGCAATTTATACCCATCACAGTCAGCACTGTATTTCTATATAGCACCTTATCTGTAATATTCAGCAGGAAGAACAGCTTGGAAAATGAAGCCATTATTGTATAGGTGTACACATTTGCACAACCACTTATACTCCTTATCAGTTAGATGGGAATTAAGGTATTGGGTCTGACTCTTGTCGTTTGACATCCCCCAAGTAGCCCAAATAAGGATGCAAGCTGGCTGCAAAGAACCGGTTGGGAAGACCCCCAAACTTTATTTCAGGATACTATATACCAAGAATTATAGCAGATATACTTTAAGCCAGGTATCTGGTCTATCAGCCTTGAGGACCAAGAGGAACACCAGAAAAACAGGCAGTCACTATTAAAGCATGCACAGTCACATACACTGTCCTGCCGAACAGCACCAATATTTCCTCTGGATTTCAACATCTTCACATACAAAGTAAGTGAACTTCAACAGTAGCTGATGAGTCCAATCTCTTTTGGAGGTGCTGAGATGTGGGCTCTGGTTGTGTTGTGGGCACACTATCCTTTACACTCCCATGGGAAGACCAAACAACATTCTTCTAAATGAACCACGGCAGGACCCCACAAAGAACATTATCAAAATCCTAAGCTAATTAATTAAAACAGTACTTAATCATACAAAGTGCTTCTGCATTCAGCTACTCAAAACACTAATTACTTAACCCCTGAAATACTTTTGTGAATATATTCTTTTAATTGTTATTTCATAAGAGGGGAGATGGATGCTTGGAGAGACTATATTTCCAGGAACTACAGAGTCAGATCCTATAGCCTCTTGATCTAAAACAGATGCCAGGGAACCAGCTGCCAACTGGGAGATCCCGCTCCTGCCTCTTTGGTGACTTTGTACAGACTCAGTACAGAATTGAGAAAGAGATTAGTGAAATAAATACAGAAGAAACTGACAGATTTTCCAGCTAGTAGATGGATCTTAGTGATTTTCTTATGATCCAGAGTCCCAGCGCTCTTGGAATAAGGGTTCCATAGAAGGCAGCACAGAAAACAAGTCTCACATCACTGGCTTTCAATATAGAAACTTTGAAAACCTACCGAATGAGATAAATTAATGGCATATTACATTATAGTTAGTGTCCTGATAACACTAAGAACTTAATCTTTGTTTTTATCATTTAAAATCCTAGCATTCAAAAACTACTAAATGAATAGGTGTACTCCTACATTTCATAACACATAGCTCATTTATGAATTCTTACATTGAACATTCAATGTTTCTCCTCCTTTGCTCAAGATAGCAAGGTTACCTCATTTGATGGGATTTTCCCTAAGCATCAATCTAAACACCAAACACGTCTGAGCCTAACATAGTCTTCTTGAATGGCACAATTTAATGAAACTTTCAGGGTGAAAGTCTTTACAATGACTCCACGCATGATCAAAGCACTTGGTGCAGAACACAGCCTCTGAATTTGAGCTGCAGTGACAACATGTGCAATACAGCAAACAAGGAGGGGAAAGAAAGGATACATATGACCACTTCAATCACACACTTGACAGCACAGAGTTTTGCTAAATGCTTTGTTATTCCTACAGTTTTATAATAGACCTTTCATTCCTTCAAAGAATGACTGTAGTCATAGTCTGTTCAGCTTTGAGGAGCTCAAGAGAAAAACATACACATTAAGTGTATGCAAGTATACAGGCCCTTAATAACATGCTTGCCCTTGCTAACATGATTTTACTTTTGGTCAGCCCTGAACTGGTCAAACAGCTGGACCAGATTATTATTGTAGGTCCTTTCCAAATGAAAGTGAGCCACAGACTCCAGGGAAGGCAGCCTGGTGCCTCAGTC
The DNA here is from genome assembly GCF_012275295.1 of Melopsittacus undulatus. Taxonomy (NCBI): domain Eukaryota; kingdom Metazoa; phylum Chordata; class Aves; order Psittaciformes; family Psittaculidae; genus Melopsittacus; species Melopsittacus undulatus. The sequence goes on along the minus strand of NC_047529.1, from coordinate 34,044,178 downwards.
CAGCTAGGCAGTTGGGCATCTGCACTGGTGAAGCATCAATTCTGGGCTAATGGGACTGGGGAGGGAAGGGAACTTTTTTCCCCCTATAGAGCCCCATTACATAGCATGCTTCCTTGCAATGATAATAAAAGGGAAACTAAGCCTGCACTTTGTAGGCTTTTAACCTCTTCTATCGGAAAGACCACTGACACCAGCAGCATTAGCTCATACTTCGCACATCATGCAGGATAATGGGGCCAACCTTCTAAATGAAGTATCAAGACAAGCCTTACTAGGCTGAGAAAATAATCTTTTTCTGAAAATAATAAAATTGAATAGCTTTCTGTCTATCCCAATGGCATTTTTCAGGGACTGCATCCATCTTACATAGACCATAAGATAATTTGCAGCCAGTACTAAGCTAAATATATATATTTCTAAATCAAAACAACTTCAAAGATGTGTCACACAAGACTGAGTCCAAGCCAAATTAGAACTGTGGATTAAAAAGACATTTTCAAAAGGTGTATGTGTAAAAGGCTGAAAGATATTTCTCAGTTCATGAAACAAAATTTGCATTTTGGTTACTTTTTACCTTTGCAGATAGATCATACAAAAGAAGCCAAAGCCACACACTCACTAAGAACATGCATAAGGAGCACCCAGTGGGGTTCTTCCTCAATTGCAGTGCTTTAGCCATACTTAACATCAACAGCTTCCACAGTTTTTTCCTGAATCATTATTTTCATTTTTCCCATATTCACCATTTTTGTGAGGTACATCTTTAAAAACAGTTTGTCATGGTATGTAATTAGTGTTGCCTTTTTGCCACACCACTGCGGGAGAAAATCTTATCCTTTATCCAGACTGGAAGTACTCACAGGACAGACAGCAGCTGACTAAAGACCTGAGCAGTAGCTGTGAATTTTATTGTTGTAATAATATTAAGTTAAGCCTTCTTTAAAACATGGTGGTGGTTTTTTTTTTTTTTAGGGATGGGCATGAAGGAGAAGAACATTACAGGAATTCCTGTAATTTAGTACCTCAGAGATGAATGGTGGAGCACATCTTCAAGCACTTGTCTTCAAATCAATGCTTCCTTGCTTCTAAGGTAGAGGCAGGGAAGGTTTTATTCACAATAGTTCAGAAATGGCAAAATGCAGCTCAAATGACAAAACTTTTAGAATATGTACTTTACTCAAGCTTTGAACCTGCTAAAAACTTGTAGGATTTACACATTGCAGAAAAAAGAATCTTCAGCTCTTAAAATAGTGTAGTCAATTTCTATTATATTCTAAAATTTGCAGTCATTATAGTAAATGAAAATCTTCCTCAATCCCAAACATTTCAGTCAGTTGAAAGTGGGTTATGGGGTGGGGGGAAGGAAGACATCTCATGCATTTATCATCAATTGTATGGGTTGAGGGGGCACCAGGAAAAATCTAAAATAATTCAAATCTTAGAGTAGTATCTCTCTGCACAGAGGCAACAAATATTTGATGAAATCTTCTCATTCTGTAGAAAGTGTTTTGTGATGCACATCAATGAAAGAGGTCTTCGCTGCCTTCATTTGCTCATGGCAACAAGAACAAAATACCAAAACCAAGAAATACAAATTTTCAGTGGTCTTTATTAAGGCATCCATATTTACATATCCAGCACAAACCTGAAAGGCTTTCTTTTACATTGCAAGGAGGAAAAAGAAGGGAAGAGGTAGGAGTTAAGACTGTTTTGAATGTTAGAACTCTACCTCTGTAGCTGTTGCCATCTATCAACTCTTATGCCCATGGCACTAGTTGCATGGTATTTGGTAAGTTTGCTTATAACTTGATTTAGCCTAAATTAGTTCTGCAGGGGATAAAAGACAGGTGACCTGCTGGGAAAAAAAAAAACACAGTAATTAGAAACTGTGAGATGATGAAGATCAGACTGATACTCTTCAGAAAGAATACTCATCAGGCTGAAGAAAGCCTTCACTCATTTTCCAAAATTACAAGTATTGAATGAGGTTCACTGACTATAATAAAAGTGAGAACAGTTTTTTACTGTTCTAATGTGACAAAGAAAACTGTGATGTTCTACTGGAAAGCAAAAAATGCAGTGCTATATTATGTACAATATAAAATTAAGTGCAGCAGAATTATGCAGTATGTTGTCCCTTAAGCACTGATAAACATCAAGTGTTTTCACAAATGGAACAATAGCATCCATTATGCTGTCTCAGAATACGTATGCTTCATAATTAACATCATTGGAAGAGGAAAACTCTGTTCTGTAAGAGCAGTGCAGTTAAGTGACATTCATAATGCCTACCATGCAGCCTGTTAACCTCAGCAATTTTAAGCAGTGTCACAGTCATCCATGGCATTTCAGATTTCTCACAGCTTCAAATCTGTGGGCAGCTTCACAAGCTTTTTGCAAAGTTTCTCATGACTAGGACATCTGTAAAAATCCCTCCAGACCTTTCTTCAATTCATCTCTTGTTACACAGCCAGTAATTCACATCTTTATCCTTATGATAAAGGTGCATCCTTAATACCATGCTCTAATAAACACGGTATCTTTTCTAAAAAAGTAATTGATAATTGTAGGTGCTGTAAGGTATTAAAAGTGTACTGTTTCTTAATCTTACCTTTTTTCCCCCATTTTAATGTTGTTTTTTGATGAGAAGCATTCTCAGTTGAGTCTCATAGTGAGGAATAAAAAAAAAATCAATCTTCTGGCTTTTACCAACTAATCCACCATTTAACATAGGTGTCTCCAAAGGTTTTAGCAACTTCACTATTTAGGTGAAAAGAACTGTAGATATATTTTATAGTCATATGAAACATTGCTACATTGCCTGTTGTGTTGCTTAGAGACAACAGCTCAAAGCAGAACCCTAAAATATTCAAGAACTTACAGTATTGTCTGAAAATCAGTGGCTAGTATTTTAATGTCCTGGTTTCATATTTTGTAGAAGTTCTTTTCAATCCAGAAGACAGCACACAGAATTTCACTTCTCTTTAGGTAAACAGCCATTGAAAGTTGTCTCTTTTGGTTTTTAATTCCCATTTAGTTACTGCTGAGTTTGGTCTCTCTCCTGGGGTTCATTTTGCAGAAAACTTTTGTTATTCAATAACTGTGACAGAAAGATTATTAAATACTGCTTCACTGTCAACTTCTCTTTCTGGATGTGCACTCAGGATATACAGGAAAGGATAGAAGTGGGATGCATTTTGGCACAGTGGGTTTTGTTCATTTATTTACAGAGGAAAGAAATAGGTGCATCTTCGTTAATTCTGATCTCATGAAACTGGTATTCTTTTTGTGCATAGAATTGATTCAGATTTCATCATCAAAATTGAGGCAGAACTGCCGTAAGACACCTTTTGGTTATGCCTCTTACAACGTACTTGAAGTCCTGCTTCTTTGACATAAATACTTTCTTGTTTCCAATACAGGTATGTTGCAGAGGCCTATCTGAAGAAACAGATGATGATGATGTTAAATTCGAAAATCAACATGCACAGAAGAGGATGTCAGATCTTCCTCTCTGTCAGTGCTCAATAATGTTGCACTACATAACTCAACGTAATATAATATGAAAAAGATATTTATATCCTTAGAGCATGTTAGTGTCTAAGAAAGAAATATAAAATACATTTGATCTTATAGCCCAGGGCATACACCCGATCTGCATTAGTGCTAGAGGAGAAGAGTCAATATATGCACTCTCCTAGAAGTTCATTCTTATCTATTCAGCTTGCTAGTCACCCTGTGTGATGCAGACTCTAGAGACTCCAAATGACATATGAGTGGACAGCTTTAGCTGGTCTGGTTTACCCATAAAGAGCCCTGTGTCTGAGCTATTTTAGAGTTTTGAGTCTATGGGTCAGGCTTCAAATTCCTGAATTTTTAAGGGCTAAGGTGTTTCTAGTCTCATGAACGAGGGGGGGGGGGGTGTGTGTGTGGTGGTGGTGGGGAAGAAAACCCCAAATTTGTGAATTTGTGATCTGAATACAGTAAGGGAAAGACAGTTGCTTTAGATCTTGGTTGTACTACACAACTGTCATAGTTTAAGTGCAGTCAGTAACTCAGACCCATGCAGCCTGCTCACTCACTCTCTGCCTTCCTCCCTCCCCCACCCTGCTCCTGGTGGGACAGGGAGGAGAATCTAAAGAATGTAACTCCCACGGGCTGAGATAAGAACAGTCCAGTAACTAAGGTATAACACAAACCACTGCTGCTACCACCAACAATAATAATGATAAAGGAAATAACAAGGGAGAGAATACAATACCACCCGTCGATACCCAGCCCGACCGAGCAGTGAACTATCCCTTCCAGGTAACTCTCAGTTTACATCCTAGGCATGACGTGCTGTGGTATGGAATATCTCTTTGGTTAGTTTGGGTCAGGTGTCCTCTCTCTGCTTCCTCCCAGCTTCCCCTCCTCCCTGGCAGAGCATGAGACTCAGAAAGTCCTTGGTCAGACTAAACATTTGAGCAGTAACTAAAAACATCAGTGTTATCAGCACTGTTCCCAGGCTGAAATTCAAAAACACAGCACTGCACGAGCTACTAAGAAGGGGAAAAAATCACTGCTACTGCTGAACCCAGGACAACAACTAAATTTGTTAAACTAAATCTGCAATGGATCATCTTGGGAGGGATAGTTATAATTTACCAACTCCTAGCAAACGCAGGCACCAAATGACTTACTGTGCCTTATTACAACTATGCCATGCCAAACCTCACTATGCCAGTGGGGTTGTTTTGGCCTGGCAGCTCTCGTACTCTCTATATTGGCCTTAGACTAACCACACATTTTAACAGAGTGATGCCCTAATTCTCCAGGGATTTCTGGAAAAGGGCTCTTCAGAAGCTGCTTCAGCCGCAGTGTCCTCAGCCATGCTGCAGAGCCCATGGAGCCCTGCAGAACGCTGGGGTGACGGCTGCAGCACCACCCTCCACTCTCTGCAGCTCCCACGGATGCCTGAGCTCCGCTCCACAGCCCACGGAGATGCTCTGAGTCACAACTTGAAACGTAAAACCTCCATCTGCAAGAGGGTTCCTTCTCTGCAGCTATGGGAAATGATACTCTGACTAGGGGAAAAAAAGAGAAGCCAGGCTTTCACCTGAGTAATGACACTGTAGCCCATGTCCCAGGTCCTCACTCAGCTCCATGTTTGATTTAAACTTCTCCAAAATGGAGGGAAATTTCATACTTGCTTGATGTGCAAAAGATGACACTTCAAACTGAAGACAAATAATACAGAAAATTTATTTTTGTACTTTTTAATGTACACCCGAGCTGTCTACAAGTCACTTTATTCCCCCAAAGGGAACTGTAAATGAACTAAACACTAAGAATATGTTTGATAAAACAGGGTATCCAAATTGGTAAGATACACTTTCTAAAGGTCATTTTCTGTAATGTTACACTGATCACCACCTGATTAAATTGCCTGCTGCTCTGAATTTAATGAGAGACTGAAAATTCTCAATGGTAATTGGGACAGCCAATTCTTTAAAGAGAAAAAGTGAGTGGGTAGCTATTGAGGCACAGAAGAATGCTTATTAGTGTGGAGGTGGAAGATGTCCTTACTGAGAAAAACAATTAAAGACTATTTTATTTGGAAAAAATTGGATTTTTGTTTGTGCTATTTCTCTGGAGCCCTTGAAATGGTATCAATCTTATAATAGGAGGGAAAAAAAAATAAAAGAAAGAAAAACTCTAACCAATAAGCTAACACTCTCTGTCCTGCCTATAATTGCATACTGTATGTTAAATTTAATGATTTCAAATTTTTCAGTATAAAAGATCTGCAATTATTGTCAGGAACTTCCCAAGTTATTTGTGTCTTGCCCTGTGCAATTCCAAACAAAGTCATTCTCAGGAAACCCAAATACCCCTAAAGATGTAAAGACAAAGATGGTAAATGACTATTTGACTGAAAACTACAAAACCACAGCATTAGAAAATATGAAATAATTTCAGCTTAATAAATAATATAAAGTGCCATAAAGGCACTAGGTATTATTTCTGCTTTTGCAATAAGATATGAAAAAGTTTTCCTGGGGATTGAAATGGCATTAGATGAAACTATTGTTAAGTATCTGGCTCAGATGTGCATCAGGAACACAATGATAAAGGGATAGTTCTTATTAAAATGACTGTACATTTTTTAATCATAATCAGATTTTTTCCTGCCTTAGAGTCCATTTCAAGCATTATTTAAAGGAAATCCCATGAACTGCATTTTACAAAACATCAACCAGGGTAATTGCAAGAGACCTTCTAGGTTCATAATCAACAGAATTCCTGATATTTTTGTCCTTAACCCTCCAACTCCATCTTTAATATCCATATTTTAACCTGATGGTAAAATGCATATCAAAGATCCAAACTGACTTATTTGAAGTTTAAAAGTGCCATGAAAGTAAAATATTCATTTATATAAAAAGCAAACAAAAAAAAAAGAGTAAACACTTAAGACTCTGGTTTAAATATATTATTGAAAAATGGAAACTCAGTAGTTGAGAATTAAAGGGAAAAAAATAGCATGAGGAAAAACTTTTAAATCTGTTTTAGTTCTGTGAAACAACCAGTCCAGCTGTCAGAAGCTATGATGAGTCTGGTCACAGTCAGGAGGACCACACAAGGGCCCAAGCAGAAAAATGCTCTTTCAGAAGCTGTATTTGATCTTCCTGGTCTATTCCTTGCTAGGAGCATGCCAAAATATGGATGAACTGTGGTTCTAGACTGGGATTAAAATGTGTCCTTAAACATATGACTGTAGTTTGCTGCTCAGTTGAAAGGCTGACTCGTTTTCCAGTTCCCAATTTTCTTTTCCTTCAGAGTAGGTATTTTAGTTAGAGACATATCTGGCTGGATGAAAAGGACAGACAACAACTGCTTATTTATCAGTCTGGCATAAAAGGTTTAACAAGGCACTGGGAGAGTGGTAATATGTGCAAAATGAACAGCAAACTCAAGCTATATGAGCATCGGAAAAGACAGAAGCATGAGCAACCACCACCACGGGCAACCTGGCCACTGCTTCCGAGCAGTCAGGAGAAATGGACTTCAGTAGAATGTTATTTTCCTTTTTTAAGAGAAAATTAGTGCAGGTTCAGGCAATTTCCACCAGGTCTATTATGATTTACAAGGAAGGCAGACATGGTCTCCTGCTCAAGGAGAATAGGGGAGGGGGAGAGCTCCAACAACTTTGAGCAGAAGAGAGGTTTTACAGCACAGTCATTCATATGTGCAATGAGAATGGACTTAATTGCTAATTGTGGCATATTAGTGCTAGTGCATTATAAGTTGTTACAAATGATTTTTTTATTTATATTTTTTTAATTAAAAATGCCCAGGCACAGTTGCCCTTTCAGATTGCCTACAGAAGGGTTTCAGGTTAGAAAACACATTCATTTTTTGAAAATCTTCTGCCTTATGCTTCCCTGAAGAGACTGAAATCCTTTTGCCTATACCATGAATCAAAATTATCTTCCTCTAGCCAATTGGTATTAATCTCCCTCTACAGATTTGAAGCAGACACCCTAGTCTAGTAAAAGGTTTTCTCTGCCCTCAGGTGGAGCAACTTATAAGGATTTTGACTCCAAATGAACAAGGAACAAATCTTTGCAGACTCCTCTGCTCACAGAAAGGCTACACCCTTGCACCAGCTCTTCCCCCCAACCCCTCATTTCCTGCAGTAGTTAAAGGGACACAGCAGAACAAGACAGTAAATGCCCAAGTCATGATATTTCTATGACTGTTTCAGTATTGCCCATTTTCTAGTGGCATTTTAAGATCACCATTCAGTGATCAAGAGTGCAAATTGCTACCTTAGAGAAAGACAATCCTGGACAGAATGCAGGAAGGAGAGAAACAGGTAAGAGCAAGACAGTTACAATTACTAAACTTACACAGTAGTTACTCATTTCACCTCTAAAAAGAAAGCATATTTTATTATTCATGCTGTCTGATCTTTGTTCTGTAAGCCTGGTTCTTTTATACAGTGAAGACTACATTACTGAAGTACTAAATGAATATAAAGAACATTTACATTCAACTTGTAGATTCTATGTCGCAAAGCTTAAGAATGCCAAGTAGATAAATCCAAACAAACCTAATTTCACGTTTCATGACAGAGAGATTCAGGAATAATAAAGCATAACAACATGATATTGGAAAGGAAAAAAATAAATCCCTGACTCATATTGGATTTCATGTTATTCTCTGAGAGGTACACATTGCCATTAACTGTGCAGGCTATATACTAAACAAGGACATTTAGTCATGAAATCACTGTCAGTGAATTGGTAACTGTCAAGAATCAGTTCATCACAGCACTTGTTTCTTCTTGATTCACTTTAACTTTAACAAAACTGAATATTAATTCACAACAAAAATAGTAGTCTCTGCATGCAAAACGTATGTGTTTCACTGAAGACACCCCCACTTCCTCCTACCAAACAGCTGTGTACAATAGTATATTCCAAAAATTTTTCTTTAATGCTTGAGCACCAAAGAATGGCTGAGGTAAAAGGAAGTCTTTTTGTCAAATGACTTGTTTAGTGAAGACACTTGAATGTATTTTTGTTTAATTTACCAAATAAAAAGCTTCTATCAAATTACATAACCTGTTTCAGGCCAGAATTATCTACAGTAAAGCTATGATCTGAATGAATCTTTACAGAATTATCAGCACTTTCTACACCATCTATTGGTGAACTTGAGGAAAAAAAAAAGAGTTCTGACTAGAAAAATAAGCATTATGGAGAGATGTGAAAACCTGTTATTAATCCACTGTTCAGGTGTGCAAGGCAAGCAGACACACATTCAGAAGTACAATTTGGACCAAACTGGGTATAGTAAATCTCAGATATGAGTCAAGAACAATAGTTCACAGTCTTTATCTCATGGCTACTTGATGCACTGATTAAAGTATACTGCATCTTGCTATGTGCAAGGACATGGTCTGAAACGCAAGGCTTTTGGTAGTTCTGTTACCAAGAAAACTTACATGATGATGGTACCTCTTGTGTGGATGTGGTAAGTTTAAGTCTGCAAGCTCATGCTAATGTATTGATTCATTTCAGCCTGCAGGGAGTTTGTGCAAAATGACTAGCCAATTCAGGGTAGTTTGGATACTACAAAGGGTGATTCTAGAATGATTTATTTCAGGACATGTTTTTAATTCAGTGCAACTTGCAACTGCTTAGTGATGTACTGAAGGCTGGAAGAACACAGGAAGTTTCACCTCAACATGAGGAAGAACTTCTTAAATTGAGTGTGACAGACCTCTTGAACAGGCTGCCTAGGGAGGTTGTGGAATCTTCCTCTTCAAAACATGCCTAGACATGTTCACAGAATCACAGAATCACAGAATCCCAAGGGTTAGAAGGGACCTCGAAAGATCATCTAGTCCAACCCCTCTGCAAGAGCAGGGTAACCTAGAGTACCTCACACGGGAACTTGTCCAGGCGAGCCTTGAATATCTCCAATGTAGGAGACTCCACCACCCCCCTGGGTAACCTGTTCCAGTGCTCTGTTCCTGTGTATCCTGCTCTAGGTGGCCCTTCCTTGGCAGTGGGAGAGGTTCTCCAGAGGTCCATTCCAACCTTAATGATTCTGTGAACATGGAATGACCAGGTGTGCAGAACCAACACCAGTCTCCTTTTGTACTTTAGGAAGTTAATGAACGGTGACCTTTTCACAAGTTTGATCAATTTTTACTAGTGAAGCAACTTGGTGATCAACAGCTTACTTTAGATTGTGCACTGTGCCTTTTCATGACTAATTTGATGTTTGTTATGCACTGTCCTGGGTTACCACTGTTCACTCATCTAGCACCAATTCAGCTTTCCAGCAGGGAGCTGAAAAAGCCATTTCCTTACTGAAGGAACACAAAGCTGCAGCTAACACCCCTGAATGAAATGACGTTGTGCTGAAGCTTTACATCCAAGACAACCGTTATTTTTTCTGTACAAAACTAAAACCAGAAAGGGTTAGAAAAATTACTTGTTCCCAAGGCTTTACCTTGAAGAAGGGGTGGCCAAAAGTAGTGCATTGCTCGCTAAAGCTCTTGCATCACCAAGCAATGAGAGAATTAAGTAACTTCTTGGACCACCATTATGAATTTATACTCCAGCAAGGGGATTTCCAATAGCCCAAAGTTCTCCATTCAATGCAGGCAGAAGTTAGGACCTCCTAGGAAGCACTGCCAAAGATGGCAGAGAAGTTAGGTCAAGTTGGAGCTTGTGTCTGACACTAACATACAACAGCAGCAAGAAGCTGAGATGAGAAAAGTATAGGGTAGAAGGAATCTCTCATGTTTTTTTTAAGGAAAAGAGACATGTTTCCCATGGACTAGGCACAAATGAGACAGAGCATGCGCTGTTAGCTAGCAAACAGCTAAAGGTTGCACAATATGCAAGGAGAAAGAAAGGACTGTTGGAGATACTGACAATTGCACAGGCAAGTGGAAAACCCAAGACAAGAACTACTCCCAAAATGAAGCTAAGGGTCTCTCCACACAGACTTTCCACAAACTCATGCTTCCTAGGGTTCAGTATTGAGGCCAGCTCTGTTTAATATCCTGGACAAGGATGTCTGGTGCACCCTCGCTAAGTTTGCAGGTGACACCAAGCTGGGCAGGGGTGTTTTTCTGCTTGAGGGTAGGAAGGTTCTACAGAGGGATCTGGACAGGTTGGAGCAATGGGCCCAGGCCAGTGTTATGAAGTTCATCAAGGCTAAATGCCAGGTCCTGCACCTGGGTCACAACAACTCCATATAATGCTACAGGCTCGGGGAAGAGTGGCAGAAAAGCACCTGGGAGTGCTGGTTAACAACCAGCTGAACATGAGCCAGCTTGTACCCAGGCAGCCAAGAAGGCCAACAGCATCCTGGCTTGTGTCAGAAACAGCGTAGCCAGCAGGGCCAGGGCAGTGATCACCCCCATGTACTCAGCATCAGTGAGGACACACCTCAAATGCTGTGTTCAGCTCTGGGCCCCTCACTACAAGGAGGACATTGAGATGCTGGAGCATGTCCAGAAAAGGGCAGCAAGGCTGGTGAAGGGTGTAGAGCACAAGTCCTGTAAGGAGCGGCTGAGGGAACTGGGGTTGTTTAGTCTGGAGAAAAGAAGTCTTGGGAGACCTCATTCCTCTCTATAACTATCTGAAAGGAAGATGGAGTGAGGTGAGTGTTGGTCTCCCAAGTAACAAGCAATAAGAGGAAATGGGACTCAAGTTGTTCCAGGGGAGGTTTAGCCTGGGTACTAGGAAAATTTTTTCACTGGAAGGGTTGTCAAGCATTGGAACAGGCTGTGAAGGGAAGTGGTTGAGTCACCACTCCTGGAGGTATTTGAAAAACATGTAAATGTGGCACCTAAGGACATGGTTTAATAGTGGACTTGGCAATGTCGGGGTAACAGTTAGACTCATGATCTTAAAGGTCTTTTCCATACTAAATGATTCTATGTCTTTATTCTATACAAGAAGCACTGCTTGAAATAGGCATGGAAGAGAATTTCTTCTCATTTTGGGACTAAGTTTCCAAATATGAGTGTCAAGTATCATAAAAGGGCACTTTTTTGCTTTCAGGAACAGCAATAACAATAGATGTTTTAAGTAAAAAGAAAACAGACTATAGGCCTCTCGTGGGGGTGGTGGCAAAAAACTGAACTACAGTAAAATATCAAATTCCAGACACTAAACATTATTTAACAACCTGATTTTCAAGATGCTGAGTTCAGTCATTTATATATAACTTTCCTGAGCTTGATGTTCACTTTAACTGAGTGTTTATGCTAATTATAACCTCACTGTACTCTTGCTCTCCATGGGACTCCTACTTTGCATAGGATCACATTTTAATTAAGGACAATGTTTTCTTCTGTGCCACTGATACCCATCCAGACCTCCTTGAAGAGGTTTTCTCTGGTCCAGCTGTGTACGTACATAACAAATGTGTGCAAATGGGTGCAAAGGGATTAAGCAGCTGTACCTCTAATGCAACTGAAAATAAAACTTCAGCCTCTCTTGCTCACAGGCTGACTCCTTTTTTTACTTCAACTTTCAGAGCATTGTGAACACTAGAATAAATAATGTTTGCTCCCTCTGCTTTTGGCTAGAGTCATATTGTAATAACACTGAGACTTCTCTGGAAGACTCCACAAAATTCCCATGATGAGAGATATTAATTGACAAAACTAAAGTAAGAATAGGAAAATGCCTTCCTCCTCAGGCCTCAAGATTTCACTGAAAGAAATTTGCATTTGGTATTTTCCTTACATGGTTTGGGCTTTTGGGAATAGATCTAACAGGACAGATTACAAGTTAATAATTTCCACTCACCCCAGGATATTCAAAGTTTAAGGTGCTGTCATGAATAATGTGTATGGAACCTTAACTGGAATAACAATAATGAGCCTTTTCCTTCTATCCCCAGGTAGCAGAGAAATAATAGTAGAGATAGCAAGAAAAATATTCTTATGCTGATATTTCATTGAGATTTTGTGCATTAAACAGAAATTTGAAAAACATATTTCCCTTTTGTATCTTGTTTCATGATAATTCAATTTCTTTACATGCTAATGTATATTTCTGTAATGCAATCAGGAGAAAACAGTTCATGCACTAAAAAGTTAACTGTATGCAAATCCTTTCTACACACAAAGGTCTCTTGCCCTAATTCTGCAGTGATCACTAAGGTACTCAATGATCCCACAGAAACAGTTTGACTAACCCATATGCCACTGGCCTAGGTGATACAGTTATCATCTTCTGCCTTGCAGCAATAAATCTATGAATGGAAAAACTGCTGCCTTCTCAGTTCCTCCAAATTGTCTGTCTACATGAAATTTTGCCATTTTCCTTAGATTACATGTAACCCCACTGCAAAATATCTATTTCTGTTTTAATGAAGTTCATTTGGCAGAAGCTGAGGAAGAAGCTGGCAGAATTGGAAATCTCTGGAGGATATGCAACAACCACTGAGGCATGTGACTCCCCTTGCCTTGGCAGGGTAGTAGCAGGATCTAACCCTGCCCTTTCCCAGTCCTGGTCATCCATCCTCGCCTGTTCTCACAGATGCTTGCCAGAGCATTACTACTGTCATTATAAAATTTAAGCAAGCTGTAAGTCACTGTAGCTATTTTTCATCAGCATTCAAGAAGTGGGTGATTCAGCATCCATGCCCTTTTCAAATCCCAAGTTCCCACCAGTTCTAGCAGAGGCACTATGGCTGTGCCAAGATGGCACTGTGGAGTGCTCACTGCTACTGAAACAAGTATTAAAAGGAAGATGAAAGCACTTGAACAACTCTGGTGAAGAACACACAAGAAGTGGTTGAGTCAAGGAATAATATAGTCTCTACTTTCAGAGTAGGTCACTGTCAGCTTCATTTGCCTTTTTACTGGAGTAACCATGAAGACCTCAGATGTGTGTGTGAGCACTGTGAAGAAAGAAGGAATTCAGAGCATACGCATATCCTGTTCATATTTTAAGAGTTCTCTTGAGAGACCTGAATGCCCGCAGTCGAGAATGCCCATTATATGTGTATGTGATCACCAAGAGGTTGTGACCCTTTCTTCCAGGCACCAAGTTTTCTACACAGATATAAAACTTCTCAAACAGCCTTTCTAGTGCACTGCGAACACCAAGAATATGTTAACACTTACTGTCTTAATCCAAACCTATGAAGCTTTACTTGGCTTTGGAGGGCTCAGATCACTACTTAGAAATCTTTTCTTCCCCTACAAAAATCATATACTCTTATTAAGAACAGTCAAACTAAGAAATTGGGTTCAAAGTACTTCTGGTTTCCAGAGAATGCCAGTGTTGACTGCAACAGGAAGTTCAGGGGTGGAGACTCAGAATTCATCAGCAAGGAACAAATCAGGAGCAGGAGCTTGACAAGGAGAGACAGATAGTAACTAAGGAAGTGAGTAGCACTGAAGTGGAAAATCAAAGCTGGGACAGTTTGGAAATGAGACAGAAGGAATAATTCTGATCACTGTCAGGAATTCAGGATACTCAGGATTACTCTTCTAGTATCACAGCAAGAACCTCCAAATCTAGCTTGCACAAAGACCCGTAGGAATTCAGTACTAGGCCATAGGTTATAAACAACCTATCCCAGTATCACCTGTTCTGTTCACAAAGGTCTGTGCCACATCAACACCAGTATGTAAAATTCATCAAGGAACATCCTTTTACTGTGAGGCCAACATGCACAACCTGTCCAGACAACGCTCTGGACAGCTCCTCCAAAATTAGGATACTATGTCCAGGAAGCTTCTGATGGGTCTTGTCCTTTGCCTCTGCCACCAACTGTCCATGTCTAGGAACTGCCTGAGAGACAGTTTTGGCACAAAAACCAAACCAAACAAAACAAAACGCCCCAAATATCTCTGTCTCTGTGGACAATATTAAGATCTGCACACTGCATGGTTGTGGAGACAGTTTCTCACAGGAGAATGGATACTTGGTACACGAGCTCTGAATAACTCCGAGGGATACAGCAAGGCCATGGCAGGCCCAAGGAAGCCTAAGCAAGCAAGATAAGAAGAAGCTGGAATTCACTGAGTTATGAGAACTGTGGACTGTTGGCAAGCATTAGAGGTCAAGTTCTCACACCTGTGCTTAACCAATTATATGTTAGTCACTAAGGGTCTTCAAGACAAGTATCCAATCATGATATGCCAAATTGCTGTAGGTGTGTGTAAGCAATAGTATATAAGGAGTTAATGCTTTGCAATAAATGGCTTTTTGTCGGATCATATTGGTCTCTGACTGAGTCCTTTCCGCGGCACATGGTCCCTATTTACAGTCTGGTAGAAAAAATATCTGTCATTTCTAATTTAGAGGGAGAAGGGCAAACGGAGAAGCAATTTGAAAGATCAAGACAACAAAATCTGTGTTAAGATATACTAAGGCAGTGGAATCTGTGTGAACTCTCAGATGAAGAGCTCATCTCAACCTGCTTTTGAGGGACACACATATCTAGCTGCTGGCCCTGTAAAACACAAAAGTCCCGAACATTTGCAATCCTGGATAAAAACAAAATACTTCTCCTTTCAGTGTTAATAACATTGTTATTTGGACTTAAATCTGGGAGACATGATATGAAAAGAAACAACTTTTGGAAATTTAGTGAGCAGCTATTGCAAAAAAACATTACTTTGCAACAAATCTCTAACTATACTTAACACTGCAGATCTTGAAGTGTTGGAGGCTGGAACCTCACACAGTACTGCTGAGAGGCAGCTCTGCTACACCAGCATTTGACCATTTAGTTCTTGTGGCTTCGCAGTGGGACTTACAGCTGCACAACTGTGAATTAATACAAGATGCAAGAGTGAGTTTTAGTCTGGATTGTTTCCTTGTTATTCTTAACTGTGTGCTCGCACAGATGTTTCCACAAGCTTAGTGATGTGGGAGCATAGCGTCCATCAGCCCAGCTCAGGACTGGCTCTTTCCATGTCAGCACCAACGTTTATCAGTCTTAGGACTGCAGGGCAAGGACAGACAGCCAAGCCCCTCTCAACAGTGCCTTTGTGGAGGCAGCTGCACATATAACTCTGGCAACATGAGCCCAAATTTGTGGTGCCATCACCAGTAAGTTTGTGGAGACATTAGTAAGAGTAATCAGAAGATCCAGAAGACCTTTGGGACTACTACAGTGCAAAGAAAAATAATATTTTGATCTCTTATTTAATTTCTCACTTTTGGATTCTAATATTACTGCTGAAATATGATATAATCAAAGGCCAGAACTGGCACTATGGGAAATAAACTGATGACTGAACATGAGTAATTCAAGATGTGTCCTGCTTTCAGCTACCCCCCCCGAAAGTGGATTTTATCCTCCAGTTGACCTCCCTTTGCCGCACCCCCAACATACGTACAAAGGCAGCTCAGGTTTGGCCCTGTTCTCCAAGAGAGTAGTTTCTTACCACCTGCGGTGCCTCTGCAGCACAGCTCACAGACAATTACTGCCTCATCATTTTTTCTAGTTTAAATTATTGTATTTATTTTTCTGAGTCACTGTAATTGCTTTTAGTTTTTAATGATGTCTAAAAGTTCCACTCTCCGAAGCACACATTATCATTCCCATTATAAAATTCAGTTAAAAGGTTGTCAACAACCATGGTTTGCGCTAATCTGGAATTAATCTTTTTGCCATGAATGATACATAGAGCCTGCTTTGCCAATACCTCCAGCCTGCAAAGATAGATTCACCTTTAAACAGCAAGCTCATCAGCATAGAACTCATAGGAGAATTGGTCTTCATATTTGTATGGAAGAGAAATATTTTACAAAATCTGTAAAGCCAAGGAGCATTATGAATTTATTTTCCAACCCATCAACTGTGGGGATTACTGGTTTTCTACTCTGGGTGTGCTTGGTAAGACTACAGTTTTATGACAAGACTCTGAACTTTTGTGACTAAGTGACCATTAAGTTTACAAAAAATAATCACATCTACAATAAAGTAACTCCCTTCTGACAGAAGACATTCTCCTCATTTCCCACTTATTCTTCTCAAATGTGAAATCAAATGTATGTCCACCAATCACACACGTCCCCAGTAACAATTAAGTAAATAAGATCTAACAATCAATCCTGAAATGTCCACCTGGACTGGAAACCTGTAAGCTGTCAGGAATCCACTTAAATCCTGTACAGCTTTAGCTGGTTGCATGGATTGTTCCTGAGAAATACCTACAAAAACATTGATTCAAATTCTAATGACACAGTTTATTTAACAGACATACCTTTGCTCTCACATCTGATTAAATTAATTTACATGTTTCTGATTTACCATGATTGATATTTTCCTAGAAATAGAACTAAATGCAACTAACTGCATTGCTACTGCAGTATAGGTTATTTGCTTAATTTCTCTCTCTTGTAGGCAAGGCACTTATGAAGTAAAAATACTTTCAAAAAATTAGGGCTTCTTTTTTTAAAATAACTTTGAACCTGAATTATTCAGCACCTTGGCAAGAACCTGAGCCCTTCTTTATCTAGAATATTATTTAAAAAGTCCCACTGTAACAGTGTCAGAATTTTCATAGACAACAGGAAAAACATTGCACTACTCTGCTAAGGAAACACTTCTTCATGCTTTGAGAATCATGCCTCCCCACTTAATCCCATGCAAGTCACAATCATACACATCATAAGCATGTAATATTTGCATACTTCTAAAATTTGACTATGAATTCAGCTATTAGATACTTTAGAACACAGCACATACGTTTTACTCATGCGTAAAACTAGACTATAAAAGTTATTGAGTATTTTGTGATACAGGATCTCCGGAAGGTGTGGTGGGAGGATGGATCTAGTGTACGGCTGCACCTCTCAGTGAAGCATCCCATTATTCCGTAGTGCACTTAACACCCAGATTCATTCAAAAGCACTGCTATGAAATTGCTCTTCAGCTTGTTCATCTGCATAACTAATGATCACTTTACAGGCAGAAAGATGCATCCATGATAATATCAAGATAAAAGTTAAAAGCTCTGAAGTTACAGACAGCTGGGAATAAGAGTAATTTAAGTGTAATTTTCAGGAGAATATGCAGGCTACATTGTACAGGTAACAGGGTGAGATAAAGAAAGCATTTTGGCCTGATCCTGAAGCCCATAATTACTACAAAAGCATCTCACATACAGTTCACCGTTTCACAAAGAGCTGGAAAAGGATCATTAAATCACTAGTTTAGTCTCCATTTCTCCACAGATATCTACATTTTACACAAAAAACTCCAGTCAACTTGGTTGTCTAAATCATGACCTTTTAGAAAGGTACACACCGGTTCTTATGTAGGGGTCTTATTGGCAGCAGCATCTGCATCTTGTCCACTGAAACACCAGTGCCCAGAGCATTTGCAGAAAACTTACACACAACAAAAATGAAAAAAAGTGTAGATGAAATAATAAAGTGAGGGGAAATAATTCAATATTTTTTAAATTTAGTGCTTATCTCACTACACCTAACATCTAGTTTTATATTTAGCAAAATCGGCAAACAGCAATTACAGTCTTAAAGGCAATCAGTGCATACACCCAGCTACGCAAGTAAATAAGTGCCACATATCTTTAGGTTTAACTGAAGTGCATTACCAAGGTATTTAAACGACAAGTACAGCAAATTCCCATAAACTGAAGTCAGAAAGGTTAGGGAGGCTGTTGTTCAAAAGGGTTATCATTTGGCTAGGAATTGTAGTGCATGGCTCATGCATATTCTAGAAATACATCTGTGACTCAAGAGACCAGGTCTCTCTGAGCTGAAAGTGTCAACCCAGGTATGCGACAAAACTGATTTGAGCAGGAAATGTTCAGTGCTGAAGAACTTGCTTTGGAAAATGGGCATTCTACTGGCCATTTCCATCACCATCCTTATCACGGAAAAAGAATTGCCTATATGCAGCCTGTCTTGTTCTACTTTTCTCAGATAAATTGAAGAACTTTGTATACTTTCACTCTGGAGTGATGCTCATCCGGTTCAACCAAAATAAACTTCTGTTTCTGAAAACTCAAAGATGAAACTCTAAGTAGACTGCAAGGCATTTTACTCAAATCTTAAGGGATTTTTTTCCTTCCTTTCTGCATGCCCTTCCATTTTTCCAAGATTAGTTAAAAAAGACAAGCAACTGAATGGTAATGTACTAACATCAGTTTTAAGAACACCATTATAATGCCAAAACCCTCTTCCTCTTCACTACTCCTCTAAACACCATATCAGTAAGTTAGCCCTTCAGCTCCCAGCATGACCTTAAAATAGTGTGTTGCATCCCTTCTCCAGCACCACAGAACAGAAAAAGCTGAAACTTCCAAGAACATATTCTTTGCTATTCTAGTACTGTGACCTTCTTTTCTTGCTCCCTGTGGGCCACTTCATCTTCCCCTAAACCAAGATAATTTTGCTGGAAGATGTCCAGCTTATAAGACACAAAGGAGACACATTTATACAACTGTTAACTCTATTTGTGTTGTTCCAATTGTTCATGTCAGATACAAAGTTTTCAAAATCTTTATATATATATATATATATATATATATATATATATTTACTTCCAGGTTAGCACTGAATAGGGCTGAACCTGGTTCCACTTGTTGCCCAGTCACTCCAGAAATAGCCCCATTTCACTGCTGTCCAGCCCATTAAGTCTTTGTTCTGCTATAATGGAACAATGGTTTAAAACCATCTTCAGCATATTAAACAACTTACAGCACTCTCTACGTATTTGAGTAATTAACTGAATTTGAGAAATTAACTGAAATCTTGAAGAAAATTCCTATATGAGACCTCTCATAAAACCATGTGAAAACCTATTAGAGAGTCTAAACCTGTAACTGCTTAGTAACAAAAGAGACAGGACTCAGCTTTTACATCAAATGAAACTGATTTGTTTCTGGAGTCATCCTGATTGTTACTTTGCATACTGCTGTAATACTGACACACTTAGAGAGTTTTCTCAGTTATCCTTGAATTATTCTATTATTAATAATGAACCAGAAACCTTTAACTGTTTCAAGACTCTCGATGTAAATTATCTGACCACAGATAATAACATTATTCCTGGATACCTCTGGCACAGAAAGTCTAATTGACTTGCTTAAAACAAGACCTTCAACCTGAAAGATCAAATACAGAATAGAAATACTCATTTAAACCCTCTAATTTCTTTTATCACCAATACTGTAACTTTCTTCAACCACAGTCGGTGTACTCCTGTGCTGAATTTTTTTTGTTCTTAATTTACTCAAAATCTTCCATTATACATTGTTCTGCCAATAATATTTTTCATCTGTGCCCCTGAAGGAACACACTTTTAAGTGCTTTGCTGTATCGGGTCCTCATCAGGGAAGGAGTCAGGCTTACATATACTTCCATTATTATCTGTGATGACAGAAAGGCCAGGAGCCAATTCCATATAATTTTAATCCACACAGACACATTTGGAAATAATCTTTGCATTTGTTAACCAATCCAGCGTGATCCTGAGAAAACACAAACTCCTTGAAATTTAAAATATTACATTAGTAGATTCTCCAGAAGCACTACTGGACGCAACCAACAGAAGATAAAGCTACTTTTGGATTGCAAACAAGTAGTCAAACCTAAATTCCAATAGAGAACTTAATTAAAAAAAATATTGCAGTAAATGCTTCCAAAGACCTCAAGAAGTTAGAATTCAGCTAGTTTCTTCAGGCCCCTTCACTCCAAAAAAACTAACAAGCACACACAGGCTGAGAAAAGGTTGATTAGGTTTTAATATTAAGAAATCTGCAGGAGGAAAAAAAAATGATGAAAGGCAATTATGCAGCCTTTACTATATGCATATATGACCTTTAATTCATTTACATAAAATCCTTAATGTTCAAAATCCACACTGCAGCAATATGCCTAACTGGATTTGTTTATTTTCTATAGCATAAGAAAACAGAGTCATTAAACTCCTACAGATTTACTTCTCAGTGTGTAATTTGAATGTGAACATATTCAATTGCAATACAAAACCAAAGATTATCACTGGAATGGTAGCTGCATTACGAAAATATAACATACAGAAATAAACAAAGGTCACTGTAGTTTGTAGACTGGGGTTTTTTACTATGATTTACTCAATGACCATTGAACTTCCAGCATTATCTGTGCATCACAAGTCAATAACTATAACATAAATGAAGCTTTTATGTTAAAAGTTCCAAGGCTGAAATTAACAAGAATGGGTAGGGTAGGGTACACATAAATGTACAGCATTTATACCTTAGTCAAAAGATCAAACAAGGCAACAAAATCAAGTTAAATAATGACAAAATTTTGTAGGAAGCCATATGTCTTCTAAAATGCCAAGCAAAGCTGTCAGTGACAATTAAGGATGCTCTGTAGTTTACTCTTGAGAGTAATTTATCAATAACTTGCATGACGATATGCTAGAAGATGTTTTCAGAGAAATCTTCCGAGAATTGCACAATGTCAAACAGCTAAGAATCTGCCAGCCCAAAAGACTACATTATTCAACTGTAAATATTATCAATATCAACGTAAGTTTCTTACATGAGTAAAAAAAAAGACAAATAAAAATTCAGGTAAGTTATACAGAACAAAATTCAAAGATAAAAAAGAAAGGCAGAAAACTAAAGACACAATAATTAGAGACACAATAATAAGCATATAAAATCCTATGGGGAGCTGCAAAACATTAGGGATGGAAATCAGCAAAGTAGTTAATAATGTGATAAAGCTGTCAAAAAAAAAAAAAAATAAAAGGGATAAAAAGAACTACCATCATGGGAGAAGATTGGAATTATTTACTATCCTGAGTTATGAAAGGCCTTAAGGAAAAGGAAAACACTAAATATGAGAGAACATATCCGTGATCTGTGATACTCTTGAGTTACAACTCAACAAAATAAAACTAATGAAATGGCATAGGATGTCTTCCACAAGGACTTAAATGGTAGAGTTTAAAAAGAGGAAAGATAACTACTGAGTCTCCAAATATAAATTACTTCAGTAAAAAAGTGGGAGACAAGATATATCAGAAAACAATGAATACAGCCCAGCAGCTTTACAGACTAATCAGTCTCACCTCTGTGCCTGGCAAAATCTGGGAGCAGATTCTCCTGGAAGGCATGCTAAGGCACATGAAAAACAACAAGGTTCTTGGTGACAGCCAGCATGGCTTCACTAAGGGGAAATCCTGCCTGACCAATTTGGTGGCTTTCTATGATGGGGCTATGGAACTGATGGACAGGGGTGGAGCAGTTGACATCATCTACCTGGACTTGCGCAAAACGTTTGACACTGTCCCATATGACATCCTTGTCTCTAAATTGGAGAGATATCAATTTGATAGGTGGACCACTCTGTGGATAAAAAACTGGCTGGATGGCCACACGCAAAGAGTTGTGGTCAATGGCTCAATGCCCAGCTGGAGACCAGTAACGAGTGGTGTCCCTCAGGGATCAGCGCTGGGACCGGTCTTGTTTAACATCTTTGTTGGCGACATGGACAGTCGGATTGAGTGCGCCCTCAGCAAGTTTGCCGATGACACCAAGCTGTGTGGTTCAGTTGATATGCTGGAGAGAAGGAATGCCATTCAGAGGGACCTTGACATGCTTGTAAGGTGGGCTGATGCCAACCTCATGAATCACAGAATCACAAGATCACAGAATCCCAAGGGTTGGAAGGGACCTCGAAAGATCATCTAGTCCAACCTTTCTGCAAGAGCAGGGTAACCTAGAGTACATCACACAGGAACTTGTCCAGGTGGGCCTTGAATACCTCCAACGTAGGAGACTCCACAACCTCCCTGGGCAACCTGTTCCAGTGCTCTGTCACTCTTAAAGTTCTTCCTGATGTTTACGTGGAACCTCCTATGCTCCAGTTTACACCCATTGCCCCTTCTCCCATCACTGGATATCACTGAAAAAAGCTTAGCTCCATCATCCTGACACCCACCCTTTACATATTTGTAAACACTGATGAGGTCACCCCTCAGTCTCCTCTTCTCCAAGCTAAAGAGACCCAGCTCCCTCAGCCTCTCCTCATAAGGGAGGTGTTCCACTCCCTTCATCATCTTTGTGGCTCTGCGCTGGACTCCTTCAAGCAATTCCCTGTCCTTCTTGAACTGAGGGGACCAGAACTGGATGCAATATTCCAGATGCGGCCTCACCAAGGCAGAGTAGAGGGGGAGGAGAACCTCTCTTGCCCTACTAACCACACCCTTTCTAATGCACCCTAGGATGCCATTTGCCTTCTTGGCCACAAGGGCACATTGCTGGCTCATGGTCATCCTCCTATCCACCAGGACTCCCAGGTCCCTTTCCCCTTCACTCCTTTCCAGCAGGTCAACCCCCAACCTGTACTGCTACATGGGGTTGTTCTTCCCCAGATGCAAGACTCTACACTTGCCCTTGTTGAATTTCATCAAGTTTCTCCCTGCCCAACTCTCCAGCCTGTCCAGGTCTCACTGAATGGCAACACAGCCTTCTGGTGTGTCAGCCACTCCTCCCAAATTAGTGTCATCAGCAAACTTGCTGAGGGTACACTCAGTTCCCTCATCCAGGTCGTTGATGAAAATATTAAACAGCACTGGTCCCAGCACCAACCCCTGAGGGACTCCACTAGTCACAAACCTCCAGCTAGATTCTGTGCCATTGACCACAGCTCTCTGCCTTCTTCCTTTCAACCAGTTCTTGATCCACCTCACTACCTGATTGTCAAGCCCACACTTTCTTAGCTTATCTATGAGAATGCTGTGGGAGACAGTATCAAATGCCTTACTGAAATCAAGAAAAACCACATCTACTGCTCTACCATCATCCCTCCACCTAGTCACTTCCTCATAGAAGGCTATAAGGTAAGTCAAACATGACTTCCCCCTGATAAAACCATGTTGGCTGTTCTTAATGACCCCCTCATCCTTGATATGGCTAGAGATGGAGTCAAGAATAAGTTGTTCCATCACCTTTCCAAGGACGGAGGTAAGGCTGACCGGTCTATAATTACCCGGGTCCTCCTTATTGCCTTTCTTATAGACTGGCGTAACATTTGCCATCTTCCAATCCTCAGGCACCTCTCCTGTTTCCCACAATTTAACAAAGATAATGGAGAGTGGCCCAGCAATGACCTCTGCCAGCTCCCTCAGCACCCATGGGTGCATTCCATCCAGACCCATTGATTTATAGATGTCCAGATTGCATAGCTGATCCCTAACCCAATCCTCATCTACCAAAGCAAACTCCTCCTTTGTCCTGACTCCTTCTGGGGCTACAGGAATCTGGCGCACCTGGGGAGAGTCTGCAGGAGTAAAGACAGAGGCAAAGAAGGCATTCAGCACCTCTGCCTTCTTTATATCCCCTGTCTCCAGGGCACCCACCTCGTTCAACAGTGGGCCTATATTGCCTCTTGTGTTAGTTTTATTTGCCATGTATTTGAAGAAGCCCTTTCTATTGTGCTTAAACTGACTAGCAAGATTAATTTCCAAGGAGGCCTTACGTGTCCTAATTGCCTCCCTACATCCTCTAACAACTGTCCTATATTCCTCCCAAGTGGCCAGCCCCTCTTTCCATAATTTACAGATTCTCCTTTTCCACTTGAGTTTGCCCAGCAGTTCCTTGTTTAACCACACTGGTCTCCTAAATCCCTTACTTGATTTCCTACCCATTGGGACGCTCTGATCCTGAGCTTGGAAGAAGTGGTCCTTGAATGCTGACCAACTATCATGAGCCCCTTTACCGTCTACTACCCTTTCCCATGAGACTTGCCTTAGCAGTTGATTAAAGAGGCCAAAATTGGCCCTTCAGAAATCCAGAACTGTGGCCTTGCTAGGTATTCTATTCCTCCCACACACAGGATCCTAAACTCCACCATCTCATGGTCACTGCATCCAAGGCTGCCATTGACCATCACCACTTCAACCAGACCCTCCCTGTTGGTGAGTACTAAATGTAGCAGCGCTGCCCTCCTAGTTGGTTTGTCCACCATTTGCATTAAGAAGTTATCATCAATGCACTGGAGGAACCTCCTAGACTGTGAATGATTGGCTGTGTGAGTCTTCCAGCAAATATCAGGGTAGTTAAAATCCCCCATGAGGACTAAGGCATGTAGTTGCAAGGCTATTTCCAGTTGCCTGTAGAAAGCCTCATCAACTCCTTCGTCCTGATCAGGAGGTCTAAAATAGACCCCCACAGCTGTATCACCCGTACCAGCCTGTCCCTCAGTTCGTACCCACAGACATTCCACTTTCTCCTCATCTGCCCCTGGACAGAACTCAATACATTCTAGTCGCTCTCTCACATAAAGAGCAACTCCACCACCTCACTTTGCTGACCTATCTTTCTTAAAAAGGACATAGCAATCCATGAGCACATTCCAGTCATGTGAGCTGTCCCACCATGTCTCTGTAATTGCCACTAGGTCATAACCTTTAGACCTCACACAGACTTCTAACTCCTCCTGTTTATTCCCCATTCTGCATGCATTGGTGTACAGGCATTTCAGGGAGTGAGCAGAGCACGCTGATGGCACCCTTGGGAGGTGGGTGGCCTTTTGGTCTTCATTAATAGTAGAATAATGCCTCACTAATTCAGCTACGACCCCCTCGCACTTTGAATCTAACCTGAAGCTCTGTGAGTGAGCTCTGCTAACTCTTGTCCTAGTACCCTTTTTCACCTGCGGGACAGGGTGTAACTATCCTTTCCCACAAATGAAACAATAGATTGATAGTCCTCCCTAGTCCGCCATCCTTCAAGCCCTAGCATGTTTTTCTTGGGCTTGTCCCTAACAGGCTCAGTTAAATCCCCTCCCCCCTTCATATCTAGTTTAAAGCCCTGTCAATAAGCCCTGCTAACCACTGCCCCAAAACCCTTTTCCATCTCTGGGACTGGTGTATCCCACCTGCCACCAGCAAACCAGGTGTCTCATACAGCAGCCCATGATTGAAAAATCCAAAACCCTGCCTATGGCACCAGTCACGTAGCCATACATTAGTCTGCAGAATCTTCCTACTTATCTCTTCACCCTTGCTTGTAACGGGTATGGAGGCAAACACCACGTGCGCTCCAGACCCTTTAACCAGCCGTCCCAGGGCCCTAAAGTCTCTCTTCATTGCCCTTGCTCTCCTTGTAATAATTTCATCACTGCCAACCTGAAAAACCAGCAGTGGATAGTAGTCAGAGGGCTGCACCAGATCAGAGAGTTTCTTTTTAACATCTCTAATCTGAGCCCCAGGTAGGCAGCAGACTTCCCTGGGGGATGGATCCGGTCGACAAATGGGCCCTTCTGTTCCTCTCAC
Organism: Melopsittacus undulatus; assembly: GCF_012275295.1. Classification (NCBI taxonomy): domain Eukaryota; kingdom Metazoa; phylum Chordata; class Aves; order Psittaciformes; family Psittaculidae; genus Melopsittacus; species Melopsittacus undulatus. The sequence continues at coordinate 34,018,384 of NC_047529.1, read as the reverse complement.
AAGGGAGTCACCCACCATAATTACTCTTCTTTTCTTCTTGGCTGGGGAAGTTCTAAGGCATGGGGGTGAGTGACAAGCCCTAGGTGACTCACTAGATAGATGTACCTCTCCATCTCCATTTACCTGGCCCTCTAGTTCCAAGACCTCATACCTGTTATTCAAGGGCAACTGGGAGGGAGGAAGGGATTGCGAGGGTTTTTGCTTACCTCTCCGAGGAGGAACCTCCCTCCATCCATCCTTGTCCCTTAAGTTCTCTCCTTCTGTCTGATGGTAGGAGGGAAGGGGATCCATCACTTGTTCAACCACTTCCCTCTGCCCCTGCCTTAGGGTGTGGCTCCACCAATCTATTTCACTTTCTCATTCTCTGATGGCTCTCAACCTTTCTACCTCCTCCCTCAGTTCAACCACCTGCCTGAGCAGATCATTTATTTGCTCACAGTGAACACAAGCAGTGTCACTGGCTCCCTTCAATACAAGTGCTGGGCTCAGGCATTCGCTGCAGCCAGAGACCTGCACGGCCGCATGTCTGCAGGAAGGCTCAGTCTGGATACCCACATTATTACTCACTACTGCCTTTGATCGTGTTGTAACCATGACCTATCTGGTCGATCGATCCGTCTACGTCTCTCCACACAAACAAGCACTTCTTCCCCTCCTGAGCTCCAGGCAAGTCCTGTTGTTAGCCCGCTTGCCTGCCCGCTCAAACTGCCTCGACCTGCTCTGTTTGCCCGCTCTGTTCGTCGCGCTCCCTGGGTAGGTTTTTAACCACTCACAGCTGGTGCCACTCCTCCTGGCTCCGCCCCCGGTGAGTCAGCCCCTCGTGTAGGCTGAGCTGCCGGCTCCTGGGCAAGTCCTGTTGAGGACTTGAGGCTCCCTCCTCAGTGGCTCTTGTCGCTCTGAGGTGAAGCTCCTGGACCCTGTTCTCTCCTCGCTCCGCTCTGGTGTTACAGGCGTCCTCTCTCAAGCTACTCCCCTCAGCAAATGATCATGAAGTTTAACCATGACAAGTGCAAGGTCCTACACCTGGGTCAGAGCAATCTCAGGCACAGCTACAGGTTGGGCAGAGAAGAGATTCAGAGCAGCTCTGTGGAGAAGGACTTGGGGGTGTTGGTCAATGAGAAAATGAACATGAGCCGGCTTCAGTGTGTGCTCACAGCCCAGAAAGCCAACAGTATCCTGGGCTGCATCAAAAGAAGTATGACCAGCAGGTCAAAGGAGGTGATCCTGCCCTTCTACTCTGCTCTCGTGAGACCTCACTTGCAGTATTGTGTGCAGTTCTGGTGCCCTCAGCATAAAAAGGACATGGTACTGTTAGAACAAGTCCAGAGGAGGGCCACGAGGATGATCAGGGGACTGGAGCACCTCCCATATGAAGACAGGCTGAGAAAGTTGGGGCTGTTCAGCCTGGAGAAGAGAAGGCTGCATGGAGACCTCATAGCACCCTTCCAGTATCTGAAGGGGGCCTATAGTGATGCTGCGGAGGGACTCTTCATTAGGGACTGTAATGACAGAACAACGGGTAACTGGTTAAAACTTAAACAGGAGATGTTTAGATTGGAGATAAGGAAGAAATTCTTTACTGTAAGGGTGGTGAGGCACTGGAATGGGTTGCCCAGGGAGGTTGTGAATGCTCCATCCCTGGCAGTGTTCAAGGCCAGGTTGGATGAAGCCTTGGGTGATATGGTTTAGTGTGAGGTGTCCCTGCCCATGGCAGGGGTGTTGGAACTAGATGATCTTAAGGTCCTTTCCAACCCTAACTATTCTATGATTTTATGATTTTAACTATTACTTGCAACGTCTGCAAGGACAGAGGAGTATCTACATAGCTACAAGGCTGAGATTTTGAAGATGTTCCCTATAAGGCCAAAATCTGCCTTTTACTATGAAGGTGAATCTCTCACCAATTAAAAAAGCAAACAATCAAATCTATCTCACAGCTTACCTGGTTTTTAATTTTAATTCAAGCAACATGAAGTCCAATCAAGACAAAAAAAAAGCAATAGAATCTAAAAACAGTTTGGGTTGGAAGAGACCTTCAAAGATCACCTAGTCCAACCCATCATGGGTAAGGACACCTTCCTCTAGACCAGACTGCTCAAAGCCCCATGTAACCTGGTCTTGAACACTTCCAGAGATGGGGCATCCACAACTTCTCTTACTCCAGTGTCCTACCACTCTCACTGTAAAAAAAATTCTTCCTTAAGACTAATCTAAACCTACACTCTTTCACTTTAAAGCCATTGTCCCTTGCCCTGTCACTAAAGGCCTCAGTAAAAAGTCTCTGTCTTTCTTAAAAGCCCCCTTTATATGTTGACTGATGTGCGGTGTAATCTATTTTCTTACAATCTGCCTCTTTCAAAACCTATCCCCTTCTCTGCCTATGCAGGCTGATGTGCCTTCATTAGCACCTTGAGTTCATAGTCATGATGAAGCTTAGCTTGGGAGGCTCCCTCTCTCTGAAGTAGTAGAAAGTACCTGAGGAGCCCCTGTCAAATCCCTGGAGACATTCAAGGCCAGGCTGGATGTAGTCCTGAGCAACCTGATGTAGCTGAAGATGTCCCTGCTCATTATGGGGGGGGTTGATGAATGTTTCTGACTCAGGTAGACTACCTCACTCCCTGTAGCAACAATGATATTCAGAATACTGCTAAAGAATCTGAAAAAAAACCCTCACAGACTGGGGTTTCAGTGTCTCCTACCACCACCAGAACAACAGGAAGGCTTTGAATGATGATTCGTGCTTCTTCAGATCAACATCTTTTATTTCTTAGTCTGTGACATCCCCAACAATTTATCTAGATCATTTTTAAAAGCAGCTACCATTAAATAAAGCTTCAATTGGATTTTGTTAAATACTTAACACCGCAGGTCTTCAATGAAATAAGCATCACAAATTGTCCACAGCAAAGAAAAACTATCTCACTTATTGTATGGAAGTTCTCTATAAGCTGGTGAAATGTATTTAGTGTTACAAATGGAAATAAAGGTGACTGACTCATTGCCATCCTGCAGCCCAGAGGAAGGGGTCAGAATAAATACCCAGTAACTGAGGGACAGTAAGCTCTTCACCACACCAAAACACACTAGCTTCCTCCACCCTAAGTCTGGCTATTTGAGCTCTGACATTTTCACTCCCTATAAACTACTCCAGAAGTGCAGCATAGGTATATCACTCTCTAAGCCACTTGGAAGAATTTATACACAGTTTTAATCTTTGAAAACCTATCTCTTTCAGCAGCAGTAAGTCATCTTGAAACTGGTTTCACAGAAGGAAGGTTCATTTCTAAAACAGAAGGCAAGACTGGTAATCATGCAGGAATTTTGTTGCTTGCCTCCTTGACTCAAGCTCCCCGGTTCAATGCACGTGCTTGCGAGACACACTGTCCTCAACACTGCAGGGGATGCACTGCATGCTCCTGCCTGCAACCCGCCAGTGCTGCCAAGCAGAGCAGGGGTAGGTAGCAGTCAGCCTCCTTGCAGCATTTGGCAGTCCAGATCATACAGAGATCTCAAAATAGTTCAAGGACTGCAATTGTGCATTGCTCCTGAAGGTGACACTCCACTTTGTGAGATACAGTTTGTTCCACGAAAGGCACAATCTTTATTCTTAGACAGCAGACTATGCCTTTCCAGCTATGCCCCAGAAGACCATGCCACATAAGTATGTTCAAAAGGATCACAGGCAAAAGACGGGGTTTATTTTCTGCATTAGCTAGCAAAAAGTGCACTTCTGAACTTCAAGGTTTTCCTATTTCTGAAGCACTTTATAAACATTACTAAACACTAAGTACTCTCCTGTGAGTTTAACAAGTATTACTAGCAATAATGTACTAACCACTGGCACATAGTACCCCATCACTGAGTTAGGAAAATGATTAAAGACCAAAGTAAAAGCCCTCAAAGCTAGAAGACATGTCTTCAGGTGAAAATGAAATATATGACTCAGATGGTCAAATGCACAGTAACTGTCACCAGACTCATTTGGACAGTTATTAATAAAATTAATGTTCTGCTAAAGAGGAGGCTTATAACACAGTGCATTTGTTTACTGTGCCATATTACTATTACAGTTTCCATAGAAACAGGAGAGAATTAGGAAATTTCAGCACTGGGCAACAAATTCCAATGATTTTTTTTAAAGAATCGTTATATATACATATATATGTGTATATATATGGTGCAAATACAATTCATCAGCAAGTCTTATGCTCAGGTATATGAAACATGGATCACTATAGTATTAGCACAGAGGGGCTCATGACTGAACACGATTTCTAAGTCTTTATGGCAGCAAAAGACGCTTCCATTAACACACATAAGTAACAATCCATGCCATGCTGGTCCTTCCTCTTCAGACTTTTCAGTTTCACATTGCTTCCTGCAGCTGCTCTCCAAATGAGTATAAAAAGTACTGAAGCATTTTCAAAATATACTTCCCTTTCCCTGAAGCTTATGTAATATCTTATCCCTTACATTTATAATCACCTACAGCTTAACCATGATGTAATTTCTTATGCCTTGTGGGCTGATTTCTGTGACTCACAACTTCCAAATATATTTGTGAAGGTGGTTCATGAATTAAACTTCTGTCAGCTGAAGCCTCCAGCATTGTTCTGCCCATGTTCAGTATGGAGCCTCCTGGCTCACCAGAAGTTTTAACGGTAGAGTACAGAGATTCAGTCCTCAGTTTAAAAAGGACATTCAAGAAGCCATTATATAAGGTAAGACAGACTGCAAATGCTCCTGTGGTTATTCTTCAGTAAGTGTAGGTTTTCTATACAGACCATGGAAAATCTTCAGATGATTCATCCCTGGGGTTTGCTGTCAGATGAGCACAGTTGTGAGTTATGCTTCTCATAGTTTCTCTGGTACTGTACTCTTACCCCCAACTTCTTCCCCAATTTGAAGCTCTGTCCAGGCAAGACCAGACAGAACCTGGACAGCAGCTTTGGTCAACTACAAATTCACACTTCCCCACTTAAGCATTTAAGTACTTAAGCACTTAGCTCTCTGAGTCTAGCAAACTGAGATTTTTAATAAAATCAATATAATCTATGAGTAACACCGTGCACCTAACCTTGTAGAATTACTGTCACAGAGGTACACTGAAAGATCACCTTCCATTATGGTGAAACATCTTCACCTTCTCTGCCTCTTTCCTGTCCTAGTGATCTTTGCCTCAAGAAGGATAAGCTAATATGACAGGTTTTGCTGTTCCTCAGCACAGCAGAGGCTTTTCCACTGCTTTTCCCTGCCTAACATCATCACTCATCTTGGCTGGCAGTTTGGGAGAGATTCTCTGGAGATACAATTGGTGTCATACCCAATGCAGAGTCATACTGAGACAACTAAGCCACATGCGTGGAAGCATTTGCTACTGTTTAATCTCAAGTGCAGAGGGTGCAGCACTGCCCCACGTAACATACTTCCACAATGAGCACCACAAACAGCATTGGGGATCGTATGCATTATTGGTGTGGAAGTGTTTGGTATTTCTCATTGTGACTGAAGGGAGACAAGTGGTTAAATTATTGCCTGTTGTGCACAATTGCAGACATTAGCACCTGTTATTTATAGTACCTATTATGTTATAGTATCCAAACGACAGGAGAACCACGTCATACAGCATTACTAGAAATAAAATCATTCTAGCACAGAAAAAAACATTTTAAGCATAGAGAAAATCGCTGTAGTTTATCTTTAAATGGAAAGTATGAACTGCTCAGATGTTCTGATAATGAAACGTATGTTTTAGTACTCCCACCCCACAAGCTAATACAAGAAATAGGAAGGGCAGGGAAAAATGTATGTTAATAAAGTCAACTGAAAGAAAACAGGTACGTCTGAATGAGGTCTCCATTAGTACGTCAGTGGAAGTGGAATGTCCTTTTCTGGAAAAGGCACAGCTGGAAGGAAAGAGAGCTCTCATGATTTTAATCATGGAGAGGCTTGTATGCTACACCTTTTCAAATCTATTATTCAATCCTAGGGAACTAAATACAAGTCCAAAGCATGTGACGGACTACTCCAAACTAAGCATCATGCCATACAGCAGAAAAATATTGTTCGGGCACATTATGAAAACAGAAGTTATCTAACACTGTGAGCACCTTAGATACAGGACCCAATCCCCCATACTCTCACACTCTTCTAGTAAAAAGGGGTGGTGGACGGGGGTGTGGGATTGGAGAAAGACAAAATAAAGCAAACCACAGTTTCTCGAAACAGATCTCTTTTTAGAAGTTAGCAAGGTGAACTCTAGTCCTTATTTTTTCTTATATTCTTTTTGCAAGACAGCTTTTATGACAAAACCCATTATTCCCACATCCATTTTAATCTTCAGAACCCTGAGGACCTTCCCAAAATTGGGGATTACGATACAGCTAAAGTGAACCTGGGAGAAAGCACTTCTGATGCTGTTTCCACTGCTTATTCCTCTCAAGACAAGGAGTCTTCCTAGGTCATGAAAGGACATATTTTTATGACAAAAATCTACCTAAACAGTTGAATTTTGATTTAAGGGAAAAAGGAATATAACGAACATGTTAAGAAATCAGTAGCAAATAATACATATCTATTACTTCTATACGCAACTGAATTATGTATAATTAATGCATACCAGCCAAGAGATCTGTCTTTTCTTCCAACTTTCCTCAAAGTAGCTGGAGAGAAGCAAGACACTACTGAAACAGGGAAGGCAGACACTTCTGTGTTGGCACCCTGAGACCTTTAAAATGTAAGAGAATAGGATTTTTTTGGCCCACAATCAAATCTGCCTGGTAATGAAATATCAGTATGGTCTACTCTACGCATGTGAAACCAATGAATCCAAGGCTCCTCCAGCATTACAGCTATATTGCTCTGAGATCCAGACTAATTCCCTGTGCTCCACACCACTGACTGGTTCTAGAAAACAGTACTAACTTTTTACCTTATTCACTGTATGAGTCTATCTTTCAATTCTTCTGCCCAATTACATGCTCTTTAACTCTACCCACACATTGCACTGTGTTGGCCAAATCATACAGTTTGGCAGTGGACTTCAAAACTATGCTCCTCTGCAAGAAAGTGCATGTGTATAGTACACTCAGACACACATATACACCCCCTCAGTCCATGCGATTTATATACTCCCTGGGCAACCATTTCACAAATAAATGAAAGCACTAAAAAATAAAAATCCCAAACTCTGACATATAGAAATCATTCTACATAGTGCTTTCATTTAGCAGTACTTAGTCACAGTACAAACATGACCAGTTACCAGAGCTGCCTGCAGTTGCTGCTGCTGGTGATGACTTGTACTTCTCTCTTCCTTCAGTAACTGAGCTGTACACACTGGGATTGCTTTACAAAACATTCCAGAAATAAAGGTCAAGTAAGCTTTCTTGCTAGAAATGCTGTTTTCTGGAGAGAATTTCCTTCCTACACACCTCCAGCCACCGGCGCTCTTATGATGTTAGGCAGAGACTGCAAACACACATATTCACATTTCTGCCTCTAGAATGAAGCTTCACTGAATAAGAGGCCCTTCTTCAGGCCCCGCTTCCCCCACTCATGAGGGCAAGACTGTTGTGAAAGTGCTATTTTACAGCTAACAGTTTCTCTCCAGACCCAAGAGCCCAGGGGCTAGTCAGCACTCACATTTGAGGCGAGCACGTTTTATTGATCTTGGAACATTTAACTTGACATCTAAACAGTGAAATCTCTTGCTCAGTCTTTTCATTTTAAGACTGTTTTGGATGAAGCACAACTGTGACTTTTCATAACAGTACTAAGAGGAACTTTCAGGAAGAACTAGTTGTAGCAGAGGAACTTGAACTCCAAAAAGGACTTCATACTATGCTAGCAGCCAACTAGGACACTGTGCAAAGACTCGAACACCAGCATACTGTACTGTGACCATGCTTTTACTCCATAAGCAGAATGGCACAGAGATGTGCACCAGATGAAATCTTGAAACTGTTTCATGCTCACACATATGCAGAGTAAAGATATGCTTCTGCCCTGTCCAATTATTTTATTTTGTGTTTATTAGCTCTATGCCTTTGAGTCTTGATACTGAAGTCTGAGGACCTACTGATCTTGATATAACAGACTTGACCCCTTTGAAGTTCTGAATCTACCCCAAACTGCCTATATTTCTGCACCACAGAGATCATATTTTAGTGGATTAAGCTGGAAAGTCCTAGATACAAATCAAATAAGACAAGACAGTCTTCTGGCTGGTTTGAGACTGAAAATTAATAGTTCCTTATTTCAGCTAGACATCTAGCAGAACTAAGAAGTCTAAAATGACCCAGAAGATGCAAACTAACTTTAGAAGATAATTTCTTTCACAGCCTGAAGCTTTCCTATTAGCATCACTGCAAACTACCTGGTTTTCAGTGCCAGTCATGCCTTATCCAGATTCTTAATCCCTGAGAGAAGTGGAACCAAAGCCCTGGTCCGTTACTGCTATGCTGCCTGTGCTGCTGATCTTCTGTAGATACGAGAAAAGCTAGGGGAAAAAAGCCCTAATGAAAAACAAAGTTTGGGCAATAGGCTTATATTCATCTTGTAGGCTGTGGTGCAGGGAAGAGAATCAGAAAATCAAAAAGTGAAATTCCATCCACACAAATATTAGAATAAAAGATTTTGGTATCTTTACTCAGACATTCTGGTTTGTTGTGGTTTAAAACCCAAGCCGCACAGCTCATTGCACTCCCCCCCTCATTGCTCCCCCAACTCCTGGAGAGTTGGGGAGGAGAATCCAAAGAATGTAGCTCCCACAGGTCGAGATAAGAACAGTTTAATAACTAAGGTATAACACAAATCACTACTGCTACTACTACTAATAATAATAATGATAAAGCCAATAACAAGTGAAGAGAATACAACACCTCACCAGCCACCGACCCATAACTCACCCCCACCCTGCCTGACCGAGCACTGACTGATACCTCCTCCAACCCTCAGAGTCCTCTAGCCCTTCCGGGTCTCTCCCGGTTACATCCTGGGTATGTCGTGGTATGGAATACCTCATTGGCTAGCCTGGGTCAGGTGTCCTGTCTCTCCTTCCTCCCAGCCGCCCCCCTCCTTCCCTGGCAGAGCATGAGGCTCAGAAAAGGCCTTGGACAAACCAAACATTTGAGCAGTAACTCAAAACATACTTGCTATCAGCAACCGTTCCCAGCCTGAAAGTCAAAACACAGCACTGCACCAGCTACCAAGAAGGAGAAAAAATGACTGCTACTGCTGAACCCAGGACATGGTTTTAACTATTTAAATTACATTAATTCCTACTGTCCCCTTTCCAGAACTGAACTGGTATTAAATAATAACAAGCAAACAAAAAAACCCTTTTTTAAGTCAACCAAGTCTCCTGGAAGAAGAAACTACACAGGCTAAAGAATACGACAGTTTTTCTTTTTTTTAAAAATAGGACATTAGCTTATCAAAGATGATGCCATGTTCAGGGAACTGTCACGTGCCGTGTTAGAGAACTGCTACACCACGTGTATTCTCTTCTTAACAAATCCAGGGGGTGAAAAAAGGCTCCTATTTCAATAACTTACAATCAAAACATGCCAGGTTTAGATGCATGCTAGTGCAACATACATAAAACAGGAAATAAGTGGAACTTGTTAACCCAGATGACAAAATTAAACTAGAGGGAAGACAAGATAAACAGTCTTCAGGTATATAAAAGATATTTGCAAGGATATGAGAAACAAGAAGCAACCATTGTCCACACAAGTTAATGAGCTTAAACTGCCGCAAGGAAGGCTCAGGTTAAATATCAGGAAGTTTTCAGCAGTGGGCATGAGGAAGCTGAATAAAAGGCCTGGAAAGGCCAAAAAAGCCTCTGTCAGGAAAGAGGTGGGTATAGCTGATCCTCCTTGGGGCATAATGCATGTCTGCTCTGTCCCCGTGCCTGACTTCATGCTAACTTGACTGGTCACTTTTGCTCAAGATAAGAGATCTGGCCTGAAGATCCTGGACCTCCTCTTCCCAAGGATAAGCTAACACAAAGCCATGGCTGGAGTTTAGCCACTGAGGAAAGGGCAGAAGAGTGAATATAAGAATATGCTGCTCACAATAAGCAGAAATTATACCCCACCATACCCCCATCTGTGCAATAACTGCCCCACCGTCCTGACTTTGCTGATTGGTAGTGTCAGTAATGTGGAAGAAAAAAAGGAGAGCAGGAATGTCTAGGGAAACATGAGAGCCCTAAATTATATTCTGAATGCATTAGCGGGTTTCACTTTCAGCCCAGAGCATTTAAATTAGATGTTCTCCTAACCGGATGGTTTCCTCCCCGGGGTCATGCAGCACTAGTCAATTAATTACTGTCAGCATTTTCCACAATGCAAGCTATGTCTGACAAGAAGTTCTGTCACAGGTTATCACCTCTGCCGCTGGGTATTGCCTCGCACCCTTTCATCAGTTTATGCTTGCACAGTCCAGTTCTCCCTTCTTCATTCTCTGCTGGTGAGTCCTGACACCTCTACAGACTTATGGTAACAGATATTGGTCGTAACAGCTCTCCTGGCAGGCCTTACTTTTTATTTTGCAGAAGTTGGCATCGTATGCCAAGCCAGCTGAAAGCAAAACAACCTTGATACCAAGCTATAAGAACTTCCGGATTAACTAGAAGATTAAGAGAATACTTACTCCTGCTTTATTTTCACCCTCTAATTCCCATTTCCATGGAAACCAGGCTGGAAAGTATCAGCAGGCAGCCTGCAGCTGAACATCTGAATGAGAACACTCATGTTGAACTCGGCAAGCAGACAGCAGGTGAAACCTGCAAGAACTGTTTAAAAATCTATAGCTATGTGTTGAAAGTAAAAGGACAATCTCAGTTTAAGTAAAGAACTTCTAAAGAGGATGATACATAACCCTAGTGAATATTCTTGCATTGCACCAGCTGATAATCTGACTTTCGTGTCTACAAAACAGAGGAATAAATTTTTTTATCTCAACGGCACAGGACAGAAATTCATCACGATTAATTAAGTATTTCAAAATGTTCAGATGGAAGATGACATGCTCATGAATATGGGAAGTTATTCTTGTAACAGGACTTTGGTTTCTGAACACTGTCCTGTAATTCCTTCTGTGAAATCAAACTGGCTGCTGTAAGTTCATACATAAGCATAGTCATTTGGATGGCTCTTCCTACAAACATTCACTGCAATTGAGTAAATACCTATACAAAAGAATTAACTAGCAGTTAGTAACATACATGCTAATTAAAAAACACATCGGTTTTGAGCACCAATTCACACTCTTTTTATTTTAAAAACTACTAAGGCAATAGAGTTGTAGATATAGTTAAGAATAAAAGCAATATTAGCTTTCTTATCCAATTTAATAAAGTTTAATGCAAGAATTATTTTTAATACTCTCTTAGATTTTTCCCCTGTTCAGTATTTGATCTTCAAGCAAGAAGAAGAAAAGCAAAGAAGCAAAGGATGAAACATTGCTGTCTTGGGCTATACTTTACCCAATTAAGAGATTAGAATCATAGAATCATAGAATTGTTAGGGTTGGAAAGGACCTTAAGATCATCTAGTTCCAACCCCCCTGCCATGGGAAGGGATGTCCCTCACACTAAACCATATCACTCAAGGCTTCATCCAACCTGGTCTTGAACACCGCCAGGGATGGAGCATTCACAGCCTCCCTGGGCAACCCATTCCAGTACCTCACCACCCTAACAGTAAAGAATTTCTTCCTTATATCTAGTCTAAACCTCTGCTGTTTAAGTTTCAACCCATCCTTGTCCTATCACTACAGTCCCTAATGAATAGTCCGTCACCAGCATCCCTGTAGTTATTATCAAACTTCTGCTTTTGTATATAAAGCAATTACCACCCTCTCAGATATTGTTCATTCTTTGCAGAGAGCAGAACACTGGTCACACCTTTTTTCCAATGTACAGTGGACAAAATAGAATTATTATAAAGAAGGTTTTAACATCTTGCGCAAGTTCAATATCATCACTCAAGAGCTGACCTGAAAATGGATGATGAAGAAACTCCAGACAGCATAAATCAGCACAAATCTTTTTTCTTTCCCTTTTTTTTTCTTCTTTATTTGAAAGGGTATTGTTCAAAGTTTAAAAGAGTTATTTATCAGAACTAAGTACGATAGGTGCAGATGCTCTTTATTGTATCTACATTCTATTTCTCTATGATAGGGTAAATTCAAGCTTAAAGCGTCAAAGAACAAATCAATCCAAGAAACTGTTAGTGACTATTGAGTCGTTGCTTCCTTTGGGATCTTCAGTGGAAAAAATGAGCTCAAGTTTGCAGTCCACAACTTTTTAAACCCATGGCTAAAACAGAAAAGGATACTACAGAAGCTGTGCAATTTCCTTGCATGACAGGAAACTAATAATTGTGTATCAAGAACAAAACAGCAGTAAACAAGGCACACAACTATGAGCATCTCTGCAGCGCAAGAATGTCTATTTAACAGCTGCAGTAATGGTAAATATCGCACAGAGCACCTTCTGTTTGTGAATCCCACTGATATCTCAGGTTTTACTGCACCAAGTATATTTGTGCTCACCTTGAGGATCATTTACTGTGCTGGATCACGATACAGGGAGCTCTGGAATAAACAAAGATCAAACTCCAAATAATTCACTTAGCTGGTCTAAGACTGCTTAAACACAGCATACACAAAAACATAAGCTTTCAGATATATTTCCTCTTTTCATTTGCACGAAATTACCTCTAGCTAAACAATCTCCATATACTGCCTGAAGAGCTCTATTCAAGCAAGACTGGAAATAAAAATACATTTTTAAAATACATAAATTTAAACCCAAACATCTGCATACTTTGACTTCTCAGATTCAAAGCTGCATTCCCAACTTCAATTTATTTTATTTTTTAATACAACATGCTTTGGCATTCAGTAGTTACTTTTATTTTGAGGGTAAAAACTGAGTTTACCACTCACACTGTGCGAATAGTTCCCTAAACAATTATCATAAGTAAAAAACTTGCTAAGGAGGAAGGGAGTGGGAAAGAACAGCCTTAGCATCTGCCTAAGGTTTACAGAAGTGACTATGCAGTAACAAGAGGGACCTCTGTCTTGGCTGAAGAGTTCCCATAGGCAGGGGAGGGACCATTACTGGGAAATACTTATACAGGAAGTTAGTCTTGGCTGTATGTGTACACAGAGGGTGGTGGATGTCCATCAAAAGATGTGGGTTATTTCTCCCAGGTGGAGCTGCAGAGAGCGATGGTTATAATTCAAGAAAAATAATCAAGCTGCTCCCCAGCAGGTCATTAGCACCTTCACCCTGTTTCCCCTTATGATCTTGTTAGTAACACCTGTACAGAGCATGTAACTGCTTTGCTTCCAATTAACTTTATGATTCCTAATGTATCCCAGTTGTTGCTGGCTGGTTAAGTTACAGGAGATGGGAAGAAACTGAGAAACAATATCAATAAAGTTCTTCTACTAGGGTCTTGGCATATACGAAGTAAGTGCTGAATAAAGGTGTCTGCTCTAAGATCTTTTGCTTCTTGAAGCACAGGGTATGTAACAAATAGAGGTTCTGGGTATCAGCTAACATGATAATAAGCATGCATTATGCCAGTGTATCCCATATGAATGTTTAATTTAGTAATGAAAATACATTTATGATTAATAGCTGCAAATAACACTGAAGAAATGAAACATCACTATTAGAAAAGCTTAATGCAAGCAGCCAATTAGCAGCATTTGCTACTTTATTTGGAGATTGAGATTTTGTAAATGTTTTACGTGTTTGAAAAATGAATCATTCTTTAACCTTTGAAACACCTCATCTTGTTAAATATGAGCCTTCTTCCAAGTCTGCATTGCTGTGGAATACCTCAATTACCACCAAGTTATAAACACTGAGAACAAAAGTTCATGGTAGAAGTAGTGCCACCAGGGGAAGGTGATCATTACTCACATGTATCTTTTTTTCCATGCACAGCTCTTTTCTCCAGTTTACAAACACAGAATATCAACAATGACAGAGTAAGTCTTGCCACTTCAAACTCTTTACACAGTGTAGAAAGGGACATGGGGACATGCAATTTCCTAGCATACTGGCAATCTTGGGCCATACTACTTTTGAGACTAATTGCATATATTCCCCAATAATCGAGGTAAGGCTAGGTCTGAAGGGCAGCTAGATGAAGGAATGGCCTGGCAGCAGTGCCCCCATCATTCCCAAAGGCTTGTTTCTTTCTAAATGTTCAAAAACTATGTAAATGAGTCCTTCAGTGGCATGGTTTAGTGGTGGTCTTGGCAGTCCTGGGATAATAGTTGCACTTGATCTTAAAGGTCTTTTCCACCCAGTTGGTTCTATAATTCTTTCTCTGGGGCTCAGCTCCTGTGCTGACAGTGTAAAAGAGGCTGGTTGTGAGGGCACTCCTGAATGAGGAGCCCAGGACTCCCAACCTGGCCATGCCTGAACTGTTAAATAGACATAAACAACTAAGGAAACTACTGTTGTATCTCCCCCTTTCATACATCCCTACTCCCTGCAGCATCTGTCCTCCTCCTTAATGATTTTGGAAGTCTCGCCTTAAGCTTCTTCCCCCATTCCTGGACCAGTCCATTTTTCTTTATCCTTCTCTCCTCATTAGGAACAACACTTAAGTTTGCACATTGCTGAAGTCCTCCAAATGACAGCTGCTGACCACAGACACAGACCTACATCTTGCAATCACGCAATTTCTCTTGGCTCACATAATGAGAATGGAGCTGGACAAGATTATATAAGATGTATATATTTGAATGCAAATAGCATGTTCCATATTTATATACAAACGTGTATTATTACAAATATAATTAATGCCTTCTTAGTTTGGACTAGTTGATTCAGACATAATCAAACAAGAAAATGGTTCATCTATCTCAATGAACTCAATGGACTCCATGAATAAAACTCAAAAAATTCAATTGTTCCTCCAGAAAGAAGCTGAAAAATCCCCAGTACAGAAATCTGTCTTCTTCTCACTGCCAAGTATTTAAACTTCATAAATTGAGAAAATGTGGAAAATGGAATACTGACAACATTTACTTTGCACCTGCTGGCAACTCTCAACTATATAATAGGTAGGCATAGAAATACTTAACTGCAGCAGTCACACAGAAGCAACAGAAGTTACAGTTATTTTCATACCGAAGCATGTTTGAGTTGTACAGCAGTTGTCACATACCAAAACCTGATAGGCTTTCTCTCTTCAGAGAGCTTAGTTTAAAATTTGCAAAAGCTAATTTTACATTAGTAAGCTCCTCCCTTCTCTTATGTCCCAGTGGAGGCACTTTTGAAGGTGACTGGGATTTTAAGATAAATGGCTTTCTTAATATATTTTAAGGCATGTTTCTCCCTCTGCAGGTAAGTGCTCACAGTCTTATTGCCCAGCTCCAGGCCATCACTTCAGGTAACATTAGCTTTGATATCCACTGCATACACATCTGTACAAGTCAAGAAGAGTTGGTCAAAGGAACCTGGATTTATTTTTTTTTCTCTTATTTGAAATATAAGACAATCAGCATGGGATATTAGCACAGGAGCACACAGATTGGGCTGAGGTCATTATATCATGACTCCTTAGTCCAGTTTTCAGGAAAACTTGATATAAATATGAATGCCAAAGTGTCCAATCTATTCACTGGTTATGAACTTTCAAATTCAAAGAGATGTATTATTAATTGTCTTACTATGGTGCTCCTTCCATAATCACAGATGAAAATAGAAATGAGATTTTTGAATGTAGAACTCATTTGAGCAGCTGCAGGTAACCACAGGTCACACTAGAGTTCAACACAGTTGTCAAGTTCACTTTGTAATTACCCTTAGTGCAAACTCAAACAGTGCCTGAAATACAAGTAATAGCAAGTCAAGAAACAAACTGATGTATTTAAGTTGTAACCATTGGGAAAGAGGACATAATGCCTTAGAAGCTGCAAGCAAACAATCACATATGTTTCATGATTAAAAATAAACTATATTGTTCCTCCTACTTCTCTGAAATTAGTCTGTTAAATCAAATTCACAATTGCATATGCTAACACTTTCACACAATTTTAAAATTATTTAAAGGATTTAAAAAAATTATTTCCCTGTAATGACAAATGTAAATCAAATCATCACTTTCTTCTTGTCCATGTTATCATTCTCAACAATTGATTTGTTTTGGCCACAGACATATTACTTTAAGTCTCCTCCTGCACAATAGCAATGCATCATTAGTGATACTCCTGTCTACTCCTTTAGTCTGCTCCTCTAGTCTCTGAAAAATAAGTATAAAGCAAGCATTCATCTGCAGTCAGAGTTAGGCTTAAGACTCAGTGCTTAACAACTTTACGAATCAACAGGACCAGACTGCAGACTTCAGCGTTCAAACCTTTTTCTTGCCAAAATTGGAACTTTATAATTAAGAACACAGATGCTTCAGAGGTTCATACAAATACCTTTAAAAGCAAGACCTCATGGCAGTCTCTACAACAGCAACAGCTCCAGAAAGTTAACAGAATGCACAAAAAAGTTACAGAATGCACAAAAATGAAGGTAATTTCATCAAAACCACGAAGTTGTCGCTCGCTTGAAGAGAACTTCAGTGACCATAAATACCAAACAAGGCTTCTCAATATTATCCAATTCATGTTTGCATTCCTCCAAATCATGTTACAATATTAAATCATTAAGAAAAAGGTTTACCTGTGTTCCTGTCAGGTAAAATACAGCAATGCTTCTGCAGTATGGCAGGCAGAACCTGTTGCAACAAAGAAACAGACGTTAATGTACATACACATCCGAACATCATATGAATAAGAGCCAATGATTGCTGGAGTCCATATCTGATCAAGCTTTGTGTTCTCATACTGCATCCAAATTAGCTATCATGCAATGCAAATGTGAACCATGCTTATTAGGAACTGCACACAGAAGTGTCTTACAAAATTAACTGCTTACTACCTGCTTGTAATGTTAGTTTCATCCTCTCCCATAGACTACAATATTAAAAAGTTCAGTAAAAGGACAAGAACATAATTAAATATGCTCAACTTAGAAAGAGAGTATGCTATCAGTCAATGATGTTGCTGTTCCCATGTTTTTGAACATACAGCATTAGGGCTATAAGATCTATCTTTTCATAAATCGCTCAGGACCAAACTCCAAAGCACAGCATTTCCATCCTCACACAGCCAGTTCCAGCAGACAACATAAAACCCCAGAAGCTTAAGTAGGAAACTCAAGGGAATGGTGACAGGGAAAATGTCAGGTTTGTGGTTCACTATGCCAACCATGTTGAGATACTGGTGGTAGACAGCAAGAAATGCTGCAGAAGGCCCTATCACCACTGGCCCCTTCTGATAGCAGGACCTCACCCTTCTTCACAGATTTACACATTGAAGTCACTTGTTCTGGTGTAGGTAATCAGCTTCCGTGCTCCTACCAGCAGCCAGTCACCTGTACTTGAAGGGCTCAAGACCTTATTTTAATCTGTAAACTTTTAAATTTATAATTTACAACCTCTACAATGCTACCAGCATCAGTAAAACTGTAGCTTGAAGTTTAACTGCTTTTCCATTTTTGAAAACAAGTCATTTAAAAATCATGCTCTGAGACTGCTTCTTTAAATTTTACCTTGAAGGTCAATATGCACCTTTTAAAGGCAGGTTCTACAGATGGCATAACCACTGTCTGGAAATGCTGGGCTTCTTACCCTCAAGAAGACTGCAAACATCACCACAGCTAGCATAAAGTTTTGGAAATTCAGGAAGGAAAATACTTTAGGGAATAGAGATGTTTTTATTTTTCACAAAGACTTCTATTGCTATTTGGCCAAGGTTAATAGCTAGGGATGAGACTGCTGAGAGTCAGACACAGCACCCCTACAGTGGCACTGTCCCCATCCCTCCCTGCAGGCCTTTTCCAATACATTCACCAGCAACCCCAGGGAGATGAACACTTTGCCTTGTGTATCCTAAAGCACAACAAATTAAAGTCTTCAGAAACTTCCTGCACCACAGTTCCTCCTGAATGCACACATGCAGAGGCTGGGACACTGCAAAACTGAGCTTTTGTTGCTATTATGACTTGAAGAGTTGGTCTGTGGACAGAAAGCTGCACTGGACAAAAAACAGTGGGTAGAACTGACTGGGGTAAGAACAGTTTCTCCCCCCCAACTCCTCTAAACTCTACTGAAGGCACAGCATTTACATGTAAGCTCTTACAAAAGTAATTCACTTGTTCTGGTGCAATTCTAAAGTTAAGCTTGTGAGTAAAAGGGAAAACAAATTGGTTTTAAGCACCAGCTGTTAGGCACAGGGTAATCAAGTCAGACCCCTAGAGGTACATCTCAGCCACAAAGCAGGAAACTGCTTTGTTGCAAATACAGTTTATAGTCACATTTGGGGCTTTGTCACATTACTGTACATACATCTTGCAACATGTTTGACCTGCTAAGCACCTTATTTTCCTCAAATTCCTTCTAGAACACTCTTTCACACATGCACACGTGTAGATTTCTGTCCTGGAGAGGTGTAGGTCTGTCACTGACAGTGCTTCTGGAGGAAAGCCAGAGCAGTGCCTCCTTCCCTAGACATGACCTAGGACGCCACGGATTACCCATGGCCACTCTTGAAAGTCCACAGAATTTGAGGGAAGAAGGTAAATGTACATTAGGTTCACAGCCACCTATTTCAAGATGTGCACTGGTCTTTTACTTCACTCTGTTGCAACCCTGCTTAAGCAGCTCCCACCATGCTGAGGTTAAGGTACTTGACATTACGGCTCCTGCCTGCAGAAATAATCTCAGCAGGAGGCAGGCCAAGCTGAGGAACACGTGAACATTCCATACTTCCGAATTTCTGCGTGCTCAGCTATACCAGCTAATCACCATCCTTTCTCACCTATTTGGGTCTACACAAGACCTTTCAGTTTACTTCCTTAAGTAGAAATCCTTCTCACTTGAAGCAGTCTCAAAGCTAGTCTCTTTGCTTCAGGGCAGACTATTTGAGGGAATATCAAAGTATCAGCTTGCCTTACCTCGATTCACAGGCAGCTTGTATTTTAAGAATAATCAATAGCACGAATAACAATCTTCTGAAAAGCACATTCATCATTCTACAGTGTTTCTTATATTTTAAAATTAAAAACCCCAATAATTCTTAGGGGTACAATGCCATATTGTACAAACTATAGCATTTGCCTTATGGCCATGGATATAAATAACAGCAGAGACTTACAGGCATCAAACGCATAAAAATTAGAAGCAGAGAACAAAGAAATCCTCAAATGAACAGAGACACTCTTTCAAAGCAGTGTAACACAAAGACTGAATTTAAAACAACACTGTCTTACTCAGACATAAAGTAACATTTAGTTCCTAGTGAATCTGTCACATTTTCTTCCCCACATTCACAAACCATGGAGAAGCATTATGAATTTATTATGAGGAGCCAGTTAATCGAATCAAGACAAATTAAAATAAGAGACAGAAAAAGCAGGTCTGGAGTAGTGAGATAATTTCAATGGGGAAAAAAAACTCTAGAACATAATTTTTCCTTCCTGGTAGACTGTATATAGGTAAGAGAATAGTCATACTGAAAAGCACAAGCTGGACACGTATTTATTTGTCTATTCCCTTCTCTCCCTTAAGTGTTAAATAGGCAAACAGTATGGCAGAAGCTAAAACAATGCTTCCTTCTCCCCAGCCCTTTCACATGTTTACCCTGCACAAAGCCAGTTTCTGGCTGGTAGGAGTTTGATATCAACCTCCCACTTACTTATCTACGGTATACAGATTTTTACACTGTACCCATCTCCATGGTATCCAAGAGCCTCTTCACACTGCTCTCCTCCCACTTTCTCCCCACTCTGTTTCTCTCCTCCCTAAGGAAAATGACAGGAGAATTCCTCAGCAAAACTGTCACCTTTCCCTCAACATGTCTCTCCTTTCCCCCGCTGCTTTCCTTTCATTCATTTGCATGCTCTAATCCCCAATTTATTCCTTTAAATGCCTTATGGCTCACAGCTTTTTCCTTAATTTCATAGATAATCCCCAGATTTTATTGTTGTTGTTGTTGTTATTTTTTTCTTTTTCTTGGGGGGGGGAGGTTGTGGTTTGCAACTTTACCTACACAGGCAATTTGAGTGAGAGTCTTCACCCAAATCAGACAAGGAATGATTTCTGCTGTAGAAATCATAGCATGGGAGCAACTGGAGGGATTCACATGTGGGGAAATAAAGAGAGAGAATAGAATATAGTTTTAGAACATTACTCTTTTTCCTCAGCAAAAGAGAAACAGGTTTCAATTACATTAACTGATGATTTAACCTTCACTTGTTTTATAAGCTCTCAGCTGGGAACTAAGGCATTGCAATACTAAATTAAAACTGGACGCATAGATGCAGAAACAGAATAAATAATACAGCAGGTGGTATGTCCTTAACATCAAGGTGCTTCCCTAGCAGTAGCCAAATTATCTCTGGTCTACAGCATACAGTTACACAGTCACATTTAGCAGGAACACTGTCTTTGCTCATGGTGCCAAGTTGAAAGCTTCTTCAAATTCATTGAAAAAGTCTAACTGATGCTAGTGGACATTGATCTGGATTAGCTTACATTTGTTTTCACTACAGCTTGCTGTGCTTAGAGACATATATAGTTGACATAATTAGTGTCCAGATTTTTACTTGTAGCTATATGTAATGCAGGTTTACAGAAAACAGAGCAGTCATATAGCTGTTTACAATCTATTAAAGCTCATATTTTCATATATCTGCTTGGAAACTTTACTTCCTTTCATAAAAATAAAATGTTTGGGTCCTCTGAGTGTTCAGCATGTGATACTTTTTTTAGCTTGATATTGACAAGAACTAGAATTAATTCCTAAAAACATCATTTTAAGTTTGGAAAGTACTAACCTCTAACACAATTAAAAAACAAATCCAAAACTTACAGAGAAGCAGAAACATGTGAAGCAAAGTGGTTCTAATATGGAAAAATGCCTCTATGAAATGGATATCTACTCACTTGAAAACAATCTGCTGCACAAAGTTGCAATACTGAATGATTAAAATGTTTGCTTTCTGCTCCAATTATAATTGGACTCCTGATGGTCATAGAAAAGTGGGCTGGATACTGCTTCCCTTGTGCTTCTACATGTTTTTCTGCTGAAAAGTAAGTCAATTGAAAATGAATGTCTCACAGGTCCAAAATTACAGAACACCCAACTCATGATTCTCAATGCTCTGTAGGTGAAATTCGAGGCAAACGTTAACAAGGATTTATACTGTGGTTCTTAACTCGCCAGAAGGAAGCAACTTCAACTTGAATTTCAGGTCCCAAGCTGAGATATGGTATATGTCTCTGCTTTTTACATACTAGAAATCCAGTGATGCCAAAGACTGGGAAGTCAGAATACATCCTTTCGGCCATGCCAAGCGCTGAGAATTTAGTTGTTGACAGCAGCCAACTACCTAACAGGTCTGTAGAAGTATCTTTTTCAGAGGGCAAGAAAAGTAGGCAAGGTTTCCTGTTCACAAGCTGTTGGGTGATACAAACCATCACAAATCAAATGTTTATCATTTACAGCATTACCATTTTTCTTCTTTCAGAGCAGACAGGTTCATTCAATCAGGTGCTGAAATGCTGCATCAAGCTGTTGACTTCAGCTTCCTAACAATATGCAGTTGGTTCAACCTACAAGAAGCTAAATCTGAACTTCATTCCACTCTCACAAGCACAACTATATTCAGTTATGCATTTAAAGGGGTATGTAGGGAGTGTATCAACAAATATCTGTCATCATTTCAGTTCCTGTAAGAACACAAAAGCAACCTAGGATTACCAGTGGGCCTATTCTGTCTCACTTTAAGCTGCTATCAACGTAACCACATTGGCATCAGCAACAGTTCCAAGCTACTTGTAAAATCAGTCCTTGAAGTCTCTGGCTCTGGAGGAAGAAAGCAGCAGGATCAGAGGGACCTGCCCTCCCAGGGCTTACCCAAGCCCTCATGTGTCCCTGCTTATAATGGCAAAGCTAGCATAAGCAGACAAATTTAATACTCGATGTTCATGTGTATCTGGTGCTGCTGAAAATAGTAGAGATTTTGCAAGGCCTTTCAGTCGTTCCCTGCTAGCTGTCAGTTCCTCTGCCTTCCCAAGGAAACAACCTTTCACCATAGCTCCTGATGAGCTGCACCCTGCTGCAAAGGCAGCCTGTGCCAAAATGTCTCCCACCCACGGCAGTGAGAGCAAGAAGCTTGTCTTGTCAGTTGATTTCATTGTATTCTGACGAGATGGCCCAGACTTGTCCAATTATGTTTCTTCCAGATTTTACTAGATTGCTGTTGTTCAACATCCAATTTCACATATATACCGGTGAACCCTCGTGCTGATTTAATGTCAAAACAGCAGTTGCTAATGATTCATCTGCTTTGTGGGATGTTGAGCAAAAGTGTTTTCTCGTTTTATCATCCTTTACCTTAGTCCACCATTCCCAGTTATATATCAAGAACATCAATAAAACATAATGATTTTGTCGAAAGCACAAGTTACACTGAAAAATGCTAAATTGCATTTACCATATATCAAATACTTTGATATTGTATCAATGCATTTGTCACATTTAAATATGTGTGTTATCTCCTTCGCTTTTTGTATCCAAGGACATGATGGGCTAAGGAAGAGTAATCTTAGAAATATTCTGAAAACATTGCAGAATCCATACTAATATGTGTTCTTTCAGGTTGTATTTTATCTCAAAAAAAGGAATTTTTCTAAAGCCCTTTCTGTGATTAAAGGAAGCACTGACACCAACAACAGGAGCAACATTTCTTTAGCAGAGTTCTGAACTAAAAGTGAGAGACTTTTAAGCAATGAATAACTCACTGACTGCATAATCTATTTTGTATCTCTGAATCAAAACTAAATAAGGAAAACAACCCTAGAAGAAAAGGTATAGTGTTATGATAACCACTGATAGCACAGCTGAGTTCCATGCACTGTCCTTGGCTTCATTACTCCTTTTAACCCAAGTCCCCATGCAAAGTTAAGCTAAAACACAGGTTTGTTAATTTTTTAATGGCCCAGGAAAGAAAATATGATTATCAGTATGACACATTCCAGATTCATGTTAGCATGAATCTGCCTTAGCATGAACTAATTTTAATTGTTCTATGATTAACAAGTACTTATAAACATGAACTTTTTAAAAATTATCCTCTAAAGTATAATCCCCACACACAGCTTTCATGAGAATATAATACGTAGACTAACTTGAGTAACTAGGTAAGCCTGTGGGGAAAAAAGCACTATGCACTCTAGAATTAACAGCACATCTAGCTCTGAACTGATCCAAAATAATTGCAATCTTTTCCCCATTTGATAGTATAAGAAAATCGGTGGTAGCACTAGCAGCAGCCCAAGCCTTATTTCTTTCCGATTTCTTCTTCATTATTTAGACACTTTGAGAACAATACATCAGCAACAACAAAAACTCGTTTATATCTTTCACATTTCAGAAGTTTACTCTTATTGAAAGAACAAGATTTTGTTATAGTGATCCGTACATTTGTGACCTCCAGGTTCAACTACTGTAATTGGCTGCACTTACAAGAGAATCCACAAATTATTTAAGACGCCTCAGACTAAATACAGGCGTATTGGTAACACTTCTGTTGGTTGTTCAAATAATAGCACCATTGCCCAAAACTAGGCCTTCAAAACCCTGGAACAAGCAATGTCAAAGTTCTTTGGATCCGAGAGATGATGATGGTGCTCTCAAAAGTGCTCTGAATCCGAGAGATTTTTGACGTTGCCCCTCCCAGGGTAACATTGCTGGGAGAAAGAGACCAAGACCTTTCAGCTGATTCTGTAATTTCTTTTTCCAAAAGCAAATGAATAGGAGGATAACTTCGGGACCAAACCAATTGTATTTTCAACTCTCCTTCAGATGAAGTATTAATAATCAACTCATCATATGTAGTCATTGCACTATGCATAAAGAAAGCAGCATAAACAAATTCACTTGGCCTTGGAACTGGACATGAGAAACAAGTTTTGAAGTAAACCAGAAGTCATAAAAATTTCATCTGCCTCTCACCACCATGAGCAGCAGTGGCATCTCCTCCCTAATGGCAATACCTAAATGTGAGATACCCCGTCTCTGGTGTAGATCAGGTAGATCATGGGGCAGAAGTAACTGCAGCAGACCACCGATACTCTGGAGGTTGATCAAAATACTCCACAGAGACTCTGCAGAAGCAAGAGCCCAAGCCTGATCTTGTACTGATGGAGGGATGGCCAGCGACTACCCTCGAAGCTGGAGGCTGACAAAAACAGAGCTGAAGAGTGGCAGCTAGTGATTTCCAGTGGCTGGAAGAGGACTGAGCTTTGTCCACAGGTCACAAAAAGGAAGTAATGGGTAGTAGGAGTCAGATATTCCCTTCTGTGGGACAGACACTTACTTGCTAACTGGATCAGATGCCTCAGGAGTTTACTGCTTGCGTGGAGCACTGGTCCTGCATGTCCTACAGCAACTAAAGAGGTTAACTCAGTCCCTGAATCAAAGAGGACTATGGAATGGATCACTTGAGATACTGAGCGAGTTGTTACAATTTATTCATCTTTACGTATCTAATTGTGTTTTGAGCAAATAAAAATTATAGAGCTTGCTATATATATTGGAGTGGAACAAACACCTTAATTTTCATTCTCTAAAATGCAAAATATGATAATAATAGTTCCTTTTTCCCCCTGCAGTATTCTATTTCTACATGATGCATTTGCCTTGCAATGTCTAGACTGTGAGGTCTCCTAGTTGGAGATTATGGTACTACAGTGTTAGGGATAAACAATAAAGTTGCATATATGAAAGCAGTCTTCCTGGAGAAAAGAATGCCCTGGTATTATTCCTGTTACCTCAGTATTGCAAGGGTACTCACTGAAATGGTGAAGATAAAAGTGAGTGTAGAGCAAGGCTACAGCAAATCACAGCAAATGTTTTCAGGCTAGGGAATTTTAAGCCCTTTAGCAGATAGGTCCTGGCTACCTCCCCTCACTTATCACTCGCTGGAGTTGGCTGACAGGCTGTCAGCACACACACACACACATATGCACTGCAGATATCACTGCCACCATCCCTGCTGCAGAGATTTCTCATCTTCTCAGTTATTTCTCCTGAGTAGAAATCTTAGTCTTTCTCATGGGTCAGCTCAGATCCTACATGTCAAGCTGCTCTTTCCAAAGGGCTCAGGCCTGATTCCCCACCAGGCAGAGCTGGCTGGGGCTGCAACAGCTTGCAGCAAATCTATATGGAGATAAAAAATCCTCCTGACTCAGGAAAAGTCACCAGCAAGCACACCAAAACCAGTGCTGGAGAAGTGGGGATGCCTGTCCATAGGGGAGAGGGCTGGACCTGGTGGCATCAGCCTATACCATGCCCCTAGTACCTCGCTGGGCAATACTTTATCCCTGACAGGTTTTGTTAGAGAGCTAAGATGTCTCCTGGCTTGCATCTCACCCACACACTGCTGAACAAACCCAGCCAAGGCTTGGTCCCTCAGGTTTTAGTCTGGCAGTGTTGTGGAATATGTTTGTATTGTGGCTTGTCACAGGAATTCTTTTTAATGGTTAACACCCATAAACTCTGTGGTTCAAAAGTACAGATTATACAGATAATAATAATAATATATACAAGGTAAATGCCAGAGAATTACTTCACTGCTCTGGAGTGTATTTAAGATATTTGTGGGAAGCACACGGATCTTAAAAGATTTTGATAACTGTATTTGCACTGCAGAAGCAAATCCATTAAACACGTAAAATAGATTAACAGTCCTTCCCTGCATCTCTGTTAGAAATAAACTAACCTTCATTAAAAATTAAAGTTTATGATTTTGTGCTAGGACTTGGCAACAAAACTCTCCCAAATGGCTTCCTTTATTCTACTGTGTAGGAGTCACAAACATAGAAAGAAAATCTGTTTAAAACTTGTGAGTATGGTGAGAAAGGATGTTTTAAGTGTAAAAGTGACCACAACAAAAATGAAAAAAGAAACAGCCTGTTTAAATGCATTCATGGTCCCGGTATAAAAGATCTTTCCCACTGCGAATCAAAGAATAACTCCTGTGCCAGAAATGGTGAATCATGACTTGAACTAGCAAGGAAGTAAACTAATACTTTGTAATTTATTAGTAGCTGAACTATGACATATGGTTGCTTTTAGAAGCTATTTATTATATCCAACTTCAAGTTTATTAATAGCTACAAAATAGAAGTCACCTTTGTAAGTGGGAGAAACTGAAGTCCCCACTGTATTAGGACCAGAGCCTATCTATTAAAACTATCCGGTGTTACCCTTTAAAGGTAACTTCCATACATTTGTCACTTTGGAGAAGTTGAGACTCCAGACATAAGTAGCACACTCCATCCTTGCTGGGACAACTGCAGAGATGAATGAGATGTCTGCAATTTCCTCTGGCCATTTCCCCTGGCCCAATGAAAGATGCCCTGAAAACTGGAAATGAATGCTTTGCTGTTCCATGGAAGTCAAGTCCATTTCGTTATCTTTTGGCCCCACACACAAACTGAAGTAGCAGCACGCTACAGAATTCATGCATGCACAGAACTAGGACATTTCACTCCTGATGGACAACTGCAAGTGACGGCAGAAAAACAGAGAAGGAAAGGTTATTTTTAGGAATACTTATTTCATAGATTGAGGTTACACAAATCTTTCATGCAAAGAGAACAAACAGAGAAGGATGCCTGTGCCTTGTTCGCGCCCTTGGCAATGTTTGATAGCACAGGGGGATATAGATTTCAGAACACAAAGCAGCTACCCACACCTCCTTCCCCAACGAGCAGGCATTCTTATGGAAATAATAGCATTCTCTTTAAGACAGAAATTTGTCTTTATTACCCATGTTTCATTCAATATTGAACAATATAATAGCTTATTGCAAGGCCCAGTCATTTGGGGAAATTTTGCTGAAGGTGGGATGGAACAAGGATAGGTCTCAGTAAGCAGGTTATAATTTCTTTTTCAATTCCAGTTGAACAGTTACGCTTCTGGAGAGGAGTTCTGAGGAGGGAGAATGCATAATTTGTGCAGGCAGCTTTTGAGAACACAAAACGGGAATAGCGTCAGGGCAATTTTAACCTGTGAGCTGATGATACCACAGTTAAATCTATGTAGATTCGATAGGTTGCTCTAAACTTTAATCAGTTTAGGGTCTACATACCACTAGACAGCCCAAAGATGTAAACACAGAAAGGGCATTTTTTATGCCTATGAGGGTGAAAACATAGAAGTCAAACACGCACAGAGGTGCCTATTTCTCTGCAGTTGATGCTTCTCCAGTGCTGTGGAAGGAGCCAGGAGGAACCTCGGGAATCCCCAGAACTGTTACAAAGCTGGCAGTCATCAAACACCTGCTACACACTTGTGGATCGTCTTAAACTGGGCACTGAAGATGACAGTGCTGCCTCACCTCGTAAACAACAGGCAACAGAGGCACAACTTATCTACAGTGTGGGAGACTGAGCTGTACATCAGTCATCTGCCAGAGATGCCCAGCTCTTATCTTTTAAAGGGCTGCCATTATCAGTTATTGTGAGATAACATTCATCCTCTCTGATGAAGACTTCCTCGATTTTGCATAATTAGCAAAATTTTAGTCAGATCACGAAGAACTCTACAATTGAGCAGTCAGAGGACTTGCCAAGTTCCGGCCTCTGCTAAAACTCCTGTAAGCATTTTGTACAATGCAGAATGACTTTCACAGAGAAATGTTCCCAGTGTTAGAGCATAGAGGCAGGTTACTGCATTCTCCCAAGAACAAGGGAGACTGAAGGTAGACACCTCACTTTGAATTAATCAGAGGAGTATTTGGACAAGTGCCGACCACATCCCAGGATAGCATGCTAAGTACTCACCTAAAACAAAACAATTACCCTTTGCTTCAGCTCTGTATGTTTGGGGGCTTTTATAAGACTTGCAAGGGGCAGTGAGGCTGCACAGAGTTAATTGGTTTTCTGACCCAGACAAATCTTTCACTGTTCCTTTGTGACACTTCTTAGAGCCTTCATCTGCCATCAGAGAAATATGTACAAGAACTGGTGGAAGGGTAGGGAAGCATATTTTGTCAGTAAAAGTATATGTGGAATGACAGAGCTTTTACATATGTGTTTTCTTAACTACAAGCTAAAACAAATGTCGTTTTAGAGGTATATTTTTTTCTTGCTGTCTTGGTTATCCAGGTGAAAACAGCTTATTTACAGCCTGTTTATTTTTAATTCCTCCTTTCATGTTGCTTTCAGGGAAATGTCACCTCCTGACAAGAAAAGGTTAAGTCACGCAATGCTGCACTATACAATCAGTCTGTTTGACAAGCCTGGTCTGCCAAAAATATGAAAGAATGAGCACCTGACCAGTAGCCAAACCATCTCCATTGACAGAAGTTCCTGCTTCAGTATTTTAATTATTCTCATGGGTCTTCCCATCTTCAGACACATCAGCACTGACCTTACCTCATCACTGGTAAACACCAGCAACTTGTTTTTTCCATGGACTGAACTCTCCCTCTTCAGACCAGAACCTAGAATTAGCAATGAAATTGCTTCAGCCTGTTCAAATTGTGCTGTCCTGATAAAAGACTAAGAGGCTCTGCCATTTACTATTTGTATTGCTTATTCTAGCCAAAATGCTACTAAAAAAGCTACCAAAAATGCTGGTTTGATACCAGCCAAGACTCCAAAGTGTAAGTGGCCTTTTTATTTACACAAATATTCTGTGCAACTAATGAAACATCCCACTGAATTTCAGACTGCCTTAGACTGGTTTTTATTATTCAAACACATAAACAGCCATGAGGTAACTGCAGCTAATTTGCTGTTTCGAGTGTTTGGAGTAAATGTTATGAAATAGCGCTATTAAATGGTTGGAGTCTTTGGACATTTCCAAAAATCATCCTAGAATCTTGTGATTTTTAAATCCTTTTTCATTTTCCTGTGATTATTTTACACTATCTCATGGAAGCAATGGCACTTCATTTTGTTGATCTCATTACAACACCAATAGGAGATATTGTGATCTGTGAGCTAGACCAGAAACATTATTGTTATGTGAGACAGTGTGGAAATTCATATCAATGCAAATGGGGGGAAAAAGAAGTGTTAAATAAAATAAACAACTACTTCAATACCTGTGGGTATTCCCTTTGATCCAGCTTCAGGAAAGGATGCTCCTTTAAATGCCACACTGACTTCTGTGGCAGTTAAGTAAAAGTTTCCTGCCTTTCTAAGGTGAGCTGTCATTTACTGTCCATATTTTCCATATCTAAAATAACGAGACCAGGAGGAATAGCAAAATTATGTATATGATCATACAAGGCAACACTTAGTTTTTACTACATTGCATTACTGATGCAAATATGTTTGAAGGCCTTTCTCCTACTCACTTATATAAAAAAAAATTAATTGATGTTATAGCCCATCAAAATTAATGGATATGACATGTTCTATTCTTGATCACAAAGGAAATAGCATGAATATGAATGCTGGTCCACTCAGCAGTGCTGGATTCCTCACTGACATGCGTTGTGTGCTTGCCATTTTTCCTAACAACGAATTTGAACAATTGAAAATGGGAAACAGACACTTGGCATTGCTGCAGGAAATCAGACATTTAAAAACATGGAAAACTGAAAGTCTGAATGTGGTTACAGATTTAACAAGAGGCATTAGGGGTGAAACAACGCAATAAGCCTTTGTTTGAGGTATTTGCACAATAATGTCAGCACTGCGTAAGACTCACAAAAACTGGCATATCACTGGCGTAAGCATGTAACAGAGTAGTATTAATTAGCCTTAGAATAATACAATAAATACTCCAGGGGTCATGTGTTTGCTTTCTGACTCAGCACACAGACCCTCATTACAGTTAAGTACTTTGTTGTGTTTAATACCCATTCACAAGTCACTGATTCAGCAGTATGTCCATTTAATCCCATGCTTAACTTTGAAGTATATGCTTCAGCATTTAGTCAGGTTGCAGCATAGACATTATTACTAGTAAATCTATTATTAAATGAATAAATCTAGTAACATTCACACATACATGTCTGGGTCACAACTTAAAAACCAATGTGTATACATATTTCAGCTGAAAAATTCAACACAGAAGTACATAACACAAAAAGCGTTTTTGCATTTAAAAAAGCACAACTGTCCCCATTTGCTACTATTTCATAGAGATATAAAACTATGATGCTGTCATCAGCACCTATGCAGTTCATACGTTTGGAATTCTCTGCAACACCTTATAAGTACCAGCCACTTCATGGTGGCCCTGAGCATGGTTTATTCAATCTTAGACACTCCTGGAGCCTTTTTCTGAGAAAGAGAAATGCCAGACTGGACACCAGAAGATTACAATTAAATGTCTCCTCATCAGCTTATGAAATCCATAAACAAGGCTTTGAGTACTGCTACTTTGAATACTCAACAAATTTCAACATTTCAAACAAGCAAACTGTAGAATAGACTTTGCTTGTATTGACCTCTAATTATTAGCGCCTCATATATATATTATATAGATGCACAGCAGTATTACAAATGATGATCACCTTTCATTTTTGCTCATATAAGTACAGGAATATTCTGAAAGATTTGGTCAGTATTTTTATGCTTAGTGTCTAAGGGCAAAATTCCTCCTTCAGGCACTGCTTTGAGAAAAATTTGAGGATAACACACACTACAGCAAAAGTCCCATGAGGATGCTTGTAACGCCAGAACTGTACCAACAGCAATACCACTTCTGATGACATTTTATCTGAATGCTTTGGAGGGAAAGAGAAAGGGGGAATGTAATTGACTTATTTACCATTCTTAAACTAGTGCTGGCTATAATTACTATATTTTTTATGTCCACTGATGTGAATGTGATGAGAATTTGGCCTTACTCTCTAAAGAGCTACAACAATGTAGGAAATGCAGAACAGAAAAAATGACATGCAGCACCATTCTCAGGATCTGGAGGATAGCACTTTGCTCCCTGTTGTTTTGCCCAGCACCACAAGTGCAGAATCAAAACCCCATAAAGTTCAAACAATTCAATGGTCAAACATGGCTTTACCAAGTGATGAGAAACAATCATTACCAAAACCAGCTAGAGCATAAAAATTAATCTGGATATGGTTCAAATTAAGCTAGTATATTACTGACAACATTTGTTACAGTAACATCTAGGAATAATAACCTTTTGTTCTTGTAGTTTACACATAAAATTTCTGATTTACTACGGTGAAGGACACTACAACATACTAGTGGTGTTTTTTCAAGGAGGTGATTAGATAGATAAATAAGAATAGCACAGGAAATGTAAATGTACAGGTTAAAACCCTGGAATTTTTCATGCTTTCTGATACTTCAGAAAAACATTATCAGTCTGTGGTTTTCCCAAACATGCAATTAGCTTATATATTTCTTTATACACCTTTACATCCTACATGGTATCTTAGATAAATTATCCAATAAACACTAAAAATAGTAGTGTAAATAGACAAAACAGTAACTCCTTAGTCTTCCCACATTTTTAACTGATTAGACAGCCTTCTAGTTTTCACAGCAGCAAATGCTATAATTAAGTCTATTGATTTCATTATAACTTCAGTATTTTCACCTGCTAATTCTCCTTCTCCAAAATTATCCTTCTATAGCTGGTTTAATCCAAAATAGCATCTGCAATGCATGATTATAATTTCAGGCTTATTCTGAATGCTGTTTTTAGAAAGTCCATAGAAAACCTGTTCAACCCAATGAACTAGCTATACGTGATAAAAGAAAACAGAAGGGCTCTCATGCAGCCTTGAGGATGGTCAGTCTTGGAAAGGCTGTTGCGGTTCCTGCCCCTCACTACCCACACTGTCCTTGTCACAGAAGTTACATCTGCATTGGAGGCAGTTCAGTTATCAGACCATGAGACAGCTGCTGATATGCCCCACTTGCAGCACGGAGTACTGGGAGGTGACTAGAAGAGATGAGCTAACACGGCTGGCAGCAGAAGATGATGACCTGCTCCCTCTCACCCACTACCCAGACACCTTCTCTTAATGCTCATTTGGCTGCTTGTCCAGCCTAATGTTGAGCCCGTTCAGTTCACTGAGCTGGCAGAAAACAAAGACAGAAATAAATGAAAATAAGACAGAAATTAACTTCTGCTGGCTTACTGAGCTAGGTC
Source organism: Melopsittacus undulatus (assembly GCF_012275295.1). Lineage (NCBI taxonomy): Eukaryota > Metazoa > Chordata > Aves > Psittaciformes > Psittaculidae > Melopsittacus > Melopsittacus undulatus. Next base: position 33,986,137 of record NC_047529.1, on the reverse strand, counting down.
CCAGCTTCAGTGAGAGGGCCAGGATAATGATCAGCCAGGGATGAGCAGGAGGTGAAGCAGAGCAGATTGACCTCATTTGACATGAGCAGGACCAGTGCCTTGAAACAGGCAGTATCAACATTATCTTCTGATCTCACCCCAAGTTAAACAAGCACTGATTTCAACAGTAAACACCTTTGTCAGGTGTTTAAAAGTAAAACCAAGTCTTTGAGTCAGGACAACCCTACAGCTGAGGGAACGATAATCTTAGTGGAGGGATGAAGGCAACAATCAGGCTAGGCTAGGGATTCCCTTGCCTGGCCGAGCTGAGGCAGTCACAACCACACTGCTTTGTTTGAGAGAAAACTTAGAAGAGCTTCAACTTAAACATCAAAACTTCACAGAAAAGATAAATAATTACTTTGTAAGAGTGGGAGACATGAGCAGAATCAGGAGAGTTTTCAGTCGAAACTTTTTGCTCAGTGACATGAAAAGCACGGACTAGATCTGGCAACATCAAACAGTCCTGGAAGGAACCCATGTCGGAGTGCTCATACAATCAAATAACACTTTGATGGGTATAAGGGTCATTTGTCAGAGTACTGATATAGCAATAATAACGTATTTTTAAAAATGCAAACTCAGTTTCAGGAAGGTATCTTTGCCTAATTTTAAGGCTGTCATTTTTCCTTAAAACATCCCTGATTTTTTTCAACCCCCCAGGACAGTGAAACTACTCTGTGTGAATGATTCCTTCCTGTCAAAAACCCTCCTATGCTCTGTAAGGATAAAAGGAGCTCAGAAATTATGTCTGACAAAGTGGATGTCTCTTATGAGATTGCCAAAGGAATTTATGTGCAGTTTATGAAATGTGGGTGATGTTATAAAACTGCCATACCACTGAAAGCCTTTATGTATGGGAAATATGCTATTTCTAGTAGCATTTCTGCCGTTTGTCTCACTGGCCAGAGAGAGTGAATGATTATTATACATAAAAGACATTCACATAGGTGAAACAATCATAAAGCAAAAGGCAGGCTAAGGACCAGTCATCACTTGGTAAAGCAGTTCCCTACCTTTTTCTCTGGGGAAAATGTCTGAGGCAGTGAAATTTCGCTGGATGGCTTCCAGATTTTGTTCAATGACTATCTAAATAAAAATACCCAAGGCAGTGCTAGAAGCGGGGATCAGAACTACACGCTTTTGCTCCTGGAGAGCCCTGAACAGACAGCAAAATCTTTGTTATCTTCTCCTGTAGAGTAGCTGAATTTCAAAATAAATGCAATGCAGAGTTCTTCTTCTCTAAAATAACCCATAGCAGATACAAGACTTAGACTCATGTTTACACCTCCAAGGGCTGAAAATTAGACTTCCTCAGCTGCCAGGGACAGAAGCTACTCCGTAATAAGCTAGGGCTTAGATACACCTTGTGAGTTCAGCTCCCAGAGACAGGCACCTGACTTAAGATCCTTTTGGGTCTGGACCCAAGAGTATTAACTGCATTTCCCTGGCTGCATCCAACATCTTTCACAAGTGAGCTGCTCCAAAGCTAGTCTTGTCCTTGTACCGCAAACAAAGATCATTTTTCTTTAGGCAGCTTGCACTTGAATTTAAGATTAGATATTGTAGCATATGGACTCATTTGTAGATAAATTCACAGTATCTTACAAAATTCTGGCAATGGAATAACATTCTGTTGTCTGCACTTTGACCTCAAGAAAACTTCTCTGGTAAGTTTTATAATGTTAAAATTAATGGTCTCTCATTCTGTTATCAGAGATTATCTTTATTACCTTATGTTAACGTGCTATTTTCCACATGTAGTGATTTACAAGACTTCCTCATGCCTTGAAAGAAGCTGCTGCACACACAACAAAAGCACTACAACGCCCCATTCTCAGTCTAATCATATATTGCTGCATCTCTGTTCTTTCCTGAGGGTTGTTTTACAGAAGACCAGGGCTGTAGTTGCAAAAAAACTAATGTACCTGGTGCCTCTTTCCCTACATCCCATGTAAGATGCCAGAGGACATCAATAACATCATTAAAACCAGAAATACACAGACTCACTTTTAAAAATCCTTGCCTTATTTTTCTTTTATTAAACAGATAGTTGTCTGGAAGAGGAAATGAGAAACAGTTCTTTAAAGCATCTTTAACAGTTCTTTGTAGTTCAGATCTAGTCTGATCCAAAGCACTGCTGGCAGCTGCACTATTAACGTGCATTATCCAGAGAGAAGAGAAGAGCAGATTTCTCCTTTGCTACACTTTTTGGTTTCCTTTTTCTTTTCTCTCAAAAATGCTCTGAAGCTAATGCAGAAGTCCTGATCTTATTCTCCGGATGGGAGAGAAGAGAGGAACACATAATGGCTCACTCTCTACTTTTTCATTTGGGTTTCTGTCCAACAGTGACAGTCTGGCCTGAGTACCCAGTTGAAAGGACTGGGAAATGCTCCAAATCCCCCAGTTCACATGTGCCCAAAGAAACTCTTATGCTTATATTTACTTTTAGCATCTTTCACAGTCCCCACTGACACACCTGACATTGATTTCAAAGGGAAATTATATGAATCCATACTGACACTTTCAATGCTGGCACTTCCACCACACTGACCTTATGCTTTTATAAATGTAGCATCTTTAGCCCTTTCATTCCAGCGTAGAAACAGGTACTGTGGTGACTTGTTTGTGATAGCACTTGCTACTCTCAACTAAGCTACTCATGCAACTGATGAGGAAAAGCTGCTGAGATAAAACTGAGAAGAATTGAATGGGATGGGTAGGAGGCTGCTATACAACATCATTGGTTACCATATCAAGGAGCCTGGGAGACACAGCTGGTCAAGACAGAATAATAGGGGAATAAATTGTGATGCAAAGTAAAAAACCTGACACGTAAGAGGGAGAGAAACCACTAAGGAGGTGCCCATAATGCAAGTTGTTGAATCTCATTTGGAGCCATCTCTGGGGCAGTGATGCTTTGCCAGCGGTAGGTGGAATACGGGGCTCCATCAGTCCTTTGGCTTTTGCCACCACCCTGAGGGTGGCTTTGGAGGAGCACAGTGGCAGCTAGCCTGCCCTTCTCCTCATGACATGGTGAGAAGGCATGCTGCAGCATGGGGAATCCCTGACTTTCACACCAAGCAACAACTAGTTAAGGTGTGCTGGGAGGCACTGAGCTCTGTCAAAGCCATCAGGAGTGCCTCAGAGCTGGATGAAAATGCTCTGCCCATAAGCAACTGTAAAACAGGCAGTGGTTGCTGGAGGATTAGCATATCAAGAAAGAGAACAAAATCTGAGGATAGACCATAGTGTGGACAAGACTGAGAAGGGAAGGCAAGTTCTGGAGCCTGTCAGGAGACCACAGTCATGAAAGGCTGCTGTCTTTGCCAGCCTCCAAGACCTGATATTGGCTTTCACCTTACAAGTAAAGAAAGGAAAGGTGCTACAGGGGTGCCTGTATTATCTGCTGTCCTCCAAGAACACCACTACCTGGGTGTAAAAGACTGAGCCACCTGGGGGTACTTCCCTGCCTGTAATGCTTGAAACTACTTTGCCTGATGGAAAAGTAGTTTAAAAGTTGCCCAGTCTTCAAAGTAGTTTGTTTATGACTGCTGCCACCTTAATGAGTGCTGAACTTGTGGAAATGTTAAACTGCATGCCTTGCTGGTGATGGGCACTGGGATGACTACAACCTGCTCTAACACAAATGCCAGAAATAGAGGGGCATGCAAGTCTTTCCAAAGGTTGTCACTGTCAAGTACAGACAAGCCTTGCAGTACCAGGGGTTAAACTGAAGATTTCAGGAGGTGAGTTCTAGCTAGAATTACCTATAGGGATACTCATGTGTCTGCTAAAGAAAAGTTAATAGTGTGGACAGAAAAGATCTGCTGGAGAATAGAGAAGGGGGAATACTCAGAAGCTGCTGAAGACTCCACTAGCTATCATTCAGGCTAGGAACAAATCGTCAGAGTTTTCACTTTTGACCAAAAAAAAGCAGTTGACATTTTAATGATCTGTGACACAGGTGTGCCAGATGGCTCAAAATATGCTGCTGTCATGTTTCCTCTTATTTATCACAATATGTCTTAAATTGGCCTATCTGTACTGGAACACTTTCAGGCATAGGCATCATGAAGGTTTGTCCATTACTAGGATAGACTGCTTTGAGTTTCTTTGCCGGCTGGGTGTGCTGTGCAGCCTTATCTTCAGAATATCTGAGGACCTGCTCGTTATTCCTATTTTTGAACAAAAGGTAAAAAAACAAATCAAGCCTTAGAGGGTTGAAGAGGTCTGACTCAAAAACTAGGTTCAGTTTGTTTCCAAGATGCATTCAGGAAGGTACAGCATTTAGGTATTTCAAAGCTGACAATTAATCATTCTTTATAATTCTTCAATAGTCTTTCCTCTAAAGAAAGTTGCACTGATAGAGAAAACTAGTTTTGAAAGCAAACACTATCTTGGGATTAGGGGAATTTGATAAAGAAGATATCTGTGTGAGCAAAAGGATTTGGTCTTCCATGGGATTTAAATTCAGGTTTTGTGTCTTTAATTTAGCTACATCTGATATTGCTTATAAGGAATTCAAGATGAGTTAAAGATGATATTTACCTTGCTTTCATGCAAATTTCTATTATTTTTACTTAGATTACCTGCTGTAACGGTGACTTTGTACAAATTTACTTTCTCCTAGGCAAGAGACCCTCCCTTCTGATTTGAAATGAGCAACACCAAAAAGTTAACAGAGTTCAGAACTGACAGATGCCTCACAGTCATATTTAAAGGTTTTTCTCAGAGCAGACTGCCCTTTTGTGCTCCCCCACTATTACACGAATGGAGTCCTGGTGATGGAAGCAGCATCAGCAGCTTGGAGGGAATGGGGTGGAGCACAAGGAAGGAAAAAAGTGGCTACATCTCCAGACGCCCTCTGGTGCCTTCGAAACCTGAAAACTAGACACTGCCTGTCTGGTGCCCTCAAACCTAGAAACCCAGAAACCTGCCTGATGTTGTCAAACCAAAGTGAGCCATGAACCAGAGAGCTAGTTCTGATGGCAGTGAAGGTAATTTCTTCCTTGAGGACCACAGGGTTAGAGATGTGGCTGGTAACAAGCTGGATACCTGGTACACAGTTAAATCCCACATCACCATTTGAAAGGAGGCCATGGGGAGAGAGTGACATGAGCTGTCCTGGCAGGTAACATGTGGAACACAGGTTGGTCACACATGAACTAGGAGAATTCTTTTGGTACATTAAAGCACAAAGAGGCCTGAGTGATTTAACTGTTTAAGGATGGCAGCCCATCACTGCTAAGATTATATATGCACATTAACAGTGGCATTCATGTGAAAGGCTGATGGTTGTTTTTTTAAGAGTGGCACAGACTTTTCTGTGGCTTGATCTATTGCCCATATGAATGGGTTAGCCTCCTATAGGCAATATATTTTCCTCAAAAGGCTGCAGGAGCATTAATAACAAAAACTGGAGCCTAGCACTTTTTAGTGTAAAGATTTTTAATTGAATTTAAATAAATATGGAAAATTTCTATCTCTATTATTTTTTTTTGGTATTCCTTATTTTCTGCATCATAGTTTTCAGTCATTCAATAAGATAACAGAAAGTAGAGTACAGCACTGTCAGCTCTTGTGTTTTTATTTTACCTTCCCAGTTTCTTCTTGAGGATCAGATCATTAAATCAGGAGACTGCAAAATAAAGATAACTTCCTTTACTATAAGTCTTATAATCCACACTTGTAAAGAAAAACTTGGAAATGTGAAGTGAATGAAACCTACAGAACCAAGTAAAAAAACAAACTGCAAAAGTACTTTCAATAGGAAAAAACCCCACATCGTTTTTAAACAATCTCATGATTTTTTGAGGCTGACTCATGATTTTGTAATGTTTAAAGTTGGCAGTACTGGTACCCTGTGATTTAGATGACTAATCGCACACTGAAAAGCTAATAATCAAAGTAAGCAGTTTGTGAAGTACCCACAGACAAGAAAATATGTATCTCAACTACTCAGCAAAGGCTTGTGCATAAATTGACAACAAATAGAATCAGTTTATATAACTGCTTCACAAAGAGAGAAAAGAGCTAATCAGTTAATCAGTTGTTTTATTTGTATCACATAATACTACCAGCTGCAGTAGTGAGCATGAAGAAGGAAGAGTATGGAATAGAGAGAATAACAGGGTAGCGCTTCAGCAGGGAACGAGGGAGCATGGATGGAGTTTAGCAAGCAAAATGCAAGAGTAAATACTGACTGCAGGAAGGCTGCAGTTACACTGCTCACCAGACAAGAAAATACCTGGGAGAAGGAGGGAAGCAAGCACAAAATAAAGTCAGGAGAGAAGTGGTCAGCTGGCTACAAAGAGTTAAATCTAGGTGCAATGGGCTGTCCACAGAGGATGCCTATGGCAAGGATCAAAAAAGAATAAAAGCAGCAGAGGAGACATCATTTGAAGGCAGGTGAAGGCAACTGGGGTGACTCCTGGCTTGGACCACTTGTTTGTGCACATTACTTTTCAGCTGGGCCTTTTCCAGACCTTTATCTTATATGAGGCAGAGGGGAGGAGGTGCATGTAGCACATGCTTGGCACCAACTATGTTTTCTAACGAGAAGATGGATTCTTTTCTGAAACTGCTCATAGCAAAATGACACTGATAGGAGCTGAAGTATCTACACCTATTGATGGTGCTCAAGCAGCTTAGTTCCCTCAACATAAAATTGGCAAGGAAGGATGATTTCTAATTTTCAGAAGCTACAAAGGAATTTGAGAAATATAGCTAATCTGGTGGGACTTCATTTATTGACTTGCAAAAGCAGAAAACAAAACCATTTTGAAAAGAAACACTACACATTTATCTGGATAAGCATTTTTGTAGCTATTTTTTGCAAAATATAAAGTCTAAGCCACACTGGCCTATAAGTTTGTATCCTCTTTATATAAAATTAATATTTTCTTTATTTTATATTCTCTTTATCTAAAATTAAATTGAGCTGTAAGTAGTTTCAGAAAATTCTCCCACAAAGGCATATTTAATTACAAGTCCAACAAATGTGAGTTTCATTGTCTGTTGAGGAAGCTGTTATAGACAGGATATTGCATGAGTAGGATCTCTAGTATGTAAGTTCCCACTTAGAGAAAAAAGCAGCCAGAAACTGTTTGAAAATGAAGGTCAAACCAAAGAAAATAAAACCAAGGAACTGGAGTGAATGGAGGAGAACAATCCATCTGTATTAGGACTTTCTATAGCAGCTGTCACCGAGCAGCCATCACCGTAATGTCTAAGGTACTGCGCAATTGGAGTGGATACTAAAATTCAAGGAGAGATTGCAGACTAAACGGGAAAGACGGAGGGATGTATTTCACAGCTGTCAGCCAAGATAGGAATGATATTTCATTCCTTACTCCAGATGGAGACTGGCTCACATTTTGATGCAGTGAGTGAGGGGGTGACTTAAATGCACAGATTCATTCATGAGCCACACGTACAACGCAGCTTTTTGAAAATGCTGTAGTAATGCACAGAGAAAGTGGGGAAAGGGAGTATCCACATAATTAATCCTCTAGTGTAAGAGACAGGGAGGTCACTGGAAGTAAGTACTGTCACAGGATACATGTCCCACATTCAGAGCCTGTATATTCTGCTTTTACATTTACTTTTAACAAATGCTTTTACATTTAACAAATGCCTCAACATTAACTATGGCTCTGTAGCTGCAGGACACCATTCTCTAGTGACAACTTCCCACCTCTGCTGACATAATTTCCCAACTAGCTAGAAGTGTGAGATTTACTGAAAAATACAAATATTTTTATGGGAAGGCATGCAAGCACACAAAGGAAAAATATTTAAACAAATATGTCTGGGGAGTGACAGAAGAGTCAATGGCTAAAAGCCCAAACAACGTGTCATGCAGAACAAATAGAGAGCTTTGACGTAGGCACATTAGGGGGACAGAAGTTGCTACAAAGATTCACAAAGAGCAACTCACCATGCAATGTACCTCCAATGCACTGACAAAACAGCCCTATGTATTTTCAAGGGGAGCTTTTAACATCCAGAACATTGCAATGCATTTATTTGACTGAAACAAACCATTCATAATATTGATGCAAAACATACAAAAAATTAAAGTGAAATCAATCTTCATTATTCTGCCTCGGTATATGGACTTTGAACAGCACATCCTGCTCTTACCATTCATACCATTTAATACATGTTTACATGACATTGCATAGTATTTTTCCCAGCTAGCTCACTTCTCCCTTCATGCCTGTAAACTAACGTACTGATCTAATGGTAGACATTAAATATGACAGTTTGGGGATCTGCCTAGGGGAACTCAAACATTTCCGGTTTATTTCATGAACACTTTGCAAGCTTGTAGCCTTGCTTATGGTTTTTGTTGCAACCTTACATCATTTGTTTTGCTTCAAGGAAAGGAGATACTGATGTATGAGGGGTTGTTTGCACCTCTTCTCTCATGTTTTCCCTAAGAATAAAGTCTGCTTAATGTAATAATGTCTTTACCAGGAGCCTGCCTGTCCCTAACTGAAACTGTCACAGCCCCAAAGAGTAAAATAGAAGTCAGCATGGGAGAAATATAAAGGAATTGTGCACAAGCTGTTGTCAGCACAGTCTCAAAACAGCTCTGCCACGCAAGAACTGCACCATGGAGCTCAGCCCTCCAGAGAAGACCTCAGCCTTGGCCTCAGGAGTATCTGAATGCCAACAAGAGTCATGCCAAGGCACCCAAAGGTGTGGACAGAAGTCTGGGAGTCCCAGAAAATCAAGTACTAGCGGGATGATTATAAGGAGAGATCAGGAAAGCAGTGGATGCCACCACTACAGTAACAGTAGTTCAACAGCTCTACTTGATGCAGCAAGGTCCAAAGCCATCCTGCAGAGGAGAGGCACCCAATAATGCTCTGAAGCCCCATCAAACCCTCCTTTAACCCAAGGAACTGCTCTGCCTTTACAACCATTAGTTCATTGTTGCTGTGTACCTCTACGTGACCAATTTCTTTCTTCCCTCAAAAGCATAAAATTTGGATGCAGAATGACAGCAAAATCCAAAACTTGGCAGCACTTTATGCGTGAATATGAATTCTTGTATTTCAGCCTGCCTGACACCCAACAAAAAGCTGCCTGGTATCTACCAGCACTCCTTCCTTGTTTTGTTCCCCATGTTCACATCTCTTCATACTCTGCAGCCTCCCAAATGACCACTGAAGCCTCCATAAGTGGAGTCCTTCAACAGATCTGTGATTTTTGCTACAGAAAGAAAAAACAGGCACAGTACGGGTAGGGTACATGTGAACACTGAGAACAGCCACAGGATATAACCCTTAACTCCTCCACTGACGATGATGCTGTTAGATCCCCTGACGCACAACTAACAGATTGTTTAGAAACAAGTGACTGTGCCCCCAAGGAAAACCTAAATGCAGACAACCAGCATTGCTGCAACACAACAGCTCTGGGCCAAGATCTGCAATAGGCAAGCCCATCTCCTCACAGCAGTGGTCCTGGAGATGAGATCATGCTGTGGGCAGGAGCCCACCGGGCAGACGGCAGGGACCATGAACAGCCACAGAGAGGCTGGGAGTAGCAAAAAGCCAAACCACCACAGCTGTATAGGTGCTGTAGATATAGCGTGTGGTATTCATATGAATCATATTCATGCTTTCTGTAGGCAACAGAAAGAAGCAGGCACCCTAACAGAGAGATCCAGATGGGTTTCTATGGCAGACAGATGAGCCATCTCTGAAAGCCTGTTCTCTCCACTGATGGCAAAGGCTGACTACACAGGATCCACAGCAGCGTACTCTGTGGCTCAAAATAAATGAAAATGATTTCACCGTAGTTAGATGAACTCTATTTTATCAATACATATTTCATGCCAGACTTCTGTGCCTCCTGAATTTTGACAACAAATTGCTTATTTCTCCTGGTTTAAATATTACAGTCACCTGCCACTCACGTTTGCATTTTGCTTCTTTTGTGTTAAATGATGAAAGACATGGAAGACTTTTTCGTTATATTTATATTTATTTACACACATTTATCCAGCCTACATGCACAGAAATGAATGTGAATTTTTCTAAATCCCATTGCCAGTCTTTGCTGTCAAGTATAATTGTTTTCTTTAAAAAGCATTCATATCAATATTTACATTTGAAAGTGTGCTACTAGAGATTTAAAGCATCCTTTCACATGCAGTACCTCAAATGCATATATTTGTATACATCTCATTATTATTTTTTTCAGCAGAATTTAGCATAATCCATTTTTTATTTTCCTGGGCTCTTCTGTGGCCTTTGAAACAGCAATCTATTTGCAGTGATTTCAGGAGGGTTTGGATTGGACTTTGTATTATCCTATTAAGAAAGGCAGTCATGTTTACTTCTATTTTAAAATTCTTCCTAGAGCTAGAGTAGTAACAGTGTCGCTTTGAGAAATGCCATACACCCCACTTGAGGGGCAAAATGCACCTCTTGGATGGACATTTTTAGAGATGTAACAAGCACATTTGGAAAGATAACTGTCATGATCATAAAAGTCACAGGTACTGTGAGGCTGGAAAAGAAGAGTAGTATAAATATGGTGGATAGCCTCAGCCTTACTATCTGCTTCATCCTGCTGTATCATCCATCTCTTCCTGGGCTGATGTTCACATTGCAAGCTCTGCATGGAAAGTTGTGGATAAATCCCCAAGCCCCCCACAAAAGCACATGTTAATTTGACTTAATTTCCAGCCACAGGTTCTTGCTGTGCCTTTGCCTGCAAGGCAACAAAGCATGCCCCTGTTAGACCCCTTCACTCTGCTCAAGGGTTTGTGTTCAGCCACCTGGGAACCTCTCCACCACCCCTTCCGCAGAAACAGACGTTGCTCCTGGAATGCCCCTCACAGATCTTTGCACCTCTGCTGCTGTAGACAGATCCCCTGGGATCTTCCACCAGCAGCTACACATCTGCTGGGAAATGACACCAGCAAAATGCAGCACTTGGATGGCCACCCTTCCCATTAGGGACAAAATTTCACAGAACCATAGAATACCAGGTTGGAAGGGACCTCAAGGATCATCTGGCCCAACCTTTCTGGGCAGAGCATGCCCTAGACTAGACGGCCCAGCACTCTGTCTAGCCAGATCTCAGAGGTGTCCAATGTTACAGAGTCCACCACTTCCCTGGGGAGATCACTGTGAAATGGCTGATTGTTCTTATTGTGAAAAAATCTCCTTTTCTGTCTAATCAGAATCTACCCAGGAGTAACTTGTGCCCATCTCAGCTTCTGCCCAATACTCTTTCCTCATATGCCTTCACTCTGCATTCTCAAGTCATTATATTGCACTTAGATTAATTAAAACAAAATTTTCAACAAAAACTATTTGGAGAAGAATTCACACAATTTCACAGCATCTATGTGCCTTCTTCACACTTTACCGGCCATGTTTTCATATAGAACATTGCCAAAAGCATTGAGCAGCTCTCAGTCGGTAACAAGTCTCTGCAGATTCTCTCTAGGAAAATACATGGTCAAACCTGTAAATGAGACAGTTGTTTATTCCTCCTAAGACAGCTGTAGGTTTTAATGTAAATACTCTGTGATATAAAGCCAAACACTTTGGAGAAATTAACCTGTATCTGTATCCCCACCGTTGTTTCATCAACTAATCTATAATCCTGTCAAAGAAAGGTAACGGATTTATTTGACAAGACTTCCTTGCCACCAAACCATATCGACTGCATTATTTATACTTGTTAACCTACCCTTTCTGTTGGCTCTTTCCAGGCTAACTCTTATATAATATGTAATATTATACTGAAATCTGGATTCATGCAAGGGGGGGGGGGGGGGTCTAGGTCTTACGTTCTCTTTTTTTTTTTCTTACATAGCAAGTGCATCAGCACTTTTCCAAGTCTCTGAAAGTTTCTTAGCTCTGCAGGATTCACATTGGTGGTTCAAAAGCTCCCTCAGCTGTTTCCTCCATAACTCTTGGGGGGTGAAAATTACCCAGAACTGACAATGTGGAAAAGCTTGGAGCATTCCCATGGAGAGCTGTTTGCCTTCTGCTGAGACACCAAGGGCAGCTCAGCTACTTAAGATACAGAAAGGGAAAGACAATGCTGGAAAATCAGGGAGCGCCTGGAAGAGTCAAGGCTGTTGTACACATCGTTGCTGTTCCTGTCAGCATCTCCTTGACAAGGAATGCACACCCTTATTACCATTTTTCTTCTAAATACAATTGTAATTAGTATAACTGTTATTCAAAGAGATCAAGAATTTGCCACTGCTTGATTGTTACCTGCCTGCTAGGTCAAGCAGAGCGTGCACACTTCCAGATGGGTTTCTTAAGGTGAAGTGCTGCTGTACAACTGCTACTACTCCTAATAAATAACCATAAATTCAGTGGGAGAAAATGAGAAAACCTAGCTAGAGCCCCAGTAGGAGAAAATAAGGGGAAAAAAAACCCTCACCAGATTTTATCATAACAACAGGGAGGAAATCAAAGGACACTGATTTGTCTTTTGTCTCTTAAATGCAGTATTTTGTCTGTCAGACCCATTCATCTTATACAAAGAAGAGCAATAGTATACATTTCCAAGATAAAATCAATTATGCATTAACTTAGAGTTGTACAATCTCATTCTCTACAGAGGCCATAATATGACTTACATGTAGCATAATTCTTACTTTAGATCTCTGAACAAAGACAAATTTCACCGACAGTTCATTGTACAAATTCCAATTTATGGTCAGTTTTCCCAGTATTCTCAGAGAATATAAAATTGGGAAAACCATCTCTGCTTGAAACAGAATATGAATTTTGAAATATAATGAAAATAAAGGAGCAAATTAAAAGAGTCGTTGATTCAATTCATTACCTCTCTGTGCTTTTGCTTAAAATACCTTCCTATATTTTATGTCAGTTTTTTAAATGAGTGAAAAAGTCTTTGATCCTCAAAAACTCTGTGGCCATGCTAGCCACACTTTAATTACTTTCTTAATTTATATCCATAATGAAATAAAATAGAGAGATAACTCTTGGTTCTGTGTTCCATTAAAATGTTTCTGTAACAGTTAAAGACTATTTTGTAATATTGTAAAAGCTAAAAATAATCCATCACACTTTAGATTATCTTAATTTGCCACATTTTGGGAGAACTCACAAAGGTACAGCAGAATTGCTGGAAATTTTGCAAGATTTACAACACTTAACCAATTTTCAAAGGAAAAGATAATCCCTAATCAGTTCATTCCCATTTCCAAGGAGTTTCTTTCAGAAACAGCATACTTTCTTTTTTTCAGCATAAGGAATTTTAGGCAGTTGGGTTTGAGCTTTTTCTTGACTTTCCAAGCTGCGCCCATGTTGTATCTCCAGAGTGCTCTCACTCGCAACACCATGACCAGCCTACAAAAAAATCACTCATTGTGATCAGATCTATTCCCAGGAAGTCATTCTCATGACAAATCTCTGAGACAAATCGGGAATGGAAGGAAAGCTGCAAGCTCCTGGGAAAGTGAGTCTCAATGCAGCAGGGCAACAGGTATTTTGAAAATGTGAAGTTCCAATAGGTTAAGTTCCTAACCTGGACAAAGTTTTGCTTTGAGAGCATGGACAATGTAAGCTACATTCATTCAATGTGTCCAGAGTTTTGCTTTTAAAAGGAGCTGTCACCAAATAAAAAACACCAACCATAACCATTTCATCTGTTGACAGAACAGCTGAACAATGTGCATACAGAAGAAATGTGAAGAAATTCCTTAGGCAGGAATGAGAGATGTGTCAAACCACCTATGTGAACTGTGTTTTCTTCCAATAAACCTGAACTTCTAACTAATTAAATATTTTCCAGAAGGTTCTCAATGACAGTATTTTAGGTGGGGTAATACATCCAAAATAAAGTGTAGCACATAAGTAATGATCAGAATAGCATTAATTGCAATGAGCAATACAGAATAATGAAGACACTCTAAAGTCTGCTTGACGTGAGAGTATCTGATGAGAAGAAGTTACATGTACTCAGCAACCCCAGCAAGATGTCAGGGGTAGATAAACAGAATATCTATGCAAAAGAATCTGGCAGAGACTGATATTCATAACCACCATGAGTTCTCGGGTAGTCTGAACTGAAATGCAATTGTCCAAGTTGAAGAGCAAGATTATTACTGCCTACATTAGAAAGGCACAACCTTAAGGTCAATATGCTCAAGCCCAGTCACTTGCCAGGCCTGTGGATAACAAGAGATGCTCTCTCCCCTCTCTTCACTAGTTTAGCTTCCAGATTCCTGGTCAGAGCCACCACCATGCTTATGCCATTTGCTGCCTCTCTGGCTCTAGTGTCCCTCAGTGAACATGGATCAAGCACGTTTAAAATAATTTCCCTAATAAGCAACTCCACATTTTGCATAACTGTGGTATTATATGTTTACTGCCTGTTGAGTCCTGTATGTTTTTTTGATGGATTAGAAGGCAAAACATGAGATATATTTATGGATTCAGGTGCTGCAAGACCCAATACTTCACTGGTTGCCCATTGCAATCAGGAAAACTCTATTAGGGACCTATGAGCACATTTTCTCTATAAAACTCAGGAAAACAGGTTCATAAAATGGGAATCATGAGACTGCTGAAGTGAACAAGGGCATTGTCTTGGCTGTGCAAATAACTGAGGGAGCAACGTGACCTGAAACTTTGTTCTCTTAGACACTCAATTTCAGGATGCTAAACTTCCAGCTGGAATTTTGTTCTATACATGGTTGCCTATGATAGCTCTTTCCCACAAAATACAGCTGGAATCCTTCAAACTCTGACAGGAGGTGAGAAAATAGGATTTAAATTGCTGCCATAGCTGACTAGATTCAAAAAAACAGCATCCTGTGTCACTGAGGTGATCTCTCTTATTATGAACTGCTCGATTCCTCTTACTACAGATCTTCCACCTTGCATGGCCAAATTCTTTTCTCTTGAAGTTTTTTAGTGTTTTTTGTTGTTTTTGACTAGAGAAGGACAAATATATAGAATGGGATAGTTGAATATTAATTCTTCTTGTAGTGTATGGAACTATTGCAGTGAATATGGAGCAATAAGCATTTGTAACTGCAGCGACAATACAGGCATTATTCCCTTGCTCAGCCAAGTACCCCCAACAGCAAGCTTTACCATTCATTCTTTCTCACTCACCTCATTAAGATTATTTTTGCTAAAGGATTTCCTCCAAAAGTAAGAACTAATACACTCAGACCAACTGCCAGCAAACTGGAAGATGGGCAGCTGAGCCCTTTCAGACAAGGAGAGAGAGCTGAACGTCACTCCATGTGGCTAGGAATGCTGCAGCTGTTTTATTGCTAGAAATGGGGTCTGCTTTCTGGCACACTTCCTTTGTACTAGTGGGAAAGCGGATTCCCAGAATGAACCCCACAGGTAAATTAATGTGTACTTTATAAATTCTAGGATTTAGATGGGAGACCTCAGCTGCTGCAAAACAACTTTCTATTTCTAGCCCATCTCCTTGAGGTATGGAGCAATTTGGTCTTTGATAGAAAGGAACTGTCTTTGAAGAGCACAGCTGGAGCATGTTTTGTGGGGGTTGCTGCTCACAATACAAACAGGGGAAGGAAAAGGATAGTGCAGAAATCAAGCCCAGCGACCCCAGGAATCAAAATGATGTAGCAGTTGTTCTCCCTTCCCCTGAGAGACCGCCTCCATCAGCACAAGGCTGAATGTCCTTTCAGAAAATTAATGAAAGGAGCCAGGGCCTTCTGATTCTCATGACACTTCCTCAGTGCATTGGGGAGTTTCTATTACTGTTGGAGGGTTTTTTTTAAGCCCCATGAGAGTTTTTGCTTAGTCACTGGTTAGGACAAGTATACTATGTACATCTAGACTCTGGTGAAATAGCCTTGTCTCACTGTCTGCTGTGCCTTTGTCTATACACAAACTAGCTAGCATATCTCCCGTGGTATAATGCAGTACTCTATAAAGGAAGAGTAAGTGGCACCATTTACCACAGGAATCAAACTGTACTTTACAAATCTCCCTGAATATATAGGAAACATATATCCAAAAAAAAATGGGCTAAGAAGTATATTTACGCATATTCTGGGTTAAATCTGCAATGGTAAATCCAACTCAGAACTTTATTGATTTCTTTTTTTGAAGCTTAAGAAAATAGCATACACTCCATATGATATCATACATTCATGGACTAGATAATAGCTGGGGGAGAATTGCTCACATAGAAACAGATGAGAAGTAGTGCTGAATTCCGTGACAGGTGCCTTAGCTTGTGTATATATACATTTACACATATATACACACACAGTCTAGTAGCTGTAGCTAACTTGACCAAATCAGCCCACAAAAGCTCCAAGCTACATAGCTAGAGTTTAACGAGGCAAAACCAGCCTCTAGGGACATGGTTTAGTGGTGGACTTGGTGGTAGGTTAACTGTTGAACTTGACGTTTTTAAAGGTCTTTTCTAACTTAAATGATTTCATGATTCTAGCTCTGCAAACATGGCATCAAATTCTGTCAGGTAAACAACTGGGAACCATGATATTTTAGTTAGATTATATTGCTTGAGCACGGATGCAGCCTGACTATGACAAATTCAGCAAATCACTTTTCTATTGCAGCTTGCTGGACGTTTACCAAAGAAGGGTTATGCATCTTTTGAGCGTTTAAAAGAAACTGCCATTTGAAAACTCTAGTTTTGTAGCTATTTTTTGTGTTTGGCATTAATTTAGGATCATGTATTTCATATTTATTTATAATAAACAAAAGTGTATAGCACAGTAATTTGGCATTGTATACAGGACTGGTTACTTATAAAAGAAAAAGTAAGAATATAGACAGTTTATCAAAACTTTGGAGCATGACATAAACTGCAAAATAGGGACATTGTATATTGATCCAAATTATGCACTACTATATAAAGCATTAGCCAGATTCAACAAAGAGTCAGTGAAACTCCGGTACTGCTGGAGTTACTCATTTCAATTTCAACTGCATTAAAATAATGCCAGTATTAGTGTGCATGAGTTACAGCCTGTGCAGAGCTTTATGGGGGAAAATACATACAAAATAAAGTGTAGCAACAGTCAAACAATGTGGTTCTCCAAGGAAGTTCATAGCTTGTGCAGCCCTCTTACCGCATTTCATGAAATCCATAGTAAATATAAAGCAATTGCAGTAAGAGAGGATTTGGGACTCAGAAGGAGTAAGACTGGCAGTAGCCAACCATTAGAGATAGATGCACTTCTGGCTTTGTGGTGGAAAATTCTGCTTTGGTCACTGCAAGCAGAAAATATGCAAGCTGCAACAGGTAAGTAACAACAAGTTACTTACTGAAGAGGCATTGCTTGTCTGCTTTTATGTGCAGTTATGTCAATAACTTCCAGGTTACAGGGCTATAGCTGATGCAGGATGATCAATGGAAGCTACCAATGCTCTCCTCCATACATACAGCTGAAAGAGAGACAACAGCAAAGAACACAGCAAAGCACTCATACAGCTCCAGAAATATCTGTGCAAGCCAAAGTACTGTATATTGAGATCCAGGAAGCAAATTCACTGCATCTGAGTTTGCGAGGAAGGGGTGGCATTTAGAGAGCATGTTGGGCTTCTGCAGCTGACAAAAGGACCAGCTCCAGCATCAGTTCACATCATTTGACTCTGTTAGTCTTGGCCACTGACATGAAACATACTTGAGACTTTCCACTGGCTGTAGAGAACCAGATCTGCTCTCTCTCATCTTGAGGGTGTCCTCCCCATCCCTTTCCTGCATGTCCTGGTGTGCTGGCAGGGGGGCCAGGTCCCCATCCTGGTTTGCCCCATGCTCGCTGCTAAAAAAATGGGGTTTCCAAAATGGGGTTCCCATTCCCTTGTGGTGCCTTGAAGCAGCTCCTCAGCACCAGTGAAGTCAAGAAGTCTGGCACAAAGTGAGCTGCACACCAGCAGAGCCAGCAGCAATTCACCATCAGCCCTCTAGAAAAAGCCCATACTGAAATTGCCACAAAGAAATGGGAAAAGTCTGCCCCCAACCCACAAAGCTAGCTAATCCTATCCAAAATCCTTCAGAGATTTGATACATCCTGGCAACCAAACAGGGATTTTGGACATCAAAACCTGCAGCTTCTATGCTTCTCCTCATTTCACTGCTCAAACATAAAACTCAATACCTTTTCTTCGGTTCATGTCACAAGGCAGCTCTTGCTTCATTTTCAGACCATTTAGATTCTCCTCCTCAACCCACTACCCGTGCTCCAGCAAAACAAGCATTTCACCTTTCCAGTGAGCAAGACACCCACTAAGCTGACCTGCCACATCTCATCAGAGCCTCCAAACCCCTGGCACTCACTGCAGGGTATCCATAACCCCCAGATTACTCATGCTGGGTGCCCAGTGACATTTCACAGGGCCTCTAGCTCCCTCCCTAGACATGGGCTCCACTGCAGATCCTGCACCAGCCCCAGCGAAGTGTCATGGGCATCTCAAGAGTAGCCAGAAGATGCCAGCAGCTGGATCAAGCTGAAAGCTCTGATACTCCTGGCACCTGAAGGATACCGCAGCAAAGAGTATCATAATTTACCTGTAAGATGTAGGCAGAGCCCTCACCTTCTACATGTCTCAAACCTGCCACTTGCAAGTTTTAGCTGATGCTCCTCTGTTCCCGAGTGGGAATCCTTGCTCACCTTCTTACACTTGCAACTCTTAGACCCCTCCCAGCTGTTTCATTCCCAGTCTGACTCATTACAAGCTATGTAACAATTCAGCTATTCCAGATCTTTCTCTATCCTCTTTTCTCTTCGCTGTGGTTTTCCTACTTCTACTAAATCTTTATCAGATAACTAGCTTTAGGAAAATCAAATGTCTGTTTGGTTTTTACCAGTGATATATTAGCTAGAGCCTCCATTTGAGTAATTTCAAGCTTGATTACTATTTATTTTTATTTTGTAAAGGAATGACTAATGGGCCTAGTTTTCTCTGTAATTTGGATTGGTGGTAAATTTCTGTGTGACCGGATTTGAACATAACAGTAGAAGTAAATAAAACAGATCTGTATTTGAAGTTTATGGCATGCACATAAGAGGGGAAAGGGTCTTTGTATTGGCCATGAGGATAAATAACACTGGTGCCACATACACAGAGATGGTGAATTGAAAGCACAATTTTAGAGGTCATTCCATGATTGCAGCTGGTCTATTTGAGAGAAACTACAGCATTTGTTAGTTATGTAGTTAAGCATCTAGGAAAAGAACATTGAAAATATTAGGATTTTCATTTAGGTCAGCAAGACGAGGTACAAAAGAAATATGAGACAAGAAAACAATGGAAAAAAGAAGATAGCTTTCAAGATTAGAGCTGCTTTATATTCAACCAAATATATTTAAATTGCTAGTCTTGGAAAAGGTCATGGTCTCTATGAATCACTCATAATGTATTTCTTACTGGGTTACTTTACATAGGATGACGTGTATCTTCCTCCTTACAAGGACATGTATTTACTTCGCAGGCACAGCCTGTAAATGGAAGGCTCTGTGGTAATTTAATTGCTTCTATCACTGCAAAGAGAAGTAGCCCACTCTAATGGCCAGTGGCTTACTTACAAAGCAAATCAGGAACTGAAAGCCATTAGAACTAATAACCCTCAGCATTTCAAAGTTAGTGGATCTATAATAGAAAAAAAACAATAAGCTTCACCCAATCTGACACATGTATCTGGAAAACATAGGCTTGGATTAATTTCCTTTGGTATATCCAAGTTTCTTTCTATGGAATTCCTGTTTTCCAACCTTAATTCCTGAAGAAACACTTCTGGTGTTGAAATGTGTTCTTAAAATATGGGAGATAAATAACTTAAATTACATTTTGTACTGCATCCATCACATCTTCACTTTCCCCGTTCATTTATCATCATGTGTCAACACCTAAAAGCAGACGGCTCAAACAGGATTTGTAAATAATGGTGTGATGAGTTTTGGAATGAACTTTAATCCACATTTTTACATATACCTTGAAATAAAACAGAGTCTACAGAAATATTAACCAACAAAGAGCAACACAGAAGTAAAATGAAACCTACAGAGCTGCACAATGATCTAATGTATGTGTGTTGTATGACATTTAACTTTATTTACAGCTAATGTGGTTTATGTATAATGTGACTTTGTCACCAGATACCATAAAATTGTACTTCAGGTCCTGCTGTTGTACTTTACAACTCTGTTACTTAATGAATTAACAACTAAAAACCTCCTACACTTAGTTCAGATCAAGCGTTTTTCGAATTACAGTAACATATTGATTCTTTTAAGGTAATAAAACTAAATCAAATCCCAACAGCACGTGGACCCTTAAAATGGACTTTGGCCTCAGAGGTTTTCTTTCTTGAGCTGTAAATTCAGTGAAAGAAAATCTTGCAGTCAAAAACTATTGCAATTTTGTACACTTATTCAGTCCATTACAAAAAAAAAATAAAAGAAAAATCTAGATAACACACACTCACGGACCCTTTTTTGTTCCCATGTAAATCTTTTCCTGGCAGGAAAAGGTCAGGCTTCCAGAGCCCGGTGCGTTCCTGGCACGGTCTGTGCGGAGGGCTCGCTCGTCCGGGCAGAGGCGATGATGAAAGGTTTCCCCAGGACCGCTCGCACTCGGGGGAAGCTGGCACTAGAGGGCATTGCGGTAATGCTGGTAGCTCCAGCGCCTTTCTTCCCACGAGCGCTGTAACTGCCTCCAGTTTTAACAGCATTGCTCTGCTCGTTAGCTTGTTGCAACAGCCAAGTACCAGCCATAAAAACTTCCTTGCGCGCAAGCAGCCAAAGAGCTTTCTGGAAAACGTGTTAATGCTCAGGGGTTTCTGCCAGCCGGCCAGGCTCACCGTCAGGTACAGCCAGTTCCCCTCTGGGATGTGAACTGCTGCTTCTGCCCAGCAGATGTGCATCCACGGCCAAAGCCACCCCACAGCACCGATCCACGGGGCACACACGATGGCCATGGGAGCACACGTGATGATCGCCATGGGGGCATATGCAATAGCCACGAAGACACACACAGTGGTCACGGGCACATGCGACGATGGCCATGGTGACACACACAGTGGCCACAGGAGTGCACGTGATGGCCACACACACCTGGCACTGTTTTGGCTGTCACTACATGGCAGACAAGTGAAGATGAAGTTAAGGAAGGTTTCAGAAATGCCACTGCAAGAGCAATGACAAGCATCACCTGGAATACCCACCCCAGCAGCAGCATCGCACTGGGTGAATTTGTGGGTGGTGAGACACTGGCACAGGTTACCCAGAGAAGCTGTGGCTGCTCCATCTCTGGCAGTGTTCAAGGCCAGGTTGGATGGGGCTTGGAGCAACCTGGTGCAGTGGGAAGGTGTCGCTGCCTATGGCAGGGGTGTCGGAACTGAATGATCTTTAAGGTCCCTTCCAACCCTAACCAGCCTGTGATATTATGATTCTATGAACTTGAGGTTCTCATCCTCATGCTTCAGAGGATGAGAAACCTTAAGGTAAGAAATTAATAGCAATGGGGGAAGGGTGATAAAAATGCAGAAGACTCCAACCCAAACGAGAGAAAGAGGAAAAAAGGGAATAGGTTTTAAGATCTTGTGATGTATGCATAAGGCAAAAATAAAACCACAGTTCCAAGAAGCTTTTAATTTAATTAAGAGTAGCAATGTTGCATGAAACAAGCAAGCACAAGGACACATGCTGCATGTTAACAACCATACTATGGAAAATATTTTTGATGTATTCAGCTTTGCCATCATACCCTGCAAGTGTTTATAGCATTCCTTTTGCTTCTTAAATGCAAGATACGGGAAAAGAGAGACAATCTGTAACTGAATCACCTTGCCATTCATTCACAAGTAGGATGGACATTATCTGTTGGAAACTCATATAAGAAATCAGATTAAAGAAAGAATTGAGCTTGTTTAGGGTAATTGTCAAGGCAATACAGGTAATCAGAAGTCCACTGATTAGAAAATGCAATGTATTACTATACTGAACACTCTACACAACTCAAGAAATGTGATACCACCATAGGAAAAAGAAATGTCATATAGCTAAGAAAAATGAGTTTAAATAATTATTCTAATACCAAGTATCTCCTGGGTCAAATCAATAAATTCAGCAACGCAGTCAGACAAGTTTTGTATAAAGCTGCATCTATTTGGAAAGGTTGTTTAAATTTCATTTGGAAATTTGCTAACAGAAATCCACATGGTAAAGCTATACAGCACATTCACAGTGAATCTGAGATACCTGAAACGCATCAGACCCATAGAGCTGACCCTATCTGTGTGTACCCCACACAGCTGACCCATGCATCAGCAGGGATCATGTCTGAAAGATGGTGCTGTTGTTAAATTAATGCATGTCAAAGCTCTGGGGGTGTCCAAGGGACACTTTGAACAACAAAGCAACTCAGCTGATGAGCAGGAACTTGTCAGTGTGCCATAATTCAGGCTCATCATATTGTATACTCACACACTTTCCTTGGTATACAACACAAACTGAATTTCATGGCAAAATTTGATTATCCTCAGCAGAACCCTGAGGGGTTCCCTGGGCAGATGTGAGGAATAGGATGTTGACACACTTGCTGTTATTTGTCCAAGCATCTGTGAAAGGAGCTACAAAATGAGACAGGAAGAAACAGCTGATAACGTGGACCTGAGAGGACACAGTCAAGGCCTGACATAGCACAAACAGCTAGCTCTTCTCCAAATGATGGTCCAGACACTTCAAATCAACATCCAAGATTCAGTGTTCAGGCTTCCTACACCATATTTAAAGAAATTTGAGGGACCTAAGGATAGGTCTCACATAAACCAGCACATGAAAGCAACTTACTGGAGATTATGGAGATGGTTGAATTTTACTTGCTCCTTTGGAATTCAGGAGCTTTCCAGCAAACAGTGGAAGAAACTCCTTTCTCTTTGGGGATCAAAGTGCTAAGCCATGAGCCCTGGAGCTGCTTTTCTTTGCAAAACTGCAAAAGTATGTCCTTTCTTTCAAAAAACACCCAGATAAATCCCACGTGGTAATGGCAAAATGTGGGTTCCAAAAAACACTCCCATGAATTCTCCCTATAAATAAGGCTACTTCAACACTTAGGAGCAGGTGGAGCCTCACCAACAGAAACTTTTTATCTTTTAGGGTTTTTTTGGATTTGCACGCCTATCTCCTGCCTACAGCTCTCTGAAGATTTAGCGCTTTACATACACCCTTTGTAGACAGGGCTACACTAAGAACAGAGCTGCCTTACAGATCTGTAATTCCATTTCCTGAGAGCACTTCAAAATGTTCCAAATGCACTGCAATGCTAAACTCGGAGCGCACTGGCATTTAACAGCCACGGCATCTTAGAGAGCCCAAAGACCTCAGTCTTCTGTGCCACGATTCCCCTGCAATAGCATTCCTCCTGGCTCACATTGCTGGCATGAGGATAGGTACCATGTGACCTGGATGATGCTCGGGTACCAGCAGAAACCCTTGCAAGAACATACAGAAAGACTCAAAAATCCCCACAAGAAAGCAGACTGAGTCATCTTCTCAGCCACACCACCCCAAAGGCAAAGACAACAGCTGAAGACCTGGAACCACTCACTCTCAAGGTAAGGGCATCTGGGGGATGGCGTCACCTCTTAATAAAAGGAGCACCTAAGTTCTCTCCTCCCAGAATACAGGGCCGCATCAGAGCAGATCTCAGGGGGTGCTGCTGCAAGCAAGAACTGTGGATATGCTGCAAGAGTAGTCTTGATCTACTGAGCACTGCACATAGCAGTGTAGATACAGCCAAACCCACTTGTGTTAGATACATTGGCATTTAAACCCAAGCTAAGCTCTTTGGTTTGATTTGCAGTAGAAATAAGGCACTTTTACTTTAGCAAAATCAAATCTAATCGAATTAAAACAAGTTAATTCTTCTTCAGAAACCAGTACAACACTTTTTTCCATAGCCTTTAGAAATAAAATGTTAGTTTGCCTTGCCTGTCACCACTGAACATTGAATTACAGCTCCTCTTCTCTTAGCCTAATAAACAGTTTGTAGGTACCAAGTCAGTTTGTATGATGCTGGAGAATTTATGCATGCTTCCCAAGAGTTTTAGTCTATCCAGTGAGGTCTACATTCTTTCCCAGTGTTTATTCCCCTTTTGGCTCACAGAGAAAACACACCAGCTTACCTGAGCTACCAGGATGGTCTTACATGGGAAGAAGGGTTCAGAATTACAGGATAAAGCAACAATTTGGCTTTCTCAGAATTTTTTTCTCAGAGGCAAGAAAAACCAAACACAGGTAGCATAGGATCTGATGCCCAACAGCAGTGTGTCCACCCGAAGGGTAGTTAATGACGACACCAGCATTAACCAACTGTGCTGTCCACAGACCCACGTCTACCAAGAGTTGAGGAGGAAGCCCACCAGACAAGCTCTGAAGTACAGAAACAAGAGGATCTATAACTGGAGAGCAAGCCAGGAGTGGGGTGAGCACAGCCTGTCCCTACACTTTCAACACCAAGTGGACTGATCCACAGACTTGAGGACAGGGTGGGCTTGACCCCTGTGGCAAGGTGGCAGCCACCAGCACCACATCTGACCCCTCCTCCAAGACCCACGCACCCATCCTGCTGGGCTGAAATATTGTATTTTAGGTCAAATCCACACAGGCAACGCTCATAAGTGCAGGGGAAGAGGGGCTGACAGGCAGAAAGGGTGGTGGGGAGGAGGTCGGAGGCTCTTTCAGCACCTGGCTGCCCCAGGGCTGCAGCATCTCGTTTCTCCTCTGGCCTCAGAGCCATGCTGCTCTGTGAAGGAGTGAAGAAATCAAAGCCCAGGCAGCTGAACTTGAAAACCACAGCCAACAGAAACGGGTGTGCAGGACAAGAACAGGCCTTCCTGCTCCACATGACCTGGAGGGAAGGTCTCCCACTGTGTGAAAGCCTTTTCTTTCATCTCCGTCCCCCTCAGCTCTGGAGATAAGCTTGAAGACAGCATGAGAAGCAGTGTTACCAAAACTAGTGGTTCTTCATTAATAATTTTTGATGTTATTATTTATATTCATCCTTTATACTATTACTTATTTTTTTAAACAACAAATTGGATTTATTTGGATAGGATTGCATTAACTGGGTTAATTTATTTAAATTTGATTTATTTAGTAGTGCTCCCCAACTCCTCAGTGGGCCCTCAGCACAAAAAATAGCTGAGACCAGTCACTGATTTCAGGCAGGAAGGGAGACTAAAGACAAAATGATGGCTTTTGTGAATAATCCAGGATTCAGAACAGAACCAAAAAACACAGCAGGACAATGGTTTTACTTCAAAATAAAACCTCTGAATAAAATAAAAGGAAGAAAGGGTGTGATCGTACATGTTTATAAGAAGTTAATATATTCAAATCCAGAGCAGAGGGAGGTCCCTGCCATATGTATCTAAATCTTGCAGAGGTCTAAAATGTAGGTCACATCTATTCAGGACACTGAGCATCCCTTTTGGCTAGTTCTATATGGCTTCACACCGAGCTAGTTGAAGAGCTGCCTGGTTCCACATGCTAGCCACTTAATATCCAATTCTAAAACACTCTCTCCTCACCCCAGGTGATAGATAAAGTTTCTATGGCTTCATCTCAGGACTGAGGACTCTGCTTTCGGGAGACAGGACCGAAAAACAAGCCCAGCACTGCTGGGGATGAGAGTGCACATGTCTTTTACAGGTGCTTCTCTGAGATCTCTCAAAGTACTTCTTTGGTAAAGGTGCCTTAAAGTGAGCATGCTAATTTAAGTCATCTGAATAGCACACATTTCCTTTGTGTAACAAAGAACCTGGCCAATTTTACCTTGACTATTAACTTACTAATATTTGGGTCAAAAAATAGGAAAATTCAACAGGATTATAAAGAACAATTTCTCATAGGAGTATGCATGGCCAGTTCCTAATCCTGAATTTTCTTATTTCTCCAAACTGCCGACACTAACTGAAT
The DNA here is from genome assembly GCF_012275295.1 of Melopsittacus undulatus. Classification (NCBI taxonomy): domain Eukaryota; kingdom Metazoa; phylum Chordata; class Aves; order Psittaciformes; family Psittaculidae; genus Melopsittacus; species Melopsittacus undulatus. The sequence continues at coordinate 33,960,138 of NC_047529.1, read as the reverse complement.
TCCTCCAAAGAGCTGTTATATCAAAGCTTTCGTACGAACCTATGAATCAAAGGATACATTCAGTGCTGTATGTTTTCCTTGCTTGATGCTAGACCCCCTGCTGATCCAGGAAAATATCAATGTAATTTTAGAGGGTCATTTGGTTAAAGTTCTCTTTGAAGACAAAGGATATGTAGTAATTCAGACAAATACAACCAATGCTTCTAAGAACTGAACACTAAAATATGCACCAACTTGATGTTTTCATGTTACTTTTAGCTAATACATTACTAATTGCTTACTACTCTTTCATCTAACAAAATGTTGAAGTAGGAAATACAGGAGATAAAAGGGAATACAAAACATCTCGCCCTCAGATGGGGTTTTACAACTATGAGATATAATGTAAATGTTATTGACATTTACAAGCTCATTTTTTAACGTGGCAGTCTGAGGACTTGTTTTCAAAACATATAGTACAGTTGGGCTATATTTTAGACTTTGACCCAAGCAGAAGCAAAACTACAAATTGAGAGCTCTTCCTGGGTGTTTCTGGTACTATGTGTCAGAAAGGGCAAGTATAAACAGGGAACAGCAACGTTTAACTTTGTGAATTAAAGTTTTCTCCTTCTGTATGACGTTCTAATGTAAGGTTTGGAAAGATATGCTCTCACTGCTGATAGGGAAGACAGAAGATGTTTTTCAACTCTTTTTACAGAGTAGTTTGTCTGTTTATCCATGTGTATCTACCAAAGGCTAAAGCAGTATTGGGTAGCAAAGGTTATCCAAACTTGAGAGAAGGATCATACTGGAGTGAGAAACAAATTGGCTATAAACTGCTAATTGCTGAAAAAATCATCTTTTTCTTAGGCATAGAGTGAAACTGAGTCATTACCTTCTCATTTGCTCAAGTAACCATCTAACACTTCAATTGATTTATTGATGAAGAGCTTAGAAAAAGAGCTAGTAAGCATCTTGGAAACTTTAAGGCACATTTTTATTGCTCACAGTTGAGATCCCTTGAGCTTGCAACACTACTGCAAATGAGTAAGCTGGATGGCCACCACTTTTTGTCTGAAAATGTTTCTCTGCAACAAACTTACTAACTATAGAACATATTTCCATAGGAATGTAAAAACAATAGTAAGTACAATGTATTTCTACAATGCCAGGTCATTGCAGTCTTGCCTTTCCATTAATACAACTAGTCTTCTCCTAAACAATCTTTTCCATAGAGAAGGTGCTTGGAGAATATAAGAATTTACAAGTTTTGGCTTCCCTTGCTTATTTGAATTTCACAAACTTTTAAGATAATTATGGCAACTATGTTCTTTTACTATAGAAGATCCCTATGCATCAGTGAAGATGCTCATCCTTGTAGCTTTAAATCTGTATCTATTGTCTCAGCCCATGTGTCTTGGGTCTGGAAAAACCTTTAAAATGCCTGTTTTGTTTACGGTTCAATATTAACTTATTTGATAGTAGTTTGCAAGGCTTAGTTACTGCTAGCTTAGGCATATCCAGAACATTTTATGGAAACCTTTAATTCCATATCACTGATGCAGTACAACTGCTAAGTCTTATCTGGGACCATTTATTCAGGAAAGCAAATGAATATAAGTCTTCTAAAAAAATAGGGAATGGGAAAAACATAAGTCTTTTCTAGTGTAGATTTCACGCTGCAATGCACATACTCTCCACCCCAAAACCACCACAGTTTTAACACACTCCGTAAAAGAATACAAAGATGGTTCCCATTTGCAATGAAAGAGAAGTGAAACTGAGGATGGTGTTTTTGAAAACCAAACTTCTTTATGCCATCTTATTTTTATTTCAGAATAAAAAAAGAGACCAACTTTTAAGAGTTTTAGAACTCTTAAGGCAACTTGGTTTTTAACAGACATTTTAGAGTCTTTATCTTCTGGACCCGAAGGAGACCATGCCCTGGGTATGGTTTGGAAATGCTTCATTTCTGACAGTGTTTTAGTAACACTGAAGTGCGAGTATATGAGTAGTAGCATAACCCTGTATTTACATTTGAAGCTGTTTTGGATGCAATGGCAAGTCTTTAGATGCTGCATTTTTTGGCACTGTAATTATGGAAGTAGTGAAACATTTCACATATACATACAGTAGGTTTGTCTGTAGAACGAGTTTGGTATCTAGCAGTAGCAATGCCTCATCTCTGCTATTGAAATATAAAGTGTAACACTGGAAGAGGCCTGAACCAATGCAGGAAACATAACGATGATCTGAGAGGTTCCTCATACATGAAAAACACTTTCAACTCCACGGCATATGTATCAGCAGATTGCAAATTCATGTGTTGGAGGGGCTCCCAAAACAATCTTGCAATGATTGCTGAGCACCAATGAAAGGCCAACAGTGGCTGGTATTTGAATCTAGCCAGCCCACTGAAGTGTGGGTTTTTTCTGCCTTTCCTCTTTCTTCAAAGAGATGTGGGAAAGAAAGGACAAGAATTTCTCTGAACAGAGAGAATAAAAAGCAATATTCTCAATTCCAGGCTATTAATTTCCACAGGCTACCAGAACTGCAAGGAACAAAGATGAGAGAACAAAACACCAAGTAACTTTATCCTTTTACCAGCATTTTTGCAACATGATGACACCCCGGAGACTTTAATATCATTGCTGAAAGGGATTTTAAGCACTGCACTGCAGTGCCAGTTAGCTTGGAAATCACATTATAACCTTCATTTGCTAGACCAGTTGAAGCTTTTCCTCCTGCACCTTAGTTGTGACTTAAATGACAACTGAAGGATGCCACTTGCATCAGTTTCTTGTCAACTTTAAGAAAAATGCAAATAAGAGCATAAAAAAAGCAATCAAAAAATACCACATCAACCCTTTCTAGGTTGGGGGAAAGAAACTGCAGTCCACAGTGTAGTTTTAAAATCAATCCATTTATGAGTCAAAACCATTGGAAATAGACTATTTTAGAAGTGAAACAACCAGTTATCACTTTTATTTGGATCAGATGGTTTCAATAATGAAGTAACATTGAAAATTCCCAACCAAACAGTCCGAGCCTGTGCTGTGACAGTGGACTCACCGCTGGTTAAGTGCAGTATAGTCAAACCATAGTTTTAAGTTGACTAGTTGAACCATCACAGAGGAATAAACACTTCCAGTTAATTGTCCCACAGACACCGGGTAGCAACCAAAAGCCTCTGATGTTAAATGGGCTGCACCAAAAGAAATGTTACCAGCATACTGAAGGAGGTGATCCTGCCCCTCTACTCTGCTCTCCTGCGACCTCAACGCAAAAAGGACATGGAACTGTTGGAACAAGTCCAGAGGAGGGCCACGAGGATGATCAGGGGACTGGAGCACCTCCTATATGAAGACAGGCTGAGAAAGTTGGGGCTGTTCAACCTGGAGAAGAGAAGGCTGCATGGAGACCTCATAGCAGCCTTCCAGTATCTGAAGGGGGCCTACAGGGATGCTGAGGAGAGACTCTTCATTAGGGACTGTAATGATAGGACAAGGGGTAACGGGTTAAAACTTAAACAGCAGAGGTTTAGATTGGATATAAGGAAGAAGTTCTGGAGATATAAGGAAGAGGTACTGGAATGGGTTGCCCAGTGAATGCTCCATCCCTGGCAGTGTTCAAGACCAGGTTGGATGAAGCCTTGGGTGATATGGTTTAGTGTGAGGTGTCCCTGCCCATGGCAGGGGGATTGGAACTTGATGATCTTAAGGTCCTTTCCAACCCTAACTATTCTATGATTCTATTAATGTAACAGGCAAATTGACAATTGGGCCATTACCTTAGTGGTGCACTCTTGGGCTAACTGGTCAGCTGAGGAACAGAGATGTTTGGCACAAAATAAGGGCTTTTGCCTGAAAAACTTTTGTCTGAGCTGAGTTAAGGCCCAGCTGTGCCAGGAATAAAAGTGGGAGGTGGAATTCCCCAGACTGGGCCCCAGAAGGAACAGGCAGTGAGGAGGCAATGACTGAGAAGGGGAAGGTATCAGGGAAGGAGCAGGGTTAAGCAGGGCTAACCCAAATGCCAATTTCTGAACTAGGTCCAAGGGGACCCATAGCTGGAAGGAAGAAACAGAAGGGGTAGTGAGCAAAATTACTGAGAAACACCAAAAGAAGTTTGGAGCTGTTTCACTAAAAATATTTAACTTTCTTAAAATTAGTTGGCTTTAACCTTTGAAAAAAATAAGTCACTGGCTTGTCTGCAAAGGGCAGCATAAAACAGTGTATAACCAGATAAACATGTAAACTGGCTGTGGCTGTAAATTACTTTCCTCTAATATGCTGTCTTACTGGCTAAATACTACCCACACAGTAGCTAGAGAACAACAAAATGGAGAAGCCAGAGCCTTCAAACAGACAACTTGAATAAAAACTGAATAACTGGAATAAGAGCTGGAACAGCACCTAGATTCTGGTTGTAATGTAGGTTAAAGGCTGAGCTTACATCCAGACACAGGACCAGGCATCAGACCTGACACCTGGAGGACTCATTCCAGGGGGATCAGAAATGGGACAGAGATGCTATTAATTCCGTAACTGTGTCACCAATCTTAAGCAAGGACTCATGGCCAGAAACTTCATAGAACTATACAAACCTACCTCTCATTGCTACTTGTTTATATAATTAAGTATAGATGATTGCCTATATATTTTTAAAAAATCACCAACCATTTTCTGGTCTTCTAATACAGTCCTATAAATACTCTCTATAGGAATAATAGTAATAATACAACAACAGTTGTAATATGGGTGTTCACCATGGATTCCATTGCCCTGTAAATAAAGGTTCAGCTGAAGTAACTAAAAAATTGTATTATTGTCATTCTTTAATAATAATAGTAATACCAAAAAGAGTCCTCTTTAGAAAAAGAGGCTGTAAAACTATAATTTTTTGACACAGAGACAAAGGCTTAATATCTTAATCCTCCCCTCACTGGTTACCAAGAAAAACTGTACAATAAAAACAAAGGATTCCCAATTGTTTCTGAATGCCTTCTGAGCAAAAATAAATCACCTGAACTCAAGAGATATTTTTGACAGTGAGCTAAAGGTATATTATGAGAGAGTGGGAGGCTCGGTGGGTGAATATAATCACTGCTTACCTGTGAGGGGTGTAATAGAATCTATAAAGAGAAATGTGTGGTTGCCCTGTTTAACGGACATTAGCCAGAAGAGCAGTCACACAATTCATCTTTGCTAGCAATTCTGGTGAGTGTGGTAGGGGTTTTTTGAGCAGAGCTATACATCAGCATAAACCACAATTATTCAGCTGGATGACAAAAGCTAGTGCAGCACCTCTACTTCTAGTAAATGCTATTGTTCACATTTTCATAAGCACAGAAAAACCAAAATCGAGTACACATTTTCATTTTTAGCATTCCACTTCAGAAGTCCTATCCAGATCTCCATGTAGCTAACTCTTACTGTCTTCTCAGTATTTTCTAATAACTTCAAAAGCATCTAAAGGCAAACCTGCAATCAAACACTGACAGTTTGAAAAATATGCTTTGTCCTATTGAGAAAATTCCCTTTGGAATACAAATAGTGATCTGTTTTAAAAATATTTTGTGAAACTGCCATGTTATGTTAGTCTACATAGTGCATTAAATACCATGCTCTCTACTGAGTCTTGACAAATCAGCTTTAAAAGAGATAGGAATTTGGATAACATGACTTGCTTATGTAAGATTATGTTAATTTCTGCTTCTGTGTGGGATCTTCTATAGGGTGGTATTAGGACACAATGCCAGGATTTGGCTTTGGTCAAACTGGGCACTAACAAGAAAATCAATCACAGTTACAACTCCATTTCAACATGGGCAATTTTATTCAGGTTAGTATCATTCATATAGTAAATTAAGCAACCAGTAGATTGCTTTAATATGCTGAATTAGAATTGATTTAAACATATTCATTAATTTTGAATTACTTCAGCTGAACCTTCATTCACAGGGCAATGCAATCCATGACTAACACCCAAATTACAATTTCCTTCTGCTAAAGCATCTCTTACCTTGAAGACTCATCTTTGCTGAATCTTAGCATCTGATTTGCAAAGCCAGGGATGCTGTCCAAAAATATGTTCCAGTTTCCGTACAGTATGTACTCCCAACAAAGTGTTTCACTTATACATTTTTAGTTAGAGCTCAGTATTCCACATTAAGCCCAGCTGTCGTTTCCAGCATTCATAATTACATTGCTTAACCATACAAACAAAGCTGAAGTCTATTTAGTTTTCACTAATTCGACCAATATAATTAGCATTTCATAAGTCCTCCTATAAACAAAATATTGGGTCAAATCAGTTATTGGTATAACTCCACTGAAAACAAAAGAATGACCACAGAGGATAATTTAGCCCATTTAGTTTTCATTTATTTGTGACTACGTAACCTGTAATTGTCTGCTTCTTAAAACATAGCCACATCTCTTCTAGCTGACGGGTCTGGGCCACATACAGAGGCCATTCTACCCAGTGGAAGACTGTTCACTGTCCTCAGAGAACCTTAGGTTGAGTGCAAAATATGCTACACTTGAGACTTCAAATTCAGCAGAAAATTCATTATTCAGTATCTTGGTCACCAAACTGAGGGTACTGCCTTAAACTGAGACTTCCTGGTCTGACCAAACAGCCCTATAGCAGAAGAGGATCAACATCCATCCCTCTCCAAGACCCACAGTTGAAGCAGGATAAAATAGGAAAGGCAGAGGAGGGAAGGTAGAAGTGGAACTGTAAATCATCACTTGAAATGGCAGCCCAGAACAAAAAGGTTGATAAATACCTGGCAATGTTCTATGCCATCCCAATACCCTGCTTTACTGCTTCCCCAGCAGAAGAAACTCTTACACAAGCAGTTCCTGTCACAAGTGAATAGGCACATTTCAGAGTTTATAGCAAGAGTCCTGTGCCCCAAATTCAGAACCTCTAAGAAAAAGAAAGGAAGCACCTGAATCTCTTCTATGCCGTAATGAAAATACAATAGGTTTACAGGTGGGAGCCAAATGCTGGCTGCAACATGCAATGTCTTGTGTGATTTGGGACCTATCACCTAAGAAATTGCTTCTGCCCCTGTGAAATCTTACTGCAGCCAAGATCTACAGTGATGCTCAACTGTGGTTTTATGGAATAAATGAAAAGGTGTTTTTTGTGACAGGGGCTCAGTTTGGGATTCACTTACCCCCAAGGTTTTTGAAAGCTCAGGTCTGTTAGCCTTCAAAGTGTGCTGTAAAACTCCTCTCTTCTCTCTTTTCCTAGGCTGCAGTACAAGGACAAGCTAAAAGCAGTGAAAAATGTTATATTCATGAGCTATCCTCTAGCACTATTTTATGTGTGTTAATGTATAGAAAAGATAAGCAGAACACAGCTGTAGTTGTTGTACTGCCTGTAATGATAGATTGTATACAGAAGGAAGAGAGGCTTGTAGAACAGGTGAAGAAAAGATTGGAGAGTTATTAAACCTGCCTAATCAGCACTGGCCACATGTTAAGCTTAGAAATGGAAATTCATCTGACTATTCCATCTTCTCTGTATGACTACTTTGTTGCTATTGTCTTAATTCCTTTTGTTTGAAAAGTAAATCATCTATTTCATTTCCTATCTCTGTTTCCCCCCATTTCATGTCTACTTCTGTTCCTTTTCTCTCTGTAAAACAATAACTTCTCTTTTCTTTCAAGAGCTCGATGACCTGAGGCAGGAATCCTTGGATGAAATTTTAGGGAAGGAAGCTCCCACTATTTGCTGACCAATGGGTGGCAATTACTGGTAAGCAGTTCCGGAAAATGCCTTATTTTGCTCTGGCAGATGCAATAGTAGACTTCTTAATTTCAAACTTTCATCACTTTTTCATGAGTTGGCAGCCTTGAGAGGAGCATGGGTTGAGGATCATTGATTGGTCCCTCACCAGCAACATTCAGGAGGCAAGTTAGATATTCATGATGGTACTTTCAGCCTTCTCTGAACAGGTGAAGATCTATCTGTACCCACAGTGTCATCTTCTTTCTAGACCATATCCTATAACATAAGCATAACAGGTCACCATACCTGCCCAATTGCAGTGTCTCAAGTGGGTGGCTAGGACATTTGCATGCTTTTACTGGTGGTGGATGCAGTGTGATACCCAGCAGAAGCACCACCAGGCTTGGAATATTTATAGATAGGATAGGGTATTTTTACAAAAGGAAAAGGAAAGCCAAATGATAATGGAAACACTGTAAGTTCTCATGATAGTACATTGAATATGCGAGGAAAGGGGATTTCTTTGATAGTGATGGATCTTGCTCAAGAGATGAAAGAGTGTGAATTAGACCTATCAAGTTACCATCAACACTCCTGGAAAAAAAAGAACGAAATGGGACAGAGGACTCTGTGGTATCAATCACGATGTCCAGGCGAGGAATGCTCATGCAATTAAAGCCTAGAGGAAGCTAAGAAAAAAGCTGCACTGTGAAGTTGAGGAAGCTGAAGCAGCATTAAGAGTGTGTAGTCCCAAACCTGCAAACAAGAAACTAACTTTGACAGTTAATTCATTTAAGTGGTTAATTCCACAAAAAGAAGTAATGGCTATATTCAGTGCTGCCTTTCTGTAGACTCTCAGATACACTGAATGGGGAAGAAACAGTAACCTTTATAATCCTATCATGTATTAATTTCCAATATAAAAAGTTTGCCATTTCCTTTGAAATGTTCTCTTCATAATTTTCTGTAGGCTTCAAACTTCAGCAGGTACATAAATAATGGAGGTACTTTTTTTTTCCTTGACTTGGAAAAAAATTCATTTTTACTTGGAGAAGATCACTGAATGCCAGCATTTCTTGTCTACGTATCAGACAGCACAGGGCATTGTTGTCAGCCTGATAGCACTCTGCAACTTTTTTATTTCTACTCTGCATACATTGCTTTAGAATTAATTCTGGTTAGCAACAATTTGATAACTTAGATATTATGCCTGGAACAATACTGAGTTCCTAAAACTACTTCTCAAGATAAGAGTGTTATTTTAACACAAGTGGGGAAAACAGCTAATAGTCTTTTATCTTGACCACTGACTAATGATGTGGAAATGACAAATTAAGTTAAGCCACTAAATCTATGCATAGGAGGAACTGAATATTGGTCTTCCACTTCCTCAAAAATACTTTAAGCATCCTGACAGTATAGAGCTCGGTGAGGAAGGGAAGTGCTGTCTGATATAGCAAAAAAAAATATGGTTCACTTTAAGCACTTGGAGTTGCAAAGATGTAGAAGAGCTTTCCAAAATATAAAACAAGGACAAACATTAAAATCACCAACAATGAATAAAAGCGGGACTTAAATCAGTCTTAACGAGATATATGATGATGTTAAATGTTATCTCACTGATCCAAGTGATACTTTTCAGTCCTCAATGCTGTATTCCTAAGAGTCATTTTTAGTGAAACTCTTGTTTATTGAGCACGCCTGTTCCAGCATGTCACTGGAGCAGTTGAACAGCCCCACTCGGGGGAAAGGAAGAAAATAACCATCATCAAACGCTTCTGCTGCATTTTTTATTTCTTCATCTCTTTACCTATTTACTTGCTCATTTGCTGCTCTTCTGGCCATGAGGAAGCTGCATGGATCTGGGAAGCAGAGCACCTTTCCTTCCAGCTTCATGTCTGCAGGTCCTCTGAATCCTGCCTGCTTCCCAAGGAAGCAGAGCAGCACAACCTTGCCTGGCATAGTGTCACCTTGAGAAGAAGACACTTGCTTTGTAACCTCCGACACTACAGTTTGAATTCTTCTTTCAGACGGTGTTACACAGATTGTGAGAAAACAAACATAGACGGGACCTTTTGACATATGCACTACTGCAATAGAAATAAATAAGGGTAAGAGAAATACAGCAAAACTATGCCATGCAGGTACACTGCCTCTCAAAGTCACCCAGGTATCTGTGTGAGGCTATTCTTGAAGGCTCTTCCCACCATTCTGAATTATTACCTGTCTTCTCCTGGTCTAACTAGAATAAAAGCCTTCTCCTCCTCTTGGATAAATTGTATTCTTAAGCATGAAGTTGTGTGGTAGCATAATGCTGATGCAAAGTCAATAAAAAATAAAAACTTTTAGCCCAAAAGGATATAGGAAAGTAAATGAAAATATTTTAGGTTGTGAAGTCAGGCACCTGAAAGTCGAGAAACAGGAAATGCCTTTATTTGGTCACTTACGAATAAACTTTTAAGATACAACCTTAAATTACACAGTGACTGACTATGACCAGGACTCCTATTTCATCCATTCAGTGCAAAAAACAAATTGTTACCTTGTACATAAAGTCATGTTAATGACTGAGGAAACTCCAGTCTTGCTAAGGGTAACAGCAGCCATGCTTCACTGAGCATACACAGAAGAGGACATTAAATTACTTCAAAGAACAAGATAAATGAAACAACAGGAGCACATCTAACATCTAGGCCCCATACAGAATTGTTCAGAAGAGATTCACCGAGTCCTCAGTGCAAAGTGCAGGAGGGGGTTGAAACTGCAAACAGGAAATATTTCAATGTTTCCCAGGAGGGAAGAAAAAAGACATTAGTTCAGTCTTTAAAATTTAGCAGGGGAATCAAACCTATGCTCCAATAAAACAACCCGAAAAGCTCAAAGCAGGAATAACCTTTTAATCTGTAAAGGGATAACAATATGTAATTACAGATTTAGACAGTGAAAGTCTGATAGCCAAAGGCTTACATGGGATAGGTTAATTAAAGTAGTTTTGATAATTTACTTTCCTTGCTGATGAGCAATTTTCAAAGCTATTGACTGGGAAGCTGACACTATTTTATGTAAGTCATTCCTATAGACTAGAATTAAATTCTGTAAGTCCCTATATGTGCTTGTTACTTTCAAAGAAATACGAGACAGTAGGACAGAAACTCAACTTATGTAAAGTGCTTTAATTTCTTTAATGCAAATATAAAGATTTTTACCAACCCAGGACTTGGCCAAATACTCACATCCTTCAGAGATTAAGCCAAGAATGGCTACACCAGCTCAGACTACAGCCCATGTAACACTAGCGCCCTGCTTTCAGCCATAGTTAGTAGAATACACTTCAGGAAAGTGCAGATATAAATCAACCCTTCTCTGGAGACATACTCCTAGCTTTCAACAGTCAATAGTTTGAGATCCTCCCGACTAGAAGATGCAGCTGATCACTCTGTGAAACTCCTGAACTATTCCATGTTCAGGAAAGTCTTTTTTTTTTCTTTATCAGCAAACACATAGAAATCAATAGACCAGTTATATGAATGAAATTACTTGCATGTTTAAAAGTCTAGGCCATTACAATGGCCCTTTCTGAACGCAGCCATGTCCACCACTCTTCTGGCTCCTCACTCCCTTCTCAAGTCAGCTTCTCACATGCTATCTTGAGTAAAGAGCTGATGATAACTGATCATAAACAAGTGAAATACAAGTCCCTAACAGTTGGGAAAGCTGTGTTTCCAATAGCATAGACTCTGGGAGCTTACACAGGCTCTTTGAAAAGCACTGTTAATAGAGAAGTTCCCAGAAGCAGAGGCATGGCTCAACTATGAGAACTGAAAGACAACGGTGCGCAGAGAAGAGCAGGGAAAAGGATGGTTAAGCGTGTGGTAAAAATAAAGCAAGTAAAAAAGGAAAATGGCAGAAAGAGGAACAGAGCCACAAGCCATACAATGAAAGGTTTTGTAGACAGTATAAGCTATTTGATGAAGCTTAGTGTTGCATTAAGCTCTTTTAATAATCTGATCATATTTCGAACTACTTCTCTATATTTCATATAATGTAGGTTTCTTTTGTCAACTCTGGATTTTTACAATAGCTATTCACACTTCCAGAGTAATTTTTTACCATACTCATATCCATTATGGATTTCAAAATCTTCATTTTATATTCTTATTATACTGATGTAAACTCAGAAAGAAAAATTGAATAGCAAGTGAAGAGGTTGTATTGCTAGGCTGTTTTTCATTCACTGTTTAGGACAGGAATGCCTAGGTTCAAAAGCAATCACATAAAGACACACTAAAACATTTAATGGGACTGATATAAAAATATTTATTGGAAAGAGACAACAATGCTTGACAGATTTTAAGAGATGAGATCACAAACCCATTTATTTCTGGACCAATAAGACTCCCAGTGAAATTAATATCAGGACTGAGGCTGTGAACAAAACTCCCCTTTGCATTTATGAGTAATGCCAGCACAGCATTGTGTTATAACACTAATGGCATACAGAACTACAAAACTGCTACAGATTGCACACAACAGACAACTTGGTTTATCTTCTGTTTAGTTATTTATGTACATCTTTTCTAAGTGAGGGCAAGGTGACTGTAACATACCATCATCCCAATCTGTTTACCCTCTCACCAAGCAAAAATTTCTTCACAAATACAAGACAAAGAAGTGATCTTCCCTTACAGAAATCAAAGTGCCTGAATGAAGAAGATCGGTTAATAAAAAAAAAAATATTTGCATTTGACATTTTTATAAGCCTTGATGAGTTTACAGACACTAAAGTGTTAGAATAAATTTCACAGTGGTGCTAAATGTAACAGAAAGCTTCTTTTCTACACATTCAATTTGAAATATTAGTTAATTCCTTACAGTTACCTCTTAAATGCTGGTCATGTCATTTCTCAATATGCACAATGAGTTGTCATTTTCCCAAGATACACCCTGGCTAAGCCCTTATGCTCATCAGCAGAAGTAGCAAGAAAGAGCACCAGAAACTGCAGTTTAGCATATTTGTTCAGAGACACAGCAGGGCTTATTAGACTGTGAAGAGCATTGCCCTCATGCAGCTTCACACCTTTTGGATGAGAAGAGATACTTCCTTACAGTTTCCTTTCCCACCCCTTCATGTAGTTATGCCATTTACAGTGCTTCTACTGATGATGGTGAATATAAGGCTGCTGTGCAGCCTTACAGGTAAAGCAAACACACACTTGTCCACTGCTCCACTTAGATACAGCTTGTTAACATGACTCATATTATTGTTTCTGTAACTGCCACCATTTATTATTTGCCTTTTCTGTGGAGTCCCTGACTGGCAGACTGCTTCTGGCCTTTTTTCTTGCCTGGCATTTTCACTAGCAAGAGTAAAGGCTCTGGAATCAGTACCAAATCCAGATTGGTACTAATGGATTTGCCCTTCCCAATTAACATAGCTTACAACTGAACTTTCCTAAGCTTAAGCACTAACATTTATGACTGATTTTAAAATATAAGATATTAAATACATGCCTTGTAGTTACAGTACTTGAGTGGGTTTCAGAACATCTGAATCACTTAATACTCAGTTGTGGTTGCAATGGATATCCCACAATGCACCACTTGTGGTTTCATAGCAAACACAGAGCTTAAATATTCATCCACTTAAATGTGAATTAGCAACATGATGTTCCTTCTTCATAGTTAAATCAACTACTGTTTGAATATGGAATGGGATTTCAAAGAATTTTTGCTGTGTTGCTGATTCTTTAGACTTTCTCTACCAGTAAAAGCTGTGAGAAAACTACTGTCACTAATCGAATTCCATAGAGATCTGCTTGGAATCTCCAAGTCTTTTTTGAAAGCTGTCAAAATCCACTAAAATAATTCTTGGATTCATTGGTGAGGTACAATGTCAATATCTAGCTATTGCTGTAGAAGTAACATTTAATTCTGGAGATTAACAAAAAAATACACCATAAATACTATTCACTTTAAAAAACTAATGTATTTTCCCAGTACAAAAATTGGATGTGATTGTGAAAGAGGGCAGAAGGAAACTACAGATAATTAGGATGAGAATGATAGCTCAGGTCAGGAAACATGTGCTGTTCCAGTGTGGATGATCTGTGCTTGCTCTGAAAATCTCGGTGTGGCAACTTACTGTCTAGAATATGATTTTCTTCTAGATGAGGATAACTTTGAGTTTAAAAGATTCAGACATCATTTTTTACGCATATGTGCCTACCAATATGCTTAGTATAAAGCCTTTCTTCTGCTCAGGTGAGATCCAGGAATCAATACAGCTGCTTAAATGCAGCTGTCCAGTGCTGTTTCAGGTATTTTTGGAAACAAATCTGACTTTCTGCTCTGAGGTTGCCAAGTTTAGATGCCTTTGCAGTAAGGAAGGTGGCAAGGTAGTTGACCCTTTCCTCCATCTCCTGAGTATGCATGTTTTGTACATTAAATGACAAGCTGAATAAATCAATTCACCAGGAAAACATAAACACCTAGTGTATTGGCATCTTCTTACATGTAGACAAGTAAATTTACAGACCTTAATCTTCACGCAAATCATATTAACTGTCCATTTATTATGTTCAATGCCATTCTGAGACACTCAGGTACCAGTACCCAAGCGAGTCACCTGCACAATGGCAGCTAAGACACAGAACCTACAGAGGACCAGACCTTCCTTAAGTGCCAGCTGGAGATAAGCATCATTGCATAAGGGCATTATTGCATTAGATATGTGGGGAACTTGGATAAAGTTCCAAATTATTATATTAAGGAAGAATGTAGAAATCCTAGAAATTAATAAGCCCTAGAAATTTCCTTCAGTCCTCCACTGTGAAACCTTGTTTACCACCTTGCTTATCTCGTGCTTGCTGCACCAGATGACCCACATGGACATAATGGGTATTTACCTTACGTTTGTGTAAAATAATGGAACAATTATTTGGTATTTTTAATTAAATGAAAATTCTGATATGACAATCTGTGGTAAATTCTTAGAACAGACTTATTCTGAGACACTTCTACATCTGGTGTGCTAACTGTGTTTCAGTAAAGTTAAAAGTATATATTTAAAGACTAAATCATAGCAGTTTTGCCCACGGAACAGGTAGGATGAGATTCAGTTCTCCTACATCTGAACTTCTCACCCCCATGCGTCCTTTGCAGTCAGTCTGATCTATTCAGACACCTACTTTAGAATGAGATTAATTGTACTTCACAGTGACTAGACCTCCATTGACGGTAAAGAAATGCAAGGGCAACAAGCTCAGATGGAGACATCTGCACTGTATGAATTCCACACATTGTGATAAATGCTAATAAGTGTGCACTGAGTCCCTATAGACATTATTTTTGGCTGCAAAACCACCCCTACACTTGCCATTTTAAATAGCAGTACCCTCCCTGCTAGCATAGCTTCCCAGCTCCCCACTGAATACAGAAGAAGCACTACTATCCAGCTAAAGTAGAAGGTAACTGGATGAATGATTTTCCCAATGTCTCAGGAAGAGTTTATAGCTTCTTTTTTATTCACTACTCACTCCCACAGACATGGACATAAGCTAACAATGCACACTTCACTCTGTTGTGACATTAATTAATATTTGCAAAACACATTTAAAACCTTTAATGATCCAGAATTGTGAGGTATTTTTATTGTGGTTATTATATAGCTTGACTTTGGACCTGATTTCTGTTCATGCTGCCTGGCTGTACTCTGATGGGAAGGCTACCATAAATATCAGATTCCCACACTCCTAAGTTTTGAACTACATGAAACTGAAGCAATGTTTCGGTAGTGGAAGATCAATAAAGGACTCAATAAAGAGCTTGTAGACATTACTTGCCAATCATGGTCCTAGGTATGAACCAACTTGTATGTCAGTACATTAAAATTAGTGATGCTTGTCCAAAGATTTAAGCAGGCACAGAAATGGTATTGTTTGGATTTCAAGTGAAAAATCATGAATAAGACTTTAAGGCCAAACAGCAGAAAATATGTGTTTATGGGAAGGGGTTCTTCAGTTGATAGACTACTAGTTTCTCATATATACTTCACAATGAAGTCTTGAATTACCACAGACAAATAGCCAAACAAGAAAATTACATTAAATTAATAGCCAGATCCTCAACTCGCAGACCTACAACGCTCAAATTCAGGTTACTGCAGTTATCAAAGTGTCTACACCTCCAGTACAGTCAATGGTGCCTAAGATCACACACTAAGGGCTCAGTTCAGTTGCTCATGTACCAGTGTCTAGTATCATGGCAGCTGCTCTCAGATATCACGCCTAACCTCCAACTGCCATTTCTAAAGAACATACACCCTCTTTAGGCCCTGCAACGTAAGTTATAGGCCATGCACATGTCTTGGGCAACTTGAAGCATCTGAAAACCATTGGAAGCTTAAGTTCACTGCCCACATAGTGGCTGACCAGCTGAATTTTGCAGTTGCCTTTGCTATACTGACCAGACCTCCATGTACTATAGCAGGATTTTAGGCATGTAAGGATTGAGTCGGTGCATAAAAGCAGATGTCTAATGACTTCTGAGGCTGTGTATTTACTCAAGAGCTCTCCTGAGGCTGGGAGACATTACACAGGACCTAAGAAGGACTGGAGACCTTTAGCATAGTAGCTGAGAGGCACCAGGAGTAACATAGGGCTCCTGAAAATATCTGAGTTGATGCAGCTGAATCTCCTCATCTATAGGCAGACAACTATATTCAGGTATCTTAATCATGAACTGAATATCATCTAGAGATTCTGACATAAATGGTACCTCAAGAATTTATAGCTAGATTGTAGAGCTGATCATAGCAGTAGGTCATAAAGAATGTAATTTTCCAAAGCAAACATTTATGCTCTCAGAACTGAAAAGGAGTCTGACAGAAGCAAGGAAAGTGGTACACAAAACAGTGTCATTTAATAGCTTCACAGAAAACTCCAAGATGCCTTGCAAATGAACTTTATACAAAAGTGCAGGGAAACACTTTTAACGGAAGAATTTACTGCCTGAATAGTGACAATGCATACAAGCTACAGCTGTGCAGAAGAAAAGTTTACAGTCATCTTCCCTAAGAAGTATTATTTATCTGCTTAAATCTGATCTACAGATACACCCACATCTATGTATAGTTAACCTATACAATATAGTTTATATATATACAATATAGTTAATCTATACAATCTATACATCTAATACTTATTTCTCTTTATTAATAAAAAATGTAAATATTTTATGTACCTCTACAGTATTAGAATACAACTGATAATGACAATGTTTATGAGGACTGGAGGAATAGTTATGTGTATTGCAGTTATCTTCTTTTCCCTCAGTACCCTACAGAACTAGGCTAAACTAAATATTCCTTAATCAAAAGCAACAAAACCAGTTGAGAAGTCAGCTGGACACAAAAAAATGTAACCTGCCCATGCAGCTTAAACACAAAGCATACAGGCTCCATGGAAGAACAGAAAGTCCTGGATTTGTAAAGCCTTTGGAATGCAAGAACCATAAAATTTATTTGATTTCATGCTTACAGGACAACAGAGAAGACTCATATTTATGCATGAGCATGTTCCAGTTGAGGATGCTGAACTCAGTAGGACTACGATGACTTACAGAAGTTTCATATGGAGCAATGCCTGTATCTATTAGGGCCTTTTTAGGTATTAAAAATATCCAACTACAGAATGTTTTGCAGACTTTTTTTTTTACTTTTATATATTGAAAGTTAAAGTCTTACTCTGAATTTTTCCAAGAATCTTCAACTGAAACCTTCTAACATTTACCCAGTTTGAAAGAAACTGTATCACCTCTAAAACTAGCAGTGTGGGCAGTCTGGCAAAACAGAACTTCATGTGCTTTTGAATCCCAGCAATAAGGGCTTCATTCAATTAAAATGATTTTTTAAAACCTTGAAAATTGTCAGATATATCTACTACTGACAAAGACAATGGGTATGCGCATAATGATGTGCATAATCATTTTCTCTTTAACATTCTAATGGTCAGCAGCGGATTTAGCTTATAAAAATGCCAAAATAAGTTCCGCTGTAATTAAAATGTGCAAGAATTGTTCTTTTAAAAGAAACTTCTTTTACACTTTATTTGCTTTGTTATTTTAACTCTGGGATAAGTTAAAGGTAGCACAGTGCTGTGTTGCTGCTTCCGAAACCAACAGCAGATCAGTCAAGTAAATGCAGGAGGCATAAGTTCCAAGAGCACTATGGACTCAGCTGCATTTACAGGTCACTATATTGCTTTCCACTTTTTAGTATTTTGAAATCGGCACCACAACTACCTAGAAATGAAAAATCTTCCTGTCAAAAGGATCAGCTTAAAGATCAAAGCTCCCCAGTTCAAATGTAGCTGGTGTGGGAATGCAAGCACATTTCTCACATAACTGCTACACTTCTCTAATACTTGAATCAAAAGCATTTCATATAAGGCATTCCAAGTAAACACTTTTGCCTCTGCCTTATATTCCTTAATTCTTAACTGCACACCATTTCTCTACCCATCTACTTTTTTTTTTTATGCTTCTGGTATTTTTATGTATTTAACTACAGGCAGCAATTAGAAAGCTGGCACTTCCTGGCTACTAACATTTAAAGCTTCTAACACAAGAGAGAAGGAGCATGTCATGTACTCATAAGGAATAGAATCGTTACCAACAACTGCTATTATTGGCATGTTCTAAGTAGGCTCCAAAACAGCCTTTTTCTACATCTTAACCTCCTGTTGCTCAGCAAGGAATAGAATCATTAAGCACGAAATCAGGCAAAAAATGTATCTAATGATAAAGAAAAAAAAAAGAAGACACAAATCCCAACCCTGCTCTTGTGTGGATCTACTCTAAATCAGACTTTTTCTGCTATGACAAAAGGGTGTGCATGAGGTAGGACATAACAACTTGAAGTTAATGCAATGCTTGGCACAGTCTGCAGCTTCCTGCAGAATTCAAAGTGTGAGAACAGTGGGTTCAGTTGCAGCCTTAACACTAATGAAAAATCAGTTATTTGTCTTTATGTTCAGATGCTGATTTTAAAAGCATCTTTAGCAACAGTGAGAAACTATGACTAAGATTCATTCCTTCAAGACTCCTTTAACACTAGAACTGAAATTCTACTGGAATGTATGAAAACAAAAGACCACCTGTAGATTTCCCCAATGGAATTTAACCCTGGGTTGGTCATCGCTCAGGTGTTGACATAGCCAGAACTTCTCAGATGTGATGCAGCAAAACTGCTTTAGGGTGAGCTTGCAATCACTGCTTAGGGCTGCTCATCTCACGTCACTCACCACACAGGGAACTAAGAAGTACTGGTAACCACTTGATACTGCCCAGATGGAGGCACCTACAATATGCACATTTAATCACCTGATCTTATGCCCAGCAACAAAAGTCTCAAAGAAAGAACTGGGTCCATGAGTCCACCTGATCACAATTTCTCTTTCCTTCAAAATCAGATTCTTGACAATATGTAAAATGTATCAAATACTGTGAGAAATAGCAGATGTAAATTATGAAAAGAACTAACATATTTCACAAAGAGACACAGAATTTGCTAAGCAACACTTCCTAGTACCACACATACGGGACCAGCAATATCCACAAATGTAAGCAACATTCTTATTTATTTCAGAAAATATTCCATACAGCAAATGAAAGAACCAACAGTATTAGAATTATAATGGTGAGGTAAGGAGACAGCAAAGAGAGAGCACTGGGGGAAAGAAAGCTAGCAAGGGAGAGCTGCATTTTTTACAAAGAACTTAATGCTGCTCTGGTGGGAAAATACAACCTGCTCTGAGACCTTTGACTATCAGAACAAGGGCAGAGGAAGGTGATCTCTGTAAGGCAAGGCAAGTGTATTGCTTTACACAACCCAATGCCCACAAAGTTCAACCGTGCAGTACCGATATGGAGAAGTTCATAGCAGCACAGATGAGGGAGGCACAAATCAGGATTTTACTAGACCTCTTGATGGGCTGCACGGACCAGGATTGTGAAGATTTCCTGATGAACATGAGAAATCCAGGAAGAACAAGGTTTGCTGATCTGAGCAATAGGTACTTTGAAGGAGAAAGGGAAGCCTGGAATAAAGGAGGAGATACCACACCTGCACTCATGCCTTTGAAAGACTTCAGAGTGAGAAGGTTTTCCTGGATTTAGTAAGCTGTCTGCTTTACAGAAAGGGGATATTAATTAGCTAATAAAGGCTGTCCTAGCAGGCCTGACACATTCAATAAATACTGAGGGTCACTGGACTTTTTTTAGCTCACTTAAACCTTGCATTATATTAAATACTGCTTATTGATTTCATTTCAACCAAAAATAATTTCATCTTCTGAAGCAGTATTTAAAATAGGTCACGCCTTGTCAGCTCTTTCAAAGGAAATTTCTAAAAATGATGGAGTAGCACAAGCAGTCCTGTTCAGGGTAAATACTAAATCTGTCCCCCTTCTCAATCTCTACTGGAGATCAGCAGAGAGGAATGCTGACTTCAGTCTTCCATTGCTACCTGAAGGGAAGTTGGTGTCCAAGTGGTGGGGCAAGTTTTAGAGCTTGTAATTGTAGCTTGGCAGTGAAACACGATATGCTACTCAGCATTAATATAGCCTGAAGACATTCATAATCTTGGATGGAGAAGGCAGGGATCTTAAGATGCCCTCAGGCACCTCCTTCAGGCTTGTCTGGTGCCAGCAGAGGAATGGCCCAAAATACAATTCCCATTGTACCAGTGACTGGGGCAGCTCTCAGCAAGGTCAGGAAGATGGGCGACCCATTGACACCACCAAAAAATGGGCTTGCCCATTTGCAGACAATATACAGTCAGCCACAAGCCCCAGAGGTCATATGCTCTTCAATAGTGCAATGGCCAGGCAAGTGCCACTGTGACGCCCTGTGAAGTTTTGGTCTCAGGCACATGGCACACCTTCAGTGGAAGGGGAGGCTAGCAAAGGGCACTGCAAAGCTTGGGGAAAATACTTGGCAATACTCTCTCTTCAGGCACCAATAAGCATATATCCCAGCCCCATGTTCTGCAGTATTTGCCTACTTTTCTGACAAGAGAGAGAAGAGAAAGAAAATGCTGTCTCCCAGTTTTCCATTACAATAAAAACAGTGAGATAGATCATTTGCTCACATATGACATACTGAAGCCAAAAAATACAGCTTCTGTTGTAGGCAGTCTTCACTCTTTATGGCTTGAAAATGTCCATACTTGGTTTGTCCAAATTACTTGTTTTATTTTTTTTTTAAAAAAGCACATTTTTCTTAAAGAGTTAATACACTCAAGTCACTCTTTCTAGGTAAGGCTACAGCTTGCTTACAGAACTGAAATATGACACAGCCCAAATACGATGTTAAAACCAAAAGCCCTGCTCACAGCAAGGTGTGGGCTTAGGGATACCCTCACCAGCTGGCACCTAAATCCAGGTCTGAGTGCAGTGGAAAAACCTTCCTTGTTCACCCATAACTCAAATGACTAAATTCAAACATTTCAGATATTTGAGATGGTTAGATTTTGCCGGCAAGGAGGCTAATCTGCAAAAACTAAGTACAAATAAAATGAAGTCTCAGCAACTTCAGCTCAAATTTGCACACAAGCAGCGCAATGTTCTACAAAAGTATCTGGAGAGCACTTTACATGTGCTTATTTATTACATGAAATAACAAACACAAATGCATTTAAATCTCTAGGATCCATTAGTCCTAAATTTGTTTCCCAGTTAAGTTGTTTCCATCAAAGTCAATGCTTACAGTTAGATACAGACTCTTAAACAGCTCCTTTTGGTGTGATGGCACCACACATCCAGAGCAGGATTTGGCTCCTTACAAATGGATGCCTTGTGTTATATGGGAAACCTCAAGATACCTAAGGTTGGCAAATACATATCAAGTTGTCAGACATGATCCATGAGTTACATAGGATCCTACTGCAGCAACGGCTGAAGGATAGAAGGGTGGTTACCTAGAGCCCCTAACACAGCCCTGAGCTCTTCAGTAGTTGCAAGGGAAGGCAATCCTGGGGAGCTTGTGCTCCCTGAGATGTGCTGGGTGCCCCTGATCTGGACATCAACCAGCCTGTGTTGTACACCAGCCATGTCTGTGTGCATGGGCCTCTTGGAGATGCTGCAGCACCTCACATGATGCTAGGTCCCAATGGGAGCCAAATTGCATTT
This sequence comes from Melopsittacus undulatus, assembly GCF_012275295.1. Lineage (NCBI taxonomy): Eukaryota > Metazoa > Chordata > Aves > Psittaciformes > Psittaculidae > Melopsittacus > Melopsittacus undulatus. Next base: position 33,938,230 of record NC_047529.1, on the reverse strand, counting down.
ACTCACTAGCGCACGCCAGTGCCATCAAAATGTTTTCTCCTGTCAAAAATGAGGATGCTGCTTTCTCCTTCATACCCCAAATCACTCAAATGGCACAGAGTCAGACACAGGTAAAGCGAATAAACTGCCAGTGTGCAAGATAAAGCCTACAATTTTTGTAAGGACCATACCACAAATGGAAACAGAGATTTCAGTTAGCTCCTTTTACTGCATCAAGAAACTGAGCAAAGGCCCAGGTTTAGGCACAAACACACGTGGAAGGTATTTTTATGCGAATTCACAAATTTATCACTTTGGCACCAGCTGAAATTCCCAAGTAGCCTGCTGTGTGAAAAAAAAAAAAAAAAAAAACAAACAACAAAAGAAAACCCAAACAAACAAGAAAACCAATGAAAATGTTATTATCAAGGAAATGCAGGAAGATGTTGTTTCCTGGTGACAACAGGCAACATTCCAGGAAATTCTTTTCATTGATTTCTGAATAAAAATGTTAAATCACACATAAGGAAAAAAAAAATTCCTTAGATAACCAGCAAGTTATATTTCAGTTTTTACAGGAATCAGTTCTATTCTGTTTTAGTCTTTCCCTTCCCAGGGTTTTCCCTGTACTTAGGAATAATTACCTGACTCCATATGGAAAAAAGTGAAATTATTGCTAGGTTCATGTTCATAATGACTCTATGAATACTAATTTGCTATTCCTCAGTACTGTTCATTCTACATTATCTTCTGCCTTTCCACTTTGTGTTGTTTTCTTTTATTATACTTTAGTCACTTCTTTTATCTTTTTTTTCCCTATGGGAACGTCTCAAGTACTTTTAAAATTTCTGTGAAATCAAAGTATCCTAAAGGTGTAGAAAAGTTACCGTTAGGTCTGCAATATCAACCCTTTCTCACTCTCCTTTGCGGAAGGTATATAAATGCTTAGGTGTTACAAGAATTTGTTGCTTATGTATACAGTCAATTTTGCTCACAGGTTTATGGTACATAGGCCAGCACAAGTTTGGTTAAAAATATACATGAACAATTGATCAATTAAAAAGAATACCACAAAATCCTCTAGATCAAACCACACAGCATTAGGAGCTACAGCTAAAAAATAGTAGTACTGGATGTTCAGTTTTCATAGATAGCTTTAAAGGAACACATCAAAAGGATTTTACTAACTAATATTTCACTTTATCCATGATTCTTCATGCACATACATTGCTGTTTACTTTGGAACTTCTTGCAAATCTTTATCGGGTAGTAGTGATTGCAAGAGCTGGACATATTTACGAAGAGAGGACAAGGCTGGAGAAGGCAGTTTTAAGTTTTGCTCTGAAAAAAATATTAAGACTAATGATCACACTGATGTCTTTCCAAAGAAAATTCACATGGGAACAGCCTGGCTGCCAAGAAAACTTTGCTCTTGTGCTTCAGACTCAGAAACATAGGAAAAAATCATTCCATTGGCCAAGAAGAACGCAGCTTACACGGCAAGTCATGATAATAATGAGTGAGATATTTCTTCAGGGTAATTTGGAACAACTCCATGAAAGATATTGAAAAGAGAGTCAAATTTTATTCATCATTATGTGCAATTATGCAATTGAAATTTAGAGCAGTATAACATTTTCTTGCAGTAAATTATGTCCTGGTTTGGGTTTTTTTTTGACAAGTTATTCTATTTTATGGGTAATCTGTTTTCCAAGTAAAGAACTACAATCACAGCCTGGCAGCTACCTCATATCAGCTGAGCCCCTTTCATACATTTTTACATATCCAGATGCACTATATGATGCTGATGACTGTTTCCATAGTCTGTGCAGTTTCATCTTGTACACATGAAAATATTTTAAACTGTCAGTCTTTCATGATGCAGTTTGTGAAACATGTAAGATACTTCAGGAAAGAGATGTTCTGCAGCTTGTTCCTTACATGTAACCAGGACAAGACAACCAAAATAGTCATCCCCTTTACTGCCCTACTGGTATACTCCCTTTCATCTATACCCCTGATCATTTGTCTCCTTTTCTTCTGGTGCCAAGTTGTATCACAATGCTCCCCTAAACCCCTCCATAACCTGGGCTTGCACTTGTGTCTGCTGTCCCTTTGGCTGATACCTTGTAAATTAAGAAGTGCACGAATACGCAAATATTAACAACAAGCTCCACTTAGAGCAATTAATCTTCCAAGCAGTGAAGCAAAATGTTATATTTAATTTCAACACTGTAATCAGAATGTAGGACTTCACATATTCTCTTGATTCTTGGGCATCACACTAGTTTGCTAAGTTTCAGTGTCCGCGTACGTGCTGTGGATTAATGGATGGACATCTGTCAGAACATTTTAAATGAAATTCCATCAAATTAGGAAGCATACCATAAAGTCTTTAAAAATAATGGAGTGTAATTTAAATAAATTAATAAACACATAGAAAAATTCCTATCCAAGGAAGTTTAGAAAAGGCATTTGCTCTCCTTCTAAAAAATGAAAATTAAAATAAAATGCATTACTTATTTGGGTATGCAACTAAACAGAAGGTTACCTACAACCAGATGCTCCTGAAACAGACTGCAGTCTGAATGTGATACAGTTACATAGGAGAAACTTTTCTGTTTTACTGATCAAAGCAGCATTCTAAAGCCTGGCATACACTGCACTTCTCTGCTTTGTATTTTGCTTTTTCTGCATCATTTTTAGGACAGCAATTCAAGACAGTTTTGGAAAGTAAAAAGAAATTTAAATTCATAAGCAATTGATCAGAGGCCTGACACTGGTTAGCAAAGGAAGTGTGTTTCACAATTTATCTGCAACAAAGAGTATTTGAGAGTGACTTTTACCCTGCTCTAAATCACAAGCACAGTACATGTTAAAAATATTAATGTATGAGATGAGACATTTAATAAGAAATGTACAATCTCTAAAAGCACTAAAAAATTAAAATGCTATTTTGAAATACAATATTAAGAAAATTAATGAAATCTATTTCAGAAAAAAAAGTCAAACCCAAACAATATAAAAGAACATTGACTACACTATAAATGACCTCAAGAATGAACATATGATAGTATAGGAGTTCTTTTATTGGTGGATGTAAGAACATTTCCACTGATTTATCTAACCTTTAACAATTTATTTTAGCTGTAGAGAAATGCTTTCAAGGAGGAAAAAGAGAAAAACTTTGGGAAGTACCCAAAATTAATTGATCACTTCTTAATTTGAAAAGAAAGATATCAGACCTTCAAACTATTGAATTTACCTATTTAGATCTATTGTAATATTTCAGTTACCTATTTCATTATTTTTAAAGGTCAGTGTATGTACCTTTGAATTCCTAAAGTAATACAGAACCTTCTACATCTCATTGCAGCTGAAATCTTGAAGTGTAGATAGTTCAAGTTTTCCTAAGAAAGGTCAATATAATATAAGAATATATCACTTTACGAAAGGAGGAATAAGACTGAAAAATAAGAGAGACAAGTTTTCTTTTCTAGAAGTCAAGATTTTGGAGTAGTAAATTCTAAATTACCATTTAAGAAAACTGCTATCAAATTACTTACTATCCATATTATTATAAAACTACAGGGTGTCATAACTAATTGCATCCCTCTTCAGCTTCATCATAATAATTCACTTTTACTCACCTCTTGCATAACGAATAAAAGCTGACATGCATGGAGATGGGAGATGCTATAGAATCCAATGTAATCAAGGGGCTGGCAGCAAATCTAACACTGTATTTTCAGATGTACTGCTGCTTTTTCTGCATATAATGAAGATACTTGTGACAAAAACACTCTTATCTACAAATCTTTGTACACTGCCATTGAAATAAACTGTGTGTTGTAAAGGAGTCATGCCTGGTCTATATGTAACACTTTGATTTCTCAACATACTAAAACTTCCAGGGAAAAAACAGGAGTCCTGTTTATCTGCTTGAATTCCAGAAAGGAAGAGTAAATTTAGAATTCTGTTAAGCTACTAAGAAAATGCTTACATTAGTTATTTTAAAAAGAATTTCTTAAATCTCAGAGTGGATCTTTTAAATCCAGTAATTTATCTAGCTCTGAAAACTAATTCTGTATATTTGCAGCATGAATACAAACTATAGTAGGTATTCCTGAATAACACGATTAGTAAACAGACCATCAAATAAATGATATCAAAATATCAGACTGAAATAAAAATCAAATTACAGTGCATACAATGCATAGCAAGAAACTTAGCAATGATATTTTTAAAATGTCTTACCTTTACGTACAACATTATGGCAAAGATAACCCCAAAATAGCCAAAAAACAGGCCAGATGCTGGATAACAAAGCCACAAGTCACCATCAAAGAGAAGATCAGTTTCACGTCCTGCAGCTAGCAAGGGCTAAAAACATCAGAGGGGCTTGAATACTCCTTCAGAGGGCAGGTGAAGCTTGTGCCACTCTTACCAATGGGAGCCCAAAGGCTTCCCAGCTAGAGGATATTAATACTTCTTACTTGTACACAACATCTTCCTATGTGATGTCTTCATGTCCCAATTAAAAAAAAAAATAATAAGCATTCTGAAGTCTACATATTACTTCCTCTATATTGTGTTATCATGAGGAAGCCTGGCTCAGGGTGTGATAAAGAATCCAGACAGATGCATACACTTTTCAAGAAACTTGATTGTGCTTTTTCATTTCCTCTTCTAGCATAAAAAAAGGCCCAGATTCTTCCTGTAGCTTCAACTATGCAGGATTTGAAAGGCTGCAAGATCAAGGAAAGTAAATCAAAAGAAGAAAAGGAAGCTTTGTCCTCCTTTCTGCTCATCAGGGAAGATAATTGTTATCAATCCCTAAAACTAAAGAATATATTTGTTCATTTAAAGTTAAATCTGCTGTTATGCAGAGAATAAAGGTGGCCTTATACTGATGCTCTTTCTAAAGTCTTTCACTCTTCATGAATGAAGCAAAAGTGTTGTCTTTTATCTTACTTGTCCTCTGTTTACACAAATTCAATAGAGGAAGAGTGTTCATGTTCTGTAGCTTTACATCCAAATGACTTACTAAGCCACAAATCAATAACAATGTGAAAATGGAAGATCCTCTGGGATTTTTTTCTTCCTCACCCCACCCCCTAGTTTTATATTGCTCTGTAAGAAATAAAAGGAGTAGTAACTACTTGAGATTCTATCTCTGCTGTCTGCCATTCAGGAGGGGAAAAGAGAGTCAAAAATAGCCTCCCACTTGTGGCAATTGAAGCTATTTGTTCAGTGTTATTTTTACAGGCTACTTGTGAAACTAGAACGCAGGCGTGAAAGATGGGAAGTTCTTTCTACTCCTCACTGCCGGTAAAACAGGCAGTCATACAGTAAGATACTTCTGTACCCCTGCAGCTGCATAAGCTCTACAAACGACCTTGCAAGAGTGAAATTATTTGGACAAAGTTTCCTGAAAGGCCAAGTTGACTATGTGCATCATTAATAATACCATACATGATTTCTATGAACAGTCACCAGCCTATCCAGTTGTGAAACTTTGAGAATTGCCGGAGACTTTGCTGATATTTTATTATATGTCATTTGCATAATGCTATTAAGGCATTAAGAAGTTTCACAATGCAGGTCATACTGTCAAGGAGTAAATAATCACAGGAAACTAATTCAGGTGACCTCCAATGCACAAAAATAAATCTCATGTAGGAAATCAACACATTAAAACACCCTGGCATGATAAGGACAATAAGATTCCAGACAAGCTTAAACAATTAATTGCATTCTTCCCCACGCCTTAAGGATTATTGAAAATACAGTATCACCTAAATTAAAGAAGATAGATAATAAAGACATGGTACAAATAAATGGTTTTAATTGTTATTCTCAGTACTGACCTGCTACTCTCCAGGACAATGCAGGAGAGTTGATCCATCTGAAAGGCAGCACTTCAGAGACTGAACACCACCTAAGCAGCCTTTCAGCTTCCAAGATGAAATATGTATCAGAGACACCTCAAATGACTACTCCACAAGATACTGGTGTCCAATTTCTCCCTGAATTTGTGACTCTTACTTTTACTCTTTTCTAACTGTTTTCAACTTCATTATCATGACTTAACCTTTACATCTGCTAGAACAAACTTCGGCTTGCGACAACTTTTTGTGTTCAAACTGAGCTCAGGTGAATCTGACAACACTAAGATGCTCTTTCCTTTGACATAACTAATTTAATTTTTTAAGAGAGTATTTAAGATGGAAGCTACAAAACTGAGTGGTAGAAGGATTTGTGTGCAGAAGGAACAGCTATGAAAGACCTAAGCGAGGGAACTATAGATAGAAAGCTCTGGTGTATATTTCTCTTTCTCTTTTATGCCCCATCCTGTGTTCAAGTCCAGGCTGGATGGGGCTCTGAAAAATCTGGTCTAGTGGAAGGTGTCCCTGTCCAACACAGAGGCTGGAACTAGATGGTCTTTAAGGTCCCTTCCAACCCAGACCACTCTAGGATTCTAGGATTCCACTACTTGTGCATATGGACAGCATGAATCTCTAAATGTCTGATTTTTGGCTTATTGGATTTATGCATGTATTTGGTCATATTTTTTTACATGTTTCATTATTGTCAATTTATCTACTTCATCTACACACAGTGGTAGCAGCACCTACCAAATAAAACAGATGTCAATTCTCCTTTGAGATAAAAGCCTTTATCTGTGGTATACCTTACACACCTCTGCTAACTGCAGGTGTATAGTACATTGACTACCAAAAGTGGAAAGTATTTTTAGATCATAAGACTTTATGGTTATAAAATGACAAAAAAAAAATTAGAGGGATAAAGGCTGATGCCATATTGGAAGCAATTTTCCAAACCGACAAAGACAGAGAAACATGACAAACATGGAATAAAAATGCTTGGAAGATAAGTAAATTTTATGCACAAAAGAAGTATTTTTAAAGTACAGTGAGAAACAGATAAAAGCCACGTGAGACCAAATATCTATGCATGCATAGAAACACTGAGAAATCTAAGTGCAGTCATTTGAATTCTCTCAACACAACTGAGCATGTACTAAATGAATAAACTGCTACTTGACATTTCCTAAATAAATACCATGGGAGAGTACTTACTTTACTTTAATGAATCATTTTGGCCCCTACCACAGGAAGTAACTGTGATGAACGATAATCTGTTTTGAGAAATATAGTTCTATAATGGAGATATATATGGACTGAAATATGAGAAGTTGTGGCCTTCAACAGGTCTCTACTTTAAAAGAGGTTCTGATTCATCCATGCCCACTTCTACTTATATTTGATCATAGCTGTTGACATACTGTATCTGCTATGCAGAGAGATATTTCTCTACTAGAGTTAAGAAAGCCATATGGTTCGTGGATGACTATGAATTTTTGCAAGGCAAACTGAACTACTTTTTTTTTTTCCTGTAGTTATTCAAACATAACTACCCATTTAGCAAACAGAATATTTTCGATTCAGTTGGGATATTCTGGACCATGTAATACATTTCTATGTATGAACTGAAACTCTCTCCTCAATACAGTCATAATGGATGAGCTAACACTAACTTTCTACATTAGTGTTCATCTTGTTCTTTATGTACGGCTAAATAAATAAATTCACTGCAGCGATGAACCAAAGCAGCAAATAAGACTTGTCTTGTTCATGGAGTAGAACTGAAGCAGCTGATTTTGTTTGACTGACACAGTTTGAAAAGTCTGATACATCCTAACAGTACACCTTAGAAAAAAACAGGTGTTTACTTTAATGTTCTTTTTATTACCAAAACTACTCATAGGATTATCATAGCTATACAAGGAAATTGCTTTGACTACGTATAACTGCAAATGGGAAAAATAGTTCCTGCCAAAGGCAGGTGTAAAATAACATTTTACTGCCTTTGTTAATGCATGCAAAACTATCCCAATCAATACTCCAATGTCTGTAATTTAGCCAAAGCTCTCAATCAAGTTGAAATTTAGTTATTCATATCGCACTACGAATATTTCCTATTAGAACATCTGCTGTCAGAAAAAAAACTGTTGTGACATGATACCTTGGCCAGGACAGGTGATTTTCAAGAAAGCTTGTGGAGGCTACTCTCTGGGTGGGATGCTATCCTGTCTTCAGTCACAGTGGAACCTGAGTATCTAAACTTTCCTCAGGATCAGGCATGAATGTCCTTTTCGGGGATACATTTCTCCTATCACATCTACCAACTCATATTAAAGTAACTTGTTCCATACTGGAATTTATCAGAACATAACTTTTAGCTAGCCATAACGTACCTTCTTGACATTATTGTCTTGATTTGGTAACTTTTTCTTGTAACAGCTTGGCATAGCCAGCAATATCGCCATTACTACTGGTGGGACTTTGCCCTATGCAAATGTGAAATCCCAGTCCCATTAAGTCATTAGGAATAATACAAGCAATCCTGCAAATCTTGGATTCAACTGTGTGGCTTTATGTGTTACATTGAAAAGACACTCTCCTCAATACCTCTTTCAAAAGCAGTCTGTGTTTGCTAGTTGTTAAATGTTTGTTTGAAGCATTTATGACTTCACTCCAAAAGTAACTTCAACATGTACCAGAAATTTAAACTCATTTCAGAGGAACTAGAAATTCTAGAAAGTTAACAATGAGGTACAACCCTACACCATTTCAAAGCAAACCAGGTATATGTGCAACTAAACACAAACAGCACTTTATAGTACTAAAATGAAAAGCTAAAAATAATCTAAAATAGAATCTATAAATTTATTTGGCAGTCCTAGTTTTTACTTTGTGTATAACTGCACAATAAATGCATTTAACTTAGGAATATTATATCAGATCACACAGGGTCTGACTACAGCACCCCGAATTAAATCTCCAATGCATAACACTGTAATTCATAAAAATATTAATCATCATCTGAGTCCATTTTAACCACATACCAGACATCTTGAAAGGCACGCCAAATGATAGGGAGGGGACACAGCCTTTCAAATATAAATGATAAAATCTGGTTAGCACTATAAAAATAGCTACACACAGTAAAATTAAAACTTGTAATTCTGAAAGAAAGTGCTTTGTGCAAACCATCTGGAAATTACTTAGAAGTATAATTGCTTTATTGCTGAAAGCACAGAAATATAAAACCACTACCCTTCCTATTTTACCTGTTTCCCAGATAAAATGCAAAGACAGAAATGAAGCTAATCACAGATGTGAAAGGCTGATGCCTCAACTGCATTTGCATTATAAAATAATATCATCCCCTGCTCTACCCCGGAGTTGCTTTTCAAACACAAGCCCGGTACAACCACTATGCTCCCCTGACATACAACAAGCTACAGTCCAAAGCATTCAGCTACTAAGACCCCACACGAGATTATACAGTCACATGCACTCAGACCTGCTCTTGGTCCCCCTGAGGAGACCCTTCCTTCTAGCAGGACGCCTGCTTGCAGCCACCTACTACCTAAATGACTACAGATACCCAGCGTTTCAAATTTTGCTAGCGCTCTGCTCGTGATGCTACTTCGAAGCACACAGTAACACAGACAAAATCCTCCAGTATCGAGAAGGGCACTTTTGTTTCTCAGCCTTGTTCTTGGGCTCACACCACCTGGAGTGATTGGAGCACTTGATCTCGTTCTGAAGTGCTTTAATTTGGAAGGGATTCAAATACCACCTGCTCCCAAGGAACATTAAACTGCTGTGAGCCTGTGCTGTACTGAAACATATTCGGAAGCAAACTGCTGCAGATTATAAACACTTGGAAGTTTCAGGGAAGTTGGGGCCATAGCAGTTGCAGATGCATTACTGTTAACGCCTTGCTCCGTTGCACTGGCACCGCTATCGGAACTGGGGCACCGGCAATGTGAGAATTAGGTTACGAAGGCGGCAGAAAGAGGGGCCGTAGGATAAAGCCCGTTCCGCATTCCCCGCTGCCTGGAGGACTCCCCTCGCTCCCCTACCTGCACTGCACAGGGCCGGAGGGGGGGGGGGGGGGGGGGGGGGGGGGGGGGGGCCGTCGCCCTCGCATCACCCCGAGGTGACGGCCGCCGGGCAGTGCGCGGCTCCGCGCCGAGAGGAGCCGGATCGCGCTGCGCTCTTACGGTGATGCCGGTTAACTGATTTATTTCTCCGGCAGACGGTGGTACAAGAGGTCGGGGGGCCTCGGCCAAGCTGGCTGCTGACACAGTTCTCCCCAAGGGGAAACCCACCCGCGACAACCCTGGCGACAGCGCGCAAAGCGGGCCCTGCGCCAGCCTCCGCGCCCGCGGACTTCCCCAGCCGCGCCGCGCCCTGCACGTCCGCGGCATAGAAGATGCGTGGAGCCGGCGCGGGGTCCGCCCGCCTCCCTCCCTTCGAGGGGCGCAGCGCGGCCCCTTCGACGTGCCCGTGTCCTCCGCGGCACGGAGCGGCTGCCAGGAAGGGAAAGGGGAAAAGCGGTTACAAGTGCAGGCGGCGGCGCGGCCGCAGCCCCTGTTTCCCCAGCCCCTCCTCGCGGGGCAGGATTATTCGCTCCCCAGATTTAAACTGCCACCGGTATTGCGGCTCCTCGCGCAGCACCCCTTGCCCCGCCGCTCCCTCTGGCCAAAGCGGCCGCACAGAAGATCGGTCTGTCAGTCCGTCCGTCCATCCCCGTTCCCCTACTCCGCACGCCGCGACCGGCGCAGCTCACCCCGCTGCGAGACCGTCCCGCCCAGGCTGTGCTGAGGCAAGACCCCGCCACGGCGAGACCCTGCCACGGCCGGCGCGGCTCCGGGACTCCGCGGTGCTGGGGGAGGACACCACAACCGACGGCGCGGTCGGCGCACCGTCCCCGCGCTGCCGGGGCACCGGTGTCCGACGGCGGCGGTCCCAGCGGCACCGGCAGCCCCGTTCCTGAGTTGGGGAGGTGGAGGGGGGCATCCCGCGAGCGGCGAGCCCCGACGGCGGCCCCCTCCCTTCTGCCCTCATGTCCCTCGGCCGCTCGGTACCTTTTTCAGCGCTGACATTCTAGTGCATTATTAACGCGGCTGGCGCGGGGTGCGCGGGGGCTGCCGGGTCAGGTGAAGGAGACGCCCGGCCGGCAGCGGGACCGGCGGCGGGAGCAGCGCCGCACGCCCAGCATCACCCCGGCGCCACTCACCCCGCCGGGGCGCCGCCGCCGCCCGCCGGCCTCTGCGCAGCCGCGCTCCCCCTGCCGGAGCCCGCGGGCACCGCGCCGGCCACCGCGGGCGGGAGGGAGCGAGAGAGGGGCGGGGCCAAGCGGGTCCCAGTCGACTCCGCGGGCACGCCCCTGCCGCCCGTTCCGCCAATGGCGCGGCGCCGGCGCCGTGACGGACAGGCTGGGCTGTGAGCAGGAAGGAGCGCAAGCTCGGGGCGCTCGGCTGTAGGGGCCGGGTCGGGCCGCTTGCGGGGGCCATGTCCCTGAGCAGGAGAGAAGGTGAGACCTGGCGGGGCCGGGCCGTGTTCTTTGCCGGGCGCGGTGGGAGCCTGCCGGGCGGCGGTTAGCTGCAGCGCCCGCACCGTAGTACCGTGTGTACTTCCCCGCGGGTGGGGAGCGCGGCCGCGGGGGTCTGGAGCCGCCTCCCCGCGGGAGGGACCTTGAGGTGAAGCTGGGGAAGGGGCGGGGGAGGCAGCAGGGGCGCGGCCTCAGTGTCTGAGCGCTCCTGGCGGCTGCTGTCCGGTGCCCACGGACTCGCAGGGCCCCGGGGTCTTGCTGTGCTGTCTGTTGCTGCTTGGGCGTGGGGAGGGAGGGTAAATGACTGCTTCTCTAATTACAGAGTGCCTCAAGATGAGTGCCTCTTCTCCGTGTGTGCGTGCATGTGTACTCGTTAGTGAGCACGGAGCTTGGCTTGTAGAAAACGAATTAGCACACTTCTGAAATAACTATGGTACCGTGCTTGAAAAGAAAAGCCTTCTCCCTTTATCCAGGCATAACGTCAGTCTGTTTGGTTTGCCTGTGTAAGACATAGCTTTATAAGAATGCAATAATAAAAACACAAGTGTTCTTTAAGTGATGTCTTAATCCTTAAGGGGTGTTGAGTAGGGCTGAGCTGTAGGAGAGTTGAATGTTTGCCTACTGTAGTGACTCTGTGGCTGGCTTCTGAGTTTCCAAACTATTCCAGCGTCCTGAAACTCGGTTCCTTCCTGTGAGAACAACGTGAGAGTGAGACTTAACAGCAAGGGTTAAAGTTGAAGCCGTTTGTTCTGGCTGACTGCAACTAGGGATAGTTTTGAAGGAAATATAAAAACAGACTAGTGTTACCTGTGTTTTAGATGCAGCTTCACTGTAAGAGCTGATAAGATGGAGTAGCTGCTTTCCTTCTAGTTTTACTTCCTTTGAGGAAAACCAGAGGATTTCAGATTGATGTCTTGTAGGAGAAGGGGAGTTGAGTCAGTTCAGTCATTTGGAAATAAATGGTGGCTCTAGAACTGAGAAAGGGGGAACAGACTCCAAAGCACTCTAACTGTTCAAAACCAATCAGCAAATAAAGAACTACTTGCTTCAGTAGGGTGGAAGAGAAAGTTAAAATTATCATGTTGAGTGACTGTGTTTTGTCTACTGTCTAGAGTTAGGAAACACTCATGTTTTCTTCAGCCACTCTAAGAAGTGATGACTTAAGATTAGGAAGAAAACACAGTGAGGAATACAAGAATGACATGATGCCATGTGGTCACCAGGGATGCAGTAAGAAAACTGGAAGAGTTTACAACCTCATTGGTCAGGCCCTGTAGCCGATAGCATAGGTGGAAATTGTTGACTTTCTAGTGTGTGGAGCTATATACATTTTCAAAAAGACAGGTGTCTACAAAAAAAAGCTGAAAAAGAAGGTTTAGATGCTTCTCTTGAAGATTGTCTTTGCTGCTGTTGACAGGAGTAGGTCAAAGATGCTGAAGATAAACTTTTGTCTTCATTACAAGTGATCTTACAAGTGACACTTTTGTACTCAACTGGGCTATAATACAGAATAAATGGATGATCAACAGCTTGTACATCTTGGGTTTAGTGGTTAGTGGAGAGAAACTAAATAGCAGAAAGACATTCAGCAGTGCAGATAAGTGAAATGCACTTTGTCAGGAAAGAGTTGGGCAGGTGCATTCTGAGACTGCAGAGGTTTTTGAGTTTTGTGGGGCTTTTTAGTTGCTCGTGTACCTCTAACTGATAACAGGGCTAGAGTTACTAGCAGTTGTCATTATATCCATTACTGACAGGATGTTTGTCCTCTCCAGGACAGCTGAATTCAGAATTCATAGCTGCAAATCATCAGTTCCATTTTTAAGGCTGTAGTACTCATTCTTGAAAGTTTGTACAGCCCTAAGGTAATGCTGCCGAAGGGTAGAATTAAGATACTGGAATGGGTGTAGGACACATTATTGACTGTAACCGCTGATAAGAAGTGATACAAAAGTCAGCATGCTGTATGAAGGGTGATCTAGTGGTGCTACAGGGACTTCCAATGTGAGAGATTAAACTGGAAATTAAGTAGAGTCAATTCATAGTCATCAGTAACAACAGTAGCAGGGGTTTAAACAGTGAGAATATTGCATAGAGGAGTGCTGTTTTCATCTGAGGCAGGAAGCTTATACTTGTAATAGGGATTGAAATAAGATGGCAACCCCTTAGTTTTAGGGTTTTGTTGCTTTGTTGATTTGGATATATCTATGGATATATCTAATACTAAACAGCTTCATTTTTGCAGAAAAACACAAGAACCTTGATTTTTTTATTTGGTTTTTGAGGGATTTAAACTCAGTTTTTTGGAAAACATTTTGAGGCTTTATCTGGAAAGAAAAATAAAGATAAACTCCAGCGTTTTTAGGGTGGATGTCTTTTCATTCATCCATATATGTTTATCAGTAAGGGAAATACTGATTAGAAATGGAATTTGATGCCTAGCACTTATTTTCCTTTGCTCTGGGAGAGGTATCTCACCCCTCAAGCAATTAACAGTGTATGTTGCTCTCAGTAGTGAAAGATTTATATCAGTTTAAAGACATAAATTGTATTTGGATTGTAGTTGAATAAATCACAGATGTCTTTGTGATTAAATGTAGAGGTACCAAGTGTAATTGACTCTGCCATTGAAGCCTTTGGGGAAGTGTGGGGGAACATTAGGCCTTTTTTGTTGCTCAGTTCAACATTGTGCCTGGATGAGAAATCTAACCAAGAAGAAAGGCCAATGGTAATGAAAGAAGAGGAAGAAATGATAGATACAATGTATTTATAAAGTCTGAGGGTAACTCATGTTTACACATAGCTGAATATGTGGAGCCTGACATCGTGTAGCCTTTGGGGTTCTGTGTTTTGGGTAGGTGGAATTTGCTTTTTGTTTTGTTTGTTGGTTTGGTTGTGGTTTGTGGGGTTTTTTTTTGGGGGGGAGGGGGAGGGAGTTGGGTTTTTTACTTGTTTCCTTTTTAGAAATTACACTTTGGAGCAATTCTTACCTGCTTTTCAGTGAGGCATACTAGGATGTTTTTAGGAACAGGTGTATGTGTTATTTATTGAAAGTTGTAGGTGGGGAAGGAGGTGTCATTTTGGTGTGCTGGTTTGGGATTAATTTTTTAAACAATCAGTGTGCAATTCCTTTCACTCAACACTAGTTTTGAACTTATCAATAGATTGCTGGAATTTATGGTCTGCCTCAGAGCAATCAATCTAAAGTTAAGATTGTCTCCTTCTTTTCTCTAGATGGCAATTAAACCCCACAAAGCTGCTCTCCCCAATGGTCTGGGGGAGAGAATAGGAAGGGCAGTATTGAGACAACTTGTGAGTTGAGGAAGATGGTTTAGTGGGTAAAGCAAAAACCACATACACAAGCAAAGCAGAACAAGGAATTCACTCACTGCTTCCCATTGTCAGGCACATGTTCAGCCATCTCCAGAAAAGCAGGGCTCCATCACACGTAAGAGTTACTTGGGAAGACAAACACCATCACTCTGGATGTCCCCTCTTCCTTCTTATCCTCCTGTCTTTATATCCTGAGCATGATGTCATAGGGTATGGAATATCCCTTGAGTCATTTTGGGTCAGCTGTCATGGCTGTGTTCTCTCCCATCTTATTGAGCAGCCCCAGCCTACTCCCTGGTGGGGTTGAGTGAGGAGTAGGAAAGGCCTTGGCAATGTTCAAGCTCTGCTCAGGAGTAATTAAAATATCCCTGTACTGTCAGTACTGTTTCCAGCACAAATCCAAAATCCCATATTTTCAGCAAAACTCTCATATTAGCTACAATGAAGAAAATTAACTCAACCCCAGCCGAGGCCAGCAGAGCTTGTGATTTCTGGTAGGCATGTGTGGTATCTTATGTTTTCATTTGCCTTTAGTTCAAAAGGTTGAAAACTATTCTCTAGAAGTTTGCATTGCTATTGAGGGTTGCCTAATGGCTTATGTTAAGATTTCCTTTATGACTAGAATGAGAAGAATTCTCTCTCATTGAAATATACAGTTCTTTTTAATGATGGGAAATTGGGTATAATACTGATTTGTATTGTATGTATATGTGGGGATGTTTACAAAAATTGCTACATATTGTGTTATGATCAAACATTCAAAGGATGATACATTTAGTCCCTGAAGAAGGCTATGTAGACATTCAATTGTATTTATATTTTACATAATATGAATTTACAATGATTCCTTTCAAATAAAACTTAAATGACACATAGTCTTGTTGAACTTCTGCCTGTGCTCAGTGATATTACCCCTGCCAGCTTCATGGTTTGTTTTGTAAACTCTGGTATATTGAGTTTATATTTTAGTGTATTTTAGTTTCATATGAGCAGAGGGAGCAAGCTGTCTCTTTAAAGTTTCCAGATTTTTTTTCTCTTCAGTAATCTGAACTCCAAATTACTTTTTTAAAACTGTTTTCAGCTATTCTTATAGCAGTGTTTTAGGCCATTATAGTACTATTTGTCTCTTTTCCACATTAACCCCAGCATCTGACATCTAACATTTAACTTTACTACCCATGTATGTGGTGTAGTTTGATGTTCACTTCAAGCTGTATGCTGTTTGCATCCGGATAAAAGTTCTTTAGGTTGAAGTAAGGTTTAAACTTTCTGAAATACAGAAAGTTTCCAACAGTGCTGGCAGGCAGCTGGCCTTGGTGACCAGTGATGTTGTAAGTGCATAGCTGCTCCCCCCAGCTTCTTCCTTCCCCCTAAAATCTGTCTCAGAAGAGAGGAAAAAGCATTCTCTTACAGTCATGATTTACAGCTGGCCCAACTTTGTGTAGCCAGAATTATTAATAATAATTATTAATAGTAATATTCAGCAAAGTTGAGCTTCTTTACTAAGGGTGGGTGAGATATCTTTAGATATTTTGAGAGAAATCTGTTTAATTATGCTAGGTAAGATCAGGCTAATGGTGCAGTATGAGAAATGTATTGTGAAGTATTGTGAAAGATGATTAGAACGAAGGACAGCACATACAAATTGAAATAATGGTGAAGATACTGTGTTTTCCCACCACTTTCCCAGGTTTCTCTACAAGGCAGACAGGGTTCTTATGAACAGCTAGAACAAAATCCTGATATTCTCATTGTGATGTTTATGTAGCTTTTTATCATCTCTGTCGTGTCAAATTTATTAGATGTCTGGGAGCTTGTGGCTGCAATTAAGGTGGCCTACTGAAAGATCTCTAAAGCCTTTGTTAAAAAAGGATGGCATGATCTATTAGTCAGATTCTCATTGAACTACAAAGTCATGCAGAATTTGCTGACAGATTTAACACCAATCTTACTGATTTGAAGCTGCAGTGTGACACAGAGATGGTGCTTGGTGAAGCTGAATCAGTTTCATCTGAGCTAAGAAGAGAAAACAAATGTCTGCTCTTTGTAGTGAATAACATACTGGTTTTTATCTGCAGTTGCTCTGAACTGTGTCGGCCTGGATGCACAAAGATCAATCTTTGAGTGGTAAATCACTCTCCATTGCCATTCACTCCTTAATTTAGGTAACTACATAAATGTGGGTATGTAATCACTGTATTATTTTCCTGTCCTTCCTTTCTACCCTACAAGCATGTGCTATATCTTTAAGTTGCTCTTGTTCAAAAGTTGCCTCAAAGGTTAGAGGATGGTATATTACTGAGTATTGGATAACAAAGTGGTTTTCCATATGTTTTAAAAATCAGTGCTAGTTGGAAAGATAAATGGAGCAATGTTTTATGGACTACTATATTAGAGCAGAAAACTGGTGTGTTTTTATGCTATGTGGTTCTCCAGCTGTAATGAAGAATGACAGGAGTAAAATGTAGGCAATTAGCATCTGATTTTTACTGTCTAATGGTACATGGAACACTAATAGATGCTGTATCACTGAGAATGTCAGAGGTCTTAAGACAAAACTTGATATTGCAAAGCTAGTATTACACATTAGATGTGAAACAGTAGCATCTGAGCTTCTTGTGCAGCTCCCTGTACTGGTTAGCAACCATACTGAGATGCAGACAGCTGATAGCTAATATTTCAAGCACAGAATTCATGTGACCTTGAATACAGGTAAATCTTTCTATTGTTCTATTCCCAAAGAGTACATGTGGGTTCTCCTTTATCCCACTAAATATGTAATAATAGCTTTAGTAGTTAAGAATAAAACAATATATGTTGCGTGGAATGTCAGTAAGATTGGTTGTAAACTGGAAAAGATGACCATTCCCACCTTGTATGTAGAAATTATGTCAAAAACTGTACAATTTTTTCCCTTTAAGCTGACATTCGAGTCTTATGAGGCTAGTAGAACTGAAAGATTGTGTAAGGAGCTAGTCAAGTTAAAAATAATAATTTGTGATATCAGTATTTCACTATGGCATTCTTACTCAGTCTTAATTCCATAGTTTTGTAGTTCCAAAAATAAGAAAACCAGGCAACCCACCCTCCTTGACATCTGCTGACCCAGATGATAATAGCTTGCACGGGAAATGGGACAAACAGGCTTTGTTCAAAAAGTGCTTTCTCTGAAAAGGCAGATAGTTAAAAGTAAGGTATATGAGGCTGAGAGATTGTGCCTTCCAGACCAAGACACTCTCCAGAATCAGTTTCTAACCTGTAGAGAGATATTCACAGGAATCAAATTACTATGTAATAGAAGACTCCTTAATAGAGTAGGGAGAGGCAGAAGAACAACCAAGACCAAAAAAGCCTCAAGCTTTGCAAATGTGAGTAATAAACATATCGTGTGCGTGTGTTATGATAAAGGTAATTAAGCACTGGGGGGGGAAAAATTATGTGAGCTGTTGAGTTCCTCCACTTCCTAAAGGATCTTCAGTCTTTTGAAATAAATTTAAACTATTAAGACCCAAGTTGTTAGGTCTCAGTTTGGGTAGGTGTGTAAAATTACTTCTTCCAGTCATTCAGACAAGATAGCCTAGTGTTTTTTCTGACCTTAAGGTGCAAGTGAATTCCACTCTGAAATCTGAAGCTGAAAAATTACTTGGTATCTTCATCAAGAAAGAATTTAAGAGAATAACAGTGCTCTTTGGAAGCAAGGACTATAAATACGCAGATATATTCAGTTAAGTCTGAAGTGTGAAAACTGAAGATGCAGATAATTTGCAGAATGTCATCTTCTTTGACCAAACACAAGATCTTGTAAGATTTTAGCTTCTGTGTTTGGTTACAAGTGCCTCTTCCAATAGATAGTCAGCTTCAGCCTGAATTTTATGTCATTACTTATATCCCATTTTGTCTTTTAGCTACTCTACTAAGAGCCTGTTACCATCACTTCAATGCAAGATAAGGATTGCCTGCAGACTGTGAGCACAAAGCAGAATACTGTAAAATTGGAGGCTTCCCATTCCTATTTATATGAAACTGTACTTTCACCACAGCTAGAATTCTGCATATTTCACATTTCTCCCCACTTTTGGAGAGATTTTGTTATTCCCGTGACAGTGTTTTGCTTCAGTTTACTCATTATCTATGGCAGAATGGAAGTATGTCACTCTTGGCAAAGCTGACCTCACTGGTAGCAGAAAAATTATGTTTCCATTTCCTTTCTTCTGATTTGAACCATCTTTTCTTAAATATAAGATACACACTTAGGATGTGAACTGTCAGGCTATACAGGATGTAACTGCATGTCACTGCATGCTGTTTCTTTTTCTCATATCTTTGTGCAGCTTGAACATTTTTGGAAAGGAGGACTGGGAAAATGATACTCTGTTCAGCTGCTGTAGAATGCCTTGTTCTAGTTAATTCCTCTGTTTTCCCTTTGATTTTTAATCTGTTAGTAGCTGTTGAACTGATATTCCAAGTCTTGGAATCTTCCCTGCAGTTAAGTGATCTCTACTCAAAGATTCTTGTTTAAAAAGCTAGTCACTGCCCTCAGTGCTAAAACATGTATGTGATGTGCATATACACATACTCTTGACTTAATCTGAGCTTCTGGTCTCTGCCACTTTTAACAATGGTTCTGGGGTCTTTTGAGCTTTCAGCTACATCTTTTTTGTTTTGCTAGTGTGGTTTTGGCTGTGGGGGTTGGTAATTGGAGGTTTTGTTTTTGTTGGGGAGCAATGCTTGTGTAGCTTTTATTATGAAGTTTGGGTCAAGATTAATAAATGTACTGATTTCCTTTGACTATAATGGGGGCTTATATGCGTTGCAGTATCATCTGTGTTGAGTACATCTTGGACACAAGGTGACTGCTTGGCAGAACTGGTGCCTTGAATACGCTAGGTCTCTGAAGGACTGTTTGATGTGTAAAAACAGAGTATAATGCTTAGCGTGTGCTTACAATTAAGCATCATAACTGCTACCTGAATTGTGCCCCTAGTTTCTGCAATATAAACTAAGTGCCTTTGTCTTTTTTGAGTCTTATGGAGCTATACACAGATTCACTGTGTATTAGACAAAAAAAATGCAGAGCAAAGACCTTTGTTCATCAGTTTGGCCCGCTGAACAGCTCCTTCAGAAAGAATCCAGAAGACCTAAAACAAGAAATTGTTCCCTGTATGGTTAAAGGGCAAGTATGTTTCTGGGGAACAGCTTAAGGGAATGGATAGTAGCTCCTAGCCAGAAGTTACCATCAGTCTTCCACCTGCTAGATGGTAAAAATGGCAGTCTGGCTAACATTCTCTGTATGTAGCAGTCTCTTAAAATGCTTTTACACCCTGTTGCTTTGCGTCCTAATGAAATCCAGGTCTCTCTCTTTCAAGAGCCACCGTTTTTCAAGTGGTCCCCTTGAGCATCTCTGGTCAAGAGTTGACTGCCCATCTGTGGTTAAGAGAGATTATCCAGGCAGTGAAATTGTAATGCCCAACTAGCTAAGGCCCTAGGCAATCTGGTCTAGTTGAGCTTACTCTGCACTAATGGAGTAAATGATGTCCAGAGGTCCCTTCCAAGCTTAACCATTCTGTGATGACCAACTTTCATGGCCTCTGTAGGAGATGTAATACTTTCATGAGAAAAGAGACTTCAAGGATTTAAACCCTTTTGAATATCAGAGAGTAATTCTGCACTAGCACAGATGAACTGAACATTTTAATGAAACCTTGTCCATATGTTCTGCATGTGGATTATCATTCTGTCTGCTCTTTCCATCCTCTTCTGTTCTGCTGTGCTCTTTTCTTCTGCTTAAGCAGAAATAGTGTATTAACACATTTTATACATGGAATGGTTTCAGAAGAAATTCCTGACTCTTCCCTTTTTAGAAAACTTCTGTTTGTAGGAGAGAGAGACCAAGTAGGGCAATGTGCAAGCTTCACAGAGTTCTAATGTGTTCAGTGCTCTTGATGCCACTGATTTTTATTCTTGCTGCTGCCCAAGTTGGATCTGAGTAGGCAGAAGGCAACCAATTGAGAAATGTGGTGGGGGTGCTTACAGTATGCATGGCAAGTAGCCAGAAATACGAGCAAAGTGCTCTCCACAGAAGTGCTTTTGAGGAAACTGTTGCCTCCTACACTCAGCTGGACAGGAACACTTCTGATGTTGTTCAGAACTTTGTTTAGTTATTCAACATGCTTTTCTTATAGTCTGTGGTATTAACCGAGTTTAAGTCATGCTGTCAACTCCAGGAGACCCTTTATAAATCTGTCTTGCTGTTCCAATGTTGATATGTGTGTGTTTGTGGGTAGTCTGCTTATGTACATAAGAAAGTCAGTGGTGTCAATTTAATACAGAGATGCCAAACAGAGCATTTGTTTAAAAGAGGCTCTTTAATCTTCTCAGAAAATTGTAGTAGAAATATTCTTGATATTCACAATTTGTATCACAAGCCAGCATGTGTTCTGCACTCTGTTTCTTGGAGTTATACTTTGCTTTGTTTATAGTGTGTCAGACAGTAGAGACCTGGTGCTTTTTCAGTTTTTCTGATGTATTTGTACTTCACTATTTCCACACGTGAGTTGTCAAGAATTACCTACGGAACTACTTTGTACCTATTGTAACTTGTCCTCATTTCTGAAAATACTGATTATTTTCTGTTGCTGAGGAATTCCTGGAAAGATACATCTTCTGGTGTTGCTTCAATTCACTGCACAGTAGGAACATTTAGTGCTTTCAATTACATACAGGCTGGATATTTTCATAGTGTTGCATACTTTCAGCTGGAAAGTAAAATTGTTTCACTTCTGAAATTAAATAAAAAACTTAGAAGACAAGACTAGAATATGTAGGCATTTCATGTTTGTAGGTCTGGATTTTTTCTCCTTTAGGCAGTTGGACTAAATGACCATTGTAGGTCCCTTCCAAATGACATATTCTATTCCAGCTACAGAAATATGCCAGCTAGTCTCTTCATCTTGTGTTTACAGCCCTCTACATCTCAGACATAAGACCTCAGTGGACTTTTTTTGAAACTATGCAAGTACCCACTTACTTCACTATAAAATGGCGTAGGCTCTTGATAATGCTGTGAGGAAAGTTCATGTGTTTAAATATAAATCTATTTGAATGAATGCACAAGTGCTCTACAAATTAAAATTATCCGCTGTTGGCTCTTAAAACTGTGTTATTTGCCACTACTATAAGCCAAATTACACTTCCTTTTATTAAGTGGGAAATTTGATGTCAGTGGGGTTCTCTGAGGAAGCTGAGCTACAGCTGAGGGCTGGAGCATCTCTCCTATGAGAACAGGCTGAGAGAGTGAGGGTTGATAAGCCTGGAGAAGAGAAGGCTCCAGGAAGACTTTAGAGTGGCCTTTCAGTACCTAAAAGGGGACTACAGGAAAGCTGGAGATGGACTTTTTACAAGGGCATGTAGGGATAGGACAAGGAGGAATGGCTTTAAACTGGAAGAGTGTAGATTTAGATTAGATATTAGGATGAAGCTCTTTCCTGTGAGGCTGGTGAGGCACTGGCACAGGTTGCCCAGAGAAGCAGTAGGTGCCCCATCCCTGGCAGTGTTCAAGGCCAGGTTGGATGGGGCTTTGAGCAACCCAGTCTCTTGGAAGGTGTCCCATACCAACCCCTCCTGTGGCATGGGGGTTGGAACACAGTGATCTTTAAGGTTCCTTCCAACCCAAACCATTCAGTGATGATACTATGAAAATATTTTCCTAATGCTCTAAATGGGTCATGTTACACATTTTTATGAATTGTCCTTACATGTGACTGTGCCTTAGGAACTGCTGAAGCAGAAAGCGAAGCTTAAGGTCTTGGTTAATGCACTAAGATCTTCAGCTTGGAGAAGAGGAGACTGAGGGGTGACCTCATCAATGTCTACAAATATGTAAAGGGTGAGTGTCAGGATGATGGAGCTAGGTGTTTTTCAGTGATAGGACATGGGGCAATGGGTGTAAACTGGAGCAGAGGAGGTTCCATGTGAACATCAGGAAGAACTTCTTTACTGTGAGAGTGACAGCACTGGAACAGGTTGCCCAGGGAGGTTGTGGAGTCTACTACGTTGGAGATATTCAAGGCCCGCCTGGACAAGTTCCTGTGTGATGTACTCTAGGTTACCCTGCTCTTGCAGAGAGGTTGGACTGGATGATCTTTTGACGTCCCTTCCAACCCTTGGGATTCTGGGATTGTGTGGTTTTTATAGCTTTTAAAAAAGCAACAGCCGTGCAGTGGGTATAACTTACAACTTTTTCCTTTATGAATATCTGTCTTGTCCCCCTTAGTGTACCTAATGAAAGTCAATTCCCCTGATATTGTTTGACATGTGTTTACTCCTTTTTGCTAGGTTTAACTTCTTGATGGTTTACATTTGTCATACAGTGGCCTAAATATATCATTCATACAATGAATGCATGTAGAAAATATGCTTTTTATAACAGATCCACAATTATTTTAGGAAAACTTTCCCTGGTGACCTTTGTTGTAACTAAGATAACTTTTTGTCTTTTTTTAACAAATAAAAGTATCCAGTATGATCACGTAC
This sequence comes from Melopsittacus undulatus, assembly GCF_012275295.1. Taxonomy (NCBI): domain Eukaryota; kingdom Metazoa; phylum Chordata; class Aves; order Psittaciformes; family Psittaculidae; genus Melopsittacus; species Melopsittacus undulatus. The sequence goes on along the minus strand of NC_047529.1, from coordinate 33,914,956 downwards.
ATCTGATCTCTGGCTTTGTATACATGTCAGTAACCAAATGTAAGGAACCCTGGAGTGATCTACAAATAATATAGTATTAAAAGCAGTCTTCAATGTAGTTGGTTTTAGTCCTTTCTGTTTGGTGTCACCCCTGCAGTGTTCATAGGAGTTAGAGCTCTTCTCTACAGTGTTTTGCTTTTTCCTGTTAGTTTAGTAGAAGAATGTTACAATACTTCTAAGTGCTCATCAGTGTGTTGAGATTGGAAATTCTCATTCACCATTAGTTTCTAATATTTTTGTGTCATGGTCTAATGTAATCTTGCCCTTAAGCTACATAACTCTTTTTACTACTTGCTTAAGATTCTTTTGGCGTTTGTTTGCTTGCACTGAACAACCCAAGCTTTCCTTGCTGTTCTATGCCTTGTTGGCTATTGTAAAAGCTCTTATCTGTGTCTGCTTTAGGTTTGAGTTCAGTTGGTTTGTACACAGCCAGCTTAAGGCTGTACAGAGGGTTTTGTGAGATCTGTTTAGATTCATGTATGAATGTTGCTCATTTTCTTGTCTCAGTTTAAAAAAATACTTAGCCAAATAGGGTCTTGGATCACACTGTTACAGTATGTGATCTCCATCACACTAGTGGCTCAGTCTCTCATGACTGCTTAAATGCAGGATTTCATCTCTAGTCACCTCCATTTTAGTAATCTCCATTTAGGAACGTTTGCTTGTCCCCCTAAGTATGGAGACCGCCCAAACCCACAAGGCTAAAAAAAAACAAAACAGTCTATAAGGTTATATTTCTATCTTTAATCTTCATAACCTTATTAATGGAGACAGTGTTGCTGGAGCCTGGTTTTCCCTTACAGCAAAAAAGCAAAGATTGTCTTTAAACCTTCAGGATTTGGGCCAGGTTAATATTAATATTATTACTGTGCAGTACGTCCTTTTGGCCATATGCCTAGCTCTAACGCTGTGAAGTTTCCTTTGTATAATCTTGAACTGTTTTCCATCTATTCCACAAAACTGGTATAGAATGCACAACTCTTGTCCCCCACCACCCACATAGATGTGTACACACAGTCTGATATCTATCAAATCCAGGTAGATTCAGAACACAAAGTCATTCTTAGGTGATGATTATAAAAAGTCTAATGCTTCTCTTGCCTTCACCCACCTTCAGTGTCTTGTTTTCAATGGAAATAATCTACCATTGTATTGAAGGCCGTCAAATTCCTGGATGTGAAAAAAAAAACATTTAATGTGGCAAGATGTTCTTTACAGCTTTATTTGTACTTGTGGTTGGACTCTGGAGACATCAGCAATGAAGAATCCACATTACTTGGAACTAAAATATGAACTAAGTCTGCTATGATAACACAGAACTCCAAAACATGGTGGTCCATGGGCCATCTCATCTAACCCAGAGGCTTAGAGCTTCCTCCAGTTGTCACATGTTACTGGGCGTTCGGAGCCATGTCTTCCTTCAGTAATGTATAGCTATGAGGAAACTTTTCGTCACATTGAAGAAGAACTTGGAAAACACTTTTAGTCTTTAGTAGGTTGGGAGTAATGAGCTATCAATTAAACCTCAGAGAGATAGAGACACGATAAGCTGTGGTGGTAGTTTTTAAAGACTCACAGTATTTTGAGTGAACTGAAGTTTTCCTTTCATGAATTCTTGCCCTATAAAACTTGCTGGATTACCATCTGCTGTCTCAGATTTTATAGGGAAGTAAGAACAGTTGAAAGCAATGCAGAACTAATGCTAATAAACATTCTGTGTTGCTTTCAGCTGCATTCACATCACTGCCATCCCTGGCCCCTAAACAGCTTAATTTATCTGCTTTCCTCTCTCACTTCCAGGTTCCCATCTGTTAGTTCCAAAGGCTACTTTGTTCTAAGAGGAGAGATGTATCTGCAGTAGTCTGTGCAACCCCTTGTAATTTGCTTCTTACTGCTGTTCACTGCTTTCCTGTTTGGTTCAAGGCAATGTTCCAGAGATAATTCCCCTCAAAGTATTCTTTCTCTTCCGGACTGGAACACCAGGCCTTGTAATATGTGAATACAATTTTCAAGAATGCCCTCTAAAACATATCCAGTAAAATATATTAAATTTGCTGCCTTGTACCTTGTTGCATTAATGCAGTATCTACACGTGGCAATTTTCATTGCTTCTGACTCCAGATAGTGTATCCCTCATTCTTTTGTGGTCTCCCTCACCTTTTCTTGAGGTTTTTTTAAAAACGTGTCTCAATTGTGCATGATTGTTTTGAAACATCAGTCTGCTTGGAAAAGTGTTCCCAGAGTGGTCTCTTGAAAGCCCACATGGATCTGCACAGATTCTCCATTGGTTATGTCGACTGGAAAATAACAGCGGCAAATAACCATATGTATTTGGCTGTACTGCAGGTATGGTGAGAGCAAATCTTGTTCCACTTTGGAAATCTTATAGCTTAGATATATCTCTGATGGTTGATCTTTTTCCTTGAATTTGCTTCGCTGCTAATCTCCTGTCAAGAGGTAGTTATTTTTAAGGCTTTGAGCAGATTTTTATCAGATGGATTAATTTCTAATGCCACATAGTGCCAAAGCCATCAGGTTAAGCACCATTTTCATTAGGGGAGAACAACTGCTCTGTAGCATCAGGCAAGACCAACCTCCTGTGGTTAAGCCAATGCTTATGGATATCACAGAATTTAATTTTATTTATTTTTTTAAGTAATTGCAGCAATAAGGCCCTGAGGAAAAAGCATCCTCTGTCATCTGAAAAAATGTTTTGGTAGCTCAGCTCCGAGTCTCTTAACTGCAGAGTGCTTCTTTGGAGCATGTAAAGTTGCTGAGTCTGGCAGGAGAGATATTCCTCAGAGCCTAATTTTCTTGTTCACTGGTACGCAGGACAAACTTGTTCAAAAAGTTTTGGGCTGCAGGCAGATACTTTTTTTTCTTCTTTTTCTTCAGGCTAGAACATATATACTTGGAGTTCCAAATACTTCAGACTGAATCAGTCAGATTTTGTCAGCTCCTCTCTAGTGGTAGCACCTCCTTCATTTGCCCAACGACAGTGTACTGGGATGCGTGGCTTTCTGCTGTCTTCAGAAGGCTTGAAATACATCAGGTTCTAAACAGGGACTCTGTCATGCCTAGATGTCACTGCTGCTCGTTTCCATTCTGCTGTGGTGGCTGGGAATTGCTAGTTGTCTTAAGAGTCAACCTTGCAGTGCTGATATGCCCTGACACAGGTGTGAAAGCTTTGCAGCAGCAAAGAACTCCTCCACTCTGCACCTAGCTGCTTCTTCCTGTGTCTGCTGAGAGCTCCAGCCTGTATGACTGGATACTGCTTGGTACTGGCAGCTAAACCACATCTTTGCTGAAGCTCACTGCTGCTGATCTAGATACTGCTTTCTAAGCAAGAGAGGTTTTTGTGAAAGAGTAATTTCCTCAGTATTCACAGCCTCCAAAGGCAGGCTTTATTTCAGCTTGCTTTCTGAAGCAATAAGTATTAGAGATGGGAGAGCCCCATGTGAATGAGAAGGAATGAATGTTTCAAAACTGGTTTTGTATTGCTTTCTGAAGCAGTGCTAATGTGTGTATAATGTGAGTATAAACCCTATATTTTAAAAAGGAAAGAAAGAATGATTTTTTTCTTTTTGTGGGGATAGCTGAACAGATGACTAGAGAAATCGGATTTCCAGATGGGGAGCATAAACTCCACTGTAGCTATGAGATGGTTGGCTCTCTCAGCAGATTTGGAGAAAACGTGTTTCCATACATAGATTCATCAGTATCTCAATCATTTGCTTGGAAGAGCAGCTTCCTCAATAGAAGTGCTTGAATGTTAATTTATATACTGCTTTTGGCTGTGCTAGAGTTAATTTTCTTCATAACAGCTACGATGGTGCTATGTTTTTTGAATTTGTCATGAAGACAGTGTTGATAATGCACCATGTCTTGTTTATTGCTGAGCAGAGCTTGCACAGTCAGGGCCTTTTCTGCACTTCACCCCCCCCCCCCCCCCCCCCCCCACCCCCCCCCGCCCCCAGCGAGTAGGCTGAGGCCGCTCAAGGAGTTGGGAAGGGATACAGCCAGGACAGCTGACCCCAACTGACCCAAGGGATATCCAATGCCATATGGCATCATACTCAGCATATAACAAGGGGAGAAGAAGTAGGAAAGATGGCTCATTCAGAATGATGCCATTTGTCTTCCCAAGTAACCCTTACATGTGATGGAGCCCTGCTTTCCTGGAGATGGCTGAACACCTGCCTTATAATGGGAAGTGGTAAATAAATGTTTTGTGTTGTGTGCATGGCTTTTCCTTGATCTATTAAACTGTCTCTATCTCAACCTACAAGTTGTCTCATATTGTTTCCTATTCTCTCCCCCATGCCACTGGGGGAGAGTGAGCAAGTGTCTGTGTGGGGCTTAGCTGCCTACCAGCATTAAACCATGACATTTAGTAACGGCTCTACTGGAGTTCATTAAAATGCTGCAATATTAGTAGCAGTGCTCAGGGAAAGGATCCAGGATAAACCTCTAGGATAAGTTGCTTTAGAGTCTGAGATCTGCAAAGGGCAGTTAACTTTGTCTCATTATATTGCTTGTTTCTACCTACTTTCTCTAGTTGTCCTCTGAGGAAAATAATTGTGGATTTTGTTTTTCTAGCTGTAGAACATCCTGGCAAGGGAATCTTATGAAAATAGTAATGTGTCGGTGTCTGTCTGTCTTTGAACAGCAGTCTTAACCCATAACTTTCAAAATTGGTTGTGCTTGCTTGCTTACTTGATGGAGGACATCACTGCAGCTTGTCACAGGTATTTTCATGTCACTGAATGATGGATAAGTGTAGAAAAACAAACATTTAGGCTTCATAAGCTTTCTGCACAAGTATCTCTTCAAGCTTACACCTTACCATAGGCCTTTCATAAGGACACTGATTTTTATGATATTATTATGATTATTCAAGAGACTGGACACAAGCAAAAAGTGTTCATGTATGCTAGTAAGAGTTAAAAAAATGTCTAACAAGACATTCTCCCCCACAGTTAGTAATTTATGTGACTATTGAAGCATATCACCAAGATACACATGGAGACTTAAGTTTGTCCATCAGGGAATGATGGCTCAAGGATGAAAGTGATTTTATTCAGTAGTAAAGGAAAGCAATTTATTGAAGACAGTTACCCGATGATAGTATGTTTTTCTGTTAGGCTGTAGTAGGAGCCATTTTGATAACATTGTAAGTCGTTTTCTTGTGACAAAATTACTTTGTTAAGAATCTCCACTGGCTTGCTTATATGGTCTCCATGCACTGTATATTAAACTTAAAATTGGAGTTAAGAGAAAAATTTTTCTTCAATTCTCTCTTTTTTTTCTTTAACCCTCCTCCTCCTCCCATCCCACAATATCTGCATGACTGATTAGAATTCATGAAACTGGGGATGTTTAAAAACTTTCTTAGTATTACTTGATATTTTCATATAATACGTAATTTCAAGTGTTTGAGATACGCGTGCATACATATACTCGTCAACCAAACTATCATCTTTATATCATTTATATCATTATATCATTTGCATATATTAGTTTTCTTTAATCAAGTGGTGCTTGCATTGAGTAACTAGTAGCAGATTGCCAGTGTCGTCAGAAAGGGGTCTACTTCTAGTTTTTCTATGCGATTGAATAGTTGTAACTTACTGATTGTGATTCAATTGCAGTGCCTCTGTGCCTGAAGAGACCTGCATTTTGAGCAGCCTTATAATACTTGTGTAGGAAGGTTTTAAAAGAAATTTAAGAAATTAATGTGTGTATAGTCTGTAAATGTACTGCATAAATTTATTGCCAAAATGTATTCAAATAGAAGACTTTAAAAGTGACCTTGCTAGTGAACTCTGGGGTTTTGAAGCTGCTTTTCTGACTGAAGTTTAGGACTCTTAATGTACTATTTTCAGTTTTATGTGTGAGAGGTATGGACTACTAAAGACAGATTTTTTTTTTTTACCCCACAGTGTTCATAGGTAAAGTACTGAAAAGACTCTATCCTGAAACTTCATCATCTTCTCTTGTGCATACTTTGAGTGGAAAAGAGGGGGTAGTTCTTGGAAATCTGGGCTCGGAATCCAAAGAGAAAAGTTTGGATAATGTTCAGACTTCAGCAGATGCTAGCACATCAACTGATACATCCTGCAAATCAAGTCAAGGTGAGACTACATATTCTTTTTTTCTGATAATACACTTTTAAATATAACTACTTGTCATGAGAGCAGTGTAGTATCTACTTTTTTAATTTATTGATACCAACAGAAAAACTTGAATACAACTCTAGTGGTACTTAATAACTAAAAAACTTGAGGTCAGTGCATAATTCCTGTGAAAGACAAGAAACAGTGTATATGCATGAATGCAGCATTCAGCAGCAGCCAATATAAGACTTCAGTATAACCTATAACTGTCTCTGGTGAAATGTCTGTGGAATAGTGAGAAAATTACTTATACTGGTAGAACTCTGCTGTTAGAGATACTTCTAAACATTGGTGGGAATATGTGATCCAGTGCTTTGTCTTGCCCTCATGTGGCAACAGAAGGCCCATGAGGAGCGTAAATCCAACAGAAGTCAAGTATCAGTTCAGGCACTATGTTCTGTTAGGGTATGTACCCTGCTGAAGAACATTATTTTATGTCTGTTTATGCAATCAAAGTGGTACATGAATATTTTGACAGATAAGTAAAAGTCCTTTTTCAAATGGGTTGTAAAATGTGGATGCTATGCCAAAAGATGGAGGAGTTGCAAAATGAGGTAACTGTGTTATTACTTGGTGCAAGGAGCCTTTCATCCACAAGTATAGAAGTGTGAGTTGCTTTGTGTTGCAGTTCATCTAAACCCAAATTTGCCAATACTGAAAGATGTCATTAAACTGTCTTGAAATAAAAAGGCATGTTTCCTGAGGGTATAAAAAGCTTTCTTTACAGGAGGTGTTTAGCTAAACCTCACAAACAAAGATTGCAAATGTGGCCCAGGACAGGAGACTAAAGTCCTGAAAGAAGTGAGTAAAATGAGTGGTAGGATTAGAACCCTGTACTACATAGGAACAGATACTTGTCTTGTTCAGGGATCTGCTTGTTAGCATCGGATGGAGGACTGGCCTGAATTACAAAGGAACTCTGGAGAGCTGGTTGATCTTCAAGAATAACCTTCTCAAAGCACAAGAATGGCTCATTTTGATATGCAGAAAACTAAGCAATTGTGGCAGGATGCCTGACTGAGCTCAGATGTGTCAGGGAACAGCAAGGAGAAAGGGAAGGAACACTAGCTGTGGCAAGACAGGCACAGGAGCTGTGCCAGTACCGTGGAAGCAGTCCTACAATACCAGAAAAAGGACATGTCTGGCAACAGTAACCAGGCTCAGCAGTGTCCCATGACAGCAGGCAAGTCTATAGTGACAAGGCAGGCCCAGGGTCAAGCCACTGGGGAAAGTCTGTGTCAGGGTGTGCATCAATTAGGGTATAGGCACAAGCATGGCTGCAGTCTAGCTCAGGCTGGGATCTGCTTAAAAGCCTCAGCTTAAAAGGAGCTCCTGAGTGATGTGATGTGAGCCCTTTTGGAGGTGGCTTCTTAGAGGTCTTTCATATGCAGCTTTCTTCACAACAGTCTGGATGAACAACTGTCATGGTTTAAACCAAGTCAGCACAGCTCGTTACACACTCCCCCCCTTGCTCCCCCAACTCACGGAGAGTTAGGAAGGAGAATCCAAAGAATGTAGCTCCCACGGATTGAGATAAGCACAGTCTAATAGCTAAGGCATAACACAAATCACTCCTGCTACTACTACTACAAATAATAATGATAAAGCCAATAACAAGTGAAGAGAATACAACACCTCACCAGCCACCGACCCATAACTCACCCCACCCTGCCTGACTGAGCACCAACCAATACCTCCTCCATCCCCCCAGAGCTCCAGCCCTTCCGGTTTTCTCCCGGTTACATCCTGGGTATGATGTGCTATGGTATGGAATACCTCATTGGCTAGCCTGGGTCAGGTGTCCTGCCTCTCCTTCCTCCTAGCTTCCCCTCCTCCCTGGCAGAGCATGAGCTCAGAAAAGGCCTTGGACAAACCAAACATTTGAGCAGTAACTCAAAACATACTTGCTATCAGCAACTGTTCCCAGCCCGAAAGTCAAAACACAGCACTGCACCAGCTACCAAGAAGGAGAAAAATGACTGCTACTGCTCAAACTGGGACAACAACTCTGTGATATCAGCGACCTGCCATAAGTACAGGCAGTTAAGGAGTTCTGGGCCCTTACAACACAAAAGTACAGAGAAGGTGAAAGTGGGTATTTATTAGCTACCAAAGAAAAATACAGAGGTGTTGCCTGAGTATGCTGGAATGGAGTTATGAAGGCCAGAGCTCAGCTGGAGCTGAAATTCATGAGGGGGTGTAGAAAAAAACAAGAAGAGGGTGGGGAGTGAAGGGGAGTAACTTTTCTGATTATTTTATTATTTTGGTTTTTATACCTAGTTCCTAGTACAATATTCAAGCTAATTAAAGAAAAGCATTTGATTCAGAATCCTAATACAGGTAAAAATGTAGCTCATGGGAAAGGGAAGGAACATGGAGCAAAAAGAACAGTTCTGTGTTTAGGATTTTCACAGTGAAGCAACAAGCATGTTCTTAAAATTAACAGCAAACTGACTGAGCTTGTTTTCTGCTGGAGGCAAGCAAATCCTATGGTAGTACAGAAGGGGTTCTGCCTTGAGTGATGTTCTACAAATGTATACTTAAAAAAAACAAACAAAAAATGCCTTGAAGAGGGTTGCAGTGATAAACTTGTAGGAAAAAGAGAAATCAGTTGCTGTCTGTGAAACCAACAATATTTTAACTGTTCTTCTCTGGCTGTGGTTTCATTTAAATTTAAGGAGGTCCTGCATGAATATTCATTTACATGTTGTGATTTTATAACATTGGGCACTGAAAACATGTCTTTAGTGAAAACCTTATAAGATTTGGAGCAACAAGATGTGTGGTCTTGCATGAGGAAAAACATGAAGGCATTGACTGAATTTTTTTGTTCGTGTAGTATTTTAAGTAACTTTTCTTGTACACCAAAGGTTATAGGCATACTTAGGAAACAGCTGATCTTTTCAGTAGCAGTAGTCTAAGATGGACAATGGAAAATTAGGTAATTTTTGTGTGTGGATACAAATTCCTTTCTAGTTTGAAAGTGATTACTTCAGTCCTACAAAATGTACTGAATAATTTAATTTAGTGTCAATAAGAAACTAAGATTCTTTGAAAAGAAGTTGACTTAAGTCCAAGTATTTTCTAGGATTAAGTAACAATTTTAATATAACTCATCACAATGTTCTACTTGCCTTTAACAGTTATTTTCAAACTGTGAAAATACCATTACTGATTTGCATGAGCTAACACCCCCCAGAGTCTGATATTTATTGAAATGCAGTTTGCAGCATTGCTGTTGAAGCATAACAGGGACTTATGCCCATAAAATTTAAATACCATACTCTGATGTCCTGTGAATATTTGCATTTCTGTTCCTTTTTTGAGATCAAGTTGAAGTTGAGATGCTTAGATATATAGAAGATCAGGACCCATGCTAGTGACTGGTTCTCATTTAATTTTGAAAGATCAATAATTTAGTATCAGAAAGGGTTGTTCCATAAAGCTCCTCATATGGTTTTGGAACTAAAGCTTATAGTAAGAATAACTGGAGATTGAAGAAGAAATCTGAGGGACACTGTTCTTTGTGACTACAGAGTGATCTTTTGAGTGCTAATTGCTTTTTTTTCTTAGCAAGGTGGTAGTTCTATTAGGGATTGAGAAATTATGTGGAGGTGCCACACTTCTGAACCCTGAAGAACTTATGTGTTATCTCTTGAAAATAGAATTACTTTTTATTTTAAATTACTTAAACCCAAAAATACCCAACCACATGCCTGTGGCCAAAATTTCCATTCAAGGGCATATTAAGATGTACTTTCCCTTTGGATTGTCCTAAATCATATTTTGTTTTTATGCTGTTCTACCATTGGTGGAAAAAAATGGATGTGACTAAAATAGGAGTTCCTCCCTACCCCAAGGCAATTAGATAAGCCTTGCTAAACATTTTTCCATTTGAGGAACTTGACTCTTCCATTGCAAAAGCTATAGTTCTTAATTTCAGAAGATGGAAGAAAACAGTTTTTCTTGCTTCAACGTAAAATTTAAGAGGTACTAGATAACCAGCTTTATTACCTTAAACCATTTGAAGATAAGCATACGTGTAATAAACCTGAGCCTTCTTGGCAGACAAAGTATTAAAAGGAGAAATAGAAAACTGAAATGTCCTCCAAATAAGAGAACTTAATTTATTTTTTCCCCTAAGCTTGCAAAGATGCTTCCAAGTCCAGTATTATAAATGCTTAAAAACTTGTTGTACCACAAAAAAATAGTGTCTGGCAAAAGACTGAGAAAGCATTTCTAAGTATGAATTACTCATTTGGGCATGGGCTTTGACTAAGTTTTGTTCTGAGGATTGGTTTTGTTTGTTTCTGGCCCTTGATAGGTCAGGATCTACTTGCAACAAGGATTAATTTCATGGAGGGTATTTCTCTCAAGGTCTGCAGTTGTGTGATACTTTAACATCTCATCAATCATTTTTAATATCTTTAGATATTCAAATAAACATTCATGCTTCTGACTAGATACTTGCGAACTGTAGAGTTGGCTCTTTTAATGGCCTCCTTAGTCTCAGGCCTTTTTCTTGGCCAGAATTATAACCACTTTTTAAAGGACTTGGGATTTAGCAAGAATGTGTCTTTAGCTAAAACAAATTTAGCATCTTCCCTATAAAAACTAAAATGTAAGAGTTGTTGAAGAAGGATAATTGTATGCAATTGAAATGTGTAGCATTCAGATTTTCTATAAATTATATAGAACAAAGCGTATATATATATATATATGTATATATGTACATGTATAGTGTAAAGCATGCTGTTCCACTTTTAGGTTTTGTCTTTTCCCTAATTCTGAGAAAGGAAATTGGAATGAAGAAAGCCTAGTGTCTCGGATCATTTGGAGACAACCTGTTTGATCTTGTTTTGTTTCCTTAATTTATTTGATTAAAAGGTAATGTGGAAAAATGCTAAGCTGTTACTATTCCTAAGTTTTAGTGGGTTTGGTGTTTTTATAAATGAAAACATGTTGTATAAATAGATAAAATGCAATTTATTCCATATTTGTTAAATAAATATCTATCAATTGTGAAATATCCCAGCATTGTTATCCTATTTGAGGAATTCCTGTCAAAAAAAAAGTGCAGCTGTGTAATTTGCATAGTTGTTTTTTTGTTGTCCCTCTTAATTTTTCTATTAAAGTTATTAATGCTGACAGTACATTGTGTTTAAGACATCATCACTGGAACACCTGGACTGCATCCTTACTCATCTTATTCCTGTCTTTCTGCAGCCATATTATGGAAAACTTACACTTTTAACAGAGGTGCCCAGAAGACAGAACTTGTCTAAAAAATTTGCCTGGACAGCCCTGGCTTTTAGTTGGTCAAATTGATGAAGTGCATGTACTTCAGAAATTATACTCCAGCAGTACCTAATGCAATAAACAGCTTCAGAATTGTTAAGCAATTCTGCTTCTTTTTAGTTAATTACTCTGAAAAGCTGTCTGTTGTGAATAAGCTAAAGAGCAATGCAGGTTATAATTATTATACAACAAAGTGTTGTCACACGCTCCTGTATTAGTCTCTCAAGGGTTTAAAAATTCTCTCATTACATGCTGTATTACAGTGGCATTCTACTGTGAAAATGGGATAGATATATCCAGAAGTATTTGACTGAAGACACCAGCCTCTGGTGGCTGTGGTAGGAATGATGCCCAAGCAGATTTACAAGCTGGTAGCTGTATGCCTGTGGGGAATGTAGAGATCTGGGGTTTGGGGGGCAGACACACAAACCACAAAGAAAGAAAAAACCCTGTCTCTGCTCAGACTGAGTGGGCTGCATGTATAATATCTCTAACTTCTGTTGTGACAGAAGCAGCCTTGTAGTTCAGTCTCCAGCTCCCCTAGCAATGCTTTTTTGTTATTACTTTTTTGTTATTACTTTTTTTTTTACATTTTTTAATTTTTTTATTTTTTTCCTGCTGGTTGGCAGATTCTTTCCTTTTCCAGTGTTCTCATATATATGCATTCCTCATTCTGCTCTTCTGCATCTTCATTTCAAACAGCTTAGCTGTCATGGAGAAATCTGCTGGCCTCTGTGATAACTGAAGGCAATTTAACAAGTAGTTCATCTAGTATGTAGCGGTTGCCTAATTGGAGTAGAAAATGCCAGCTTTAGCTGCAAGTGTAAACAAACTCTAAGCCTAAATGTAGCCAGCTGCAGGAAAACTAATTATCTGGAGAAAGGAAACAAAGATGGCTTGTGTAGGGACTTAATAAAATGGTTGTGTTTCAACTAGAGAAGAGCTGATAGACAGTCCTGAGGTGGCTCAAACTGTAGCATAGTAATTGTGTGTGATAATGTTCTCATTGTCCGCCTTGTCTCCCTGTTTGAAATTATTTTGATGTATTGATGACAAAACAGGCTGTGTGAGATGCTTCTCATATTCCCATTTACACTAGGGAGTTTATTACTTATACTGCCATTGTCAAAATCATAGTTCTGAGTCAAATTTCATGTTTTCTGCTCTTAACATGCTAATTTCCTACTTGTCTTTCTACCAACTATACCCTGTAACCACTATCTGAAAAGTGGAAATGCTTATTGGGACTTAGTACTGAACTATGTTCTGGGAAAATGATTTTTCATATTTTTTGTGCTCTGGGGGTTTGCATTATTTTTGTATGCAAACAGGAATGGGCTCTTGCTGATGAATTCCAGTTATAGAATTAAAAAAGTGTATGTGTGAGTTCAAAACCTTAAACTTTGTTTATGTCTATTCTGAAGAGCACATCTGTTTATTTTCTGGTCTAGTTCCAGGTAAGTCCCAGTAATGACTTAATCACTTAATCAGTGAGGGTAATTACCTAATTGCAATTTACACATGGTCTTTTAGATTCAGTGTTGTTGCTTTTATTCAATATATATATAAATATATATATAAATATATATATATACTGACAGGGATGTATTTGGCTTTTGAAAAGTGTGTTGAACAAGTAAGATCTGCAGTACTAGAAGAAATAATTGAGCTGAGTACTAACTTAAGATAGCTTTATTCTCCTGTTTATACAGCTAGAATTCTTAGGCACTTAATCAAAATGTTGCCTATAATCATGCACCAGGACATATGAGACAGTGGAGCTTTTCAGTAATACTTAGCTGGTTGTTGATTTCATCATTACCTCATATATTCAACTTTCACATAAAATAGCTTGTTAGCACTTTTTGAATTGGCTGTCTTATAATCTTCAAATTGACACCTGCCTGTTGTCAGATTCTGCTCTGCAAGTGTTCTGTTTCTTGGTTTCCTTGATCAGCGTTTTTTCCCTACTTCAGTCTCACTTTGTATTTTGCTTTGTTTTCATTACGTTTTCCAAGGGAATGTAGATATTTTAATGGTTCATAGATAAAAATTCTTCCTCAGATGATGAGTGAGAACAAGAAGAAGAAGAATTTTCACTTCTTTTGTTTAATCTGGTTTTCTTTTCTGTCTGATAAAGAATGTCTGCCACTTCTAATGTAATGAAACTGAGGCTGGGTTATTATGATGCTAACTCCTGTCTCCAATAAAATAGATCATCATACAGCCTTTCTAGGTGTTCAAAAAAATCCCTTAGAATTAGTGTACCTGTGGGAGGTGCCGAGGGAAGAAAATTTGAGCTCTTTTGTTTGACTTTTTTGTGTGGTATGTTGGTTTGTTTGTTGGTTGTTTTTTTTTTTTTGGGGGGGGGGGTTGATTGCTTGGTTTGTTTTTTTTTTTTGGTTGGGTTTTTTTTTGTCTGGTGTGGGGTTTTTTGTGTTTTGTATATTTATTTTTTTAATGATTTCCCTTTAGGCTTTGTAAAATAGGTATATCTTTATTGACCTCAGTTTCCCTCTGTTTTTGTTTTCCATCAAGCTGATGAAGACAATGATGAGGAAGTACTGAGGGTTTTCTCAAATTGTTTACTTCTTCTTATGCTCTAGTCCTCTGAGCATCAAGCCCCCTCCGCAAGTTTGACCATGTTACTTTAACTGATAACTTGCAATTATTCCATTGGAAATATTAACAGAAACCAGAATGGTTTAAAAATGTGTTTTAAATAAACAAGAATAAAAATGCTTGTAAGGTATGAAAACAGTTACCTGTTTGTTTGGGTTCTTTTGGTTTGTGGTTTGGCTTTTGTTGTTTTCCTTTATATAGGTATATTTAATGATGTATGGCATAGTTTGAAATAGGAAAAAAAACCCAACTTTGTATTAGCTTTTAGATCATATTACACCTGTTTCAGGTCTTAAGAAAAAGAATTCCTGATGTTCATACACGTGAGACACTGATAGGGCCTGGTATTGAGTGGAAGAGAATGTTAGTTTTATACTGAAGATGTAATCTACACCGAAATAAATACATAGCCATAGAAAGTGTAAGAAGTGCAAATGTGTTTATGGAAATAAACTACTAACCTTTAGAGTGAAAGAAAGCTTAAGACAGTGTGGTAAAATGCTATCATATGGGAAAGACTTACCTGAGCCTGTAGAGGAGATAAATGAGACAGCTTTGAGAAATAAGGAATTGCCAAAGTAACCTGTTACAGGTGTTTGAACCTGTAGATTTTAATAAGATGGAAAGTTAATTTGAATTGCAAAACAGAATTTAAAAACAGAATAAATAAAATCCAATGTAGGCAGCTTTTCAAAGGTACAGAAGGCTTAACAAAAAAGTAACTAAGTTGGCAATATTTGTAGAAGTATTTGAGACATTCAATACAAGATGAGTGTATGGATCATCAATCATTTGAATGCTGTCATTACTCCTCTTTCCATTCTCCTTTCTAATCGTACTTATGTTTGAACAGGAAGGCTAAAATGTAGCTTGTCAAATATTAAGTAAACCCTTCTTTCAAGAAATATTGCAATGTGCTTAGTTGAAAAGGGTTGGGAATCCATCACACCAAACCCATGGGCAGCACTGAATGACTGTATCTAGTTTCACTGAAAATATAATTGCCTTAGTACATTGGAAAGGACAAATTGTAATGCAGGCAGTCAGCTACTCCTTTCCTCTTGCTTTCTCTTCAGTTTGCATGCTCTACAGGGGAGAGAGCTGGGGGTTGCGGCTGTAGCAATTGGTTCCAGACCCCAAGCCATAGGCAAACTTTAGCTCCCTAGGGATGTGCCTACTGAAACTTTGTACTCATCTGAGCTTCTGAGAAGCCTGGTGGTCACAAGGACTGGCTGCCTATGATCATACTCTGGTGGGATCATCCATGTGATAAGTGGTGGAAGTCATCACAGGCCAAGGAGCCAAAGGCTATGGGTAGAAAAAGAAATTTTCAGTCAAAAGTAAGTCTTGCAGAACTAGCTTTATTTATCTAATCAAGTGTACTGAGTCACTAAGTCATAAAAAGGAATGCCTAGGAAAGGCTCTCATAACTCCTGACTGCATTTACTTTATAGTCATTTCCATTATTTGAGAAGAAGGAGCAACCTCTTACCTGGCAGCTTCTCTTTTTATCTAGATTTTCACTTTTTAATGGAGTGAAGCAGTTCTAGTAATATGGAGCATCAGAAAGGGGGTTCTAATGAACTGACTTGAGTGACAACGTGCTACCAGACATAAATGGCACATGTATACCCTAAGAATTTGGAACAGTCTGCTGTAATATGGCTAGGCTTCTATTATTATTAAGAATTATTATTATTAAAAAATTATAATAAGTCTGGGAATGCAGTGGAAAATATGCTATTTCTTAAACATCAAAGGATAGCAGATTTCCTGTTTAAAAATAACTGAATAAAGTACCAGAAATTAAGGTCACTCAAAAAAGAAAAAAAACAAACAAAACATGAGTACTGTTGCCTCCACTAATATGTAGTGACCACAATGTGTCAAAGAGAGTATAGCAGTAAAGTGAGCATATTGTACTACTTCCCTATAGTGTTTTCCAGCAGTTTGCTGCTTGAGGACTTTCAGAGCCAGAGAAAACATGGATCTATTTAATTACCTAATTTATTTTTTTTCTTTCATTAATTTGTTTTTGAATCTATGTAATTGTGCCCTTTAGAATGGAACTATATGCTTTGAAGTTTTACTTGGCGTACAGGTAAATTTACTGTTTAAAGTAGAATAGCAGACATCTTCAGAATCCTAAAGCTGAAGAAACTCTGCAGATGAAAATACCTTTTCAGTATTCTGTTACAGGTATTGGTGCCAATAAAATATGTGACAGTAGCAACTAATGTTAACATGAGATTACTGAATGTCTTATGGACACCTAATTAACTTTATTTAGAAAGAGATGAAGAATCTTTGGAAGGAGTGTATTTTCTTACACCAAAAAGTGGTTTGAGTGACTCTCCTTATTTATTCCATAAAGTTCAGATAATGAGGAGATGGATATTTGCAGATGAGAGAAATTTTTTTATTAGTTAATTTACTAATGTTGTGCACTAGAGGTATTAAAACAAGCTAAAGGAATTAGACTGTAAGAGTAAACTATATTTATTATCTCTCCATAAAGGGAGTTCCATAATTTTGTGAGAAGGAAGTTCCTACCTGCAGTAGTGAATTTGTATGGAAATAATTCATCAGCTATCTCAATCACCCAGCAAAGCAACACAACATTTCCATTACTGTGTGATGGTTATCATGTGAGACCATCAGTAAATGACCATCCAGTCTTTGCTAGGTTGCTTATTATCACTGTAATTTTTTCTCTCTACCCAATGTGACGTACCTAGTACTGAGGGAGAGAATCCTGCTGAAGACTAAGGTCAAGCAGCAGGAATTAGGCAGCACACCAAGGAAAAGGATTGTACTCTGATTTCACAGAAGACTACTTGAGCTAAAAGGTTCTGCCTTTTTGGAAAGCACTCTACTGTGTGTGTTGATTTGAGACTGGGAAACAATCCTGTAAATGTCAACCTGTGAGCAGAAGATGATTGCACACCATATAACAGCTCGTGTTCCTTAAGTTATTCTGATGTACCTACCATGACAGACTAACTATAGCTTGATGTTCAAGAACTTGGGTATCATCAGAACAAAATGTATATACACTGGGCAACAGAGTGTGTTTGGGATTAACAGATTTGTTACAGCATTCATAGTGATGAAGGACTATTAGTGCCTTCACATTGATCAAATGGAAAAGTACCTGTTTTTCAGTACCACAGGTCAGGAGGACCCTCAATGTGTGTATGTTCTGCTATTAGTCACTGATATCACCTTAGCTGCACTTATATTTATGAAGGTTTTTTGGAGGAGACAGAACTCTTGCCTGTGATTTGCATGTGCATTGTCTATAAAGACGCTTGTCTTGCAAGTCAATGAGAGAGAAAGTAATACTGAATCTATATTGTGTAGAGAATAAAGAAGGGTTGTAAGTGTGCACTGGGGATTGTCATGGTTTTCAGGTTGCAGCCTCAGTAATAAAATGTAATAAAAATGAGGAATAGCTAGAAGGTGGTAATGTTCTAGCTTACATAATAAGTAAAAATATACTTTAATACAAAGTTCTTAAAGGAGATAACAGACCTTTTTAGAGCCTTACTTTTGTCCATGCTATATCTTCTGCAACACCACACAGTAAGTGCCTACTAGGAATAATGGCTTTTGTAGAAAGTGTGTCACTGAAATCATCAAACCTTGGATCTAGTATTAAACCCTCTCTTCTTTCACTTTTCTGTAAAGACCTCTTTTGCAGAGTGAACTCTTCCACGTGGAGAAATGATAGCTGGATGTTCCCAGGGGATAATTTTGTGGGAAAGATTGCAGTTGTGGTCAGACTGGGCTGACTTCATGGTCGTTTGGGGGAAGTGGCAAGATGTTCTAGTGGAGTTCTGGACTTGAGTGATATATTTGCTCCGGGAGTCCTGCCCTGTTGGAGCACAGCAGTGGGTTACCAAGGGTTTGAGTTGCAGAGAAGTGCTTCATGGGAAAGACAAGATCAATGTATACTATTGCAAAGCTCTACTGAGAGCGTACACTGGGGCTGCCCTGTGCCAGACACAGCCAGTTCCACCTGAATCCAACTCACCCACCGCAGGGCATATCTGAGCCCAACCCTGCAGCAGAGGTGATGGTGCCTCTGTGAAAACGTGTGTGAGAAAGGAGAGAACATGCCAAGGGAATTTGGTGGCCTTCTATGACGGGGCTGCAAAAGTGATGGACAGGGGTGGAGCAGTTGACGTCATCTACCTGGACTTGTGCAAAGCGTTTGACACTGTCCCACACAACATCCTTGTCTCTAAATTGGAGAGACATCAATTTGATAGGTGGACCACTTGGTGGATAAAGAACTGGCTGGATGGTCGCACTCAAAGAGTTGTGGTCAACGGTTCAATGTCCGGCTGGAGATCAGTAACGAGTGGTGTCCCTCAGGGATCGGTGTTGGGACCGGTCTTGTTTAATATCTTTGTCGGTGACATGGACAGTGGGATTGAGTGTGCCCTCAGCAAGTTTGCCAATGACAACAAGCTGTGTGGTTCTGTTGATACGCTAGAGGGAAGGAATGCCATTCAGAGGGACCTTGACACACTTGTGAGGTGGGCTAATGCCAACCTCATGAAGTTTAACCATGACAAGTGCAAGGTCCTACACCTGGGTGGGAGCAATCCCAGGCACAGCTACAGGTTGGGCAAAAAGGAAATTCATGGTAGTCCTGCAGAGAAGGACTTGGGGGTGTTAGTCAATGAGAAAATGAACATGCGCCAGCAGTGTGCACTCACAGCCCAGAAAGCCAAACGTATCCTGGGCTGCATCAAAAGGAGTGTGACCAGCAGGTCAAAGGAGGTGATCCTGCCCCTCTACTCTGCTCTCATGAGACCTCACTTGCAGTATTGTGTGCAGTTCTGGTGTCCTCAACATAGAAAGGACATGGAACTGTTAGAACAAGTCCAGAGGAGGGCCACGAGGATGATCAGGGGACTGGAGCACCTCCTGTATGAAGACAGGCTGAGAAAGTTGGGGCTGTTCAGCCTGGAGAAGAGAAGGCTGTGTGGAGACCTCATAGCAGCCTTCCAGTATCTCAAGAGGGCCTATAGGGATGCTGGGGAGGGACTATTCCTTAGGGACTGTAGTGATAGGACAAGGGGTAACAGGTTAAAACTTAAACAGCAGAGGTTTAGACTGGATATAAGGAAGAAATTCTTTACTGTGAGGGTGGTGAGGCACTGGAATGGGTTGCCCAGAGAGGTTGTGAATGCTCCATCCCTGGCAGTGTTCAGGACCAGGTTGGATGAAGCCTTGGGTGATATGGTTTAGTGTGAGGTGTCCCTGCCCATGGCAGGGGGGTTGGAACTAGATGATCTTGAGGTCCTTTCCAATCCTACCTATTCTATGATTCTATGAAGAAGGACTGACAAGTAGTAGCAGGAACGGAGGCAGAGGCAAAGGAGGTGCTCTGCGGTTGATCAAATGTTCATGAAGGACTGCAGCCCACAGAGAACCCCTGCTGGCACTGGGGAAGAGTAGAAAGGAAGAGTCAGCAAAGAGAAGCTGTTACATACATACTGTAAATAGCTTCCAAGGCCACCTTGCGCTGCCTCACTGCAGGGACTCGGTGTAACCTGAGGTGATAGCTGGGAGGAGAGAAGTTGGGAGTGAACATGAGCTGGAGAGAAAACGTGTTTTCCTGAAGTGTTTTAATGTTTGCATTTTTAATGTATGCTTCTGTTTCCTAGTGGCCGAGTCACTAAATAGATATTTTGAATAATTGGCAGTAAATTAAATCCATTTTCCCAGGTTGAGTCTGTTTTGCGTACAGGAGTAGCTGGTAAAAGATCTCCCTGTCTTTGACACATGAGCTCTCTCATTCCTGTTCTTCCCATGTTTTCTGTACCTCACCCTCATTCTGGGTAGGGGGAGTTTGGCTGCTAGCCAGAGTCAACCCACCTTAGAAACTTGGAAGCAATTCAGTCTCTGCCCAGGGTTTAATCAGGCTTACCAGCAAGCAAAGGACCAAGATTATATGAACATGTCTGGCCAGCTCTGCATTTGAGGTGTGTCTGAGATCTGAAAACCATGCTAGTGTAATCTACCACTGTCTTGGGTTCAGTAGTAGCTGTCATTTTCCTCTCTCTTAGTAGCTGGTGCAGACTTTCGGCCTGGGAACAGCACTGATAACAGCAACGTTTGTAGTTGCTGCTCAGTAATGTTTAATCTGACTAAGGACTTTCTGATTCTCATGCCCTGCTAGGGAGGAGGGGAAGCCAGGAGAAAGTAGAGACAGGACACCTGACCCAAACTAGCTGAAGAGGTATTCAGTACCACAGCATGTCATGCCTGGTATATAAACTGGGGGCAGCTACCTGGGATGGTTAGATCACTGCGGGGGTTGGGCTGGGTATCGGTCAGCAAGTGGTGAGCGGTTGTATTCTCTTCCCTTGTTATTTCCCGTATCATTATTATTGTTGGTGGTAGCAGCAGTGGTTTGTGTTACACCTTAGTTACTGAACTGTTCTTATCTCAACCCATGGGAGTTACATTCTTTTGATTTTCCTCCGCATCCCTCTGGGAGCATGGGGAGGAAGTGGGGAAGTAAGAGAGAGGCTGTGTGGTTCTGGTTTACCAGCTGAGCTTAAACCACAACAACCACCACTGAGCTGCAGGTAGAGGAAAGTTTAAGGATGCTGAAAATTTGCCTGAAGATAAAATATCCTGCATCTGCCTGACATAATGACAGACTGGGCAGTTTGCAGTCTTACATGGCTGGAAGCTTTACCCTCAGCTCCTTCTTGAAAGGCTCAATACTTGATTGCAGTGGGATAGCAAGGTATAACATAGCTAGGCCATTTACGGACATACTCTCAGGTGCAACCTTGGTAACAGTATAGTTTAGATAGATTTCTTTACTCTGTGCACAAGGTTGATTTACATGCAAAGGAACTCTTAGTGTGGGGAATATTGTAGAGAAGAACGTGTATAGGAGACAATTTAAAATATTTATTCTATATTCTTAGTTTGCTTTTAAGAGTAATGCTTGTTGTTTTTATAGTTTTGTAAATAACCTTTAGATGTTTTTTTCTTCCATAAAATAAAACTTCAAAAATGGGATTCATTACTTTTTTAACTATTGGAAATGAAAGTATTCTTGAATATCTCCAGTATCTGATTACTTTCATTAGTCAAAGAAAAACTTTTTATGTCACATTTTTATAAGCTTAACCATTTGCTTTGCAGCAATGGCTATGATTTTATACCCAAGCAATCTAAGCCCAGGGAGACTATAGCTCCAGGCAATAAAGTCTAGATCTAATAGTTCGAGATTGGGAGATTTGGTACACTGAGATTATACAGTTGTGTGCATATTTTTTAATGGTATGATAGCAGTTTGGTTTTACATACTTGCACAGGATTAGCGAAGACTAATGATTGATTTATGGTTTTCAGACTACTTATAGATACATATGGGGTGAACAAGTATGGCTTTGGGGGACTCCTGTTTAAACTTGAAATTGCTTTGATTCATCATTCATTTACACAGTAAAAGTTGTTACTGTTCTTTGTAAGATGAGATGTTACAGATATTTCCCCAAATTCTGTCGTGTATAACTGTTTTGTCCTGGGAAGCTGTTATCCCAATATATCTACTTCTTTTAAGATTAAAGGGTTTGAATCAGGCAGGACTGTTGCAAATTGAGTTTAAAATTCTCATGGCAAACTTTGTTTTACAAAAAACTAAATTCAAATTAGGGGAAAAATGGAAAATTTAAAATTGTTCAGAAGGAAGTAACTGAAGAAGTATTTTTACATTCTTGTAATTTAAAACTGTTGCCAATTAGCACTTCATCATTAATGAACTGGGACAGGGGGGTGGAAATCAATGCAAGTACTGCCAGTTCAGTGACTTGGCATCATCTTCATAGAAAGGATCTGTTGAAGAATTATGCCACATTAATTTTTAGTGGATCTTTTTCCAAATAATGTAATTGCTCTTCAGCTTTCTGTATTATTTATTTCTTTTCCTTTATTATCTTTTAAAATAAGCATCATCAATATCAGTTTGAAATTTTCTGGCTTGTCCAAGAAAAAGCAGGAACTTCCTAATGTATTCTCAAAACAAAATAATTACATCCTGATGATAAAAACAGCTGTGATGTAGCTTTTCAAAAGTACCTTGAATGTTCTGAAATGTACTTCATCATGGATAGCTAAAATGATCAGTCATACTGAACTTTTTGAAGTGTGCTCTCTGAGAAATGTCAGTGTATAGTTAAATTATGTATTTGCATGCAATGTGTATAGTTAAATTACACCTCAGAAACAGATGCCTAACAAGAAATTTCTATCAGACACAACTTCATTTTAAATGTTTAGTTATTAGTTTGATCATAGTAGCTTGGTAATAGAGTCAGATAATCTGGGATCTTCAAGCAAGCTTGTGGTGTAAGGAAGTTAATTTGTGTCCACCTGCCAAAGATACTGTCTTAACAGTTCTGACTATGTGTTTTAAAGGAGCAGATGGCCCCTGTGAAGGGAAGGCTAGTTTTGTGTTTGTGTTGGCTTATGGAGCAAAACCAACCAACAACAAAATAAACCACCACACTGAACTGTCTGAAATTATCTTGCAGGATCTGAAGGCACCCTTACATCCTGGCCTTCTGGGAAGCTTTTTGTTTCCCTGTGGTTGAGCTACACTGCTGAGAAAAAAAAAAACAGTTTGCTACTTGGACTGGTTTCGTGTAACTGGAGCAGAGGTGCATCTGTTATTCCAACAGAGTTAGTTCTCATCTGGTGAGCAATGGAAAAGTTTATGCTGCCACACTTGAATGCATTTTTAAATACCTTTTAGAGGGGAAAGAAGTCCCACAAAAACAGTCTACTGCCATCAACACAGATGATTTCCTATACAGTGGAGTAGTTGGATAGCTGGTGCTTGACACACTTCCACATCCCTCTCACACATACAGACACAGAAAGAAACAGAGAAAGGATGAAGAGATGCTTGGACAGCCAAGGGGAAGCAAGCATAGGCTATGCTTAAAAGGTCTGCAAATGGACAAACCACAGTTCTGTGATTCTTGTTCTATTTCTTCTATGGCTTTATAATCGGCTTGAATTTCCACATCCATCTTTTATGAAACAATTTGTAAAGAAGCAGTGTTTGCTCATGCTGAATGGGGAAAAATGTGTAGAATGTCTCTTAAAATATCACTGTAAATGGAAGTTTCTTCTGGAATAGAGAAGTTGTGTGACACAAGGAGAAAAAATGTTTCTGATGGGAAGAACTAATCTGTGTAGCATTTAACTGTAGCTGGTATGGATTTTGGTGCAGTTTTGTTTGGCATAGGATAATTTCAGTGTTCTAAATCTGACTTTCTCTTTTTATCTGTAAGGATTTTTGAGACAACATATTATCATTGCTGTAGTTGGGAAAACGTTTGAAAAAATCTATACTGAAATCAATAGCCAGACACTTTGTGTTTTCTGTTTTGTAGGTAGTGGCACTACAATTGTGCCTCCAAAGAGAATGTACACAGTGAGTCTTCCTCCGGAGGGTTACGTTGCAGATATTCCAGATGCCGCTAGAATTTCAGCTTCTGAAACCCCAGAGAGTAGTGCTGACTCAACAGGTAAGTGTGTATGGTTGTTACTATGATGAATTTTTCTCAAGTGAAGCTTCTTAACAACTCTTATCAAGTAGACCCAAATTGCAACAATTTAAACTGTTGCTGCCAGTGGGTGTCACTCTTTTGCAACATAAGCAAAATGAGGATGTACATCCCTATGGGTTGGTTTCCATTGTTAGAGTCTGAAGACCAGATTCCTCACTTGATTATAGCCATACAGTCACTCAGCTTACTGAAGCTACATAAAGTTTAACTGAGGACAAAGTCTTCAACTCCTCCAACTGAAGTGCCCCATGTATATCCATATTATGCCTGCCTACAGCCTTATTACTTTTAAGAGTGAATGTTAGATAAAGTTATTCTAATTAGCCTTACTTCTGATGTTCTGAGGAATTGGGCAAAGTCTTAACAACAACCTTCCAAATTTACCTCTCAAATTAGGTCAGGCATTTGCGTGACTGGAGTTGATGAGTGGAGGTTCCAGTCCTTTAGCATTGACAAGCTTTCTGATGAGAAACTGTGACCAGGTAACTTCAGAACCAGTGTTTAGTGTTGTCAAAAGATACAAGAGAAGCAGTGCAGGATCTGTAAAGAAGTGGACTCTAAGTTGGCATCAATTAAAAACATGGCTTTCTGAATGATGTTGCTAGAATTAAATGGATTCTGTCTGTCTTAGAAGGAAGTCCTAAGTTTAGATAAGACAATTTAGTTTCTCCAATTGTGATGCTGCTGTGGATGTATGTTTGTCAAAAATCACTGTCATTTGCTGCTAAGGGCAGTCTACAGCCAACAAAATATCCAGGTGGGCTTGATGAAGTAAAATGCTTGATACATAGTGTTTATTGAACTACTATATCTGCTTCGGCCTGGAGACTGCCTAACTATAAGGAAAATCAGAGATACAACCTGCAGGTACAGAAAGGCAAATGCTCCTTGCATTTGAAAGCAGTACCCACAAGGGCGAATTACTGGCTTGGAAATTGGGTCTGCACTCTATTCTGAGCTCCATTCCGAACCTGAGTACATGCGGAACTATCAAAGTAGCCTAAGAGACTGAAACAAAGCACAGCATGGCTGATGGCATATCAAAAATGTTCTTTCTTGATGTGAAATGGTTTAAAGATGGTTTTTAGAATGGGTGAGAAGTAACTTCATCAGAACAACATAATAGTGGGTCTTGATACTGTTGGGATTATGGATAGGAAGCTGTTCTAAAGCACAGCTTCCAGGTTGTACTTTTCTCTTTATATTAGATAGGATTCGTATTCAGAATCCAGAGCCTGTTTCAATACTGTCTATAAATTTTTTGAATTACATAGTTCTCTTTGGACAGTTCGTTGGGTTTCTGTTTCCCAGCACAGAAATCAGTTCCAGCTGCTTATTCTGATAATGAAGCACCTTTTCTTTCCATGCCATATAATCTCTGTTTATTCTTTGATATGATCTCCTTTCAGATATTAGAGGGATACTCTCCTTCTTCTGTATTATGCTAATAAAACTAAATGAAGTCTCATAATGCTTTGTAGTTAAATAGACCTGTAACATTCACTTTTGTACAGGGGGGACTTAAGTGACTTCTAAATAAAGCATTAGAACACAAGCCTCTGAACACTGCTGCAAAGGAGTTATATCCTTATTAAGGTATCAGTCCAGAAGTTCTGTGAGAAGTTTACACAGCTGCTGTTGAAAATCTGTGAATAAATCCATATGTGGTGCATATTAGATGTTGTTGCGTAGCAGAAAAATAGAATAGAATTCAGGATTGTGTTATATTGTCCCTTTTTAAGGTCATATAAATATTTGGGTTTACAATGGATAGATTATTGAACAGTGACGTGACTTGCTCATTTTGTAGATTTAATATTTTCCTCTAGCATTTCAAAACGAACTTAACTTATGATAGCAGTAAGTACTGCTCTGGTGTTGCTTGGTGACAATATTGACTGTTGGATGGTGATCTCTCTTAGCTGATCCTAGTCTCAGTATTCAGGAAGAATAGGTTTTGAACTTCAGCCACTTTAACAGTTAACAAATGCATCTAGAATTTTGGGAGACTTGTGTTTGTTTGTTTTGTTACTTGACTTTACAATATATCACGGAATCCAGAAAAATTAAGTTCTAAGTGATCTCTGGAGGTTTTTAATTTGTTTTCTTTACAAGGTGGGTTTGACTGTAAATGTCATTTTTGCCAGGTATTTTTCCTAATTTGATCCTAAAAAAACCCACATATGGAGATTTTTCTTACATGCCCTTTTCCATTTGCTCTAGTGTTTCACTACCCTTTAATGCTAGATTGTTCTTGCTGCAGCTTAAGGCCTTTATTATTTATTCTGCTTAAAAATGGATTAAAGAATTGAAGATCTGTGCTAATCCTGCAAGGCTGAGGGACATGGTTAAGTTTACTTGTGTTTATGTCTCAAATACATAAAATCTATTGCAGGACAAAGGCTGTGATTTCAGGCAGTGCTCATAAAACACTAAAGGAATAGTTCAAGCAACCACACTGTGGATTGCTTAGTTTGCGTGTCACCTAGATTTAGCTGTATATCCCTTAGATCTTTTTTTGAAAGGATAAAAAAAAAAAAAAACCCAATGGGAGCTTTTGACAGTGAAGAAAAAAGAGGAAGTCTGCATGTCTGTATGCATGAACATTCTATGTATTCTGCTTCATTTAGAAGTGCCACAGGTGTTCCCAAAGAAGCAGCTCCATAAGGCAGAAATGCAGATCTAGTGCTGCATTGTTTTACTCCTACTGCTGTCTACATGACATATTTTGAAGGTTAAGAGGCTGTCTTCTGTTGTGTTTCGTAAAAATGGAGCGTGTTGTATATACAGGTAGTAAAAGGCTGCCTTGTTAGCCTTTTCTTGTCTTTGGACCTAGAAATAGGGCAAATGAATTCTGAGGAAATTCAGAAAAATGAAAACCTGATTCAGAAAATAATTTCGTTGTTATCAGACCTGTCTAATAAAAATAATCTGATCACATTTTGGGATTAACATTTTTCTGGTGTAATTTTTTTATGTATCAGTGGGATTTGTTAAGCCTTTTCAGTAAATCAGGAAAAGAAAATCCATGTCTATCTGAATTAGTATGACAAGATTATCAAGAAGAATAGATGTGCCATTGCTGATAGTTCATTTTATAAAAGTAATCTGAGGAAGAATTAAATATTCTGTCACTAGACTATGAATTTAAACATCAGCTGTTTTTTGAGTTATTTAGAAGTTGAAGTTAATTAAAATTATAACTTAAAATAATTTCTTGTCAGCTCTAAAATATGTCTGGGCTTCTCCATTATTATTTTTCTTTAAATTAATTGATACATTACAGTTGATACTGTCAGGATGCAATTAATTTTGCCCAGACCATCTTCTGAACAGGAGAAAAAAAAAAAAAGGCAAAGCTGGTCTCTGAACATTTCAGTTCAGTGTGTCTTTCTCCATCTGTCTCTGCATGTTGTTTTTAGCACTTCAAATAATTTTTCAAGTACTTTTAAATACTTTTTTTCTGTTGCATCAAATAAATTGTGACCAATTATGCTGTCAACATTATGCAGCCCCTTTGCAACACATGCGTAAATGACTAATGGCACTGGGGCTTCAAGTCTTGTGAAGGGTCTTGGCTTCCTTGTGTAATTCTCATAAATTTCCCAAAGGTGGCTGGAATAAAGCTGCTTTTTGAGGTTTGTTTTCTTCGCATAAGCAGGTGATTGATGATCCTATAGTAATGAGAAAAATCTTAAGATTGCCTTGTCTTTCAAGAAAATAATAAAAATTAAATTTATCCAACATTCGTAAAATAATAAATTAGACTTAAGTTTCTAATTATTTAAAGCTCCCTTGCCTGTTTTGGAGGAATCGAGTCATTAAGATGGTGTGATCATGTCAGCCTTCTGTCGATTGAATTGGGTAACAGGAGTTAAACAGTCGAGGGAAGAAATAATGCAGTTAATTTCTTTTGGGTTTCAAATGATTTTCATATTGACTTTGGTACCTGTTAATGCATTGATAATTTCCTTTTAGCAATAGACTTTATACTTTTGACAAGGGCATTAAAAATGTATAATGTTCAAGGTACAGGGAAGTTATCATCTGTCAAATTCTGGTCATGAACTCAATATCCCCATAGCCTAAAGCTCTTAAATCAGAGATCAAAATGAATTTATTTTTATTATCTATTTATTGAGAAATATTTCTTCAGAAGTCACTTAGAGATACACCATCATCTTTAAAAAGGCACTCTATATGAAAGGATAATCCAAGAAACATTACATGTTCCTTAACTTACTAGGAAGCTGTAGCTTAGTTTTGTTTTGGAGTTTCAGTGTAAGCAAATGAATTTAGATTGTAGAGTTCTTGTTTCTTATTTTAATATAAGCAAACAATAGAAAATACTGTATCTTGCATTAAAATATGAAAGCTAAAATTGTAACCATATTCCTTCTAAAAGATAAACTGTTTCGTGTTTTTTTCCTTCAGCAATATTTCTTCTTGGATACTTTAAACTATGATCATAGAATATAACATATAAAATTGTTTTATTTGTGCACAAAACAGTGTGCTAAATTATAATTTCTCTCTCAATGCTTTAATATTAAATTAATATTTTTATGTAGTCACAAAGTAGTATTTGTTGGGTTTAGATACATGACAGAGCAAATTGCTGACCCAAAGACTATGGAAAATAAAAAGACTATATGCACACAGGAGTTTAGAAATATGTAGTAGCTGAGGGCACCTGAAGAATAGATAAAGGGAATTAAAGAAAAAAGTGTTCTTAGGCTGTTTTTTTTAATTTTTAATTTCATAACCCAGTCTTTTTGTACTTGTCAACTCTCACTTCTTCCTTCATATGTTTGAACCTCAGTACAGTATTCATCTGATAATATCATGTTGTTACTATCTTGATGATAACCCACCCAGTTTTGGTTAAACCCTTTATATAGACAAGGAGCAAGACCTAACTGGCTTTCTCCTGCGTGCTAATGGATACATTATGAGAGTTTTAGGTACATGTAAGAGTCCAGCCTGGATGCCCCATTCCCGTGCTGGGAAGATGTCAAGTTAGAGAAGTAAAAGCAAGCAACCCGTTTGTTTCCTACCTTTTGGCAGCTGGCAAGCATGAAATACTGTGGAAGGCGGTGCTTCTGTGGGACAGTTCCTCACCTAGTTAAATTTGCTTGTTCGCTTGAGGCAGTGCAGTTGTACATGATAGATGCATATGAGTCAGTTGTCACTGTAGCTGGCCTGTGGGCTGTTACTTTTATTTGTTTCTGTCAAGACAATACTGAAAAGAATCACTATTACTGCAGCAGGAGGTTCAAGGTGAGGGTTTGAATTTAGAGATTTCTCTCATTTACATACAAGTAAATAGAGTTATTCAAATGAGATGCATCCCAGGAAATTATTAGCCATGTTAGTGAAGAATTGTGACACTGGGGATTGGTCCTCAGCAGACCTCGTAAAAACTACTGCGTTTCTGGGGTTTGGTTCTGCTGGCAAAAATGTTTGGACTTCCTGATCAGCTAAAGATAAATTTGGTTAAGGCATAATCAGGTAGTCTCTTACCTTGCTCTGCAGTGCCTTGATTCAACAAAGTTTTAAGGCAGCCATTTTAGGAAGACAATGCTTAAGCCTGTGTTTGTTGTTAAGGAGATGCTAGTATGAATCGTGTTGACTCCTTACATTCTTGGCAAGTGATTGAGAATGTGCTGCATTACAGAATTGATATACTCACCACACCAGGGGAACAGTATGTTTTAAGCAGCTAAGGCTGGCAGTAAACCTTTTCGGCTGGTAAGTAGCACCAGTTATATAACTCAAGCATTATTTATCTTTTTGTAGCCTTCAAACCAGAGGGATCATCAGACCATATAATTTATTCTTCTGTACTTCTAGAGAGGTCTTGCCCCATATGAAGCTCAGCAGTTTGTGTTTGAAATGGAGAAAGAAACATAGAATGGTTTGCAACCTTTAAGATGATCTAGTTCCAACCTCCCTGCTCTGAGCTGGGACACCTCCCACTACCATGCACATTTCAAAGATGTCACAGAGGCTCTGATACTTTCTGGTAATTTGTTCTAGTAGTTAATTTGCCTCCCTATGGTGCTTTTGGTTTGGGGGTTGTTTGGTTGTTTTTTGGGGGTTTTTGGGGGGTGGAGGGTAATAGTTTAAAAATTCCTTTTTTTCTGCCTTCCTCCATTTGAGGTAAGAGCCTTTGTTAAGCAGTATTTTCTTCCCACAAAGCAACACAGTAATCAAGTCACCATCATTTTTTCTGACTAGATAAGCAGATTCACTTGTGTATTGCTCGAAGATATTTACTTCAATCCTCAAGTCACTTTTGTAGCTCTTTTATGTATATCCCTTTTCAAAGCATTCTTTTAATAATATAAACTCCAGTACTGCATGTAGTATTTGGTTTCAAGAAGGACCATGTGTTGAAAAAAACAGACAAATTAAGGGAACTGTGTCAATTTTCGGATAAGAATTCTGCATTTACAAAAAAAAAAAAGCAATAAAGTTTTTTTGGTCCAGTTTTATTCCACTGGAAAAAAATAAAAGATAAAAATCACATATAATTTAAGACTTCATTAAGTATGCCTGAATAATGAAAGGTGTTAAATAATCATCTCAAAGTAATGAGATGCTGAAGTACAGCTCTTAACTTATTATAATAGTGCTTTGCAACACAGATGCACCAGATCATATTTCAAATGATAGCATCAAGAAGTTAATGTGAGCTGCAGATGTCCAGATTTTTCTTACAACTTGCTAAAAAAAAAAAACTTCCTGTCCAACATTCAACTTCTTTTGAAACTATTACTGTAATGTTTGCTTTGCTCTCCTCCTTTCCTCAGACTTGTTGTCATATGTCTTTCCTTTTCTAGTAATTGGCCTTGCAGGTTGAAAACTTATCTTTAAAGGAGTTACCACTTTTACAAGCAGTTTTCAATAATTCAGCAAGGAAGAAGCAGCAATTATATGGGGTTTTGGCTATTTTGTATTTCTAAAGGTTAGGCTAAGTCTTTTTTATTTGTATTAATTAATTCATCTAGTTAATTTGGGATGTTCTGGTTTTAATTCTTTGCCAGTTTGGATGTCACTATTATAAAAGCAGTATCTTTGTGCATGATAAAAATACATATTATAGCTTTCTGTAATTCAGGTTTGTCCTTGTAGGAATTCACAAATTCACTGCCAGTTTGTGAATGGCAGGTTTTCCTGAGCTCCCAAAACTTCAGGCATTCTCTTGTGTATGTCATCCTCAGAAAGCAAGCTGTGGCAACAATGACACCTCTGTTAAGGCTGTTAATATAAGCCTTTCCATAATGTTGCTGGTGTTTATAGATTAATCGATAACTTGGAAGGGGAGATGTCTGTGAGGCTAAGCAACTTTCTCCTCAACAGCCAGTTCGTTTTTCTGCTTAAGTGTACTTGACATTTGGGAACCAGTCATAGCAAAAGATGCCACTACAAGTAGAGATGCTGGTAAAGAATTCTGTACTTGAGATGTTCTCTCCTTGAACACCCTTTCTGCAGACCTTGTACTTATTAATAGATGCAGTGGCATTCCTAAGAGATAAAACCACCGCAGGTTTCTTTCTGAAATTGAGCAAGATTAAATAAGCATTTTTATTTTCAGAGTTCAGATACAGTATTTAATCATTTGTTATCTCAGGCTTGATTTAAAAAAATATAGACCCACTAGTGCCCCCATTTACAGCAACTGTTATCACTTGACTTACATCATTGGAATCAAACGGCAAGGGTGAGAAAGACCTGATCAAATCAACTTATAATTAAATATTGCTCCGGAAAATTGTAAAATCTTGTTCTGTCTGAACTGGAGAAGGTTTCCTTTTGCAAATGACACCAAGGAATGAAATGTAAGCTTAAAAGGAAATGCTTGCTGATGTACCATGCTGCAAAAGCTAGCTGACTTCTTTTTTGGAAGCCTTTCTTTAGTGTACTGCATCTGATACAAACTATAAACATTTGAGGTAGGTGTAGCTTGAGCAGTCACTTACAGAAAATATCTGCAGACTACTGTATCCTGCAGCAGTGCTAAAAGCAATTTCAGTGATCTGTCAAGCAGCCAGCTAGAATCCAGTAATCACCTCTCTTGATTTCACAACAAACAAGTCTGAACCTCCTGAAGGTGACTGTGAAATTCACTGCTGCCCTCTGAGGGTTTTTAAACACAGGATTGGGCTATCAATTTCAACAGTAAATATGAATCGCTAGTTTAGGTTTACATACATTGTAGAAACCAGTCATTTCCAACTGACACTTTCTGTAACTATTTACTTCTCCTAAATGCCGATATATCCACAAGCATATGGGACTATTACAGAACTCATGCTTCATGGTATGGCCTGGGAGTTGTTTAACGTTGCTGAAGGCTTCAGTGGTTCTCGTGTTCTAACATTATGACGTTGGTAGGCACTCCACTAAAAAAAAAAAAAGGAAAAAGAAAAGTAAAGAAACCACCACAAAACCCAAAACACTTGTAGAAAATGTCTGTGGAAATGGAATGGCAAAGAATTCTGCCCCAGATTTTTAGTCCAAATTTATGTGTGATGTTAGAGAAGGCTGTAAATACTGAAAATGTATTAAGGAAAAAATAAAGTGTTTATTAATATGATACATTGGTAATGCTTTACTTTAGCCATCCATAGCTGTATAGTAATGCTTTATTAAAGATCTTTGATTTGTATTTCTATAACTAAACAAGTACACTTCTAGATGCTATAAGTATTAATTAACTTGCTGCATGCTTCTGAGAAAGCCGTGAATACTTGAGTAACAGAAATGTACCTTTGAAATGAGATTTCATTCCTATGCTTTACTGTAGTGCAGAAAACAACATACTTCTAATCCCGGTTTGTCTTTACATTTTAACATAGTAACAAGAATGCAAAATAGATGGCAGGTGTGTGTTTAAGCAGAGTCAGAACTCACCAAGAAGTGCATTTTTAATAAGACATGTTTACTCTGGCTGTTACCTTCACTTTCTTTGGTGGTTCTTGTCCTTTTCTCTTTGCTTCCTTTTCCACCAGTCAGCGCCTCAGACTGAATCTGGTTTTGTTTACATGTCCATAAATCTAAAAGTAATTTGATTGAAGTAGGTTCCACTGGTCAGGTGGTGGTACGTGAAGCAGGAGGAAAGGGAATTAAGGCCTTTTATCTCTGTTACATTATTTTTTCTTGCTTTTTGTTTCATTTTGAATTATAGTGACGAAAATGTTTTGGTTGAGCATCCCTTAATCTAGATGCGCCTCACAGAATGAAGAGGTGCTTGTGGCTTCCTGTTCTCTTCTTTCTTGACTGCATCACTTTAGCTTCCAGTATCATTTTTCTGTTCTTGCCCCCCACCCACTGAGTGCCTTCTCCCCTCTCATCTGGAGTGTGCTCCCCCTTCCTTCCTCCTTGCAGCTGTGTTGCAGGCTTCCCGTCGTCATAGTGACAGTAGGCAAAGGATCAGAAAGGGTAAGAAATAGAAAGCGATGCCAAGAACCACCTTAGATCCCTGCAAAAAGCCAGCACTGTTAAAATTACTGCCTCACTTGAGCAGACACCCAACACTTTGAATATCTGACACTGAGTACTTTCACGTCCTTATTTCATAACAAAAACATAATCAAGACCTAAGCCTTTGAACTTACATCATCATGGAGCAGCAAGGTAAGGCCAAGGGGGTGCTGGATTAAGGGGAAAGGCATGTCAGTAATCTTACAGTTTGGTCTCCAGCTGCTCAAAGCCTTCATCATTCTGTATCTCAGTTCACCACCTGTAAAAGATTTGTTTTGTAGGTCTTGGAGAGGTTTCTGATCACTATCAATAATACATGATATTTTCATTTTAGCTATCAATTTTATGGTTGATTGCATGTAAATTCATAACCTCCAGTGCTCTGCTATTGCCTATGAACATGTTGGTATGGAACCAAAGCAACATGTTGCTGTCCTGCATATCGAGACCCAAATTACCCACTGAGAGGTGACACATTTGTGAATTAATAAGCATGAGAATGTGACCCTGGCTCATCCTCTTGCAGTTAGGGCTTATGTCGCTCTTTGACAAGATTTGTTCCAATGCAATATTTTCAGGTCTCACATTCAAAAACAAAAGAAGGGTGCAAGGGAAGATGAAAGCTCTTCAAATGCAGCATTTCTATTGTTATCTATTGCCGTGCTGATTAAATACTCTGGACAATAAAAACAGAGTAGAAAGTTTGATTCTAACGTAAAGGCGTTTACAATCAGTATGGCTGATTAGAAATATGGACCAGGACAGTTAAGATAGCAGGAAAAAGAATGTATGGGGTGTAGTAGTAACTATGGTTTTGCAGGATTTTTTTTTCTAAAACAGTTTTATGTAAGTGTTTTGTATAAGATACAGAAAATGCTGCTGGTCTCATGTTGAAAGTCAGAATTGAGCCTACCCAGTGACTTCATGTTTTTGTTGTTCTGTTATAGCAGCTATTGTAATTTCTGGTTGTTTGCAGGTTTACAGCTACACGTTGATACAGTAGTGTGTCTCCATTCAGTCTCCTCTTGGGAAATTTCTTGTATCCTTTGTTATTGCACTCTGCAAAATTCAAGGTAGCAGTCTTCTGAAGTCTTGAACCTCTCTAGGCAACTGCAACCCATGCCAAGGATGCTTTGAATATCATCCTTTATCCATCTCCCTTTCCCAACACTTTTGCTAAATAATATTATTTGCTAGTTTCATGCTGTCTTCCTCCTATTTTATTGCTGCAAGTGGAAATTAGTTCATGACTGGAGTGTGCTTTGTTAGTAATTTGAACTGTATTTGGAGCTTCTGTATACTAGACTGATGCAGAGAAGTCCCTTATTTCATTGTAGAATCATGATTGCCCAGAATTACGATTTGCGTTGCACATGCAGTGCATCAGCCTCATTCACCCTTTCTTTTCCCACAGCAGTCTGTCCCACCCCCCAGAAGGCTGAAAAAAATGGAAGTTATGTTGCTATAGCAAAAGACAGAAATACCAGCATACACAAATTTATTGCTGTAATCTAGCCAAAATGCACTAGAGGCAATGTCAGTGCTTTTCAAGGATCCTCAGTTGCTATGAACTACATGTTCTTCTGGCTGACCAAAGCTACTGCAGTTTTTCTTATTGCTGCCAAAATTGTGTATTGTTTTGCTGCATCTATGTACCATTAGTTTCATCCCCCAGCTGCTTTGGCAATATACAATTACGCAAGTAGGCATTAGGGCAAAGGTACAGCCTCTCCTGATAAAGAGCAAATCACTTCCACAGCTGCATCTGTGATTCACAATACGAGATGATTTATATCCAGCCAATGATGTTCCTCCTCACAAACTCCTCTGCATGAAATCTGAGTGTTCTCAGACTCTCAGCTGTTCAACCAGCACAGCTGTACTGATGTGAATGAATCTGCTAGTTTACAGTAGCCGGCCAATGCCAACATCTGACACTTCCCTCCTTTTCTTTATGCAGACATTTTAAACAGTAGTCTTGCACCTCTAGTCTTGGCCTAGCTGGTCTAATGGCATATGTGAAATCATATCTCTTCTGCTGATTCTCCACTATTCCATAAGAACTGAGTTACCTTACTTTCTCAGAGCTGTTTATTTCAGGGTGGGTTGATGATACCTGGCAAGCACTTCCATACATCTCACCCTGAAAACACTGTATCTTGATACTGAGGGAGTAGGAGAGAACTCAGAACCAGTTTTACAGAACTTTTTTTGCTTCGTTAGGCTAATGGTACCAAATTTTCACCAATCTAATCTAATAAGCATGAATGAAAGGTTTAAATTGACATTTTACAAGGGATTATTTAAAAGCTGAATTCACAAATGCTAGGAGCATTGAGAGAATGCAACATAAACCTAATTCACTGGTAAGTTCAACTTTAAGGTGTGTAGAACAGGATGAAAAATGCCATGTGACCTGAAGTCCTGACTGCTAGAAAGAGATTCTTTCTACCAATTCAAATTCATTTAGTACATTAGTCTCAGTGGGTGATGTAGAACGAGGACCAAGGTGTGAATGTAACACTGAACTGAATATCACCATCCTAGCAGATAGCCGCAAAAAAATAAATGTATTTTGTTGATTTGCTTTTCACTGGCAAATAGAAATCGCACTGTCACAATGTCAGTTATAATATTAGATTAAAACCTTGTTATCATAACTTGAATAATAGACTAACTAGATTGAATATCTTAAGTATAATGGAACTGCAATGGTTGTAACACCTTAAAGAGAACCTAACAAACATTTAATAAAAAATACATCTTCATTACGGTGAGCCTAATTCTATTCATGCTTCGTTTTAAATAGTTTAAGGTAGTTGCTTATCTGTAGGGCTTAGGTTTGCAATATGATCACAGGCTGTTAAATTCTGGTTACATTTTTAGTATGCACTCCATTAGTGTATTAGCATTTCTTGAATATTTACAAATGGAAACATCTTTTCTTAGTCTCTCTAAAGATGAGGAGTTAGAAGCAAATACTCTTTGTTACATATATTTTTTTAACAAAGTGCTTTGTTATTCTGCTTATAAAATAAGATACAATTTCCAAGAATGACAAAGGTATGCAGCTGTTCAGTTGATATAAAAATTATTTGCTGTGAAACTTTATGAAAATTGACTATCATTAAATACGGGAGTTATGTCTGTAGTCACTCAGTATTCTAATAGAAGCAGCAAATAAAGTGAAAATATATCAAATAGTTCTTAGTGCCCAATATACTAAAAAGCCTTAGTTCTTCTTCTATATCTAACTAAAAAATTGAAGTTAATTTTCCATTAATTTTAAGTTCATTATTTATCTGGTTTCAACTTATTCCTTTGTGTCTTTATCTCTCAGCATTATCTGTACTGATGCTAACACAGTAAGCTCAAACATCTTTGTGTGCTATTTTAATAAACAGTTCTGTTGGGGTTAGAGACAAGGTAACTGAATTCAGTGTGCACCTTTTTTAAGACACTCCCCAGGGAGCTTGACTTTACTGAATGCTCAAATCAACACACTTTTCATATCACAAGCAATGTAAAATAGTAAAGATTGATGTGGAAGTCCAAATGTATAAAGACATGAGCAATAATATGCATATAAGAATGTGATTGATAGATCAGCACAAAGAGGCAGGGACTGTGGCAAACTGCAGGGCTGGTCTGCAGGTCTGTAACACTTCATACCCCGAACTGCTGCAATAGAACAAATCTTTGCAAGAACCTAATTTTATTGCACCTCTTCAGTGAAACTTACGAGAATACTCCTCTAAACTGCTCATTTAGAGTGACAAGAGGCATCTAGTGATATTATAACAAGTGAGGATAATAAAACCTTGCTACGATCAGGCTTACCATTTGGAGGAGCCTGTCTCTTTTTACATGCCCACAGAAAGGAAAGTGGGTATTATGGTAGCTTGTACATCTTGGTTAAA
This sequence comes from Melopsittacus undulatus, assembly GCF_012275295.1. Lineage (NCBI taxonomy): Eukaryota > Metazoa > Chordata > Aves > Psittaciformes > Psittaculidae > Melopsittacus > Melopsittacus undulatus. The sequence goes on along the minus strand of NC_047529.1, from coordinate 33,877,798 downwards.
TACCTTAGCTGAACTGTAGTATTTTTACTGAAAAGAACATAGTGTCTATGCTTCATGTTCTTCTGCCAGAGAAAAGGATTGATTGATTCTTTGCTCAGCACTTCTTTATTTGGTATATAGGTGAGCACTGTAGAGGAGAGAAATGTTAATTTGTGCTTGGTAGAACTCCTTAAGAAATAGAAATACATAGCCTTAGGATAGACAGGAAGACTTAAAGTAATAAGACAATGATACAGCTCTTCCTCTTTCAGCTCAGAATCCAGGTTTAATCTTCTTTTTTTCCACCTTTTCTCTTCCTTAAAATAAAGGAGATGCCAGATTTTCCTGGTGTCTCCTTTGTAGCACTTGCCAGTGGAAATCTCACATTTACCTCCATCACTACCTCACTCTTTCTTGAGCTTTTTGTGTTTAGTTTGGGCTTCCTTCTAACCCCTGTTTTCCCAATGCCCCTTTTGTCTTTTCTGCTCTTCAGTGCTTCTTTAACAACATTTGTCTATGATTGTTTTAAAGCATACAGGTGCCTGGTGAAGTACTTATAGTCCATTCTGAAATGCTGCTTAGCTGAACTTAGGTACTATAATCTTGAATATGTCATTGATGGGTGGACCCTTTAATGCCAAGTATTATACAGCTTTGGATGTGAATTGGTTTTTTTCCTCTGAAAAGGAAAAAGAATATATCAAGGAAGGATGAAAGATTATCATATATTATATGCAGTGGTTCCTTACTTCACATGTGTTACATATATGTTTATCTGTGTTTCTAATTTCAAGAAGATTGTAAGATATTTTAGTGAATGAAAAAACTGTTAAGTTGGATGTTTTTTTACATATCTCTAGAAATTGTAATGGTATTCAGCATCCACTAAGAATCAGAAATACTTGTTTTTGAAAATAGACATCACACTTTTAGTGCAAAACTGCATAGATTTGCATAGGGAATTTCAGCAAAAGCTTTAGAGATAGTGTTATAACTTTTGCACATATTCAGAAAAATAATCTAACTAAAAATGCAATGGTTATATTACTTGGAAGTGTTCTGTAGTGATCAACTGCAGTGCTGTACTTTCCACTCTCAGTCTAGCATTTTTGTTTGATTAAATACATTCATGATTAACTGCGTATTAAAGTGAAATGCCTCTAGCAGTTTTATTGCAAGCTGTATAAACTTTCATTGACTGTTTTTTTTAATCTATTGACTATCTGTTAGTTCACATGGATTTACAAGGGGTTTATACATCCTTTTTTTTATACCTTCTTTTTTAATGGCAGTAATTCCATACACTTAAACTTGCTTGTAGTGAAATACTTATTTTAAAAGCCAAGTAAATGGAAAGCCCTGAATTATTCTGAGCAGTTTGTGGTCTATTTTCTGGTGAACTTCTGCCAGCTTTTTGTATCACTGTACTTGTTAGTACAGTAGAAGTTCTCTCGACCTGCTACAGTATAAGGCAACAGAAGTTAATGTTCTATTGTGTCCTGGTTACCATGTATCTCATATAGAGAATGAATGAGGAGTAAGATTCAGGCTGCAGTCTCCCATTATGTTGCTCAGCTGGAGAAGTAGCCAGCACCACAGAGCTGGGCACATCCTCCATCCAGGTGGCCCCTATTCCCAGTACTGCTTTTACAGAGATCAGGGCTCTTGGCCTGTATCTCTAGAATCACAGACCCAAGGGTTGGAAGGGACCTCGAAAGATCATCTAGTCCAACCCCCCTGCAAGAGCAGGGAAACCTAGAGTACATCACACAGGAACTTGTCCAGGTGGCCCTTGAATATCTCCAATGTAGGAGACTCCACAACCCCCTGGGCAACCTGTTCCAGTGCTCTGTCACTCTTACAGTAAATAAGTTCTTCCTGATGTTCACATGGAACCTCCTATGCTCCAGTTTACACCCATTGCCCCTTGTCCTATCACTGGATATCACTGAAAAAAAGCCTAGCTCCATCATCCTGACACCCACCCTTTACATATTTGTAAACCCTGATGAGGTCACCCCTCAGTCTCCTCTTCTCCAAGCTAAAGAGACACAGCTCCCTCAGCCTCTCCTCATAAGGGAGGTGTTCCACTCCCTTCATCATCTTTGTGGCTCTGTGCTGGACTCTTTCAAGCAATTCCCTGTCCTTCTTGAACTGAGGGGCCCAGAACTGGACGCAATATTCCAGATGCGGCCTCACCAAGCAGAGTAGAGGGGGAGGAGAACTTCTCTTGCCCTACTAACCACACCCTTTCTAATGCACCCTAGGATGCCATTTGCCTTCTTGGCCACAAGGGCACATTGCTGGCTCATGGTTATCCTCCTATCCACCAGGACTCCCAGGCCCCTTTTCCCTTCACTCCTTTCCAGCAGGTCAACCCCCAACCTGTACTGCTACATGGGGTTGTTCTTCCCCAGATGCAAGACTCTACACTTGCCCTTGTTGAATTTCATCAAGTTTCTCCCTGCCCAACTCTCCAGCCTGTCCAGGTCTCACTGAATGGCAACACACCCTTCTGGTGTGTCAGCCCCTCCTCCCAATTTAGTGTCATCAGCGAACTTGCTGAGGGTACACTCAGTTCCCTCATCCAGGTCGTTGATGAAAATATTAAACAGCACTGGTCCCAGCACCAACCCCTGAGGGACTCCACTAGTCACAAACCTCCAGCTAGATTCTGTCCCATTGACCACAACTCTCTGCCTTCTTTCTTTCAACCAGTTCTTGATCCACCTCACTACCTGATCATCAAGCCCACACTTCCTTAGCTTATCTGTGAGAATGCTGTGGGAGACAGTATCAAATGCCTTACTGAAATAAAGAAAAACCACATCTACTCCTCTGCCATCATCCCTCCACCTAGTCACTTCCTCATAGAAGGCTATAAGGTTGGTCAAACATGACTTCCCCTTCATAAAACCATGCTGGCTGTTCTTAATGACCCCCTCACCCTTGATATGCCTAGAGATGGCGTCAAGAATAAGTTGTTCCATCACCTTTCCAGGGATGGAGGTAAGGCTGACCGGTCTATAATTACCTGTGTCCTGCTTCTTGCCCTTCTTATAGACTGGCGTGACATTTGCCATCCTCCAATCCTCAGGCACCTCTCCTGTTTCCCACGACTTACCAAAGATTATGGAGAATGGCCTAGCAATGACCTCTGCCAGCTCCCTCAGCACCCGTGGGTGCATTCCATCTGGACCCATTGATTTATAGATGTCCAGATTGCATAGCTGAACCCTAACCCAATCCTCATCTACCAAAGCAAACTCCTCCTGTGTCCTGACTCCTTCTGGGGCTATAGGAATCTGGGACCCCCGGGGAGAGTCTGCAGGAGTAAAGACAGAGGCAAAGAAAGCATTCAGCACTTCTGCCTTCTTTATATCCTCTGTCTCCAGGGCACCCACCTCATTCAGCAGTGGGCCTATATTGCCTCTTGTGTTAGTTTTATTTGCTATGTATTTGAAGAAACCCTTTCTATTGTCCTCCCTACATCCTCTAACAACTGTCCTGTATTCCTCCCAAGTAGCCAGCCCCTCCTTCCATAATCCATAGATTCTCCTTTTCCACTTGAGTTTGCCCAGCAGCTCCTTGTTTAACCACGCTGGTCTCCTAGCTCACTTACTTAATTTCCTACCCATTGGGACGTTCTGATCCTGAGCTTGGAAGAAGTGGTCCTTGAATGCTGACCAACTATCTTGAGCCCATTTACCTCCTAGTACCCTTTCCCATGAGACTTCCCTTAGCAGTTGATTAAAGAGGCCAAAATTGGCCCTTCAGAAATCCAGAACTGTGGCATTGCTAGGTATTCTATTCCTCCCACACACAGGATCCTAAACTCCACCATCTCATGGTCACTGCATCCAAGGCTGCCATTGACCATCACCACTTCAACCAGACCCTCCCTGTTGGTGAGTACTAAATGTAGCAGCACTTATCTCCTAGTTGGTTTGTCCACCATTTGCATTAAGAAGTTATCATCAATGCACTGGAAGAACCTCCTAGACTGTAAATGATTGGCTGTGTGAGTCTTCCAGCAAATATCAGGGTAGTTAAAATCCCTCATGAGGACTAAGACATATAGTCACAAGGCTACTTCCAGTTGCCTGTAGAAAGCCTCATCAACTCCTTCATCCTGATCAGGAGGTCTATAATAGACCCCCACAACTGTATCACCCGTACCAGTCTGTCCCTTAATCCGTATCCACAGACATTCCACTTTCTCCTCATCTGCCTCTGGACAGAACTCAATACATTCTAGTCGCTCTCTCACATAAAGTGCAACTCCACCACCTCACTTTGCTGACCTGTCTTTCTTAAAAAGGACATAGCCATCCATGACCACATTCCAGTCATGTGCGCTGTCCCATCATGTCTCTGTAATTGCCACTAGGTCATAACCTTTAGACCTCACACAGACTTCTAACTCCTCCTGTTTATTCCCCATTGGTGTACAGGCATTTCAGGGAGCGAGCAGAGCACGCTGATGGCATTCTTGGGAGGCAGGAGGCCCCACCAGTTCAAACCCAGCTACAACCCCCTCGCACTTTGAATCTAAGCTGAAGCTCTGTGAGTGAGCTCTGCTAACTCTTGTCCTAGTACCCTTTTTCCCCTGCAGGACAGGGTCAAAACAACAATCCTTTCCCACAAATGAAACAATAGATTGATAGTCCTCCCTAGTCCGCCATCCTTCAAGCCCTAGCATGTTTTTCTTGGGCTTGTCCCTAACAGGCTCAGTTAAATCCCCTCCCCCCTTCATATCTAGTTTAAAGCCCTGTCAATAAGCCCTGCTAACCACTGCCCCAAAACCCTTTTCCATCTCTGGGACTGGTGTATCCCACCTGCCACCAGCAAACCAGGTGTCTCATACAGCAGCCCATGATTGAAAAATCCAAAACCCTGCCTATGGCACCAGTCACGTAGCCATACATTAGTCTGCAGAATCTTCCTACTTATCTCTTCACCCTTGCTTGTAACAGGTATGGAGGCAAACACCACATGTGCTCCAGACCCTTTAACCAGCCATCCCAGGGCCCTAAAGTCTCTCTTCATTGCCCTTGCTCTCCTTGTAATAATTTAATCACTGCCAACCTGAAAAACCAGCAGCGGATAGTAGTCAGAGGGCTGCACCAGATCAGAGAGTTTCTTTTTAACATCTCTAATCCGAGCCCCAGGTAGGCAGCAGACTTCCCTGTGGGATGGATCCGGTCAACAAATGGGCCTTTCTGTTCCTCTCACAAGGGAGTCACCCACCACAATTACTCTTCTTTTCTTCTTGGTTGGGGAAGTTCTAAGGCATGGGGGTGAGTGACAAGCCCTAGGTGACTCACTAGATAGATGTACCTCTCCATCTCCATTTACCTGGCCCTCTAGTTCCAAGACCTCATACCTGTTATTCAAGGGCAACTGGGAGGGAGGAAGGGATTGCGAGGGTTTTTGCTTACCTCTCCGAGGAGGAACCTCCCTCCATCCATCCTTGTCCCTTATGTTCTCTCCTTCTGTCTGATGGTAGGAGGGAAGGGGATCCATCACTTGTTCAACCACTTCCCTCTGCCCCTGCCTTAGGGTGTGGCTCCACCAATCTATTTCACTTTCGCATTCTCTGATGGCTCTCAACCTTTCTACCTCCTCCCTCAGTTCAACCACCTGCCTGAGCAGATCATTTATTTGCTCACAGTGAACACAAGCAGTGTCACTGGCTCCCTTCAATACAAGTGCTGGGCTCAGGCATTCGCTGCAGCCAGAGACCTGCACGGCTGCATGTCTGCAGGAAGGCTCAGTCTGGATACCCACATTATTACTCACTGCCACTTTTGATCGTGTTGTAACCATGACCTATCTGGTCGATCGATCCGTCCACTTCTCTCCACACAAGCAAACACTCCTTCCCCTCCTGAGCTCCAGGCGAGTCCTCTTGATAAGGCGGTTAGCCAGCTTGCCTGCCCGCTTGCCTGCCCACACAAACTGCCATGCAGACTGCCTCAACCCACGCTGCCCGCTCTGTTCACTGCGCTCCCAGGGCAGGTTTTTAACCACTCACAGCTGGTGCCACTCCTCCTGGCTCCGCCCCCGGTGAGTCAGCCCCTCGTGTAGGCTGAGCTGCCGGCTCCTGGGCAAGTCCTGTTGAGGACTTGAGGCTCCCTCCTCAGTGGCTCTTGTCGCTCTGAGGTGAAGCTCCTGGACCCTGTTCTCTCCTCGCTCCGCTCCGGTGTTGCAGGCGTCCTCTCTCAAGCTACTCTCCTCAGCAACTGACCGAGAATGGCCAATGATGGCCAGTTTGAATCTGCTACCAAGAGGACCTCAAGCTGTTGCTGCTGCTTATTGGCCATGTTACTGCAAGATTTTTATGAACTCTTTAGTATTACAGAATGAAAAAAGTCCTGTGAACACACTACCAAAGTCAAACCACCAGTTCTTTGAGAAGACAGAAACCTGCACTGTGTGGCCTCTTGTCCAGCGTGATTAAAGATAGCTTTATGAAGGGGTCAGGAGGGGGAACCTAACAACCATTGGTAGCATTCCAGTGAAACCTTAAGAAACTTTGTTTTGCTAATGAGATATGTTGGGAGCTTGAACTTTCTTGCAGCTTACTTGGACTTTATTTTTTATCTAAGTAAGTTAATTTTGTTGAGTTTCTGCCCTACTTTCTCTATTGTTCATCGGTGCATAAGCAAATTACTCACTTTCTTGTGGTCCATTTTGCATCTCTTTAGTTGTCCTTTGGAAAGAATTGAAACTGAGCTGAGCTGTACATAAAAACCTTTAGGAACTGTATAAAACAGAGTACATTGGGTTGGGTTGTTCTGGGGTATTTTTCCCGTGGGTTATGGTTTGGGGTGTTTATTTAAAAGCACTTTTTCATAAAGTAAGCAGCCATACAAGAGTCTTTATACAAAAAAAATAAAACCTTATTTTCCAAGAAAGCAATTTTAGTCTCCTGTATCCCCACTGAAAATACTCAGGTTGATACATATGCAATATTTTTTCACACACTTCCTGAATAGCATGTGATGTAGCTATAAAAGCAATGGTAGTATAGTGCAAAAGCACTTGGATAGCTTGTATTGGTAGGAACAGCAACAATCATGTAAAATATAAAACTATTATGGAAGTACATGGATCTCTTTAAATTTAAGAGACCTACTGAGCCAGTCTGCATCAGCTCTAAAAATTCGTGTGTTCTCAAGGTGAAAAGGCCAAATGAAGCTTCTGACTCCAGCAAAACTTTTGCATTTGCAATGAGATTGTTTTTCTTTTCCACAAGACACATTTGTTAATTAAAGAGACTGTTACTGCTGAAACCAATCGAAAAACTGTTCTCAGGTGTCTATTGTATACCAGGATGTTCCTTGCATCTAACATCCAGCATGTTTGCTTTGTGCAACTGGCTTAATAATCATAGAATTACAGAATGGTTTGGGGTGGAGGGGACCTTAAAAATAATGTAGTTCCAACCCCCCTGCCATGGGCAGCGACAGCTTCCAGTAGACCAGGTTGCTAAAAGCCCTGTCCAAACAGGCTTTAATACTGCCAGGGATAGGGCAGCCACAGCTTCTCAGGGCAACCTGTGCCAAGGCCTCACCAGTCTTACCATAAAGAATTTCTTTCTAATGTCTGATGTCTCTTTCAGTAAAAAGCCATCCCCCATTGTTCTGTCACTACATGCCCTTGTAAAAGTCTCTCTGCAGATTTCTTGTTGGTATTGGAAGACATATATAATGTCTGCCCTGATCCTCCTCTGCTCCAGGCTGAACAATCCCAACTCTTTAATCCTGTCTTCATAGGAGAGGTGTAGAGGATGATCTTGTATCTGGCACCTACAAGTAGGCTTCTTTTTGTTCTCTTCTGAAGATGAGAAGGCTGCGTAGAGACCTCATAGCAGCCTTCCAGTATCTGAAGGGAGCCTATAAAGATGCTGGGAAGGGAGTCTTCATTAGGGACTGTAGTGATAGGACAAGGGGTAATGGGTTAAAACTTAAACAGGGAAAGTTTAGCTTGGATATAAGGAATAAATTCTTTACTATGAGGCTGGTGAGGCACTGGAATGGGTTTCCTAAGGAAGTTGTGAATCTCCCATCCCTGGGAGTGTTCAAGGCCAGGTTGGATGGAGTCTTGGGTGTGTTGTGTCCCTGCCCATGGCAGGGGTGTGGGAACTTCATGATCTTAAGGTCCTTTCCAAACCTAACTATTCTGTGATTCTATGAGTAAAGTAAATGTTTTTACATTTTCTTGTTTAAACAAAATTCTGTGGGGGATATGTCATTGGGCTGTGAATTTAAAATGCAATATTTCTGTACTAGAAAACTTCCTGGTCTGTAGTAGCTATCTTGGGGAAAATCAGGTATGACTTGGCTGCCCTAAGTTTTGTTGAAAGTGATTTCTGCAGCTTAAGCATGGGAAGCCTGAATACCCCTTTGACAAGCATAAGTCAGATGAGAGAGACCAGAAGCAAAGTCTTTGTGAGGAGAAAAAAAGATGTATCACTTAATTAGTTTCCACCTTTTGAAAAGGTTCAGGTTAAAGCATAGCAGAAATCCAGTGCAGAGGTTATACTGTATCAAGTAATGTGATTTTGTAATCTTGTCACTACTCCAAAACAGTGGTGTGATTGACCTCAACCTGAGCATTTTACTCAAGCAGCACTAAAGATTTAACAAAGGCCTCAGTATCTCACTATTGAAATGATGCTGATGTACTCTAATTCCAGGAATGGAAAACCGTGTGTTTCTCACTCTAACCAGGAAATAATAATATAAATACAAACATAAAATGAAACAACAGTGTAAAATTACTTTTATGTGGAACCAGACTAGGAAGACAGAGAGTTTTGAGGGGGTCTTTTACTGTGTGCACTTGTTAAAGTTTCTGATGTATAGTTTGATAATGTAAATGCATCTCTTCAGAAAAAAAGAATATCAGGTAAGTTTTAGTGATGAGCTTCAGCAGTGTTGGGGCATTGGACAAATACTGGCAGCATAATAAAAAGAAATGTTACTGACTCGCTGAGAAGGCACTCTCAGAACTGCAGGAGCCAAGGTGGTGACCAGACAGTTCTGCTCTATTTATTTTTTATTTTTTCTGGCCTAATCATGTGAAAAACTGTTACATTGTTATTATTTACTACTAAAAGGTTACAAAGAGCAAAACAAAGTCTGAAAGGATTGACATGACAGCAGAGTACACTGCTGTGCTATCCAGCTCCATCAGGCTTAAACCATTGCTTGGTTACACTTGTTTCCTTCTTTCAGATTGGAAGTGGTCAGCTTAGGGTTAAAACAGAGAAAAGGGGTTGGGGGAGAGAGGGAGGTGTTTGAAACTTTGTCCTTGCTAAGTCCAGAAATTCTTCAAAGCTAACTGCTTGGTCAATGCCATATGTACTGACAGTAACCAGTACAGCTTGCCATGCTTATAAGTCATAGTCTGTCCCAGGCTATATTCAGTGACACAGTAGTACAATAGCCTCCTATGTCAGAGCTTTGACAGAGGTGCCAAGTGGCTTGTATCACAATTTCTTTGTCCAAAGCTATTGTCTAGACTGTAGAAGATGCACAAAGGTGCCCCTCTACTCTGCTCTTGTGAGACCTCACTTGGAGTACTGTGTGCAGTTCTGGTGTCCTCAACATAAAAAGGACATGGAACTGTTGGAACAAGTTCAGAGGAGGGCCACGAGGATGATCAGGGGACTGGAGCACCTCCCATATGAGGTGGGGCTGTTCAGCCTGGAGAAGAGAAGGCTGCATGGAGACCTCATAGCAACCTTCTAGTATCTGAAGGGGGCCTACAGGGATGCTGGTGAGGGACTCTTCATTAGGGACTGTAGTGATAGGACAAGGGGTAACGTGTTGAAACTTAAAACAGCAGAGGTTTAGATTGCATATAAGGAGGAAATTCTTTACTGTGAGGGTGGTGAGGCACTGGAATTGGTTGCCCAGGGAGGTTGTGAATGCTCCATGGCTGGCAGTGTTCAAGGCCAAGTTGGATGAAGCCTTGGGTGATATGGTTTAGTGTGAGGTGTCCCTGACTGTGGCAGGGGGGTTGGAACTAGATGACCTTAAGGTCCTTTCCAACGCTAACTGTTCTATGATTCTATGATCATTAAGCCCTAGAGAGGTGCTTATTAAGCCTGGGTTTATTCCTCCTCTCACAGATTTCTTACCTGCTGCTAGGTATTTCACTGTTGGATTACATCCAGCCTAGAAGAAAGCTTGTGGGTTCAAGTTAGATGCTTGTGGCAGTATCAGCCCTCTTTGAGAGCCTTTTTATTCCTTCCTTGTTGGCATTTTATGTCAACAAGGCAATTTATCTTCCTCCCAGTGGGATTAATAGTAGTATACATCAGCCAGTTCATTAAAACATGTGAGAGATTCATTAGTAATGAACCTGTAAGTAACAAAGAAGGGTATGCATATCATGGCATAGTATGTGTAGCCTGCAAATTACAGCTATTGATACTAAAGTTCTGTGGAGTGGGAAATTAAATTTTCAGTTTCTAGACATGACAGGCAGTGCACAAAGCAAAGAAAAAAGCAATAGCATCACCACTAATCGGGATTGGGGCTACAGCATGTGATGAAAACTGTTCTGCAAGCAGATGACAGATTTTAAACTTTGTATGAAATATAATGTCAATTGTAGACAGATGAACACGTTTGCCTTTATCGTAGCAGAGTTACTCCACAGACCATGGTGTATAACTGAAAAACAGTAAGAAAGTCACTCTTATTTTCAAGAGAAGATACTATGCTTCAGTGAGATGCGGAGCAACTTGTATTTTTCAGTGAATTAAATGGAAACTGAAAAGAACTTGACACTTTATGAAGCTGAATAGACGAGTCATTGAGCTTGCTTTTCCATTTTAAGTGTTTTGCTTTTGGGAAGCAGCACGATAAATCCTGGAAGTTACAAAGACTGAACGATTGGTGTTATTCCAGTTGCATTTTGCTGTGCCAAGAAATAGGTGATCTAATAGTATAAAGCTGATGATGTATAGTGGGATAAATCCCTAGGAAAATAGAGTATATATGATCTCTTGTTCAGAGCATGTGACAATTATTTCAGTCGCTTCCCAAACATTTATTTGGGTAGCAGATGGAATCAGTTTGTTGTCTTTTTTTCCATTTATTATGGATAATCACATGTTTATGTCATATATAATGTTTCATTTTTTGAAAAACTGTAGTTGTCTGGTAGAGGAGCCAGGATGGAGCTCTTGGGAGATGAAGAGGCATTTGCTGAGAGAGAATAACTTTCTGGATCATAAAGGACAAACATGTTGGGGAGGCATGATGGTGGCCAAGGAATAAGCTCTATGTATAGCAGAGAACAGGTGTCTGCTGAGAACAGCAGGAATCGAAGCTTCAGGACTTTCCCTAGAGACCCAAAGGAGACTGCAGACTCTTCTGCAACTCTGGAACTCGCTGATGTGCTGAACTGAAAGCAAGCCTAAGCAGAGATAATTGATTTATGAGAATGTAGTAGGCAAGATGTAGATGCTATAATGTATTGTTTTGTTTTAATTTTCCTCATATTGAGTTTTCTTCCCCCAGAATCACCTGCTGTAGTGTCTGTTCTAATAAAACCTAGCTTTCCTGTTTAAAAGCTGTTCTGGAGCGTTCACTGTGGGAGGGGAAAAAGATTTGAGCAGTTTGACCTCACAGCTCTGGCTGTGGCAGAGCCCCATTGCAGTGCAGCACACGGTCAAAGCAAACCTGCATCATTGGGATGGCTGTGGAACCAGAGTCCCATCTATTACCACTTGGCACATTACCAGCTTATACAACTGTTTAGATCTTCCTTGTGGTTTTTCTCATTTTTATAGCATACTTTTCTGCATATTTATGATTAGCTTAACACAGAGCTCTTTGTCATTAAGAATTTGCTTACATTAGTATTTTCAACTATTCTTTAAAATGTAATTAATTTAGATTCTGATTAATAAAAATAAGCTTAACCCTTTTCTTGAAACATCTATGGTTTTACAAAGCTGGTTAGAAACTATGTAATTAAATTTAATTCAAATCAGAGTTAAGATCCAAAGATAAATAGATAAAGGAAATAGTTTAAAATAGGTTTGCATTCTTTCAGACTTTCATTTCCCAAAGTATTTTGAACTAAAATTTACTGAAAGGACTATGTAATAAATTGGGGGTGTGGCAGCTCTTTCATATGTGGGGTTAAATGTGATTGGTTATTGGATGCTGTGTAAAAAGTTTAAAATGCTATGAAATGCTGCAGGAATTGAATTGAGGTATCATATTTAAATATTTGATAACTGAAATTGGTACATTTGGGCTGGGTTTTGTTGCTGAGTATCTTCATTTTACTATGTCAGTGTCTGTGCTTTTGGATAGCTCTTGTACAAAAGATTTTACTTTTAGTATCTGTTCTTTAATACTGCTTTATCACACGGGAAAACTAGCTATCAGTTTTTCATTAGATTGCTTATCATTTAATAGTCTGTGGTCTTGCAGTCTAAATAACTTCTTACGCTTTACACTATTTTAGCTGGTAGATTTGGAAATAACATTTTAAATGCTGAACAGGATTTTAAGATTGCAGCTTTTCTTATCATTTCTGTTGTTACTCTGAGCAAAGGGAGAGCTTTGGGTTCTTTAAGCATTGATTGAAAACCATCTCTCTGGGGAAAAAAAAATACTTAAAAAAAAAACTCCGAATGTGTGTCTGTGTCCTGCAAAGTTAAAGGAAAATCAGAGGGTTTAAGTGTAAATATGACATGAAATGTTCAAAATGTTTCCAGAGTTTTTTGATATAAACATTACAAATCTCCTCTTCCTATTCATGATGATGCTTTCTGTTCAAATACAAAGTTGTAATCTTATTAGCTAAGGACTAAGAAGATTTCTGTATTTAGTAGCAATTAGTCTTTGTGGCTGCTGACCTGTATACTCCATAGACAGCTTTAGGTTCCTTAAGCATTTCTGATTTAGTAGCCTTCAAAAGAGTTACCGTTTGCCATTGAATCTGTTCTTTCATGTCCATGAATGTACTCAGCTCTGTGATTTTATTTTCCTCACAGAGATACTGTAGCTGAGTCAACAGTGGTTTAGAGGAGCACCCCTGAGCCCATTTAGGAAGTGCTGTGTGATGTCCCTGTACAGTGGTGACCGATTCAGATTGTTTGCACACCATCCCAAAAAAAAACAAAACTAATGAAGACAATGAGCTTGAAATTTAAAAAATAATGAGGAAGATCAATAAGAGGTCAAAATATTTGCTTTTGTTTAAAAATTAAGTCACTGCAGGATGCAGAATCTGTATCGGAAAAGTTACTTAAGGAACCTTGGGGGCTTCATCAAGCATGGCTTTTTGCATGAAGTAACAGGAGGCTGAACATTATTGTCAAAAGTACTTTATTAGTTGGAATGGTTTCAAATATCTCCTGGATGCATTAGGTCAGTGTGTGAGTGGCTGAGTCTACATATCAAAATGCAAAGCAAGCTTGGAGTCTCTTTCATCATATATCCAGCTGGGATTGTGAACACTCACTGCTGTGTGCTGAAAGATCAGAGAAGCAGCAGAGGGTAGGTAGTGGGATCTTCCATTTATCCCTGTTCATTTATCCCTTCCATGTATCCCCCTGTCCATTTATCCCTGTTCACATCAGGATGTTGTGAAAAGTTGATAGTGAAGGCATTGGGTGGTGGGGCTCTGAGAGGAAATGTGGCTCTTGACTTTGTTCTGGATGGAGTTCGACTCACGAGAGGCACATGGCTACAGCAAGCATTAGGTTCAACCTCCTACTCAAACAAACAACAACAGAAAAAACAACAAAAACAACACAGCAGTTGTGATCCATTTTCAGAAGGGATACTACACAAAAATAAAGATACTTGCTAAAAAGAACCTAAAAAGGAGAAGGGAGCTGTACCAGGTGGTGTAGAAGCTACTTAAGGACACCGTATGTGATATTCGAGGCCAGCATCCACCACCTGCCATGAAAGCCCTGAGGAAAAGTGAAAGGAAAATAGCGGAGGTAGACAACAGGGTAAAGGAAGTTGTTACAAAGAAGTCAGTGTCCTTTAAAAAGCTCAGTTCACACCCAAATGATATTTTAAATGTAAAAACAGGGTAAGACAGGCTAAGGCGTATTGGAGCAAATGGTACAAAGTCTTCTAAGCCAATGATTGTGTTGTAGAAAGAGTACTTGAAGAGGCCTGTTTCAGATAAGTTAAATCCTTTGATGTTGTCTGTCGGGAAAAATTGTGAGGAATCCTATGCTGGAACATTCTTTCTTGGGCTTTCTCAGAGGATATATGAAACTGAAGTGATTTAATGGTAGTGCAGTAAGATAAACAATAAAATCACTGCTACCAGATTTTATTCACCTAAAATTTCTGAAAGAATTCAAGAAAATTAAATTGCCTACATTACTCATAGTGCTGCATAACCACTTGCTTTTCAAATTGCCTTGTTATCAGAGACTGTGGCTGGATAGTGTGATGCCAGGTTTTTTAAACAGTTCTTAAATCATCAGGGACCTGCAAGCCTGTAATCCTGGTGTTTGCTTTAGGCAGTTTAGCACAAATTATAATGCAAAATAAGTTTGGATGCTGGAAAACCTGTGATCTGCATGGGAGAGATCAGTGTGAGATTTGCAAAGAGGAAATGTCTACATATCTTGGAATTCTTTGAAGAGCCAGGGAATATGTAGATAAGGGTGCTACAGCGGATGTGGTTTCTTTGAATTTCCACAAAGTTTTTGATAAAACCCCTCACAGGGGGCACACAGACATAAGAGACAAAGTCCCAGAATGCGTAAATAGATGAACAGAATGCAGTGGTTCTCAAAACAGGGAGGTCACAGCTGGAGGCTTGAGTTTTATAGATGGTCAAGTAAAGAGTGGAGTCAGAAGGTGTCCTGGTAGCTACAAAGACATTGTCTGCACTGAAAACAAGAGTTGGGTGCAGCATGATCTCACATTGAGTGATCTTTCAAAAATGGGACATGAAACACATTTTAGATAGTTGTCAAGTGATTTTCTTAGGAAAAAGTAACCAGCCAAAATCCACCTGCAAAATGGCTGGCTCAGAACTGGCTGTTACCAAGCAGGAATAAGATTTTGCAATATGATAAATAGCTGTGAAAACATTTCAGCACTCAGCAGCAGTCAAAAAACAAATAAAGCAATGGCAACTATTAGAGTAAAAAGTACCAAAAAAGAAGCATCCAAAAAAAGAAACATACCAGTCTATAATTCCTTAGCTTGAATGCAGAGTATGACTGCTGATAAAGGTTATCATACTAGGTAGATGTTGGCTGTGACCAAGTACAGTTCCTCTTACAGAAGAGGTTTGACATAGCTTATAAGGCAAATTCATATGTATATACAGTCTGATAAAAATTTAGGATTAAAAACTGTTGCAGACCATGATATCTGCCTTTAATTATTATTGCCATTACTGTTAATTGGATTTGTGGTAAATCCAAGAGGTAGTACTCTGTTGTGCTATGTAGCATTTGCTAGTTTCATATGAATTCTTCACTTGTGAGTATACAGACATAGCATGAATGAACAAAGAAGAGATAGTCCCTATCCCTGTCCAGTCTTTTTCAGTTTTCTCCAATGTCAAAAGATTACTAAGGCCTTTAGAGTGTGTTTTCTTCTGATTTCAAATTATGATTTGAAACAATTTCCTAAAAAAGTGTAAAAATATTAGTGCCATCTTGTGCTCCTGAGATCTTTCCAGTTTTGGTTTTTATTCTAATGAGCCATTACATTTTATTGCATTTGTTAGCCACAGCTTTTCGCTCATGGCCAAATTATAGCTGCTGTTATTTTTAGTGCCAATTAAGATACCATTATTTTTTTTCCCTTGCAAGATCCTAAACCAAAATTAAATTCCTCTGCATTGACTGCTTGGTACACCACGGGAAAACCATCCAGTATATCAAGGAGAAGAAAAGAGTTTAATCTGGGTGAAAAAATAGGACAGTCATATGTCTTGTTTCATCTGATCAAAAGAACAAAATTACCATGAGCAACATCTGGAAAGCCTCCTGTGGGACTTACCTGGTCCTTGAGCAGGAGAGCCAGCTGCAGTACTGACTGGAGTCAATAGAGGAGTTTTCTAAACTTCATAGGGTATTTGACTATCTTTTCCTCGATCTGCTGTATTTTTTTTTTTTAACGGGCTGTTCTAAAGGCTTGTTCTACTAATATTTAGGGACCTGATTTTTAAAAATCCCTAGTATTACCAGCTTATTCTCGGATACCCAAAGCCATATATCAGTTTGACACACTGTGGAACCTTATCTGCCTTTTACTTGCAGACACCTAAGTGAATAGCCTCCCACTGTTCATTGTCTTCTATGATGCTATCCCTGAGTGTTTCTATCTGACATTGTCTGAAGAAACTGACATAATACAGATATACTTGAGGAAGCTCATCTTTTCAGTAACGGAATTGCCAGCAATGTGTTTGTGCTGATGGTTAGTCTGAATGGGAGTCAGCCCACAGTCAGCTGCTTCTGTTAGCTTTGGATTTAATCTCTTCATATCTCCAGCTGCCCTGATGATAAGTACAAACTAACTCACTAATATAATAGAAGTTAATAAATAAAAATCAGCTTCTTCAGAGTCTTGATGTAAATCACTATTATTATTATTTTCTGTTTTTCCTTGAAGATGTAAACTGCGTGTGCTGACTTTTCATTATCAAAATTCAATAAGCAGTATCTAGAAACCGAATCCTCTGTTACATTTCAAGTCTGGGTTTTTGGCATATTTCTGCCTTTGGTGTGTCAAGGAGACACGCAGTTTGCATGGAGAAAACTTTTTAACGTTTCAAACCAGATGAGATAGACAGTTAGAGGATTACTTTTTTGTTTTGGTGCTGACTTTCCTTTTCAGGCTGCTCATTCCCACTTCCACATCATTCTGTCAGTCAGGCTAGCGTGACTGTGCAGCTGCATGGTCAATTGCCTCAGGAAAGTAATCTGGACTATAAACAATCCAGAAAGGGGAAAAGCAAAACCAACAAAAACCAAAGAAATCTGTTATTTTAAACTCTGAACAGTTCTTGTGGAGGAAACTTCAGGAAGCTGAAATAAATGCTTATGAACTTATGACTATGGCTGGAAAATGTATATGGGCATTCTGTCTGGAAGGCACTTTGCTCAGTCTGAGAGGGCACCAAGTCCAGACTAAACAGGTTAAAGCCAAATGATCCTCCATAATTGGATTATGTGATAAATTAGGGCATTTGTGAAGCAGAGGCAGGTCTTAGGAGGGAGAGAGGAGACAGGCTATTATGGAAAAGAAGGAGAAAAATCATCAGTTCTTGTGGAATTAGGACAAACTGTCGCTGCAGGTGTGGCTGTAAGTTAGTGTAGTCCAAAAGCTGATACTCCTATCAATGTTCCTTAAGTGTGTATTCAGCACCTTAAGATTGCTTGTGTAGCATATATTCCCTGCATTCGTTACAATTACGCTGCTTTGACATAGCAAACCTCTTCATACAGAGGGAAAAATTACTGGAACAAAATTTATACCTAGTGAAATTCTTTCAGGCTTCCCTACTAGTTCAAAATGTAGAGAATTGGTAAAAAATGGTTTGGGCTTTTTTTTCATAAAACAGTGGATTTTGTTAATTAGTAAAAATCAGTGTGATGAGCAGACTCGTGTTAAGAAGCACCATCCTCCATATTGTTAAATTTTGTAAAAGAGACTGATTCTTGTCAGTTGTTGTAAGCATCTATTCTAAATTCATTGTCTACATTTCCTCTGGAGTTAAAGGAAAGGGAGAAAGAGATTAAGACCTTCAGGGTGCTTTTCCATCCCAGCTGGTTTAGGATGAGGTAAATTGCTTTCTGAAGGTGCTAGCATCTCTTGGTTTATCAGAGGGAGCATAGGTCTAAGAATTCACTAAGTGTTTTCTTTTCAGATAGCTAAAGTTGTGGGAGGTGAATCCCAGAGAACATTTCATTTGTTAAGATCACTGTGTGGGCTGTGACCTAAACATTATGGTATATATTTCTTGTACAACTCTTAGTTATATTTTAGCATAGCTGTTATAATCAGGTAGTCTTTGTGGCTATATAAACAACCAGCCCTTGAATCCCGCTAAGCCCTGGGCTCCTGTGCATACCACACACATATGAATTCAATAAGCTAACTGAACTGTTTGTAAAACAAGTACTTACTTTCTTCTTTTTGCTTGTGAAACTGCTCAAATTAGATGTCCCCTTGTTCTTGCATGAGGAGGCAGAGCCCATGTTATTATTCTTTCTTTCAAGTCAAATCATACAAAACTTTTTGAAATTTATTTCTCCAGTAACTTCTTTAAGAGTTATTCTCTTGTCTGCCAGAGTGTAACTATGCTGGGATGATGCTAAGAAACAAGTGTTACAAGCTTGAAGAGTACAACAGATTTGTATAAGGTTTGGAATATTTTTCCTGTTACTTTCCATTCTCTTTCTTATGTATGCAAACAAGGTGTTTGCTGTTTTGATCACTGATACCCACTGAGCAAATGTTTTCCTTGAGCTTTCCATACGGATGCACAGGTCTGGCTTTTGTTTTGTTTTTCCCAAGCTGGTAACAGTTCACGCTAATCCTAGCAGCGAGTTGTTCCAATGAATCCCTTTTGTGTGCATTGCTTTGCCATTTGCCTGCTTCTAATTTAATCTGTTCCTGATGTTGAATCACTAGGAGTTCCCATGCATAAAGCAGTAGATACTAAAGAGATATTAAAATGTGAGGCAAAGAATGACAAAAACTGTTAGAGGAATGCCGGTTTAAGTCCTCAAGAGAACTTGGTAAAGTCTTGTGTGTTGATTTGCTTTCTGTGTTGGAGAAAACTTAACACAATTCTGGTTCCCTTTCACTGGGTATTTATCTTAATAACATACACATTGGAAGACTACATTGATTCTGCCTTTTGACAGCTTCAGGCCTTCTGCTGTCCTGAGCCACCAAGGATAAGCCGGCTTCTGGATTTGACTCAAAACACCTTAAGCCCTTTTCTGCCTTCTGCACCAGTTTTTTCAAGTGTCTTCAAACCAGCTGAAGGCACTTGGCTGCACACCATACTGTAGTTTTGCTGAGATTTAGTGATTCATGGATGTTTAAAGAGCACGTTGTGCCACTTTGCTGAGAGCACAGATTAGAGCAGCTTTATTAGCAAACAGTGTGGTTCAGGTTAACAGAGGGCTGAGAAATTTTACAGAACAATGTATGTATGTTTACAGTGAAATTCACCTATTATAACATGAAAACCCAAATTAGATCTTAAGATGAAACACCGATATTTTGTTTATGGTATCTTTCACCATTCATATCTGCCTTCAGTTCTGATATTTTATTCCTACAGGACGACACAGACGCTATTTTTCCCACATCCCATATGTGCAAATCATGTAAAAGATGCTTAGCTCAAATACCATGCATGCAAAACATTCCACTCTGTGGGTCTGAGGTGACGTTTGGTGTGTCTTTAACATGCTGTGGTGTTCAATTACAATACAGCAAATTTATTTTTATGCAGCCTTCTTCATAGAAGGTATGGAAGATTGCTTTGCAGTGAGTCATCTGTCAGCTAAAGAACTAAAAGTCTTGTAGTGATATTTAAAGAGAAAAAGTGGCTCAGAGCTGACAGAGTTCAAGACAGAAAAAGAAACAGAAAAAAACCAGAGGGCCTCCAACCATGGAGAAAATAGAGGCAAAGACTGGTAGGGGGAGGAGTGACAAGAAAGCCAAACAAGCTGATAATGTCAGAGGCAGTTCAGGAGATTTTGCATATCATTTGGAAACAAACATTGGGCTTCAGGTGTCTCTCTTGCACTATGACAAAGAAAGATTCTTTGACCATAAGGGAATGGTGTAAAACTAGGTAAATAAGGGAATGGCATAAAACCAGATAAATAAGAGCACAGGGCTCAGAGCACTTTGAGGAATTTAGAAACATGCAGGTAGAGGCTAAGGGAAGGATAAATGGCTTAACTTTCTAGAGCAAGACTTTAGAACAACACTGGCATTCTGCGCTCTGTGATTGTTTAAATGTCTGAGGAGTTTGATAGACCGTGAAAGAGGGTATTTCAGTTAATTAGGCAGGAATTATTAGAGGCATGAATATGGACTTCAGCAGCATTGTAGTCAAAGAGAAGATGGATTCTGGCAGTCTTCCCTTGCTAGTGCCAGGAGGGCTTACACTTTAGAAGTGAGCGTGTGGGAGGGGCAGTCATTTCAGGGTCAGAGAAGACTTCAGAACTCTGGCTCTGTGTACAGGGATAAGATCTGAGTAAAGAAGCATGAAAGCTGTCTTCAAGAGCAGGAGGGACTTCTTTCCCATGACATTTCAGCCTTTTGAAGAATTAGCTAGTAAGGAAATTATAATGTAGCAAGGGAATGACAGGACCAAGACAGGCTGTTAAGGAGATCAAAGATTACTTGCCAAGGTCACTGATGCCTTGCATGCTTTCCCTATAAAGTTGATGTCCAAAGCTAAGCTAGCATTAAGATATCCCAAAGGAGGAAGATGTTTAAGGAGTAGACAGTAGAAGAATCAGAAATATGTCTCGTGTTTTTAAGGCACAACACTACCATAGAGGGATATAGTAGATAGAAACGCTATCATCTTTTATTGTGAATCAGATGCATTCTTCTTGCATTCTTGGCCAAGTCTACCAATTGGTGTTGTGGGGCTCTTGGGGCAGCTCCCACATTTCATGTGCCTCAGCTTGCCCGTACTGTTTTTTGTCCTGGCAATTCTTTTGACCTCACTCTCTGTACAGAGCTTTATTTTCTGCCTTGAGAAAGTAAATGCGATGTAAAGTACATAGCATGAAGGACAGTACAGTCTTTATTGAAAGCAGAAGGGAGAAGAACTTGTCTTCTTACTCAATGCATTCATAAAAGTTGGCTTTGGCATTGTAGTACTAAAAGGCATTCCAAGCATAAAAATAAGGTTAGAGCCACTCCGTCACAGAATTTGAAGGGAGTAATATTTCATTGTATGCAGTTCTAAAATGCTTATTACAGATCTTCTTATTTACAACTATCATGTCTCTTGAATCTGCAGAGGAGGAATATCAAGGGCAAACCAAGAGAAAGCGCATTCGAAGGAAGAAACAAAAGAGCAGCTTACAAAACTCTAATAATTTACGTGGAGGACAAACAGATTCTGGAATGCAAGAGACTCTTGTTCGAGATAATTTACAGCTGCAGCAGACAGACAGTCCCAAAATAAGCAAAAACAAAAAGAGGAAAATGAAAAAGAAGCGACAGAAAGAAAAAATAAAAGCAGCTGGCTTGGTAACAAAAACTACCGGTGTGGATTTTACGTATCAGCCAGACAAAAGCAACAGAGAAGAAGCAGCAGGCTTAAAAGACATAGCTGAAAAGACAGATAGCATTCTGGACTTCCTGCAGGCAACACAACAAATTTATTTTGCTGACAGTATGTACCACTCTTTCTCTTTATTACCACATAGGGGAAAATAGATGTGCAGTTATTGTTGCTGTAGAATGGGGCAGATCTAATAGAGAAATGTCTCTTTTGAGCTTGATAAGACATGCAAATACTTAGTATTCATCCCACTTTCTGGTGTGTACATGAATATGTAAGAATCCACATCAATATGAAAAACAGTGGTCTTAATCTCTTTGTTTCTCTGTCTTTGAAAATATATACATAATATTCTTTGCTCTTTTAAAAAATGTCCAACACACTTGGGGTAAGTGTAATGGTTAAAATGGAACAAATTCTTCATTCCTCTATAAGCAATCATCCAGAAGGATTGGTTGCTTTCAGAGAGCTTCAAATGAGGACAATAAGTGCTATCCTACACTACTTTCAGCCATACTATCTCTGAACCAACCTACTTTTCAGAACGTCCTGCTTCACAGAAGGAAATTTATTTGAAAAATATAAGGAAATCTAGACAGACAGCATCCAAGAGGAAAGGGGAAGAAACTGTTAGCAGTGTGAAAGCATATTGGCATAAAGCACTTGTGAATGAGATTAAATTGATGCTCAGCACATGTTCCATAGCACTTTAGAAAGGATTGCGTGGATGTTATCCCTAATGGAGTATTGGATTTTCATCTGGCCACTAAAATCCAAGAAATTCCTACTCTGTGTTTCTTTTGTTGCCTTCCTAAAAGCTGCTTGTATGGTGGTTATGTCAAATGCTTTTCAGAGATAATGGATTTTTAACAGTAAGTACTATAGTACTTACATGTACATACACTCGATTATGTTGGTGTCATATAGAATTAAATATGTTTTTTTAAGGGCAACCTGGCTTTAGATGCTTAGCCCAGAACATAGCTTTAAAATGGTAACTGTCTTGTAAAACTGGAAAAAAGCAGTGAAAAAGTTTTCAAAGAGTATGACCTTGACTGTCTTTGTGAAGCTGAATGAAGAATGTTAAACAGCTTACCTATCTGTACGAGTCCGTCTTAAGTCAGAGCTATCAGCTCCCATTCCCATAAAATTCATCTTTAGACTACAGAATGACTTTAAAAATCCTGTTAAGATGACATCAGGGATTCCATGTTAATTATTTTCTCTTCTCAAGATTTATACATAGAATTTTTTTGCTTACTGATAAAAATTTTCTGCTGTGTCAGGTCTTCATACTAAGCCTAGCATTGGAAATCCATCCTACTCTCTGGCTAGTGTACCTCCATCACCAAAAATAAGAATTTTACTATGTCTGTTGTGTGGCTAATTAAATGTAAGCTAAACAACATGCATTTGCTGTAGTGGAATTCCAGACTAACTGAGCAAGATTGCAAACTCAGTTAACAGTTCTGCTGTTAATACATGACCCAGAACAGAAACCTGGTCAGTTTTCCATAATTCTAAGAAAAAGTGTTCATGTTCCAGCTTTCCTGGAAGTCAGATTCAGGTTTTGGCAGACTGACTGGCCCCAGTGTCAAACTTTCAGATCAGAAGGTTGAGCCAGTGAGGACCTTGGAATCCAGAGAGAGAAATTCTTAGGTAAAAGTTAAGTTCATCTGCAGATAAGATGTCACATCCATAAATCAGTGTGACTAACTTCCTTGTTAGGCAAATCCAAGTTTATATATAGAACTGACATTATGTTGCTTGCCTTTTCTAGTTGAGTGACTTGAGCACTCCTCCATTTTTTTTAGACAAAATTGGAAGCCATTGCTTTTAGCAGCATTTTCAAATGGTCTCGCAGATTATACTCCTTTTACTTACATCAGAGAGGTGAATTGGGAAAAAATTGTTCTTCTCAGTTGGCTTGCAGATAAAAACAGAAGAATTAAAGTGAGCTTGGTTAAAAGGACAGACTAGACTTTGTTACTGGAATTGAAAAATGAATTTATGCTTTAGTACTGTAGAAACAATGCATGTCCTTCTCTGCTGTAATACGTGCTGTATTATCTGCTCTTTAAATAGAAATGTAAAAGTACAATTACAAGATAATTGAATGCCTCCAGAAATGCTTTGCATCAGAGTTGCTCCCTATCTCCACATGTGTGTATACTTTTAAAATACAGTGTACCAGGAGCGAAAACACAGTACTTTGGCCCCAGCAGGGTTTCTTCATCACACATTTTACTGTGCTAGTCTTGGAAATTTAGATTCCTCTTGCATTCCAATCAGTATGAATACTAGAGTCCTTTTTACTTTTGGAGTTTGATACTTTGCCCTCTTACCATTGTTTTAATATTTAAGAAAAAATAGGAGGAGCAAGCTGCTCCTTAGTGTCAGATATTTGTACATTATACTAAAAAGGAGCATGCTGTCTTTGAAAAGAAAGTATAATTTCAAATATTCACTGTACTTATTGAACATTTTAATCTGGCTTTCCAATTGTTTTTCCAGGTAAATCAAGATGCACAGACCCTGCTGTAAATGCAGCAGCTGCCCAAGAGCTTTTGCAGTATCTTGAATCTCACACTATTTCTTCTTCAGATGTGACACTTTTACATCGATTGAAATCCCTTGTATTGCTACAGGATATTGAGAGATTGAAGGATGCTTTGAAACAGTTCCAAGAACAATCCATGATGCCTCCTGGTAGGTACCCATTCACTTACATTCATTCACTGATGTTCTTTATTGTGTGGATTAAAATTCAGATTTGTCGAGTTGTTTTTTTTTTTATTAGGAAGCTATAAGTAGTTACATAATGGTAAATGTATGCTTATACAAGATCTGAAAGCATAATTCCCATGAAAATACAATGAGATTCACTGTTTCTTATTTGGTTATGATCAGTATAGAAACTTTTCATACTTCGCAGCAACTATAGAGTACAAAATTATTCAGGTTCTTACAACAATATTTTTAAAGTTGTAGCTGTTTTACAATCTCTTCGGACTTTGTAAATCCCAGGAATTCACTCGTTTATCTTGGAGATTTCACTCATCCAGTTAAAGATTAATTTTCCATGTGTAAGAATCAATAAAGCTCATAATTTCATCCTGGTCACCTATGTGGCTTCTTTAATACATCAATTTTACATGCCAAAGTTTGACATACAGATTTAGTTTTGTTTAAATACGAACTTCTGGTTTAAGTTTCTAAAAAATTTTATTATGTAAAAACATAAACTCACTCTTTATAAAAAAATACATTAGAAAGTCATTCATAAAAAGAAAAATTATTCAGTTACTAAATCTTTTCATCCCTGAGGCACAAGTCTGATTTCACTCATGCTTCTTTTGTTCTCTATTACAACCCCTATAATTTTAGTAGAATTTCTTCTTGGATAATTAATAATTCCTCAAGTGAATGTGGGATCAGCACATGGTGCATTGAAGGTATAATAATTCATTTTACAAGTAGTCTTCATTTAAAAAGTCACTGTTGCTTGTCATTAGTACTTTTGTTGCAGCATCAGAAAAATCTACAGATGTGCTGAATTCTCTTGCCTCCCAAAGAATTTAATCACAATTGAGAGCATTTGCTATGGCATGAGGGAATCTCAACCATTTTAGATTGTGCTCTAAGTCTTTTGACAAGTAATGACTGAGCTGGTAGTAGTGTGGCAACAGAGTAAATATAACCATAGCCATCAGAAACTTAGCAGTAACGTTCAAAGAAGAGACTGATGCTTGTAATATCATTAAATAATTTACTGATACTGGCTAAAGATCCCAGTCAGAACTGGAGCCTACTACATGCTGTGCATTGTGAAGACGGAAAAGAGAGAATTCCTGCCTGTAGCGTTCATCATAGCTGATCACATTTCACATTTTGAAAAGGACACTTTTACAGAAGTGCATATGTATTCTTTAAAATGTTGATATGGAGTATGACAACCCTTAAGGTTCTGATTGATAGATCTGAAATATCCACAGATGCATGGACCAAAATCCTTCTGTGCATTCAATAATTAATTTCAAGCCTAGATTCTATGATCTTAATTATAATCAGATAGTCTCATTGGATCTAATACACATTTGCAAACGAAGTAGGACTCATCAGGTCCTTTATTAAATGACCTAATTCAGCTTCTGTTGATTAAATCAAAATGGAACTGTTGAAGTGACCACATTCAGGATATTCTTTACAGGTGCTATCCAAATTCTGCTCAATACAGTGGGAATAGTGTTTGGCTTTGCAGCCTTGAGGTTAGCTGCTCTTTTTACTTTAATATAGCAAAACATGTCAAACTGAAGAGAGAAAAGGAAACAAGCAAATTAGAAATAAATCCATGCAACCACTCTAGTTTTTTTATGTATTTGTCTCTTGAAAAGTAAGACAGTTTTCTGAGTGACTGTCATGCTGACAACTGCTGACAATTAAGTATCATGCAGCTGCTTGCTCACTCCCCCCAGAAAAAGGTAAAACCCATGGTTGAGATGAGAACAGTTTAATAATGGAAACCAAATGAAATATAATAATAATAGGGAAAAAGAGAGAGGAATAAAACCCAATTACCCCAAGTGATGCACAATACAGTTCCTCACTACCTGCTGACCAATACCCAGCCCAACCCAAGCAGCAGCTGGTCCCTTTTGGGTGACTCCCACCAGTTTATACACTGAGCATATGTCATGGTTTAAGCCCAGCTGGCAACCCAGAGCCACACAGCCACTCTCTCACTCCCCTCCCTTTCTCCTCCCTGGCTCCCGGAGGAATGGGGAGGAGAATCGGAAGATATAGAATACCCATTTGGCTAGTCTGGGCCAGGTGTTCTGTCTCTGCTTCCTGACAGCTTCTTGTTCCCCTCTTCACTGACAGAGCATGAAACTGAAAAGTCCTTGATCAGGGTAAACATTACGTAGCAACAACTAAAACATCAGTGTGTTATCAGCATTATTCTCAGACCAAAGTTGAAAACACAGCACTGCACCAGCTACTGGGTTAGTAGCTGGTAACAATCTGGAATTAGTAGCTGGAATAACAATCCCAGACAAAACCAGAACAGTGATTTTTAAAATTTCTCTTATGTTTTTTCTAATACAGCCTGAAATAGTTACTCTTCCATTTGACTTTTTTTCCCTAGGAACCATTGTCACTCCAGGCTCAGTTCTAATTCATTCCAAGTTCATGGTGGTGTAACAGTAGTAGTTGATCTGATATTCATGAGATACAACAACATAAGAAAGAGGAAAATACATTGATATAAATTATTAAAGGATATTTAAACACCTGGTAGATAATAATTTGCCTCAGCAGAGTTTAGCAGTGCATTCTATTCGTAATTCTTTAATTCCAGTGAATGAGAACATAGTGCTGTCAAATTTTACCTTGAATAAGGCTTTTAATTATCCTTTTTTTTCCTAATTTTGGCTCAAAAATAGGTCATCTTGCCCTTTTTTTTTTTTTTATTTAAAATTTCATTCCCAATGATCAGGTGATACAAGACTTATTACCAAAACTTGTTGTCTCAGCAAATTTAAGTTCTTATTATAGAAATGCAGGTTAGGGTTGCTTATAAAGATGTACAGTCCACTATAGTAATCTCTTTTGTATTTTACAAGTTTTTCTGATTATCTTGCCTTTTTCCTGGTTTGTTTGTTTTTACTGGGGCATGATGTACTAGAACAAAAGGTCATTTCTTATTAGCATGATGAAAAGAAAACAATTTTTCTTAATTTTAGCAAGGTGTATTTTTATAAAAGAAGCCTATTTTCTTCCCGGTAGTTCAAGGAGCATTATGTTAACCCTTTTTCCCGTGATTATGATTCTATTTAAGATACCAGCATCAAAGGCATAATGGGTGTTATGTTTTGCTGAGTTTTATTTTTAATTCAAGGGAGGAAAGAGTAGGAGAAAAATGAGATGTGATCTGTCCCTTTCATATAAGTGTAAATTTTCCATTAGTAAACTTTACAAACTAAACATACCATTATATATCTTTTATTTCTTCATATATACATATATATACATATATATATATATATATATGAGCAGACAAGCCTTACTTGGGTGGTAGGCAGTTTGGCAACTTGATGCCTGCTGGTGATGAATTTGCTTTTCTTAATAACTTTTTACAGACCCTTTAGAGTAAAGCTATGGACTGACCAAGGTCTGCAGACCACAAATTGAAAAACACTGTTTCAAGATCATGCTTTGGTATTTCCTTCACACCTTTTAGCATGTTATTCATATTGGGAATCATGGTTCAACCAAAAGAAACAATGAAGAAAAACGTTTCTGTTTTGTCTTAAGCTCCTACATCCCAATATATGCAGTCAGATCAAATAAAGGTCGAGCAATGTTGGTGATAGGGTCTGAAAAAAATTGTAGGAAGAGAAAATCCCCAAGGAAATTAAAAGACTGTAAAAAGGAACAAAATGTCCTATTACTATTTCCATTTATTTGGTGGTCTTTAACAAAAGGTACTTACCTCTACATAAAGTCTTCTGGAAGTGCAAGGAAGGGAATGTTTAGAAGTCAAATAGACACACATTTCTTGTGATGGGGGCTTGGCTGATCTCTGTCAGAAAGTCAGTGGCCATTTGCAAAAGGCAGCCAGAGACCTTCATGATCCTGCACAGTGCAGTGGGCAGAGAAGAGCTGTCATTGGAAGTAACGCTCCATTTGCTGGTTGGAAACTGTATCTTTTGAAATGAGGGCTACTTAATTCCCATTTCACATCAATTATTAAAGCATAGGTGATCACCTAATTAAAAAAAAAAAGTCATTACCTCCTAATTTATGAACTCATTCAGCTTCTATTCATCGACTTCATTCCATTATCTATTAACATTTTCCCTTTGTTGGTTAGTATCAAGTCTCAAATATACTCTTCCCTTGTTGCCTAGGAAATTATCACTCATAGAAGAGCTAGAAGCTTCTTTTAACTCCTTTTTTTAGGAGACTTGTCCTTTATATATATATCTCCATTGTGGGGAGTGAGGGGGTACATTTTGCAGAGCAGAAGTAATATAGTCACTGTGTGCCAACAATACACAGGACCTAAAATTATTAAATTTATACTTTTTCTTTTTTTTTAATTTTGAATGAACATTCAAAGAAAAGGAAATTAACTGTGAAAGCTATATTAGCATAACATTACAGAATCATCTTAAATGTGATATTTTGTGATAAGTGCTATAGAAAGTCCTGTCATTAAAAAGAAATAAAGTCACACAGATAATCTCTGAATTAAGAAACCGTGTCATTTTGAGGTTTTAATGCAGCTGTCTGTACAAGACAACTCATTCTCAACTGGGCCTTCTAAGTGCTATTGTAAGTGAAATAGTAATGTGTGAAATTACTCTGCAGACAGAAAGGAGTGGAGAAGATTGCACTCTTCTAGCCTTACCAATATGATCATGCCATTTGGATCTCTTTTTTTTAATGAATTACTGAATCATACAAATAGGACTTTGCAAAATAGAACCAAAATAATATCCTATACAAGTAACTAACCTCCTAAAAGAAAATGTACCTTTTATCTAGAAATTCATATGTATTAGCCTTTAAGCTCCAATATCTGCATTGGTTTTACTAAAATACTAATATGGAATGGAAACAGATGTTCATACAGGTCTTTAATATTGAGAAATGTTGTAAAGGTATTTCAGGAGGAATGTGTTTTCTTTGTTTCAGATCATACCAAGATAATCACGTCTCTATTTCACTACTGGATTACAGATATCCTTCCTGTGAAGAACAGGAAATAAACCCTTGCCTGTGTCCATATGCACTGGGTTAAAATTTAATATACAAACTCTTAACCAAGTAGCAATTGTTCAGGAAGAGCAGTGTCAATGCACATTCTACACCTTCAGGTAAATAAATTATTCTTCAGTGTTACAAACTCCAGAAGACAATAAACAGGGTATAACTAAATGTGATTTTTGATGGTTGGTCAAGAGTATGCACGTTGTCTGTCTTGAGTCTTCAGCTGGATTACTGTGTATGTTTCACTTTAAGATAAAGGATTTAGCTGGAATGATAAAGTCTGTATCAAGTACTTTGTTTAAAAGTGTAGTATTTTTTGTTGTTCATAAATTTATTGTTTCTTTCTGGAGATTTTATTTCTTGACTTTTCTAGTTTATCTAATACATCTGTTTATCTGAAAAACAGAAATATATTTTTATATTAAAATCTAAGCAACAATATATCTGTGGAATCCATCTTTGCTGCACAGACAACTAAATTATGGAAATAAATCCATTTTTACATGGGGGTCATGTAGGAACTGTTTGGAATTATGCAGAAGCTTGAATGGCATTTTCAGAAATACTCCATGTCCCAGTCTGTTACAGTGAAATGTGCTTCACTGAGTGCAGAATTATGGGTCTGGGTTTTTTCTGCAACTGAATTTATCCATGTGTAGTTGATACAGTAAGTAATATCCATGGTTGTAAAATGTTTTGGAATCCTGAATTAAAAAATGCTTCATGAGAGGCTCTTCTCTCAGCTGAGTCATTCACCTGATAGGTGGTACAAAGCAAACCATTTCTCATATCTCTGTCTTTGCTCCTTCATGAATAGGATAGGAGCAACATATTTATCTCCTTCAACATGTGCTTCAACAAGACTATATAAATATATACTTCTATATATATGGCTTTTTTCCTTTGGGTTTGTTTTTTTTTTCATTATTATATTCCGTTATATATTCTATTGCAAGGCATTGTTTTTAGTGATGCCCAAAAAAGTGTAAGAAAAACACAATCATACATCTTTCTCATTAGTTCAAGAAGTTAAAAGGGGTTCAGTAACATGCTAAAGAATTGCAGGTACAGAAAAAGTGGTCTTAGGCATGGCTAAGGCAGCTGTGTGCAACTCTAGAGAACTCGAGTTAGGTTTGTATCTGCTAGGAAAGATATTTAAAACAGATTTTGCAGAGGGGACTAATAGTGTGTTCCCAGTTTTAATGCTCCTGACTTGCTAACACATAGGCACTGAACTGTAGCTGTGATGTTTCACTGAAATGCTATGTATGTCAGTCCCACATCTGGAGAAAGAAGAAAATACCACTTGAATGTTAAACACTTAGATACTCTGTTGACAGACCCCACAGGAAGTTAAATAATTTCATCCTCAGATTAAAGTTTGAATATCCTGCAGTAGATAAGGTCTAGGAACTGCACAGACAGGATATACTTGTTAGGTAAGCAGCATCTGTCATATACAGTGGATGTGAAGAAATAAATGAGAACATGTAATTAAACACAGTATTTTGAAACACAAATACAAATCAGGTCAAATTAGAACCGTACAAACAACTAGAGTACCTGCATTTCCTGATACTCGAGTGACTGCTGAGGAATGCTATAATGTGGACCTCAGGACCTAGGGATTCTTCCTCCATGTCCTCTGAATCCCAGGCTGGTGCACCTGGCCACCAGGATGTCTCTCCATCCCACACCAGTGGAAGAAACTACAGCTTTCATGTTTCCAGGTTCAGCCTGTAGTGATGCTTCCCACATGAGCAGGGACACACATGCATGACACTCACATGGCTGACTAGACAGGCTGTCACAGGCAGGGAACCACCTTTAACACCACCCATGAGGGACCCAAGAGTCCCTGATAGGATTCCTATAAAACACGAGTAGTCATCTTCTCTGGCTGACTGGAATTGAAGCTCATGAGTGAAAACACTTATGCCCTTCACTTCCTGGAATCACAAGCATACCACCATTCACAGATCCCTTAAATACCAGCACAGGCCACCAGCCTTTCTCATATCCCTGCCTGGATCCTGCACCCTCTTACCTGCCCTACAGATCTCCTGCTCACCAACTAATCCAGCTTGACACACGCTATCACACATTCACAGACTCATCTCACAAATCCTGATGCACTTGTCTCACAGCTTTGTTTACTGCCTTAATTTCTCATCTTCATGATTCTGTTTCAGTGCTTGGACATTTCTTATAATATTGAAGTGAATTTAAAAATTATTCTGAATTTTACATAGCTGTATACAGAAGAGCAGATTTGGGTATCTTAGATAACTGGAAATATTTTGTACTATCAGTAGTCTAATCTCAGACTGTAACTAAACTTTCTCACTTCAATATACTTTGCTGGAATTGGCTAATAATGGGGAAAAGATTGCTTTCAGACTCTCTTCTTTCCATTCATTTAATCCACTGTAAGAGCCTTATATTCTGTGTGTAGAAATAGGCAAAGCAAGCCTGGGAACATTTCAGAGTGTAACTAGAGTCAGTGATATCTGATGTCTTTGTAAATGACCTGCGATAGAAGCTGAATCTTATCAAACCTGCCACTATTACACTAAGAGGGATTATAAAGAGCAGAGGATAAAGTAAAATCTGAGATGTTGGGGAGTTTAGAAAATTGGACCAAATTCAAGTAGATAAATTGTAGATTGTCATTGTAGATAAATGCAGTTGCATAAGAGTGCATTTGTTTCTGAAACAAATGTACCAAACAGTGGTGTGCTGAACTGCAATGTGCATAAGGACACTTAGGCAAGACACAAAAGAACACAGCAGAAAGATGTCGTTTAAAAGCAAAAGAAATGGACATTACTCGTCCTGTAATAGTATCAATTGGGCAGTGTACTAGAAATGGCAAGGGGGAAGGATTGTTTGGTTTGGTGTTTAACATCCTATTTGCAGTCAAAAAGATTTCAAACACCAGAGTTTTAATACCAGGCCACTTTTCTGTGCCTCTTCTTTCAAATAAATAGTGCTGAATCTTCCTACACATTTTAAGGTTTATTTGAGCAGTTGTATAACCATCATGTCTGTATGAAAACTGAAAATTTTAAATTAATATCCACCAGTGAACACAGTATGTTTTCCTTTTCACTATACATGGCTTCTTCAGCACAGCAATTAAACATTTATCACTTTGGATTTTCATGCTAAACTTCTAAATGTCAAAGGAGATGGCCTTACAGTTTTGCTTCTTCCACATTATCCAGTCTAATGAATGTGCAGTGTCAGGTGGAATTTCTGAGGCATGGAAGAGGGGTTTTTAGTGGACTTTGCATCAGAGAACTTCAGACTGAACTGTATCGTGTACATGCTATTACCAGCATATTTCAGACTTCTGAAATTTAATTCTTCAAGAATTCAGAATTTTAAAATCTTGGCTTTAAAACATACACGGGCTCTAACAGTAGGAAGAATGTAAGGATCAGCTAGAAAGAAGCCTGCATGTGGCTTCAAGAGTTCACTTTCTGGTTTGCATAATTAAGCATTACACAGTAAGAAAGGAACAGCAGCACAGTGGGAAAGAAATCAGGCTCTGAGGAGGTGATGGTTCCTTTACCTGGGCTGCGTACACAAAGACGACCGCAGATGCTGAAGTTGTTTTGGGCATCTGTAGTCATGAAATGCTTGTATGCAAGGGTGTGAGTTCAAAGCCATCTCTATAAATAGGTACATTGTAAGAAAGACCTTGATTCTTCTCTTTTGTGGATATGTAGTGTGGGAATCAGTCCCTAATGTTAAAGATTTCTACTTCTTTATAAGTGGTGCAAGATTTCATATAGTATTTTACAATCATGTAGAGTTATAAATTCCTCAATGTGCTTTCTATGACAGCTGGTTTTTCTCCTCTGCACCAGTGCAGGGGGCTGCTGTTCAGTAGGCTGAAACTCTAAAATAGCATCTGGAAAAAAAAAAAGAAAGACTTACAAGAGAAGGAAGTAAAAACTTGGTAAGTGGCAGCATGAAGGCACTAAATGGTTAAGCTGTCTGACCAAAGAAAACATATTTCACCCAGTACCATCTGCTATATCATAAAAGCAGTCCACAGACATAGAGTGGAAAGTGAGGTGTGTTATGCTGGTACAGCATGCTACAGGCTAAGTGTAATAACAAAAAGTGGTAATGAAAAAACCCTAGCAAAATTTAACACTGGACAAATACATTCTATTGAATATTTAGGCCAACCTCAGGTTATAGCTAGGTAAATTTTGTGATTAATTGTTTCATCCATAGATTGCACTTATGGAGAGCTGCATTGCACATGTTTGTGCAGTTAATTTAGCTTCGCTGGTAACTACTTTATCCTCTGCATTGCATCTAAGTAAATTTTGTTGAATGGGCGAATTATAAAGTCTCAGTATTTCACAATTTCAATACCCGTTTTTCTTAGATGAAAAAAATCATATTTTTAAACTGCTAGATATATGCTGAACTAAACCATGGGGGAAAAACACTACATATATAAAATATAAAGAAAAAGCAGAAAATTACAAATGCTGTGTATGTTTCCCATCTCTTAACGATCTAAGAAAAAACTATATATTCTGTGGTCATTTGAAAACAATGTATATGCACCAGAGTCAGTCAAGGTCATTCTTCAAGTAAGTGCTTAACTTTGTAGAATTACTAGTTTGTAGTTATTTTAATGAGCTGTATACATTTGCAAAATATATAAGCAAGCTGTAGCTCTCTTCTACATTAGTACTGCAATGCTACATCCTGTTTTAGAATACAGAATAAATTAAAAAAAAAAAACCCAGTGTTATTTTAGATTGAAGGGGACTACACAAAAATAGCGAAGGAATGGATCTGTGGTTCAATGCCTTCTTTTCTTTTGCATCAACTCTAGGTTGCTATAGGTTGCATCAACTATGGACTGCTTTTCTTTACCTTCCAGATCTTGGCCAGTCTTCTCAGTCCCTCAGTCAGTGTACAGGTGATTCCTCCATCCTCTCAGCCTCTGGTACCAGCTTCCATCACGCATTTGCCACATTTTCACATTAACACATTTCTGCTTTTTCCCACAGCAATCTGCAGAGCAGTCTTGCTATTGTTTTTCTTTCCTTTTTAAAATTCTCCTTTGCCACGATGCTGCCCAAAAGCTTGGCAACAGCTAGGCCAGTAGTGTGCTAAAGCAACTGCCTACTCTGCTGACTAATGGTGCCTTATTGTATCTGGGTACTCCCACATCAATCTGCCTACTTTCTCATCTGTTTTCTCCCATTTTAAACTAGTAGCAATCTGATGCAGGGTTTGGCCTGCTGCACAGCACCCAACACAATGAATTTCTATTACATCTGAGGTGTCAATGCACTATGGGAGTGTAATAGACTTAACTATAATCAAAATATGATAGAACATGTAAGCAAAGCTGCTGATTAGTTAAAAATGGCATAATAATTTTACATTGCATACATGATCAGTCTGGTAAAACAGGGACCTGGTTCTCCATAGTAGATGCTTTGGTGGAGGCAGTGTTCATCTGCAGCTTCCTAAGGAGAGCTTGGAAACATGCAGGGTAGGATTAATTTCTCCTAATATCAGAAGTCTACGGTGTAGATTTTTCTATCTGAGCTGCCTAAAGAACTTTATAATCACTGGGATGAAATAGATAGTTGTACAGCCCGATATAATGGATTGCTTCTAGACATCTGTTTTAGGGTAAGAACAATAGTATAAATAGAAGAACTTTCATCTTTGACTGTTATGGGAGCATAAACAGGTAAGTGAGAAACATCTGCATTGCAGGCATCTGGATCTTGTAAAAAAAAAAAAAAAAAAAAAAGAAAGAAATCATTTACTGCATCTGAGAAAGGGACACAAATATATGTTTTACATGACCAAAACATCACCCTGGTGCTGGTCTGGCAGTGGCAAGCAGCTTGGACAGGGATATGACCCCACTCTCCTAGCTGCTTTCATATTTGCTGTTGGGAAGCCATTGCCTAGGACTGGTAAAAGGGAGAAGGAGAAGAGTAAGGAGCTGTTGTACAGATATGCTTGGAACTCACAACAGTCTGAGGAGGTGCTTCTCCCACTCTTCCTCCTGTTCCCTTCATGCAATCATGCACAAAGTGGCCTCCAGCATTTCACAGAAAGACTCAATAAAAGATTGCTGTGTGATTTATTCCTCCTCCAAGTCACAATAATGAAGTGGAAGTGAATGTAAATGCACAGAGGAGTAACCATTGCTAGGAGTATCAAACTGATTACCCATTACCTGTGTTCTAGAGAGTAAATCAATAGCAAATAAATTTTTTACAGAATGACTGGGGTAATCACCA
The DNA here is from genome assembly GCF_012275295.1 of Melopsittacus undulatus. NCBI lineage: Eukaryota > Metazoa > Chordata > Aves > Psittaciformes > Psittaculidae > Melopsittacus > Melopsittacus undulatus. Next base: position 33,842,438 of record NC_047529.1, on the reverse strand, counting down.
AACTCTAGCCATAACGATAACTGTTCGATCTCTGTATGGCATGTTGGAGCTTAAAATGAAGGTCTTGTTCAAATCTGATTGGAATTCAGAGAAGGCATCTTAGCTTATTACCATTACTATAGTGCTGGATTCTATTTACATTGGTAAACAGTTTAAAATACTTGACATGTTATTCAATTAAACCTGTGATTGCTAACTGACAGACCAAAGTGCATCGATTTTTCCAACCACATTAAGCTAAGTATGTGGCACAGTGTTTCATTAGCCTGTCTGCTTAACCCTTTCACATTAATTCAATTACCCAGTATAAAATTAATGTGTAAAATATTAAATAACTCTAAATTTCTAAATTAGAAGGCATTGCAAGAATATATTCATCTTGATAGTTTCTGATATATATTTATTACTAGATGATTTACCATCTGCTATGGATCACATTGTTATTCAGATGGCAAGAATCACTTGGACGATTTTTTTTCCTCTGTACTCCCTCAGTAAATTGATAGATTCATAGAGGATAAGACTAAAAAGGACATGAGATTATCTTCTCTGACCCCATGTAGGTCACTGGTCATAAATTTTCCTTTTACTTCAAGGTGAAGACCAGTAACTTCAGTCTGACAAAAGCACAATTTGTGGGTTTTGCTAAAGCAAGTGTTCTGCAGAGACAGGCAAGCTTAATTTAAAGACATCAAGAAATGAAGACTTAGTTCCCTTCTCTGGTCATCTATTCCAGTACTCAGTCACTCTCATGGTTAGAAATACATGCCTTATTTTAAATTTGAATTTGTCTAGATTTAACTTTCAGTCATTAGTTCTTGGTGTGCTTTTCTTCATCCACTATTTTCTGTCCGTTAAACTTTTGTGAATGCTGCAGTCAGTCATAGAACAGAATCAACTAGGTTGGAGAAGACCTTTAAGGTCATTAAGTCCAACCATTACCCCAGAACTGCCAAGTCCACCACTAAGCCATGTCACTAAGGGCCTGACCTACATGATTTTCAAATACTTCCAGGGATGGTGATTCCACCACTTCCCTGGGCAGCCTGTTCCAATGCCTGACTACCCTTTCAGGGAAGAAATTTTTCCTAATACCCAATCTAAACCTTCCCTGGTGCAACTTGAGACCATTATCTCTTGTCCTATAACTTGTTAATTGAAAAAAGAGACCAGACACCTCCTCTTTCCATACTCCTTTCAGATAGTTGAAGAGAACAATAAGATCCCCCATAAGCCTTTTCTTCTCCGGACTGAACACCACCAGTTCCCGCAGCTGTTCCTCATAAGACTTGTGCTTTAGGCCCTTCACCAGCTGTAATGTAACCTCCTTTTTGCTGCCCTAAACGTTTAAAAAATTTATATTTAAGGCATTTTCTGCAGCCTCCAAATTGGTTTTATGGCTCTCTTGTACATTCGGTCATTTTTTTCCACTCCACTTAGAGGTAAGTGTGCTGGAACTGCCCATAGAACTTTGTTTCAAATCTCAGCAGTGTCAGCTTTCATACTCACTACTCCATTGTTTGTGGGTCCACTTTATGCCATAGGTTTTTATAGGGAATCTATCTTGAATTATTTGTCACAGTAGACAAGGTCTCTTGAAATATTTTGCTTTCTAGGATTTATTCCCTGGTTCCATACTGCTTGTTCTTAAGTGTCATTTTGTGTTTGACCATATTAATGTTAATTTTCTTTGCCTGTGTCTAGATTAGTAAATGATGGATTGTTTTGTGTGCCTGTAGTGCTTTCATTAGTATTGACTATCTGCTAATCTTGGTGTCATCTGCAAATTTTACCAGCAATGAGTCTATGTTTACTTACAGATCATTACTAAAAATGCTGAATTATGTCAAGTACTAGTACTAATCTTTATGGGATCCAAAGAGAAATAGCATCACTCAGTTACGATTCCCTATTTATACTTCCTTTTTGGAAACAGAAAATTGAGGTCATCTAGTGGATTACTAATGTGTTTAACAGGTACTTCGTTGTCTTATGCTGGTTTTGTTTTGATCAGAAGGTTGTAGCACTGGGTGACTTCACAGGAGTCTAAATAGCACAAGGTGTAATAGTTGTATGCTGCTGTCAACAAGTATTTCTTCAGTTTTCTACAAGAATGAGCTTTAATTTTTTTAGGTATGGATAAGAGTCCAAACTAAATACACTGTACAAAAACCTATAGAATTGTATTTTGGAAACAGAATAATTGAAAAGTATTCAAAGTAAACAACCTCTCAGATTTGTCTTGCATGTTTTCAATTTGTTGCATGAAGGGAATGATTCGCATTAGTTAAAAATAATTGTTGTGAAAGATTCCTTATTTTAAACATCAGAGGAAGTTCATACTTCTTTCTTTTCCTGCAAGCTGTGATCCATAACCTTAACAACTAAGGTGCTTAGTGTGTCCTTTTCCTTTGTGTTGTATTCCAGCCATTAATGGAAGATCATTGCAATAAGTTCATTGACTATTGATGAAAGAAAGAGAACAGGTTAGAGACTTAGAAGTTTGCTTGGGAAGTTGCATTCACAGTTTTACAGTGGGATATGTACATTTTCAGGTTTTTACAGAAGCAGTTCTCTCAGCAGATTTCCAGGCCAAAGCACAGGCATGTTCACTCTCAGTATCAACTGTAATTGTCTAAACCCTGAGCTATTGCTGGAGGCCAGTGAAAGGATTTGTCAGTGATATTAAGCAAATTTCAGTTTAATCTTCAAATTTCTGCTGCTCATGGAGTGCCAGCTTGCAGTCGGTATCAGGGGTCAAAATGCAGGCAGTGATAGCATTTTCTGTTGGAGCTAGAAATGGCAACAAGTCCCAGTTACTTTCTGCCCAGAGCTGTCACAGTCCAGAGGGAGGCAGGAACAGGTTCTCAGGAGGATCCTTATATGAGACAGAACTACCAGTGGGATTCCCAGTTCATTGCAATGGTTCATCACACTCACTGTTCCCTTCAGTCAAGGCTGTCACAGACTGGCCCCAAAGCTACGCAGTGGAAAACAATGAACTAATAACAACATAGAAGCACAGTAACCAGCAAAGTCACAGCAAGGCCAGTGAGTACAGGAATTAAACACGAAAGAAAAAGGATTTTAATACAACTTGCAACTGGAAGTACCACTGCTCCACCAGCTGCAGGAGCCCACAGTTCAAAGGCAGAAGAGAAAACTGAAGTGATTTGTGCTAGCAATGGCAAAAGAAGGAGAGACAAGGATAAGAGATATTCAGGACAATACATTACTTTGTTTTCTCAGTGTAAATCAAGTTGGAGAATGCTGTTCTGCTACTTGCTTTGAGGAAAGTCTAATTGCTCTAGCCAGAATCTGACCTGTGGCTGTAAAAAGCTTTCACATACAAAGAGCATAAAGCCTCCAGCTCCCAGATTCTGGCTCTGTACTACCGCATAATGCACTTTGCAGGATTCGGAAAGGTCCTTTAACTCTCCACTACACTGGAAGCCTTAAGGAAAAAAACCGCATTTCTATCAAAATGCCTTGGCAGCATCCTTTCTTCCAGTCCAATTCCCTTATGCGTAAGCAAAAAACATTGAAGTTCAGTATCAAGCCAGAAACATTTCATGTGTCCTAGTCAGGGTACCTGAGACACAAAGACATAGCTGAATGTTGTGGGTTTTGAAGTCCCATGCCCGTCTCCTTTCTCCATCATTTGCAAGGCTCCACCTTGTTTCAGAGTGAAAAGCAGTCTCAAACTACCTTGCAAGTACCATAGGATCAGAACCTGAACATCTGCAGATCCTGGAAAGCAACTGGCAACAGTGACTTACCAAGGTGATGTGAACAGGAGGGAAGAAAGGAACCATTGCAGGTTGCAGTGGTGATGCACAGACCCATTCTGCTCTGTGCTTAACATTCTTGTGGATAACTTGAGGGCTGCACTTTCAAATGAGAGTGGTCGGAAATTTGGGAGGTGAAAGTCACAAAAGTGAGATGGCATTGAGCAAGTATCTTTAAGAGGATAATTAGTCTTTCAAATAATAACTGAGGGTCCTCTATATCAACCTTGATGTAGCTCCAGTTGTCCAAAGTTGATTGAAATCATAGGAGCTACCAGTACCCAGAAATCATAGATGCTTAGTACAGTAGTTTCTTGCATGGTATTTTGTTTGAAGTCAACCAGAGAAGTCTGAAAAGAGTCCTGTAATACTACAAAAACTGTAAACTGTTGGTTAGAAACCCACACTAGGCCAGACTTGCCTCTTGAGCCCCTAAGTTGACTTTTGGGTTGAGCTAAAGACAGCTTAATGGGTAAAGCAAAGTAGAATTAGGAATTCATTCACTGCTTCCTGTCAGCAGGTGGCTGTTCAGCCATCTCCAGGAAAGCAGGGCTCCTTCATGCGTGACAGTTACTTGTGAAGACAAATGCCGTAACTCCAAACGATTCCCCTTCTTTCTTCTTCACCCAGATTTTATTGCTGAACATGATGCCACATGGTCTGGAATATCCCTTGGGTCAGTTGGGGTCAGCTGTCCCAGCTGTGTCCCCTCCCAACTCCTTGTGCACCCCCAGCCTGCTCACTGGTGGGGCGAGAGCAGGAAAGGCCTTGACTGTGTGTAAACTCTGCTCAGCAATAATGGAAACATTCCTGTGTTATTAACACTGTTTCCAGCACAAATCCAAACCACATCCCCATACCAGCTACAATAAAGAAAACTAACTCTACCCCAGCCAAAAGCAACACACCAGGATAAGTAAGTCATCTGAAAAACCTACCTAAATAAAGCGTTCTTCCTACAGTTGCTGTTCCTTCTTTTCTCTGGGTTCAAATCTGAGTCCATGGACCTGGGTATTATCTCAGTGCATAGAATGGTGTGCTTGCATTGCCATTATACCCTGCAGGGATATTCATTCCCCTTCCCAATCTGGCAGCCTGTGCTTGTGAGCAAGACTCATTACAACTGAGCATGCTGTTCTATGGTATGCCCTAAGGCGGAGGAAATGACTGTGGTCCAACTCTCAGCTCAAGAGTATTGTGCACCAGGATATTAACTGTAAAATTGGCAATATTGCTTTGGTGCAGAGGCTTCCTCCAGGCACCCACAAGACAGATGGCTTTATCAGTACACAGCCATTCACCTCTGCATTGCAATTGGGAAGAAATACAAATTTCCAGTTATCTTTGCTAAGCAATTTTACAGCTGACTATCTGAAATTAAAGCACCCTCCCTTGGTTGTGCTTTGCATTTTTATAGTGACTGTCAGTCTTTTTTCCACAGTGCTACACTCAGCCTTCTACAGTTTCTAATGCTCATAAAAATACGTGACACTAAGTTAACCAAGATGAGTGCTTCTGACTGTAGGGAACCAAGCAAAGGAAGATTCTGCATAATCTGTATAACTGAACACTTCCTATAGACCAGCGTAAAAAACAAATTGTCTCTATGAGGGAAAGGCTTTTGTGTAATAGTTCTGACAAATGCATTGGTACCCACCTCATGGAAAGTCTTTGTAGAGCATGTACAAAGGGCAGCTTTCAGCCCTGCTCCTCCTGAAGTGAACTGTGCACTGGTCTTTGAAGTGGTATGAGCCAGGGATTGAAGCAGTGCATTTCTCAGTAACTGAGTATCTGTCTTTGCCTCAAATGAGTGGGAATCCATGAACATTGTCCTCAAACTGGAGTGAGTTTTCTATCAGTCAAAAACTGGTTAGAGCTAAATTTTGAGAGGAAGCAGGCTGGGCATTTGCACCCCCTCACTATGGTAGTATCTGTGCTCCGGTTGCCAAATAAAGATGACACAAACTCCCCATAAGTGAGAGGTAACACTAAATCATGCTTATCTACTAGTGCCACCTTGCCATCTGGGAAAAGCAGTTGGTTGAGATTTCTGTATGCTGTGAAATGGGAGGAGTTTGCATTCAGCTCTGAAAGTAACTTCCAGGTGGGACAATCTGTCCCAGTGGTTCCTAATTCACAAAGAAGCCATGTACTGAAAGCTGTCTCTCTGCATGCAAACTGGAGAAATCAAGTGAAAGTCTGTTGGCAAGGCTGTGATGCAGGAAGGAGATAAAAAAACTCAATGGGTTTTTTTTTCCTTTACATACTGGAGCAGTGAACTGCATTTCCTGCCTTGGAGAAGGAGTGTATGAAGGTTGGAGGAAGCCCTCTCTCTAACTCTTGGAGTGAGGAAAGAAAATCCCAGAAGCTTATATTTGAAACCCTCCCTTTTATCTCCAGGTCTGGGTAAGAACACAGTAATACAGATCGACAGGAAGACGTAGAGGGGAGATAAGGAAGGAGGGAAGAAGGGTAAAAGGACACATCCAACCTGAAGAGTCCTGTTTGCTCATTCATAAAGAAGAAACTTTGCCTACTTTTCTTTATATCCTTTATGTTCTTTCCTGTATCTTTTCCAAGCCTGCTTCATCCTTTCAGAGATGGGAGGACCAAAAACTGCCCATGTTATTAAAATGCAGGTTCACCATGTCTGTTTTGAAGTTTGCTGTGATTTTTTCTCTAGTCCTTTCCAAGTAATTAGGTTGCTTTTTGACCCTTTACTGGGTACTGAGCTGACATCTTCATAGACCTGTTACTTCATTCCTGAATGGTCCTTATCAGTTCAAGTGCACACGTTGATGACCACAGTGCTCTTCAGCAGCTCTGCAGCATCAGCTTTCAATTTTAGTCCCTGTTATAACAGTAGTGGAATCAGCAGTCTCTGTTACCCCATTATTCGTCACCTTTTCCAGGTCAGTTCCTGACACAAAGTTCCACAGGACTGTCTTGGTGATTTCCTTCCAGTGGGAAAACTTTGCATTCCTATTTTTTCTTTCATATCTTTCAATTGCTTATTCATTCAAATGAGGATCTTCTTAGCCCATGAAACTTCTTTTTAAGTGTGGGGTTTTTTTCCCAATGACTTTTAAGAATGTACTTTAGTACACCTTGTCTGCTTATTTGCCAGTTCCTCACAAAAAAAGCCAAGTATGTCAAGTATGTCATCCCTTTACAGAAGCTTAATGGGGAGCGCTTCCTTATACATTTTTCCGTATGTCTGCTCAGTCTTCTCCTTGCAGTGGTTCTACTGATGTGCTGAACAAGAATATCAGGTTCACTGGTCTATAGTTCCTTGGATCATCCCTGGAATCCTTTGTAAAACTTAGCCATTTCACCATCTTCCTATTGCCTGACACTGAAGCAATTCCCTGTGAGAGGTTACGCACTAGGGCTCACAGTTGTGTTATTTTATCCTTCAGTTGGTTTAGAGCTCTTAAGTGAATACCATCTGGTCCTAGTGGGCTGTCAGTGTTGTGCCCTGGGAAATACAGTCTCTTAAGAGAGAACTCTAAGTGTGGTTCGTCATGCTTAAGTACAAGTGTTCACTGCTTTTTCCCTGTTGTTTTGTTTTCCACTCCTAGGTAATTTGAATGCCGTTTTAATCATTTCCGCTTGGCCTCACAGTCAGACAGCCACAGCACTTAATCAGAACGAAGACTGCCTAATGAAAAAATAAACATTATAGAAATGCTGCTCTTTTGATTAAAATATTTGTCACGCTTTCTTGCCCACATAGTTTGTTTTACCCTCTTCTTACGTTGATGAAAGAATCTTGCAGTGTTCACCTAGAGAGTTCACAACATAAGTCATGTACCTTTATGCAGGATTATGCCTAAAAATAGATTACTGATCGTGTTAAATAGCCACAACTGTGCTGGCACAATGCCGTGCCACAAATAATAGATGTCTCTTTAAGGCATTAGGACATTTAAATAGGAGTATGGATAATAAGGGATGGGAACCATGTGTAATCAGCAATGTGAAGGCAATTACAAGGAAGCAAAACAAGGGGACATGTCAGAAGGTGTGTGAGAACAGAAACTCAACTAGCCAGGTTCCCACTAAAGCTATGTAATTATTTTAAAGCTTTGAAGCATTTCCTAGCATACTTGGAAGCCTCCAGTAATTTATTATATTGCAGTTTCAAGTCTTACAAGAGAATTAATAGAACTTCTGTGGAATCAGAATTTTAGGTGGACTGTTTAGTTGGCTTGTGGCATTGACAACACACAGCATACAGTAATATATATTCAGGCCTTTATATCTGCAAGGAGGGACCAAAGCATTTACAGTGTCTAAACTAGAAACCATTTTTTGATGTTGCAGATCTAAATATCAATCACCACTAAATGTAAGTAACTTTCCTACCTAGCAGACTGCTAAGGAAGACTTTAGAATCTCTTGATGGTTTTGTTTATGCATTTGCTTATGCAAGAACAGTAAATCTCAATAAAATTCTACATTTTGATAATAGCTCCAGATTAATTTTAACTGTGATCACGTGTAGAACAAGTTCCAGCCTTTCTAAAAAAGATTCTACAGGTTTGCTTAGAAGGTGGATCAGGTGCCTTTGTAGGATTCATGACTCACAATTTATAAAGCCATGTGGAATATAGTAACCCACACATTTTGACTATGTGAAAGTTTTGTTTGAAAAGAACAGAGATGTACCAGAAAAAACGATTGACTGAAGTTATGTACCTCTGTTGTAAATTGGTGCTTTAGAATTAGAATCAAAATTACAGTCATGCTTTGAATGTGTCTATATTATCGTCTTAGAATGAATCCTTTTCCATTCCAGAGTCCTGGTACCCCAAAGATCCCTGCTGCAGCTATTGTTTCACACTTTGTGCATTGAAACAAATTGAGTGTCCCTAGCTACAGAAAAGCACAGGATACTCTATGTTAGGGTCTTTCTCACACATAAAATATGGCCAAGCCTCACAGTCATTTGCAGGCGTCACCTTACCTATCTTCAGCTGCTGTACCAAAATACCTGCAGTTCTGGATTACATGTCGGATGGCTGCTTCTTAAGCTCTCTCCTTTGTGTGGTTCACAGTGAAGATTTGGCATGTGGGTAACAGGGTCGCAGTGTGGGACATACATAGAGTTGGAGGCAGAAGAACCCTGCTCAATAGTTAGCTGCATATGCACCTGCACACGTGCACAGTTTTACTGTTGCTAAAATTCCCCGGTAGCAATATAGAACTTCTGGGAATGATCTGTCCAGCTCTTTACAAACAACTGGTTCAAATTCGGTAGCCTTTCAGCTGTGTGTGTACAATGGACAGGTTACAACCCTATGCAGGTCAGTATGGCTGTACACAGAGTATCAGGCTGCAGAAGATATATGGGATGCTGTGATGGAGCCACTCATGATCTGGGACATTCTGCAGAGGGAGTGAGGGATGCCCATGGACATGCAGTCTGACAATCCAGCTTTTTGTCTCATCAGCCACAGAGCAGCAAAGGACACAACGTGAAGAGTTTTCGTCACAGATTGTTCATATCAACTCTGACAGTGAAAAGCACCCACTTAGGACTGGCTAGCCATGAACACGTGTTCAGCCTAGCATGGGAGCCAATATCTGGTGGGTGTCTTGATGCAGATACTGATTTCAGTGGCCTTTGGGGAGCGGAGTGAGAGCCTTTCTCTTTCACAAGCTCACCCCTCTTTGCTCCACCTCTTGTAAATGGAAACAAAATTACAGGCTGTTCACAGGAAAGAGCCTAAGAGCCTAATGTCTTGTTCCTTTGCAAAATAGCAGCCATTGTATGTCACTCCTGTAAAGCAACAAATAATACACTGTCTTAGATTAATAGCAGCTAATTGCCATACACAAACACAGGAGTGGATGTGCTGTTGAGTAATTATGTGTCTTGTGAGTCTTATGTGTCCAGCTATATCCATAGATGTGCCATAGGCTTCCCTAGTTGGATCAGCAGTGTCTTGGTTGCTGAAAAGTGCCTTTATGTTAAATGATGATACCCACCTTCTTCTCAGTCAGGATTGCACTGTGTGTCCTTCCAGTGCGCTACCTTACTGAAGTGATTCGTACATGCTCTGAATACTGGGATCACTGCACAACAGTACGTTACACTTGTGAGGAAAAGGGAACTCTGCTACCAACTCTTTCCTGGGTTAACTGTGACTCTGCACTTACACTGGAAGTCTGTCTGCTGCCTGCCAGATGTGATCCTTCCCAGAACAGCTGTTACAGAGAAATCTTCCCACCAATATGCACCCAGAAAATTCTCAGGCCAACAAGCACAGCCCGTAGTGTTCCAGCTTCTCTGGTAGCATGTTCTGCTGGTTGATTTCTGAACCTGCTCCAGAAGCAGCAAGGCATAAAGCTGTTGCTCAAGAAAGACAGCTGATTTTCTGCTATTCTTCTGCTGTTAAATTTGTGTCAGTTTCTATTGTTTCGTCCCTCAGTGGCATCAAGGCACTATGGGTAGGCAGGCTGCAAATACAGGAGTAACTGCTTGGCCGTGGAGCTGTGGGAAGAGAACGAGTCAATTCTCAGCAGGAAATAAATGAGTAGTTTAAGCTACTCCAATGGTAACTCCATAAACCTCAGCAACACATTCTCTTGCTGCTGCCTGTCTGTAACCTTGAGTGACTTTGAGAACTGAACTGTCTGCAATTGTCTGTCTGTGCATCAGCTCATCTGCACAGTATTACAGTCTTCTTTTATTGACAGTACTTCCTACTTCCATCATCACCACATTCCAACACATCCCCCTATTTTTGTACACCGCAAAGATATTACTGTGTAATGCAACAAGATGACTAACATTGCTCCTGTTCCTTGCCTGCCTTAACATCTAAAAATTCATTAACCACCTTCACATCCCTCCTTAACACTGTGCTTTGGTGCACCGCCTACAACAATTTGGAAACAATCTGTGAGTGAGCTGAGAACATTACCTCCCATGCCAACCGATATATTCTCTTTGTTTCCTGGGCTCCTCCATCTGGTGGCATCCATCTGCCTTCCCATGGACTGTAGGCTCTCTGGGGCAGGACTTTCTTCTGTGAGCTGTGCCCATCCTGTTACACCTACAGAGCTGGTGGTTTAGTTGCTGTTTTTTTAGGCAAAATTCCTTTTAGGTTACCTTTAATTTTTAAGTAATGCATGGAATGATTTGCAAGAACGTACTCTCAGATCTAATAACTGTTGAAGTCAAAAGCCTAGGATTAGTTACACAGTTGTGTGCAGAGGAAGATTTGCTGGCTTGTTTTCTTTATATGGTTTGGTTTGTTTATTTCCCTATAGGGACAGCACTTTGTGTTTATTCCTATCCTGCACAAAAAGCCACAGTGGAAGTCATTGGTAGGTTCAGAATCCTGCCCATATTCCTCACCCTGACCTCTTTAAGGATGGTGAATTTTGGAAAGTACTTTAGTTATATATCTGAATAATTTTCAAAATTACAACTTCAGAAGTATACATTTTGCTATTGTTGTCCATGTATAGAATGAAAATTGTGTATGCTTTATGGGAAATACTCTTTTAATATGCTGCCCCTGTATCAGTGTGGAAGGCCTAGAGTAAAACAAGCTTAATGACTCTTGAAGCCAGTGGAGAGTCTTGCTTTAAACTATTGTTCAGAAATGCAACCGCACGTAGGCAGTGCCCTGCAGTGTCCTGCCTGCAATCTTTATCCATCAGGTAAGAACAGCAGCTGTTGGGAGACATCAGCTCCAATCACTTGAGCATATAGTGGGTCACAAGTAACTGATATGTGTAAGCATGCACATTTGCCACCACGTGTCCTTTGATGCCTTAGCTTGCATGCTGCCATGACACTCCTGCTGCAGGTGTGCAGCCTGCCTTCCCATGGCACTTGCGGGTGCCCAATCCTGCTGCTCATGGGGCAAAATTTTCCCCTTCTTGGTCTCATGTTCTTGCTTTTGCACTGCTGTTCTCATGGCCTTGCCCCAGCAAAGTCAGTAATGTGGCTATGGTGGGTTCTCATAGGAAGCAACTGCAGCAGTGGGAGAATTACCTGCCTTTCTCCTGCTTCTACCCCTATTGCTTGGAGCCCAGATAATACACATGCTTGGAGTGTAGCATTTGGTCAGCAAACACCAGCCCTGGCCAGCAATAACAGCATCACAAGCAGGAATCACCAGCAGCAGCTTGAGCAGGTCCCAGTACAATTTGTGTGCTTTCTGCAAGGGACTTTCTGGGCTGACCCTGCTGCACTGGAGGGCAGCCCTGGGGAGGCTGTTCACCTGAGAACCCACATCACCCCTCCTCCCACTGACCACTCAAATATTGCTGTAGAGGGAGATTATGTAGTTGCTGTTTTGTCAGGATAAAAGAAAGTATGCTGAAAAGGAGCTGGGAAAATGAACTGGAAAGTAAGAATCATTGTATGGAGCACAGGCAGCAAGGAAAACCAGGAGCTGAGCCTGATTTTAGAAGATAACTTATTTAAGGTTCTGAAAGTGAACTCAGGATAATGGGAAAAGTAGCTGTCTCTCTCAGAGAAGCTAACAAATTCTGGAGCACATAAAGAAAACAAGTCCTGGGATGATTACAGTGTAGTTTGAGCCTAAATATACAAGGCATCTATCTCGGGGTGGTCAGCAAAACAGTCTTGGGGTGGGCTGCCAAACCTGCCAAAGGTCTGGGCCCCATGCTGCCATGCTTGCCCTGCTGCTTGCCACTGAGCTGTGGTGGGTGACACACTTGTGTCCCTGTACCATGCTCCAGAGAGGCAGGGACATGCTTGCAGGCAGCACAGCTCAAAAAGCTTCTCAGGGAGTGCCAGTCCAGGAGGGCTTCCAACAGTGTGAAGAGGAGTTGTTCCTTTTGGTTGATTCCTGCTGCATTTGGTGAAGCAGCCCTTGCTGGTCCTAAAGGCACAGGATTAAAGCAGAGAAGCTTTTCATGTCATTATTGATTTATCCTCTTGATGAAGAAGAACACAGAGTGGTGGATATTGACAGCTGGGTTCAAAGTGTTCCTCGTCTTTAATTCTGGGATGAGGAAGATGTCAGCATTTAATTTGCATTCTCATCTGCTTGATGCCTATTAGAAAACAGTACCTCCATCAAGCAATGAAGGCATTAGTAGGTGAAGGAGGCAAGCCATCTGTGTTGCACATGGAATCCCCGTGTATTTGCCAAGAGAGCCCTTGGCTTCTGGTGCTTTTCCTCCGCCATTAGCTGCTCCCCTGGCCAGGAGGGCCATGGTCATCTGTGCATTGTGGCAGTCAGGACTCAAGGGGCTCGAACTTCAAAAGGAACAGAGGCAGCCCCTTGTTTATTCCAGGTTCTCCCCAAACAGCCTGGCAGGGTTATTCTTTCAGAATCCTCAGGACATTAATACACATTTTGGTAACACCTGCAATTACAGAAAGCGTTCTGCAATTCAGCTATGCTGAGCATAGCCAAGAAAACATTTTTTAAAGACAGTTGTGGCATTCAAGGCATACTCTTTCCCTTCCCTTTTATTCTTCACACAAAGAAACTTGGTTGGAAAGCTCTCCCTTTCTGAATGCTGTGCCACAGGAATCTCACCGCTATTCTTCGAAAGGAAAAAATTACACACAAAATTACAGAAATTGTTAGTAACACTTTTTTTGCCACTCCTGAAAATCTGATACTGCAGTACGTACGTTTTCCTATGAACGCAGGAAAGGCTGGAAACTCAGCATGCTGTGTATTTCCAGAAGAACAGGATCCCAGACCATTAGCCTCGTCCAGTTCTGGGCAGCAAGACCAGGCATTCTTCTGGTTGTGCAGGAAATTAGTGTGGGTCATATGGGGTGAAACAAGAAGAATTAAAAAGCCTTTGCCTTTTTATAGCATAGATTTTCATCCCAAATTCATTTGGGCAGGTACAGTGACTCATAATTACTGATATGCTTTCCATTAACATCAGTCAGCTCCCAGTTTTATGTTGTTTCCTGTTAATGCAGTAGTTCCTGTAGCTAAAATACACAGCACTTAGGTTTGGCTTGGGATCACTGTGCAAGTTCATATTTAAACAATTAACCAACAGATTGGCAGGTCCCCAGTCTCTTGCTTTTAGCATTTACGGTGATGTTATAGGACGAGTTCAACTCAAGTGATCCTTTTTGTGAATGAGATACAGCTTCACTGGTGTTGACAGCGTTCACATGGTATAAACGTGGTGCAGCGAGAGGTAAAAGAGATCTGCCCAGTGTGTGCTATGCAAGCCAGAGCCTCATAAGAAAGCAGCAGAATTCCTTTATCTAACATTAATTAAGCATATTTTGCAAAGTTCTGGGGATTCTTGATAAGCAGTGTTGTTGTGAAATACCTAATGTAGAGTATTTCTCCAGGTAGAAACGTTTCATGTTTCTGCTGTTTTTACTGCATGAATTTTTCTCAGACAACTTTAGGCTGCTGTGGCAGAGACTAAAGGGGTATAAATCAACACTGTTCTGTGGAGCACTTGTGATAAAAACTGATGTGGGCTCATGTTGGTGCCCTACCACCTAGAGATTTTTACCCTGCATGTTTAGAATTATAACTGCAACAGGAGCCAAATTCTGCCTTGCTGTCCAGATTCAAAGGTGCCTGTATTGATAATGGGGAAAAGGAGCTTTTTCAGCACAGTCTATTCATGGGCACTCTTAAAAGAAGGAGATATTAATTTTTTTTAGATTATATTTTACCACTTCTTCTCACATTGTGTATTATACAATCGCAGGAGCAGAACTGAATCCATCTTATACCACTGAAAAGAAATCACAGTTAACAGAAAGGAGTAATAACAGTAATAATAAGTTTAGATTAGGTATTTTTAGTGGTAAAGCTTTAGCAGTAGAAAAAGGGGCAATATGCTGAGTGAAAGAGAACACTATCAGACAAAAAAAAAGAATTCATTTTCAAATGTGCCTCCAAATAACTCTGTTATATTAGCACATCTTTTCAACTCGGGTCATGACCACGTTAAGCTTCCTACCCAGTCAGGTCATCCTGTGGGTATAAATATATGCTCTAAGTTATATAAAAGCCATCCAATCCTATTTGCATTGTGGCTCCACGACACAAAATGCTATAATGGCCTTCTTTTTTGTGCCCTGTGCTATCTATAAAGCAGGCTTAGGCCCTTTTGTTCTTAAGGAGGTCAGCTGTCACCTCGCTCTCTTAATGAGCTTCAGGCATTCCTGGAGAGTTTTCCAATATTGCGAGGCATGCCTGGCCCGGGCAGGACAGCTACAGCTCTGCCAGCACCTAGGCGGTGCAGACAGATCCCATGTGACAGGTTATGCAACAGGAGCTGGGCTTTATATATCCCTAGGACCCTGAGCATCTAAAGGGCTCGAGGGAAAAGAGCATCAGGTGAGGAAAAAAATGTTTGCATACTGTGCTTCTTGGAGTGCTTTGGCACTGTAGTGAACCACATTAGACTTAATCTTATGTTTCATCAAGAGGTCAACTTGAAAAGAATACCTGAGATGTAGTAATATTTTGTGTGTTTTGTATTGTAGGGACTGAAATTCTACAAAGACTCAGAAACCATGCTTTTTCCGCTCCGGAGAATGACACCTGGGTATATGAGGTTGTTGCAGGTATGAAAATTCTGTCTTTTTCTTTGCTTTTAATTAGACCTTTGAAATAGCAGTATTTCTCTTGCTCAGACTGATTTGATTTCAAATTATTGCATGACCAACCCAAGGGAACATGGGCTTCTGGTGGGTTAACTTGCATAACGACTCAAAGAAGTCTTAATTAAGCCTCTGCTGAAAAGTAAATGAATTATGATAATTCTTGATAATTGGTATCGTGCTGGAATACTGAATGCAGAACACTTGAAAAGGGTTTATGTATCTGCAGTGCCCGAACAGAAACTACTTCTCCATCATTTCTCTTACAATGGCTTTGTGTACTCGGGGCAGTAGGAAAATGTTAATGGGAAGGATACTGGGTTCCCAAGTGACTCAAATGAGCTGTCAATGAAACACTTCAGCCAGCTTCTATGGTTATTATAAATCTCAATCAGTATTGACCTCTGGAACACTGGGGGACCAGACTATCAATCATTATATGAAGAAAAAAATAAAAGAATATATAGAAAATGTTTTACATCAGCTATCCTGGACTTGGAGAAGGCTCAGGTTCTCTATGACCTCACTGCAGCCTTCCAGTATCTGAAAAAGGCCTTCAGATGGATGGAGGATGCCAGAGAGGGGCTCTTCGTCAGGGGCTGTAGCAATAGGACAAGGGGTAACGGGTTAAAACTTAAACAGGGGAAGTTTAGATTGGATATAAGGAAGAAATTCTTTACTGTGAGGGTGGTGAGGCACTGGAATGGGTTGCCCAGGGAAGTTGTGAATGCTCTTTCCCTGGCAGTGTTCAAAGCCAGGTTGGACAGAGCCTTGGGTGATTTGGTTTAGTGTGAGGTGTCCCTGCCCATGGCAGGGGGATTGGAACTAGATGATCTTAAGGTCCTTTCCAACCCTATCTGTTCTATGATTCTGTGATAAATAATTGAGAATAAACAAGCTCAAAAATATATATGCCAAAGTAGACCGTCTTCCTTGCTGTACTCCAGATTTTTATATTTACGGAGTATATATTCTTTTGTTGGAAAATCTCACAGCTCTGCATCCAAAATCATAGACTGCAGTAGCTGGGAGGTGACAGTTGAAAGGCTTAGCTAAGGATGCTGTGTTTCAGTCCTAGCAGTGAATTACTTTCATGCCTCCCTGCATATCTTCTGATATCACCTTACACAGTAATTTTATTTGGAATTTCTTTATTCTGCTGCTGAGGTAGCCACACTGTCAGCCACATTTATCAAGGTAAGAGCTCTGATTATTTAAGCTCACATAAAAAACCTGGAATCTGGAAGTGACAATCAGGTTCCTTGGAATCTGTCACAGTGGTGCCAAGCCTTCTGCCCATGGACTACAGGGGAAAGCATAAACAAAATAACTATTTGAGGCCTAGTCATCATTTCAGATAAGAAATGCTGCAACTAGAAAGACACGTGATATAGAATCATAGAATAGTTAGGGTTGGAAAAGACCTTAAGACCATCTAGTTCCAACCCCCCTGCCATGGGCAGGGACACCTCACACTAAACCATATCACCCAAGGCTTCATCCAACTTGGCCTTGAACACTGCCAGCCATGGAGCATTCACAACCTCCCTGGGCAACCCATTCCAGTGCCTCACCACCCTTACAGTAAAGAATCTCTTCCTTATATCCAATCTAAACTTCCCCTGTTTAAGTTTGAACCCGTTACCCCTTGTCCTATCACTACAGTCCCTAATGAATAGTCCCTCCCCAGCATCCCTGTAGGCCCCCTTCAGATACTGGAAGGCTGCTGTGAGGTCTCCACGCAGCCTTCTCTTCTCCAGGCTGAACAGCCTCGACTTTCTCAGCCTGTCTTCATATGGGAGGTGCTCCAGCCCCCTGATCACCCTCGTGGCCCTCCTCTGGACTTGTTCCAACAGTTCCATGTCCTTTCTATGTTGAGGACACCAGAACTGCACACAATGCTCCAGGTGAGGTCTCACAAGAGCAGAGTAGAGGGGCAGGATCACCTCCTTTGACCTGCTGGTCATGCTCCTTTTGATGCAGCCCAGGATACGGTTGGCTTTCTGGGCTGTAAGCGCTCACTGAAGCCAGCTCACGTTCATTTTCTCATCAACCAACACCCTGAAGTCCTCTGCAGGGCTGCTCTGAAACTCTTCTCTGCTCAACCTGTAGCTGTGCCTGGGATTGCTCCAACCCAGGTGTAAGACCTTGCACTTGGCATGGTTCAACTTCATGAGGTTGGCATCATGCCGCCTCACAAGCATGTCAAGGTCCCTCTGAATGGCATTCCTTCCCTCTAGCATATCACCCGAACCACACAGCTTGGTGTCATTGGCAAACTTGCTGAGGGCGCACTCAATCCCACTGTCCATGTCAGCAACAAAGATGTTTTAACTCACAGTGCTAATATGTGTAGGAATTTATAATTTGCTTTCTGGGTAGTCCAGTGTATCACATATATTAGGCAAGCAACAGTAAATTTCTTTTCTGATTGTTATTCTTGTAATCAGTAAATAGTTAATTTTTTATCTTTACTTTGATTGACATTTCCTGCTTCTTTGTTGGACTTGACAAAGAGACTGGTGTTAAAACTTGTCTTCTTGGTCTAGTCCTACCTGCAGAGCTAATAAAAGATGCTACTGATCCCTTTTAGCCTTACTTCCCTGAATTAGTCACTAACATTCAAGGGAGCATCAGTGTGTCAGTAGCTTATCTGCAGGAAGGAAGAGATCTTTGTACTCCACAGAACAAGAAAGTCCATGGTTGGCCTAAACCTCCATGCTTGATTCAGCTCTCCCTCTCAGCCATGTAACCAGAGGGAACCCTCTTAAAGTTACTGAAATCAATGAGTTAGAAATGAAAGAAAAATCATCTCAGAAATGTGTGCTTTCTTTTTCAAAGTGATAAAAAGGCAGGAAATGGGGGGCCTTCCAAAGTGTGCCGAATACTCTTCAGCAGAAAACAGTTATACTATATTAGATCACTACCTTTTGGAGGTTCAAAGACCCACATTTGTGTTGCACTCAGCTGAATCAGAGTTTAACTTCTCCTGTTTCTCCCATAGACTCAAGCTGCAGGAAAACTTGCTACCAATTCATCCGACACAGTGCTGCAACGGGCAGCATTGCTACTGGGAATGTTTGGGATCAGTATATCCAGCTACAGTACACACCAGCTAACTCAACAGAAGAGACTTCCCCTGACCCTTTAAGCTGCACTGGGATGTGACCCAAGAAGTAATGACTTATGTCACAGTGCTGATGAGTGGCTTTTCTGCCTCAGTTGCTGGTGTGGCAGTAATGAGACACTTTGCAGCTGTGATTTCTACATGCAAGTTAAAAAGATGGAAGAATTACCGACTTATTCGAGAAAGACAAAAAGAAAAATGACTAGCAGAGGCATCAGATTTCCAGATAAGATGAACTGTCTGTAAATACAATGGACTTTTTTTGTTATCCAGTGTATACATAGAGATCTAAAGGTATAAAATGCTGTTAAAATTGGAGTAGGTGTAAACAGACTGATGGAGTACCATGCTTCATTAGTGTCACCTTGTTGCAGCTTTTGCTAATTGACATGCAAAGACTGACTTTGAAAAGGCAAAGTTAGAAGCAACATATTCCTTATTACAAGAGTTAGACCAAATAAAAATAATGTTTCATAGACTCTCTGTGCTATCTAACTTGATATATACATTTGTGTGTATTACAGAATCTGTGCACCCTAATGTTTCCTATTGAACTTAAACATTTCTTGATGCCTTTTGTGTTTAAATGTTTGTGTCTTGTAGAACAGGCTGGTAGCCTTCTGCAACAGCAGATCAGGTAACTCTCTAGTCTGTACAGAAACTCTCTACTCTAGAAAGTATCAGTAAAAATAACAGGTTGGAATTCACTGCAGCACTCAATATCTACTCATATTCCTCCACAAAGCCCACTCAGCTCATAATATACATTCTGATTAAAATAAAGATAGAGATTGACCTTTTATTTCCCTCCTTTTCCCTTGCTTTCTTGTTCTACTCACTCAATGCAGTAGCTTATTCAGGAATGTTCTCTTTCTATTGGTTTGCATTTTTCCAACTGTTTCAGATGCTCTGTAGCTTCTTCATGCATATGTTAGCATTTAAAACCTTTGTACTCGGTTACTAAATACAAATATTATTTTGGGTTTTTTCCTGTGGTTAAAATTATTTCTTCTGTCAACACTGTTTATATTCAGCCACTAAGGGGCATCCTACACAGCTGAATATTTTGAAGCCTTTCGATTACTCATTGCAGCTTACAAACCACGAATGGAATCAGGTGGAAATTTTTACTTTTTTTAATGTTTAAATTGTTCTTGCCTCTGTCTCCGGTTCTCCCACCCTCCAAGAAATGTCCCCCCACCCCCCACAACTGCTGTTACACTGAAGAAGATGAGAAAATCAGTGTTTACAAGGTCGGTTTTTGCAAAGTACCAGGTCACAAATTACCTCCATCTTGTGTGGCCTTCTGCTTATATTGAAACAAACAAAAAATCATATTATGGAACATTCTGCCTTCACTTACAAGAAATGAAACAAAATACTCAATGCCCTTGACAAAAGTAAGAATAATATCTCTGGAAAGCATTTAATCACACTGATTGAAGATACACAGTGTGAACCCCACAGCCACCCTCAATATGCCATAGTAATGGCTTTTTAATCAATGCATATGATTTCGGGCAGCTGCATTGCTGTGAACTGATCTGCCCCCATGCAACAAGAATGTAAGATCATTAGATGTTTTCAGTGCCATTACTATGCTAATATGAACTCTTCTGTTAGATAAAAGCTAAGAGTAATAACAGTATAGTGTTAAGAAGATATACTAGAATAGAACGAGTGATAACTTGACCACTGAGACATTCCCATTTTACTGTATCATGGAAATGATGCTCTTGAGGACTATGTATTTTTTCTGTGAGAGCTGCTTTGAATAGTTTTGAAAGTTTTATCTGGTACCACTGAAAATGACAGGAAGACAGCACAGGCAATAGGCAAATGGAGTGTGGGGAGGCTCAGTAAAGGTATGAGCCTCAGGAGCCTCAGGAACATACAGTGATTGCTGTTTGTTAGAGCAAACACTCATTGGCAGAGGAAGGAAAGGCAACTCACAAAGGAGCCCGTGGTGCTCTGCCTTTGTTCAGCATGTTCTGAAGTACCAGCATGGTCCCATGGGCTCCTCACTCCTAAAGGAAGCTGGCCATATGAAGTTGTCCTACTTCTGCACCCACTACAGCAAGGGGCACAATGCACAATGAGAACAAGCTAAAGACGTTTTCTTCCTAGTTGCCAACTAGCTAATTTTGTCCCTATCCCTGTGCTCAGTGTGCCATGTGCTTGGACCCTACCTACATTTCCCATGTTTATAGACATCTAGCTCCAGCCTGCAGGCTGAGTACGTGGCTAGGCTCTGAAAATCTGTGCAGGACACTGCTCTGTGCTGCAATTCCCAATCCTGACTGCAAATTTACTCTTCAAAGGTCTGATCATGCCAAATTTCAAGCATACGTTCCTGTCTTATTGAAGTCAGAGTGTTGGTTAAGGAACATCCTTATATCCTTTGCCAGACTGAGGTATTTAATCTCTTCCTTGATCTCCCCAAAAAGCATTTACATTTAAAATGTATTAGTACTTTTGTATATGGCTTTTGCTTCACAAATGTTGGCAATTCATCACCAATTGAATGCTGATGCAAGTCAGGAGCCTGGTGAGCTTGGAGAGGTTAATGCTGCTTTACTTAGTTTTGAAAAGCTTTTAAGAATCAGCAGAAACAGATTTCAGTTGGCATATAAATTGTTATGTTTGAGGAATTACGCCCCAGGAGTTACCTTTTACCTTCCCTAGCTTGTAGAAATATTTAACTAGAAGTACCATTTAAGCTAGTAAATATTAAACCTTCTTTACAAATACACTTCAAAAGCCATTTCATAAAATTTATCAGATTGGTTTTACCTCCAATATCAGGCAAATATAGGTCAATATCTCTTGACGCCAAACAATTTTAACTGAACTAATCCACTTCTAACAGCAATAACTTCTCTAGTCTGAATGATGTCTTAGTACATCAAGTTAATTATCTTATTCTCTGAGAAGGTATCCCAAGAGATTCTGTAGCTGCTTGGTTCATATGCCTGAGTCCACATCCTAAAGGCAAGTGCAAAGAATGTATTAAATAATCAGAAAACCAAACATGGCTGGTATTTTCTTCAAACAGATGTAGCATGGACTGGAGACTTGTTTGAGATAAATGGCTTTGCTAGCGAATATCAGAGAGCATTCAAGCGTGATCTCCTGTGTTATGTGAAGTCTATTATATTCACTTGAATATTTTAGGAAAAACTCTGTCACATATATATACACAGTCATCTAAAACAGAATTTCTGTCTTCTTGCATCAGGACAGAAGACAGAGGGCAGACAACAGTAGCTGTTGAGGACAACTACTCAAGGTGACATTCATTTACAAATAAGGAAAGCATAAAGTGAAAGCAACATCTCTGATGTTTTTTCACACATCTTCTGAAAATTATGTTTCTGCAGCGAAATTATCACTCTAGAACACTATTTATCTCTCAAGCTGGAGTTTATAGCATTGTAGATCATGCATTTCCAAATACGCCATAGACCAAGAAGGAAAACTGGAGTAGTTACCAAGTAGTTCCCAAGTAGTACCAGTAGTTATCAAGATGCTCTGTCCCTTACTAGGCTATGGTAATGTCACCATGACACTGAGCCTCTAGTTTGCGTATCACACTAAGAACAGAACACTAACAAGAAAATTCACTCTTCTACCCCTAAATTATGTGCATGTGTTTTTATTCAGCAGATAGGCTTCAATCTGAAGAACCAGATCACTTGGGTGGGCTCTCTTCTGTCCTTCAGCTACCCTGAGGTTCCATGTTGTGCAATGCTGCTGTCTAGTTCATAAAGTATCCACTATGGCCCTTGATGAAGGTACCGCATAGCCTGGGGGTTGTTCTGGCAGCATAATCCTCATGCCACTGGTGCCTTGCTGAGGAGCCCTTCATTTTAGACCATGCATTTTTACAGTGCCAGGAGCATGGACATCTGGCCTCAGCTGAGCCTTCAGGTACCACCAAGAAAACTGGGGCACTAACGCTGTGTGAGATATTCCTTCTTAAAATGTTCTGTGTCTACATTGTCTTTCCAATCACAAGCTGTACAATGAGTTTATCAGTGGCAGAGCCATGTGTCAGTGATAATTCACATTTCTGGCACCAGTCAGACGTGGCCACAGGGATTTAGCTGAGAAATGGGTTTAGCCGTGTAGTGCAATGGCACTTCCCTATGAATATATTAGCGATTAAAAAAAAAAAGGTATTAATGCTTGTCACATCTTTTCCTCCCGTGGGTAACATGACTTTTCCCCTAATAGTTATGAGTACTCAATGACAACAAAAAATAATGCCCTAAATCAGTCTTGTCTTTCATATTACTTTCTCATTACTCTTCTACAACTATCAGAGTTTAATAAGGTAGCTGAAAGGTGGTTCAATCAAACAGTAGATTAATGAGGTTCCTAGGGCTATGTTCACCTCAGTTTTAACTAGGTGCCTAATCCTGAGCTGCAGTGTGTCACTGACTTTGAGTCAGAATGTTCCTGCCTCTGTAATGAGTGTAAGCATGAAAACAGCCCAAAAGGGCCCAGGAAGAGATGCTACTTCACCTCCTTAGCAGCATGTTTGCAAGTGGTCTTTTTTAATAGTGCAAAGTGCTCTAAACCCACTAATCCACACATTTTCAAAGCTTTTAGGAACTTCATGTTCCCCCCACTGAAGAAGTCCATCATGCAAGGGAGATATTGGAGGCAGGCTGGTCAGAGCAGGTGTCTGATCAAACAGAATAAGCACTTGAATTAAGTCTCAGTGGGTACTTCCACATGCTTCCATTCAGAAACGATGGGTGAGATTCACCTCGGCTTACATAGGAGATGGGGAGGTTTTCTGAGTCTGACAGTGCTCTCAGCTCACTCTACAAATACAGAAAGAGGTCCTGGGGAGGCCACCTCCACCCTGACAGCAGCCTGAAGGTGCTTTGTGATGAGCTGAAGGAGTGTGGATGATTTCCTTACATGAAAGCATTTAATGTCTGGGGTTTCTTTCATTTTTTTTCCTGTAATTTTCCTGGCTGTATCCTGTTGCAGTTATTTAAAGCAGAGTAGGGAAGAAATAGGAAGGCAGAGTGACCCTGCTGCTGAGAAAGGGTTTTAATCTTCATAAAAAAAATAAAAAAGGCAAATAACAAATTGGTTTGTCCTTCAGTCTGTGTTCTTCAGAAATGAATTACAGGAACTTGGAACTCTCAGCCCAACAGGGATGGTAGCACACAAAGACAAAATGCATGAAAGCTTGAACAGAATCATCACTGCCAGTGAATAACTCAACCACCAAGTACCTTCCCTAGCATAGCTGAGCCATATTTCTTTCTAATAAGCAAGCTTTGCTCTAAGGGAAAACGCATGGGATTGTGCTGTGCTCCCCCTGGTGCTCTGCAGCTGCACCATGGGAGATCCTCACTGTAGGTGAGGAGAGGAAGGGTGGAGGAATGGCACCAAAACCTTTGCTTCACCATGACCCTTGGATGCCACAAGAGCCCCTCAGTCGCTGCTTCCAGCCAATGCAACCAGAGTACAGCTGAGCTTTAGTGAGGCTCCCCATCTCTGTCCTGACCTATTTCTTTCCACTGATTATGGAAGGGCCCTACTGTGTCTGTGCTTCTGACAGGCATCTCATTTCCCAGAGCTAGCTAAGATGAATCCAAGCCAAAATCGATCAGCTTAACTATCAAATTTCTCACCACGAAAGGCCAAGCTGAACTTGCTGTTACAGCAGAAATATAACATGGCTCTTGACACTTGGTTTTCCTGAGCAACAAAGTCACAGTCATGAACAGCATCACAGAACCACAGAACAGTTTGGGTGGAAAGGGACCTTCAGAGATCACCCAGTCCAACCTCTTTGCCAATGGCAGGGACATCTTCTCTTAGACCAGGTTACTAGAAACCTCATCCAACCTGGCCTTGAACACTGCCAATGGTAAGGCAACTTGTTCCAGTGTCTCACCATCCTCATAGTAAAGAATTTCTTCTCGATGTCAAGTCTAAATCTACCCTCTTCTAGTTTAAAACTGTGTCCCCTTGCCCTGTCACAACAGGCCTCAGTAAAAAGATTTTCTCAATTTTTCTTATAAGCCCCCTTTATATATTGAAAACCCTCTCTCCTGAGAAAGGTCTCTCCCGAGCCTTCTCCTCTCCAGGCTGAAAAAGCCCAACTCTCTCAGCCTGTCTTCATAGAAGAGGTGCTCCAGACCCAGATCATCTTCATGGCCTCCTCTGGACCTGCCTGAAAAGGTTCATGTCTTTTTTTTGCTGGGGCCCCAGAGTTAGATGCAATACTCCAGGTAGGATCTTGTGAGAGCAGAGGGCCTCACTCTTGGCCATACTTCTTGTGGGGCAGCCCAGGATATGGTTGGCTTTCACACACTGCTGGCTCATAGTTTTTTCCACCAGTAGTCCCAAGTCCTTCTTCACAGGGCTGTGCTAATCCATTCATCCCCCAGTGTGTGCTGATATTGGGGATTGCCCCAACACAGAGACAGGACCTTGCACTTGGCCCTGTTGAACTTCATGAGGTTCACTTGAGCCCACCTCTCAAGCCTGTCAAGGTCCCTCTGGGTGGCATTCCTTCCATCCAGCATGTCAACTGTACCACTCTGCTTGGCGTCATCTGCAGTCCTTTACAGACAGAAGCAGTGTCAGAGTGCCACACGCCAACACCATGTAATGCATGTTGAAAGGGGTATGAAGCAGCACAGCAAACGATTTTGCATGCGTCAGCCCTGAACTCTCTCCAGCCCCAAGCCATCTTGTGTTACTCGTGAGCTTCACTATCATCCCTGAGATTCGATTAAGAAGTGAGCTGTGTTTTACCTGGGTTTTCATGGTTCCTTTAAAACTGGATTTCATGAACTCATAATCTAACAAACAGCCCTTTAAATGAAATATTCTTTTGTCAATACATATACTATAGTATTCTTCCTTTTAACACAATGTTTGGAGTAAAATGTTACTGGTTATTACATTCTTTAATCCCAGTGACTGCTGAGAAGTTCTCCATAAATAAAAATTGTCATTTATTTTCAACACAGGCATCTCTAAGTAATTGCATACTATCGCTGAGGGTGAATTATCTGCAGGTCCGTGCTGCACTGTAAATAAAATGCTGTGTGCGCTTTGTGTTATGTGAGCTTAGGTGGTGCCAAGAACCTGAAATCATTCACTTTACCAAGAGAGGGTGAGAAGAGAGGGATATGGAGCACACAGCTCAGGTTCTACATTTTGGTCTGATGAGGACCTCCAGTACTTGTTTCAGTTCCTCACCTACAAAAGGCAGGTAATAGTATTTCCTTTTTCTCACACTTCTGCTGTGCTGATGGCAGTGGGAGAGGAGCCAGTGTCTCCCCACGCAGGCTGTGTGTGCTCCGGGTGCTGGTTCCCCCAGGCAGACACCTGCCCTGATTTGGGCTGAATGGGTTACCCTGGCTGACCACAGGCACTTGCGCTGGAGAGCCTTGGCCTTTGCACGAAAGAGTATGAGTTTCTACCATAGGCAAGAATACAACAGTAAACAAAATGGCCTGTGGCTTAAAATGAAGTTCTCTTGAATAGAAATGACGGCCTCCTGGGTGTTGAAGATCCCTTCCTCCTGAGAAAAAATCAAAACCTGACAAGATCTTAAGTCATCTGACTCCACATCCATCTGCAAGTGACTCAGCAGTCTTCCCTTCCTCCAGCTGCATTAGTAGTGTGTTGAGTGTCCTAAAGCCACACATGATATCAGTCCCTGATGAATGAACATCTACCACTCTTGTTGCAGAGGCCCCCAGGACATCCCTGCTGTGGTACATGTGTACTAAACACAACTTCCTGCCCCAATTTACTTTCCATGCAAATGAGCAAGCTGTAAATCTGACAGGCCACTCCAGCAACCTGTTAGGGTTTCTGGAAAGCCAAAGATGAGCAATGGATTTTTTTTCCTGCCTTTTTTGTCAGTGGTTCCTAATAAAAAGAGGAGGAAAACTATCACTGTGCTTGCACAGTGAGAACAAAGAAACAACTGAATCAGTCAGACCATCAACCTTGCTGAAAACGTCCGTTCTGTATTAGATAATATAGGAAGGGAATTATGCCAGTGTCTTAGATGCTTTGTACATACCAAGTCTGAAACAATGATATCTAATAGTTGTGATGTCTAATTAGTATAATCTTCATATGGTTATTTATGTATACATAAACAATATTTTAGTATCAGAATCCATTTGCTTCCATTTACCTGAGAGGTGCTGCAGCTGGTGAACAAGCTTTCACCTAATAAGTATGCTATTATCATGTGGGCCTGAAGAAATTCACTTTAGAGTGGTTTGGGATTTGGCTGAAAGAGTTTCAGAGCCATGAGTGATTGTAGCTGAGGTTCATGAAGGATGGGAGATGTCAGAAGACTGAAAAAAGGGTAAATACCTTTCATACGGAAAAGCCTAGGATCAGCTTGGCACTCAGCAGTGCTCAGCAAATGTTCAACAATTCTTGACAGATAATCAGAGCTATCTGCAAACCCAGAGAAAATAAGAGGATAAACAGCAGCTAACTTGTTCACCAGGAATAAACCATGTGCAACCAACACAGTTTCCTTCTTAGACAACATTACAAGTGAGTGAGCAAGCATCATAATGACTTCAGTAAGATGGCTGCAAACGACATTCTCATACGCAAGCTGGAGGAAAGCACTCAAATGAGCCACAGTAATGAGATTACAGGTCTTGTCCAAAAGCCTACAAAGAAAGAGTGTCGGGGGGGGGGGGGGGGGGGGGGAAAGTCCAGAATGGGCTGCAGCACATTACTGTGAATGGGGGCTGCCTGATATCTTTACTAATGACTCATGTTATAAGAGTGGGTATGCATAAAACATCAACCTTGGAAGGTCTGCAGGAGACGAAAGACAGGAGCAGAATTCACAATGATCTGAAATCTGCAAAGTGCTCTCAGATCAGTGGTGGGACTCAAGAAGGACAAGCACAAAACCCGTGATGCTGTGGCAAAAGCACCAGCTGTACGAACACAGGGTAAAGAGCAGCACAAGGTTGATGGAGTGAAACACAGCACCAGGCAGCAGTGCCAGATCCTTGTGGGGGGCAGGCAGCAATCCCATGGGGATGCCAGGGTTGGGGGGGGAGGCTGCAGGGCATGTGTAAGAGTCCTTCTGCTTTGTGCTGATGAGGGCCCAGCAAGACCACTGTGTCTCATTTTGAGCACCACCCTTCAAGGAAGACGTGTGCCAGTTAAAGAGAGCTCAGAGGAAAGTGATACAAATAGGAAGTGCAGAAAATATGACCTGCACAGAACGACTGAGCAAACGGGAGAGAGGAAGGCTGATAAATGCCTGGAGCCAACTATCTCCCCACCAACACTGATTGTGGGCACCATGCCTGCAGCGTGTACCTCTGCTGCCTTACAAAAAACAAGTGGGTTCTGTTTCACTCCCATACCTTATGTTCTGTGCCAGAGAACTCTTGCAAAGCTATGGCTTCCCTGCTTGTGATACAGGGGTAACCAATGTACAGGGGGGTAATACAGAGAAATTGTACAAGGGGGTTAAAGGAATTCCTTTGCTTAAACAAAAGTATTGTCTGTCCTAAGTACCTAACATGCCAAGACACTGACTACTGATGAGGGGGAGAAGCAGATGCTTAGCTCTACTGGTAAGGGACAAAAGCAGATGTTTGGTTCTACTGAGAAGTGGGGAAGTGCAGACTGAGCATGGACCAAACCCTAAGGCCATGTGTGAAGATTAAAAGGTGAAAAGTTTAAGAAGAGGAATACTCATTTAATTCATCTTGAAGACCCCTACTCACAAGAGGAAGACTCAGCAAAGGACCTTCTAGCCCATTATAATATGAAGCAGGGATAGATAATAAATATGTATAGGCGTATCAAGTAACCTAATGCATATGTATATCTTAAGAGAATAAATGTAAAGGGAAAACAACCCTGAGGTGTGTATACTTTGGAGGAGCTATCCCCATGCACCTCAGCGCTGACTAAAAGCATACCTACTTTACAACTTTAAAGAGTTGTGGAGTCTATCCGCGCATCCCTTGGTGATACTTTAGTGGGTGTGTAACACACACTACGGTGTTGCAGAGTTAACGGTGGATAAAGCTGGCTTGGACAGGAGGCTCAGGGGTGCCTGATTATCCTGTTGTCAGCCAACACACGGGCCAACACTTGTTCATCCCCAGAGTCCAGCAGTCAAAGCAGCTGTGTCAGGATGACAAAGGCTGGAGGTGGCACCAAGCTTATCTCCAGGAGTGCTGTGTCCCCAGCTCTGGCCACCTCACAGCCCCAGGAGGTGCCCCAGCAGCATGAATCGGGATAAGGCAGGTCACTGCTGTGGGAGAGCTGGGCAGGGGGATGCGAATGGAGCAGAAGCTGAAGCATGGCTGTAGGAAAACAGCTGAAGTGGGAAATGAGGCCAAAACCTTTAACCACAGATCTCTAGCACTGTTCTCGCTGTGACTCCTGAAACAAATGTAATTAAACACTAAGAGCAGACTGAGTGAACTTCAGCATCAGTAATCTATTAGGTTTCATTAATTCCCCTTTCCATGATAAACTCTGAGACAGAGCTGTGATCTTGTCTGTGCCCTGTAGAAAATTATTTTCTGGTGGTAAACAAACATAAGTATCTCCAGTGAATACCCAGCTGAATACACAAATAACTGACTGCTCAGTTCAGCAAGTCTGCCATAGCACATGGTGGTGGATAGAGGCAACTATCACGTGTCTACACCTGCCTCCCCCTGCCCCAGCAATGTGGGGTCATTGGACCCACTGCGAGTCTTCATCATTGGATATCTAGTCTCACCAGTCACAGCTGCACACCCATAGGGCAAGCCCTTTACTGAGGCATTTCACACAGGTCTCCTCTGTATGAGACCCTGCTGACCAGAAGGTGATTGGTGCAGGAGCTCAGTTTCAGGTACATAGGATATAGTCCAAAATATTCATACTTCATGCTTAACACATCAAGGCCAGGTTTGATGGGGCTTTGAGCAATACTGTCTAGTGCAAGGTGTCCCTGCCCATGGCAGAGGGGTTGGAACTTGATGATCCCTTCCAACAAAAAACATTCTGTGATTTTGTGATGATTCTAGGAACATGCTAACTGGGGACAGGGATGCTGCCACATGTAATGTAACCATTCTGCTATGAAACTTCATAAACTGTGCACCTATATGTCCATTTTTAGGCATTAGTATCATAATTTTATGCGAATATCTGCTCTTTTCAGTACTTTCTTCATATCCTGGAATTTTCACTCTTTCCACTTGTCCATCTTATGCCCAGTTCTAGCATTTGGTTTAGATACATGGTCCAATTCACTACTCTGATTATTTTTATCTGCTATTCAATATCATGCCTAAGGTAAGGCAAAGTAAAGTTAATGTGATAGCAGAAATCCCTGTTATATTTAGGAATGGAGCTTTTATTTCATATGCTATTGATCAGTGAGAGACAAAATGTTATTGCAGGTTTCCTCTGCAGTGTTCCCACATGACCAGTATGTGGAAATGTATGAAGATCAAAAAAGCAGAGAAATTATATATTTTCTTTCAGAAATTTGGATGCAAGTAGAACTGATAAAAAAAAGGATTAAAATATTTAGTGAAAAGTTCCACCTCTCTGTTAATCTCCTGTTGAAATCCAGCTCTTCTTTCAAACAGCTCTAGGACAACTCGAAGGACTTGGGCAAACACCAGACCAGAACTGTTTTTCCCAGTGTTCTGAATTTGCAATTGGACATGCAGAAGGGTTTAGATTTAAATGTTTGCTGTTAAAACTGGCATCATTTTACCATAGTTGTAAAACCCAATCGATGCCCTTGCCCTGGTGAAGGTGATTACCTCCATGCAAGCCCTCACCAACATGTCAAGTCAGTACAAATGAGCTCTCCATGTGAATGCAGCCATCCCACAGCCAGCAGCACACTGCAAGAGAAAGTGGGTCTGGAGCTCAGTGTGCCCTCAGGATCTGTTTTGATTCACTGTACATCATTTTTCCATGTTGCCTACTGAGGCTCTTCCATAAAAACGATGTACATGCTTCATTTTAAGTAATCTCTGGTGGCTTGCAGCCTCATTCTTTGAAATAACTGAATCTGAATATCCATTACTGCAAGGTGTTTGAGGGCAGAATTCCAGACAACATCCTTAAACCATCCCCTTAACATGCCTGTGTTCACAAATTCACCTGTGCAAATTCCTGCATTTACAAAAAAATTTTTAATGCACAATTATTTTTGCCAAATCAGGAAACTTTCACAAGGCAGGAACAAGGAAGGATTCAGACAACCCCTGCTAAGCATCTGTGCTTAACAGATGAAGGGAGAAGTGGAAGAGAACAGGCTTGAAAATGAGACTAAATCAACTCCTAGCACCTGCTGTTTATTATTTATATTCCATGAAAATTGTAATCGCAAAATCACAGAACAGTTAGGGTTGGAAAAGTGTTAGCAAATTAAAGTTTTCCTCCTTTCTACAATGAGGTGTTTTCTTCTTTGGGAGTCTGTCTGGGTGCAACCGCTGTTTACCAGCTGAGCATACAATGAGGCTAAGCAGCTTAGCCAAATGAATCATCTTCCTCTTCCCTGCCAAAAACTGCCTCATCTGTGAAACACCTTATGGGAATAAGGTAACCTCTGCCATTTTGAAGCAACTCTAAATATCTTTGAAGAAGGCAGAGGTTATAAACTTGATGCAAAAACTCCAGGCTCTTTCTGGTGTGCTGTACTCTCCCACTCTGATTTAACATGTAATACATCCTTCTGTCTGCTAACGTGCTTGCAGGAGGCATGCAGTGAAATACATAGTTACTACTGTAGGAAATGCTGAGGGCTGAATGTGAGGGCCAGGCTTTTTACAGTGGCCTGATTTGCTCCTTTTGCAATATATAGAAACAGAAATTACAACAAGTCTAGAGGTGTGATGAGCAGCTTTGTAAATCCTATCCATGTGCATATGCCATAGAGCAAAGCCTACTCTATACAACAGGCAGGAGAGGGGATTTCTGGAATGGATTCCATAGAATCATAGAATGATTTGGGTTGGAAGGGACCTGAAAGTGCATCTAGTTCCACCCCTCTTGCCATAGTCAGACATCTTCCACTAGATCAGATTGCTCCAAGCCTTGAACACTGCCAGGGTTGGGGCTGCCACAGCTTCTCTGAGCAACCTGTGCCAGTGTCTCAACACCTTCATAGTGAAGAGTTTTTACTTTGCTCTTGAAGCACTTCTGTGTACAAAGGTGGGAGGAAGGTGTTCAGCATTGGTGTTTTCTTGCACTCTGGACTGTCATTCCAATTATGAACATTTAGATTTAATATATCTAGCACAATGCTGATTTAAGTGCATATGCTTATGCTACCAATGTTTCTTGAACTGCTTTAATTGTTTCTAACAGCTCAAACATCTTCCTCTGTAGCATCCCTTATGGAAGCACAAGGCTCAAGAAATTCCTCTGTGTTGAAACAACCACAAACTAGGAAGAGTTGGGGTAATGTAGAAAGTCTCAGGTCCTGCAGCGTAGCACCGTCTCTCCATTCAAGTTCCCTGAGAGGAAGAGCTAAATCCAGTTGCTTCTTTTGTCAGAAACACCCTAAGTAATTTCCATCCATAGGAACGGTGGTCCCTGGTAAGACTCTGTGTCAACTGTGTGCCAAACTCATGCTATCGAAAAGCCATGTGAGAGATGTTATTTGCCATGTTATGGCTGAGAGTACCTGCAAATGCCACACATACCCTCCCTGAGCATTCTGGGTGCTGCAGAATCACCACAAGGTCAAACCCACATCTATCTGTGCCACTCCTGCCACCAGAAGAGCGTTCTCATTTCATAGCAAATCTGCAGCATCACTGGGATGTTTTGGTATATGGTTAGAGCAGAGTCAGCATCACTCCCCCCACCACCACACAGCTGTAACGACAACACCTCTTCACTAAGATAGTCCTAGAGCAGCTGTAAGCCAAGTTCCTCCCTATATAATACACATATCATCATAGGATCAAACCCACTGGCAAAATATATAGGTGGTTATTATGGCAAGGACTCAAAGTAACAAAACTGAAACCCATTAACAAGTTTCTCTATATACTTAGTGGCCTTCTAAGTATTTAACTATATACACAACCCATCAAGAAAGGCCTTTTTACATGTAGTGGTACATCCTGGGGGATGGGGCAGAGTAGTTCTCTGTAATTAATCTGTGAGCAGATGAAAATTTGCTCTTTAGGAGCAGTTTGTCAGGGAGAAATGCTGAAGTGAAGGTGACTCCATGAAACATAATTTTCATGGGGCTGTTAAAAAACAAACTCCCTTTTTAAGGAGCAGCTGGCTGACATCATAGAATATAAAGTGGGGAGCAGTTAAGCTTGCAGGATGAAAGCTAGAAGGTATCTCAAAACATATCAAACCTAAATATAAGTCCTAATATAAAAGCTCCAACATTGCTTGATGGCTTTGAAAAAATTCAGCATTTACTCATATCGATTCAACCCCACTGCATTTGGTAGGACCCTGCAGCGTTCATTACCAGAGGGAATGATTCAACAAAGCAGCCCTTCAACATCAAAACTGATTTTATTTTTGCCTTGCTTGCACCTAATTGATAGTCCATGCTGTTTGCTCAGTCTTGACTCTGCAAGTTTCTCCTCTCTGACTTCATTTATCAGTAAGATGCTTTCTGACTACTATGTAATGTGGATGTACTTCAATGTGCTAAGAGAGAGCAGGTGTTCACTGGTCATAATGCATTGACCCACTGTGAAAATACTCCACAGACAGCAGAGAAGGACTGCCTGACTGTGCTAGTCCCAATGTTGATTTCACTGGGTTTGGATCTAAATTCACATAAATCTGCCATCAAATGGCACCACAAACCCCATAATTTTCTGCTTAACTCTTGGGCTCTCCAGACTAATTTTTCCTTATGTTGTAGGGTTGCTTCTTAATATTGAGAAAGAAAAAATTAGAGACATTATTTAATGATCCATATTTTTTGTGCTATTATTGCTTTGTCCTTGCAAGAATACTTTCAAGAACTTTCAAGATACTTTAAAAAACAAAACAAAACAAAAAACTCCCACATTCCTCCAATTTTGCCAATTTAAACAACGAAACTGGAAGATCTGTCATAAAATTCATGAAAGCAGTTCCACGGAAAAATACAGAGGAAAACACAAAAATAAAAGACAAAAAAATAGACTAGTGTGATTAGATGAGTGTCATGGTTGGAGACTGTGAAATCAATCACTGCTCTTGGCCATCCCTACACATTTCTACCCATGCCCAGTTGCCCAAAGCTATTTCTGAAAATTCCTGTCTGAAGTCTTGGCCACCATTTCACTGTCTTTTGTGTAGCAATTAGCGTGCCTGTTTTTCTAAACAATTCTGATTTTGTTCCCATACGAAACAAATGCAATGGTCAAGATATTGTCTTGAAAGCATGAAACAGCACATGCTGAACAAGAAACATTCTTGGAGTACTTCAGGTAATCAGCTCTTCAGATGTTGGTGCCGAGACAGCTTCATGGCACTGAAGGGAGATTTATATCCCAAGACATAAATCTTACCACTCCCAGGGAAATCTCCTACTAACCACCACTCCACAGGAAGAAGCCACCTCCAGAAGTCTTTACTCAATATTTAACTGGAGGAGGTGGCATGGGGAGCAGGGGTAACATTAAAAGAGCTGCTGTTATCATCAATACATTTTAGCTGGAAAATGCTATCAGTGGAAAAACAGTATTAAAATGAAGAGAAACAAGAGCCAGACACCACAGTGCTATTTCTCATTTAGAAATTCTATAAGAAGGAATGTTATGGCACCTCTTCTCTCCTCACGCCTCCTCTTCAGGAGCTACTCTGCACTCCAGTCAGTAACAAAGCTACCCACCACTGCAACGGCACAAGTCAAACCTGCCAGATCACATATTTCAGCTAAGCTTTTTATGTATATACATATCATTATGCATGATAATATTAGTAGATATTATAATAGTACATATAATACATACACTGTGCATTATATGCATATTATGTGTATTGTAATATGTAAAAAAATAACTATATAAAGATACACATGTTTATATATAAAGCTATTATTACACATATATAAATGTCATATATGTATATATATTACATATATAAGCATATGTATTACATATACAGTGTACATTATATACTATAGCATATCTGTATATATCAGTGGAAAACAAGCCAATACTACACAGCTGATCACACTGCTTACTTCACCTTGGAACACTGATGTATAGCTTCTTATAAATGTAATATATAAGTATTACAGAATTTATAGCTTCTTAGAGCACTGGTTACTTCACCTGATAGCATGTCTGTAAAAACCAATTGAAGAGCAGAGAGCAAATTGCAACTGGATTTTATTCAGGGGCTCACAAGTTTACATTTTTTCTCAGAGCACTGTGATGAAGGAGCTGCTGAAGAGAGTCAGAAAGGTTAAATGACAGGGTGCCCAAGTGCTCCAAGGTCATGTGTTTTTGAACCTCCTTCCTGCCCACCATCCATGTGCTGCTTATCCAGAACCTCAGGACATCAACAACAGCTCCAATATACAGCTCCTGGAAGATTTAATACACATGCACACACATCCATATATGAACATATAATATGTGGGGGGTTATATCTATATATAAGAACTCAAAATGGAAGCCCACTTTCTTGCTAAGATTGCAATCAGAAATGGAAGTGATGGGGATTTGAAGCTACCAATAAAACCACAATACCCCTCCAAAATGCAGTGAACGCTCCCAACATCCTGAAATACTAAAGCTGCAGCTCTCTTCTGTTTAAAGTAGTCGTGAGACACGTCAAAGGCATTTTACGGGCTGGTGTGGCAGAAACCAGAGCACCCTCAGCATGAGCCCACAACACTGAGGCACAGGCAGGGCAGGCTCAGAAAGGGCACCTGTGAGCTGCTGCTTTCCAAAGGGAAACAGGAAAACCACCAGGACTCACACAGCAGCCTAGAGAAACCAAAGTCAAAACAGGAACCGGAGTACGCCTCAAGATGAGGAAATAAAAGCAACTTTTCCAGCACACCACAGCAGGGGAAGAAGCTGAGAACCTCCAGCATGGGTCTGTGATTCCTGCCCTCACCAGGTCAACAGCTGCATCAAAGAGCCATCTGGGCCATTCAACAGTTTATCCATTTATCCAGTAAAAAAGTCTTCCAAGGTACGGCTTGTCTTAAATGCACTAGTTCAGAGAAGAGAATATAACCCTCTCACCTAACATAGCTGAAAGGTTTTCTAAATATACAAACAAATGCAAACTTAATTATCCTGATTACTTAGCATAAGATTATTAGTTATTTCTTTTTTTCCACTCTGATGGAAATCCTAATTAGATTTAATTATTAAATAACCTATTTCTGTTGCTTCCTAAGCCTCTGAACCTGATGCTGCTCTTAGGATTGCAGATTTATAGGCATGATATTCTCTGAATTTAGTATGTGTTACCTACAGCAGAGCATCTGCTAATCTGAACAGTTTTACTCTGTAGCAAATACAAGGTCATTTGACTTTCATCAGAAAGCAAGCAACCTATTTGGAGCTACTCTGTATTTCCCATTGGTAAATGAAATGTATTTGGGCAATTACTGTTAAGCAGTTAAATGAACATCACTTGTTAATCTCCGGTGTGGTGATGTCCTCAGTTACATCGATGTGAATCAGGACTAGTTCCCTTGAGGACAACAAGTGAAATCCATCTTCCAGTAGCCCTGTCTGAAAGGAAGCACCTGCATCTTGCTTCCTTAGAGACTACTGTAGTGATTGCCTTGGGCTGAAGTATTCAGCCAAGCCTTGCTCTTGCTGTGATGTGAATTAAGAACACCTTTGGTGAATTGAGAACACAAGAGGAGGGATGTACACTATTTACCTGAGGGTCCCTTTCCTTGACTTCTGTAGTCAAGAATGAAAATGTGAGCTAGTGCAGGAGTATAATAATGTAGCTGAATTAGGTGCTGTAACCATTACAAATTCTTATTTTTCTAATTAAATGGTTTTCAAACAGATCTCTCTTCGTTGTGCTACCCCTGAAGCCATACTGTCCATGCTCTCTCAGCCTCCTTGATGCTTTTTTGCTCCTGGCACATTGACATGAAAAGCTGTGCTACAATCAAATACCCAAATTCCTGCATTTGGGATCAGAACCAAGTCCTAATCTACCTGCCTAAGCATTCCTATGTGGCCCGGTATTTTGGCCTGCACTCTGTTATTTTAGTTGTTCTGCCTAACAAACTGTCACCCTGGAGGGTAATTTGCTTAAAAATATGCAAATATAGCCTGCATAAACCCCTAGAAAATTCTAAGATAACACAGGATATATGACATATATATGTCAAATCAGTGTTGAGTGACCAAGGCTGAAATTCTCTCCCAGTCAGAGAAATAAATCATAGTTCCTGTCTTGCAATAGGTCTCTCTCTTTCTGAGGAGGATTTCTGTAGGCACTCTCCCCTGAGCCAACACTGGGCTCTCAAAGGGAAACGACCAGGTCTGTGTGAAAAGCCTGACCCTCCTGTAGAACAGTTTCTTTAGAGTACAGGAGTGATGCACAGGATAGATCAGACACCTAGAAGAGCTATGGTAACCAGCATCACCTCCTTTAACAACGAACTATTGAGGTCAGGCTGGTTCTATCCTCCTGGTTGCACACATGCCTTTGGGGAGAAAGAGGGTCAGTGAAGAGGTGCAGGCTTCAGCTGCTGGTCTGACATGATGGGAAAGCTGCTTTAAGCCAGCCTGTGTTGCGACCACTGCTTGAACAAAAGGCTCGATACTGTAAAGTGCCCTTGAATAAACTCTGGATATCTTCTTCTATCCATGCAAGAGATATGCCAAAATAGTGAAATATTGGTTTGGGGATGGAAGGCTTAGGAGAACACTCAAATTGTCT
Organism: Melopsittacus undulatus; assembly: GCF_012275295.1. Taxonomy (NCBI): domain Eukaryota; kingdom Metazoa; phylum Chordata; class Aves; order Psittaciformes; family Psittaculidae; genus Melopsittacus; species Melopsittacus undulatus. The sequence continues at coordinate 33,805,021 of NC_047529.1, read as the reverse complement.
GTCAGTGGGCTTGTCATCCGTGTTGACTTGTGATGATGAGAAAGCAGACTATATCTCTATTTCTGTCTGTAATGTGATGGCCTTTTGAACCAGTATCAGGAGACTGTGATAAATAGGCATTGACTTCCTTGGCTGCACGGTAGACTGAAGATGTTTTATTTGAATACATATAAATCCTTTCTATTGTGGAATTCCATATAACAGCCTGGACTGCCTTGCAATCTAATGTGATGTGTGACAAATTAAACTTGTTCAGGGCTCAAGAACTCAGAATAGATGGCTTTTGAGGCATCTATTTTGAGACACATTTCCTACAGCTGGAAGAGCCTGAGCAGTGTTTATTTATTCCAAAATTTCTGAGCGTGGTATGAACTGGTAACTGCAAAGAAGGCTCTAATGACTTGTGTGGAACTGATAGAACACACATGTTCTTTCTGTGTGTTTAACTGACAGCACAGAAAGTGTAGGTGCAGCCTGGCCAACCCATGTGTATTTGCTTGCCCGCAAACCCTGCAGCCTATCTAACCAGTTTGGCTTGATTCCTACAGATGCTGCATTGAAGAGATGTCACCGCTGGGCTAGAAAGTCAAGTTTTTGTGGGTGAATTTCACCCACAACCAGCTCAGAGGGGGACCAGCTGACAGAGGAGTGTAGGCTATAATCTGGGGCAAGACTTACCTTTACCATGCAAACTATGCAGGTGAAAGTAAGTTTGCCTTCCCTGTGGTGCTTGGCACTCTCTGAAGATCCAGCATGTTGTGCAGAGACACAAAAAATACCATGATCTGGCCATGAGCTGTAGATGGAGGAGGTAAGGTCATCTAGATTAAAAGCTGAAAAAAAACCCACACATTTTTTAAATCCCATCTTTCTGGGAATAAGGGGAAAACCAGTCCCAGTTTCTAGTTCCAGAAGGGAAATGTCAGGTAGTGAAGCTTCTTTTTCCTCATTTAGTGGATGTTCTCTCCCTTACAGCTCCTGGGCCATATCAGGGGCAGTAGGAGAGCTCTTCTCGACTCCTATTTTATATGCTTATATTTTTTATACTATTTGATGCCTTGATACTTCTTTCCTCAAATAACACTCTGTGTGTGTGTGAGTGAGTGTGTGTGTGTGTTTCCACATCCTCTTTTCCTTTCTTTCCCTTTTGGAGGGGGTTGTTTGCTTTAGTTTTTTGAGAACTTGTTTCCATTCACTTGAGTGATTGGTACTGCTGGATACTGTATTCAACAATTAATGACTGTGGCACAACGTGTTTCTTGGTTATAGCCTTGTACAAGTTTTGATCAGTAAGGTTTCCAGTGGCAGGAAAACAACTCATTTGATGACTAGTTGCTGCTTTTCTTTCCTGTCACCAGGAGCACAGACACGTGTTAACACTGTGATCTCCCCTGATGTGTGTTAACACTGTGATCTCCTCTGTAGATTTAACCTCTTCCATTGTAACAGTTCATTTACATTTTGTTGTCAGTGGGGCATGCAAGGAATAATCTGTGAAGCTCATTGGGGGGGCTGGGTTTTAACAAAGCAATAAACATGTGAAAACAACTTGAAAACTTTTGTAGCCTAGCTGCTGAGCTCTCCCCTTTACTATTTGTATTAATGACAATGTGTGTAAATCAAACAAACATAAATGTCAGTGACAACAGTAGTTAGCAGAAACTTAAGCATGCTTCCATTTCCTCCTTTGCTGTATTTTCTCCTGATTTCACTACAAAGGAGCAGTAAAATGAGGGACCACAGGATTTCCTCCCCCTTTGTTGAAAAGAACTGTGCAAAGAAGCAGAAACTTTTAAGCAAGAATGAGAGTGATAGGGAGGAAACGGAGTATGAATTTGGAAAAAGAAGGGAGGAAAATCAGAAAAACGTAATTAGATTTGGGAATCTGAAAGAGTAAAGGAAAGTCTCTGCAAGGTAATAATTGTTCCAGGGATTAATTTAGGATTTACCGCTCATTTATTCCTTGTTAAAATGCTTCTTCTGTGTTAATTACATTTCAGTAGGAACAATTCAGTCATCATTGCTACTTAATGTCATATATTAATATTATCAGTGGTCACTTGCTCTAGAAAACACTCAGACACCTCTACCCTTCTGAAGCTGAGCAACAATAGCTCCCAGCAGCTGTTTAACCTACTGAAGCCTGTGTGTTACTCAATACCCTTAAAACTAGTACTTAATGTCAGACTAGTCCCATGGAAACTGTTGCAGGCAGAGTGGTCATTTTATGGGATCAAGATGGCTGTGGGTGATAGAAGCAAGGACATTTAAAGTCTTTGCTAATGAGAATCTTTTGCATTATAAGCGTAACAAAATACAATGACCTATTAGTGGTTTGGTATCTCACATTAATGATTATCACATCTACACCCAGATCAAACAAGCCATGGGTTGTCATTCCTCTTGAGGAGGAGATGGGATCTTGATGGACAAGATGGCTTCATTTATTCTTTGGGAGGTGGGGGTGCTCCTGTCTCTTCTAGCCTGTCTCTTCTAGCCTGTGCTGCCTATACTTTGATTCTCATTACTTTCATTATGCACATGGCTAATGTGTTACAGGTGTTGACAAGATATCTGGTAAGACAGTGAAGTTGCCCTGCTTTCAAGTTACCTCATCCCAGTTTCATATGCAAGCCTTTTGTATGAGCTACAGTTTCATTTCAACAAGCATGAAATACACCCAAAAATCCCAAGTAGCAGCAAAAGATTCTTCACAGCAAAGGAAGAGTTGATGCGTTTCTACTGGACACAGCTGAGCTATGAGTAAGTCTGTGCTTTGGCCCGGGCTGCAGGGAGAGCTGTGTCAGTGCTGCCAGGCTGCAGCAGGGCTATAGGGATTTCAGCAGAGCTCAGAGCTGGGATAGTAAAGCTTTCTGATTTCAAGCTAATGTGCAACTTTTAAATACTCAAGTAGAGCCCTGAAATGCAACAGATCAGGTATCATACCTTCTTTCCTTTCATCACAAGCACTTGCCTTGTGTGCAGCGACTTGTGCACCCTCCTCAATAGAGGAAAATTAAGACAGTCAGCTATTTCTTGGATCTGATTATGTTTATTGGCAAATAACGTTCTCATAAGCACAAAGATCATATACAGCCAATTTCCCTTTTTGTATTTCCAAACCTGACCTTCAATTAGCATTCTGACCAAAAAGTGGTCTTCTGATTTTCTTTCTGAGTTACAAATGTGATTCTTCTTGTCTGAATGGCTTTCTGCTGAAATTTTGCCTGTTCTGTAAGCACACGCACATATAGACCCTAAACTAATTAATTCCCAGTGTTAGTGTTTATGTTCAGTCTTGTCCTTGGCAGCCACTGCCATTGTTTTAGGTCTGACTGAGCAGTGGGATATTTAATTGTTTGCTCATTTAGTCTGAAGAGAGAGCAGCCAGCATAACCATAAAACCCACTGAGAATTCTATGTGACCGGCTTGAAAAACAAAGATATATTTGCTGGATTTCACCCAACCTCCTGCAATACAATGCTTCAGCAGTGCATTCAGAGCATAGCTGCTCTCTTCCTCTACTGAGGGGAAGACACAATGAGTCTTTCATGTGGAGAGTACAGATCCTCTGCAACACCTCTGTAGCCTACAGCAGCTGGGGGGCTCACACTGTTCCCAGCCCCTTTGCTGGTGCTTGCCCCTGCCACCATGCATTCCCACCAAGTGAATCATCTTATTAAAAAAAAAAAAAAAGCAAATAAAATGATAAATTCTGCAATAGTAAACTATTTTTCTAGAGTCATTTAATACACTTCTTTAACAAAACTGGGTTAATGACCTGTTTGAAAGTATTTGTATGAGCAACTGTCCAGCCATATCTGAGGAGCACAGCAAGGCTGGGGGCAGCAGACAGCTTAGACAGGGCTGGTGAGCATGGGAACGCACTAAGCCAAGCGCTGCCATTAGCAGTGCAACTGCTAAATGAACTTCAGAGGAGGGAAGCCCTAGAGCTTATATCCCTTGCCAGTTCTGTGCCTCAGATTGTCCATCCCCATATGTTCGAGGACCACCTTAAGATGTTACTTAAAAGCTCTGAGGTTCCTGAAAGGAAGATAATGTCATTTATAACAGAAGTTTGTTTACTTCTAGCACTCAGAGGCTCTACATCAATAGACAGTTTCCGCCACCACAGTCACTCTGTAAGACAGTGTATAAGTGTTTCCACTATGTAAATGATTGGATGAAGGAATATAATTTGCATAATTATTTCATATCTATAATTTATACATTTTCAACACCCATTAACTCCTGATTCTCAACATCAATTTATTCTTCTGTACTCATCCAGTATTTATCTCTCTGCTACAAATAGTGGCCTATTTTTGGCCAGTGTTGGTAAAGAAATTAATAGTCTAACTTTACCATTATTTGTTACCCTTTGGCCTTCTAACAGCACCTATGAGAATCCCAACAGCCTGACATGTGTCTTTTGACAGGCATAGCATTTTACCTTTTGAGTGTACAGTTAGGGAAAGTTCAGCCTTCTTGTTGTTGCTGTATGCTACAGTTTTATTACAGGCCTAAACATTTGGAGAGCTGTTTATATCACATGCTGTGAAAGCAACCTGTTTGAGAGCTAAGTGATCTTCATCTACAGGCAATAGTGAGAAAGTCTCTTCTAGAAAGCACTTCAGAGCACCTCAGCTTGGCAGCTTCTCTAACTTGTCCTTCAAGGGACTGCTGAGTATGGAAAAAGGGTAGCTGCCCAAGTACCTTAAGCTTACTGATACCTTTCCTTTCACACTTTCGAAACCTGTCTTTATATTTTGTTACTAAAAAATGCATTGAATCGATACTGGTCCTTACTGGAATACATACAACAAACTATACATACTGACATCTGAAGGTTCACTCCTTTTAGTGGTGTTTTTGTTCTTGTAGACACCTCACTGTGGAGCTGCATGGGACAAACATGGAAAACAAAAGCTACAAAGGGCCCCCTAGGCAGTGCCCTTCAGGCACAAAGGGCCAGAGCGAACTCCACTTGCTTTGTGCTGCCTGGAGACTGTTGCAGGAGTTCAGCAAATTGTTCCTGAGCATGGGGACAGGAGCTGCACAGCGTGGTTTAAACTGGTTGTATCCATGCTGCCTTGCTGGTGAGCCTGGGTTTCAGCCAACACCTGCCTGCTGCCTGGGCTTCCCCACCTGGGAAACCTGCTGGCTCGTACTGGGGTGTTTGAGCAATCAAGTAATTTTGGTTTAAGTGAGATCTTGAGACCCAGGTACATTACCACTTGAGAGCCAGGGTCCAGCACCCACTGTCAGCGCCTGAAAATCCCAATCTGAGTAAGAGTGCCAAAGAAATAACCTCCTGTGTTATTTCAGTGTCCTAAATGGCATTTATTTTCCTTGCCATATTTTAATTGCCCATGAATCATCTTTAGTTAAGTTTAAGGCAATGAGTAACTCAATGACGCAACAAAAGCTACAGATCAGAATTCATGTCTTCAGGCCCCAGAAATAAAGTGTGATACCTTTGATTGATATATTGTCAAAATAACTGCATTTTAGAGCAGTGTTTTATTTTAAAGGGTTTTCATTTTATTTCCCAGGACTTCAGCAAAAGGATTTTTCTTCACCTGATTGAGGAAAATGCAGGTAGAACGGACAGGGTTCACTTCCATGTGGAAATACATTGGAAGAGGTATTCCTGAATAACTATATCTGATGCAGAAATGAGAGCTGTAATTATTATTCCAGAACACATATATGCAAAGTATATATATGTATTTTTTTACATATATGTATATAAAATTTTAATAGCTGTTTTAAGTCTCTATGCAGCCACACTGTTTCTGAATTAGTTCTGAATATGGGCTACAGTCAGCCCAAAAAAAGAGCTCCTATTCTGAAATAGGAGCATCCAGAGAGGATGTACACCCAAATAATGTTCTGGAATAGCTATTTCAGAGACTTTCCAAGCTCTGAGGAGCCCTGAGGCAATATGAGGTCTTCCAGCAGCATCAAGATAGCCAAGTTTCACATTGCCAAAGTGGAAAGTGCTGTCAACTCTGTGGCAGAGGGGGGGGGAAGCTGCTGCTACGAGCCTTTCATGGAGCTCCTGCGAGGGGGTTGATGTGCAGGGTTTGTTGCAGGAAAACAGACCCTGTCCTTGAACACACATGTTCCATCTCGTAGATCTCAGTATGCGTGATGCTGATTGGGCCTATGGCCATCAGTCCTGCCAGGATATTTGAGGCTGACCTCCCCCCTCTCTAGTGTTTTGGCAGACTTGCAGTTACTTTTATAGAAGTAGCTCAAATACGTATTGAATATGCTAAAAATATACATTTACTTTCCACTTTTAATTTGCCCTGTAATGCCTTACATATAAAGAACACTTCTGAATCCCTTTTTATAAGGCCAAAATTCAGTATGGGATTATTTCCCTCACCATTCACTCTAGAATTGTGTACTTTAACAGTTTAAATTTACGTTGTTTATTTTGAAGAATGCTATGGGAGGGGTATCACACACAAATCTGGGAGTCTAGAAAAAGAGGTAAGTTCTCAGACAAAAATTGCTTTTTTCCCCCATTCCTGTTCTCTTTCCTCACCTGCCACAGAGATTTGAAGAAAAAATAAAACTAAACTTCTATATGAAACAATTTTTCCTCAGACCAAACAATGAGATATTGAGTTTTATTTACAGTATAATTGAGGAATAAATGAAAGTTTAGAATATTTGCATATTTGTTTTCCTAGCCTTTACAGAAATACAATTTTCCCCTCTATTGTATTGTAACCTATTTACATATGCAATTGTACCTTTCTTTTTTGCTAGGCAAACAGCTGTGCCTTGTTTACATTCCTCATAGCTATGAATGCAATACAAAGTGTATTCATCATAACCCAAAAAAAACCCACTTATTTCCTATAGATATATAGGTTTTTTATTTAATCTACACAATGTCTATCGTTTCATTTAATCCAAGATATGTATAATTTCTGAAAAACGTAATAAAGTGTGGCTTTGGCCAGCATGTAGCTACTTCAGGTATTTCTAATTTTACCATATTTCCGTTTTTCTGGAAGATATTTTATTCTAGAAATTATACCTCTCTTCCCCCTTAGGACGAGTCCAACAGCCCCCTTGCATCTCTGAATGCAGGCAGGCAGAACTGACACAAGTAAATAGTTTATGGCATATGATGAATCTGAGGCTGTGGGTCCCAGATGCATTAGCACTGAGGGCACCAGCAGTGTTACAGGGTGCTATCTGTGGGTACATGGCAGACAGGCTAAGGCACTAATTAAGGTATTTCCTTGGGATATTAATATAGATTGTTCTACTATTGTTCTTTAGGCAGTGAGTTGCTTGATCCACTTCTTAGCACAGGCATGCAAAAGGTTAAGCAGTAAAAGGACATAACGGAGCCCCAGGATTCATTGTTTATAATGGCAAATAAATATCAGGCAGAAATGAAAAATTAGGGTTTGCTAGGAAACAGCTAGAGAACAAACCAGAAAACATTATGCCATTACAGAAATTCATGGTGTAGCTGAATCTTGAATACCACATGCTGTTTCATTTCCCCACCTTACATAGAGAACAGAACCTGGTACAGGAGATGGTGGTGTGTGTCTTTGATGGCAACATCTGACCATAGTCACAGTGATGCCATAGAAAGCAGAAATGGAAATATCTGAAAGGACTATGTTATCTTGAAAGAGGGAAGAGGGATGACAGATTTGAGGGCAGTCTTTAAAGCCATTAATAGCATGGATTCAAGAAATAGGGAGCATCCACTGAAGTCATCAGGCAAATTTCTGAAATAAAAGAAGAAAACACATTTTTTGTGCACTGGAAAACTGAAATCTAAATGCACATTGCTGCAGGACAAGGGTTAACAGTTTCATTAAGAATGAGATTGCTGGAGGCTGAAGGGAAGGTATACTTGGAGAGAAAGCACTCTATATTGTAATACTTCTTCCCTGAGGAACAGCTACTGGCTGTTGTCAGCCAGCAGCAGGATAGACCTTTGGTCTGACCCGCTGCAGCTGCTGTTAGCTCTGTGATGGAAAGCTGGTTTTCATCAGTGGCTGCACGAATCTTTCCTGCAGAAAAGTTTCTTCAGAGGTTGTCATATTCTGTAATGTAGGATCACTAAAAGGGAAATAGATGCTTCAGACTAGCTGAAAAACAATAAACTATTTTCATTTGAGGTACTCACAGAAAGCTGAATTATATTAAAGTTATTATTAAAAGTGATGGGGAAAAAATCACATTTTTTTCTTTAGTAAATTTACTCAAACAGCCCCAGGTGATTCTACAGGACACCAATTGTCCTGCTGTTGTTATTGTACAAATTATTGCCTGTATAAAGGGAATCTCAGTGCCTATGGTACAAGCCACTCACCTCAAGTTTCATAAAAAAAAACTGTGAGACATCTTCTTTAAGGTTTATGTTTATATATTGTAATTCTCTGAGTCCCTCTACTGACCCTGAGGATGACAGGTAGTAAAAATAATGGGGGGAATGGTACACAAGCTAGCAAAAAGACTTAAACCCACAAGCATCTCTTACATCACTGAACTGTGGCACTCCTCCCCTCACTGCTTTCTCCTCCATGGTCTGTTGCTCTTGTACCTGTCTTTTCAGAGGGATTTCACATCATACGAGGTGTAACTAAGTCCTAATTTTGAAAAGCACAAGATGGTAACACCATATTAGGGGTGCGGTTTCCCTTGCACTCAGTGAACTTACCAAAGCAATACAGTGATAGTGCAGAGGTAAAACTGTACAGAAACAATACTAACCTTGATAAAGTGTGTCTAAGTGTGTGTGTATTTGTTGAAATATGGCCCAATTACTGCCTGAAATTGCAAAGAGAACCAGCCATTGTTTTTCATGCAATCTATCCTGGAGATGTGAGATAAGAAAGGTTGCTGGGATGTTTGGCTTTTTAATTACTTTTTTCATGAGAATGAAAGGTATCTGCCCAGTCACAGAAGCACTTTTATTATATAGAGCTGGGGAGTGGGAAAGAGTCCTGTAAAGTGGATGGGATGATTTCTGCTTCCTTTCAGATCAAGGTAGGTTCTCTAATCACTGGGTTTGGAGTCTAGCTCAGTGACCTTGAAATACTGTGTGGAGCTGCCCCATGAGCTGAGACCCACCCCTTGCCAGCCAGGCTGGTGGTCAGGCCAGCACACCTTCAATGGGGGAGAAATTGTTCTCTTGGTTTTGTCTGCTCAGAGCCAGCATCCGAGAACCCTGCAGCTTGTGTGGGTATGATTGCCATGGGTATGAAGGCTTCTTTGGTCCTTCAGGGACAGGGACAATTTTTAATGGTAGATGGAGACTTCATGAGCTCTGGTAGAACACAAATGCAAATACAGATTGGATTTTGTACATTTATAAAAAAAACAAACAACCTCTAGTTCTGCTGTTTCCTATTCAGCACTAATTATCAGCGTGCTCCGAGTGTATCTGCTTCTCTTCCTGCTCTAAAACCATACTCACTGCCCTCACACTCTTATAGCTCTAGTTTTGGCTTTTCCTGGAGGATATCCTGTAGACCTTTAACAAAAATAAAACCACCACCTCACCAAGAAAAAGATCTTACCTCATAAAAAAACACTCATGTGTTTTCTTTTGTCTCTGAATGCCCAACCTTTTTTACTGAAAGAGGGTGCTCCATCAGGCTTTAACGCAATTCAATACAAAGTACTTACACACCTCCACTAAATTTTTTCCTAGCTTCATGTAATGAAGCAATGAACATGTCATGTAATGAGGCAATGAACATGCCATCATATTCATTTTGGAAGTTTTAATCCCTCTTTTGCTTATGTTCAAAGACACCAGGACTGCTTTGTCAGCTGGCACTGTGAGGGGAAGAATGTCCTGTTCCTGCAGGAACGCCTGAGGTGGAGCCTACAGTTGCCTACAGAAGGCTAAACCTGAGTCTAGAAAATGCTGTGCTCTGGTAATATTGGCTGGGAGTGCAGTTTTCAAGACTTTAACAATTACATCAACAAAAAATACTGACAAAATCCATGATACTTTCTCTTTTTCACCTTTTTGCAGTTTGGGGAATTATATGAAGCTCTACAAACAAACTCCCAAAATACAAGGAAAAGCTAAAACCAAGGGGCACAAGATAGCACAAGAAGGAAACATCATACTGGTAACTGGGTTAATCTGGTGATCCGTCTGGATTGGCTTGCTGTGGTATTTTAATCTACAACCAACATATAATTTCCTCTTTGAATTGTCAGGAAATGAATGCGTGTGTTTCATTATTACTGCTGTTAATTCAGTCATCTGTGTACAGAGGTACAATATGCTCACTTAGGTGGTGTCATCTACTTCAGTCACTAGCTATCAGGCACTAAAGAGAAAGCAGTAAAGCATTTCACTGGCTCTTTTGCTCTCCATAGACTATTAAGCCTTGAATGGAAGGACCACATTGCAGATGCACCTGTGTGGCAGAAGGTTATTTTCTGTATATTGGTATATAAATCTCAGGGAGTGCCTATTCTGATCTTTGCAATAGCTGGATGCCTCCTGTACACAAGATTTGCTGAAAGTTAATTTGAGTCCCTCTGCCTGATCCAGTATGGATGCATCCCTGAGCCCAGGCTATCTCTGCAGTGGTTAAGAGGGTGGTCTAGGGTCTCTTTAGGGCTGAAAACCTCCACCTTGTGTTATTAGTCGATGAGGATCCTAGCTCAGTCATACCCTGGGCAGTACAAACACAGATCTCATTTAATGCCCATCCCACACACTGTGGCTAAAGGTACCTTTTAAACTATTTGGCAGCAAAGCAAATGGAGCCACCTGCTCTGCTCCACTTCCAGCATTGCTTCACAGCCTCCAACAGAGCTTTGCTTTATGTTCAACCCCTCAAAACTGTGCAAAAGGGCAGAAAGTGCCTAGAAGTATGCAGAAGGGAGTAAAAGGTTACTCCCACACTGCATTGCTTTCCATGAGTTTCAATATTTACAGTGTGCTGGGTCTGCTGACTCCAGCCCAACATTTTTATGTTGGCAGTCAGTATTTCTACCAGAGCATTGCCAACTGTTGATCTGAAAGAATGAGATTTAGGGAGTTATTTCACCATGTAGAAAAGAAGAAACCTGTTTCCTCATGCTTTTACTGCTGTTTACTGAAAGCTGTCTCATAGATCTTCCAAGGTTTAGAAAAAGCTAACTGCTACTAATAAAGGATTTGGGGAGGTTTTTGGTGTTTCAGATATCCAGATGTTACAGACAGCATCTTCAAAACTGAATGTCTGAGGTTACTTGATTCCATAGATAAGTATCAGGCCAGTTGTTTCCGGGTGCTGGGGGGTTACAGTATTCCTGGCTACCTTTGAAGCTAGTGACATCTGGAATTGTTCAGTGGCTTTAAATTCCACCTCCTTTAGGTGTCTAAGCATGGATTCTTCTTTTCATCATGCTTTTTTCCCTCCTTAAACATCATAACACAGTCCTTCCTTGTGCTCACATTTATGGTCAAACCCTGCAAGTTCTCAAACCCTTCCCACGTGACAAACACAGAATTTGATTGAAGTGGGTCACTGTCATTATTTTCATGATGTTAGGTCTCTAGTACATGACCTCACCAAAGCTCAGAGTAGCAACAATAGCAATGAAAGAGGCTCTCCTCTCACTGTTACACAGAAACCTTAAAAAGTGCTTCTGAAACACTGATCCAGGTAATGAATGTAATCCAGCTACTAATATTTGGGAGGTTTCTGCTAAGTAAGGAATACACTCATTTTGCAAGTGAGTGAACTAAGGTTTAGTAAGAGTGACAGAACAAAACAAAAGGCAAACTGGAGATGAATACCTGCAGTAATAACAAAAAAATAAACACTTTTTAATTCATTTTTGTCATCTGAACTTTTCATTCTCTGATGCTTGTTCATTCAATCTGATTTCTTCCCTCTTTCAGGACTAAGCAAGTATTCTTCTGGATTTGATTAGATTTGCTCCATCTGCCTTTCTTGCTCCAGCTTTGTAAGGGAGCAGAATGAGGTGCTTTATAATACTGAGGCTGTGTTCGCCCTGCTTTTCTCTGGCTTTGATTCAATTGCCCAGGGCTTTTTTCAGCCTCTTTCCCCCTTTGCACACATCTTGAACTTCTGCTTTGTCTCTGGAAGGCTGTGTCTCCATGTGCTGCTAGGTGAACTCCCACTCAGGGGCACTTAGTAGGGAACTTCTCTGGGCCATGTTGTGTCTACCTTATAGCCTGCAGGTCTGGGGGTGCTTTCTGTGGAAAACTAAGCACAGGGAAGGCAAGCCTGCTGCACACTCTGGGATGAGCAGCTCAGGTCCACTATGAGATCTTGGAGGTCAGGAGCTCTGCTTTGCAGACATAGCCCAGCAGACCTTTAGAAAAGCCAGGTTCTCAATCCTGGTAGTATTTGGAAGTTGGGTGGAGGTGGGGGAGGAGAAAAGATAAGTGGATCAAAACCAACCTAGACTAATGATGTATCTTTATCACCAGAAAAATGCAGTTTTACAAATTGAATGACTCCCTAGAAAAAAAGTACATCAAATAACAGCTCATCTGTGTGGATTTTCTTACTTTTTTCCCTATAACCTGATTCGGAGAAAACTCCATGAACAAACTCACTAACAGAGTTTCAAGCTGACAAGCAGGTATTCTTTATGGCGGCGCCGGGAGACACGGAGGATAGCTCCTCCTAACGTGTCTCTCCGTATTGCTCTACAGGCCATCCTTATATGGTCACCGGGCATATTACATCATTTCCAGAAAGTTTCCCTCATTCATACAAAAATATGATGGTGATCTTTAAGGGTTGTTTACTTTTCCCAGCTTAATTAAATATTACAGACATAGCAATCATCCTGTTCTTCTACTTATCAGCTGGTTTAACTGCTCCCATCCTGGCCATCAGCTAGTCCCAGGTACTCCTCACCCCCAGGTCCTGTTCTTCCATTCTGCTTTTCTCACACCTTTTGTACTAAGGTTCTGAGGACCTAAGACTATGTCAACTACCTTCAGGCTCCACACTTATTTTCCATTACAAAGCCATCAAGCTTATCATTACTTAGAACTGATTACATTTTGTGCTTTTGTGACTCCTTGTATCAAACCCCATGCTATTCCATGCCCAGAACAACCTTTAAGGAAAAATGGGGTCACACAAAGCTCTAGGATCTGCAACCCTGACATTTCTACCTTACTCTGTTACACTGTATTTGGATATAATAAATCTGTAGCTTGGGCACTTTGCAGGTCACATGGTGCACCATACACAGCAATTTTGGATTAAATATAATATTTACCTTTCCTTTTTTGTTTTAGCTCTCTACAGCTTTTGTCATAAACTTAACAACTCACATATTTTTTCTGTTACTATACCATAAGTTAAATTATTAGCCAAAATCTTTTCAGCAATGTCATTTCAGTTAGACTTCACGAAACTTCAATACAGTTTTCATCCACAATGTCATAGCTTCAAGCCACAATTTGCAAACCTCCCTAAAGGACTCAAATGTTATGTTGCAGCAGCGTGGTAACAACAGCATAGCCACTGGCAGTGCTAAATCATAAGCTTTAGATTTCTATGTAATAGCTTAAAATGAAATGCTTAGAGCATAATTCCTATGAGGAGGAGCTGAGGGAACTGGGGTTGTCTAGCCTGAAGAAGAGGAGGCTCAGGGGACACCTTATCACTCTCTGCAACTACCTGAAAGGATGTTGTAGCAAGGTGGGTGCTGATCTCACAGGTAACAGGTGATAGGACAAGAGGAAACAGCCTCAAGTTGTGCCAGAAAAGGTTTAGATTGGATATTAAGAAACATTTCTTCACAAAAAGGGTTGTCAAGCCCTGGAATAGACTGCTTAGAGAAGTGGCTGTGTCATTATCCGTGGAGATATCTAAAGCACATGTAGATGTGCTACTTAGGGACATGGTTTAGTGGCGGACTTGGCAGTGCTAGGTTCATGGTTGGACTTGGTGATCTTAGTTTTTTTCCTACCTGAATGATTCTATGATTATATGAAAGAGCTACTGACCACTGTAATGAGCAAGAAAAATAACATGTAGGGTCATGTTTCATGAAACACACCTAACCTCACAAGATAGTCATTAGCTGAAAAGCAAATGCTACAAAAGAATTTGTTTTCTGCTCATGCAAAAATAATAATGAGGGATTGCTATTTCTGATAGCATAAGAGATGCACTGTGCTCTCAGATTTTTGGTTGAGACAGTGCAGTGTTTTCATAAAGTGTTCTTTTCATATATTCTAATTAACAAAGAAGCATTACTGGTCACACAGAAGTCAAAAATATCAGCAAGAAAGTTTTGAATACAAGTGCCTCTAACTGTGATGAAGAGCATCTTCATTTTGTTAGAAACTGCATTTGTAAGGCACTGTAAATCATTCTTCAATGCCAAAGTTAAAACACTCACTTCCATTTTCATTTTCTAGGATATAAACGCTACAGTAAGACACAGTGCAAAACTATTTTCTTGGCATATTTATGCTTTTTATAATATTACATACTCATAGATGTCTTACTCATTCACAGAAATTTTAAGGTAGCAGATAACAAAAAGTGTAATAGTAATGAGCATGACAGATTTCTTACAGATTATTTTAAAGCTAACAACATATAGATTTATAGCATAATACCACACTAACAATGATTCTGACAAAGGCATAAAAAATGAGTAAAGGTTCCAGTAAACAGAAAATGTGACTTTTTTTCTTTTCATATGAATAGTTTTGTTCATTCTGAGGTTGAAATTATGGATTGCTGCAATAATGGCTCTCCTTCATTATCCTGTAGTTGCAGAATTTGAGTCAGAAGTGAAGCTTACCCTTCAAGTGTCTTACCCTGGTACTGTACATTGGTACTACACATTGGTACTACACATTGTACTCCATCCTGTCTGCCAATGCACTTGACTAATCTGCCAAGTATCACTTCATCAGTGTAAGAAATTTACTGGCAAAGCCACTGTTTTTTACTAATTGAACTGGTAAAAAATGACATTTACCCTGCAATTGGGATATATTCTACTGCTGATCTAATATTGCTTCAGGAGCACATGTGCTCCCAGAGAGAGGCCAGTACAGCCTGGAGAGATGTCATTCTGCTGAAATAATGAGGAACTCTTCCATACAGACATCATGTGGGCTATTGGCTCCCAAAGAACCAATATTCATTTAGACTATATCACATTTCTAAAGTGTAATTCATCATAATTGGCATCTCTAGTAAGCATATCTAGGAATAACCAGTCAGAAATGCAGCTGCCCTGCCAATACGGGGTGGGTAAGACATATTCACCATCTAAGTCACTCTGCAGATGTTTTGGCATGAGTTAGGCATGGTGCTTCTCATCCAAGACTAAGCAACATTAGTAACTTCTCCTGCCTTCAGAAAGCAAAAAAAAAAAAAAAAAAAAAAAAAGGTCAAATCAACAAAAAGCCCAAATACCTTTTGGGCATGAAATCTCTATGACATATTCCCTGACTTATTGCACGCATTATAACCCCTGCTTGGGATTCTATTGAATGGTGAAAGCTAGGCTTTATTACTGTCATATTAATTTTTCCACAGACCCTCGGGAGTAACATCAGTGACTTTTTTTTGTAGAGGGGTGTCAGCTTTAGGATGGGTATTTTTATTGATGAGATCTATTGATTTATATGCTGGTGTCATTAACTTGTTTACTTAGGCATTTCCCAGCAGGCTTATTCAATAGAGAAAATCTCTACATATACTTATGACTAGCAGGGTTTCTTTGGACTTTTTCGCAATTAGGTTAAGAACTTCTGTTTTGCTTGCCTACTTATTGTTAGGCTTATTGTCAGAGACAACATAATGGCCAACTTTTAAATAACTGCACAATAAAATTACGCTTCCAGATCTCTGCAGTATACAAGGCTCAAGTCATAAAAGAAAAATATGTAACTTTTTATAGATTCAAGTACATGCCCCCTAAAAAATGTCATTCTTTCTTGCAGTGGTGGTGAAGACAGAGGTAGCATGACCTCTGCTAGGCAGCAGACAGAGGTTTATGGAAGAGTCATGGGAGCAATTCTTTATTTCTGTGGGCCCAAGTCCTGCCTTTTGGGCTTCTCTCCTCAGCAACATGAGGAATACTGGCAATGGGTTAAGATGGGCACACTGGTCATTCACCAAAGTGGGAATTGCTGTACCACCACTGGGTCTCCTTGTTGAGTCACCCATCTGATGGCATCACCCTTGCTCTATCTGTGCAGACTGGAAAGACATTGCAGGACAGACAACCAAAACCTATTTGAAGGAGCTTAGCAGAAATAAGATGTTTTCCTTCTTAATATCAGGCTGCAAAAGAAGTAAGGCAGGCACCAGCCTCCAGTCTCACCTCAACCATGTGCTGCTAAACCCAGGGATGCTGCAGTGTAGGGAACTTGCAGATCCTGTGCTTATGGAATTTGCTGCTTAGTTATGTACCCCACTCCCAATTTTAGGTTAATGGGATATGCTGCCTTCCCAGTGAAATTGCTGGGTTTTCATCAGCTTACATAAGAAAGATGTGGTAAAATACTGCATTATGTTGCAAATTCTTTCTTTGCAAAGAAAACAAAAGAGGCACATTAGAATTGGTCATGTATAAATTGATTAATTTGGTGGCTTGATAGCAGAGTTATCCTACACCATCTGAAACAGTTCAGTATTTGCCTCTAAAGGCAGTGGCAAACTGATCAACTGCAGACTCCTATTCTGCTGAACTCATCCAGAAACCTTGTACAGGATGACTAAAACATGTGGCATTCACTCCCCACAAAACCAGATGTTTTTTGCTTTGAAAGACAAAAGAAACTTTACTTACTAGATATTTCTTGAGAGCAAAAGGCAGGATGACTGACTTTACACACACACATAATGGCTGCTTACCTTCAAGATCAATGATTGTCAAATCTAACATGAAGATTGAAAAGCAGTCTTGCAGAAGCAGGATTATGAGATTATAGCCCTATACAACCACATAACAGGCAACAGGGAATTATTTGTAATGCCATTTGTAAATCTAAACATTTGTCCTCATAGGAATGTAAACTTACTAGTTTTGATATTGATCTTCACCTTTCCTGAAGCATATGAATTTCTTGATCCCAAGTAACTGATAAGGGTTTTGCTTCCCATTGCTAGCAATAGATGTAAGTTCCTGACCAAATGTAAAATTACACTAGATAGTAAATTATCATGATACTAAAAGCAAAAGGATTTATGCAAATTACATACTGGGACTACTAAAGCCAGGAGGAGGATATGGTGGAATTTAAAAAAGACAGTGATTTTACAGGATAACTGTAATATTTTAACATGTAAACTCACCATCAGTGGATCAAGTAAAGGAAGGAGAAGCTATGAAAAAAAAACTTAAATTACATTCTTTTAAATCTAAATAAACACTATGCAAATTTAAGTTACAAAATTCTTATGAGAAATAAGTACTGGTATGCAAACTTACATGCAGAAGATAAATGAAGCCTCTGTTAAAATCTCTGAACTCTCTAAATCAAAGTAGGCTTCTTACAGCATAAGCAAATTCTCAGCCAGTATAAATCTATGCAGCTTTAGCCTAAACTGAATTCCTATGTTGGAATAAACCCCTTGTGGCTGAAGCAAGCTCTATATTCCCTTACTCCCAAACGTAAGGGACGTAATCTTTGTTACCTGACCTACATTAAGCATAACACACACAAAGCACTATAAGCTTTTAAAGAGTAACTAACTTGTCACCTGTATCTGCTTTATAGTGAACCTTTCTGTCAAGTATGACTGAGCATTTTACAAGTGAACACCTGGGGAAAAATTCATTTGGAACTAAAATTTTAAGTGCTGTAAAAAAAGTGGAAAATCTCAGTTATTGTAGATTTATGTCTCACTGGAGATACACTATGAAAATTGTAAGGCAGCAAGCTGCCAGTTTCCTTGGTAATCCACACTGGATTTACATGCTAGTGTATTGAATACAATGACAAATAGCAACTGAATATTGAAAACATGATGATTTGGGAAGCCCTTTGTATTTGAGTTCTGGTTTCAGAAGAATTAAAGGTGACATTAGAGCCAAGCAAATGTGCAGTTACATAAACTGCTATCTATGTTTCCAAAATATAGAGTATCTACACAATTGGATAAAGTATGTAGAAAATCAATAGAATTGCTTCTATGAGATGGTGTCTGAGGACTAACTTTAACAAAAATATCATGATTAGGCGATGCTACTGCTGTGAACTCTAATCCTGGCTACTTAATGTATCTACAGCACTAGACAGAAAATCCAAACCTCCTCAGAAAACTGGACCAGCATTTTGTGAGGGCTGGAGCTCCAGTGAGAGCTGCCTCGGTGTTCAGATAGGATTTTTAAAGGGTTTTTTGTTTGTTTGTTTGTTATTTTTTTGTTTTGGTTTGTTTTTTTGTTGTTTTTTTTTGTTTGTTTGTTTTTCCATTTATAGAGCTGCTTGGACTATTCAGGCCAAATTATTAAAAAAAACCCAACTATGAAATAATCTGAATTTTGCCAAAATGAAACTTAAGAGGCTTGTCCAACATCCACTAAAATCTACATCACTGATTTCAAGCATTCATTCCTTCAGAAACATTTTAGGTAAGCCTCTGCCAGAAGAAATGGGACAAATGCAAGTTCTCTTTCCGTTTTATATATCTGGTGTTACTGCTATGATCAAGAGGGAAGAGAGAGGAAAAAAGGTAACTCCTTTAACCAGGTTTTGAATCAACTGGAGGGAATATTTCTCTTCTGATATGTAAATGGGTAACAAAATCTGGTTTTTAATATTGATCTCAAAGGCATAAGAGAGAATAAAACTCCTTAGGTGGATTATCGGTGTTT
Organism: Melopsittacus undulatus; assembly: GCF_012275295.1. Taxonomy (NCBI): domain Eukaryota; kingdom Metazoa; phylum Chordata; class Aves; order Psittaciformes; family Psittaculidae; genus Melopsittacus; species Melopsittacus undulatus. The sequence goes on along the minus strand of NC_047529.1, from coordinate 33,786,177 downwards.
TTATTAATGGAGTAGGAAACTGCAAATTGTGAACGTCTTGATCTATCCGTAGAGAAAAGTCTTACCAAGAGCTAATCTGCTAAATACCTGATTAGATTACATTGGTATTCCTACACTGTACATATGCTTTTTTTTCTCTCCCTTCTGTATCAAGTTATTCTGAATTATAACACACCTCTGCTAAAGTCAGTGAAAACTTTTATTAACCATGTCAGTGAAGTCAAGATTCCAGCAAGTTGGTCTAAGCATAGAATAAAAAGCATCTTGGCCTGTGCATGGGAAAGTTTTTGTTTTGTGCTAAAGTAAATTAGTAGGAATGGCAAATACTCTAGGCAAATTTAGGCAAATGCTACTGACTCCTGCATACTTTATATGAAAACTAATTAATAATAAAAAATTGGTAATAACCTCTGTAGAAATATTTATAGGCCTTTTTCTTACTCTGTCATTATCCAGGGCTACAGCATTTTCCCACACTTGTGTGTCACACCAGCCTTGATCATGTAGGCACATTCAGGAAAATGTTCTGAACTAACTACAGGTGTGACTTTGAAGTATATTAATACAGCTCCCTTTAATCCTGTGTGGACACTGGTCCAGAATTAGAGCATTTTTAATTTAATTTTGCATACTTTACTTCAGGAGCAAAGTAATCAAAGTGAAACCAAGACTATAAATATGAGGAATAAATATAATTTAATCAACTTTTTAAAGATTTCAAAAATAGTAAGCAAAATTCTTAATTGCAAAATGCTTCCTTCTGGGTAAGAGATTCACATTCAGGTGACAATAACATGCTTTAAAATTATTTAGAACTTTCAACTTCCGTGGATAGCAAGTTTTATGCTACTGAATTCTATGGAAAATATATGGATACAATTTCAGGAGCTGTAACTCTAACTCCATCTGCACACAACTGTCTCAGTTTTGCTGCTCAGCTATTATATTGTTACGTTTTCCAGTTCCTCTCAAACTTTTAGTTTTTCAGTGCATTTGACTGCATTCTTTTTTTTCAAACTTAAACACGGGAAGTTCAGGTTAGATATAAAAAAAGTTCTTTACTGTGAGGGTGGTGAGGAACTGTAACAGGCTGCCCAAGGAAGTTGTGGCTGCCCCATCCCTGGCAGAGTTAAGGACAGGCAGAGTTCAGATTGGACAAAGCCTTGAGCAACATGGTCTAGTGGAAGGTGTCCCTGCCCATGGCAGACAGGTAGAACTAGATGATCTTAAGGTTCTTTCCAACCCAAACCATTCTATAATTAATTCTATGATTTAGCTAAAATGATATGCCTCCATAATATGTTTCTGTATGATGTATAATTCTATACTTCTGTAAATTAGAAACCAAGCATATTTCTCAAATTCTGGACTCTGTATTCCACTGGCATTCTCATATTCACAAATTAAAGATTGTGAAATATTTAATAGGGTAAGAGATTATATGTCTGTATCTTATAATGACAATAGGACTTGAAATGCTTAGTAATTTGGACTAGACCTTTATCCTTTGCCAGCAATAGAAAGTTAAATTACTATAAATTCCATCATACTTTGAAAGTCTTTGCTAAAGCAAGCACAGGGCTGAATGCTGGGCACTGCGGCTGTATGCAAAGGTAGGTGGAAACTAGATGGCTGTTCAGATGGGCACAGAGCTGTCCTGTGGCAATACACAGGGGAAATTTCTAGCAGATGGTATTGTTCCACCAATAGGACTATGACTAGATATTTTGGGGTAACCTTGTCCCATATTATCATGCTATTAAAATTCCTTTTATTCTGTTACTTACAAGCTAAGTTGTCTGTGTGGGGCTTGCGTCATTGTAAAAAGCTGAATCCATAGTGAAAACTCATGAAGAAAAGTCCACGAGGTTTTATTAAAACTGAAGGTGATGGAATGGCCTCTAGAATAGGAAGCTGATGCTGGCAGGATATGCCAGGGCCAATATCACCCTGAATTTGCTCTGCACCTTGTTTCTTTTCTTAAACACCATTGTCAGAGACCAGATGCTGGGGCAAATAGCCTGATTCAGCCATATTAAAGCAATTATTTCGTAATTGTTCCAAAAGGATATTTGTCCTTTTTGTAATATTGCTTCTCATTCTTTAGGTTTGCATCTCTTCTTTCTTCCTCATAAATGTGGCTATTCTACAGTCGCACCATAAATAGCTTCACACATTCCCTTCTGTCTAGGGTGAGGAGATTAATACTCTTTCTTTCTCTCCCGACAGAACCATGGTATTTAAGTGTCTTCTCAATTTATGTGAGGCAATGTCTGCAATGTCTGCCTGCCCGCAGTCTGGGCTAGCACTGGAGAAATAAAAAGTATTTCTGAAATATTAAATTTTCATTTCACATTGATCCTATAGCAACAAAAATCAAAACTGCAACAGGAAAATTGCTTTGATGGAACAAGATATTGTGGAACTGGAAGGTTGTTAGGAAAAATGTAAATGAGGCAGCTTCTATGCTTTTATACTGCTGTAGGTTGGATAAAAAAGTGCGTGGCTTTGGGGAGGTTGTATCACTCAGATGAATATAATTTAAGGGTCTGATCTCTTAAAAAAAGGCATTTGTAGATATACAGTCTGTGACTACTTATTGACAGTTCTGCAACAATACTTGCTAGTGTAGTTGAGGTACTGGGAAAGAAAGTGGGCTAGTGGATAAACAACAAGAATGCAAAGTCAGGAAATTGCTGCTTGCTTAGTAACAGATTTCACAAAGCTTGTTAGAAGAATCTGTGTATTTTGGCTTCCAGTATATATAGCACTTTATTATTAATCATGATTTGTTGTTTGGTTCCAGCAATAGCAAACTTTGAAAAAAAGGCAAAAAAAATAAGATGCAGTTTCCAGCTATGAAGATATTATTTGAGAGATACATATTTCAGGATTAATTCACTAATACAAAAGTAAGCACTTTCAGATCATTGCACTGAAACTGCACTATAAAGGAAAGATGTTATTTGTTTTCTCATGTTCAAAGCCCATTATTAATATAGCAAATAAGGAACACTGTAAATGTCAGGAAACGGTAGAAGTTACAAGTAAACAAAATTCTTCTTAAATCACACATGAGTTATAAAAAACCCTGACTTTCTTACTGCAGAGCAGTATTTCTGTCTTGGCTAGATTAAAGAACACTTATTCTTCCAACACCTTTCATTAATGATCACTTGAGATGTTTGTTATACAATGGCCAATAAACACAGGACCTATTCATCAGTCTCTTCCCACTCATGGCCAAAATAGCCTTTCATGGCACTAGAAGAAAACTCAAAGGGGGACTGTGCCAACTGCGTCATCTGCTTCTAGTCTCTCATCTTCTCAAGTCTATGTAGAGAGCACTGGCGGGTAGCATCCATCACTTCCCTGGACACATTCCAGGAGCAATTTATAGTGTTGGAGGCTGCCCTTCTCCACACATCTCCTTTAACCTCTCTTGTCCCCCAAAATCAACTTTTTGTTCTCCTTGTATTTCTTTTTTTCTCCAGCCCTTTCTCTGCTCAGAGGGCCTGAAGGTTTGGTTACAGTTGGATAGCACCTGGCTCTAAAAAGGAGAATGATGGCTAACATGGTTTAAATAGGACTTAATTAAAACTTTTTAGCTCCTTCCTGCATGGTCTAGTGAGAGCTTATGGGCTCACTGCATCACTGCAAAATACTTGCAGAATAATTGGCCCCAGGAGAGTCATATACTGGTGTCCTGAGATTCTCCCTCCACAACGAGTAGTTTCCTTTGTTATCTTTCCACTGCTGATGTCAACTGGCAGAAGCAGCATTGAACTGGAATATTTCTGGAGTATTTTTCTTTGCCAATCACTTTCTTCTGTCAGAATTTTTTTTTTTTTTTGGTGAGAACTGGTCTCATAACCCTCTGAGCAAAGAAAGAACATGGAGGTGAGCTTTTCACGCTTCAGAGGCCTTGTGCTGTATATTTGGACCAAAACTGTAAGGTAACTGGTATGAACTGTGTCTCCAGAGAAAACAGTCTTTCTCTGCTACAGTCTGTCATACCCCCTTAATACAGAGATGTCAGTCATGACCAGAGTAGCTGCACTGTTAAGATAGCTGTGTGAAGGCAAATCAGTCCCCCTTTTTCCCCCAATACACTTTGTTTTGCTCAGATAACAGTGAAACTACAAAACATAAGGCCCTATCTGCAGTAGAAGTGCTCGGCCTGTTTGGAGTGCTGGTGTATCAGGTTGAGATCACCACTTCTCCAGGCAGAGGAGGCCTAAATCTGCTACCAAAGTTTTACTGTTGACTCAAATAAAATGCTAGGGAGTTTTCTTTAGGTTTAACTCTTTACTAGTTCTCCTGTAAAGCAGATCACTGAGGATCTAGAGGATGATGCATGTTCTATTATATTTACTATTCTTGTGTGAGTCTGGGCTATCTCTCTTATGAGCACTATACCCTGAGGTTTCAATATTCAAAAGTTAGTCTCACAATTTTGCATTTTCATTAGGTTTTGATAAGTCAAAACTGTAAATGAATTACATGTCTTGAAAAACTGCTTCTGACCAATGGCTGGGATTAAACCATGACACCAAGATAATACAAAATGCAGTGCACCTCAAAAAAATGGAGACTGCATCCACATCAGTCTATGCCATTTGTTTCCTGCGGACAATGAAATTTTAGTACTTGCAATCTTCTGAGTGCACTTCAATCCAGTGTATGCATTGCAGAGAACAGCACTTTTTCAGGTCATTTTGGTTTAACTCTTTTGTTCCTAGGAAAAAGTTTGGAAAAAGACTGGTGGAAAAGAAAAGGAATGCAATATCAGAGAGGTTGCATGTCCCAGTGGTATGCTTTATCTAATGTCCTATTTCCAGTAGAGAACTGATTTACACTACTGCAAGAAGTCCTGTAGAAGAAAATAATGGAATATATTCTCATAAAGCTTTATTATTAACATCTAGCTTGTGAAAATTGGTATATTCCCAGAAATCTGAGTCTTACACATTGTGTTCACTTTTTTGGTTTTAGTTGTGTTACCTGATGTTTTTGTTGACCCCATAAACTTTCTGTTTCTTGAATACTTATTTGGTACCATTCTTTGGAAATGAGTTCAGAAAGTGTGAAGCTGCAGTTGAAAAATTCCTCTTAACCTATAAATGCACTATTTTTTGACTACATGAATACCTCCTTGTTTATTAGCTGATGAGAAGAAGCAATTCTGTTAGGTCTCTCTACCTTTCCAGTTTATTTCTATATATGCTTATTCCATTTCTTCTTACTGATTTCTGGTTTAAAGCATAGTATCAATCTATATTCATAGGAGTATTTTTCTGTGTCTAAAAATCATCATCATCAGTTCTGGCCTTGTTCTATTTTTGCTATGTCATCCCTGGGGACATAAATTCTCTATAATAAATCGTGATGAGAGAGTATAAATTAGTTTAGCATGCATTTAAATGCACTAAATGTGTTTCCTCTAAGACTTTTAGTATTTCTTGAACAGACTTCCAGTTGATTCAACCAGCTGTCAATTATTTTACTAGGTTTATTTTCCAGAAATACATTGCTTTTCTCTCTTATGCATTTTCTTTGGACAAAGGACCACACTGAATAAGTTATATCCCAGGCCATAAACAGCTTTCCTGTACCTATCAGTATTTTAAATGAAATTGGTTTTGCCATCAATAAGAATGGAGTTTGGCTAGGGACAAAAGATTTTCTTTCCCTTACAGGGCTGGACCTCACTTTTCTATTGGCAAGGCTTAAAATAGTTGTGTAAGAGTTTATAAAATAAGGTTAGACCATTTTAGGGTGTTCTCTGGCTCTTAAAATTGCTGTATTTCACCACTTACGTTATTTGGGAATTACACTTAAGTTCCAAAATCACACAAAGTTCCAAAAAAAGTGAAATGCAACCTTCCTCAAATTGCTCTAGAACAGTTTTTCTGTAATAAATGTGACCTATGCACGTGTATAGAAGGGTGAAATGGAACCATTTTATTTGAGTAAGCTTGGACATTTTGACTTGCAGAACTCATCTATTGCAGTCATCTAGCATTCATACGCATAAAAATTACCTATCATATCACACAGTATGTATTCTCTCATACATATTACATGTGTTTTAGCTTTAGGTATTGCTAGGGAGCTGCTAGAAACTGTGGGGGAAAACACAAAGAAAAAGTCTTGCCCTCCCTGGACTTCATTATTATTAGTTGCTGAACCTCCTTCCCCTTTTTCATTTTGGAAGATGTAGCCCTGGCATTGCTTATTTTTGTGAACTTTGGTATGGTTATAGCTAGATGCCTACAGCAGACACCTAAGAGAGCTAAGATTAAAAAGACAAAAGCACACAGTATTTCTATCCACCAATTCTAAAAGGAGAATAACTGAGATTAGACATCTAGACATTTAAAATTTCATAGGATGAATTCCAGCATAGGTATCTGGCACTATCAGCTTCCAGAAAGTGAAAAACACTTGCTTCTAAATGGCGGTAGTTATCCAGGAGAGAATACACAGATACTCCAATGCCTGTGCTATGTTCTAGAAAAGTGCCATAAAGACAGTTTTCATCACAAGTGGGCCACTGCGGGAGAAAAAGGTTGCCTCTCTAATGCCTATGGTTCATGCCTAGCACTGCTGGGAAGCGATGAACCTCATCTTGCTGGCAATAATCTCCAACAGCCTGGTTAAACACTCTGACTGCCAAATGCAACTGGGAGGTTGCTGGTGGGGCAGCAATAGTGGATGTGTGGTCTCCAGAGCAGTGTGTCTGTCTCACTGTCCCTGGGCTTATTTTTACCTCTTGGTTAGAGCAACAGCACTGCAGCTGTGATCACTTCTGCACAGCTTGCAAGCATTTCAGAGCAGGCATCCATGGCAAGGTTGGTCTGCCAAGTAAAGGGTGGTAGAATCCTTGCATAAAATACTGATTGTGAAACAGATGAGTGAGAGACACCATGAATAGCAACAAGGATTTGCAAGGCAAACCCTGAGAGCTATCAGGATAGATACAGCACCTGAAACTATTGTGGGTGTACCTGACAGCATGGCAGTATCCAAAGGGCCTGCAGCCTAGAGTCACTGATGAATGCTGAAGCTACTAAGTTACATGGTATGATGCAGAGGATCACCTCTTTTTTTACTGCTCTTTCCTACCTTTCCCGTTTTGACTTTCTGTCTCCTGAAAGCCTGGTGTAGTCCGCCAAAAGAACTCCACCCTTTTCTCCCCTGGGTGAGAGCCTGACATAAAAGAGGAAAGGAGGAACAAGTTTTTCAGTAGCATAATGTTTTGCCAGGTCATAAAGTGTCTGCTAAAATCATGTTGTCTGGCTTTGCTTCCAAAACAGTTCGGTCTCCCATTTTCAAAAACATGATACATGGGAGTCAGAGACAAAGACTGCATTTTCTGTCACTTGTGCATTTTTTTTTACCCCTGCTTTGTTTGTGTATGTTTTAAGGGAGACAGGATGAGCCTTCAGAACAAAAAATCAGTTTTTCCTCATAATGATATTTATAAAGATGTTCATAACATTTTAAACAGCATGCAAAAGAGTTTCTAAAAGGGACTTTCACAGCCCTTTGCTGCATGCAACTAAGGGAAACATGGCAATGCAGCTGCTTAGAAGAAGAAACTTTGTATTTGTTTCGTATTCTTTTTCGTCCTAGGCAGCTCCAGTCTGTGGATGTCAGATTGTTACTCTGGAAAAATCTTTGGACTATATGTGTATAATTAATTTTAAGAGGAAATAATACCTTTGTAAGCACAAAGTCTGTAAAATAGAAACCAATATTCTTTTTAGAAGAACAAGGGGTAATGCTCAACCATACCTTGGATCTTGGAGACAAATAGAAAATGTGGACTGAAATTCTCACCTCTCTCAGGTCAACTGGACTGATTTTTAGTGACCAAAGTAAAGCCAGGATTTCACACTGAAATCCAAATATTAAGAGAAAACCTAAGGAAACAAATTAAAAAAAAAAAAACTTAATAAGACCAAAGCCATGTAGTTAATTTTATTTGTGTGTATTGGGAGTGCTGTATGCTTTTATTAGTGAGATCAGAACTGAGAAGAATCATAAATATTTGCAGGATTTAAACCTAATGGTAGAGCTGGTGTTTCAGATAACTGTAGGAAAAATATAACATAAGGGAGGCTCTGGATTAAAATAGTCACTTGGTGACTGATAATTTATTTGATCTTTTCAGTGGTCTAAACACAATACTCAAATCAAATGAAATTGTTGTTTGCTACTTAAAGTCACTGAAACATGTGCCAAAGTAAATTATAAACTCTCAGCTCTGCCTACTGAATATTTCTGTTTATAAATTTGAAGAAGGTGTGAGAGGTTAAAGATCTAGTTATAAACTGACCCAGCCTTCTAGAAGAAAACCATGCTAAACCTGATCTGTCTTTCATAACTGAGAATGTGTTTCGTCGCTTACCCTCTTGAGATGCAGTTAATATTAACACAAGATGTGAAAGGGAATTCTGGTTTTAGTTTTGCAGGAGAAGGAATTGAAAATGAGATGAAGAGGATTTTGTGTGTAAACATTGTAAAACTATAGTCTTTTCCAGTCTTTCAAACACTTGTTCACTTTCTTTATGCACATCAATATCATTTTGCAAAGTTCGTTTTCAAGACAGAGGTCTAAAACTGAATTGGTGTAAATTCCGTGATTTCAGATTCAAGTGAAGTGAATGTGTCTTTTGTGCAGTTAGGTAAATAAATTATAGTTAGCTACACAGCATTCCTAAGCCATTACAGAAATCCTTAATCAGTACAGAAGCAAGATTATAGTTGAAGCCATAACGCCTCTGAAGTTTGTGGTTATGGATTAGTGTGTTTTATTTCAGAAAAAAAAGTCGTGTTTTTTCATTGATTTGTAAACTTTGTGGATATCCATATGCCACTGACAGCGAGTTAAAGCTACTCCCCTTATCCACAGGTGGCACACGGAACAACTGGCCTGGGGGAGCTGGTGTTCCAGCCCTGGGGTGAGCCCTTTTCTGGCTTAGCAGGTAGGAGCGCATTGCAGCTGAAAACACCCTCAGCAAAGCATTGCTGTAGCTAAATTGCTGCTGTGTGGCCCCGGAGCAGGTCAGGCAATCAAAGAACTTGCAGGTCTTTCTTGAGGGATGCCTGAGGGTTATGGCCTCTCATTAAATCACTGTAATGTTAAGCAAGCAAAACAACCAAAAATATCTTTTTAGTATACTTCCATGGTTCTTTGGGTATCTAACCTTAACTGCGTGTTGAAAATGATGGATAAATGACTGCCTGGGTGGGGATTTTTTTATGAAAAAGTATGGTAGTACATAGAATAATAGAATCACTGAATGGCTAGGGTTGGAAAGAATGTCAAGATCATCTCGTTCCAACCCCTCTGCCATGGGCAGGGACACCTTCCACTAAACTAGATTGCTCAAAGCCGTTGGAGCCATTTCCATCGGTTTGAAAATGAGACCTGTTGAAAACACCAGGTGCTACATAGGGCATTAATTCTGTATCGTTCAGCCATTGAACTGGGAGCTACTGGGACACACTGGACTCCAGCCGGATGCACCAGGATTTCTGCTCTGGCTGCAGGGCTCCGTGCGATGAGGGAGGCTGGAAGGGGAAGACGTGTGGTGCCTGTCTCGGCCCAGGCTGCGGGGCATAGCTGAGGAACCTGCATTTCCTGAGGTGCACCCCACCACTCTGTGGCGGGACGGGCTCGGCGGGTACTCCTGGACCATCTAAGGTGGTGTCGGGCCGCCCCTGGCATCGTGCGGGTACCACTGCCCCAGCACCACGGACAGGCCCGACTACACCTCAGAGTACCCCGCGCCGATATTCCGCGGTCACCGGTGCCTGGGCAGCGCCATCAGCACCACCCACTGCACCCTGCGGCCCCTCTTCGGCGGGACCTGGGCGGGCCCTCAGAGAGACCTTGCTCCTGGGGTCCTTCCCGTGCCAGCAGAAGGCTGCGGAGGTTCTTCCCCTGCGGGGCGAGGCCCGGGGTGCTGCAAGGCCCGGCTGTAAGGGAGGACCGACCCCCGCCCGAGGCCCGGCGCTGTCAGAGCTCGGCCGGCGCCGCGCCGGTTGCCGGAGTGACGGGGAAGCCCCCCCCCCCCCCCTCCCTCACTCCCTCCCTCCCTCCCTCCTTGCCCCCGCCCCGCAAATATGGCAGCGCGGCAACAGCGAGAGGCGGCCCGGGCGGGGAGCGGCGGCAGGTGAGGAGCGGCACAGCGGGGAGGAGGCGTCCCCGCCCCTGCCGGGATCCTCCTCACACCCGGCTCCCCTTAACCGCCAGGACGGGTGGCGGAGCCGGGGCCGCTAGCAGGCCGGCTGGCGAGGCGTTCGCAGGGGGCGGGCTCCCGGCACCGCCAGGCAGCGCTCCTCCTTCCCTCCAGCCCCGGGAGCCCCCGGCCGGGTGACAACCCTGCTGAGCTGAGCCGAGCCGCCCCAGCCGGGGCCGCGGAGGTATTGCCCTCTCCTTCGTGGCTCCCTCGCCGCTGGGACGAAGGGAGGCGGGAGCCGCCACCTCCGCGCCCGCCATGTGGAAGCTCAACAAGAGCAGCAAAGTTCTGCTGGACGACTCGCCCGAGGAGGAGGAGACGCGTTCCCGCGGCCCGCCGCCCGCAGCCGCCTGCGCCGCCGCCGCCTTTGCGGCCCCCCAGGTAGGAGCGCGGATCCCGGCGGCGGGTGGGGAAGGCTGGAGGCGACTGCGGAGCCCCGCGGCGGCCGAGGAGCGGTCTTGAGGCTCGGCCCCGCGCCGTGCTCCCTCTCCGCTCCTCTACGGCTGCATGAGTAATCACTTTTCCCACCGCTGGATGTGCCGGCAGCCTGACCGTGGCTGGAGAACGGAGTGCTTGCTCGGGGAGTGCAACTGTCACCCCATAATTTGGGGTGCTCACTGGTCTATCCTGCCCTGTTTTCTTCCAGCAGCCGGCCTCCGGCACTGCTGAGACTTGCTGTCCTTCATTCCAGTGGCTTCATACCGCAGGGTACTTTCTCTCCCACCCCTAGGCAGGGGCTCCGCAACCCATCTGTTAAGCACAATACATTAAACGGTGATTTGCAAGAACATGATCTTCTTTTGCAGCTGTGTGCATGTTTGTGTGAAGCACTGGTATTTTGGCAGGATTGCTTTTTCTATAGTTTCAATTGTGGTACTTGGCCATCTTTAAAGAGCCATAATCTTATTCAAAAGCTTTCATTGTTAAATGATAAGTTAAATATCAGCAATGACCTTCTCAAAGTACTGATTACCTAATAAATACAGCCTGATAAGGAGGGTATCAGTTGGGTATCAGGCAAAATGGCTAAAAGGATTTTTGTTGACTTGCTTTCAAAAACTTAACAAGTAGGCATCAATCCAGCTCTGAAGCCTGATACATGGGCCAGTACTGCTTTGCTGCCGAACTGATCTTCTGTTACCACAGAGTATCCGTAGAAGTTGCAGGAGACCTGCATATCTAGCCCAAGCATTTGCTCAGGGCCACAAACTGGTGAGGTTTGTATTCAAACCACCTGGTTTACCGCCCTGTGACTGTCCTGCACTCCAGGTCTTCCAAGCAAGGTAGGCATCTGGATAATCTACCTTTTGCTTGAGTTTCTGGTTGATAGCTGCTATGGGTTGTCAGCTTGTGTGGCAGCTGCCTCTCCCAGTTGCAGCTGTTATTCCCTCCATCTTCCAGTGACCAAAATCACTGGCCTGCTCCCTAGTCCTGCTTTGCACTGTCCGTTCACCTGCAGAGTTTGCATTAGAGCTCAAGCTGTTGCTACTTGTTTGGCAGTAGCTGTCATATGGATTCATACGGATGATTAGGATCTTCTCCTATGAGAATGGAAGAACCGATGCTGACTTTAGATAGCCCCTTCAGGGAGTGAAGAGGGATTGTGGTTTTGAAGGCCACCTGAAGTATCTCCCACAGACTCTCATACAACATCTAACCTCTCTCTACTACCGTCCCTATCCTCAGGTGCTTGGAACTTTCCACTGCTTTCACTAAGCTGCTAGCTTTTGCTATCCACAACCCTCCTAGACCTGCCAACCTCCTGAAAACCTCCCTGCACACTAAAGGTTAGCTTCCCACTAAAAGTAAATTAGTTAAATTAGTTAGTAAATCCCACTGCTGCTCTATCGCAAATAATCCAAGCCCTCTTTGAGGCTTCTCGACCTTAGCCTCCCAGTCAGAAAATGGTTCTTCAGAATCATGTCTTGTCCTGACAATTCTCCCAATCCTCTACTGAAGTAACACAGGTTAGTTGGGTTTTTTTTTTGTTTTTGTTGATTTGGTGCGGGGCTTTTTGATATTTTTTTTGCCTTTTATTTGGTTTTGGGCGTTCCGGTTTTTTGTTTGTTTTTGTCTTGTCCAATTGTATTTACTGTCCTGGGCCTCTGTTCCATTAGCAGCAATTTATAGTAGTGATGACAATAATTTCTGGTGCAAATGATTTGCCATTTTCCTAAATTTTAAGAAAAGTCCTTTCCAACTCCCTCAGTGTATATTACCAAAGGCACTGGAAAATGAAAGATGTTGGTTTTGTGTTGGAGGAGGCAGGGGAAAAGCAAATTGTTCTAAGGCACTAGATGAAATATTAAGGTAAAGGATTTGGAAAAGTTAGAGAGGTTGTAGTGCAGTTTGTCAAAGAAAGTGGAGATCACCAGCTATTAGTTGTTTTGTCTGTTAAAGTCAAGAAGATTGGGTGACTGAGAGGAAAAAAAAAACCCAAAACAAAAAACACAACCCCTCCCCTCAAAATATTTAAATTAGTAGTTATCTTAGAGTTTATGTACACTTTAAGAAAGGATAGACTATATGGAAAACTATTTTGTTTTGACCACTTGATTGTCATTGTAATACTTGTGATCTATCAAAGACAGCTTCTAGGTCAGCCGTAGGTGTAGTATGTCTAAAACATGGCTTGGACAGGTGTCAAGGAGAAAGCGTGAGGTGCTTGTTCCACTTGTTATAGCTAAATTCATTTCTAGGACCTTCCTTTTAGTCTTTGACATCTTTGAGGTTTAATCAGAACTTGGGTTTGCTCCCAGTAAAATGACTGCAAGATAGTGAAATCCAGTAATGTGTAGGGGAATTCGGTTATGATCTGCATTTCGCCGCTTCTGCGTCCTGACCTGTGTTGACCAGGCCCCTGAATTTGGAGGACAGTAGTACCACCAGAGCTTGGAGGAGTGAGGGGATAGTTGTCTTGGTACCTTAGCTGTACATGAGAAAGTTTCAGTCTTCCTCAGCCTCTGCTCAGTTTAAGCCTGCTGAAACTGTGAATGGAGGATTACCTCATCAAGAGGAACAGAATCCAGGGCTTCCCTAATTTTCTGTCTTGAAAGCCAAAATCCAGATAATCTGAGTGCTTTTGAGTAAATTAAGAAACCCCAGCATTAGATTTCATGCAGAAGTCTACTGTTAGATTTAATTTCTTCTAGATTCTTTGCTGATACATCATTTGGTACAAGAGATGAACCACAGTCATCACGTTTTTACTTTGATTTGCAGTATGACGTTTTCCTCAACAGCTATATTGTGTCTTTATTTCCATTTTTAATGGGCAAATGGGAAGAAAATCCTTAAGCTTGTGCCATTCAAGCTATAAATAATGCTAAAAGTTTCTACTTCAGAAGAAAGAAATGAATAGTCACATCTGTGCCATTAAAACAGGCCAGGTTGAAAGCTTTCCAGAATAATGAGATGTTGGTGCTATAAGCTGTTTCTTTAAAGCTGAGAAGGAGTGAGGAGGTTCTCACTGTGCAACCTAATAATTAGGACATTGAAGGAACAGACAACAACAAAGAGCTAGGCTACTATAAGTTAAAAAAAACCCAAACCCCAAGAAACAACAACCCAAAGCACCCTTTTTTACTCTACAGAATTTTTAATCATCTTAGATATGAAGCCTGGTGGGGGCTTACTCAAGCAGACATTCAAATTTGTAGAATTTTGTAATTCTTACATAGAAAAGCTTAGTTTGATCTGAAAAGAGAAGTTCTGACAGTTCTGGTTTTGTGGAATACAAAATGGTTTGATTTTGTTCCAGGGGAGAACAAAAACAAATTATAAGACATGAAAATTGCAACGGGAGGGAATTGTCAGCCTGTGGCCACTTTTTAGCAAAAGTTTCTGCATACATACAAGTGCTTTGAATTGTTAACACTTACTTAAAACAGTAAGGTGTTTCCTGAGATAAGAAAGACAAGTAAATTTTGCAACAGTAGTTGTGTAAATAGATGTGTGGATTATTGTATATTTTTTTTTTTTTACACCAGACAGTTTTAGGTGGAATCTTAGAAGTTAATTTTAATTTATGCTTTGAAGCATGAATAGTTTTTAATTCATGCAATGAAGGTGCTTTAATGGCTGAAGTTACAACTAATATATGAAGGCAACTTAAACACAAATAATACACATTATGAAATGAAATTAATATGCCTTTTGTGTGTGTGTGTGTCTCTCAAAATATGCTAGAAATGTGCAGTGATGCATGCCAAACTTGCATTCAGTTTGTAATATAGTCATTATGTTTCAAACTGTAGTTATATATTTTAGGAAGGGAAGAATGTTGAGTTAGGCTTCTGAAAGGCAATGTGGCAGTCATGCGAAGTTCTCCTTCACGCAATCCTAGTATCATCAGTCCTCAGAGATGTCAATGCTGTGTCAATATTGCATGTAGCTCTGATGTAAAATGGTACTCAACTTCAAAATACATCTGTATATTAGGTTGTTAGGCTGACCTATATTATCTAATGCAACTTTATCTTTCATGTAAAAATATTTCAGATCCTTAGCCTTGATCTGTTTCCCTGATAGTACTTTTTGTTATGTTCAAAGAGAATATGTTTAAAAGTATGTTTTATGTTGAATTTTGTTTAGACTTGCTCACTGGATGTTTTAAAGTTGGCTATATAGAATTTTAGTTATCTATTTTAATGAAGATGTTTAAGTCTCTGGTACAATTTTAATACTGGCTTTCATCTTGGAATGAGTCTAACTCAGACAGGCCCTGCAGGAATGGATGGGATCTGAGCAGTATTTCTTATGTTTTACTAATATGTTGAATGAGGGTATTTTTAATTAAAAAATAAAGCAGTCAGTGTTAATCCAGCTAATGCCTTTCCTTCATTTTCTAGCCATTTCAGTGTGTCTCAGGCTCTGCCTGCAGTACTTTTGCAATTCTTTCATACCTTCTTCTCTCTGATAGCCTGTTTTTTCCTTTCATCAGGGTTGTTCTTGAGACATTTCAGTGACATTTTCCTGGCTAAAATCCATCACCTGTATTCTGTCATCAGTCTTGAACATTAGATTGTGGGACTGACAGCAGAGACTTTCCTGAGCCCTCCCTTGGCCTGCCTTTCTTGCTTTTCCTCCTTCTTGTCACATTCATCTTTCAGCAGCTTCTCAAGTGGGTCCTGTTTCTTTCTTACAGTCTTCCTGGAGATTTGCAGAGCTGACTGTGTCTTTTGGGGCTTTAGGCTTTCTTCTTTTTAATCCCTTTCATTTCTGAGGTGCTTTACTTCCTCATTTGTACCATCATCTTTACACAGTTGACCTGGATCAGATCTTCTCACCTCTTATCCTCTTGCTTTGGGTTTATTCTGACTCTTAGAAGTTGTACAAAGCACTTACTATATGGTTGGTCTCCAGCTGTAGGCAACGTCAGTATCTCTTTCAGTCAAGCCTGTAAGCTGGAGGTTGTCAGTGGTTTTTATCTGTTGTGCAAAAGAGAATTTGTGTCTGATACTTTACTGCTGCTTCCTCTATAAAGTCCAAGTTTGTTTTTTTCTTTTTTTTATAACATTATTATTTTTCTTTCTGTCTAGACAGCAGAAATTCTTGTGCAGACCCTCACTTCCCATCTTGATGGTGATTACTTCCTCTGTAGCTCCTAATACTTATGCTGCATTTCCCCATCCCTTAGTCCCTGCAAATCCCATAGTTGAATGTTGTTGCTTATGGCATGAAGTTTAAGTCCTCCTCATCTTTTGATTTCCGTTTCTTCAGCTGGCCTCCCTTTGTTTCAGGAAATTTACATTTAAATCTCTGTCCTTGCTTTCAAGGTTTTCCTTAGTACACCCCCTTCCTCTCCCCCATTTGTCATTTTTATCACTTGTTGTATCTTTCCTTGAGACAGTTCTGCTTTACCAGCTCCAATTGCCTCAATTTGTCATGAGCCATGGCTGTCTTGTCCTCCAGGCTATTACAGAATTATCCCCTTTTACTGGTCCACAAAACCACTATCTTCTCCACATAACTGCTTGATATCCACTTTCCCTAAGCTATTTGTTGTGTCTTCATGGAGGTTTGCAAGGCGTTTTGGAGCCATATTCTCCTAGCAGTGCTGGACTTGCTACTATTTATATACGAGCTAAAAAATGTGCTCTTTGAAGAAGAATTAATCTTTTATATCTTATTAATTCTTTACTGGCAGAATAGTTTTTTGGGGTTTTTGGTTTTTTTTTCTTGTTTTGTTAGAAACTATTTGCCAGATTGCATGAGAACATCTGTAACTTAAGCAGACTTATTAGAAGTTACTGAACACATTGCCAGGTAGACTATCTTTCAGTTCTGTCATCATGAGAGATACATTACCAACAAGTTTTGCTACTGGTTCCTTGTGAGGAGCTCCAGGATGGGTCTGTGTGAATACTGTAACCAAAAATAATGTGCTCAACCTGTTTTGCAGAAATTATTCTATGAAAATATTGCCATTACTCATGCAAGTACTTTTAAAGGTACATAATTTAACTGCAAATGCCATAACTGAATAAAAATTGTATGTCAGGTACTATCTTTTGAGTTAGCATCTGTTGGTTTGTTTTCTAGATCAGAAAAAAGCAAATACGAACTTCTAGTATGAATAAGTTGTTAAAAATAATTGTCATATTTTTCAGTCAGAAATCTCATAAGAATTGAAAACTTCACTAGAATATTTGAATTATTGCAGCAACTAAAGTAAAATTAATTATTTGACTTTATTTCATCACTAACACTGTATTTTCATCTTAATACAGGTGTTCCCATTTCTTGAAATGTATTTGAAAGATTGTACTTTGGGTAAAACTAAGTTCTTAATGAGCTGATCTTTTAATTTTTTTTTAAAGTGCTTAATCTTTACTAAAATACTCCCAAAAATGTTTCAGAGAAGCAAAGCCTTCATAAGTCTGCATAAGCTATAACCACTTACTACGGAGATGCACAATAATGTGAACAATTAATAGAATAACCTCATGTATTGATGTAGAAACAGAGAGCACTGGAATCTGGTTTTCTGATGTTTCTCTTTGTAATGCCAATAAAATGCAGAACTACAAAAGTATTCTTATGTAAATACTTACATTCTGAAATGAATCTTCTCCAGTATGTTTGCCTATTTGTATCAATTGACAGTAAAAATATGGAAATAATTTAGTCTATTTTAAAATGTAGTGGAATGTGAAGCAACAACTGAAGTGGTTGAGTAGAATAAAGTTTGTAAAAATGGTAAATGGTTCTTGACAGCTGTGGATGCTAAAGGAAAGAGCATGATCTTAATTTTGATTTATTCAGTATTAATACTAATTTGAACGGTGTAAACATATGAAATCTGTTTTTCAGCTTCCAGTCAGTCTGTTGAATAATAGGTACTTAAAAAAGATTAGGACCTGGAAGATGGAAACATTTTCAAATTCATTGGATGTGTTGTTGGCTGTATCTGAAATAGTGATCCAGACTTCTAAAGTCAGTGGTCTGACGAATTATGTTTTGGAAGCGTGTTTCAAAATTAGTGTTGTCTACTCAATATATCCCAAGATGAAAGTGTAATTCTCTAACATACTTAGATTTTTACATTTTCCTTTTCTCTATCGTAGAATGCTTTGGATTAGGGGGAACATTAAAGATCATCTAGTTCCAAGCCCCTGCCACAGGCAGGGCCACCTTCCACTAGACCAAGTTGCTCCAAGTTGTGTTCAATCTGGCCTTGAACACTTCCAGGGCTGAGAAATCTGCAACTTCTCTGTGCAACCTATTCCAGTGTCTCAGCATCCTCATAGTAAAGAATTTCTTCCTAATGTCTAATTTATGGACAAAACATTTTCAGTTTTGCTCAAGGCTGGCAAAAGAAACATTCAGGATGGGAGTCACTGTCACTATTTAGTCATAGTGCTGTTTAAAATGGCTTATTGTCATAATGTAGATGGCTTAAGTGTAGTGAGCAGTCTGGAGTGGAAAAGTATTTTCTATCAAAGAGAAAAATGGGATTAAAATACTGAAATAGTTTTGGGCAGTAACAGACTTCAGAAATGCCCAGGTTAACATTTTTCTTTGATGATAGTAATAGGAAATTTTCAGTTTACACCGTCTGCCCTGATGGCTAGTTTGGTTCAGTTACTTGCTTTAGGGACATAAAAGTGGAAGACTGAGATCTAGCAGTAGATGAAATATGGACAAGACTAATGAAATAATCTTGATTTCAGTCAAGGCTACCTCTGCCAGAAGGAAGCAGAGGCAATTCACAGTTTAAGCATGGAGTTATGTTTGCTGGACTAGTGTCCCAGAAGAAAGCTAGGTATGACTGTGTAATGCACCCTCTATTTGTTAAAATTCCAAACTCTGTTTTTCCTCAAAGAGCATATTAAGTTTTGTGTGAGTATTCGGGTATAGTTCAGCTTTATTTTTCAGTAATGTTAAAGGAAAAGTTGAAAATAGTATACTGGTTTCAGTGCTCATTTATATTTGGTCACTGCTGCCTCGATTTCCTGACTTAGAAAGCATATGGTCACATATTGATCTTTTCCAGGTGTATGTTATAGGTGCAATGAAGAAAACGAGGCCCACTGCCACTGATCTTCAGGTGATAACTTTCTTCTCACCCATGTTTTAGGGCATTTTGCATTGGTTTTGATTGAGTTCTAAAATTAGGCAGAGTGACATCTGCTCATTTCATTTGATGCTACAGCAAGATCCTACTCAAACCCAGGGAAAATGTTTCTTTTGTTAGCTGTATTTTAAGATGGTGATCTGTCAGTGTGATATCCTCTTCTGAATCTGTGCTGTTTCTGGCAAGGCTGTGTATATATAGTTGTTCAACTGTTTGGTTTGTAATCAGTGTTTTGGGACTCTTTCCAGCTTCAGAGGTTAACTTTCAGGTTTGTGATTTCCTGAGTAATTTTTTTTTTAATTATTTTTTTTAACCTTCCTCTCTCCTATTTCTAAATTACTTCATGCGTTTTTTTGGGATACTGGGAATTCTGTTAAATTCTACCTTGGATTGTATCTCTTGAGGTGGTGCTTGGTTTGGGTTTTTTCCCACTTAAATGATACGTTTGTGGTTCATAATCTAATTTTCACTTACAGGCATGATAACCTAGACTTTAAATTACACTCAGTCCTTGATGGGATGTGATGATAGGCAGAGAGGATGTAATAGGTCAGTATAAGGGCAAGAATTTGTACTGAAAAAATCTACTCTTTTAATAATAGCTTGTTTACTCTTACATGTGCTTGGCTTTGACAGCTAGTATGTGTACAATAGGAAGGTTCCACAACTGGGTAGAGAAAATCAATAATACACCATTTTATGTACTACAGCAAAAGAAGGGCATGCAGGGTGAGGTAATGCTATTATTTGCCTTAACACTTTGATGTCCAGTCTTTCTTCTCTTGGCCTGAATTATGGAAGTGAATGATCTAAAGAGACTAATTAATTACTTTACCACAAAGGAAGCTGAGGGAAGTAGATTACAATTTTGATCTCTGTACAAAAAGGTTTGTGTGCTAGTTGAATTAATCCCTTGAGTACCTTATGGTTTGCAGTATGTCCAACAAAAGGGCACTTGTTTCCTTATGAAAACACACTGTGCATACCAACCTTCCCCTGCCAGAACTAGAAGGCTATTCAAGTTGCTGTTCAGCATTTATCACTAGTGTTAGCATTTATTCATTTGTTAGTTACTGAATACTATAATGTGGTCTATGATTTTCTTTTAAGTTGAAGTAAAAAATGAACTGTAAACCGCACAGACTAGAATACACCGAAATAATTTGTAAGTGTTGAAGGTCAGCGTGTTCAGCAGCATGATAAAGAAAACCCATCTTCATTCTTTGCATGTAGCTGTACAGTAGATTGCCCCCTTAATAAGATTTGAAAAACCAAATCGTAGCCTCCCTCATCTCAGAATGGTAACAAAAGTAGAGAATATGTATAGGAAGAGGGTGTACTAATGTGTATCAGTAAAAAATGTAAATTATTCTGTGGGTAACAAGTGAAGGTGGGTGGTATATGACTTCTTGCCTTTTCTCTTTGACTTTTCCCAGTGAGGACATGGAATGTAAAGAGGGACACTAGTCTTGTCCAAGTCTCATTTTCTTAGGCAGCGTATCTTAAAAGGATACTATGGATACCTGATAGGTCTTCTGCTCCAAAAAATACATTTTAGATATTGCATTCACACCAGTTGGTTTCTTGAGGGTTTCATATCTTTCGACTTTGTGTTGTCTTCTTACCACCAGCCTCTGCTGCGCAAGCATAGTTATTGCAGACTACTGTCTCATTCCTTAAGAGGCAGCACCTTGTATGACCAAGAGAAGCTACACTGTATTAGCACGGAAACACAGCC
Source organism: Melopsittacus undulatus (assembly GCF_012275295.1). Lineage (NCBI taxonomy): Eukaryota > Metazoa > Chordata > Aves > Psittaciformes > Psittaculidae > Melopsittacus > Melopsittacus undulatus. The sequence goes on along the minus strand of NC_047529.1, from coordinate 33,765,608 downwards.
CTAGTTGTCACACTCTTAAAGCAAATAAATACCTTCTTTTTTTTGTTTTCTACTTATTGTGAATTGCATCTTTTATCAACAATGGTATTCACATTTTATTATGCTGGCATTATATTATGAGGTGCTTATTGCCTCTCTCAGTTTTCCCCTGTAAATTTTCACTGTGAAAGTTGCTTCATGCTCTTACTTCATTGTGCTCTGGCTTGCTAGAGGCTGTATGCTTTCACACATCCATTTTTTTGTCTTCTTTGTAGTACAGCATGAAGTCTCTATGTGCTTTCATGTTTTTATTATTCTTGTTAAGATATTTGGAGAGCTGGAAGAATTAAAATGAGAGGTGTGATGTCTTTGGGAGGTACCAACAGTGTCTTGTGTGTTCTGGAGATGATTTTGTTGGTTGTTGAAATGGTAGCTCTGCCAGCTCTGGATGTCTGAGATGAATTATCCTCTTACCATACTTTCCCTTGAGGCTTTTCTAGTTCTTGCTAAGTTTTTTTTGTTTTGTTTTGTTTTTTTTTTTGGTTTGGGTTTTTTTCTTCTTGGAAAGATTTGGACAAATCTGATGAAGTGTTCTCTAGCTTTCACCCTGTGTCCAAGCAGAGATGCCATCATGTTAAGTCTAAAGCTTTGCAACTTAATCCAAAAGTTTGAGAGCTAACACTTTAGGAGAAACAAGAAAACTTCTGAGATGGTATGTGTGTGGGTTTCTGTCTAAAACATTGCCAATGATTCCCTTAAAGTGAAAGAAATTAAAGAGAGAAAAGGGGGGCTTAATTTAGCTTCATTTTAGAGAAGAAAGATCTTAACTCTGTCTTTTTTGGTATCCCATCTACAATAATATCCTCCATTAAAGACTGCTAACCAAAATCCAGAAGTTAAATAACTTGTTAAAGATACACAGGAAGTAATAGTCTCATTTTGGATAATAGGAGTTCCTGACTTTGTGTTCTGCCCCAACAAGTAAAGTTATCTATCTACAGATTACTTCAACATACAGTTATTATTGACCTATAGTGTGATGGTCTTCATGCTTTTTTAGAAATGCTCCTAACTCTATCCTTGTCCCTTTTATAACATAAAGTATTGCCTATAAAGTAAGTAGAAACATTAGTAGGCAAATAAATAATTTTTTTTTAAATATTTAAAGATGCATGGGATTTGAAGCCTTTTGCTCAAGACAAAGCTCTGGGCCCCCACATGACTAGAAATATCTAATCTCATGCTGACTTTCTTCTTTCTGATGCTGTTAGCAAAGTGAAGGAGTCACCTGGTAATGTGTAGGAGCTGGGGTACTATGTGTTTTGGTTCAGTTATAGATAGCTGGCCTTGTTTTGTACTTGGGGTCTGCTTGCATTTGCAGTTATATGTACAGCAAAAAACCAAAGTAATGTTTCTCTTATGAAAACACAGGCTGAAGAGGGTGAAAATTACATCATTTCTGTATGCTATGCCCCACTTTTGTATCTTTCTTTGGCCTCTAAAGTACTCCTGACACTAATCTTACCTGCCCAGTCTTGAGAAGAGCATTGATAGTAATAGAATGGCCTGAGTGTACTAAGACATCAGCTTAAAGATGGACAGAAATGTTACCCTATGGAGTTACCTTCACGAGCATCTCTAGTACTCTGGTTTTCTTCAGAAATCTTCAGTTTTAAATGGAGGGGAAAGGATGTAGGCCAAAGTCTGTCCTTGAGTTTGGTAAATTTAATGCTTCCTCTCCCCCCAGCCTAGAGACTGTGTAGACCATCACCTAGTATGGTGTTCAGAAAATCGATGTAGATATTTTATTTTTAATTGTATTAAAATTGTTATGATGAAGGTATTTTCTTGATCTTTCTTTGGGGTGTGGGGTTTGTGGTTTTGTAAGGGTTTGGTTTTGGTTTTTACATCTGGTACAACATTTTTTCATCATTCTAAGTGTAGTTTTGTTCACTTTTCCTATTTTAGTAGTGGCCTTCACTTAGTTTTTCATTGTGATCACGTTTTGTGAATTTTCTTTTATGATGGGCTGAACAGAACAAACGCATTTATGAATACTCTAAAATGTGTCATTGCTAATTGTCCAACCAAAACTGACTGTGGGCCTTTTTTGTCTTTATCATTTTTTTGAGAATAAAGACCAGTTTCTTCATGATGAAGTTTCATCTTCAGTGTCACAACTTGCAACAAAGGTAAATACATATTCTTTGGAAATGTAACATTTTATATATTTTTCAGTCAATGGATATTAGGAAGTTACCTGTTTTTACAGCCTGATTAAAGAGTATATTTATGTTCTTCACTGATGATTTTATAATTAAGAATGGTCCTTGGTTGTGGAATTCTCATTGAAGTAGTATCAGCAGTGCAGTATTAGCTAGAAAGCTGCCTTGTTTCCTTTCATTAATGAGAAGGGGAAGGTATCTTAATTTTTTTCTTCCCCATGATAGATGTTAAAACACGAAAATAAGATGCCACAGGAATAACTGAAGTCTAAGAAAGCACTAAACTTTAGCTGTAGCCAACAATGAAAACATGAAAAGTAGAAGACACTTGGGTTATTTATTCCATTCTGTGTAGCTCAGCTGGCTCTCTGACCACAAGAGGTTAAGCACTTTATCTTGTATCACTTTCAGAAAAGTAGGCATACAAGTTAATTTATTTATTTTTTTACCTTGATACACATTCAGAATTTTTTTTAATGTTCTTAAAATATATTAGTAGAAGATGAAAGAACTAGAAGTTATGATATGCTAGAGCTTGTTTTGAAATTCCATAGGTAAAGAGAAAAGCATTTAAAAATAGGTTCATTAGTGTAACAGGATACTTTACATTAATATGTATAAACTGAACATCTGTCTCTGTTACTTCTTTTTGTTCTACTTCAGCTGCAGCATGATTTTCACTGAAAATAGAAGTCAGATTGTACTATACCTTTTTCCTTTTAGAAGAAATGCATTATTTTTTATGAAAACATAAATTATGCTGGTTGATGAATGTTTAGGAAAAGAATTCTAAAAGCAATCTATTTTATATGGAAACATTTCTGGCCTTTACTTAGTCATTCAGGAAGGTTTGCAAAGAGTGTGTCTTGACTTTAAAAAGTTACTAGGCAGACCACTGAGCTGTGGTATTTTTATGTTTTAAAGTAAATTCCTCGTATTAAAAATGTATTCACAAAAAAGCACCTTTCCCTTCTCATCTTTTTTTTCTTTATTGTTGTTTCTGAAAGCACTTTTGTATTTTATTTGGTTGTTCTGTCATCTTAGAAGTTGTCAGCACAGTGATATTATAGAAATTCCAAAATCTTTAATATGTTAATAGAAGACTGATGAATTATATGTGTGACCTTTTCAGTATGCATGTCTTGGATAAAATAGTCTTCATGTTTAAGCAGTATGGGGAAGAACAACAAAGTTCTTGATGATGGCAGTGGATGAAAGGTATGTCTGCCCTTTAGGGAGAAAGCCTTCCCGGTCTCTTAAAGCCTGAGTTTTAAGGCAGTCATGATGCCCATTTGCAGAGGAAAGACTTTGGCCTAGATTTGGAGACGCAGAAGTGGGAGCTAGTCCTAATGGTTAGAGGTGGAGGTTTGAAAATAGTCTTAGTTTCTGCTCATGGAGGAAGCTGCCCAGTGAGGACAGGCTAACCACAGTGCTGATTTTTTTCTAGTTCCTTCAGAGCTCTCCTAAAAGGCTGGTATAGCTGGTTATAATGCCTCATGACATCTCTAAGTGAGGAACTGTGAACCCCCTAGTGCTGCTCTGCAGAATAGAGAGATTTGGAACCCATCCTCATGGTGTGCCTGGCCCTTTGACCTCTGCAAAGCTAATCTTGCGGGTCTCACCTGCATTCTGAGTTAAAAGTACAGCAGAGACTACATCTACAGGTGTCATTAGGCCGGCTTTTGAGAAGATAAAGAGAATTTTGAGAAACAAAATGCATAATTTTAGTCATGAAATTGGAGATGTTGGGACAGTTTGGTAGGGCCAGATTCCGGAATTTCAACTTATGCACACCACAGAACAGAGTGTGCATACCAGTAGCTGGTTGAGAAAACCCCTCTCAAATGCTTTGATATCTGGAAGACAAATTTCTTTTTTTTTTGGGGGGAGGAGGTGGTATTTTTTACCTTTCTGTTTAAATTCTTGCATATTAGCAATAGGTTTCCTATAATGTGGGAACAAGCTGATTGGCATTTTTTTAGTTACAGACCACTTAGTTGTAACTTCATTGAGCTGTGAGGTATATATAGATGGAAAATTTCATGTCTGTCTTTTTATTTTAGGTTGATGTTTTTCAGGGGGAGGAAGGAGGGAAGCTGTAGAACAAACAACTGTTTCTTTCAGTCAAGGTCAAGAGGAAAATCCATTCTTTTTGTTTACTTTTATAAAGAAAATTCTGCAACTGATTTGTGGAGTGCTGCTACTTTGCTGGAGGGGTTTGATTCACCAGTTGTCAATCCTCTGTGAAAATACTTGTGAAGCTCTTCTAAAACTTGGCCAAAATATAAATTTCTGGAAATCTCATTTCATACATGCTGAGCAGTGACTTTTTAGGGATTAGCTGCTTAAATGCACAATGGCATTAACCATGCTGATTCTCGCTGCAGGTATACAGCAAGAATCCCCTGTAATTTCTCTTTTTGGTTGCTAAGACTGTTACTTGGCTTGTTCTAGCCCACAGAGAATGACTTCTGTACTCCAGAGCCCTCCTGGCTAGGCAGTTGGGAAGTAAGAAAGTCTAACAGGAATATATTGAAAGTACTGGTACCCACACATAATGAAATACCATTTTTAGAGTCAGAGTAAAATTCAAGCTTACCTGAATCTCTTGCTTTGAAATGTAGACAGCTTGTCTGGTACCTGTAACATGGTGTCCCTAATCCTTGCTGTTATTTTTTGACTTGATTGAATTCTGTGGGTGTTTTGTTTGTTTGTTTTTTTCCCCCATAATACGGTGTTTGTGTATATTAACCACATCCACCTGATGGACAGATTTAACTGTTTTCAGTTAAATTTACATCTAGTCTTCCTCTTTAGTTTATGTTCATCTGTATCTACATGCTTTTTTGTGCAATGTTCTTTTAAAATTTCCTTTTAGGACTGATCTGCCTTAGTTTATACCCAACTGTTAGTATTCCTTGTTCATTGAACTTTAGCTTAATTTTCCATGAACCTTTTTGCCCCCAGTAAGGCTCTAATAATGAACTATGTACCTTTGACAGTAAAATTACCTGAAAAGTCTTAGTGGTGCTTTACTGTTTGCCAGTAAACTCTTTGACTTTCATTGCCTGTTTGCCTAGTATAGGAAGCTGAATATCATGTAAAATATTAAAATTTGTGGATGTTGTGAAAAATGGTGCATCTAAAGTAATATTTGGTAATAATACCTTTCAATTCTGTAGGAGAATTCCAATTTAAGAGGAGCTGTCCCTTTCTGGGGCAGTTTAGAAAGTAAAATGTATATGTAGATATATAAAGTAAAATGTCAGTAGACATTTTGTTCCCTGTTTTAGCTAAAGAAAGAAAAACTGTAGTCAACATATATAATTCATGTACTGTTGATTCACTTTGATACAGGTAAAAAATGCAGAAAAGTCTTACTATCAAGCTTGAGCATACAGAGTGAAACTTTTAGGGGAAGCCATACTGTATGTACTAAGACGTATATGGAAGAAAGTGAATAGATGGCTGCAACTTCCAGAGAGTGCTTGAGCTGACACAGTAGTTGCTGCTACAAAAAGATACTATTGCCCCTCACTTCCACGTTCTTTGGTGACTGACTCTGACATCTTTTATTAGCTGATTCTTATCACAAACCCAAAAGAATGCAAAAATGAATGTGTTAATTTTTTTGCTGGCTTAGTGAGTTAGATTTTCTTTTCACATCATCACAGAAGTATAAAACGGTAGGGTAAGGAAGGCAGTATTAATGTGAGCAGGTGATGGACTGGATTGACTTTTTCAGCAGCAAAACCAGATCTCTCATCTTGTGAGACTTCTCTCTGGGAATCTGCCTGACAGATGGGCACAAATACTGAAGCACTGGCAATCAGAGGGATGGGTAGCAAGGGGGAGAAACAGCAGACTATGGATACAGACTGCATCCTGTACATGATGTTCTAGAAGTGACTACTTGTACTCCCAGTGTCAGAAGATACACTAATTAAATGGCAGCTTTCTCATGGTGGAGAAAGAGTACTTAATAAACTGGAATATCCTCTAGTGAAGGGGAAGAATCTGTGCTCTAGGCTTGAGCTTTTTAGGTGCCTGTTGGTGCAGACAATGATGATGATTTTGCAGTAGTCTGTGAGTTGATGGATTAACATATGTGCGGTTTCACTTCTACTGATCCTTTTGGGTGATTGCACATGGCGCTATGCAGCATGGATTTTTACAATCTGAAATGGAAGGTATGGGAGAAACTTTATTAATGGCTGTTCTGATGGGCATACTCTATGCTCTTGCAGTCAGACTGGTATGAGACCAGTGGGTAATCCTACATCACAGAATACTGAAATGGCATTTTGAGAAGTTTCTACTTTGTTTCTCATTGGCATTTTGGAAAAAATGTAGACTGCAGCATGCAACCTGGTCCTCTGAATGTTTTGACTTTCTAACATCTGGTATAACAAATCTAGTCCTTCTCAATAGTGCTCTTTTCTTGGGTGCAATCTGAGATAGAAGAAATGTCACTTAAACATCAGAAAAAATGTTTTCACTATAAGGGCAGTGAAGCCCTGGAACAGGTTGACCAGAGAGGCTGTGGATTCTCCAGCTGTGGAGATACTCAAAACCTGGCTGTACGTGATCCTTGGCAATCTGCTCAAGCTGACCCTGCTTTGGGCAGTATGGTTAAGCAGTATGGTCTCCAGAGGTCCTTCCAGCTGTAAAGACTCTGTGAGTCTGTGAAGTTTAGATGTTGAATTATTTCTTTTTCCATTGCCACGTGGAAAAACACTTTAAAGGTTTGAGGATACAAGCTAGTCAGTTATGTATATAAACCTTTTTGAAAATTTAGGAGTAGTACTTTCATGTAAACAGTTCCATCATAAAAATGAAATACAGAACTTCTGCAAGTGGCTTGATGCTTTATACCATACCAGTACTGTATTTTCATACTTTGCGTAACTTTTCAATCTCTTTACTAAAATCTCCGATGTGGTGAGGAGTCAGCTTATCAAAACATCATCTCTTCTTTGCTTACTGACCTTTCTTGGACATCCATTTCAAGTAAGCTTAATTGGTCTGGGATCTGGGTGTTTCTCCATGTGATCTGTAAGAATGTAAGAAATTCTCTGGATCAAGAGACTGGCTGGCATATGTGCTCTGGCAGTCTGTTTTTGGCTGTGGCAGTGGGAGATATTGCTCAAGGAAGAGCACAGCTTGGCTAGTCTCTAGGTCCTCTTTCCCTAACATCAAGAATCATTGTTTTGAGATATTGGAGGGTGCATCCCTCTAAATAGAAGGTATCCTGCTGTCTGAATTCACTTAATATTTTTTGTGATGGTTCCCAGCAGTTTCTGGCTATGCAGCTGCTACATGTCAAAATGATGGTTTTAGAGAATGGTGACTTGAAGATCTCATTCCTGACCCGTACCACCCAGCAGATATGTCTATAGTTGTTCCAGCTGCATTGGTGGTGGTTGTGCTTGTCAGAAGGTTAAAAGTCTTTAAGGGACACTGAAAGGAGATACAGAAATGCAGCAGGCTGTTTTGAGGGATTTTTTTTTTTTTTTAGCACATGACAAAGTTATGTGACAGCTGTAGTCACAAAGATTGTTTCCGTAAACAGTAGTTAGAAAAAAGCTTATGGAAGTGCGAAATAAGTATTTGACCTTCTCTTTTGATAAGGCTTATATTCTTAAGTATTGTACCACTGGGAAGACTATCAAGAGTGAGCTGTTCACTCCTTTTCAGTTGAGTGAAAAGATGCTTCAGAAGAGCCGTGCTGATGTGGTAGGCAGAGGTCCTGGTTTTACTCTTGCACTTATGGGGTTTCTTTCAGACTAGTACATTTAATATGCACTAGGCTATGTACAATGGGCTTTGCCAGATATTAGCAAAATAAGGTCGGCTTAGACATTGATGCTCTTATGTAGATGAACCTGGCAGTGCTTGCTTTGGAAACCCAAAATACACAGTGGAAGTATGTCTTAAAGGTTTAGCTACATTTTCCCTAAGGACTAGTTGAGAGAAGAATATATCAGAATCTGCTATGTGGTTATTACCCTTGAATATACCTACAGAATGCCATGGATCCATCGTGGGCCTATGTACTTACGGAAATATTGAAGGAATGATACAATAGGAACATACATACTGATTTACATGCAGGGAGGAAGAGTGCAGAGGTTGTAGCTTTTATCTGGAGACCTGCACATACTATCTGCCTGATGCTGAATAGAACTTCTCTAATAATTGTTCTTAAAGATATCTGTTAGTCAGCATCAGGCCTAATGAAATTAAATTAAAAAATATCTGAAGTTAAAAATATGGAAAGCTTGTGGCAAGATATTAACAGGATTTTATTATGAGATGGTTTTGGTGGCTGGAGGATTGCTTGGGTGTCTGAAACACTGCAGCAAAGGTTGGAGTTGTACCAGTGAAGTATGCATGAGGTTCTAGATTAAAAGGAAGTGTATGAGTAGGTATATTCTTTTTTTACAATGAGTCTTTTTCTACACTAAGTGTACGTATGAATGCTTATCTCCAAATAGTCTTACATCAATGCTGTTTTATAAAGGCACATATGATTTAAAAGAAACTAGTACTCTGTAATAAGTTGCTGTCTGAAAAACAGTAATGAGCTGTTTATTTGTTGCTAGGGGCCTTTTTGTTTGGTTGGTTGTTTTTTTGTTGCTGGTTATTTGGTTTGGTTTGGTTTTAATCTGCAGATTTATTATGTGTCAGTAGCTTGATGAAACATCATTAGTGAAGAAAGACATGCTTAGGTATAAATTAGATCACTGAGGTATATTTGGGCCTTTTTCCACTTTAAAGGCCTAAAGGATTTAAGCAGTAAAAATGTGCTGCTTTTAACTGTGGGTTTGCCTACAGTAGTAAATGTTCCTTCCCAAAAGGCCTGAAATAGTAGAGTTTGAGTAAGAGAACAGAAGGTGAAGTGTTTTTTAACAGATGAAAAGCTAAGTGCTTTATAGAGTTTCTTTTTTTTTTTTTTTTTTATTATTTCTTTCTTTAACCAGATGACTTCAGCAGGTAACTTCTTGGACATTCTTCCTGGTTTTGAAAGTTTGTTGTGGATGAAGTGCCTTGCAGTGGAACAAAGCCAAGTCGGAGTTACAAATCCTCATGTTAAACTTGTTACGGAATTTAACCAAACAACAAAACCAGATAATGGGATTAGGCCTTGACTGAAGGTTTAGACTATTATTTACACCACAGAAGTATTAAATGTTGAGTACTACCTGGAGGGGCTGGTAGTTTAAGCACAAGAATTTTGTATAGCAAGGCATCACCAGCAGCTTGTGTGGTTCTGTTCTATACCATTGACAGTACCAGTCTTCTGTGAGATGGGTATGGTGAGTCTGCCACAGGGATACCAAGTTGAAGTTCACTGCTTATATATTTTGAACTTAATAAAAAATAAACATTAAATTAAACATAATAAAAAATAAACCTTAAATTAAACATAAGGGTTTGCTTATTATAATCTGCCCTCACTTTATTCTCATAGTGAAAAAAAATATATAGAAACTGTTGCTTTTCTTGTGAAGCCACAAGGAATGCTGTGGGTTATGTGGTAAGATTAGGCATGAGTTTAGGAGGAGGTGAGCAGAGCAGTTAAGAGAAGCCTGGGTTGTGGAGAACCTAGCTCTTGTATACCTAGTCTGTCCATATCCCATGAACAAGAGCTGGAAATTATTCTCAGCTTGCTCAGCCTTCCATCTTCAGAGTTCTCCAGAGCTTTGCCCAAAGATGGGTCTATGTTTGTATCTAACCAAAGTGAAACTGAGTCTATGTCCAACCTTCCTCCTAATCCTAAAATGGACCTGCTATATCTCCTGAGTCAGATCAGCCAAGGTGGTTCATATGTGAGTAGGAAAGGTGGGTGAAAAGTGAAGGTACAGGACATAGTGAAACAGGAGAACAAGAGATGGAAATATTCCATGACTAACGTGTGATAACAAGCGTGCTGGTTTACTCCTGTGGTAGAGGTTGTGGGTTTCTGAAGAGTGAAGAGTTAGTGGTAACACTGTATTCCTGTTGGGTGTTTGTGCTCAACTTGCAGATGATGTTTCACATGTTTGTGTGGATGTACCATTAATAAACTGTAATAAATTAAAATGTAAATGTCAAATTGACACTAATATGCACCAATAAGTTCTTCAAAAAGAATGAAGCATAATAATAGGTGATGAATGAGCCTTCACTCGTGTTGGCAACTACAATTTTGTTTTGATTGTTTATTATACTTCATGAGCTATTGTTGTATTTTTTTAATGTAATCAAGTACCACTGACAGACTGTCATACCGCTATTCTTACCAGACCCTGCTTGATAGAACAGCAGCTTTCATATTCATGTGTTCAGTATGCATGCATGCATTTCTATTAGAGTCCCTAAGTGTGCTGTGAGAATAAAAACCCCAATACCTTTTCTTTCCGCTTTGGGGAGAGTGAATCAAACCTCTAACAAAATTGAAAAGGTGTTTTATGCTACATGTTTAATGGTCACAGTAAATTTAGAGAACACACTGTAGCGCACCAGTGCCAAGTGTTACATGTCGCTGGTGAGACAGTGCTCTTGCAGTTTTTGCTTGCAAGGCCAGAAGATATAGTTTTGGTGAGAGGAGTGTTGAGTAAACAGCAGGTTAAATCTTAAAAGTTTCATAATTCAGTCCTGTCTATTGTGGCCCTTTCTAGCACTGTTTGTTTCATTTGTCTAGCACAGCTCCTTAGCCTGTTTCCTCAGCTCCCTAGGTTCACTTCTTGGGGTCATATACTAAAATGGAGCCAGCAGCTCCATTCATACCATGCAGAATAGCATCCGGGAGCCCAGCTGTCCTCACCGACATCACTTGCCAGCCTCTGCAAACCAGCAAGGTTTTATGTACTCTTTGCTCAGCAGGAAAGAGCTCTTGCTGCGGTTAACTCAGTCTGTTCTTTGGCCAACCTCTGCAAGCTGGATAGAGCCATTGTTCCTAGCAGCATAGCCCAGCAGATGTAGGGCCACTGCTGCCTGTCAGCCACTTAGAGTCAGCAAGGGTAGTCCTACTCTGTGCTTGTAACTCTGTAATTCACATTCATGAGGATGTTTACTTCTCTGTGTAGGTTCAAGGTGCAAGTTTCCGTGGTTGGAAGGAAGTGACGTCTATGTTCAATAAAGATGATGAACAGCAATTGCTAGCAGGATGCAAGTCTCCAAAATCCAAAGGGTGAGTAAAAACAATTGGTCTCTCTGCTATTAAAATACAGAAACTGGAATAGGAAATAGCTGTGCAAAATAGTTAAGATAGACACTGAGAACAAGTAGTGTTCAACTCCTGGAAGTTAAATTGCAGAGCAGTAGTTATGTGAATTTCAAAATTACGTGTTTGTTAAGCTTACAATGAGTCAGGCATGCTGTATTAGGAAAGGACGGATATTGTTGATAATGTTTTTAGGTCTGTCAGGAAGAAAAGGGAATTTAGCTGCATAATAATCTTTTACTGTAGAAAAGGAGTAAAGGTTTCTGAGTAAGAGGGTTATAACCTCCCTATTTCTTTTTAAGGATTAGTTCTGGTGAGTTTACAAATCCCTTTTTTTTTACATGCTTTACTTCTTATTTTGAGGTCTTGCCTACACATAAAAAGCTTAAGTGGAGTAGCTATACCAGGATGTGCGCATGTTCCCTGTTGGAACTGAGGTGTTTACTTGAAACATTTCTGCTACAGCACATACCTCTCTCTCCCCAAGGCAGAATGTTTTGCCGTTACAAGTATAGGTTGGCTTTACCTACATGTGGTACCTAATTACCTTGGTTACAAACAGGAAAAAAATGTGCCACCTATCAGTATTGCTGTTCCAGCCAAATATTAGCTTTGATAGGGCTTGCTGTAATGTATTTTGTTTCCAGTTTACTTTGAAATCTAGGTATTTCAGAGTGCAAGTGTATACATCCACATACAGCTGTGTGTGTAGATATGTATCAACAAATTAGAATGTAAATATACACATTTCTGTTTTCATTTGAACCTGTTCAATAAAACATCCCAGAAGCTGCCAGCTACTTTGCCTGTACAATGCTATGAGCATTACTAAGATGCTAGGTTGCTTTAAGGGTCTTTTGCAATTGTTGCTGATTGTAAGAATCAAGTAACCCAATGAATAGAGCAGAAGTATGAAAACAGAGATACCACAAATGTGGGAAGTTGTTTTAGCATTACTATGAAAACTGCCCATATTTTAAGGTTAGGGGTATTTTCCTGTAACTATATACCAGGACTTTATTTTAAAGAAAAATACAACTTTTTGTGTGTGCTACTTACAATATGAAAAAAGCATTCAGAGTCTCTGACTGGCTTTAGCAAGATGGGAATTCTGAATAATCCTAAATTAAAAATTCAGTAAAGGAGAAATAATTTTAAAGGTGTTGGTTCAGTTGCTTCTATTTAAATATGATACCATCAAGCTTTAATGGATAAAGTTCTTTTAATAGAAATATTTAAAATACTTCAGTGATGGTTTATTTGTGGCTGAGGCATTTATCGGCAGATAATGCTTTCAGTTTGCTGTTTTGCTCATTGAACCCTGAAGGTTGTGTGTTTCACCATTGGTATTCAGCCTTTCCCTGTGGTCCATTATTTGATTACCTACACAACCCTGCATATCAACTCATGGTTAAACATTTTACCTTCTGTATTTTAAATACTTCATGCTGCAGATATGAAATAATTCAGATTGAAGGTTCCTAATAGGCTAAGACATAATTCAGCTTGAAGGTTATTAATGGGATAAGAAATGTAATAATATAAGTAGCCTTTCAAATGTCTCTTTGAGAGATAAATTGCAGCAAAGATTGTTTTTTCTTGGTTTTGGGAGGAGAATTTTGGGAGTTCTTACCAGAAATATAAACCAGCTGTTTTCAAAATACAGTGCAAATCATTAGGAAAAAAATGCTGGTGTCTAAAGTCTTAATACTGTGTACATCAGCTATTTTAGGGTATAAGGTTGGACTGGCAAGGTGATAAAAGGTGTATGAAACTGAGAAACAGAGTGACTGATTGTTAAAGCTGGTGGTAGACAGAACATTTTCATATTCCTTCTACTGTCCTACCTCTGGGTTTGTTTTGGGGTTGGTTTTTTTTTTTTTGGTTAAAGTCCTAAATTGTTTTAATGCATGCTAAAATGCTTCATACATTTCCAAAGCCAGTTCTTTGCAATTCACCCTGTGGTGGTGGGGAATAAGTTCGTTTATAATAGGAAACAGCCATACTCAGGCCACTTATGATTTATTACTGTAAGATTCTGCTGTTTAGGCTTGCATGAAGTTTTCCCTGAAATTGACAGTAATGAATGTGCTGTCATAAGCTGTGTGATTAGCATTCCTTACTGTAAAACATAATAAATCAATCAAATGTTTATTAATAACTATTACATGCATTGTTAAATGAAGGTATTAATCACCTCATCATTGTTACTTTCTAGAACAAACCTAAAGTTAAAGGAAGAGATGAAGTCTGAAAAGAAGCCAGGTTTTTGGGACAGTTTGGTGATAAAGCAGAATGTCCCATCCAGGAAACCGGATGAGATTGAGGGATGGGAACCACCGCAGATTGCCGCTGCTGACTCTACCAGTGATGCAGCAACTGCTTTAAGTGACTATACAGCCTGGTCAGGCTGGGAAGATGAAACCAAAGGCTCCACAAAATATACCAACCTGGCCAGCTCAGGAAACAGTTCTAGGTGGAGTATCAAATCAGCTGGCAAGCTGGTTAGTATTAGACGTCAAAGTAAAGGTAACCTTACAGACAATTGGGAAGAACTAGAATGATACTGATAGTATGAAATACTTTATAGGTAAGAAGAGAAGGGTTCCATGATTTACTTGTATGTTTAAACCAAAATCAAATCTGCTCAATATTGCACCTTTATACAGTACTTTATTTTACTCAGATTGTTACAAATTTTTGCTCACCTGATAGTAAATTTTCTTATTACATTGTTAAATAGCTATGTTTTCCACACTGAAGAAAAGTAGAGAATCTATTTTGTGCCTATATTTCACATTCAGACTCTGCAGTATGTTGGGTTGTTGGTTTTACCAAAAAAAAAACATAAATGTTATTCCTTAGTGAATGTATACACTGGTTGTAAATTTGACTGCCTTATGTAGGAGCTTCTACTAGCTTGAGGTCTTGGGGTTTTTCTAGTGTTTGAGGGCCACTCAAAATTTTAGTTTTGATGCTGTCCATTTTTAACTAAGAATACTGATCTGTCACTTGCAGGGGGAATGCTTATACATAAGACTGTATAGTAGACTGTTTTTCGAATCTTCAGCCTCAGCATATGCTTCAGCTTGTGCAGACGAGATGCTCAACTGTCACAATGTGCTATACTGTGTATGAAATGGGAAAATACTACTCTAATGTTATTCCTTCCATCCCAGGATCTTTACCAAATGGGGTCTTCCAGAGGTTTGTTTTGGTGTTTTTGTTTTGATATTGAATGTTGTTTGACAAAGCTAAGCTGCTTAGCTTTTAAGATGCATGTTATGCCAAAAATGATTGAAAATTTGGAAAGCAGCAGTGAGTAGAGTATAAGAAGATCTTGATATTCAGTATCTGTAGTCCCGAATCTAGGGATAAGTTGCTTCTTATGGAGGGCTTATGTTTTTGTTTTTACTGTAGGTGGTCCTTGTGCTACGAACAACTTTCTGGCTTTTTACTGTGCTGTTCCTTCCTGCCCTGCCCCATAAGCAGTGATTGAATTATACTCTGGTGTTTTCAGGGTAACTGAGTAACTGAGCCATTACTACTATGTGCATGCACACAACTTCTGAAGTGTTGTTATACAGCTCTGTCTTATTAGCTACTGATACTTTATTATTATTTTTTTTTGGTACAAGAAGGAGAAGTGTTAAACTTGAGGTTTGAAATGTATATACGAATACTAAAAGTGCCTCTTTCTAGCATACTGTCTCTCATTAGCAGTGAGGCTGATGCCAGATCCAAAGTTGGTTTCCATTTTGTTTATATCCTATATAAAGACTACTTTAACATTTCTGAAAAAAGAATTAAACCAAAAGTTTCATAAGAAATGATCAGCAGGCCTTTTCTCTCCTGATTGTTAAGCTGGTGTAACAGGACTGAAGACTTGTTGACTGCCTAGCAATGGGGCCAGTACAGTCGGAAGATCAGATTAACATTTCAGAGAAAATCAGCATTTTTCAGGAAAGCTTATACCTTTATATAATGGATGTCTTGTTATATGTGTTTTTGCAAGAAGCTTACATTGATGAAAAGGGATGCGTGCAGTTCTCTTCTGAGCTTGTCCCTTGTTTCTGTTTCTGCCACATTGTTCCTTTCTTAGCTCTCTTTCTCCTCTCTCTTCAAATTCATGTTTAATTTTCCGCCTTGCAGTTCCTGCATAGCTATTTTTTTTGGAGATTCCTGTTGAGATGTGCCTGGAGGGAAACGGTAGCAAAATGTTTTTGTTATTTTTTTTTTCTCGTATTAATAGGATGTTAAAAAACATTGTTCTTAAGTTTATGTAAAGGAACGTCGGTGTTCTGTGCTGCAAAACAGGATCTTGTAACTGGCAAATATAGTTCTAAAATTGGCATTATATATTAGAAAAAATACTAGCAGAGGAGAAAGGGGTAGCATTTATCTTGCATCATTTAGCCTGTGAGTAAACTCTGTAGTTGCCGTTGGCAGTATGTATGCTGAGGTTAATTATAGGAAGGAATTAGTATTCTTGGGTAAAGTATGCTGCATTTTATAGTTTATGGAATACCCTCTAAGGCATAAGTTTATTTAGTTTGGTTCTTGGTGCTGACATAAAAGAACAGGAAAAAATCTGCTAACAGCCCTCAATATTTTGCTCTCAAAGATGGGCTGAGAACTTTTAATTTCCCTCCTGAAGAAACTATTTATACTGTGACCAGTAAAGGTTTTGCCTTGCACATTATACTGTTAAGTGCCTGTTTCTCACCTTGATGATGTGTTTGATGCACAGCAACATTTTTCAGTTTATTTTTAAATTGATATGGTAAAAAATATGATCACAAAGCTGAAGCCTGTCATAAAACAAAATTGCATCCAAGTGGGAAATCGAGATACGTAAAGTTAGTTTAGCTCCTAGTGCTGAACATTTTTGTGTGCTTTTTAAGTGAGATTTCCTCAGAAATAACCATTCTAAGGATGAACGTTATAAAATTTAATATAATTTATTGTTATGCTTTAATAACGTATTAGTCTGTTGAGAACTCACGGGTGTGAGCTTTCCTTCTCTTATGTTTATAAACATGTCTGAATTTTCAGAATGGGGTCTGCTTTCTTTTACCTTCTTTAGATGCTTAACTTCTTATACATTTATGGGTTTGAGCTGTACCCAGCTCCGTTGTGGAATAAATGTAGAATATGTCCCTTAATATTTGTTTTGAAACTGCATTTCAATCTTTGTGAAATGGTTTAGAAGAAGGTAGCATTAAGACTGTATGATAAGATTGCACAAAATAAAATATAGTTTATATTGCTTTCTTGTAGCCAGTCTGCATGATTGTTGGCGTGGTTTTAACGGGAATTAAAAGCTTTGTGTGGCTGTAACTAGTCACTTCATTTAACTCTAAGCAAAGCTCTTTCTGAGTATTTTTATTTATTAGCATCATTTGCAAAAAGAAAACTAGTATTTTCCATATGAATAAAGATTTAGTTTGAACTGAAATGCCTTATTCTTTGGTAATTTTTTTTTTGTCCTGTTTTATTTGTCATATGACTCGGTTTCCATCTGCATAGATGTTACTTGCATTGTTGTAGAATACAGCCAAGGAAGTAATAGTTACGTTTGTCCAAATCATGCTGTAGCATCCTAGACTTAAAGCATCACACACTGCTTTCACAATGGGAAGAATTCATTGGTTTTGACAAACTGCAAATATTTTGTTTAGTAATTATTAGTTTAAACTTTACTCTTATTTTTGTTTCATTTATTGGCTGTTATGAAAGCTTGGGCAGAGTAGAATTCCTTCCCTAATTTTCACCAGCTACATGTAAACTGGAAGACCTGGAATGCTCTTGCATATGCTGGCCCCACAATGAGGTGAGACCTGCGTGTCACCAGTGACACACCTGTGTCACTGTGACAAAAGTGAGATGCAGCCCTGTTACCAGTCAAGTGCTATAGACAGAAGTGCATTGTCTGCTTCTCGCTCTTCTACTCTGGTCTGCTGGCTTTCTTGTTGTCTGAATAAACTTAGCAAGGAACATTTAGGCAAAATGTTCCTTACCAGAGTGTGTGAACTGTGTGCCTGGAAGTGTTCAAGGCTAGGTTGGATAGAGCTTTGATCAACCTGGTTTGGTGGAAGGTGTCCCGGCCCATGGCAGGGGGTTGAAACTGGATCAGCTTTAAGGTCCCTTCCAGCCCAAACCAGTCTGATTTTTACTGTTTTTTACTTTTTCCTCCCAGAATGCTTGATAGCTGGTTTCTGAAGTACCTGGGAAATGAAACCAGCACTATGAAGTAGAAAACTAATGTCCTAAAAGGCTTAAGTTGCTGGTGGTAGTTTGCAAAGGTGTGTATCATTAGATGTCTGTCTGTGTCTCAGTTTCTTGTAGCATGACTGCTCTGCACCATACAACACAGGAAATTACAGCAAGGCAAAGAACACAGTTTAGAAATTGAAAGGAGAGAGTTGCATTTATTGTAAGTGCAACCATCATAATAGCAGGAAAAGATGCTTCTTCCATAGTTTCAAAATAATGAGTATGAAAACAATCACAAAATAGGGGTGTAAATAATAGAAAATGACATGAAATATGTAACAGTAAACAAAAGTGTAAGGAGAGGAGAAGATGGTTTGTCAGATGATATTTACTAAATCTTAGCACTAGTACTGAATAAAGGAATACCTGCTCTGTACTTGGGAAGAAGATTTTCCTTCTCTGTCTAGGATTTACTAAAACATGCAACAAAGCAACTATAATCTTTTCAAGTCCATAATAATCTGGTAAAAGCTTGGCTGGCACTTCAATTTTTATGCTTTTGAGACCCAGATTACACTAGTAAAAGCTTAATAATATTTTGAACTGTGAGTTTGCTATTGGAAAAGAAAAAGCATTACTCATTACAGAGAAAAGTACACAGCTGTATTTTGTAAGACAAGTTTGTCCACTACTGAATCTAACCAGTGATGTTTTACTTTTTAGTTGCTCTAACCCCTTGTGCTGAGAAGACTGAATAGTTGAGTTTAAAGATTTTTTTTAAGAATTAGCTGGTTTAATTATTTGAGGTATGTAGTAAACCAGCTCTGATTTAATACAGAACCATTCCTTGAAGTTAGCAGTGTCTTCTGGTCTATCTTAGCTTTTATCTCTGTCCTTGAAACATAGAATGTTTCGGATTGGAAAGGACCTGATCATCTAGTTTCAAGCCCCCTGCCATCCAAACTGGCCTTGAACACCACCAGGGATGAGACATCTACAGCTTCCTTGGACAACCCATTCCAGTGCCTCACCACCCTCACAGTAGAGAACTTCCTTACATACAACCTGAACTTCCCCTGTTTAAGATTGAGCCCATTACCCTTTGTTCTATCCACTACAGTCCTTAATGAAGAATCCCTCCCCACCATCCCTGTAGGCCCCCTTCAGATACCAGAAGGCTGCTATGAGGTCTCCACGCAGCCTTCTCTTCTCCAGGCTGAACAGCCCCAACTTTCTCAGCCTGTCTTCATATGGGAGGTGCTCCAGTCCCCTGATCATCCTCGTGCCCCTCCTCTGGACTTGCTCCACCAGTTCCATATCAAACCCCCAGATGCTGTTGTCTTTGACAACCTGTTTGTCCAGAAGCCTTACGATTCTCCACAAGATCACACTGCAAAATGCTTCTGGTAGGTATTGGAGAGGCAGAGAAAACATTGGTGTGTCCGTACTGGACAAAGAAGAGGGAGACTTGTATATCTAGATTCTAAATACTGTACTTGGTATGTTACTATTTTTTTGCTGCCAAAGCATTCTTATGTGCAAAATAGTTAATATAATTACTCCTTCCTTTGGTTTTTGTACTTGTCCCCTGTTTGCCTGTGTGACCCAGAAAAAGCTAACATCCTTTCCGATGTACACAGGGACCTAATCTTTGCTATGCCTCTCATGAGGGATACCTACTCTGAAACAGACTTGGCCTTCAGTTTTATGCCTGCAAACAATTTATCTTTTGAACATTTGACAGGACAAACAAAGGAAAACAAAGTCAAGCATCATTTCCCATTAGGAAGTAAACTATTGTTTGATAGGATGGAGCACAAGTTTCCCAGAGTCATACTACACATACAGGGATGCTGTACACAGGGTTATGTTGAAAATTGGGGATTTAATGAAATGTCCTTGCTTTTCTTTCTTATTTTCTAAACTCACCTGTCTCCTGAAGCGTCTTCCCCTGTCTGCACGGCGTGGCTGTTGCTGTGTGCTGAACCAAGTGCTGTGGTCGAGGTGGACAGCCTGTCAGCAGCTCCAGCCACGGTGGAAGATCTGGGCTCCTGACCTGTGTGGTGAGACCTGGCTGCACTGGGGATGGGGGGAAGGTTTCCAAGAGATGTGAAGGATCAGATGGATGCTCTGGCATGAAGAAATGAAGCACAGTATACAGTTAAAGAGTCCAGAACATCTGAGTGTTGGGGGGAAATGACAGGTGGAATTACTGTTAATATCTACTATTAGGCTGGGGGTTTAGTGTTTAGAGAATCAGAAGTAACACATAGCTAGTCCTCTTTCTTAAGTGTTTTTTCTTGGTTATCCTATTCAAGAACAGGATTTTTCATTATCATGAGCAACTGGAAAGAATGTCCCCTGTCCACAGGCACAAAATGAAGGGTTTGGATGCCTTTAACCTTGATGCTCTGCAACTCACAGCAGGCACTTCTCCAGATCTATTCCATGTTAATATGCCTATAAATTAATTGATCAGAAATTTAGGAGGTAAGTGCAGATGATAGAAGACTGTGCCTTTAAATATAGGATTAGTAGGTCAGCTTGTAGCAAGAAGTGATGGTTGGATTAAACTACTGAAGCTATAGCTGAACTAAACAGCTCCAACCAGTATCCTGCTTCTTCAAAGACTGTACTCTCAGCCACCTCCTCTTTTCTGCTCTCTCACACATTCCTGAGATCTCAGAGAGCCTACCCCTTCCTTCCCTATCTTCCCTGAAATCCCTGATAATTTCCCATTAGTGTCAGGACATTATTTTCTCCTCAGGGGAGGAATTACAGGCTAGAGGTTGATTTTGTTTGTCTGCTTTATTACCTCTAAGCCTGTAAATCTGGAAATTTAAGCATCACTTAGAATGCTCAACCCATGACAGTTGCCCATACTGGAATGAGTGAGACCTGATTCCTCTTTTGAGCACTCAGAAGCTGTGCCAAGGGGTCTTGCAGAGTTAGCCTCAAGATACATGTGTGAGCCTATTACAGCTAATACTGTAATTTATCAACCATTTCCAAATATTTGATACTATTTGCCTTATTTAATGGTGGTACCTTTTTACTGAATTGGCAGCCTTAGTTGGAGAGTAATAGTTACTCATGCCCAGCATATGGAAGGGGAAAAATTCTCTTCATCAGGACCACTTCCTGGGAAAAGGGGAGGTAGGGCTGTAGTCCCCTCTCCTAGAGAGGCACATGCTGGGGTACTTGCACATGGTCAATATGCTGCCACACAGTTGGGCAGGTGCTGCCTGTGATGCTCTGACCCTTTGCTTCTCTTAGGTGAGTACCTGAACAGCAAATAGGGACTGAGGACTGGAGAAAATTTAAGTATTCTATGGGAGTGGCACAGGTTGAGCTGAAATGCCTGAGGAAGAATGGTTCTATGAAAATTATCCCTAGAAATAGTAACTTCTCATTTTGGTTGGATTGGTGACTTTGACTGGCTGACTGCAACTGCTTTAGGAGAGCACACCTGCCTGCCTCTGCCTGTAACACCCAGACGCAGCAGGCCAGAGTGGAGGTTTTCCTTTAAGGCATAACCCTTGTCATTGGTTACAACAAACACTTTGGGTTACATGAGTAAGTGCTGGTGTTGAGTTGTCAAATTACATTCTTTACTACAAGTGAGGCATTAACAAGATTATTGTCCTGAAGAGATCAAAACAGTCCATCAACATGACTTGCTTAGGTGACATAATTAAAATCTATCTTCTATGTATCCAATGACTTCAAACCATGTAATCACTTTTAATCAAGCTCTGGTATTTGCCTGACCAAAGAAATATATTCTCTAAATAGTTAAGCAGCTTGTGGAACTACTCCCAGAGGTCAGTTTTGCCCAGTGTTAAAGCTTATAGCAGTGCTCATGACAGTGTGATTCTGCACTCAAAATATTTAAGGTTAAAAATAAATTGTGATAGCCCTGCAGTGAAATGCTCTTTGGTATGTGTGCACAGGTTTCTTCTTCCCTGTTTTTTTGAAGTGGAAGAAAGGTATAAAAACTCTCTTGCTGGCTTTCAGCCCTGAGGACCACCAAGTTGAACATGAGCCAACCAGTAGGCCCTTGCCCCAGATAGGTTAATCGTATCCTGGGCTGCATGAGGAGGTAGAGGGAGATGGTCCTGACTTTAGAACCTTTCTTTAAAGCTCTCAAAGGCAACAGGTAGCATCTACTTAAATAATACAGGAAGTTTCATTAAGGGTAGCAAAACTGCAACCACATTAAAGGAGTGATTAATAGATGCCAGCCATCACCATCCATTGTCAAGGTTACCTGGGTCATATAGGGTCATATAGGGTAATATAGCCAGGAAAGCAAGTCTACATGTAATGGGTTATTTAACCATTACATTAGCTAAAGAAATGGGGTGCAAATCATTGTTGAAGAGATGCTGGTTCCTTACCACATCAGTGGCTACCACAGTGCTTGGGAAAGTAAGGCATGTAGCACTGTCCTGAATTAACAGGAGTAAGAATGGATGGCATCAGCTCCACACCTGATCACTACTGTAGCCACAGCAGAAAGAAAAAAAACCAACAGCCAAACACATAAAATCCTGTATTGAAAAATCCACCAATGGGTAAGGCTGTAGTTTCCTCTCCTGAGGAAATACTTTCCTCTTCTTGCACAGCCTGATAACGAGTCCAGCTATCCTATTAAAAAAAGTGCTGACTCGACCAATTGCTACACAACAGTCTCATGTGGACTGCTTGTATGCTGCTCATTCCATTCCCAACTACTACAGATCTTACACATTCAAGCTGATTCATCTCTATGCACAGGAAACTTCTAGGAATAACAGATAAAAATGTGATTTATTACACTGTACAAAATTAGATTCAAACCAAGCAAGTGCAGAATATAGTACATGATTTATTTTTTCCTGTAAATTACATATTATTTGTTAAGTTTCATTGACAAACCCAAAACTTCCCTAATTTTTCCATTACCTACCTAGAGCCAAGGAATTAATTTTGTTCTACAGGACAGAAGAAAACAGCTTCCTGAAGAATTTAGCATCTGATTAACCTGGCCAAAGGTGCTTCAGCTCAGATTGACATTCAGAGTTTCCCAGAGCTTGTAAAGAGTTGTCAGGGTGCCTGGTGGTAGTAGAATGTCCTGCCATGGTACCAGTCTAGAAACAAGCAACTCCATTCTCAATAAGTTTCAGTAATGTCTTCTTCTTAGAAGATGAATTAATGCAGTTGCATTTGTAGACAAACAATATAAATGAAGGCTGTAGCTACCATCAACAAAAAAAATCACTTTGCAGTAGCCCCAGATCTCAAGTTACATAGGGTGTGCTGAGATAGGTTATATGTTTATTAAAGTCCTTAAGAAAAATAAATGCTTTTGTGTAATATATGTACAAAGACTGGTTGATTTCCTTCATTCATAGGTCCAACAACAGATACAACCACAGCTATATTTCATTCACTAGCTCACAATGATTAATGCCACCTTGGTAACTGATATATTAAGAATCCAAGAGAATATTGGCTTATTCTTAATATAGTGCAAATTACATGGAGGTGTTTTGAAAACAGCAGCTTAAAGAAAGAAGGATTAACAGAAAACTCCTCCTTTGGTCCCTGTAAAAGTAGCTCAGCTCTTCCACCACATTTTCAAAACTCCCTCACATAATTTTAACCAACTATTAAGGCGCCAAGAGAATGGATTTAAACTTGAGATTAAAATGGTCTTTCTTGGACTTGAAAAGAAGTCCACTGTGGAGTTCCTGACAAAGAAATTTATTTAATGTGTCTCCTTTTCCTCAGCTCTTTTCTACCCAAAAACAATGTACCAAATAAACCTGTCTGGTAATCTCCCTCCACATAATTTTTTTGTTTTAAACTAGAACAGAACATTACACTTAAATATATTGCACAAAAAGCATAATGCATCCTGCCTGACTCTCACAGAAATGGCCACAAACACAGGAGAACAGCTACTGAACATCTCAGAATTTGAAGAGATCAATGAAATGCTGAGGAGATACTGGCATGAGACAGGTGTCTGGATCACTGGCTGTGCAGGGATGTCCCGTATCCTGCAGAATAAAGAAGAAAACAGTAAATTCTCTTTCCACAGCCACAGTCTCCCTCCACCCCCAATTAAAAGAAAAGAAGGGTAAAAATTTACATATAGGCAGTTGCAACTACTTCCACTGGAAACAAACTGATAGGAACTCACTTTCTTTAAGAATTCACCATATTTGTCTTTAACTGTTTTAGTTTAAGCTGTTAAGAAAACGGGCCTTTCCAGTTTGACTGTGGTAGTGCTGGGGAGCTTCAGATGTCAGAAGAAAATCCAACCTCTCTCATCCTACCAGAACCAGAATATCCGAGTTAGAGTGCTTGGAAAAACCTCTCATATTCCCTATCCATTATTTTTTGATTAAAAATAAAAAAAAAAGCAGCAGAGAAAGTGCTGTCAAAGATGCCACATTCCCATACAAAGTCTTTGCAACATACTTTGTACACTAGGTGAAATAAATTCTAAATACTACTCAGCTTTTCAATAGACGTATTATCTGTATTTGGCCATTAAGTCTATACTACATGAAAGTATCATGTGGTATCACCTCCTCAGCCTCCCACTTTTTATCATAATTGCTTTAACACCACCTGAGAACCAACTGTTAAATTCATGATAGAGGGAAAAACAATCAAGGAAACGAGAGAACAGACAAATAGATTAGACCCCAGGCAGAACTGCCTATCTGAGGAAGCTGCAGATCAGAAGGAACAGAAGACTAAGACCAGAAGCATGAAGCCTAAACACCTTCATCTTAAGATGACCTCTGCAAAGAAGATTCACCACAGCAGGAAACATGCTCAAAGGTGGTTGCTAATGAACTATCATCTCTGCTCATTGCCATGTGAATGTCATGTCATTACTTTCCTAGTTCCCAGGGAAAACCACCATTCGAATCAGGATTCTGGAAAGAAGCTAGGATTTATCCGCTTTTAGTGCTTGCTTATACTCCTAAATATTTTAGACGAAATTTGTAATATGCTATCTGCTTCACTCTGCACATCATCATAAAAACACTTCCGAAAGCTCTGCTCAGTCAGCAATTAGAGGCCCAATAAAAATCTCAGTAAGATCAGTTTTTTGGGGGGGTTAGTTATCAAGAACAGCAGTAATTTTATAGTGGAAAAAAAAAGTGATAAGGACTGAAAAGCAGCAGCACAACTTCCCTGTAATTACGAAGGATGTTATTTCCCTTGAAACTATAATAAATAGTGTTCAAATAATATTGATTTTCAGTGCATCTATTTAAAGCTAAAACAGAACTCTTCTAAATTAACAAGAAAATGCACCAGGAGTGTTTACTGGTAAACGTAGTTTGTTTTCCTCCTCAAATGGTATCATAACTGGACATTAAGAAGCTCCCATAACACCTTTAAAGCTATAGTCCTTTGCTGTGTAATCATTTCCAGCATTTCTTCATTCATAAAGCAACATTATAATTGCTTCTCCCCACTCTCCAAAGTCATATGCAGTCTTTTGGGGACTTGCTTTCCTAAAAGTATGTAGGACTACAACATTCCAAATGGAATAAAATCAGTTTTAGTACCTTTGCATTAATGAAAGTTATCTGAAGTTCATGTT
The DNA here is from genome assembly GCF_012275295.1 of Melopsittacus undulatus. NCBI lineage: Eukaryota > Metazoa > Chordata > Aves > Psittaciformes > Psittaculidae > Melopsittacus > Melopsittacus undulatus. Next base: position 33,740,365 of record NC_047529.1, on the reverse strand, counting down.
ACTCTTTTGAGATTTAAATACTGAATGAAATACATTAGGGAGTGCAGAGAAAGTTTTTAAACACTGAGTGCAGATAAACTGACTTCTCAGCAAAATCTGGCTGATGTCACTGATGCTATGCACATATATTAACTGGAAGTTGAATTCTGGTCCCTAGTTTAAATGGCATTAACAGGGTATATGGCAATAATAAAAAAACAAATCTGATAAATAACTGAGATGGTAAGCCAGCATTAACTTACCTAACAGGGAAACAAGAAACAAAGTATTCCTGCTGCTAAACTGACATGGTGAAAAAACAAAAAAAATAAAAGCAAAACCAGAATAAACAATCAGAAATGGACACATTATTCACTTTGACATGACAGAACAGTCAGCAATGAAAACAGATGAGACACACAGGAAATACCTTGAGTAACAAAGCAAGGTGGTAGTCCTTTGAGATCGTGAACAAGGAAGCAGGAAGGAGAGCCATAAAGTAAAAGAAGCAGAGTTAAAGTTTACTGAAGCTAATGTTCATATGCCATTTAGAAACAGTCTTCTATTCCTGTGGCAAATCACGAGCAGCTGGAGAACCAAAACGAGCACAAGCCCCAGGAAGACTAAAACCAAGTGTGAAGCATTATCACTTATGCAAAACAATCCCACTATTGCACATAAAGCCCAGGACACTGAATGAAGAAAAGGCATTTCAGTGTCTGTGATCACCTCTGGGATAACTGAAGTGTATGACTGAGTGAGCTAAGAAAATAAAAGAACTGCCCACGATTACAATGCTGCCTAGTGGAACAGAAGAAAGATACACAAAAACCATTCACAGAAGCATCAGTCAATAATCAGTCTGCCATTACTTTCACACTACTGAAATTATTTATTTTCCCCCAATTTCATCATAGACAAATCCAAGAAGTTACACCTGTAAGACAGTAGTTTAATATAAAGAGGTTTTTCTAATCATTCCCTCCTTTAACACGGAAGAGAACAAGATGTTCTATTATATAATTTTATTTTCCCCAGTGAATTTAGGAGTCTCCTTATTGCATTTAACATTGCTATGTTCAGAGGTTTTAAACAAATACAGGAATACAAATACAGGAATACATATGCCACTTCCTGAAAAGCTCTTGCAGATTTGTTAAAAGTAACAGTAACATTATAATAGCCAACTGGAATGTGAAAAGTCATTTCCCTACTTCAGCTGTGTGCTAATTCAATTCAGTAGCCATCAGTCCTTTCTTTTTTAAGGCCTTCTTTAAATGGACACAAAATGCAGGACTGAAAGAATTTCCTTTGTGTAGCCCTCTCATGTTGCCAGCAATTATATTACCCATTTCATAAACCTATGAGAAGGCTTCTTATCACCGCCTAGGCCTATGTTCTGAGGCTACTTTGGAAACTCACTGCTGAGAAACTTAACTCTCAGCCTAAGTTTACCTACTAGTTTCTACAACTTATTTGCACCAAGGAAGCTCATTAGCTTAAATAATTTCTCTAAGTAGTCTCATGTTTATTCATCCCTTCTCCATCTCTGAGAATAATTTATGGAGAGCAGTCACATTTCTATTAGCACTAACACAGCTAATTACTTTTAACCTTTGCTAGTCTTCTCCATGCCCTGATCCCATAAGTGCTTTTTCCTCTGCAGCTATTCCAATGATTTGCTTTGTTCTTGAAGGCGGGGGGGGGGGGGGAGGGGGGGGAGGGAGAGGGAAGATGCAATACCAAGAAGTGCTCTGCTCTCTGAAGTTCTTCTAAATGCCCTTGAAAGCCAAAGTTGCCCATTTCTGAAGTGCTCCGCTAAAAGAAGAAACTGTTTTTTTACATATCACAAACTGATTTCTTTTTTAAAGTCTGTTTTTCCTTTTTTTTCCCGTTTGCTTCACACCAATGGAATTGGGCAGAGTAAAATCTTCAGTTGAGAACAACAATCTGTACATTACAGATACAATTATATGTCAACCACTCATACGTATTTAACAATCTGTCTAATTAAGTACGATACTGAAACTGCACAAGCTCTGCGGTCAAACCATTCCTTTGCTCAGCTGTTCTTATGGCAGGCTCTTAGCTTCCTCTGAAGTAGTCTTCTCCAGTCTCTGCTCAGCACAAGTCCTCAAGCCTCCCTGGCTACTTGGCCCTCACCTGAACACTATCCAGTTTATCAGTATGTCTTCTGTACTGGGAACCCCTAGTTGGATGCAGTATCCCAGGTGCAGTCTAATTTAGAGTGTCAAGTGAAAAGGGATAATCAGAGAGCTGAGCATTTCTTGGTATTGCATCTTCCCTTTCCCCCCCCCCCCCCTTCAAGAGCAGCCAATCCTAAAAACCTGCTATATCATTTTAATGCAGAAGCACATAATCTATAACCACACCATCACTTTAAGACCTGTCCAAATCTCCAGGATAAGGCAGTCAGCACTGGAATGGTGATCTAGTAGGTATAGCTCACCAATCCAAACAAAGTATATTCAGAACTGTGTTGTGTTTCACAAAAATATAAAACCACAAAATGAGTGCTATTATTCCAGTAGTATATTGGAGTTGTCAAGGTAACGAGACATCTGCCTGTACAGGTTCACTGCCTCTTACTGGCACACGCCACCTCCAAAATTAAACATTTAATGCCAAACACATTTTAGTCATTCCTAATATTAAAGTGCTACGCTTTCAATTATACCAAAATTAGAACGAGAGAAATTTACTCTAGAAAGCATTATCCCTTTACACGGCAAACCCTGATGAGCCAAACAAATGTGATACCAGAAATCCTCACCTGCATCCATGCTTTGTGCTAATCTTTCCATTTTCAAAGAGAAAACTCACATATTGAGCAACATGTTAAAGACTTATTTCATTGTCATCAATAGTTCTTAGTCATCCCTGACACAGGTTTTTCAGCAAATGCCCAGGCCATTCACAGAAGAAGCCAATTCTGACTACCTACCTTCCGACTATTAATTTAGCAAAACATATTAGTACCAGGAAGAACTCCTATGATATCAAGAACACTCAATTTAAAGACAACACCATTCAGTAACATGCTGCTTGTATGAAAGCCAGCTCATCCTGTTAAAACAGCCTAGGGTTTTTTTTTCCTATGGGAAAATTAAAAAAAAGCCCCATGCTCACATGGCAACTCCTCCTAAAAATCACAGAAAGACAATATAAGAACAACTCATGTCAATTAAAATAGGTTTCTCGAACATTTCTTTCTCTTTGCTGTTCAGCTGTAAAGTTAAAGTCTCACTAACTAGAAGGCTAGCTTATGGTGCAACACAAAGTAAAAGCAGGACTATGTGTTCACACACAGCTAAACATGAAAATGCCCTACAGAAATTAAAATCATCCCATAACACAGAACATGCTGCATGGTAAACATCAAAATCACTGCATTTTGAATGGAGTTTCAAACATACCTCCAAGTTCATAAGGGACAGAAACAAGACTATAGAAATAGTTTTACACCAATATGGTAGAAGTAGCATAGTAATAAATTCTTATTAGAGACACATGGATTGCAATGACATCATTAGAAAAAGGATGTCAAAAAATTGTTAACTTCATACAAGTTCTTAACAGTTTTGCCTGAGGTTAAATAGATACAAGAAGACACAGAGCGCAATTCTTTCCACATGTCAATTTTCCTTGCAATTCTAAGTACTGAGGTTATCAGATACCAAGAGATAAGAACGCTAGATAAAGAACAACTCTGGAATTTAATACTGATTTTATATGGAAGTTGTATATATTATTTAGAAGTTAGATATTAGCTGTCTGATCATATTTCACACGAGAAAGCTGAAAGCTGACTGTGAGAGTGACAGAGCACTGGAACAGGTTGCCCAAGGGGGTTGTGGAGTCTCCTACGTTGGAGATATCCAAGGCCTGCCTGGACAAGTTCCTGTGTGATGTACTCTAGGTTACCCTGCTCTTGCAGGGGGGTTGGACTAGATGATCTTTCGAGGTCCCTTCCAACCCTTGGGATTCTGTGTCTGTGTGATACAGTCACATGTGTAAGATGATCTTACTACTTCTCCTTTCAGATGATCACCAGTAGCTGTTTGAACTTATTTCTGATTATCTATTTCAAAGCTCTTACCTTCCAAAACAGAATACTACAGTGGCGGCAGAAATGCAAGGTGTCCCCATACTGTTCCTTTATTGGGTAATATTTCTGTAGTGCAAAGTACATCACCTTCCAGTCAATGTGACCTTCCTCTGATGGAATCAAATGCCTACAAAACTAGAAATAAATTTAATATATTTTTAAACAATTAAAAAAATAGTAAACTCAGGTAAAGGTCTGTGAAAAAGGTGGTTCAACGGGAGTTTTGTAATCAGAATTCTTTGAAGTCAGTGATCTGACATCATACATCTGCAAAGCAGTGAAAGACACCTAGCCACAAAAAAAAAATAAATAAAAAGGTAAACCACTAAGAATAGGAGGGGGCATATTTGCCAAGAAAAAAGTAGGTCATACACAACTGATCAACTCCACTGTCTTGAAATGACTCTAATTATAGGCAAGAACCAAATAACAAAACCAGTATTTACAGCTGGTAAGTAATTAATTTTACATTAAAAGTCAGGAGTGAGATTTAAAAAAAAAATGTTTGTGCATTACAAACAGTGGTTTTCTGTCAGGACAATAACTACAGATTTAAATAATGCTTTTTCTTTCATACTAAAGTATATACATGATTATTTTTCATATTTATTTATGATCTTTTTAGGAGGATAACAGTGATAAATGTACTTCAAGGACATAATCTATATGTAAAGATAACTGAGCTATTTCCTCCCAGCTTAATGCACAGCCAAGATTTACTAAGTATGTATTTGTAAAGGCTTCTGTTCCACTTGCAGTGGATTAATACTCAGACATTAAAGGATTCTTTTTTCAGAAGACAACACCTAGATGGGCATTATAGCATTGCCCTTCTGATTTCAGATACACTTTGTTTTGTAATAGCTTCCCTGGGTAGAGTCCTCTTTTTTCCCACCAAAAAGTACTCTTCAGCTATTAAGTATAGTTTTGTGGTTATTACAATAGTTCAATAATATACTGTAGAGGGCACGAAAAACAACCTATCATGATTCTGTAGCTTACTAAGGTAGGACACATTTACACAGAAAAAGCAGAATTTTGTATTGGAAAATAAATAAAATCATTAAATACCTATCATTAACAACCCAATGAGAAATGGAATATGGATATTTACAAATACATTGAAAACACCATGTATAAGTGCCCTTTATAAGGCACAAGGTTAGCTGCTTCTGCTGAAATACTTACGTTATCTTTCCCCCAGCATTACCTGAGTATACCATCTACCTCTCCACCGGTTTTGTCACTGTTCAAAAAGCTTACCTCATCTAGCCTCAAAATCTACTCAAGTGCTACATTAAAATTAAACTTCTTATCCTCATAACTTCACCCTGCATTCTTCTGAGCTGCTTCTGAAGGAAGGTTTTTCAGTTTGCCTTTGTCTATATTCTCCACGAAGTTCATTCCAAAGCCTGTCATCTAACCAAATTCTTACTTGGGTCAACTGCACATTAGGTTAATTGATACTCATTTCCATCTTTCCTGTTACAGTAATACTTAATCCGGTGGTCACTGACCAAATGGTACCATTTTAACCTGGCAGATTTAAGAACGTGTATCTTCACTTCCTCCTGTCTGGAATGTCCTAGGTTTCTGAAGTTCTTCCTCCAGCTCTGATGAGGAAGAACTGATGATTAACTCATCAGTTATCTCAACCAACATAAAACAGCTCAGAGAGAAAGGTTAGAAATGATAGAAATGTTCAGTAAGGCATTTGATACTGTCTCCCACAGCATTCTCATAGATAAGCTAAGCAAGTGTGGGCTTGATGATCAGGTAGTGAGGTGGATCAAGAACTGGTTGAAAGGAAGAAGGCAGAGAGTTGTGGTCAATGGGGCAGAATCTAGCTGGAGGTCTGTGACTAGTGGAATCCCTCAGGGGTCGGTGCTGGGACCAGTGCTGTTTAATATTTTCATCAACGACCTGGATGAGGGAACTGAGTGTACCCTCAGCAAGTTCACTGATGACACTAAATTGGGAGGAGTGGCTGACACACCAGAAGGCTGTGTTGTCATTCAGCGAGACCTGGACAGGCTGGAGAAACTTGATGAAATTCAACAAGGGCAAGTGTAGAGTCTTGCATCTGGGGAAGAACAACCCCATGTACCAGTACAGGTTGGGGGTTGACCTGCTGGAAAGGAGTGAAGGGGAAAGGGACTTGGGGGTCCTGGTGGATAGGAGGATGACCATGAGCCAGCAATGTGCCCTTGTGGCCAAGAAGGCAAATGGCATCCTAGGGTGCATTAGAAAGGGTGTGGTTAGTAGGGCAAGAGAGGTTTTCCTACCCCTCTACTCTGCCTTGGTGAGGCTGCATCTGGAATATTGCATCCAGTTCTGGGACCCCCAGTTCAAGAAGGACAAGGAATTGCTTGAAAGAGTCCAGCACAGAGCCACAAAGATGATTAAGGGAGTGGAGCACCTCCCTTATGAGGAGAGGTTGAGGGAGCTGGGTCTCTTTAGCTTGGAGGAGACTGAGGGGTGAGCTTATCAGAGTTTACAAATATGTAAAGGGTGGATGTCAGGATGATGGAGCTAGGCTTTTTTCAGTGATATCCAGTGACAGGACAAGGGGCAATGGGTGTAAACTGGAGCATAGGAGGTTCCACGTTAACATCAGGAAGAACTTCTTTACTGTAAGAGTGACAGAGCACTGGAACAGGTTGCCCAGGGGGGTTGTGGAGTTTCCTACGTTGGAGATATTCAAGGCCCGCCTGGACAAGTTCCTGTGTGATGTACTCTAGGTTACCCTGCTCTTGCAGGGGGGTTGGACTAGATGATCTTTTGAGGTCCCTTCCAACCCTTGGGATTCTGTGATTCTGTTACATTGGAAGGAACAAAAACAACTGCAGTTGTCTTAAAACTATGTTGTGGTCTGATTTTGCCCCAGCATATATTACCATCAGAAAATGGTTTTGGAGGCATTCCTAGATTACTTCAATGCTTTTTATGAAGAAGTGACAGAAAAGTACCATGTCCCTTTTTGTTCTTTATTTCAAAATCTCAAGTTTCTGTTCTATTCTGTTATGCAAAAAATACAATGTTGGCTTGACCAGACTGTTGTGTAGTCTAAAAGTTTGAGCAATCTGTCTGCCTACCTGGGTTAGTAAAACAAGTTCTACTTAGGTACTGAAAGAAACACCTTAGAGATAATCCTCCACTGCACCTGTTGGGGACTGTGTGGTTGAAAACAAAGTATCTTACATCAGACAATTTTTTAAAAAATTGCAAAGAAAGAGCCCAAAAGTTATGCTCACCTCACAGACATGCTGAATACCATTTTCAGTAAGAAACAAGCCCCCCAGAAAGAACTTTTTCACTATTACTGCACACCATTACATTTTTATCTCAGAAAGTGCAAGTTCACACTTCATTAGTATACTATATTGCAAAAGTAAGGGCCACATTCATGCATTTTGATAGAGTTTATTACCTGCTTTTCCGCAAAGTGGTACTGGCAGAGTTTTTTCCATAACTGTCTGTCTTCACTGAGCATGTATAAAGTTGGGGTCACTTGACCCAGAGTAATAACATCCCAGCCATCAGAGAGCCTGTGTAAGATGTTTCTCAGTGTATGAAGAGGGAGATCGACAAGCGTAAGACCATTGTTGACTTGCTGGAAGCAAAAGGTGAAGACTTTTGATTAAAAATCTTCAGTGTAAGGTACAAATAAGATCCTTCCTGTAGAGGTGTCTCAGGTCTTACTTCAGTTTGTACAAAACCACTGAGTGATATCTATGGTTAATCCTGTGATACTTTATCACTTGGCTACCATTATTCTCTAACTGCTGTTGCTGAAAACTTGTAAGATTCAAGATACAGAAGGAGCTACAGGCTGCAGTTTTATATCTTATAGCTTTTCTACTGTTAAAATCAACATATACTAAATTATTACATTTCAAATAATTTTAAAACATTTCTCAAAATAATTTGAGAGTATAAGGTCTTGAAAACTATGATATATTCAATTTGGCTTTTGAGAAGTAAGCTAAAATCCTAACTATAATAAAAGTATGCACCAATCATTTATAGTTTTTAGGATAACTACAATTTCTCAATTTTTATTATGAAACAGAGCAAATGCCGATTTGCCTTAAGACAACTAGAGAATTTAGTACAAAGCAACCTGGTCTACTGGAAGAAGTTCCTGCTCATGGCAGGGATGTTGGAACTAGATGATCTTTAAGGTCCTTTCCAACCCAAAGTATTCTAGGATTCTATATAGGACTGAAGAACAGAAATACAGACTGAAAACATTATGAAGGTCATGTGCAGAGAAGTCTGGTGATAGTTCCCCACATACATAAATGGGAAATTCTGAGGTGGCGGTGGGGGGTGATAGATCAGAGATCTGAGAAAGTTTTCATTGGGAGTGAAACTCTGCTGAGCTTTCTCTTTAAGGGTGTAACCTACAGCACAACTCCTTCATGACTGAATCTGGAGCCTACACTGCCAGGAGGCACAGAGCCCAGCAGGGCGGGAGGCAGTGTGGGCAGCTGCCAGCACCACCCAGCAGAGCTGTCCCATCATAAGGCACTGGCAGCTCAGCAACCATACTCCAGCAGGCTCTCACTTCCACCAGTTTATTTCACAACTATTCATCTCACTTATAGACTAGACTTTCCATTGTGTCACTCATCTGTTATATACATCTCTAGGACTGTCATCCTGTTCAGGAATATGAGAGTATTACAGATGCAAGATTTCTCATTGGTTATTTCAACCATTGTACAAAAGCTCAGATGGAAGTGTCATGCTGAAAAGAAACAAACACAGCAACTGCAGTGTCTCAAAACTGTCTATGCTGTCATTGCTTGGCATATGAAAACTGCTGAGATTGGATTCCCGATTTCTCCTTTCTATTCCAAAATCAGCTGTCTTATTCAGATACCTGGCATGCGCAGCAAGGGCAATTTCAAAATTTCATAGCTGAAAGCAAACAGACCAAACAGGTTTATGACTTTACTGTGAGCAGTATCGTGCACCATTTCTTCCTCCAGGAGCAACCCAGACAGATGAAAAAGAATGCCTGCTTATCATCAGAAGTTTCCATTATAAAAAGCTGGAACACTGCATGCCACATGTGTTGAGCAGTTACATGATCAGACTCCAGATGCTGAAGTCATTATTCCATTTTTACAAAAAGCAATTGTGCTAATGAATAAAGTTGTTAAATCGCCCCTTGAATATTTTATTTCTGATTTCTTGATTCCCCCTTAACGCTGAAGTTTAACCATGCCAAGTGCAAGGTCCTACACCTGGGTCGGAGCAAACCCAGGCACAGCTACAGGTTGGGCAAAAAAGAGATTCAGTGCAGCCCTGCAGAGATGGACTTGGGGGTGTTGGTTGATGAGAAAATTAACATGAGCTGGCTTCAGTGTGCTCTCACAGCCCAGAAAGCCAACCGTATCCTGGGCTGCATCAAAAGGAGCATGACCAGCAGGTTGAAGGAGGTGATCCTGCCCCTCTACTCTGCTCTAATCAGACCTCACTTGGGGTATTGTGTGCAGTTCTGGTGTCCTCAACATAAAAGGACATGGAACTGTTAGAACAGGTCCAGAGGAGGGCCATGAGGATGATCAGGGGACTGGAGCACCTCTGATATGAAGACAGGCTGAGAAAGTTGGGGCTGTTCAGCCTGGAGAAGAGAAGGCTGCGTGGAGACCTCATAGCAGCCTTCCAGTATCTGAAGGGGGCCTTACAAGGATGCTGGTGAGGGAATCTTCATTAGGGAATGTAGTGACAGGACAAGGGGTAATGGGCTCAAACTTAAAACAGGGGAAGTTTAGATTGGATATAAGGAAGAAATTCTTTACTGTGAAGGTGGTGAGACACTGAGATAGGTTGCCCAGGGAAGCTGTGAATGCTCCATCCTTGGTGGTGTTCAAGGCCAGGCTGGATGAAGCCTTGGGTGATATGGCTTAGTGTGAGGTGTCCCTGACTGTGGCAGGGGGGTTGGAACTTGATGATCTTAAGGTCCTTTCCAACACTAACTATTCTATGATTCTATTACTTTTTTTTTTTAGTAGTAGTAGAACATTTCCTTTGGAATTAAAAATCTGTATTTTTCCTCTGCGTTTTCTCTACTAAGAAGTAGTAAAGCACAGACAAACATTTTGAAATTCATTTGGGTGAAGAAAAACAATGATATCTATACCACAAACCAGCACTATAGAAGCAGCTCTCATTAGAAAAGAGCTATTAGAACATTCAAAAATTATGTTGATTACATTTCAATAAGTTCATATTACTTCTGTAAAACCAAATAAAATATGGAAACTTTGGTTTATGATTTGTGAGTGAACAATGTTCAATATAATTCCCCCCCTCCAACTACTTTTCTGGTATGATTTAATAACATACCTTGTTCATCTGAAGGTTTTTTAGTTGTTGTTGCCACACAAGGATAGTTTCTAATCGGCAAATCCAAATATTGATGTTCCCTACCAACACGGATTTTCCTACTCCTCTAATCAGTATACAGAGAGTAGAACTCAGATCCTGTAGAAGATCTTTGATTAATCGTGGATTATATTGGTCTTCCATGACTGGAAAATGAAACAAAACAATACAATTTTGGTTAACTGACTTAACCCAGCCAATACAGTTAGCTCACGTTAATCAACATTTCTATTTTTTTTAAGAGGAAACCATTACAACCCAGCTGTTTGTGTACACACAGCTGCCCTAACTCCAACCATGACATTCATTAATGTTGTTCCAACAATTAACATTTCATGCTATACATTTAATAAAACGCTGAACAAGTACTTACAAATCTAATTTCATCTGTTCAAAGTTGATAGTTATTACATCTCCATTTAGTGTGGTTATCAGAAATGTTTCAGTATTATGCAATAGCTGATTTATTTTAAAGAAACAATAAAGAAAAGCAGTTACGTACTTTAAATCTCAGTGCATCATGCAAACTGAAGAAACCCCATGTTACTAATCTAAAAGCTTTCACATTTCATAAAGAGTATAATTTAATTGCATCTAATAGTTTCCGAATAGAATCTGTCATTTAACAGCAACAATCTGTTTTAACAGACGTGATTCAATAATCAAGAGAAAACAACTTAATGCAACTGTGGGATGGGAGTCTGAAACCTTTCAGTAAGTTAATATTGCTATTTCTTTGTCTTACAATGTGAAAATAGTAATAAAGTAAGGGGCGGGGGGGGGAGGGAACCAACCAAAAACCCAATACTTTAGTCACAGTGATTAAATTCGAACGACCAGATAACAAAACTTTAGGTCCTACCCTTCCGCACAATTTTGTCCAAAATGTTAAAATAGTTCTTCTGTGCTGCACCACTCAGCGAAGTTAACTGGGATTTCGCAATTAACTGCAAAAGCTAGGACAAAGAATTAGGAGTCAGAAGAATGAGAGAAGTAAAGGAGGTCTTCAAAACACTTTCAGTATGTACATTCACCTACAATAGCTTGGAGCACAGCAACCCTATTTTGTGAAAACATGACTACAGAGTTCAGAAAACAAAGTGAGAGAAACATGGGAAGTTTTAGGCATTCTCACTGGCAGCCCATTAACAACTCATAAAGGGACATACATTTTCAAAATGTTCAAATACAAATACTACTGTTTATCTCTGTGATGCAGTGCCACATGTATGGTCCTTATAAGCTGTAATGAAACAATGGAGGGAGTTTGTTCTAGAGGCTCACAACAGAAATGGGGTCTTTGATGTGGCTGAGTCCTGAGCCCCTGACAGATTGGGTCGCTAGGAGCATCACTCTGAACAGATACCAACTACCAGACTTCAGCTTCAGAGTAAAACTATCATACTGGTCAAACTGAGGTGAGATGGACTTAGTCCACTGTGTTCTGCTAATGGAGAGGTAATACTGTATTTTACCTAAACTGGGAAAAAAAATCTGTATTACTCACACATTCAGGTCACTGGTAGATGAAACCACATTAATCTAATAACGACCAATATACATACTGTATTAGTAACGCTCCCTTAGCTGTATAATAAGGATCTTGCAGCTGTCCACACATTTCTTTTTGAAACCAGTGTGACGAGAAGAACAGTGAGAGCAGTGGGAATGGTCTAGGGGCAAGTAACCAGAACAGCTTAAGTTCTTGCTGCACTTGAATCATAGAATTACAGGCTGGTTCGGGTTGGAAACATTATCTAGTTCTAAGCCCCCTGCCATGGGCAGGGACAGCTTCCACTAGACCAGGCTACTCAAAGCTCCATCCAGCCTGGCCTTGAACACTGCCAGGGATAGAGGAACCACAACTTTCAAGCTATATCTACTAGAGGCAGCCCTTGCTTCATTCAGACATCTTTGCTTTTTACATTTTAGATTCAGTTTTGAAGCTGATAAGGACTATTTAGAAGTGTGGCACTGAGTTTTACAATTGCTATTCATAATGCTGAGTTCAGAACAAGTGTTCTCAATACATCAGAAAGGGAAACCAGGGAGCAGAAAATAGCATCCCCTACAGAGTGCTCAAAACACTAACCTGCAGATCTGTGTTTTGTAGCATCAACTACTGGCACAGAGGTAGACAAGGACAAACCCTGCCAAAAATTATTTTGTATCTTCATTTCTAAAACACTGCTTTGACAGTACACTCAACATTAATTTTCCTTTGAAGAAGAGAATACACCTGTTCTCTCCCTGATTTAATAAGGTTCCTTCTGGCTTCTCTGCATGCTCCCTGACAAAACGTTATGTGCTATGAAATGAGGGAATAATTCTCCTGATGTATTTAAATACAAGCAATCTATTTATACAGTTTTTGAGACTAGATATCAGGAGCTTTATCTTGGCATTTTCAAAGCCTTTTAGTTTGATTAGTCATTTGGAGCACACATAGAGGTCTCTGGCAGTTTGCCAGTTCAAGCAAGTACGTACATTTCTCTTGATTAATTTAAAAAAATTCAGTTATGTGACTCAGACTAAAGTCCAAATCAAAGAAACAAATTCCACCCGGCTCATTTTAATGAAGAGTCTCTTTTCACTGAAAGTTAATATGGCAGGATTAGGACAATTTTAGCAGGTGCACGAGTACAAGCATCTGACACAAGTTCAGTCTTACAGTGCATAGTCATGGCTTATGTTGTCTACTAGAGAGCTTAATTTTGACTGGATCAACTGGATTCAAATGGCAGCATCTTTTAAAAAGATCATCCATATAGAACTTAATGTATCAGATATTTAACAGATAAGAAAAGATCACTGTATCTAGTGTGAGGCATCCCTGCCCACAGCAGGGTGGCTGGAACTAGATGATCTCCTTTCCAACCCCAACCATTCTATGATTCTGTATTACAGCACAAACAAGTATAGAAAAACAGCTGATCCCACCTCCTTCCCTCATATCCCACCCTAAAAGGGTACTGGGCAGACATCCGTTTAACTTTTAGTAATGATTTAATAATAGTTAGAGAATCAAAATGGATCATCTCTGTGGTCTGGCATCAAAGAAATGCTATCCAGTAGGGCTTGATATTTAAAAGAAGTCTTCTTGACTTATATCTTGCTATCTTAAATGAAACCAGCAGAACACACATAGAAGTAATCATCGTGTTCATGTACATCTAAGAATAACTCTTAGATGAAAAGCTATAGGAACTGCTGCACTGCATTAAACGAGATCTACAGAAAACATCACCACCACTAAAAACTTCAGGGAAGTAAAGGAGAACTTATGTAGAGCAGATAGGCACGGGATGACCTACTTCTCAGTTGCAGACTGGCTTAAAACCTTATAGAGCAGATTAAGCATCTGTTTTATAAATCTGTTGCAACTTCACATATTACTGACATCTACAGATTGGACTGGATTACAGACGCTGTAATTTGTTAAGACACAATGCCACAAATGTTTCTCAAGTCAACTAGTTCTATGGCTACAGAATGAGCAGCAGCTGTCATTCATGTTGATCATATTTCTTAGCAGCTCTGTAACTTTTAAGGTCTTAGGTGTATCGTTTTTGTACATCTGTTGTCAGGTGGCCTGCATCACCTCAGAGAAACTGAGGCAAAGACATAATTAAGTTTTTGTAACCGTAAAACCAAAAAAAAAATAAGAATTTGCAAATAAATTCTAAAATGTCAAAAGGATTTTGGAAGCATGCCTGCCATTTTAAATCTATCCTCATTTCTTCACATCTGCCATTACTGTAGGAATGGTTTGGATCACAAAGCCAAACTTCTGAATTTTCAAGTATTGCACCTTTCTCAATAATCTGAAGCCTGGCTAATGAACAGAGGAGAAACCAGTCAATGGGCTGGTCAATGTTAGACTTTGCACTTTGATCCCACCAAATCTTTTGAGGAACCCAGCTCAGGCACTGTAACATCTCAAAACCACGTAAAATTCTATTTCTGGATTCATTCTACATATCACCATTCAAGTGAGACACTAAAGTTGACACTTGGTACCAAAGTTATAGCACAGATCACCTTCTTTAGGTGCCTTTTTTAATTACTACTATTTGAGGCTGAAAAGCCTTGGGAAAGATTGAGGTTCTTGCTTCTGCTCCCAAAACAGCATTAAACAAAGCAATGTTCTAAACCACAGTGCTACATATATCAAAAAAATCCTGCAAAGGGAATAAAGCAAGCACCCTAGCCACTGGCTTGGAAGCAAATCTTTTGCTTTGTTTCCTATGGTCCACATACTTGTTTTTGTGGAAGTATAACACACTGTCCCAGCTTTACAAGGATAGGTAGAAAGTGTTTTCTCTCCAAATACTCTATGACCTAGTGGTAAGGATGTTCTCTTGGTATGTTTATTTGATTTGTGTCTCTTGAAGTTCTGGATGCATTCCAATCACTACATAATTTGTGAACAGCCTTACCACTGAATTGAATTGTAGTCCTGATACTTCTCAAAATTTGAGCTTCTCTAAGAGCTGGGAAAAGCACTTTACTACCTCAAGTTAGAAGACAAAAAACTTGGGCTAGAGAAAGATGTGTATCTCCTACAACAGGTACTCCCAAGGAGTAGCTGGTTAGACATTGAGGAAATTAAAGGTGGAGGTTCAACTTTAAGGGATATTAAGAAAGTTGAAGGCATCTGTATCTCATCCTAGCTTAAGTGTCCCATGAAACGCAGGACTGTTAAGAAGCTTCAGAAGAAACAAACTGCAGAATATTTACAAATCAAAGATTCTTCTGGAAATTGCTATTTTAAACACATTTAAAATGTAGTGAAGTATATTTAAGATGAATTATGCTTTACTATTTTGGGTTGCATAGGAATTATTTTGCCTTTAAAGACAGTTCACCACACTGATGAACAACTGAAACTACCACCAGTGTTTCCCTGTAAATACACATCACACTGTCCATCACCATCCTCCTCAAGCTATAGGCTTTCACAGAACAATATAATGAATTTTCACCAAAGAAAAATTGCTCAGTTTGAAGTTGTGTCATCAGTATAAATTATATGTGAACATGGTATTAGTTACAAATAATCAGCTGTTCAGGGCAAAATTATTTCTTTTGTATACATAGGCACATCAGCAAAAGCATTTTAAAAATACGCATATAAAATAAAGAGCTTACTTTGACCACGTAATTGAACCTTCTGATGTCCTGAATTGCACTTGAAAAGTCTAAGCGGTTAAAAGCTTCTCCCAAAGTGCAATAGCCATGTCTCTGAGAGAAAGAATAAACACACTTTAAATGGAGAGAAACAAAGATAAAATTGAGAAAAATATTCTATAAAGCACTCTGCTATGCAACTAATGCTTATGTATACCATGTTCCCTGGAAACATAAGGGATCTAGACTAAAGATTTATTTAGTTTCTTGTAAAACAAATGAAACTAGATATGCTGTTTGGAACTAACAGGTGCGTAGGCCCTATTACTTGACAGACAGCAAGGCCTTTAAATTCATACTAATCATGCAATCTCTAATCACTGCTATTTGAGTGCCCTGGGAATCTACTATTGCATGGGCACACACTGGCACTCTTCACAGCAATCACATTCCCCATTTGCTTCAGCACAAGGGAGAGTTGTTTGTACAAGCATTAATTGTCTGAGTTTATGCTCATATTTGAGGGTAAGAACACAGCTACCTGCTCCTGGGGCTGGAAAAACAAATGGTCTCAACATCCAGAATTTATTTTCTGTGTGCTAAAACTTTAGGCACGATTTTTCTTGGGTACCAAGAGCAATTGCATTTTCTTTTGATACTTCTGCACAGGTGACTTAAGGTGAAAATGGAAGTTTTAGAGGCTTGAGTTGCGGAACTATTTAAGGTGGTAGTAGCAGCCTAAAATGACATGGGGTCACATAAGCCAAGTATAGTTAGAGCTACAAAGCCACATGGGTGACTTGGAGTGAACATAAAGAGGCTCGAAAAAAAACTACAATTGGTGATAGAGATACTTGCAGGGCAGCGTGGCTCATCAGCACAGGGGAGGAGAGGGATAAATAATTATTTGAACTTTATTCCTACACAGACTTCCTTGATAAATTGTGATGAAAAGATAGCAGTACAACTTAACCCAATGAAATCCAGCAACAGGAGACTGTTAACTACTCACTGCAGAGTGGCAGTAATTGCTGCCTATTGGTTAATGACTGAATTCATGATTGCACTGCTTGCTCATCCAAGTTAATACACCCAAGACCGAAGCATGCTGCATACTTACAATATGCACAACTTGGCTGGCTAATAGCAGGAATTAGCACTTACAGAAAACAAAAATAATGTTGAAATTTAAATATTTGTGGTTGTTCTCTAGCTGAACAGTTATGCTTAAACATGCTAACATGAAATACATTTCCTTGAACAGCAGGAAGTAGATTTCTATGAAACTTTAGCTCTACCTTTCTCAATGTAGCATTATGACAAAATGACTCAAAGAGCATCTCCTATTTCATTTCAGCTGTATACCTGAGCTTATTTTGATTTTCTTTATTTTCAGTGCTCTTGCATGGCATGTTTCACATGTTTCTTATCAAGACCTTCTTACTCTTGTCGTTTTGCCCTAAAATTCAGTATCCAGTTTGAAAAACAACTTTCCTAGTTGTGAAACAGCCATTTCAAAGTCAAGAAAGATTATAACCTGTAAGGAAAATTACAGTCCCTCTAAATTAGTTTCAGATCTTAAATTGTTGCTTTGAATTTTTTGGTTCAAGTATGCTCATTCCTTGCTACTTTTCATTCTGCTACTTAACTTCTAACTTTTTACTCAAAGCTTTTGGATTTATACAAATACTTGGAAGGGATTCATGATTAATTGTAAACATCCCTATTTTGTTGATTGAGAAGCACAAAGATCCACTCTATGTAGGACTTACCTCCCTGGTGCTTTCTTTATGAACATAGATCCACTTTTCACGATAAAAACCTGAAATGGAAATATAAGAAGTTTTAGGCTTCTACTTTAGAAAGAAGTTGAACAAAACAGACCATGCCCAATAAAATGCTTCATAACACAAGAGTGATGGTAGAATAGTTTTAATGCAGGAAATTTATAAAGGCTGAAGAAGATGACTACTAATTTTCAGAAGTTACATACTTAAAAAAATAAAAGAAGAATTAAGTGATTTTATAAACCAGAGTTGGCACAGAATTGGCAGATATAGCACAACTTCTGTCAACTGTGTAGCAACGTCAATTTCTCCTACAAAATGCCTCATCTTTTTTAACCCAACAGGCTCCTTAGCACTTAACACAGTAAAGTACAGAAATAGACAACTTTTTTGCTCCTGACTACTCTACCCCTCTAATCTGTTTTCTTCTGTAAATGTGCCTACTCTGTACTCACTTGGTTGAACTAGTTGCAGAATACTGCAGGGAAGTCAAGTATACAAGACTAATAAAGGCAGCTAGGCAGACCTTCACCTTGCAGAAGTCTAGCATGGCATCAAATGAAAGAAAGCATGCTCTTAAATATAAGCCACTTGAATCTTTTGAAACACTTTAAGCTCAGACAAACCTGGGGAAGCTTGCAGCTTTCTGCAAGACCACCTCTGCTATAATTTTGGAAATATACAAATAATGGAGATAATTTTTCTTCCAGAAATTCAATACTGATGAAGCCTTTACCAACAGCAGTAGGTATTATTATAAAATGCATTTATTTATTAATTGATTCTGAAGTTACATCACTAATCAGAAAGCTGCTTTTGTAAGAAGCTCCCAAAAGCATCCAGAATAATTTAATCTAAAACTAGTCCACAAAATAGTGGTTAGTATCAGAAGACATTTATTATTCAGGAATTACTATTCTTAAATTAATTACCTTTGGGAAAAAAACAAAAAAATCCCACCCAAACCACACAACAGATGATCAATGCCATAGTTGAATTAAGACTTATCACTTCTGACACCAGAACTTGTTGCTGATACCGAAGTAAACATAGAAGGCTACCCTACAGATGAATATAAATTAATGGCTATTATACAATTTTGCTGAACCTACAGAGTCTCCTAAAATAAATGAAAAACCAGCCTTACATTGTGTGTTATTCGTACAATGATCTTTTTTCCTTTTCTTGGCTGCAAACTCACAATCTTCAGTACTGTATATTGCTTCATCCTCATCATCACCAGTTATGATGCTGAAATAAACACATCTAATTAAAACAGCAGTGATTACATATTTAAGATGCAAATGGCTCATAATTCTCTGCATTAAAGTCTGCCAGCTGGAATAAAAGTTATATTTTTAATGATGATGTCCTGCTTGGTGGTCTATAGCAACACATATCTTATGAGAAGCTGTCTTGTTATTTTCTGCCCACTGGGGTTGAATTTTGTGTCAAAATTATTAAATACACAACAGTATCTTCCTAATGAGTACCTTAATAAGTCATTGAAGACATACATGAAGGACTGCTAAGGAGACAGTACTAAGTGTATAGCTGCCTGTCTGCGAAGCTCTGGTGTACAAAAATTCATTATGTGAAAGGGACCAAGTCTTGAAAAACAGTGCACACAGGTAAAAGTCAACGCAGAATTATTGCACATCCTTGCACAGGCAGAAAGCCAGCAAAGACAGACATCTCTCTTACTACTGTCAACCTGGGGGCAAAAAAAAGTGTTTCTTTTAACAAACGCCTAAATCACAACACTGTACATAATGTAGATGTCAGACTCCTACTCATGCCACTGACAGGTAACTTTGAAACCTAACACTGAGGACTATACTGAATAATTATATAGATAGTGTGCATGTATATATATTTATATACATGTATACACACAAACACACATAAAGAAACTATTAAAAACGTTTCACTGGATAAACTACCCTTTCCAAAATCCATATACACTTAAAAGCTGTCTGTGCTACATAAAGTCTGCAGTTTCAGAAAGTTTTGTTTTCCGTTTTTGCAGATAATTAGAAGGACCAGCAATACAGATAAGAATGGGTGCTCGTTTTTCTAGCACTGAGAAGATACTTCATATAGAGGCCACAGTCTTGCACAGACAACCAATATAACTAAGGATATGAAGTAGTGAAGTTTGAGGTACTGTAGGACTATTTCATTTTGCCATTATTATTCCTTGACAAGAAGGTTCTATACAAAACTCCTCCCATTCATTACTATTTTTTTAAACTGAATTTGTCAGATGAATCTACTTATCAATGTTAGTTATAACTAGCAAGAGGTGAACACTAAAACTGAAGGACACCAGTTCATTCTGAAATAACCTGTATTTGGGCATTAAATGGCAAAAAAAAAATCAAATTCTATTAGCCTGTGATACTAGCTTTACAATTAAAATTTTAAGGCTTGAACCATTTGTTAAAGAGGATGACTAAACAACACTGTACAAAAGCCTTGGTTTTTTCATTGTTCTAACTCAAAAATACAAAAGTTAAGAAGATTCAGAAATAGAAAATTGGTTTTGTCTTTGGTTAAAATCCTGGGAAAGAAGCTAACATACCTTTACATCCAGACAGACCTCAATACAAAGTGAGGGCCTTAGTTCCTGTGTTACCATTTTTAAAGCAGAGGATAGTGACTCAACAACTTCATTATTCTATGCAACACTGCCAAACGTTGTTAACTGGTCAAACAGCAAAAGTTTGAAGAAAAGGAACCGGCAACTGACAAAAGCTGACTATCAACACTGACAAGTTACTTTGATTACATAACAGTGCAATTCATTAGGATTTTTCCAAAGCTATCATAAATTAATTCTCTTTTAAAGCTCACTAAAATGATTAATTTAATTATGTTTTTGCATATTGACTGAATCACCATGTCATGTGAGAAGTTACTGCAGAATCTGAGAAGTTGTTGCAGAATCAGAAGTAGAGCCCAAAGCCCAAATAGTTTTATCATCCTAACAACAGAAAAGAGTAGAGAGCTATGGCCTGATGCTCTGCCATACAATTCAGGGAGAACAGAAACACCCATGCACATTGACACAGTGCAACTTGGAGAGCTGGGGAGGCAGCACTCCTGAAACCCTGAATTACAAAAGGAAGGTTACTCTGGCAGGATTCCTTCTTTTGTTCCCACAGAGGAGAGGAAGTGTCCCTAGAAAGCAAACCAGACCAGTAACATTCCTGAAGTGATTTAAAGCTCCTCTCCCCACCCCCAATAATATACACTTCCTCAAGCATCAAATAAACAAGGCAGCTTAAGGACAGTCAATTAAT
Organism: Melopsittacus undulatus; assembly: GCF_012275295.1. Lineage (NCBI taxonomy): Eukaryota > Metazoa > Chordata > Aves > Psittaciformes > Psittaculidae > Melopsittacus > Melopsittacus undulatus. The sequence continues at coordinate 33,719,636 of NC_047529.1, read as the reverse complement.
AGAAGGAATTTCGAGGATGAAAAGGGCTATTTCAAACACCTCTGCTGACATGCAAATTCACCTGTGACATTCCTGGAATTCTTCATGCCACTTTAAAGATGAATTTAACTGTTCCCTTTGAGGATCTGCTCATATGAGGCTTTACTTCATGTTCTGTCCCACCTTACGTGAAGAGTCTTTCCCTACTTATCTGTAACCATCACCATTCTTCTCAACAAATTTTGAGTCTCTTACCATGAAAATAAGGCTGTCATCAGAAGAACGGGAGAGAAATACAGGCACATCCCCAGAATCTGTTAGCCTTCCTTCCAGAAACCTCAAAAGCTGCTTGATTAAGTAACATAGCTGCTCCACTATTTCCAAAATCAGCCCCTTAAAACCAAGCTAAGCTAAAAGAAACCAAATCAAGTGCTGCACCTGTCATATGGTATAACAGAAGCCTTAATTTAATGTTTTTACCATAATACCACACATGACATCTGAGTGCACCTGGAAAGATTTAAATACATCCTTAATACTGCCAATTCACAGTTATTCTCACTTTCTTGTCTTGATAATGAACTTAAGAAGCTTACAAAAGCAAAGTACCTGGTATCCTTAGGACTACGGTAGCCTACATAAAGCATCCAAGAATTCTGGCTTTTTCAAAAAAGTAATTTCATGGCAGTATTTAACCTCTTGGTATGACACTTAAAATGCTGGAAAACTAGATAGGGCTATCTGACCTTCCAATTGTTCTGAGTCATTGCTTCTTTTCTCAGTGAAAGAATGCTCTCAAGTCATGCAATTATCTACAGAAGCACACAGTGTTTTAGATGAGACTGAAAGCCATTTACAGCTTGACCCATAGAAATTCCTGAGTTGCACCAAGTAACCTTACAAAATATTTGTTAATATTTGTTAAATTATCTAAAGCTGGATTCAAATTTAAGGACTTCTTTCCAGTGCCAAAACCACTTTTGTGAACACTGTGTCTCACAGAACTGGACAACAGACACCAGGCTTAAATTACTACCCTGACAGCCCTCATATGAGCCTGACACACAAAAAGACGACTATCACCGTCATGAAAAACTAGTTATAGATTTTCATAGAACCAAAATAGTCTGGTTCTTGCTTTCTTTTACCTTAAAAGAAAGCATAAAACTGCTCTGCTCTCAAGTTGCAGGCTACTGAGAAGTATTTATATACAATTCTGTAAGGCAGAGCTGTTCACTCTCCCCCACCAAGCTTCAAGGACTCAGTGCCATGGCACGGGAAATCAATATCTGTGCCAGAATTTATAGGCACAAATTACAGGTAGTCACAGAATTTAACTGAGCACTACCTCAACCACATTTTCAGCTCCTGCATACCTTGACTGCAAGGCACTCTCCACTTGTTACATACCATTAATTATTCAAATAAGGGCTACAGAATTGAGGGTCCCCTTTTCCCACCTCAGTTTCTATAAATTGAACTAAGTGCAAATATTGAAGCATTATTTCAAATTATTTGAATTGTTCCTGCACAAGTGATTCTATCTGTTCAAGCATGGTTATCATTGGATCCACCCCTTTTTTGATTAATTCATCAAATGGATTCATCACATCACTAGATAACTAGGATAACAGGGTAAATGTTTCTATTTTAATAGAAACATATTTTTCAAGTAAGTTATTTACATCTTGAAGGTTAATCTAAATCCGCTGGTGATTTCTGAAGAGAAAGTACTTGTAATGCATAAAAGAAAGTCTGGCAAGTAATTTACTAGCTATATTTTCTCTCACAAGAGGCAACAGAAGTAAAAGTAAAGAGTGTTTCAGTCAACAACATGTTTTATTTCTTTTTAAAGGAAAACTGCCATAGCTGCTCCCTAGAATGAAATACTCAAGTACTACCTTTAGCAATGATTCTACAGAATATTTTGATGAAAAATACTATTTATTAATGGGTTAGAACAGCTAGACTACCTTACACCATGATCTCTTTTCACAGGGCAGTTTAGGAAGAGACAAGTTAAGTATTTATGTATTGCTTATTATGCTTCCTTCACAAGGAAGGAAGAATTTTATCAAGCTTCATTCTTACTCAGTGCTACATCATGTTAACAAATATCCTATGATGAGCTGTCTATCCAATATACACAGATAACTGTTTCCAAATAGCTTAAAATGGTACACAGAACCAGCCAGCAAGACACACTACACTGCTGAACTTCAATAAAGAGCCCCACACATAGGACAGAAGAATTCCATGCCCAGGTATATGCTGGCTATAGACTGCATAGGAAGCAGTTTTGCAGAAAAGGAGCCAGGGGTCTTGTGGATAACAAGGTGAACACAAGCCAGCAGTGTGCCTTTGTGTTGTACAAGACCAACTACACCCTAGTCCAAGTTAACAAAAGTGTATCCTGCAGACTGAAAGAAGTAATCACCCTCCTTCATCTGACATGAGAAACGGCATCCAGAGTACTGTGTCTAGTTTGGGGCTCAAGGATACAATAAAATATTGTCATACTGGAACAAGTCAAGTGGGGAGTTATCAAGGTGAATGAGTACTGGAGCACATGACACATGAGGGTAAAAACAGAGCTTGTTCAATGTTGAGGTGGTGGTGGAGGGAAATCTGATCACTGTCAATATCTAATATATGGGTATGAATAAGATAGAGCTAGACTTTAATGTTAGAGGAGGTGGGGAGAAGTAAGTCAAGTGGTAATGGACACAGTATGTGATAAGATAAATTATTTTGAGATTGGGGGGTGGCAACAGCACAATAACAAGCAAACAACAACAACAACAACAAAAAATCACAGTGAAGGTAATGGAACTTGGAGCATGAATCCAGAGGGATTTCCATTTCTGGAAATGCATGAAGCTCAACAGGGCAAGGCCTTATGCAATCCAGCCTCAATTGGTCCTCCTTTGTGCTTAGGTCAGATGTCCTTTTTACCCTAAAGGGTTCTATAATATTGTGCAAATAGACATTAATTGCTGTTTAGCAGCAAAGGTTAACTCACAGATCCAAAGTTCAAGTCACAGATATGAAATTCAAGTTGTAGTCATGGATATAAAGTTCAAGTGGTAGCGAAATTACTCCTAAGTAATGCTACTTTGCCAAGACGTACCAATTTCAACTCTGTAGTCTAAGTTCGGACAATATGCATTTTTAACTGAATACACATAAGCAGCATAAAATTTTAAACGGGGCCAATGACGAAGTTTGGCTTCGCAAATTAGGTGGTGGGTAAGATGAAGATGGGGAGCTGCTACAGATGAGGGCATCTGCCACACACTAGGTTGGTACCAGAGTCTGAGATTCTGGCAAATTAGCAAACTAGCCTAAGAAACCCAAATCATGAAAGCTTTTCCCCTCCACTCTCCAGAGCACTTCATGGCCAGTTCCTTCAAACTAATGTACCTATTTCAGTCCTGAACTCTAATGCTCGTTTTCCCCTGCCCAAAAAAAACCCAAAAAACTTAAAACTGTTTCTAGCAAGACAACTCCAGAAGAGATAATTAATAAATTCTTTCACGTCTGGGAAGGGGGGGAATTATCTAGTATTCTTGCTTGAATAAGCAATAAAAATACCTCATTTTGATCTCTGAAAAAATATATATGTATTTATTTAGTATCAGAAGAGCAAAGGTCTTAATGTTATCCATAAGGACACTGATCACTTGTGTCAAATTGCCAAACAATATTAACTGAAGCAATCTACACGATATAATTACTTGGTAACTGCAAATGGCTATGAAAGTTAAATTAGATTTCTTTTCATTTGCAAACTATATTATTAAAGATATACGAAAGAAAAGATTTTTTTTTTCAGGTGTATTTAAGGCCACTTTTGTGTCAGAGGCTTACTAAACACTCTTCCAGGCAATGTAGTTTTTTGTATCCAGAGTGGCTAGACTGTATAGAAAAAGAAGCCCAAGTAAGATCATTGACAAAGAAAAAAAAAGCATTAACAACAGGTCAAGAAAAGATTCATAATTCTTCACTGCTTGATAACCCTCTTGAAGTTTATTTCACAAATTTAGGATAGACAGTTGTACAGCTACAGCAAGCCCTAGCTTGCCAGTAAATTCCCTCTGAATCAGATAAGTTACTGTATCATTTACTGGACTAACAACAAAACACTGAAAGTTCCCTTTCCTCACTGTGAGCTCATTACACTGGAGTTTAAGACAAGAATGCTATCCTTGAGAGTTACTTCTTCATGGAGAAACCAAGTAGAATTTTGTTTGGACAGAGCTACTGACAATCACAATATTACACCAGTCTGTGGGCATCTGCCACAAGTATTAGTATATTTAACTAGTATCTCTCTCACCTGTTCTTACAGCAGCATAAACAGCCGTATCTTGTGTTAGAGAATTACCTTAAAATTAGGATTACTGTGTATTTTGGACTGCTTTAAACAAACAGTCCTAATCCAAAACCCAGTCAACAGAAAGTCTTCATTAATTTCCAGGTAACATTTCAATATGCCTGTTGTACTGGCAATCTGTAAGTATCACTTAGCTTTAAGTAATACTTGACAGGGTTGTTTTGGTTGTTTTGTCTTTTTTTTTTAAAGACATACAACATAAGATGGGATCCATCTGCCTAAAATAAGCAACTTGCAAAGCAGTGACAAGAGGCAGACAATCTCCATAGGGGTCTCCTGTCTGTCTAACTAAACTAAACACATGGTTGCATTTGTATACTTCTAGCACATGCAGATGATATCATCTACCACAAACATTTGCAGCCTGAAATTAAGTCAATCTTTGTCTTCCCACCTGCTATTAACTCATGCAGAATCACTTTATTTTTTTTAAGAAAAATTAAAAAAAAAAAAAAAAACCTTACACAGCGTGACTGATATCCTTCAACTGATTATTCCCATCCTCAAGCGCAGGACTGAAGGGTTCACTTCGTTTCCATCCATCTTCTGTTTTAATCCATCTCCATCCAGGGGATCTCCAGTCTTGCCCCAGAAATGGCATGATTTCTGTAGAAGCAGCAAGATTATTTTTGTATTGTATTGTGTATGCAATTATACAGAATCCGCAAAACTACCGTGGATGTTTCAATTTTTTATTTAACCTTAAAAAAAAAAAGAAAAGAAAAGATTACCTTGAGGAAAGAAAGCTCTCTGTACAATCATAGAATAGTTTGGGTTGGGAGGGACCTTAAGATCATCTAGTCCCACCCCCTGCTGCCATGGGTGGCAACACCTTCCACTAGGCCAGGGTGCTTACAATCCCATCTAACCTGGACTTGAACACTTCCAGGAACAGGGCAGGCTGCAACTTCTCTGGGAAACTTGTTCATCACCTCACCACCCTCACAGGGAAGAGCTTCTTCCTAATATATAAGCTAAATCTACCCTCTGTCGTTCCCCTTTGTCTTGTCAGTACATGTTCTTGTAAGTCCCTCTCCAGACTTCCTGTAGGCCCCGTTTAGGTACTAGGGTGTGCCCAGAGCCTTCTCCAGGCTGAACAACCCTAACTCTCTGGCCCTCTCTTCATAGGAGAGGCCCCAAAGGTGATCAGAGGGCTGGAACACCTCTCCCCAGAATTACACACAATATTCCAAGTGAGGTCTCACGAGAACAGAGTAGAGGGCAGGATCACCTCCTTCAACCTGGTGGTCATGCTCCTATTGATGCAGCCCAGTATTCAGTTGGTTTTCTGAGCTGTGAGTGCACACTGAAGCTGGCTCATGTTCATTTTCTCATCAACCAACACCCCCAAGTCCTTCTCTTCAGGGCTGCTCTCAACCCATTCTCCACCCAACCTGTAGCTGTGCCTGGGATTACCCTGACTGAGGTGCAGGACGTTGTTGAACCTCATGAAGTTGGCACCGGCCCACCTCACAAGTGTGTCAAGGTCCCTCTGAATGGCATTCTTTCCCTCCAGCGTATCAACTGAACCACACAGCTTGGTGTCATTGGCAAACTTCCTGAGGGCACACTCAATCCCACTGTTCATGCCCCTGTCATGGTTTAAACCCAGCTGGTAACATAGAACCACGCAACTGCTCACTCACCTCCTCCCATTCTCCACTCTGCTCCCAGCAGGATGTGGAGGAGAACTGAAAGAATATAACTCCCACGGGTTGAGATAAGAACACTCCAGTAATAAGGTATAACACAAACCACTATTGCTACCACAAATAATAATAATAAGGGAAATAACAAAGGGAGATAAAACTACAAAAGGAAAAAAGAAGCCAACAATAAACACAAGTGATGCACAGTACAATTGCTCACCACTTGCCAACTGAAACCAGCCCAACCCAAGCAGCAATCTGGGCCTTACAGGTAACTCCCCCCAGTTTATATACTGGGCATAACATGCTGTGGTATGGAATATCCCTTTGGACAGGTTTGGATCAGGTGTCCTGTCTCTACTTCCTGCCGGGTTCTTGTGCCCTTCCTCACTGGCAGAGCACAGGACTGAAAAGTCATTGATTGGAGTACACATTACTCAGCAACTACTAAAACACTGGTGTGCTATCAACATTGTTCTCAGGCTAAAGCCAAAACACAGCACTGCATCAGCTGCTAAAATGAGAAAAATAATTGTTGCAGCTGAGCTCGGGATAGTTCCTGATAGACATTAAACAGCACCAGTCCCAGTACCAATCCCTGGGGAATGCCACTTGTTACTGGTCTCCACTTGGACATCGAGCTGCTGACCACAACTCTTGAGTGCAACTATACAGCCAGTTCCTTCTCCACCAAGTTGTCATTCTGTCAAATCCGTGTTCCCCAGTTTAGAGACAAGGATGTTATGCAGGACAGTATCAAACACCTTACAAAAATGCAAGCAGATTACATCAGTGGCTCTTCCCTTACCCACCAATGCTTTAACACTACTGCAGGAGGCCACCAAATTTGACGGGTACAACTTGCTCTTAGTGAAGCCATGTTTGCTCCTGTTCCCATGCAGCCTATCGATATTGCCACCACCCTACTCCTCCAGGCAGGCTCCGGGTACCTCCCCCAGCTCGTACCACTCCTCACTCCTAGCCCCAGCTCCTTCCAAAACCCTTGTGCCTGCCCTGATCCTAACACCTTGCCCCACACGACTCCGGTTGCACACACCCCTCAGACCGAGTTCCAAATCCGTGAGGCCGTGCCCACGCTCAGCCCTAAGTCCCCGGCCCTCACACACACGGTCCCACCGCCCCGCTAGCACGCCGTGCCACTCACCGCTGACCCCACCGCCCCGGCCATGCCGGCCCCCGCCTCGCCTCACCTCAGCACAACAGCACCACCCCTCCCCACGGCACCGCCGCTATTGACGGAAGTAACATGGGACTGCTCTCTCCCCGCCCCACACCACGCTGATTGGCTGTCGGCGGCCGCGTTTGTTGCTACCCGGCAGCGCCCTACGCCATTGGCGGAAGGGGTGTGGTGGCGTCACCGGCCGGACACGTCACGTGACGGTGGGAGTGAGGCGCACGTGTCAATGTTTTGGTCTGCGGGGGGCGGGGCGAGCGGGGCTGAGGGGGGCTTGTGACCCATGTGACCCCTTGTTTGACCTGTGCTGATCAATTAATGAAGTCATCAATAGCTGAGGTACATTAATAATTAAGAGCTCTTTTCCATGACTATTCACTGCTGCTCATACTGAGCTGCTACAGGATTTTACCTGCTGGCTTCAGTATGTTTAATATAGGTATACATAAAGGGAGCTGCAACAATGAGTATTTTATTTGTGTTGTTTTTTAGTGCCCAACCATTTATTGTAAGACTTTGTGTACATGTGGTTTCAATCCAAACCTCTAGAAATCCTGTGCTATTCAACAAGTGGCTGTAAAGTGGTTATTGCCCATAGTTAGTGTGAAGCCATCTTCTCTCTGGCAAGTGTAATTTAAGATCTCTGTACTCTTTAACAGAAGTGGTTTTGCTCTTTAGTATTTCATATTTAGTGATGTTTTTGTTGTTGGTGGTGGTTTTGTTTAGTTTCTTTTTTTTTAACAAAAGCTGATACATTTTCAAATGAGCAAATTTAGACATATTTCCCATGGCAAGAAGAGTTGCAATCTTGAGAGTCCAAGCTGCTACCTATAAAAAATTCATCTGGGGTATTTAGGTTCCAAGAAGACTGACAAAGTTATTTCAAAATATTTTTTTATGTGTAGCACACGTCTATGTTAAAAATGTATGAAAGAGAATGTGTTATTTTCTGGTGATGTGAAATATTAAAATAGCATAATAGAAACTTGAAACTTTGAAGAGGAAAAGAGGAAACTTTGAACACTATTCTAATCAACCTGAGCAGCTCAAAATTCTTGAGTAATTTAATAATGATTGACAGCATTCTGTTTCAGACATTCATCATAAAATTCTATGTGAATTTTTCTATTCTGGTGCCACAGTCCTCATCTGGACCTTCTCTGTTACATTTTAGTTAACACTAAAGCAGTTTAAGCCTTTGCAGTTGAAATCGACCAAACTGGTCTGCAGTGTGGCTGTTAATTACTTTTGATTATTTCAGAGGGATGTAAAGTCAATATTGCATTAAACCCAGATGGTCTCCTGTTCCGTAACTGGAATGGTTACCCTTATTGTTAATAGCAGGTCTATGTGAGTAGTACAGGTGAGGCACCAGATCACTGCCACATTGACATGAAATTGGAAGACCTAAATAAAATGGCAAATTCCATCTTCTCTATTAAATTACTTAGAGTATGATTTCTTTTTAATAAGTCACAGCAAAGGTGAATTCCCTAGATGAGTCTGCACTGTTAGAAAGGTAGTCTATTTTGATTTTAAGTTACTTTGCTTGTAAGTGCTGAGACACATGATTCAAAGTAAAATAAACGGTGTTATTTAGTGTGGCTTAAGATAACCTCATGGAGAAGGTGAAACAATATTCATCAGTATTAGTACTTCCTGAGATACATGGTTTGGAAATAGGCATCATGTTTATAGGATTCCCTTTCACTTTTTCTTAAAATGTACATTGTGATAAATGTAAATGACCTGTCCCTCAGGAGAGTAGTTTTCATTTTGCTGAGTAATCTCTCTATATATTTCAAAGAATGGAGTAGTTATGCCATATAATACCACAGCCTGATTCAGTTACTTAGCAACATTTAATGCTAACAAAAAGAAATGGGAAAGTGATACAGCAGCAATAAAATCATTAGCACAAAGGAGCTAATTACAATGAACACAGAACTCATAATATTTTATAGGTTAAAAAAAAAATTCAAAAAAGAACACTTAATCCAAGCAGTTGTTATTTTTCCAAGGAGCCAGTTGCTTTATAGTTCCATTTTTCAGGAGAGCTCCCGATCTGTGAAAAAAGAGCAAAGCTTGGACAAAAGTCTCATTGGCCAAAATATTACTCAATGTGTAATTTCCTGTGTATTGCACAGTTCTTCAGAAGTTTAATTTGTGGTTGGCATTATTTTTATTAACTCTTTATCATTAGTACTGCCAAAACAAAAGGTAATGGTGCTGCTCTTCCTTCATTAGGTTTATCACTCTCCCAGATTGTGAGAAGATAAGTATCTAAGCGTGTTAGGATAACTATAGGTGCATACAAGAGCATCCCCCTTCCCGGAGGCTTGGCTGCTGGGGCTCAGGAACAGCTCAGGTGTGGTGCAGCCCACGGCATCCTGTTTCATCATGGGAACAATGGAGAGTGGTTCCCCAGCCTGGCTTGGACATTCAGCCTGCTGATCTGGGCCCCCAGTAGACCTGCATGCTGACTTTCCAGCTTGACCTTGGACCTCGGTGGAACCTGGCCACCAACTGTGAGCCTGCACTTGTCTGCTTGCCACATGCAGCAGGCCCTGGATGGTGATGCCCCTGCCTCGCCAGTCCCAGGATCCCTCTTGGCTCTTCCTGGTCCACAGAGATGTAAAGTAATAAGACAAATTGCCCTCCAAGGACCCTGGGAAATAGGAAGCCTTTATGAAAAGAAACCTCTTACATGAGCTTTGTGAAAAAATTGAATTCACAGATATACAGTAGGTTATTAACAATTACATTCAAAGATGTAATTATTTTCAGATTTACAAATCAATGTTGGATGTAGAATTTTAATATGAGATATATTTTTATTATGATAATTTGCTGGTGAATGCAAAAAACACATTTATTTTGGGTGGAAGAAACACTATATAGTGTAGGGCAAATAATTCTGAAAACTAGTAATTATTCTAGGAAAAAAAAAGTTACAGTTTGCTGGGAAATAATATTAAGGCAAAATAGGAGAAGTTTCAGTGTTGCAGTGAAAAACATGATTTTAGTTAAACTCCAGAGAAACAATCTGAAAAACAGCATGTACTGTATCTTGAGATAAATCTTTAATTGAAAGCACTGGGGCACCAGCAGAAATTACACTGCTTGATCAATTACAGGTTGGATACTGCAACTAACTCACTCGCAGTGAGGGAAATGTGATGTCAGAACTAAGTTGTGGAAAAGAAATTTTTGTGTTTCAAAGAATATGAGCTTTGCCTCTATAAATGAGAGTTAGCTAAGAAAATAAATAAACTAGTTTAGGAATCTGCTGTATGAGGTGGAATTCCATGGCAGTTCATGCTGTAGAAATTAGTAAGAAATTACTTATAAACGTGACATTCATTGCTTTCATGCTAATGAAGGATAGCAAGAGATTTTCTAACCTTCTACTTGAAACCTTACGTAAGAAAAAAGCAGTTTTTAGAAGCAGACTTGCCTTATTCATAACTTACCAGCTTTTTGCCTTATTTGTATGCATTCATACAACCAATAAATTGTTTTGGATCAGTGGTTTCAAATATGTTTCTCAAAGAAAGTGATTGCTGCAGCAAAAGCTAGAGACATACTGCTCAAGGACAAAATGGATCAAAACTGGAGACAATATTGTTATAATTAAAAGATATAAAATGAATCTATAGGATTAATAGGGGAAAGGTTCTCCTTTTCCTCTTTTCTCCCTTTCAGATTTTCCCATAGGAAGAGTTGTAACAAAGAAATCTAATTAATCTGAAAGAGAAGCTTAATCAGAATATGAAGGGGGCTGTATGGTGTAGTTGAATCTCACTGCAGGGAACTGAATGAAAACTACTACAGATACTAGTAAGGCTTAAAAAAAGTATTGAACTATCAGCCTACTGTTCAACAGAGTGATATGCTTGGTGTTTACTAAAATGCTCAGCTAAAGGAGATGGCTGATAGAACTGCTAGCTGCAAAGGATAGGTTTCCAGAGGCATGCAGAGATAGAGAGAAATAGGGGTTTCCAGAGAAAGGTAACTAGAGAACAGAGAAATTAGATGTTAATCAGTTTGTCTGGACCTGATAAATTGCAATCTTAAATATACTAGCAATCTTAAAGATACTAGCAGAAAACCTGTGGAGGATTGCAAAAGTGGCAGAGCTGAGAAAATGCAAATAGAGTGTCTATTAAGAAAAAAAAAATAGAAAAGAAAAATAGAAACAAGAAATTATAATTTGTAAATTTAACTTCTGGTGCAAAAATCTGGAGCTAACACGATCTCTCTAGTGAATAGAGCGTATCTGTCATAAACTGGTAGATGTTAGAAAACAAGCAGGATCTTTAGGTATGTGAAAAGGTACTCTAGGAATTAAAGATTACCTTGCAGGAGTGGTCTGAATAACAGAGTGAAATTCCCTGCAGACCTAGTTTTGTATATCTACTTGTAATTGCAATATCTGTCTGTAGTGTGCTTCTATCCCATCTAGTGATATGACCTGTGATATTAGACTGTGGTATAACCACTGCTTAATGGAATTGCATAAAACCAATTACTAATGCTATTGATAATGTCTTTATCTCAACAGCAGAAGCTGTATCTGATGTAACAGTAACACTACTTGTATAAACCTGACCATTCAGAAAATAAAAACTAAAGCATTTTGAAGAAAAAAAAATCAACAAACCAAAACTGAACTTTACTTAGCTTTTGCTTATACTGGTAAATCACCCTTGAATAACAACTCTATTAGTCAACTTATGTTGTCTTGTTTATGATAATGTGAGAAAAGAATCAGTGTGAGAAATCAATCAATAATTGCAATGGAAACCAACAATCACATTTTTATCTAAACTTTTCATCTATGTGAGATGCAGAATCCTAGTTTACAGCAATTCAAGATAAAAATATATGTGTTTGTGGTTTACACATACATTCAGTTCCTGCAGTTCAGCTCAGTGGTGTCAAAGAAATGTGGTTCTGGTTTCCTAAACATTGTGTTTCAGGTTTGCTTTCTGAAGTGAACTGCAGATGCACAGTAAGGAAAGAGAAAATGTCTTGTGTAACAAAAAAACCTGATTGGAGATCCTTAAATTTAGTGTTTCTTTCCACTGACACAGTAGACTACAGGGTAATTTCTAAAACAAGCTAATCAATTTCTTGACTACTTTGATACAATACCTTTGTTACTTTTCAGAACTGGAAAGTCTTCCTTTCTTACTGGAAACCTATCTCTGATAAATTTTGCATGTTGAACTGAGCAGCTTAATTTCTTGAGCTTTCAGTCATTTTCAGTTTCCATGTATTATATTATTGCTGTTTTGACAATGTAAAAGAGGGGAAGAGTCTGGTGAGAGGTAGGGGCACAAGGAAGAAGGGGAGATGCTGAAATAAAACCTGTTATTTCTGTAGAAGTAGGTAGCAGAATTAGGGCTTGGGGATAATCACATGATGAGCACTGGAGCACTGTAAATTCTGCTGATGTGTGTGTCTGCTCCCGTGGGATGCAGCTTTTGCCCTGATGCTCCCTTTTTATTACAAATGTAGTTAGTAGCATGGGTTATGTTTATTACCTCATTCTAAGATTTAAAACAAGAACAAAATTGTGTGACTTTTTGACAAGAATTGGTGTTTTAACAGCTTTGGGGCATTGAGTCATCATCGACATTGGTGTATCAGATTGGATTTTAATGGCTACTTTCTTTGAGATATGTTATCGCTGCCATTAATAGTGAAAGATAGATGGATAGATATAGTTTATGCTTTCATCCTCTCCAGGTGACCTGTAATGACTTTGAAACCTCACATTTTCACTCTTTCCTTTCTCAGGAGGTTCTGAGTTGTGATGGCTTTCCCTTTACAGAGAGAGTTCATTATTAAGCTCAAGGCTGTTCATGGCTTTGGCCAGAGGGAGTCACTGTCATATTTAAAATACATCACCTCCTCGCAGCAGCTGGAAGTTAGTGGCTTTCTCTACTCTTTGTGCACATGTAAGCCTGCTTATTAGGCTTTTTTAGAAAAACATTGTGGTTATAAATAACATAATGCTGTTTGGTTTTAAAAGAGTAATTTTCAGTGCTATGTAAGGAGAATGGCAGCAATGGATTATCAATCTGACCCAGACATGAAACAGCAAGCAAACTGACAAAGCCTTTCATTGGTAAGGTATTAGAGTGATGGACTTTGGAATAATTTTCTCCTTTCTTGAAAAGATGCAAAGATAAGTGATTCTAATGATTGAAACCAAACCTGAAAGTTGACTATTAGAGGTTTCTCTATAATATGTGGTGTATATATTGTATATTTACAGCTAATTTACTCAAAAATCTATGAGATTGGTACATGATCAGTAATTCTATGCCTCATCATTAGTAGTTCTCATGATTAGTAATCTTATGTGATTTGTAGTTGTAAAGAGTTCCCTGTGGAAACACTAACCAGAGGAAGCCTGGAAAAGTAATATATTTTGTGAAATAGAAGCACAATATACTTTTATAATCTTATTCATGGTATTGGTCACAATTGCAATCCCTAAATTCACATTTCGCACTGAAGAATATGAAATGGTAGGTTTTTATTGTTATTGTGAGTTTGTCCAGTAAAATAGATTTACTTTATGGGTGGAACTTATTGCATTTGGTTATTTGTTCTTTGATTACTGTGAACACCACTTGTATGACAGCCTTCCTTGAATGCCATCCAAGCCCCAAGGGAGTCAAGGAAGATTTTGACCTTTATTTCAAGGAAATGAATCAGGCTTATTTATACTAAAGAAAAGCAACTGCATATTTGCAACTACAATTCTAAACTTCATAGTTAAATTCAGTGCCAGTTTAGTACTAGAAACAGTCATGAAAGATCTGTGCAGATCTGTGCAGGTTTATTTTCTTGCTGGTTTTATTTTTTCTATTTTTTTTGCCGTGTAAGAAGGAAGAAACAAAAGCAGCATTTTGTTCAGAGTCACATCTGAGTGTGCATTTCTTTACATTTAATGGAAATTGATTATGATTTCATAGATAGCTTAAGTATAAAATGTAGAGAAATGGGCAGGAATTTTTAGGAAATGATTAAAGGCTTTGTGTGTAAGAAAATGGTTTTTCCTCACATGTTCTGAAAGAAAAAGGAAGATTATAATTAAACTAAACATGGTCGTTTTCTGAAGTATATAGGGCTGGAAGACACGTAGATTTAATTCATTATTTGAACACAAGCAGTATGCAAAGAAATAATTTTTAAAACATGGTAAGTTAAGATAAAACTGACTCATTAACAACCATATTAGACTAGAGAAACAGCAGGAAGTGAGCAATATGCCTTTCAAACTGGGAATTTATATTAGCAAATACCAGTAAACAGTGTGAATAATCTTGCTGATAGCATTGGGAATGCTATTTAGATTGGCACTGCATAGCTAGGTGTACAGTCATCCCACCATCTAGAGACAAGAATCACTTACACATTTTTCTCCTGCAAATACCATAGTTAAATGAATGTAACATTTACTGCAGTGGTGATCACCTCTTTGTACCCAAAGGATGAATAGATTTCTTTAAAACTCTGAGAATGGAACAGGAACCACATTTCCTTGATTCACATTCTTTTCTTCCCTTCCTTCTGATTCTTACTTACTACTGTTACTTTGTCCATTTTGGACAGTGTATATCCCACCCTGCTCCTCAGTAAAATCCCAAAGGACTTGCACACACAGAGCAGATGGCTGTGGCCTGGTGGTCTATCTCCTTTCAGTTGGTTTCTGGGTTCTGTGGAGGCTTTTGTTCTGTCCAGTTCTGATCTGAGAAAAAGGCTGCCCTGGACAGTATTGTCTCCCCAGACTGTTGTCATTCTCTGCTCTTTTGAAGAGACAGTGTTTAGCAACTGGATCATCCCGTTGGCCCTTTGAGAAAACAAAATGGTACCAAATCACTTCATCCACAATGTCATGTTAAGCAACTGGAAAATGAATTTTAGGATGAAGTGGCATTCTTTTACATCTAGTGTAATGTGCAAGCATCTCAGATGTATGCCACTACCATCCCCCAAAGAAAGCTGAGTGTGTAGGCAGAACACATCACCTGCTATGGGGATCTGACACTATGCAGAGTTTGGATATTCCAGCTGCGCTTGAACAGACAACCTGAAGGACAATTTGTAAGTATCCTTCACAGAAAACAACCAGAGGGCAGGCTTGCATGTGAAGGCAGCATGTAAGTCAGAAAGATAGGCTATCTCTAGTAATCATTACGTAATTGTTTCACCTTCCCAAAGCTGAAGAATCCTTATAATGGGTGAGGTTAGCAGTCACTCCTACTCACTAACAGTATGTCTTTGGGCTGAACTGGAATTTGGAGCACTCTATAGAATACAGTGAAGATGTAGCCAATTTGTTTAAAGATATGGCTAACTTGTTTAAAGGTGGCCCAGTCAGATCCTTTATATTCTATGATTGTTATAAAGGTCCAGTTCTGTGATTTCAGCAGTTGTGAAAACAACAGAAAATACAAGGAATTTCGTGTAGGTAGTGGCAGCAGGATTGTACCCCATAGAATTGTGTTCCGTGGAATCATCACCACATTTAAATCGATTTGCTTGAAAGAACATATTAATGCTTGTAGTAATCATTATTTGTTGCTGTTAACCTCTACCCTTACATTAATTATTCAGCTTTGGGAGGATGCATCAGTTACTTATTGATCATTAAAGTTAACACATAATTCTGATTTACCTGTCTGAAAGATGTTACAATTTGTAGTTGCTAAATTAAAAACAGTTAATCACTTTCCTATATTCATTTATATTAAGTAGATAATTTCCTGATTGAATTTGCTGACAGTTCTAAAATGTAAATGCATGCCATGGACTATTTTTGTGTCTCTATTTTATATCATGGTTATATTTTATTCATTTAATTAAATAAAAAATATGAGGAAAAGAAGTCATTTATAGCTGAGATACTAGAGCTTTCAGCATCAGAGTTGGGCTTTGACCAAAATACGTTTGGCATAACAGAGGTAAGAGGGTCAGGGAAAAAGTGTTATTTTAATCCTTAAAGCTGGACTGTGTTGAGTTCCTATAGTGACAGATGACTTTTCATGTATGATATGGATATAACTACCATTTTGGATGTTTATTCCTTTGGTGGTCACTTCCATGCTTCTTATGGAAACTACCTTTTCTAGGGAGTGTTAATCCTATGACATTAACTGGAATAAAGTGGTGCCGCAGAGATTACATCTCTGAGATGAACTGGGCTCAGTAGCTTCAGTTAGAATATGGCAGTGTGAAGACTGTCCCCAAATTGCTGCTGTTGTGTAAGAAGTAGGAACTGCATCACCTTTTGAATACAGACTACGTTATTCTGTAACATTATGTCTCTGTCACACTGGAAAAACTACTTGCCAAAATACATGTACCCGGAATTAGTGGAACCCCCAGGTTATGGAGCCCAGTGATTATGGATATGGGTACAAGATTTGGGTTATGTACTTCTGAAATAGCTCCTAACTATTTCTCAATGCAGCCTCAGTCACATCCCACAGTTCTTGAAGCAGCTGCACTTCTGGAACATCCAGCCCTTAATACTTTTCATGCGATTACAGAATGTAAATTAGTACTGAGAACACTGTTACGAATCCAGTGTTTTCCCATGAAGATACTGAAGGCAGTTTCCACCCATAATCATGCCCTAACTGATTAGTCAACATGGCTAGCAATGTGGCATGGTTTTCTTGAGACCTGGGTTGCCTTGTGCTTGGAATGTTATGGTCTAGCAGCCTTCTTCAGTGTTAAGGATGTCGAGCTACCTGCATTTGCTTGTAACACAAATCCAGAAGTTGACAGAACCTTCCCATGGGTGAAGAAAGAGGAATGAGACAGATGACAGAGTGCTCTGTATGGTTTATCCTCCTTATCTAAGACCAGTGCATCCTTATCCTCACCTTATTGTATCCTAGCTGATATAAGTGTGATAGAAAGAGAGGCAGCAGTTAATTATAGACATAAAGACATAAAGACAGGATTTTTCAAGTAAGTCTGTGAAACTTTATTTTATTTTCATATCAGAAAATGTGCTTAATTTAAACCAACTTGAAATTATTTACACTTACTAGAGGCCATCCATTCTAAAGGGTTTTTTTAAATACAATTTAATGTAGTATATATATATTTTGAGCATGAAGTCCATCAGGAGACAGATGCCAGCAAAACCTTCACAGTTTCCAGCACTGCAGGATTGTAATGGGCCCCACAAACTGGCAGTGGTGGTGATGGGAAGAATAGCCTGATGAATTCTAGGAGCAGCAGCAGTTCAGTGGCTGTAAAGCACTGAGTTCAGAGGATGAAAATGCATTAGACAAGCATTATATACTTCCACTAATCTATCACAGGACAATCTATCATGTGTTTCCCTTTCCTTGGATGAAGTCGCCTTCTAGCAACATCAGCACAAATATTTGGGAGAAGATAGAGAAACATATGGCTTGCAGTACTTCACTGACAAATTGCTTCAGCAGAAAGCATGCCTTTTCATTTACCTTCTCAGCCAACGCCTAGAGTTAATCACAGCCACTGAGTGCCACTGCTGTGCCATATGGAAGCAGAACTAACTGTGTTAACAGAAATTTAAACACATGTGGGGAGAGTCATGGGAATTATGAGACCTGGGAGTGTACATTAAATCTTCAGACAGGAACATTTGATGGAAAAGAGGAAAAAGTTGCACATTTCTTGAATCTTACTCTTTCCAAGACACTCTCTCTTTTGGCTTAAGCTTTCTCCTTGTATGCTCTCCTTCATGTGCTCCATAAGTTTTAGCTACTTCATAGGAGAGGCAGCAGCAACACTGAGAATGCAGTCCTCATCTCACTGAAATCAGTGGCAAGATTCCAGTGGGCTGGGGTGAGCCAAAATTTCTCTTTTAATATAGATTCAATTCTATGAAAACTGATGGCTTAACAAAACCCCCAGACCAAACAAACCCAAAAAACCCCAATAAAACTCTTTGTGCTTTTGCTAAATATTTCTAAATGCCACAACTAGATCTCTGTTCTCTAGTTACTTGCCATTATGATGAATTAATGTGTTGTATTGTGCTTTGGGGTTCCAGGTCTAAGGGGATTGTCTTGGCAGCTTTGCTGTATCTTCACTTTAATCAATAATGTAATCAAATAGTCCTTTCTCATCCAGTGTTCTCTAGCTCTTTCTTGAAATGATTAGGAAAGATTTAGAGGATACTAGATGCCCTCAGTGAGCACATAACTCAGAAATCTCATTACCACTCATGAGGAATATTCAGAACAGGGCTGTTAAATGACAGGCTCAAGTCCAAATTTGAACAGTTAGTAAATTCTTTCCAGACCTCATGAAAGTGAGTTGAGGACAGTTTCATCTCATCTAGCTTTAGCCATCTCTAGTTTAGATATCTCCACCTGAGCTTGCTACCTGTTGCTGGCTATACACCGGGGGGGGAGGGGGGGGTGGCGGGGAGGAGAGGGTTAGTAAGCAATTTTAAGGCACATCAGTGATTTGAATTGTTTTACACATCTACTTATGGATAAGATTACATATTCCCCAAGAGTGCCTGTATCATTCCAATAACTGGATAGGGAGCCTAAAAGGTAAATGTCTGCATTGTAAATATGTCTTGTTAGGTGACATTCATTTCCTCTGTGATCACCTTTCATTTTCCAGCAGGACATCTCATATTCCTCCCAGCTTTTGGGGAACAATTTCAGTTCCCGCTGAGTTTCCAAACTGCTACAATGCTGAGGTAGCCCAGTGGAACTGAAGCCAAAGCACTGATTCCCACTGACTGACCTTGAAGAAGTTGTGCAGTAGATATGGTAGGAGCTGGGTGGCCTTTATGACAAACGGTTGATAAGGTGAAAAGAATGGATATGGAGAGAAACAAACTAATTTAAAGATCAGTGGAGATATGGATGAAGCCTTGGGTGATATGGTTTAGTGTGAAGTGTCCCTGCTCATGGCAGGGGGTTGGAACTAGATGATCTTAAGGTCCTTTCCAACCCTAACTATTCTGTGATTCTATACAAATATGTGCTTAGCCCCATAAAATGGAAAATAGAACTTTAAATGCATCACTGTTTTTTGACACTAGATGGCATCAGTATACATTAGAAATAGTGGATTCTCAACCAGTAAAAAATTCAAAGAATCAAATGAAGGAGAATCACAGAGATTATTTTTAAAATAAATTTTGCATGAAACTAGAAAAAAATGAAGCGTGTTTAGAGTACCATGTTTTTCTGTGATAAAGATACAGAACCTGGAGAAATGGAACTAAACCTAGTAGAAAAAGCTTATAATTGCTCTGAGGGAGAATCTGCCCTCCCATGAAATAATGTATATTAGAGGTTCATCAAGCTAAACAAAGGCTAAATGTAGCTTTTCCTGACTGAATGATTACAAATGGTCTGAAGGTCAAAGGCTCCACTCCTTTGCTCCTCAGCTGCCTAAACAAATTGTTGCATGTGTGGGGCTTGAAAGCAGTTTTGTTTTATGATCGAATACATTTGTAGAATTTATGAATCAAATTTTCATTTCCAGCTCTGAAACAGAG
Organism: Melopsittacus undulatus; assembly: GCF_012275295.1. Lineage (NCBI taxonomy): Eukaryota > Metazoa > Chordata > Aves > Psittaciformes > Psittaculidae > Melopsittacus > Melopsittacus undulatus. Next base: position 33,699,867 of record NC_047529.1, on the reverse strand, counting down.
TAGTAGGGACGTTATGCTGTATGACTCATTTAATTAAAAATAACAGAAAAGAATGAAAGACTGCGGAGTGATGAATTTGCGATGTTAGTTTGGAAGGAGAGATCGCAGCTGCACTTCTCCTTTCACAGCAGTCTAAACCTTTTAGACCATTTGGTTGGTGTCATTATCCACTGCAGAGGAACAGAAGGATGTGAATTTTTGATGCTGGCCATTCCCTTTTCTTTCCTGATATACTTGAGATGCCAGGTTGGGGAGGTAGCATATATATAGTTGTATGGAACATCCCAGCTGCTCAGGGAAACTTCCCCAGTCCTCACTGTTTATTGGTTTAGGATAATTTTTCTGAAAATATATATATCTTTCTCATTGTCATTAATTTTTAGATAAATAACTCCCTCCCAGCAAGATCCACTATATTCTCATTTGAACTTGCCAGGTTGCCAATGGTGTCATTTGTGGAGCATCCCATGGCTTGTCAACATCCCATGAGTGCTGATGAGTCAGTAGATCTGTGTTACTATGATACGATTTCTGCAGTAAATGGAAACATTGGACCTCTAAAGAATAGAAGGATGGACTATTTAAGGGTTAAGAAAATGTGGAGTAAAATTCTTGGACTATTCATAAATATGTCCCTTTAATATTGCTATGATTTAGAAAGGAATGCTAATTTATTTTGTAGAGTATGCTTCTGGGCTATGGATGAGTTTCCTGTAAAACAAAGTGGGCATTGATTGAATTAACACACTGTAGAGTTTTCTACAGGACTAAAACCACAGCAGTATTCATGGCTTCACAATAAAAGAATATAAAGAGATCTTTTGTGGGGGCAGAATGAGAATTACCTGATTTTTGGGTATAAAGTCATACAGTAAATATTTGAAACATAGGCACATAGGAACATAGGCAGTCGTCCCAACTGCAAGAGCTGCATCTATACTGTCTTTTAAGTGGACTCTTCTTCTACCTTCAAGCAGAAGCTCACTAAGCATGCATATTAACTACATTTCAGGTCTGTGCTATGAGGATCCAGGTTCTGAGCTTGACACTAGGTACTTCTGTGGTGAGAAATTGTATAGCATCAAGGACAGGAAAACTTTTAACCCAGTCTCAAAGGTTCAAAATCCACAGTATAACTTTTGGTCCCCTTTTGACTTTGAGGTGAGGGAAATACTTTTGGAGAAGAGAAACAATGATGTTTCTTTACTGTTAGGTGAATATGGTAACTTCATATTTCATGGATGTGGAGTATGAGACAGAAAGATGAAGTGAACTGCTCAAGGCTATAAAGAAAGTTTTGTATCAGAGGCCTGATCAGAAGGGACGAGCTGCTGACTCCCAATGCTATGCTAAGATACCTCTCTCTGTTAAAATAGGCCTATGAATGATCCTAAAAGCCAACAGTAATGCTTATGAGTCTCAGCACTGTAGATGCTATTAGTACTGTTGAGAAGAAAAGGACTTCTTTATCAATGCACAGCAATAATAATTATTAACTCTTATAAGCATTTATTCATATTTAAAGCATTCACAATCTCAATCCAGCAAAACATGTGGTGTGTCAACCCTGCCTTCCCAGGGACTGTCCTTGGATTTGCTTCTTTCTAAAAAAATCCTATTATTATTATTATTGTTTTTCAAAATCTAGTTTCCAAAGCCTGTCAAAATGACATTGCAGTCATATCTGTTTCCTGACAATGCCTTTCTTTTCAGTCCATAGGAGGTATTTATAAGATATTGTAAGCTTCTCGGTGGCAGTGGTGCACAGAGAGAGAAAAATAAAATCCTGATGTGAGCCTTTGTATTTCAGGACATATCTCCATTTGATTCTGAATGATAATACCTGCTTATTTTCTGTCCTCTTTCAGATATAAACAATTTTATTGTTCCTGTCTAGTGAATAATGTGTCTGCATATGAGACAGGTTCTGCGCACTCAGTTCCTTGACACCTGACACAGCCAGCAAGAGCAGAAGACTCATGGTAAAGCTGAAATGATCCCTTCACTAGGGGAAGGAATTGAATCTAGAATGTCTGGGAATAGCAGGAAGATTCTCCTGGGCAATGTAAAGCTATGCTCCAGAAATTTTTCTATGTCTGTGCAGAAGGAGATTTTTCAGATTGAACAAGAACAGACCTGTTGAATACAAGTCTGCACTAGCTACCCTCTTTGTAGGTGGAGTAAGTACATTAACTCTTAGGCTAGTATATCTCCAAGGACAATGATTCAATGAAAAACATGCTTGGCATAAATCACGTGCAAATCCCTCAGAAGTGGGATATTAGCATATACTAATGTACTTGCCTTATTTGAAGCCTTCATTTGCATAACGGGATGAGGCATTTTATTGTTGCTGTACAATTTACAGAGGATATTTCGGTTCCCAAATCTTGCAGGGTGTAGCTGGCTTCCCAAAGCTATATGTTTGGACCTAAGGACTTGGACTATAATATTTATGGTGAAATGAAGAAAATATTTTGGCAGTATCACAGGTATTGTTTTACGCATCTGATTAAAGCTTACAGTATGATGATTTGAAATTAAAATAGAGGTAAACCGAAACACCTCATGCCTGAACTGTTGAAGTACATTACGGCACAAGATGATTAAACTGCTCTCTTAATGTCAAATTGTCTAATTACATATATCATGGAATCAAATATATTACAGTGAATTAAGGAACCAATCTGGAAGATAAACTCCAAACTGAGGAGGTAGGAAATAGAGATCATCTGTGCTGTGGCAGCATTGCTAGTGTTCTTCAAAAGGCTTTTCTATGGACATATTCAACTAGTTCAGAACTGAGGGTTTGCTGTTTAGAGAACAGGTGGTGAATAGAGGGGACAGACAGCAACGTCTGTTCCCAAGCTGTGCTCCTGTTGCCTCTTGAAGGTTAAGAAGCGCTGAAGAGCATCTACTTCCAGTGTATAGTTGAAACGAGATGATTTTGCTTACACTTACACAGTACTAGTGCTGTAATTGCTTGTGAGGACTGAATATTCTGCCCATGGAACTTTTGCTTCATAGAATCATAGAATTGTAGGATAGGTAGAGTTGGAAAGGACTTTAACATCATCAAGTTCCAACCCCCCCTCTGCCATGAGCTTCAGTTACTTTCTTATTGTTTAAGATCAGCTGAATCACCTGGGTTGACAACTTCTAAACCAGATGAATTTGGAATCAAAAGTCACACTTAGGTTGCTTACTGGAGTAAATCAGGAATAACTTCCTTAATGGTACCACAATGGTGTATGAGGAGGAAGCAGGCCAGAAATGCCATGGGAGAGGTTCCCTTTGCAATCAAACTCACTTACCTGGATGAGTTGACGATTTTAGTGACGTTTCAGAGAATACAGTCTCTTATTCTACTGAATAACTTGGTCTTCTGTCTCCCTCTGAACATGATAAGCTTCTTGGCAATTCTGGATTAGAAGGCAGATTTCCGGTGTGCGTGGGATGTAATGGTAATCCTCTAGTAATCCATAGTTCCCAGGAGTCAAGATTAGATAGCAGAGATGGGTTTGGAGAGGTTTTAGTGTCTGATATATCAGTGTTTCAGTGTCTGAAATATCTTCAAGACTGTGGTATTGTCTGTTGTATTCGAAATGAATTATTGCTATGAAGGTGCAAGACCTTGAAGAATCAGTCCTGAAGCTTTATAGGTTATGGAGGACATTTGCATACTTGAAAGTGAACTGCACTAAAGTAATTTGAAGGGAGAAACAATATAACATATTGCACACAGCCTTAACCACAAGTAACCATTAAGCATAAAAGGGATCCAGTAAGATGTCATCCGGATGCAGTGAGCTCTGAAATGACGCTGTTAATTGTTGTGGTGTCTGATGTCTCAGACGAATGTCCCACCATGCTCTCTCATCTAGAAACAAAAATAAGTTTTCTGTTGTTAGGTTTTCACTTGACTTGCAGACATGAGCTCATGCAGATACTTAGCAAGAAAATCTGCACTGGCTTGTTTACATACAAACACCATAGCTAATTAACTTGATGACCTCAGAAAATAACTTCTAATGAACTGTGATTTTTTTTTTAAATCATAAATACAGTCCCAGATTTTTCATTAAAATTAAATGTTGCATCCCAGGTCTAC